>NC_137170.1:63230000-64687500 GCF_951804945.1 Podarcis cretensis | reverse complement strand
CACCTGCTTTCCATGCAAAAGACCCCTGGCTCAATCCTCCGCCTCTCCAAGAAGGGCTGGAAATGTGCCCTGCCTGAAACTCTGGAGAGCCGCTGTCAGTCAATGCAGACCAGACTGAGCTGGAGGGACCCATGATCTTCCAGATCTCTTTTGCCAGTGGAGTTATTTGTGGCCAGTCGCCACTTCATGCTGCACCTGCCACATGACGAAAATGACATGTGCAGCTCAACCCTATGATAAACAAAAGGAATGTGTGTGTTTTGAGGAGCCTGCTCCACCAGCCCTGTTAAGATTAAATACCTGGGTTGGCTGAGATTTATTTTCCACTGGAGGTTGTAGCTTTGATTGACTGAGATTTATTTCCCACTGGAGGACGTAGCATTGACATATAAAGGGAGCTTCATATTACTCTCACAGCTAAAGTCCAAGGGGACTTGGACTGTTTCACCCACAAGGGTGACTTTTTTGGTCCTTTGCCACTGACAGCATCCCAAATTTTGAGCGCTTTTCATTGGATCTGCCACATTCCCTTAAGACAGGCTCTGGTGAGTGAGTGTGTGTGTGTGTGTGTGTGTGTGTGTGTGTGTGTGAGAGAGAGAGAGAGAGAGAGTGAGTATATATATATATATATATATATATATATATATATATATATATATGAGCGTCTGTCCTCCACCCACAAGCCAGAAAGAATCCTTACTCTGGCTGCTCTGCTTAGCTGAAAATATCTCTTGAGAAGCAACAAGCATGTTCCCCCTCAGTTCTCTAGCAGATTTTGGAGTCAGAAAAACATAACGGGCAGCATGAAGTTAGCATAACAACTGCCCACCCATTTTTCATTATTTCACCAATGTGTGATGCATGCTCGTGAGCTGTCATCCCTGGCAGTGCTAACATTTCCATCTGCTTACATATTGTTTCTATTCTTGTGCTGCAATCCTCGAGCCGCTTGCTCTGGAGTAGTCCCGTTGACGTCATGTGGGGGCATTCCGGAGCCTGTTTATTCCAGGGCAGCCTGTCAATGGGATGGCTTTGAAGCAGATGCCATATGGATAGCTGGCACCTCTTCGGAGGAAAATGGAGAGGGAGGGGCTAATCACTGGGCTCATGTGATGCTGCTAAAGCGAGTTAGATCTGAGCTTGGTCAGCGCTGGGATGAGACTCTGAGCTTTCTGATGCAAGAACATCCATATCTGGGCCATTTTAGCTATTAGATAGCAACCAACTTGGTCTTGCCACTTGTCACAAACCCAGCAAGAAGCTGGATGCAATCTCAGCTCTTTTATGCATCCCTGTTTTCAAATCCTCTGCATGGATACTTTCCTTTTTCAGGTGTATACTTAAAAATCTTAAGTATTCCCCAGAGGAATGGAGCATGCGCACTGACTCTCTGCTTAGAAAGCAAATACACGCAGGGCCACCTCTCCCATTAGGCAGAGTGTGACAGTTCCCTCAGGCCACAAATGTTGCTGGTGGTTGCAGGGGGTGGCATGGAGATGCTGGAGGTCCAGGCTGTGAGTGTCATGTGACCTGGCCTGGTGGCTGCAGGTGCCGTCACCAGAGTCCAAGTTCACCACCTTCAGAAAAGAGCAACTAGCATGTTCAAGGGGATGGAGCAACTCTTCTACGAGAAAGCATTAAAACTTCTGGGGCTTAGAGTAAGAGGCAACATGACAGTCATGTATACAATGAGCCAGTGTGGCATAATGGTTTGAATGTTGGACTATGACCCGGAAGAGCAGGGTTTGAATCCCCACTCAGCCATGAAGCTCACTGGGTGACCTTGGGCCAGTCACCAACTCTTAGCCTAACCTATCTCATGGGGTTGTTGAGAGGATGAAATGGAGAGGACAATAACTATTTACAACACCTTGAGCTCATTGGAAGAAAAAGGTGGCAAATAAATCTTGTACAGTATGGAGAAAGTGGTTAGAGAACATCCTTTTCTCCCTCTGTCATAACACTAGAACTTGTGGCTATGAAGCTGAGTGTTGGAAATACTTCTTCATGCAGCACACAGTGGATCAAAGATCACAGAATTGTAGAGTTGGAAGGGTCCATAAGGGCCACCTAGTCCAATCCCCTACAATGCAGGGATATTTTGCCCAACATGGGGCTTGAACTCATGAACCTGAGATTAAGAGTTTCATGCTGTACTATCTGAACTATCCCAGAGAATTCCTTCCCATGATAAGCAGGGATGGCCATTAACTGGGTTGGCTTTAAAAGGGCATTAGGCAATTTAAGGGTCCTGATGGCTATGTTCTACCTCCACAGCTGGGGAGCAATATGCTTCTGAGAGATGGTTGTTTCACTCTGATCCTGCCTGTGGCCTTCTTATAGGCAACTGACTGACTGCTGTTAGAACAGGATGCTGGACTAGATTGGATGCTTTGGCCTGATTCAGCAGGTCCGTCTTATGTTCTTATGCTCTCAAAGGAAGATTCAACTCCCAGTTGGGTTAGCTTCTGCAGATGAAGTGGGATGGGACGCCATCTTGCCTTCTGCCTCGGGCAGCAAAAGGACTTAGGGCAGCCTCAAATCACATATACAATACGTGCAGGTGGTGGAGGTTTTCCAGACCTCACAAACACACAGAGTTAGCAACCATGAGGCCCACTTCCATTCTGTGCAGCAGGGACCATTTAAGCCTAGTTACATCCCTGTGAAGAAGCAACGGATAGTGAAGTGCCAAAAGAAATTCTTTACAGGATGTTGGCAGAGCGCTAAGACATGTGAAAGAAGCTGTGCCAAATCTCTGAAATAAATTGAGGGTTTGCCAACGATAGGGCTGAGTAAAGATCTCAAAGTTTGGGCCTTCAGATGCTGCCGGAAAAGTTGCCAGTTGTAGTCGTTTCATAGGATTCAGAAGAGTAAACGGATTAAAAATACTGTTTCTGTTCCTCTCACAGTGGTACAATATTGTTCCACTACTCTCTTGGCTCTCCCCTTAATATACTCTTCAGACGGCCAAGGGGGTGTAACTGTTTTACACAGTACAGTGGTACCTCGGGTTACAGACGCATCAGGTTACAATCTCTGCTAACCCAGAAATAGTACCTCGGGTTAAGAACTTTGCTTCAGGATGAGAACAGAAATCGCACGGCGGCGGTGCAGCAGCAGTGGGAGGCCCCATTAGCTAAAGTGGTACCTCAGGTTAAGAACAGTTTCAGGTTAAGAACAGACCTCCAGAATGAATTAAGTACTTAACCCGAGGTACGTTTGAATGCCCTCACGTTGATTTCCCACTTTGCAGCCCTTCGTTCGAAGAAGGATGCAGTCAGAGGTAGTTCAATGCAGAGCATAACTTGAATGTGCTGGCATGTTAAGATGGGCTCATGATGAATTCATCCTTGTTCTTCTTCCAAGCCAGCTAGTCTTCCTTCTGTAGAATCTCGGAGGTCAATAAACCTCACACCTCCTTGTTTTAAGTGACTGTTCTGGATTCTTCCTGCTTCTCTTCTTTATTTAATAAATAAATGCCTTTTAGAACATGTCTTACAAGGTGGCAGACGTCAATATAAAGTGTGACAAGCAATGATACATAAAAACAATCCAAGCACACAAACCCCCCACCCTGAGAACTGGTCTGTATACCATCTTACAGACTATCAGCCTCTAGCCTTTAATTTCTGATCAGCAGGATGGGACATATTGATCCTGCCACACAGGATGTTCTATGCTGACCCCCTTTTGGAGAAATGCTTGTCCTCCCAACATTAGTTTTTGGGCCAATTTTGCCTGACCATTGTTTAAGTGGCAAGATGCAAGTTGCATTGATGTGGCTTGGTCATGTGATCACTTCACCGTCCATTCCCTGTGTGGGCCACTGCAAAGTTTTGAAGTATGTCATAGGCAGCTGCAGTAGAACAGTAAAATGCACTGGTGGCATGAAATATTGGAATTGGGAATACCAGGGGAAATGATATATGGATTTTTAACCCTTGGGATGCATTTATCCTGCATTTTTGTTTACGTATTCTTAACAAGGCATGCCCCGTTTTCATTTTTAACAACTTTGGCAGCTTGGTGGGTTTTTGGTTGGTTGGTTTGTTTAAAGAAAAAAGCATATCCAGTTAAAGTTAGGACAACTTAGTTTCAATGTGAAAACTAAGCATTTGTTTAAATTGCTGAAATCAGTGGGGCTTAAACTTTGTCTGGGTCATGCCCTATGAAAAATGAAAGCAGGGGGAGATACACCTCCAAATTACTGTATCACAAAACTGCATAAAAGATACAAATAAGAAAGAAAGTTTCTAAAAGAAAAGGCAGCATCCTATTTAATACAGAACCTGTATAAACTTTCCAGCACTGGAAGCATGTCTTACTCTAAATTCAATGTCCCAAAGCAAACATGCTTCCTTTTCTTTCCTTCTGAAGCAGGGAGGATCAGTTAGAAAGTTGGTTCTCTTTCTGCAGTGCATCGAGGGCACTATTTCTCCAGCTGGGTACTTCACCTATATCCTATGTGGCATCCAATTTACTCTGACATTCAGGCAGAATGATTAGGTAACCTAATCATTAAGCCTCAACTTTTTCACTAGCTTGCTATCTTAAATGTTTCCCTGACCATATCACATGTGGGGGGTGGGGTAGGGATTAATGTCTCCCCCCCCCCCCCCGTGGCTCAGAACAGGAAAAGAATAATAAACGACCAGTATGTGTGTCAACTGGTCTAGAATTCATGGGAGACTTTTAAAAACGTAAACATCATTAGAAACAGTATTTGTTCATTTCTCAATCATAAATGCCAAAGTTGATCATATTCTCATATATATACACTGGGAAGGGGAGAAATGCATGCAATGGTAATTAGACGTATTCTGGCTTTTTAAATCAGAAGCTATTTACACCTTGAACTTCATGAATAATACATGATATACAGGCATGATAAGAGATAATTAGATGGACCAGCTAAGAAGAATGCGAAAGGGGGCCGGGAACCCAAGGATTGCATAAGGTGTGTGGGCATTTTGACATCTAAGAAGCGCTATAGATCTGGCGTTAACTACCTCAGCCTCATGAAGATAATTAAGGAGAAATGTGGGTGTCAAAACACACACACACAAACCTAGCAAACTTCCCATAGATTGGCTAGCTTATTGCAGCAGTTCAAAACACAATTGGCAGACACCCACATTGGTCATGATTGCCCTTTGATGAGGCTGTTATTGACTTTATAAAGATGCCAGAGTTAAAATGCTGTCTTAAGCTCATTGTTTGACAAGTTCCTGTCCAGGATTCTGTCATGACAATAAATGTCAGCCTATCTACTGAAGTTCTTATATTTTGTTGTGTCCGCGAAGAGTCAAATAGCAAATTACTCATATATTCAGTTCAATCCAAAGATGTTCTGTCTTGTAAGAAGCCTCTCAGCTGTCTTAGGAAATGTTCTATGACAACACGTTCTCCATCTTCTTTTCATTCTATTTCTCCTCCCCCCCCCTTCTATTTGTATATACTGTTCTGGAATACAAAGTAAGAAGCAGGTTGGCTTGACCCTTAGGTTTTCAAGTCGTTTTTAGAATTGGATTTCTAGTCCACATTGTCAATAAGACCAAGGATGAATAATAATCCTTGTCTTGTACATGGCTATAGCATAAATGAGCTACTGCAGCCAACTCATTGCACATAAATAATGGCCATATCACACAGTGTCAATTCAACTGCAATTCTTCTCACACATTCACCGGTCAGTTGTTAAGGCTTTGCTCACGTGCATTTGCGCCACTTGACATCTCTGCACTTGATCACTGTTCATTTGGTGACTGGCAGATGAAGGTGTAAATTGCCTTCACTGAAAAGCATGGCATTTGAGATGACATGAAAGAGATTAAATTTCCGCCTGTGGTGTTTTATACTGTGATGGTCCATGCAGGTCATTATTTGATATTATTATAACAAGTGGCAAACATGCAATATGTACCTACCTAAACACATAGAAATCAGGTGATGTACATGCATGTGTGGATCTGGTATAACCTGGAGATCAGTGCTAGCAGGAGGACTATCAATGCATACATTTTTGCTTCCACTGCTGAGCTATAGCAATCACCAAGATACAACCCTTGTCATGTATACTCCTCTATTCGGTCTTCGTTCACAAAACATCTATTGATTTCAAAGTTCTCACCTTGCGTAATAGTTTTCTTCAATTTTCTGATGCACCTGGAGCTCCTGTGATATCCTCACCCCACCCCACCCCACCCCACCCCACCCCCACACAACAAGCCTTGCAGTTTATCAGCTGCTTTGTGATTTAATTCCTTGATCTGTGTGTTTCCCTAATCTCCTGCCCTGGACATTTTCCAAGATCCTCATTGCTTTTCTGGCTATAGAGTGTATCCCCCACAGAAGATTCATTTCGCATCTTACTGTGGTCTCTGCTCCCAGCCTACTTTTACTTTACTTGATACCAAATAAAGCACTGTGTGTTGAATTTTGCTACCATCTTCAGCACTGGGAGGTTTCTAGGAACATTCTCAGCCTATTGTAATTAAAGATGGTGGTCAGATTTGAGGTGAAAGGTTATATATACTCTGCTAAGCAGACAAAGAGACCTCACAGCTACTAAATAAGACAAGTACTTTGGGTCTTGCTTGGGGACACAATCAGCCTTGGTCACCCTGATGGAGAGACAGAGGAAGTGCAACCCTACTGAGTCTGCTCTGTGGCATTTGATACCATTGACCACAGTGTCTTCCTCATGAGTTGGAAGTTTGGGCCACTGTTCTGTCATGGTGTCACTCCTACTTCCAAGGATGGATCCAGATGACAGTATTAGATGACAGTGCCTCCACACCTGGCAAGTGATCTTCAGGGTGCCACAGGGCACAGTTTTGTCCCCAGTGCTACTTAGCATTTATGCAAATCCTCTGAAGGTGTACACTAGATGATATGGGGCAAGGTGACATCCATATGAGGATGACACTCAGTTCTATTTCCCTGTAACATATGAATCAGAGGACATGCACATCTTAAACTGGTGCCTGGATACAGTTAGATGAGGGCTAATAAACTGTGACCAAATAAGGGCGGGCAGAAACCCTCTAGATGGATATTCCCTAGGTTTAGGAAATGGTCTGTACCAGCTTTGGGTGAAGTTCCACTCTCTCTGATGAAGAAGGTGCATAGTTTGAGGGTGCTCCTAGAGCCATCACTGTCACTATGGGCCTTGATGATCTCAGTAGCAGGGTGCACATGTTACCAAATTTGGTTGTTTGGCCATCTACAACAGTTCCTGGACATAGTGGTCCATGCAGTAGATAACCTCATATCTAGTTTATGGTAATGTGCCACAAGTGAGACTATCCTTGTGCCCGATTCAGAAGCTGCAGCTAGCTGAAAACACAGCTTCTAGGATTCTCAGTAGTGTATCCAGCTTTGCACATGTTACACCAATGTTGAAATAGCTGCACTGGCTTCTTATTAGCTTTCAAGCCAAGTTCAAAGGGGTTTGGGTTGACATTTAAAGCCTTAAACAACTTAGAACTAAGGTACCTAGCAGACTGCCTCACCCAGTACAGACCAAGCTGTGTCTTTATGTATTTATTCATTTGTTGCATCTCTATTCTACCTTCCAGTCAACACATGGTAGCATATGTGGTTATCTTCCTCCCCATTCCTTCCTCACAACAACCCTGTGAGGTAACTTGAGCTGAGAAACTGTCACTGGCCTAGTGAGTTTCACCCAGTGAGTTTCATGGCTAAGCAGGGATTTGAACTCTAGTCTCCCAAGTCGTAGCCCAATACTCTAACTACTAAACCACGCTTAAGATCTTCTGAGGAAACGCTGTAGATGGTATTTTGGTGACAAGCTTTCTTGATGGTGGCAGCCACTCCTTGGAATGCCCTTGCATGGGTGGTTCAAGAGGTGTCCGCATAACAGAGACATATGTTTACCCATATCCATCATGGACGCTGATTCCTAAATCTTAAAACTTTTTTTCCTTTTACACACCACTCGGTTTTATCAGTGATATACAGTTTTATTCAACTTTTATTTTAACTTTCTCTTAAAAAAAATACTCGATGGTTGTATTTTTAAATGAATTTAAGCAAGGCAGTAAATATCACCCTATCAAATAGCAGTAGAAGCAAAACTGAGATGTAGCTACATAGAAGAACCACCAGCAGTGATCATGTAAGTAATTCATACAAGCATTAGCTAATTGTGATTTTTTTCTCATGAGCCATAAAACAGCATATCAATTAATGATCCTTACCACTTGAGTACAGGATCCTACCAACTGGGAACTTCCCTTATGTTATCCCTTGCTGAAATATGCAGGAGGTTCACAACACCTAGTAGCAGCTACTATTCATTTCGGTGGATTCCTTGTTGCAAGAAAGGATTGTGGCAGGGACTGAGGAGTAATGCTGCTTAGAAAAAATGAAGTATGAAACTCTGAGAGGGAAGCTAAGGGAGAAACAAATAATGCATCATAGTTATTTTTCCTTTGAGCTGGTGCAACTGCTGACAAAGAGAAATAAAAGAGTCCAGTATGAGTGACAATGAGCATGGTAGGGTCATGGCTTCAAGCTGACACGGTGGCCCACAAGAAAGTCTCTGCAAGTGTCCATTTCCCTGGACACTGCTGCTGTGCGGCCCTTAACAATCACTTCTCAGGCCTTTGTCTTCCTCTGTAAACAGCACCCTCAGGAAACGGCAAGGAATGCCACAGCCACACCATCAACTCTCAATGTCATTCTGCCTCAGCCTACATCACTCTTAAGGCCCCATCTGCACTATACAGTGGTACCTCTGGTTATGAACTTAATTCATTCCGGAGGTACGTTCTTAACCTGAAACCGTTCTTAACCTGAGGTACCACTTTAGCTAATAGAGCCTCTTGCTGCCGCTACACGATTTCTGTTCTCATCCTGAGGTAAAGTTCTTAACCCGAGGTACTACTTCCGGCTTAGCGGAGTCTGTAACCCAAAGAGTTTGTAACCTGAGGTACCACTGTACATTTAAAGCAGTAGCATTCCATGTTAAAAGAATCATGGCTTCCCCCAAAGAACCCTGGGAAGTTTAGTTTGTTAAGGATGCTGAGAATCGTTAGGAGACCCCCCCCCCATTCCCCTCACAGAGTTACAATTCCCAGAGTGGTTTAACAACCAATCCTTTCTCCCAGGGAACTCTGGGAATTGTAGCTTACTGATTTCCACTCACTAAGTGCATCAAAGCAACTAGAGTAACTATAGGTCATATTAATTCAACTCACCTTCCCCTGGCAATAAAGGATCCTGAAATCTATTAGTGAATCCTGTTACAGGATATGACAAGCATGGATCTTTATGGGAATGAATCTAAAGGAAATTATTTTTTGAAACCAGTTTTCCATTATTTCCCCGAAGCAGAACTCCATAAACTTGCAAACTGCCTGGCAAAGTTCTTTGTTCCTCAAACATTAAAATCTCAAATGAAGAATTGAAACAAGCTGAAAGACGTCAGCTTTCTTAATGCTGGCCTGTATTCCAAACACATTTACAAGATGTTTTATGTGAGCAGCCTATATCCCAGAGTACGTCATCAGAAAAAGCTTCAGTATTTCAAAAATAAGATCTTTAATTGAATACACCTGGTTCTTTTCCTCACCTGTATAAAGCAAACTCCTTTCAGGTTAAAATCATTTACTTTAAACTAATTACAAGAGCACACATCCCATTTAAATAACAGCAGTCATGCAACATGTGTGATATTCCTCACCATTCAAGAAAATGTAAGGCTCATGTATGGTCATCACAGCATAGTTCTGCAGAAGAACTTTTACCATATCAGTTATCATTGCAATGGACTATTTATCACAATAGACACAATCTGGAGCTCCAACAGTTGGAAGTAGCCCCACTTAAGAACATAGGTAGAGCCCTGTACAATCTAAGGCCTTTCTAGTCCATTATCCTGTTCTTACAGTGGCCAGCCAGACACCTGTGAAAAGTCCACAAACAGGACCTGAGTACAAGCTACCTCTGATTCTGAAGTAAACATAAAAGTCAGTTGGTGCAACAGAAGCCTTGCACACCTTTCAGATGCATCAGAGTGGAAAGATTATCCAAGGTATAAACAAACTAGATAGTGCCAACTGCACATTTTGGATAGCTCATGACAGGGGTGCCAACTTGAATAAAATATTGGGGGGGGGGCAAGTAAGCCCTGCCCTGCATAACTGATCACATGATGCGGTGCACAGACACAATTTGAATGGCAATGATCATTAACTTTGGGGTGGCCCTCAAATATTTTATGGGGGGCTCCTATGATCAAGATGGCCTCATTCAGTTAGGGCATCCTCACCACCACCAATGCCCATTTTCAACCACCCAGAGGGAGAGTGGAAAGCAAGGGGAGGATGCAGCTTTGTCTCGTCACTCTTGGGAGCACTTGCATGGTCAAAAAGCAAGAGAAGAGCAGGCAGAGCAACACGGGTCAGAGGTTCCAGGGATCAACAGTGAAGCTCCTGCTAAGCAGACAGGCCTCATCAGGTGCCCAGTTATGCTGGCCTTTTGCACGAGCCCTGAATTTCAGAGAACGGCATGAATCCTGCCAACCCAAGCAAAGGTGGCATAAAAGAGTGAGTGAGGCAGGAAATCTGAACTGCACTTGCCTCCTGCACCATAAATATATAGCAGTACACTCATTAATCAATACTATGTTGACTTTTAATGGTTCTTCATAATAAGGCATGTGAAGTGAGCCCTGCTCTGCCCTCAAGTGGATCTGGTAAGAGATGGTGATATGGTTGATAGCAGCATGATAATGACTCAGGCGATCCCATTTTACCAACAAGTTATGACCTTTAGAATGTAATAAGTCTTGCCAAAGGGTTGCCTGGTGGAGAGGGGAAAGGAGCTACTAATTCAGGAACAGCAGGGGGTGGGGGTGGGGAACAGAAACTCCACAAATTAAAGAAGACAGTATTTTTAGCAATCTAATCTCTGGTGATTTATGAGCCTTCAAGGCTTTTAAATATCAAATCGCCTGCATTTTCATGAGTCAGTGCTTTATGGTGCTTTTCAATAAAGACCAGCTGCTCTCCAGCAACCCACTGGCCGAGTTCAAGCAATGATGCAGCTAACTGGAGGCCGGTCCATTGAAGCAAATGGGGTTCTGCTCTGCTAACCTTAGTCTGTTCTCAGCCAACCCCCATTTGCCTACCTTCTAAACAGACAACCAGTCCAGGGGTGGTACAGCCTGCAGTTTTCCTCCTTTGTGACAATGTGGCCTGTGCAGGGAGGAGTTGTGGAGAAGAGTAGAATTAGTTGGCTGCAGCTGTCATTGGCTCTGGGTACACTGACCATTGGGCTCCCTGCCTTAATGCCCCCACCACAGTCTCAATGGGCACCAGACACCACTAATGCAGTGTGTGGTGTTTACCCACACCATTCAAGCAGCTGCAGGGATGCTTGAATGCCAGTAAAAGTTTCATCTGTTGCCATTTTTGCTTAGCTTGCTATTTAACATCAACCCTCAGCAACAGCAATGCTAAACACCACCGAGGCAAGCGCTTCTGCGATGCAAATTAGGCACTCCTATAAAAAGAAAAGCTTTGGCTCCAGCTCTCGAGGGCAAACAGAGGCTGTGCAAACAGAGCTGGAAAATAATGCAAAACCCGTGGGTTCCCAATTTGAACTGACATATGCAAAACAATGGAAACATTTGCCAAATTTAACTCAATTAGCAGATTTTTCCTGTTGCTAAACAAGGGTGTGAGTCTGAAGATGGGGTTTCCGTAAATAATAGCATCTTCACAATGCCAAACTTGAGTCTGTGCCTGAAAAGTGAACGCCAGTTTTGATTCTGATAATCAGATTTCACAGAATATGGAGCTTGCAGCTAGCATTCTGATTTTTGTTGTATCCGTGTGGTGACAAGATCCAGGAAGCAAGGGCAAAGAATACTAAGCCATGCAAGGTGGATCAGGCAGTGGCAAAAGCAAAGCAGCTCTGTAGCAGGTTCAGCATTGTGTGAAGCCCTGCTGCCATTCAGAGTGAAAAAGCTGACCTCACCCAGAATCACTTGTGGTGGGTGGGTCTGACTTTTATCACATGACTTGTTTTCACCTATAGGTGCTCTGAATGCTCCACAGGTTTATTTGTCAATCCCTCCTTTCTCTAAACTCTGTAGTGGCACTGTTCTGCAATGCACTCCTATGCGTGCCTATTCAGAAGTAAGTCCTGCTTAGTTCAAAGGGACTATTCTCCCCCCGCCCCCAGTAAGCAAGTAAAGGATTGTAGCCTGAAACATGCTTATAAATCACAGGACTATATGTGCAATTTTGTCTGTTTCACAAATTTCTGTAATCTTAATATCACTTCCTCCAAAACTGTTCTACTGTTGCACTTAATTGGCTGGAGGAAGCCAGCCTTCATTAACTATTTCAGTTCTTTTCCTTAATGAAAACACACTTGGCAAGTCAATTTTTAACAGAGTAAGCACCAGTAAAGTCACAGCAGGATAAAAACATGTTTTATTGCACAGCAAAGTAATGCATGTTGCATATGTGGGTTGGATATGTGATCACTACTGAATAGGACCGCAGGGGGCGGGGGAGGAAGCTTGGAGATTGCTTCCATGTTACCGTAAGTAGCAATTCTTCCAAAGATTAGATTTCAGAAAAATCTTTGGGAAGGAATAATGAAAATGAAACAGCTTCTGTCTAGCAATTAGACTGTTCTATGGGTGTCAGATGCCTTCAGTGGAGATGATAGATGGTTGATAGATAGATAGATCTGTTACTCACTCACTCACACTGGAAAGATGACATGACATACCATCTCCTAGGCAACAGGTCCAGTTTGAGGGTACCACACTACAGTCTGCTTGTAACACCTATTCTAGAATGTGATGCTAAAGAATTATTGCTGAGCTCTGTGGCATTGATACTATGTGACCCCTCAGGGTTCTATCTTGCCTCTCGTGCTGGATGAACTCCTCTGTGAAATCACTAGGTGAGGATGTCCATAAATTTGATGTGAGGTATCAACTCAGTGATTGATTGCTCAGGCTGAAAGTATGCAGCAGATCTTGGAGCTATATAGGGGACAATAGAATAAAACTGAATTTCTAGGTGTACCTGATTTCCAGAACCAAGAGGATCCTAGGTTTTCTTGTGACAATGTCTACAGCACATCTGACATTTCATATTAAATCATAGAGATGACTTCAAAATTAATGGTTGCTCCTGCTGAGAAAAGCTAGAGAACATTTGACTGGCCATTTTCTGCTTCCTTTAATTGGAACTGAGCCCATCTGGGCCTGCCCTGTTTTGGAATGTTCAGAATCTTCTAGAGATATAAAGTATTCCGATTCCTCCCATATAAGAATATCAAAGATAGATTTGTTTTTAACCACACTCTTTCATGCATTCATTTGGTTTTACTATCCACCAGTTGTATAGTTAATAGATTGTAGGTCGTGGAAATAAGATAAAATCAAAGAAAAAAATATGGTAATAATTTTGTTTTATTATACCTCTGAGGGGTTCTACTGTTGTTATAGTCCACTATCAACGTATGAATGGGAAATATGCTTTTGTCTTGCTTTACAAACCAGAACAAAAACCACTGTGGAGAAATCTTAAAGAGTCCTGGGACTTTATAATTTACCCATTACTAGATACCAGTATTAAATGGTCAAACAAGATGACTGGCCACAATGATGGAAAGAGACAATAGATTTGGCCACGGGGTCAAATGCATCTGCCAGTTTACAGATCAATGGACCACACAGGAATTCTCACCTTTAGTATGGATTCAAGGGGGCAGGAACCAATGGAGCTGGCATTTGGCCATCTTCTAATGGGTATCAGCAGGGTCTGGATTTTCAGTTAATGGTAGATTCAACATCTCACATATTCAATGAAATGAATGACAGCACACAAATGAGTCATTTTAATAAGGAACCCCTTAGACCTTATGCATATGTAATTCAATATAAGTTTCATCTCTGACCACAAGCCATACACAGTGGCTGAAGAGAACACTGTGGTTTGGATTGGTACCCAGTAGGGTATTTTACTTTTAGCATTCTGCTGACATTTATACTCTGAAAGACAAAATAGTTCCATAATTCTCCTGGGCTTCCTCAACAGTCTTTTATTCATACAAACTACTTTCAGATTTACCAGTCCCCAGCAGGGAGGAACCACTAAGTCCTGAGACAGGACTCTGCCCATCTCTCCATCAGCCTCAGACTTTACAATTCAAATTTGAATGAGGATGGGAAGGAAGAGAGCAGAGGGAAAAAGAGATCCATGTTATATATACTTAATGTTTTGTTCTTAATGTGGAATGAGATTCTGGATTACAACTCCCATCATCCTTAACTATGGGCCATGCTGGCTTGGGCTGATGGGAGCTGGAGTCCAACAACACTCGGAGGGTCACAGGTTCCCCACCAATAGTTAAAGTCTCTGGTCAAAAGCATCGTGGGAAAAAATGAGTTATTGAGGAATTTGAAGGAAGATGAAGATGTGGCACAGTTCTGGGAAGGAGTTCCGGGCCTAATGGGTAACAAGGGAGAAATATCATGAATAATTCATCAATAAACTCAATAAATTCTTGGAAGGGGAAGAGAAGTCATTTCCAGCATGTTTCGACCCACAGTGCAGGAACAGTTTCCTGATTTCCCACATTTAGTCAGTCCTGAATCTATGAACCGCTTCTTATGTAACATCCTGAAGCAATTTAGCAATAAACCACATATTTTAAATATGTCTAGTCCAAGGCAGATAAACTGGGTTGAAAATCACTTGAAAGGCTCATTGGAAATGGAATAATAGAGCTCCAATGGCAGGATTCACCATATCTCTCTGTGGCTAAGCCTATCTTGTTGGGGCTCTTGTTAACAAAGGGTGTTTTTTTGCTGCACTTTCTCTCTGTCTGCATGTTGATCTCCCCTCCTGTTATTTCTTCTCATTTTCAGCTATCACCAAGACATGTGGTCAAGATCTCTGGTATTGTTAGCCCAGAGAATCATGAAGTGAGAGGCAGAAATGCACTCAGGTTCTGGACACCAGATACCCAGATACTTTGCTCTCTGCTCAGACACTAACTTTTTAATGCCTACCAGAGCACATGAGAGTAATCCAGTAACACCGGTGAAATTAATTCCCAGTTCTTATGAGTTGTGAGTGCATAGGCACAAGGTATAACTCTGTCACCAGCGAAAGATCTCAAACATCAGGAAAGATGACATTGGACCCAACAAACTAAACCTTGCGTCCATCTTATTCCCGGTGCTTTCTGGGTTTGACAGAGTGTGCATTGCTGCTATATTTAATGATAGGCCTTTGTACCTATATTATCTATTTCTCCTATGTGGTTCAGGGCATCGCTACCCCACATTTTTGCTATGCTGGAACCTTTGGAAGTTTTCCCTCCTTAATAGCCAGAACTGAATGTATGCTGTGATTCTGCAGCAACACGGGAAAAATGCAAATCTGGTATTTGGGGGCAAAATTCAGCTTCCTAATAATCCCAGCTTTCATTTCAGAAAAACAGGCCTATAGCCCTGTGGGTGCAAAGATATTCTTGAAGGTATGTGGGCAATGCCAGCAAAAATCTCAGAAGCCTGAGGGGTGGCTGAATAAGGTTTCTAGTTGTTGGGGCAAGGCTCCAACGCTATAGATGACTTTATTTCCCTCCCCATGACCAGTGGAGTCACAATACAATCCATATACATGTCTACTTACAAGTCCATCCCACTGAATTCACTTATTCCCAGGGATGTACATATAGGATCGCAGCATCAGCATGCCAAAATAAACAACGCAAACTGTGATAAGCTATATAGGTCTGATAAATGTGCAAAATCTATACGGGAATGTAGCTTTTGTTGATGCAGAATCTGAATTGCCTGAAGCAATTGGGGTTTGGGCATGGAATAAAGACAGGCTGCCTATAAGGGAGATAGACATTGAGTGACTAGTGCACTTCTGACCACTAATAAAGCACTACGGGCAGTGACAATTTTGCATGGGGGGTTCTGCTCCCAGCCCACCCGCGCACTGGCGAAACACATATAAGCATGCCCTATTATGCACTGCCCCCATTCTGCCTTCTTCCAGGTCCAAAAGGTCCCGCACCTCATCGATCACATGCCAGTTGGACGTGCCTAAAATGGCCCCCACCTGTACTGTGAAATTCAGTGTAAAGATACTGCTGTTGGGTTCTTGGATAGCATGCAACAATAACATGAAGGTCCCCCCCCCCAATTTTTTAAGGGGTGGAAATACCTATTATACTAAATTCCACACATTACTTAAGAAGTAACCTTGGGCTTCACCAAATTACTCATCTTTGAAGGAGCCAAGATGCCAAAGTGCACAGTTAAGCTACGAAATTCTCTCACACAAGAAGTAGAGATGGCCACCAAGTAGAATAACTTTAGAAGAGGGTTACATAAATTCATGGAGAATAAGGGAGGCTATCAAGGGCTATGAGCAACAATTACTTGGTTCAACCTCCACTGCTGTAATATACCAGTTGCTTGGAACCACAAGTGGGGAGAGTGTTGGTGTGCTCAGGGTCTGCTTGTGGGCTTCCCAAATGGCATCTGGTTGGTCTCTGTGAGAACAGGATGATGGATGGGACTTCAGTCTGATCCAACAGGGCTCTTCTTAAGCTCTTCTGTTATCAGTGATGGCACCACATAGAAATGTTTGGCTTTATTTGATGGATACATGCTTTAGGAGGTGCACTTTTAGGATTGGGTTTGTGGAGAAATTGGAATAGAGCATTGATAACATTAACTTCTTGGAAAGAAGAATGATGTGCGTGGTTACTGAAAGCCAGGAGAAAAACGGTTTCAGAGGAGCCACTGAAGAAAACACAGTTTATTTGCAAAAAAAATGTATATTTCCTACTTTTTGCTTCTTCTTCAGAAAATAATGGCCCTGTTAACACTTTTATTGCATGAGATGGATACTAGGAACAGTGTTGTGTGTCTGTAAGGCATGCAGATATTGCAACAGGAGTGGCTGTAGAAATATACCGGTAACTTAGGTAAAGGTAAAGGTACCCCTGCCCATACGGGCCAGTCTTGACAGACTCTGGGGTTGTGCGCCCATCTCACTCAAGAGGCCAGGGGCCAGCGCTGTCCGGAGACACTTCCGGGTCACGTGGCCAGCGTGACATCGCTGCTCTGGCGAGCCAGAGCCGCACACGGAAACGCCGTTTACCTTCCCGCTGGTAAGCGGTCCCTATTTATCTACTTGCACCCGGAGGTGCTTTCGAACTGCTAGGTTGGCAGGCGCTGGGACCGAGCAGCGGGAGCGCACCCCACCGCAGGGATTCGAACCGCCGACCTTTCGATCGGCAAGTCCTAGGCGCTGAGGCTTTAACCCACAGTGCCACCTGCGTCCCTTACCGGTAACTTACTTCATATTAAATGGAAAAAGACAGATAGGAAGAGGAATGTGTTAATTCAGATCAGTGGAAATCATTGTTTTCATGAAAGACCACTATTTCTGCTTCTCCTTCCCCCTTTGTGATGGTTGGGAAATTAGCATTTTGTAGTGGAAACCAACACTTTTATAATATAATAATTCACTGGGCAATGTAGGCCAATGAGTGCAGCAGCAAATGATGGATTTCATAGAACTGTAGAGTTGGAAGGGACCCAGAGGGCCATCTAGTGTGTTCTGCTGATATTTCTGTGTTGGCTAAAAAGTACAATCTATATGGTGCCCTCCCATAACTAGCATGTTGTCATACAAGTTAAAATAAACTACAAACTCCATTTTGTGTTGAATAGCTCCATTTCTGATTATTGCTTCTATTATATTTAAATTGTAGCGTGAGCTAGCTGATTTCAAGCAACTTCCTATTGTATTTGGGAGTATGGGAGGAGGACAGGAATAGTTGGACATACGTAACTAGGAAACACACATAAACACAATTAAATATAAAATGCTGCTAGTAGTATTAGAAGTCACCTCAGCCAATTAAAAAGTATTAATAGAAAAAAAAATACTCTGGTGTCAAAACTCTGAGTTCATTGACATCACTCTCATTTGTATAATCGGGATTAATTTAGATTTCCTGACAGGGAGAAACAAGAATCCAGGACATTTTCTTGACCTTTTCTTCTCAGAAAATTGGTTTGGGATGAAATCACATTAACCAAACAGATGGTTAAATAGATAGCAAGGAGAAGTTTGTTTATGTTTTTAAAGAGAGAGAGAGAGAGAATCCTAGGAGCCTGTTATAGGTAGATTAAAATGTTGCTCTTTTGAAGGTTGGGGGAAGTGTTTAATTTTAGCTAATGAAGTTTAACCTTTCTCTTAAAATGTTAGAAATCAATCACCTATAGCCCCACTTTCCCTCTCAGTGGAATAGCTTCAAGTGGCTTACAAACATAAAATCTAACATTAAAAAACAAAACCACAGTGATCCAATCAGTGAAATGCAGCTGTTCATACTAAAACCATCAGCAGCAAAATCATCACAAGAACACAAAGAGCAGTGTTTCAAGTGGAATATTTCCAATTGCTAGTAGAAAAATGGATGGGGGGGGGGAGGGATGACCTAAATTCTTAGGGCAAGAAGTTTAAGGTGCCACCACCAAGGGTGATCTCTTGCTCATAGTCACTAATCTTGTCTCAGGGGTGTGCAACAGGGATGCAACAACTGATCTTAAAGGCTGGGCAGATTCACATTAGAGGAGACAGTCATTTGGGTATCTAAGGTTTCATAGGTAATAGCCAGCACTTTGATTTGCACTCAACTGCAGCTCCACTTAGTACATGTTACAGTGGTACCTCGGGTTACAGACGCTTCAGGTTACAGACTCCGCTAACCCAGAAATAGTACCTCGGGTTAAGAACTTTGCTTCAGGATGAGAACAGAAATCGCGCAACGGTGGCACGGTGGCAGCAGGAGGCCCCATTAGCTAAAGTGGTGCTTCAGGTTAAGAACAGTTTCAGGTTAAGAACGGACCTTCAGAACGAATTAAGTTCTTAACCCGAGGTACCACTGAATATAGTTTGTAGGAAATGTAGGCTAGACCCATACAAGGGGGAAAGGTGAGGGGCAGGGGAGATAATAATGTTTCAAGAGGGGCGTGGAGGAAAGCTTTTGAATGTATGAAAAGGAGGAGAGGACTTGGGGAAGAATTGCCCTCCTTCAGCATCTGTGGTTACACTTCAAATTTCCAGTCCAGTACGCTGCATGCAAGGGAGTTAAAGCTCTTTCCAGGTTCGTTTCTAACTCAGTGGGGAAAGGGAGGGGGCTGCTATGGCAGATGCCAAGTCTGGCTGAGGAATTTTCCATGCCCCCTACATTCATCCATCCAGCTAATAGCAAGCAAGTTGCCGACACTGATAACATGGTGAGGCACAGTCAGTATAAGGATGCTGGAAAGGCCGTTAGGGTTGCAAGCTGGAGCTGTGGAGAGGTGGAGGGGGTGGAAGTGGAAGTGAGAGAAACTATGATGTGACATAAGATGCCATGGTTGTCTGTGAGATCCCTCAACTTTAACCATGTTTATAACCATGTTAACCAGGGTTAGTGTTGTGTACCACTGAGGTCAGTATGCATTACAGTGGTCTCTGCATCTCCTTTTAAAAAGTAAAAGAAACAACTCCAAAAGTTGCAGCTGGATATTTATTGGGACACTCCAACATGTCACAACATAGTTATAAGTTTGGGAGTTCTCCCCAAAATCAGGCAAGATATTACATAAGGTGGGGAAGGAGTTTAAACATTAGGCAATTTTAAACATTTCCAAGGTGTGGAGATTCCAGCCTGCACAAGTCTCTGCTAGGTGCTGCCGATATCAGCTTACATCCCTAAGGTTCTAGGAAAATTAAGCCATGGCTTCTCCCCATTTTGGGGGAACATCAAGCCCAGATCTGCCTCTTATACATAGTTTCCTAGTTCAGCAGGGAGAGAAAGAAAAGTTGAGGTAACAGAGTTGGGTTAGATTCTTGTCTAAGACCTTGGACAGCTGCACCCAGTCAGACTAGACCTCTGGTCTTCAACTACGACCATGCAAAATACATGGTAAAAAATTAAGAAATGGGTCCCCCAAATGCATGTTTGGATTGAAAGTGCGGCCCAGGCCTGAGAAGTTTGACTTGGTCTTACTTGGCCATTAAGCCCCTCCAGACATCCTTTTCTTTGCACTTTCATGAAGATTTGTGCTCATAATCGCATTGGGGCAGTTATATGCTTCATATGCAACTGGAGGATGCACACACAGGCACAGTGGGCAAC
The DNA here is from genome assembly GCF_951804945.1 of Podarcis cretensis. Taxonomy (NCBI): domain Eukaryota; kingdom Metazoa; phylum Chordata; class Lepidosauria; order Squamata; family Lacertidae; genus Podarcis; species Podarcis cretensis. The sequence continues at coordinate 64,667,277 of NC_137170.1, read as the reverse complement.
TGTGTTCCTGGAGACCTCACATTAACACCTCTCTTTTAGTTAGTGATGACTGCATACATCCACTGGCACTGCTAGGAGGATGACTGGGGAGGGATGGCGAGTAGTGCAAAACAAGGAAGTTTGATTTGAGCCACATAAACTTATAAAATATAAACAATTGTACTCTGCACATGCTTGAAGGTACCATTTTCTCACTGATGTGTGTGCACTACAAACCTGCACACATCTAGGACTGTGGATGGAGTCTACCATGCACACTTCAACAGCCTAGGACTTTCACATCTCTTTTTCTTTTCTTTTTGGCAAGGGTCTCATGTTTTTTAACACTAGATACCACAGAGAGCTTCAAGAGGTGAAGCATTTCTACCTGTCACATACCTGCTTAAAGGCAAATGAAGGCCTGCTTCTTTAAGACAGCAAGCTTACATGACCTGTGGCACCTGATCTTTCTCGAAATCAAACACTTCCCTGATGCAATTAGAGGCAGGATATTCAGGAGATGTATTCTTGATCACACTGTAAGTGTGATCCCTCTAAAAAGAGCTGCTTGTAGAATTACCTATTTTGTTCTTATTAAATCTAAGGTACATTGGCCATTTCCTTCCTCCGTATTTCCTTCATTCATTCTTTATCACCATCTTGATGGATTCTTGCTCCCTGGAAGGGGAAGAGGTGCATATGGGATTGTCTGCCTCATGTACCAAAATAGTAGAGCCCTGCTGGATCAGACCAAGAGCACAGCTAGACTAAAACCCTGCTCTCACAGTGGTCAAGCAGATGCCTATGGGAAGCCAGTAAGGATCTGCTTGTGATTCTCAGCTGCTGGTATTCAGAGGTACTGTATATTGCCTCCAGTAGCAGAGACAGAACATGGCCAGTATGGCTAGTGGACACTGGTAGCCTTATCCTCCATGAATTTGTCCAATTGCCTTTCAAAGCCACCAAAGTTAGTAACTATCACTACATCATGTGGGAGCAAATTTACTATGTGCCTGTGTGAGGAAGCACTTTCTTTTGTATGTCCTGGATCTTCCAACACTCAGCTTTGTTGGCTGGTCCAAAGCACTAGTATTATGAGAGAGGGTTCATCTCTACAATGTCCCCCCCCCCACCTTGCTTGTCTTTCCCCCCTAAATTAAGATACCCCAGAGGTTACCTCCTTTCTTTGTAGAGGAGTTGCTCCAACCCCTTGACCATTTTGACTGCTCTTTTCTGAAACGTTTCCAATATCCTGTGTCTCCCCTCTCCTTTTGAATATCCTCGGCTGGCCTTGGGTCCTACGCAACTTGACTTGAAGGCAGCTGGGCACCATTTGATGGTGTACAAAATACCGTGAGCCACCCTTGCACTGTTGTCTTTGCTTGGTCTATCCGTTAGTTTACTAGTCCCAGCTGAGGCTGCATACTGGGCGATGTAGTTAACCCTTCACAGTACAGTGGTACTTCCGTCTTGGAAGTCAAATGTTTCAGTTTACAAAGGTGCCTCGGAAGTCAAACAGCTTCCACTGAGTCCCCCTCCCCCCAATTTTCTCTATTGAATTTGCAGACCACCCTTTGCCCCTTGGTTTTTGAACGTTTCGGAAGTCGAACGGTCTTCCAGAGCAGATTATGTTCAAAAACCGAGGTATCACTGTGCTACAATTCCCAGCACCCCTTAACAAACTACAGTACCCAGAATTCTTTGAGTAGGAATAGAAATTGCACCTTAAAGCTATAGTGTGTAGATAGCCTAAGACGGACATTTGCTGTCTGTGCGATGGGCCTGGGAGATGGTTTAGGAGCCTTGATCTGCAATCCTGAACCCCTTGAAATTCCTGAGAGGACATGTAGAGGACTGCAATGAGGACCACATTTCAAAATAGTTATGAAACCAAAATCTTTGGCAGCACAAGCTAAAGGCACAACTGCAGCAACTTTTTAAGAAAGGAAGAAAAAGCACGAATACTTTACAAAAAACTAAGTGTTTCAGCTTGATGATGATATTTTTTTTTTAAAAAAAATTGTCCCCCGCCCACCTGACTGGGTTGCCCCGGCCACTCTGGGCGGCTTCAGCGCTTTCAAATAAATGCCTCCTTTTCGCAAGGTAGGGAAAACCCTCTTCCAGAGTTTTAAGGAGAAAGCGAAACAAGTGACGAGGGAGCATCATCGAGCACGTGCCAGGGGCGGCAACCGGAGGCTGGCAGCGATTTTTCCTCCCCCTCCCCGCCCCCCTAATGGGAGGCATCCTTCGCATGCGTCGGGATTGCGGTTCCTCGTTAGTGCTGCCAGCGGCGTCTCCCTCCGAGAGGCGGGCGGGGCGTCACGTGACCTCCACGCATGGCGCGCGTGGCTTCCCGTCCGCACATCCCACCCTAAGCGGCGCTCGGGAGGTTTCGATCCGGCGCTAGGCTGACCCGAGGCGAGCCGCTGATAAACAATGCAATCTCTCCGTCCGGGCCAAGATCAAAGGAAGCTGCTCAGTCGTGTGTGAAGGGGCGGGGCGTGTGTTGCAATTATTAACCTCCGCCACGCAATTTCCACTAGCAATAATTTAATCTGTGTTGGCGGCATGAACGGGAAAGAGCTGCGCGCGCGGGAGGGGACGAGTTGCAAAATTTGGGCAAGTAGTGGCGCGGGGGGGGGTCTCTTTTCTCCCTCTCGCTTCCCAAAGCAGCCCCGCAGGAGCCCACTTGGGGTGGCGCGCTTTTGAAAGGAGGCGCGCTTTTGAAACAAAACAATAAATTAAGTTTTGCGGGGCTTTGTTGTTTTTTAAGCGAAAGGTGAGTTTGGGGTTGCGTTGCTTCTGCCTGTCTGGTTCTGTCTGCGAGAGAATCCGCCGGCTGGCTGGATCGAGCACGTTTGCCCGCTGCGTGTTCTCTTCGAAAGTGACTAGTTGTAACGTTACCCGGAGCCTTCATTAATAAAGAATGTTTGTTATTATCTTGATTGCATTCTTAATAGGCAGACTATGGAGAGGTCAGTGAGGGAGCTATATTTAAATGGATCTGGTTTGTTTAATGCACGAACAAGTAAGCCAATCTTTTCCAGCTTTTTAAGGGATTTCGTAACATTTCGAGAGGAAGCCCCAGTTCCCTGGATTTTTAAATTGCTATTAAAAGCGAGTCACTGGAAGGGGGAAAATAATAATAATATAAAAGTATTGGTATTCTACCCATCTCACCGCCGTTCTGCCCAATCCACTTACTCCGGAGTAGTCCTATTGCATTGTGATGGGGGGAGGGGGCTTGAGCATGACCAGCCTACGGATGGGTCTGGCTCAAACTAACCTGGGAAGGCATAAGTCTCAGCAATATGCGTGGCTGTTACTGGCTTTCAGTTGTTATTTGCAACTTTGCTTCGCGATAAGGGGTGGGGGAAGCGATCTGGGTGTCTATTCCAACCCGATCCTCTTCCTTCCCTAGAGAGATCTGGTCGACCAACCCTACCCAGGCAGGGACAATAAAGTTTGTAGCAGGCGAAAGGGAGCCCTCCCCTTCTAGGGAGCAAACGGCATTGGGATGGGGTGGGAGAGGCAGCGCGGTTCCTTTAAAGCGGGCACCCCAGTCCTCGGCGTTCCTGCTGGGAAGCGGCTTGACCAATCGAAGCCCAAACGGAGATCTAAATAATTCCTGAGTGAGCAGAAGCCAGCCACGGGGGGGGGGGGGGCAGGCGGGCTCGTGCGAGAGAGGCTCCTACGCCAGCCCCCCCTCCGCCCCGCTGGGGGGGGGGAGAGGAAGGGAGAGAAGGAGATCAGAGGCTCCCCACCACGCTGCTGCCCTCCCACCCTTCATAAAGCTTTGATGAGACATTCGAGCTGCTCGCCTCCTCCTGTGTTTCTGGAGCTGCAGGAGGCGGCTGCAGGGACTGGACGGCTGGGAGACGATGTGACTCTCCGGAGGAGACCCCAGCAGGCTTTGTGTGGACGGCAAGGTAGGGACGGGGCGGGGGGGGGAGGAAAAGTTGACTCGAGCCGAGCTGGGTGGAGAGAGAGGCGCCCCGGAAAGGGGCAGTAGCAGGGGCGCCAAGCAAAGCGGGAGACGCGAGAGGGCGTCGGAAGGGGAGGGCTAGGGAGCTGCGGACCCGGGGCTCCGGCAGGACCCTCCGGGGTGTGGGTGTGTGTGTGTGTGTGTGTGTGTGTGTGTGTGATTCCCTTCAAGAAGCTGATGGAGCACCGGGCGGGCGGGAGGGAGGATTGGGAGCGTGGAGATCGCGGCGCCATCTGCCCGTCGGGCCCGTCCGCTTCCTCGGAAGTAAAGCCCGAGAGCGAGCGCAGCCCTAGGTAAGCGTGGAGAGGGGGGGGGCGGCCCAAACGAGCGAGGTTTGTTGTCCGATCTGCCCCTCTCGGGTGGTGCCCCCAGAGCACCAGACACCTGCTCGCTTCGCGGCTGGCAGGGACTTGGCGCCCTCGCTGCCTCTGGCCAGGCTATAGCACGACCTCGCTCACCAACGCGCGCACTTAGTTCTCGCTCGCTTGCTCGCTGCCTGCAACTTGCCGCGTACTTTCATCTGCGGAAAGCCCACCCGACGGAGGCGGTGGGTGTCCGAGGGCGGCAGGAGAGAGCAAGAGAGGCAGGCGCGCCGCTGGAGCCCACTCGCTGGAGCCCAGGCAAACAGGCAGGGCTTCCCCCGGCTGGTCCCATCCGACGGTACGTGGAGAGGAGGGGTTCCCCTCGAGGCTGCAGCGGAGGAAGCGGGTTTGGGGGCGGCTGGCTGGCTGCCTGCCTGCCTGCCGCGCGATTACTGGTGGGCGAGGTAGGGGTTCCCCTCCTTTTAGGGGAGCCTTCTTAAGACTGCAGCTGCGGGTTTAAGGAAGGTAGGAAGGAAGAGTGGGTTTTTGTGACGGGGGGGGCGTGTCCCCCCCCCCAACCAGCAAAACAACCCAAGCAGCGCTGCAATTGAGATACTCCTTGGATTTTTGTGGTGGTCTAGTTGTGTGGAGCGAGTTTGTTCGGGTGGTGGTTTTGTGCGTTTTTAATGGGACAGGGGGCCCTCTGCTGGTCAGAGAGAGAGGCGCAGCGGCTGAAGGCCCAGAGGAGAGGGCGGGATTCCAGAGCAAAGCGCCGCCGCCGCCGCCAACCTCTGAATGGGAGTGGGAGGCCTTCTGCTCCACGCAGCTGGGCGAGGTGGGATCATCCGCGTCAGGCTCGATGCGTCTTACATCGCTGGCTCGGAGGGGCCTCGCATCCAGAGGGGGATTTCCTTGTGTAACATGATGTGCTAGAGGAACTTTTTTGCATGAGCACTCCTGCCCAGATGAGAGCAGCCAGGGCGCGGGGAACGCTGTCTGATGACAGCAAAGGCAGGCAACTGGGCAAGGAGGCAGAGAAACGCTCTAAGCGACGGAGACCAATCTTGTATGTGTGAGAGATGTAGGGAAGCCAGGGAAATGGTCGGAACACTCTCTCTCTGAAAATTACTGGAGACCAATCTTTTAATACAATGCCCACCCACCAATGTTTATCTTAATGATTAACGGGAGGAAGCTGCCAAAATATTTGGGTACAGAAATGAGCTTGCAAGCAAAGAATGCAGTTCCTAATGGATTAAACGGAGGGGCGGGGGGGGGGACATGGGGACAAAAGTGAATCTGGGGGAGCTGTTCTTCACACGGGTTTGAGAATTAAGTCTAGGCTGCAGTCATTATACATTTACATGGTAGTAAACTCAATCGGCTTAACTTCTGAATGAGCATATATGGGGATGCACTTTTAGATGGGGAACTGTGGATTTCTAGATTTGGACTGCTGCATTGACCATGCTACCTGGGACACATGGCAGGCGGTTCCTTAGGGCGAATATGGTGCTGCCCCACCATCCTCAGTCCATCTTCAGGAGTTGCACTGCCTGTCACCTTCCTCCACCTTGGTCTCAATATTGCCCCATGTAATGCAGGGAGGAGGATGGGAACAAAACAAGTATTAGTTGGCTCTGGCTCCACCAGCCAGTGGTGGTCTCCCTGCGTACAACCCTGCTTGTCCCATAGGGCACCAGCCAACCCTGGACTCTGACAGGCTGCTGGAGCCCCACCAGTGACTTTGAGTCCAACAATATCTGGACGGTCGATTCCAGGGTAGATAAATTTATGGATAAGACATCTGTTTATACACATTAGCTATGATAGCTTAGTGGAACCTCCATGTTTCAAGGATCAGGATGTTTTGATCAGGATGCTGGGGTGCATAGATTTTAACCTGCTCCAGGGAATGCAAGTCTGTTGCAGCTAGGTGCTTGGGAAATGAGTGACATAGGTTTGGCTGTGTGCAGTGGTGGCTGCATGGTCCATCTCCCCACCAGCCCAAGAAACTGGCCATGTTATTAGGAGTAATTCCCTCTAGCATTGCCTCAAGTTCCTTCCATCACTGTGATTCAAACTCAAACTTGAGTGTCATCTCCTGGAAACAAAAAGTTTCACTCATTCTTCAGTGTATGTAGAGGTATATTTATGACTTGGGCAACTTAACGTTGTTGTTGTTGCTGTAGAGAGAATTAGGATGTGTGGCAGCAGCAGTGGGGATGCATAACCGCCTAGGTATGACACACTGCCAGAGGTTATAAATGGAATGTAACGGGAAGTTACTCTGTTGGCTGCAGCTCAAAATTATGCATCTACACAAGCCAGCAAGGCTCAGTAAGTGAACGGAAAGAGACACTTGTTGAAATGTAACCTTTACTGGAATTTAAAACACGCCGGTTACCATAACTGGAATTCCAGGGCTATAAAGTTATTTGTCCTTTTTGTCTACTTCGCTAGACGGAAGTCTGTGTGTGTCTGTGTGTGTGTGTGTGTGTGTGTGTATGTATGCTTTCCGTAAATTATTAAACTCCTTTTATATTGTGCATTCAGTCGGTGGATGGGGCAAGACAACTTAATAAAAGCAAGCAATCTCTATATATTTCTGCAATACTCACCTGTGCATTTCATCCACTCATTCCAAGAACAGAGAATATTCATTTCCCATTCTTTGCTTTATCAGATCTGCAATAATTTGTGATCCCAATCTTATCACAGTGACCAGGATTCAAAGAGACCCACATGGCTGTCTAAAGTGGTCTCGTGTGCACACAGCGATTCCCCCCGCCCCATGGTCCCTTGACCTTCTGCAGCATCTTACAGTGTGCGCACATCCACACCAGGGCTTGCTGTGGAAAGGGAGAGACTGGGAATGCTCAGTGTACAGATGGCACTTCGAATCCTATCCATTATTTGAAAGTGTTCATCCCATTCATTTCCATGCACCTTATCTACACGAAAGTTTAGTTAGTACTGTAACAGAACTTGACTCCGCCATTCTCTTCCCCACAGAATAAGCACTTTCCATTTCAACAGGGATTGTGTTGCTTTGGCCATTTGAGGATCTGGTTGTTCAAGATCTAGACTATTTTGAAAATTCAACTTGCAACCTGGGGATTCATAGGTTAGTTAAGCATTGCATGCATGACAAAGCATAACCGAGGACCACAGATTAAGCTCCTGCCACCCCAGTCCTGAATGTGGAATGAAATCCTGTTATTTTAAATGCATCTTGGATCCAAGTAAGTTTGATTAGGAACTTGCTGACATACACATGAAACTGTTTGATAGCACTGAGTAGCATAGAGGATTATGTACCCCATCCTAGTTATTATCACAACTCTCTTAGCATTCGTATTTAGATCTCAGGCGCAGGAGCAGAATTAGACTGCTTTGTCAACAAGACTTCATAATGCATTATAGCACTTCACTGTGCTTGACACACTTCATATGCATTGCCTTGAGAATCCTTACGACAGCCCTGCCCAGTAGATCATTATTATCCCCATACTGTACTGCTGAAGCTGATAATAGTGGCTTGCGTAAGGACAGCCTTCCCCCACCAGGTGCTTTCCAGATGCTTGGGATGACACCTCTGTGTTGTGCTGCCTGGAGCCTGATGGGAGTCATCGTCCAAAACATCCGGAGGGCACCAGGTTGAAGAAGGCTGCCTAAGACCATTGAACAAATATGTGGCTAAGGTGAGATTTGAATGGGGGGGGGCAACCAATTCAGTGCATGTTTACCCAGAAGTAAGTCTCACAATGCTTAAAGGGGTTTATTTCTCTCTTCCCACCAACCATCACTGCTGCTGATCGCAGCTGCTGTCACTGTCCTCATCAACTTTCTTTAATTTATGTTAAAGTCAGTGTGTCTTACTTCCAGGTAAATACAATTCTGCTTATGCTACAAGTCACCTAAATGAGGTGCTTTTGAAAATGCTACCTAGTAATTATTTTCAGATGGCCAAACAATGAATGAACTATTTGGCAGCTTTGTTGTGTGCTATTGATTGCTCTAATTCTTCAATTTTTTATAAGATTAAAAGAGCAATGTGTTACAACCATGTGCATTCTTTTTTCCCAGAATTGCCATTAGCCTCTCGCCTTGAACGTTAAGGGTTTTTCTTTTTTCCAAAAGTACTTTTTTTAATTACTTTGTTTGCTATACATTTTTTTTTCAGGTTATTACCGTTTTGAGATCAATAACCATTACTTATTTATGCTTCTAGTAACTGAGTTTTAATGTATGCAGAGAATCTATCCTGGTAGTATACAGCAAGTACCTGTGTTATCTTTAATTCATGGATTGATAAAAATACTCAGAATTGAAACCATTGTGATATTTATAAATGCACGTACACACAGAGGCAATGGTCCAGGCTGTGTGGCATGAGTAAAATAAAAAGATAATGATGATTACTTGCTTATACTGCCCCATTGAGTGAATTTCATTGAGCCACTGACTGGCAGCATGAATGACAAGGCTTACTATTTCAGTAGGCATGTGATTTCATCTGGATCATCTGCAATAAAGGAGTAATGAAATGGTATTAATTCTGGAGCACACTGCTAGTGTGGAAGTAACCATCCCTTGCTCACTCATGTTTCCATCTTTGTGAACTCTTACGTGCTGTCCAGAGAAAGTTTCTGAATAAAGACAGGCCTCGCCACTCGCATCGTCTCTCCCCATATCTGGAATCGGGGATGAAAACTGGTGTCAGCAAGTAGGGAAGAAACTTTGGAAACTGCCTTATGCTGAGTCATGCCATTTGGCCATCCAGTGCAGCGCTGTTTACACTGGCAGGCAGCAGCAGTTCTCCAGGATTTCAGACAGGGATTATCTACCATCCCTGCTTGGAGATCTTTGGTACTGAACCTGGAACCATCTCCAGGCAAAGCAGATGCCCTACACTGAGCTATGGCCCTTCCTCATTCATCTCCAGGGAACTACAGTGGTACCTCAGGTTACATACGCTTCAGGTTAAAGACCCCGCTAACCCAGAAATAGTGCTTCAGGTTAAGAACTTTGCTTCAGGATGAGAACAGAAATCATGCTCCGGTGGCGCGGTGGCAGCAGGAGGCCCCCTTAGCTAACCCATCAGGTTAAGAACAGTTTCAGTTTAAGTACGGACCTCTGGAACGAATTAAGTACTTAACCTGAGGTACCACTGTACCTGAAGCCTATCTAGCAGCACAGTTTGAATTCCCTCAGAAATGGCTCTCTTCTACTCCTGTGAGCTTCTCAAGCTACAGTTCACAGGGTTCTTCTTTTATGAGGGAGGTGATGCTGTGCTCTGGATGCATGGTGTGTGTGTAGCCCTTGAGAACTAAGAGAGGATTTGAACCCTTGTCTGACCCTCAAGCCAATACACAGCCCCATAGGAGGTGCACCATATCATGTATGTGTGGCAAAAGCTGTTCCTGCTTGAATTCCCTCCTCTGTGCAAATGGCCCACCATGGTGCCCACCGTGCCTGCCCTAGGCCTTGTTGCCTATAGTGTTAGGCCTGTCTCTGGTAAAAGGGATTGGGGCCTCCTCTGAAAGAACAGAGGAAATACAACTCTTTGGGTTCAGGCCAGTATATCTCACTCAGGGCTGAAGATAAAATCGCTACTTAACTCTCAATATGAGGCAATTGAAAAAGAGCTGTTCACTATTGTTTATTTAATGAAAAGAGATAAAAAGAAAGGCCTTTTCTTTGAGATTCAACAACACGGAACAATTTTCCCTCTGTAGTACTGCCACTTAGTGTTCAACTTCACTGAATCACAGCTGGAAAACCCATTTTAAAAAATTGCACTCTCTGTTAGAGTTCTATTTTTCTTGCTACAGGGAGGATGTCATCATTCGAAGACTGTAAATTGTGGTTGGCATAACAAGCCAAAAGTCTCGAGCATTTTATTTTTTTACAAATCACTTGACGGAAGGCATAAGGTTGTGTGCCATGGCAGGAGATGAGAAAAGATCCTCCTGCTTATTTAAATGGGTGTTTGGTAAGAACTTTGTGGTGGTACTACTTTTAAAAAGTCATGGGGAATGGGCACTGGCTGCATTTGTGGACCAAGACTAAACACAAGTTGTCTCCCCAAAGTTTGAAATTGAAATAAATGAGCTGCTTGCCCTGTTCTGCTTATTTGTCCAGGCTCAACCAGGCTTTTGCACAATACGCACTTGCTTGTCACTCCTAAGAGAGAGAAGGATAGAAAGAAAGACAACTTTCAGTAAAGATTTGTTTTTAACACTCGTGTTCTACAATTGTTTCCCTAAACTGCTCATTGAATGAACCCAGAGTCCAAAAAACTGGTTTTCTTGTTTCAGTCTCAGTAAACTCAAAAGGTACAGCACGGAAGAAAACTGAACTTCACAAGAGTTGTAGCTATCTAGAATAAAGTCAAGCTATTTTCTTTGGGAAAAGAGGTCAACAGGATGCTACGAGAGCTCTGAGCAGAGGATATCTTTAGCCCGAGCTGTAATGCTTACTCTTGTTTTAAGTGGCTGCTTCTTTAATATCTACAGATGTTGCTTCCAGCCTTTGATTTATGGCCGCATTGGAAATGTTGCTCAGTATGCTGAGCATCGTGACAGAGGCTCCTGTGTGAGCGGATATATCCCTTTTAATAGGTTAATTACTAACCTGCATTGACTTGTTTTCACATAATTGTTATGAGCACTCAGCCCCCTCCCCTGCAAAATTGCAGCTTAATGGAACACCTCTTAATCATCTCTAGGAGAGGTTTATATACTGGCACGCTCCATCTTACCAAAAACTGAACTGTTTTCTCTTGAGTGTTTTGTTCTGAATATGAACTTAAGGAACAGAGCTCTGGCTTAGGGAAAAAAAGAACAAACTCTCTTTGTATGTCACTAGCACAAGGGGTACCCAAATAACATGCCCTTTACTTTTCACCCTTGGGGCCAAGCTACACATTACTTGTGTATAATATAATCCTGTCATTTTTTATTTTTTTATTTTAATTGTAAACAAAGAATAGCATTGACAGGCTGCAATTTTGCAGGGAAAAACAGCATGCAATATATGGATTGCCCCTTATTTGATAAGCAGCAGATCAACATTAAACCAAAGTCCATTGAACATGTTTACAGTCTGTATACTGTAAACTACTGTATGCTGTAAATTTAAGTATTTGCATTACAGTTAGTTCAGACCATCTGAAGGTCATGGGTCTTTTATAAACTCAGCTTTTGTGCTGTGCTGTAGTCGAGGCAGTGACATTCCTTTGACGAACATAGGATAAGACTGTGAAGATATGCCCCATCTTCTACGAAAAACCCCTTAGTTTTGTTATTGGCCTATGACAGTGAAGATCATGTAGGGGCTGAGGTCACTCCCTTGGTCTTTGGGATAACATGCCCTTCCAAATCCCCTTTCCACAGTGGTGTGGAGCAACATAACATCTCTTTACCCAGACCTGTGCAGCACAGTCAACATCTATTGTTGCTCTACTGCTGGGTGTGGGACAGAAATAAATGAGGACAGCATCAATCTCATGCCATGCACACACAGAGAGGGGGGAGAGAATAGTGTCATTTTCTCTGTCCACTTTCCCAATTTTGTGCATAATTTTATACACTGTAAGTTGTATCCAGCTAACATTTACTCAGAGCAGAACTAATTGGATACAACCCGTCTGTTATGGAAATTTCTCTTTTCTACACTTGCACTCCAGTGCATTATGCCCAACAAAGGGATTAAGTCTCCCCTTGCATCAATGCTGGCTGCTTAGCACATGATCCCATGTCCTGCTGTCATACCATGGCAGAACAGCTGGTACAGAGAAATAACAACTTGTCCAAGGCTGGGCAACTACTTGCCCACTGAGTTCTTCAAAACCAGAAGCTTCAGAGAATGCAACCAATCTGGGACAACATCCACAGCTCTTCCCACTGAAGAATGCCTGGTCTCTCTCTGGCCATATCTGTGATATTAGTTATAACGACAACTTTCTAAGATATACCAGTATTGACTTTCAGCAGGTGTGTTTCTCATCACTATAAAGCTGGTCAGTTCCTCTAGTCCAGCATGTTGCACTAAGGCAGAAGAGTCCACAGCTAAACATCCTGGACAGGGCAGTCTGTGATCTCTCTCTCTCTCTCTCTCTCTCTCTCTCTCTCTCTCTCTCTCTCTGTGTGTGTGTGTGTGTGTGTGTGTTGTCAGATGAAACCCAAACAAAGCTCTCTGTCTTTGGAAAAATATAGTGAGTAAATAAACGAACCTCTGTGTTTCAAAATATGAGTCAGCAATATCAAAAGCAACACGATGGCCAGAAACAATAACAATGTGAAAAACTTTATGGAATAATTCAAAACATCAAAACTAACAAACTTAAGTCTCTGAAAGTCCTTAAATGAATCACTGTGCCAGACTTTACCCAGCAGAGAAAAATATAAACAGTGAGCCACAACCTGTTTAAGTGGCTGAAGTGCAAATACTACGGTAGCTTGTAGATCACTATAATTAAGGTTGCTATCCTATCTATATACTTGGGAGTGAGTCCCCCTTTAATGGGCCTTTCTTCTGAGTAGAACCTGCATAGTGTTGTTCTGTGTCTCTCCTAAATTGGCTAGAGCTGAGCTACAGATTACTGATGGATACATTATTTAGAATTGCTAGGTTCTCCTTTTCTGCTTGTGGGCTTCCCACAGGCCTCTGGTTGGTCATTGTAAGAAGAAGATGCTGGACTAGATGGGCCACAGGTTTGGCTCAGCAGGATCTTATGTTCTAAAGAAGCTTTCAGAAATTTGGAGGAGCTAAGAATCTTCCATTCCTGGAGAATTACAGGGTTGAATCCAGAGGTAGCTTGTCATGCTTTGGTCTCGCAGAAATGGGATTCTGTTTATTAATTACGTGGACTTCTAGCTTTCATTGTGTAGTTCTCACAAGGCAGTGCACAAGTAAAACAAAAACATAGCATGGGACTAACTTGTCTCATTGATTTTAGTGGGATGGGCAGGGCAATCTTAACCCCCTGATTCACTCTGCTAGAGGGGTTTAGGATGTGGCAAAGGTGTCCCTCCAACAAGCTTGGATTCAGAGGAAGTTGAGGAGCAATCGTGGCAGATCCACTGCTGCATTTGGAGGATTGCCTCAGCAGATGATCTTTCTATGCAGGCAAGAAGGAGGACCTTCAGCTATCCTTGTCCCAGATTGTTTTAAAGTAAAAAGAGACCAGCACTTTTAATTACGTTGGAATTGGGGACCCAGTTAATAACTGGGCAGCTACATTCAGAAGTTTCCAAACATAGGCAAAGCCATGTTTCAAGTATTAGACACTATGTAATTTTAGCAGAATGTTTCAAGAGCACAGGTAACTATGACAAGATCCTTTTTATTCAGGCAGGGTAATAGCTGAAACACCAAAGGATATTTGGTGAAAGATGCTTTGTGCAATGGTCAGATCCAATAGCAACCCCAAGCTGTCAACCTGATCCTTTAGGATTAGTGTAGCTCCATCCCAAAGAGTTTGAATGCCAGTGTCCCAAAATGTATTTATTCATGTAGATCATTTGCATTCCATGCTTTGTCTCAAAGAGACACTCAGGGCAGCTGTAAACTTAACCATCTAAAACTTTATTGGCTGGATTGAGACCCAGTTTATCAGCACTCATCCAGCTTGTTACAAGTCCTGGCACTTGCTGAGAGTGTCCAGTGCCTCACCTGGACTAGATGAAAAGGAAAATCTAGGTGCAGATCTCCAGATCTCCACATGACTACCAGCAGCAGTTTTGTGAAGGTGTTTAATAGCACTGGAGGCAAGGGGCAACAAAAAAGCTGGATCATCCCAGACAGGTGATCTGGAAGGATACCATGTCAATAGTACTCTAAGCCATGGAGAGGTCCAGGAGAATCAACTGTGTTGCATTTCCCCCCTGATTATCTGCCAGTGCAACTATTCTAAAGCAGCCAAAGCAGTTTCAGTCCCCAAAGCAGAATGGAAGCCAGACTAAAATGGGTCAAGATAACCTGTTTCACACAGGGGTGCCTAAAGTTAGGCAGTCACTTCCCACTCATCCAGCTATGTTCAAGATGACAAGTGAATGAACTATGTTTAAGAAGACAAGGAGAATGAGGAAAAGGTAGGGAAAGGGGGATGGTATGGAAAGCAATTGACTGATTCCACAAGCAGCACACAATTAGAACAGCATATCTGTGTCTTTCTCATGAATAGATACATTTGAAAGCATTCCATCTAGCTATTTCAGATGTGAGAGCTACTTCCAGGATCATACTGATGACTTACATTTCTAATATGGAAAGTAGGTTCAAGACATGGGCATGACCCCAAAGGAGTTCTTGCATCTGGAATTGGTAGTTGGAAAGGTTTCATAAATAGGCCTACAGTCATAAGAAAGACAGGGATATGCTGGTCTGCTTCCAGACTGCACATATCTAACAGCAGATAGCACTGGCTCTCTTGTTTTTGGCTATTACCCTTTTCCATGACAAAGAAAACTTTTTAAAACTACATTTGTACCATTGAACCTATACATCCATTTGTCATAATGACCATTTCAATTTCTTACCAATTATATATATATATATATATACATATATATATATATATATATATATCCCACCCTTCTTCCCAAAGGAGCCTGGAGTAGCAAACAAGAGATAAAATAAAAACATACTAAAAACAATTCCATGGAAGGTCTTCAGTAAATGCTGAAATGGCAACAGGGGTGGTTCCAAATGGTATATAAAGTGTCACAATCTTTCAGGTAACCAGATCCCAAGTGCACTAGGGCTTAATACCCCCAAACCAGTGCTTTGAACATAACCCAGTAGCTAACTGGCAGCCAGTGCAGTCCTTTAAACAGCCGGGCTAATGTGTTGGTGATATCCTGCCCCAGTCAAGCCACTGTGTTTTGCACTAGCTGCAACATCTGAACCAGCCTCAAGGGCAGCCCCCCCCCCCCCAGCATATTGCAGTATTCCAGCCTGGAGGTTACCAGCATATATGGACAACAGTGATCAGGCTTTCCCAGTTCAAGCAACAACTCTAAATGTCTTTTCAGCTGAAGGTGGTAGAAGACACACTGGCCACTGAGGCCACCTGAGCCTCTAGTGACAAACAGGGCAGCGAACAAAATATATTCATGAATTTCACTTCAAAGTTTTGTTTGTTTCTAGGACTTTTTTTTTTAGCCACCCTACAATTATCTTATTTTATTTTAAAATTTTGCATCCTAAAACTGGTAACCAAAGAAGGGACATGAAGGTATGAAATACACACTTGTGGGTTTGTTTGTTTTTTACTGCAGTTTTTCTCAGATTGTCTCTTCAGCAGAAAGCACTGCTACCTCGCAGATCAACTTATTCTCCCCAGCTAATATTAACAGTTCATTTCCCTCCAGTTCTAACTTCCTTGTTTGCAGCCAGTAATTTAGAGCCAGCACCTGTTCGCATCTTTAGACCTGTGTCATAAAGAAACAAATGCTTAAGATAAGAGCATATTGAACAATGTGTCAATGCAATATCACAAACCACTACAAGACTATCTCCAAACACCCCTCCCCCATCCAAACAACCCAGTAAAACAAGTTTTGGTCCCTTCCCACCTTTTTCAGTGGAAAAAAATAGTCAAATGTCAAGGATTAGCATCAGTAACTAGGTGCATGTTTACCTTTCTGCTTTTGCCAGCAGGGTACTATTTGCAAATTAAATTTCTTGGGTCTTGCTACAGGTGGCCACCAAGGCTTGGTTCCATGCTGAACGTGTGCATCAGATGCTGAAGATGCAAAACTTCATAAAGGATTTGTTTTCAGTTTAAATTAAAAAAAAATCCATTTGGAAGGAAACAATTTAGCAGGAAGGCGTGCGAGGATGTGAAAGAATGGCTGCTCCCACTGTGTTTATGGTTGGTTCATACATGCCTCACTTCAAGGCACCACACCTTATTCTCAGTAATATTTTGCATTCTCTGGAGCTTCTGCCCAGTGGAAAGTTCACTTTGCATTCTAATTTGGCCCAAATGTTACTAATGAATTGCCTTGTCATCCTGACTTTTGTTCTGTACTCTCTACACCCAGATTTCTTGTTTGTCTGGTCCTTATGACTGCAACGTAGTGTATAAATGTGCACAACATTTTGCAAACCAACAGCTCCCTGGGGAGGAAGAGGTTGTGGCCGCAAGAGGGATGGAGGTAAAGTGATCCTTTCAGGTTTCACTGTCAGAGAGTAATCCTTTACTTTCATTATTCTGGACCAGAATTATGGTGCCACTATGCGGCCTCTTGAGTGAGATGGGCGCACAACCCCAGAGTCTGTCAAGACTGGCCCGTACGGGCAGGGGTACCTTTACCTTTACCTTTATGTTGGCAGAAAGGCCAGCCAATCCAATGCTTAACCCTGGAAGGGAAATTCTCACAAGTAAGAAATTTAAAGGGGGGAGGAGATGGCAAGCACATCCCCAACAGCATCCCTGGGAATGCCACCACAGCCCACCAATCATGGCCGGTGCTAGTAAAGACATCAACACAGGGAAGGAGCCAGTGAACTAACAATAGGAATATGCTCAAGGCATGTGTCTCACTACACACAAGGCAACACCACTCATATCAGCCCCAATGGCACAGCCAGCAATGACAGGTCCAGATTTTTAATCCCTTTGTGCTTTATGACAACCACTGTTTTGGAGCACAAACGGAAGGAGGGAGAGGTTATACAACGTGACACCTGCACAACTACCTGCCTGCACATAGCATACACAGCTCCCCCCCCCCTTGGAAAAAGCTTCAAAACCCACCTAAGGAAGGGAAAGATTCGTTTTTTTGCCAAGCAGCCAAGGGAATGGGGCACACACACACACACACACACACACACACACTGACAGCCACTGCCATTAATGAATCACTGAACAGGGCATAGGACTAGCAGAAGCAGGAGACGAGTTTGAGCCCTACCAGGGGGAAGCGACCCCACACGCCGTTAGCGTGCCTGGCAGGGAGGAATGTCATATCAGGGTTAATGAAAGGAAGAGAGAGCACCCTGGACTCAAACCCACAGCACAAACGTCACACAGCAGTTGCCTAGCCACTCAGCCATAGTAGCAGGCAGCAGTCTTTACCTGCCCCACTCCCTGACAGATAAGATGTCAGGTATAGTGCAGGTGGTTTGGCTTGGGGAAACAGCTTTACAGGCCAAATTAGGCCCACAGATCAGAGGTTTCCCCAATGCTGCTGTAACCTGGCCAGCAATGACAGTGCTTAGAGAAAAGTGTCTGATTTTTGCCAGCAGAGGTTGCCTGCATGTGGGGATGAGAGCCCTCTCTGAATTTCCCTGTATTTTCGGGGAGGAGGATGTTACAGAATTATGGTTCAAAGAAGACACAGTATTCACATTTGGCAATGTGACAGTGGGGAACAATGGGAGAGTTGGAGCAGTAATACATTAAGCTACAGCATGTGTTTTCCTGCAGCCCGTGATTACATGTGTCCCTGCCTCCACGTCTTTCCCTGTTCTCTCGTGTTCGCACTGCCAGTTCCTTGGGGGCAGAGACGTGTCTCCTTGTACTATGTCCCGGAGGGACATAGTAGTGGTAGAAAAAAGATACTGCACTTTTGCTCTGTTAGGTTTTGCATCACGATGTGACATCATCAGCATCAGCGCATCATGACCATAGTGTTTTGCCAGTGCAGTTAATAGAAAGAACATCCCTCATGCTGCTTACAGAGTCACATTTTGATGTCTTTCTTCTTCTTACATTTTCTTCCAAATATGAAGTAGTATAAATCCATATACTGCACTGTATTACAGAGTACATCTAACTAATCTGTACAACTAATTTAAACACACATAACAAACGTGTGATGTTTTAAAGAGCAATACTACTAGCTAAAACTCAACATTTAAATACACAGGTTTTTCTAAAGTGTAACAGGACAGTATCACGATCTGAAAAATTGTGAAACTTGCTCTGGGTCGCTGAGAGCGTTCTGTGAGTTCTCTAATTGTTCTGAGGTAAAATAGAAGACAGAAAAAGACAGGCTCTGTGTGAAGCCACAAGTGTTTCTCCACTGTCAGCTGTCTTTCCTATTGGACATCATTGGGTTTCTGAAGGATAATGGACTTCACCCATGGTCTTGAGAACAGATACTTTTAAACACATACAAAACCAGCAATGCTTGCAATCTAAATATGTGCTCTGAATGGCTTTTCTAGAATTCTTTTTCCCAACCTCACCTCCTCCTGCCTGCCTATGTCAAGCTCTTCACATATTTAGGGCTCTGAGAAAAACTGAGTGGGAACATCACTACTTGCACACATGTAATCCCACAAGCAGAACCAACAGGATAAATGGCCACACCCCCTGGATTGACATAATTATTATCAGCATGGGAAACAGGACCACACGAAGAGATGGAGGTCACTGCCAAATCCAAGCTGCATCTTGGACTCTTGCCACTGATGTATATAACTCTCTGTGACACGGCAGCAGCATCCAATAATCTGCACATAGTTCTATGTATGTTTAGGACTATGTGCCTATCTATATATTGATATACAGTGAGTGCTAAACTGCCCCACCGCCATGCTCACTCTAGCTGGGCCTGCCTCACCACTTTTGATGTTATGATCAAGAGCTGGGAAAGAGTACAGTGATACCTTGGTTTTTGAACAGAATGCATTCCGGGAGTCCGTTTGACTCCCGGAACCATTCAAAAACCAAAGTGCAGCTTCTGATTGGCTGCAGGAGTGTCCTGCAGCCAATCGGAAGCCATGGAAGCCACGCTGGATGTTTGGCTTCCGAACATTATTCAAAAACTGGAACACTCACTTCTGGGTTTCGATTGTTCGGGAGCCGATTTGTTCAGGAGCCAAGGCTTCCAAGGTATGACTGTATAGGCAAAAGTAGTCCAAGGAAGGAGTGGGTTGTTGGAAGTGCAAAAATGGATTCTGGGGAACTTCAAATATTGAACCTGTGGTTTTCTGGAGCACAGAAGAAGTCTGTCTCCCCATATGCCTTCTTTGTTTATCGGAGTCAATAGTATGAGAAGGTGATAACAGACTTCCTGTAAGATTTCAACACAGACCTCTAGCAAAGTAGAAGTTCAAAACAGAGGCACAAACAACAGCAGGCAAGTGACCCAAAATGGAGTCCTTTTGTATCAAGAGGAGACAAAGTGCTTAGGACTTTCTAAACCAGGATGACCAGTGCCTTTTTGGTATCTGCTCCAGTGTCCAATCCAAGAAGCAGACTCTGATGCAACCTGGGACTCTCCATTTTCCCTTTTCTTTTTCCATTTTCACACTGCTTTCCTCCTCCTCCTTTGGTGCCTCCCTCCTTCCTTTCCAACCCCATAGCAATGGTTGCCTGGAGCCATCCATGCTCTCCTGATCCTTCTCTAGATGCCCACATACACCCCAAGTAGCATTTTGTTATATAAAAGAAAACCTCTCTTCCATCACCCCATCCAGGTGAAACTTATCGCATCTGCCACATGCTAAAAACAGAAGCCTGGCCAGAAGCAAAAGATTGTAAAAATGGTCCTGCATAGAGCCCTTTAAAAGAATAGGAACAGGGGAAATATTTATTAAGAAATGTCATGCTTACAAAATTTCTGAAGGGTATTGAAACCATTAAAAGATCAGGCTAAAATCAGTTTACAACCAGGGAGATAAAAACATTAAACCATAGCAAGAGAGCTCTGTATTCTGGGTGGCAATATGAAAAAGGTCCCGTCTTGCATCTTAGGTTCAACCAACCATGTTTCTGAAAGTGGTGGGAAGCATAGCAGAGCCTCTAATGTTGAATATGGGGTGGGGGAATATCTTAGAATGATGGTGTTGGAAAGGGTCTTGGAGGTCCTGTAGACCAACCTCATGTCCAGTGCAGGTAATCCACCACTACAGCATCCTTGATAGGTGCTCAGCCCGCCTCTGTTTAGCAACCTCTAATGAAGAACAGCCCACCACTTTCTGGCGCAGTCTCTGTGCCAAAACAACTTGTGCTGTGAGAAAGTTATTTGCTTGTAATTTGAACTCTTTGGTTCAGGTCCTGTCCATTGGAGCAACAAAAAACAAATTTGCTCCAACAGCAGTGGAATAGCACTTCAAAAATTTGGAGATGGCTATCGTATTGTGTCTCCCGTCATTCAGATAGCCTGCTCCCAAAAAAGTTTGGGGCTTTGAAGTTAACTCCAAGGATTGAGCCTTGACATGACCTGAGAGCCAGTGCAGGTAATGAGTAATAGTATCAGGAAAGTGAGTGTCAGAGACCAGACAGGCCACTTTATTTTGCACGCACATGATCTCCCTTCCATCAGAGTAGTCACCCTCTCAACGTTCTGATGGCTAATGTGACAGATCTCCAGAGATCTCCCAAGCGTTTGCTCCCAGGGAAGGTTGTCCCATCACAATAATAAACTTTCTCATAAGAATATAATGACCTGTTGACTATTTTCATGAAATATTATTTGCAAGCAACCAGGCTTTGAGCCAAATTCTGAGAGGAACCAAGCCCTGAACAGCTGTTTTCACCAAACAGGCTCGACTTTTCGGAGAGTTGCAGGTACCTGGCAAAATCCCCTGGAATTTCCCAGGGAATGTGACCTGTGCATTGTTCTTAACACACAGGCTTGAGGACTTACAGGGTGGTAAAAACCAACATAATTTGTGGATTTCCTCTAATCAGCCCAATTTGCTTCTCTCACTCGTGTTTGCTTCAGTGATGAGGAGAGTTTGGTTCTCTGTTTTAAGCTAATTGAGAGTGATCCTCATGTTCTTGTCATGCTGCCAGTGCAGTTGTCATAAAGCATGTTTCAGGACCCCTGGAAACACCCTACTTGTGCAGTAGTTTCTCCCTATGCAGAGAGTTATTTCCTGCTTTTAATAATGATTTTGCTCTGCGGTGGAAGTGGGCGAAAGGCAAGGGAGGGGGAAGCTGGGTCTTAAATCAATACTGCTGGAGAAATCTGCTTCCACAAAGAGCATGTTTCCTCTTAGAATTGCAAATGAACATGAACAAACATCCCCTCCTCACACTCAATTCTTTAGTTTGTTATTTTGTTTGCGTGCCTATAAAACCAGAAGCTTGGATGGGAAGAGAAGAGTTAAAAAAGAAAAAGCCATATGGCAATAGCAGGAGGTCTGGCCACCCCACCTTAGGCTCGTGACAACATGCCCTACATTTAACCTACAGTCAGGAACTAATTAACAACACAGATGGGAGTGAGCTAGCATATGTATTAAGAGGAAAAAAATTAATACCCCAAAGGTTTTAATCAGAAGCCTTGCCTCTTTCTGGGTTAGAAGCCTAAGCATTGCCATAGGAAACTGCAAAATACTGTATATAGATGGGGAGGCAGTGCCTGGTAGTGGTTAGAGAGTGGGGGTCCTCTTCCGGCAGCAGCACTGGGGTGCTGCATGACTATAGGTAAGTCACAAAAAGCTGCTTACCTGCTTCAGTCTGATCAATGGGGAACAGAGATCAGCACTCTGGGTTTTGTAGTCTGAGTATTGGGGCAATGGGAATGTTTTTGTAAAAGCAAAGGAAGTTTTAAAAGATGTCCCTGCTGTATGAATGCAGGGACACAGGGAAATGGAAACTTAAGCTTAATTAACTTCTTATTTTGTACTACATGACTGAAGAGCCTTAATTTATAGATTGGTAGGTGGAGCTCCATACTTCCCCACCTTGTTTCTGAGAGGTGGTTGCTCCAATTTTAAAATCAGGGATTCCTTTCCCTTTGAATACTGGTTGCTGGGGAGCACAGGTGGGAAGAGGGTTCAGCTCCTTCTTGTGGTCCTTTCAGATGCCATCAGCCCTAGCAGGGGTGCCAACTCCTGGGAGCTGAGACCTTCCCCCCATTGGGGGGGCAGGCCACCCAATGTCCCCCAAAAATTGGGGTGGAGGAGGCCAAACGCGAGCTGAGCGCGGTGCCACTTCAATGGCCAGCTCATACTTGGTAGAGGAGGAGGCAGGAAGAGGAGGAGACACTGGCCACTGAAGCCACGCTCTGCCCACCCTCCTCCTGCTTGCATGGACAGAATGACCATAATAGTGCAATGTTGGATTCCTCCCTTTGCGTGGCTTGCAGCAAGTAGATAAACCCAAGCAACATTCTGTCCCCTTAAATCAGTGATGGCCAAACTTGGCCCTCCAGCTGTTTTGGGACTACAACTCCCATCATCCCTAGCTAACAGGACCAGTGGTCAGGGATGATGGGAATTGTAGTCCCAAAACAGCTGGAGGGCCGAGTTTGGCCATCACTGCATATACACTGTGAGGCTATTAGTTTTGTGTGTTTTGACTTTGGTTGTTACGTACATCCCTTATGCTGAACAAAATGATAACATAACAGTAAATTCCATATACAAAGATAGAATTTCACATACAGGGGGAACCTTTGTCCAAACTGGAAAATTAAAAAAAAAAATATTAAGCTATAGGTGTATTTAAGATACAATGAGTTTTATGTATTTTCTTCTTAATGTTGGCAAGTTACTTGCCTGCCATTGGCTGTGAGATCTGTCACAAAGCTCAGGTTTTCCCAACTTATATCAGACAAGTTTCTGCCACGTGCCGTCTTTCTGGGATTTGCCCCAGCAAGGCATTACTTTTGATGGAAAGAATGTCAGAAGACACCAAAACCAGGTCCTAAATCTCAAGACAAGCCTGAAACAAACCAGGTTTTTCCTTTTGCCGAATGGTTTAAAATGGAAAGTTGGAAATACATAAATTAGGAGTGAAAGGTTCAAACAATTTCTCCGGCGGCGGGGGGGGGGGGGGCTGAGTCCTTTCCTATCTGTGGAGAGAGAGAAACTCTTGCTTAAAGCCCCATTTAGCTTTGTATAAATAATTTATAGAAATGCATATGTATGTATACACTTATATATCTGATAAATGTATAAATCACTTTATATTATTTTTTGGTAGTGGTGTATTTATATACATTTGGGGGGCATGAATTCCTTAGCAGGGCTCATTATATACGACTGGTGCATGATGTTCTTTTATTAACCACAGCGTTTTGATCACAGGCTACTATTTGTTACTAAAATAAGAGTGGTGCCTGTGTGTGTGTGTGCACATAAATATTCATAATTGTGGAATAAATCTCTTCATTTCAAGGAAGTTCCTGGGCCGGAGGTTTCTAGTGCTGATCTGTCAGAAAAGCATGTGATTTGACTGCGATGGTAACGAATGATCAAAAAGTACTAGTTGGGGCAGGAAACCACCAGGGTCTGCCTGCCCAGCGTTTGAGAGTGTATTAATACAGATCCATTAGCGCTGCACGCAGCCCTCGCTGCAAACATCTCCCTGCTGCCAGGGGCTCCAGCGTAAATGAATGCGGCGAGGCTTTTCCTTGAACTCGGCTGTTGGCTAACTGGATCAGCATGGCAAGTCAATACACATTGTCCTTTTGGGTTGTGGTGGAATGTCCGGCTCTTCCTTCTGACTTTCTTCCAGAGGCCACCCACTATGGAACTAGAATGCAAGCTGGATCCCTTGCCCAAATAAGGAGAGCATCCTTTAATGGCTATGCTGAGCAAGGGACTGGACTGGGCATGTGCCGAGAGGGATCTTGGCATAGATCAGGGATAGCCAGGAAATGATTGGCAGCACGACTGACAAATACAAGCCTTCCAACATGGAGAGAGAGGAAAAAAATAACCTGTTGTTGTCAAATACCTGTTGAAGCGCTGTTAACTGGCATTTCCAGTTCAGCACAGCCTGCTGCAATCTCTTCCATTCCGAGGCCAGCTATGGCTAATAGCAAGGTGTTGGTTCCAACTCTTTGTCACCTTCACCAATGCCACCCACTGTCAGAATATCAGCAGAGGTAAGTATATGGACATACATAGGAAGCTGCCTTATCAGACCATTGTTCCATCTAGCTCAATATTGTCTACACTGGCAGGGAGATGCTCTCCAGGGTTTCAGGCAGGGTTCTCTCCAAGCCTACACTGGAGACACCAGGGATTTAACCTGGGACCTTCTGCCTGCAAAGCAGATTCTCAACCACTGAGCTACAGGACTCCTCCTAGGTATGGTACTTGGAATAGTCTGAGGCTGAGTGGCCACCGTCCCCCTTGATTTCTTTCTCTCTCAAAAGTGGATCAGATGTTCACAACTGTGCCTGTCCCCTGGTATCCTGGACTCTGTGCCATTCCACATTGATTTTTCTTTTCTGCAAAGGCACTGGGGTGCATTTTCTAGTAGTGCCCTACAGATATGCTGTTTTGGTTGGCTAGAAAGGAATTGCCTTGTGCTGCAAATCTGGTGTGTAGCAGTGATGTCTCGACTCTGATTTGCGCATCAGGCAGAACTCCCTGTTAATATGAAAGAGCTTGAAAACGAGTTGAATGTGCTCTAGCTGAGAAGTGGCCTCCTGTGGCCTCCAAGGTCCATGGCCTTCTAAACTTCAAACTCCCATCAGTCCTGGCTGGGACAGTCCAGGATATTGGGAGCAGCAGCCTTGATTGCCACAGCTTTTCCATCCCTATTCTAGTGGTGTAATAGACTGGACTCTTCTCCTTTCTGCAGCCAAGCCCAGCAACATACTGCTACTATGGGAGGTAGAGATGAAAAGGATGTGGCAGTAGCAATACAGTCTGTGAGCCTTGAGGTAAGGAGTTACTGGAGATTTCTGGGTTTGGTTTAGCATTGCGTGAGAACAAGGCCATGGTCTTTCTCTGTGACTGGAGTAGTTTGAGGGGGGATTTAACCCTCTGATCCAGCAAGCCTAGTTCTGCTAGAGCATCACTTTGGGTAAAGGGGTGTAGAAAGGTGGGGCAGGGGGCTTGTTTTTCTTTCCCCTCCAGATGTGCACTGCAAGCAAAGCCCCAAATCACTGTGCTATGTGCTTTCCACATACACCCTCTTGAGTCTAACTTGGCAACTGGATAGCAGATGTTCCACCGCAGAGGCTCAGATTTAGCTCAGAGTTTTTCAGTTGGTATTCCCTATTATCAATACTTGAATTAAGTGAAGAATCCTAGAGTCATCCTGCCTGCAGCCGTCCCTTGGTGGACTTGAACCACCAACCTTCTGGTTAATAGCCAGAGTTCCTGTTAGGAGGACCACAATGGGCACTTGAGCAGTAGTTTGGGGGCAGGGCAAGAGCCAACTCCAGGGGGGCGTGGGCACCCACAATAATATAATGGTGAGGGCCAGGCACCCACAAATCAATGAAAAAAGCTGGCAGGCAGCAGCGGTGCTGCCTCCGAGAGAGAAGCAGTTCAGCTCCACCCTCCTCAGATGTGGAGGCAAAGTCTTTCTGCCTCTGCATCCAAGCCCCTCCCATGGAAAAGGAGGCCTCGCTGGATGCTGGTAGCAGGAGAAACAAGAGTCGTCGCCACCGCCAGCGGCTGCAACGTGGACATGCGACATCACACGCACACGCCTGCACATAGTGCATGTGACGTCACACGTACTATGTGCAGGTATGTGCATGTGACCTTGCACGTCCGTGTTGCAGCAGCGGGCACCCACAATCCTGTGGGTGAGATGGCACCCCTGCTCCCATATCCTAATTTAGGGCTTTCATGAAAAGTAGCAATTCCAGAAGCCCCCAGCCCGTCCTGCAGTTTGTACTTCATTTTTTCTTAGGTTTCATCTGTCACAGTACTTCATGTGTGTTACTGGCTTCTGCCAATACTTTTGTCTGTACATTGTGTTCCTGTTTGTGGTAGGCATGTTATTAATCTCCAAGCAAAACCATAATGCAAAACTGGCATCAATAATAAATCATGGCTGTTGTCCAGTTGGGTAACAAGTGTTACTATCTACTCAATCAAAATTCAGAGAATGTGGCTTGTGATTTGCATTTTGTTCCTTAATATGCCTATAAACATGGTCTGTTTCAGGGTGCATGTCTAGTAGCTTGCTCTAGAATGGGCTATCAAAAGAGGTAGCTAGTAAAATTACTAGATGCAGGCTTTCCAAACAGCGCTGAGATTAGGGTACCTGCTCAAAACTGGACATTATTCCCAAATAGAATGCCTTCTACATAAAATGTTCTGTTGATGCTGGAATATTCCCACTACACAACTATGATTTACAATTTGTTGACATCTTTATTGTTTAGTAAGGCTTTTCCTATAATTATTGCAACATAATTATCACTGGATAACATTGGATTGAAAATACTCGGAAGCAGCTTTGACAGCAAACCCATATGAATTACAATTCCATTTTTATGTGTCTAGCTTTTCCCAAATGATTGCTCTTGGGCTCAGCTGCAAAGGAAACTTTTCTGTAGAATTAAAAGGCCTCATTTGCATCAAAGGTATGAATTACAATAAGATTATTATAAAGTGAGTGATACATGCATTTTTTAAAATGCACAATTATTTTCCATTGTTTGTACAAGCTAGTTAATATTTACTAATTAGTGTTTCCATCACCCTGAAGATACAAAACCCCTCAAGGTCTGCTAGGACTCTGTCAAGCTTTCAAACAAGATGGGTTAATCCATTTTTTAACTAACAACAATATACCAAGCTGGGGGTGTGCATAGAGGTCTCCCATCATCATTTAAGGCAAGGAGGTAAAATCTGTGGCAACAATTCCCATCATCCCTGACCATAGGCCATGCTAGGTGGGTCTAATGGAAGTCGGCTGACAATATCTGGAATGTTTGCACAGGTTTTCCACCCCTGATTAAGATACTTCAACCAGCGCATCAGATCCATATTGGAATGGGGAAAGTCTATCACAGTAACGAACTGTACCTTTCTCGGAGCTGTTGCATGAAGTGTTACAGATAGCAGTGGTTGGAGGAACCATATCTCTGAGAACATCTGCCATGGTGTGTTTTGAATTGGGTTGCAGTTTGTGTCACCCTGGACATATCTACACACAGAGAGATCAAGGACATTTTGGTCAAGTGCAGTTAGCAAACAGCCAAAGAAGGCCATGGCCCAAGACACATAATTGTCAAAAAGCAGCACTGGCATGGTCTAATTTTTCCCTTGTACTCTATTGGTTAAAGAGGCTTTTCTGTGCCAGCTAGCCTAAGGATCATGATTTTCATAATTGGGCGTTGTTTTTCATGATGATGCCAGTGCTGAATGGGGGGAGGGAAGTTTATTAAAGTTATTTTTAGTGGTCGGCCAAGTTTGAGAGCAACAGATCTAAAAACTGGCCATTGTGGTTTCTTGAGCATATGTGTGAGTGTCTTCCATAACCTATATTTTGGAAAGCAGAATATGAGTCCATAAATTATAGGGATTGGGATGAGGGAAGGCAGGGGTGGGGTAAGAGAATCAAGAATGGTAGAAAACATTTCACTTTCCGGCAGATGGCCAAAGGGCGAACATCCCATGAATGGCCAGTCAGCAAAATCTTTTGTAAGTACTTGCAGAGTAGTGGTTTAGCCCTATGCTTTAGTTGAGATGCCTTCATGGCAGGCAATTGCACTAGGTGACCCTCAGGATCCCTTCCAACACTACCTTTCTATGTTTCTATGATTCTCTATATTCCAAGAATGTGGAAGTAGGTGGTGGGAATCTTCTGGGGATTTTGTAGGTGATGGGATGGATTGTCTTTCTATCCCGTGCATCAGAAAGTGGGAAGGAAAGGCATGTACTATCCTGTGAACTCTATTGCAGTGTTTCCCAACCTTGTGCCTCCAGCTGTTTTTGAACTACAACTCCCATCATCCCTGACTAGCAAGACCAGTGGCAAGGGATGATGGGAATTGTAGTCCAAAAACAGCTGGAGGCACAAGGTTGGGAAACACTGCTCTATTGACAAGCACACTCATGGTCAAATATTTTGATGTTTCTTATTTGATGGTTTCTTATATGAGCAAAACTGTAAACCGTGGGCAACCAAGACAATTGCTTCTTCCACTGGCAGTTTAGCATGTGTTTTTGTGTGTCATTAGCATGTGTTTTTGTGTGTGGTTCTTTGTTTTCTTGTTTTCATTAATTAAAAAAATAATTATACAGCTGGATGAATAAATATCCCGGAGGATAACGTGTGTGCTTAACTGCCAGCAGCCTATGCATTTGACTGCTAACTCTGCTTGCTCTCAGTATGTTTAGTCTTTGCAAATCATGTCCTGACATGCAGCACATTTTGGTATCTGTTCCCACACCTATAAAAAGATACATAAAGCAGGAATCTTTTGTAGGCGCCTTTAAATAACACCAAGCACACTGAAGTACTGCATGCATGATAATAGGAGGAAATTAATTCCCTGGTTTTATGGAATCCTGTACGCATTTACTCGGGAAGTTGAGCATCCCACTGAATTCAGTGGTGTTTACTTATGATTAACCTGCCAGTTTTCTAACCTGTTTCAGTGCATTTTTATTCAGAAATAATCCCCACTGGGTTGAATGGGACTTATTCACCCAGGCAGGGGTTCATAGTTTTGCCACCTTCCTATGATCTTTTTCTATGTTATAAATTGTAGAATTGTCATGTGTGATCCTAGAGATGCCTTCTCAAAAGTAAGTTGTATTGAGTCCAATGAGTTTTACTCAGTAGCTGATGGTGTGGTGGGACACTCATGCTCACTTGAACTCTGGTCAGTCACATCGCTGTTGCTTACCAGGAGGGAAGGGGAGAGGGGTGGGGAGGTTGTCATGGTGGAAATGCACCAGCAGGAGTACCTGATTGGCTCCCCCATGCCAGCTTCACTGCCACCTTGCCCCTCCCCCTCTATCTCCCAGTAAGCAACTGCAATGTGACCAACAGGAGGTCAGGTGAGCCGTGCTGCCTCCTCACCCCATCCACTACTACTCCCAGGAAAGTGAGTATACACACTTTCTTGGCGATAAACCATACTGAATCCAATGGGGATTAATTCTGAGAAGACAGGCATAGGATTGCACTGTAAATGTCACTGTTTATAGATTTGTAAGCAAGTTTCAGTGCCGGACTTCTGCTGAAAGATGCAATCCTTTGCTACTAACTACTAACTTTGTTACTAACAGAGTAATTCAGATGTAAAGGTAATTCAGATGTGGAAAGGTTAACTTTGGATGGTATTTTTCTTGTTTCCTCAAACATACATCACAGCAACTCAGTTTTTAGTACAATTGCAAAGTGATCTCAATCTGTCCAATTCAGAGTGTAGGCGTTTGGTATATATCCTCTATTGTTTCAGTTGTTATCGTGTTATGTGCATGTGGTGTGCATGGATTTGCAACCCAACTTGGTACATTTGCTAGAGAATGATGGGTAAGAAATATAATGAACTGTGTATGCGCATATATTTTTATGTGTATAATATACAGTGGAAACTTTTCCAAGAGAGCTGGGTTTGTCAAGGCTGTATTGGAGGCCAGAGTTTCTGATTTGAAAGGCCTGCCTACCAAAGCTCCTGCCTTGTGGGCTTTGTTGAGTAGTTATTGATAGGGCAGAGGCACTCTGGCCATGCTCAGAGGCATTCTCATTAGCACTGTATGTTCCAGGGTGAATAGTCAGTAGAATCTGTGGCCAAGCTCTGTCTCAAATGTTGCAGTTTTACTGTATCTGAGAATGCTGACTGGGCGGCAAAAGGTCTGGATGAGTTCTTGGGAAGTGCTGTTTTCCATAGCTGTCAACTTACAGATTTGAAAATAAGGGACCAGCAGCCTTGAAAATAAGGGACCAGCAGCCAAAATAAGGGATCTGCAGCCTCACCTGTTCCAGGCACTCCAGTCTTCCTGTCCTCCTGCAGTCTGGTCCAACTCATGCTGGGTAGCTTCAAGAACACTGTCCAACCAACTTTGTAACCAGAGGTTCAACTGAATAGAATCTGAATCACATGCACCACAAGGCCTATGCAGCCTCAACTTAAGATGGCTCCCCAGCCTGGCTTTGCACTGCAAAGTTTGCAGCAGCACGTGCAACAAATGGCATCCAGTATTCAAAAAAACCCTCAGCTTGCATTAACTAGCCACACACAAGGCATGCAAGCTCCACCCCCAGTCGTTCTTAGACTTCTTATTGGGTGAGCAACACAGCCAAGCAACACAGTTAGAGCATCCCTCCTCCCTGGCCAGCAGGGAGGGAGGGAGAGGAGCTGCTTCCTTTGAAATTTAAGGGACATCATTTAAGGGACATTTAAGGGACATCCATCAATAAGGGACAGCAGCGGGACATGGCGCTGGAATAAGGGACTGTCCCTTCAAATAAGGGACACTTGACAGCTATGGCTGTTTTCGCAAGTAGCAACTACATGTCAAGGCAAGAGGAGAGATGGACTTTTGCAGGCCTGCACCAGGCCAATTCTGGGCTTCTGACCTATTTTGAAGCCTTAAAGCTTCCTTTCCAACCCCTTCCATCCAGGTCTTCTTACATTTCTACAGCAGGGCCAGCCCAATACATTTTGGCACCTGAGGTGAACCACAAAATTGTGCCTCTGGGGAAAAAAGGTTGAGTAGCTGCATTGGGATCTGCTGTCCCTGTGGATCCTGCCACCTGAGGTGGTCACCTCACCTTGCCTCATGGGTGAGCTGGTCTTGCAAGGCAGCTGGCAGAAACTGGCTTATTTCCACACATACACCCCAAGCAGTCTGCCACAAATGACTGTGTTTGAATGTGTCAGGAACGATGTAGGTTGAAGTGGAATGTTACAGGCGGGTGTGGGGGACTCCCTGGTCCTGAATGGGGCAACTGTGTCCATGGAGGAGCAGGTCAGTTCTGTGTCCAGGGCAGCTGTGTGTCCAGGGCATCCATCTGGTACACAGGCTGATACCCTACCTGCCCGTGGACTGTCTTGCCAGAATGGTGCATGCTTTAGTTATCTCCTGCTTGGACTACTGCAATGTGCTCTACGTGGGGCTACCTTTGAAGGTGACCTGGAAACTACCACTAATCCAGAATGCGACAGCTAGACTGATGACTGGGAGCGGCTGCTGAGACCACATAACACTGGTCTTGAAAGACCTACATTTCCAAGCACAATTCCAAGTGTTGGTGCTGACCTTTAAAATCCTAAACGGCCTTGGCCCAGTATACCTGAAGGAGCATCTGCACCCCCATTGTTCAACCCAGAAACTGAGGTCCAGCCCCAAGGGCCTTCTGGTAGTTCCCTCACTGCGAGAAGCGAAGTTACAGGGAACCAGGAAGAGGGCCTTCTAGGTAGTGGCGCCCGCCCTGTGGAAAGCCCTCCCATCAGATGTCAAAGAAATAAACAACTATCTGATGTTTAGAAGACATCTGAAGGCAGCCCTGTTTAGGGAAGTTTTTGATGACTGTTGTTTTAATGTATTTTTAATCTTTTGTTGGAAGCTGCCCAGAGTGGCTGGGGAAACCCAGTCGGATGGGTGGGGTATAAAGGTATAAATATATTATTGTTGTTGTTGTTGTTGTTGTTGTTAAGTTTGACACCCTCTGCTTCTTATGGGAAAGGGAAGGAGGTTTTCATTTGCCTGCCTTCTAGGCCAGGGGTAAAGGGTATTTATGTGGCCCCACACTTCTAGATAAAAGGCTCCCACCCCCCAATTCTGTAGCTGTATATCCATCAGAGGGTGTAAGCTCTGGGGAGGGCCCCCAGATTTCAACACCCTTAACAAACATGAAAAAGGTTCTTAAAGAGTAGATTATTGTGGTCATCTGGAAACAGATAATTGTATACGTTTGTATTCCCACCTCATGGGAAAATACACTCACAGATCCATCTTAAGAAGCAATGAATATACTTTCTGGAAGGAGAGTAATGTTTTCAGAGGAAGAAAATTGTCCAGTTTTGCGAGGTGGGAGGGGGATATTTGCAACAGGAGCACATCCTTAAAGAAAGATGTGAATTGTGCATGTCAAGTAAGAAACAAAAGCTCATTTACTGAGCAAAGAAAGTTTATGACTCAAAATTTGACCCAGTTCTCTAAGCTGCCTAAGAGATGTCTCTTTATACATGAGCTGATTTTTCAGAACCCCTTTTTCTGTTATGACCTCACACCACAAGACTGCCTCACTTGATGTGATTTGTCTCTGAGTTTCCACAATGAGCTCACTGCTGAGTCTTGTGTGTAGAAAAAGATGTGCTCTCTGTGTGTTCTTCCTCACAAAAAATATATATAGAAAAGAACTTCTATGAATAGTTATGGTGTGGGGAGTGTGTGGCATAAACGTTCATAGGCAATAGCCTGACCTACTGCATTCAATGCTCAGTGTAAACTCATACACATGGAGGGATGTTGAAGTTGACGGTAAAATGTATCTGAAGTGTCTTAGGCAAGGTGTGGACTGAGACAATGGAAGACAAAGTGTAGGCAAGATGAGAGTGAGAGACATCATGTCTACATGGCCTTAAATGCAGCACTGTCCACTTCTGAGGGGAAAGAGCTACCCCATGCCTGAGAGTGTTGAACTGCATATGTGTACATGCACCCCTTCTGCCCCACAGCTGTGGAGCTCTTTTCCTCCAGATGCCTCCCAAAAGCAATGCATGAAGCAATTCAGAAATGCTTCAAAACATCTTTTTCTTTGGGTTAGCTAGCTGTGCCCAGGCCTTATCAGGAAGGTGGACATTATATGTTTTAATGGTGTGTTTTTTAAGAGAGAGAGAGAGATTTCATGTATTATAAGTTACCCAAATAAGAGCATCATATGTGAGCACCAAGGTAACTTATAATTGCGTATGATAATACTCAAGGCTAATAATTGAAATAAATAAATCAAAATTATGATGAGAGACACTCAGATCTTTTAATCCCTGCTCTGTATCATTGCCTCTGAACTGCCCTTTGAAGTTACCGTACCTTTTGCTATAAATGTTTGCCTGCTGTCATTATTTAGAAGTGTGTGGCATCAGGCCACACCATGAACTTGGCTCCAGAACCAGTTCAGCAGTCTCCCAATGTGAATTCCCTGGTACGTGCATCATTCAGTCAACAAAGGGCAAAATGGAAATCCAGGTGGTAGGTGGGTGGTGAAGATAGCTCTGAGAGAAAATGAACTTTAAGCACCCTACATTTGCTCAGTTGCCATCTTGCCACATATTTATGGAATTTACATGCCAAAAGCTGGCTTTGGTCGCCTCAATTACCAGATCAATTTGTACAAATCTTTATAAAGACCTTTTTGAAGTCAGATGACAGATATATAGGATTTTTCAGAATAAATGCAGCAAACAATTCAGTGAGGGATGACCTGCAAGGACTGAGTAAACTATTAATATTTATACAAAGATGCCACAATGATATATATGAATAGGAAGAATGACTAGTATCCAAAGGACGTGTTGAGCTTAGATTATTGTCAACAGAATTCCTAACGGCATAACATTTCCTCATACGAACATCAGGGCCTAAAACTTGGGCAATTCCTGTCTTAGTGCGTAAAGCGCCTTTGTTGTGCTTTTCCTCTGACAAGTGTTAGGATTCCTTGTTTCCCACAGAATAAGGATGTGAAGTAAGTCTTTATACATAGCGCTGTGTTGGCAAACAAAAAGAGTGTTTACTCCAGTCCTTACTGCCAAGTATGAGGTACTTCGGCGTGAACATCAAAAGCACTGAAATGAGTATTAGCTGATTCTTAAGAAACGTGAATAATGCTATTGCTTGCTAGAAAGAAGCAATTGGTCAGCCACAAAGTTGTGAAAGGAGGCAGAAGAGTGGAACAAGTTCAGAAAGGAAGGTAACCCACTAGGCTCCTCCACATGGCTTGGGTGTTGATCGTTCATCCTGAAGTTAGAGTATGTACGGAGCTTTATTGCACATTCACTCTGATTCGTTTATACAACAATGAGCATCCAACTGGATGTGTGCAGTGATTATGCACTATGTGTTTCTATACATTTTGCCCATTGCTTTCCCAACTGCAGAGAGTCTGTGTTGTTGTTTTAAGTGGATTTGTTGTGCTAGGCTGACATTTAATTGTGTATACCTAATTTTCTAGTATGTGCTTGAAACCCTCTCTCAAAGTCATGATCCTAACTTTGGTAAAATCAGAAAACTGGGATTTTGTGTCTTTTCGTAGGGAGACTTGCAAAGTTCCTCAACCTGTCACAAAAGTAAAGATTATCCAGGAAAATATATTTCCTACTCTAGGTTGGGATAAAAGTCTTCCAAGACCAAAGCAAAGGTGGGAAAGCAGATTGTTTGAAGCTGTATAAGGCAACCAGCTTTAATTCCATTGTGGTGGGTTTCTCCTTGATAAGTTTCTTTATTCCTTTGTGACTTAGGCTCACATTAACAACACAGCTACAGCCGTGTGGGGACTACTTCTCTGTGGGATAATCAGGGTAAATAAAAATAAGTGGATTTTTTTAAACCACATCTTTAAAAAATAATTAGATTGTAACTTTTGTTCAGATTTCAGCTATAAGTTTTTCTTTTTAAAAATAACCTGGTTCAAAATGAAAGCAAAAATAGAACTTCTTAAAACTAAATTTATAACCGTACAAATTCATGAAAGGCTGCTTTAAAAAAGGAAAGAAAGAAAGAAAAGTGAGGAAAACATTTTCATCAGTCATTAATAAGTACAGTAGTTCATGCATTTATATTCTGGGTTGATAGTGGGGTTCAGGATCTTGAAAGACAACACGTGTCATCCAGTAATCCGTCTGAGTGCATGTGATGGGGGCCCATTTTTAAATTAAAACCATATCTACAATATCCATCTCATATCATAGATGCAATTAGCTGAGAGAATCAACAGAA
Source organism: Podarcis cretensis (assembly GCF_951804945.1). Classification (NCBI taxonomy): domain Eukaryota; kingdom Metazoa; phylum Chordata; class Lepidosauria; order Squamata; family Lacertidae; genus Podarcis; species Podarcis cretensis. The sequence goes on along the minus strand of NC_137170.1, from coordinate 64,632,438 downwards.
GCAGATAGGGCTTATGCCTCATTCTGCCCTCAGGCTTCCTTGATCCAGAATGGCTCTTGCAATCCCCACATACCACAATCCTCATAATTCAGTGCATTAACTTGTTTAGGAGTTTTACCCAATTAAGGGAAACTTTTTTTCCATAGTGACATGGCATTTACTCATAAAGTGATGATGTCACTCTATGAATTCTTTTGCCTATTGCATCTAGCATTCAAATATGTTTCCTCAAGAGTGGGGAAATGTCAGGCTTGTAGGATCTTTTCATTTTGTTTTGTTTTTTGCGTGCTAAGATCCCGCAGCTCCCGCCATCCCAATCCACACAATAGACATGACACAGTGTACTGGGATCAAATAAGGCCACAATTTTATTGCTTACAGGTGTCAGAAGCCTGGCCTAAGCATTGGGTTCTGCCAAGGACTTCCAGGTCCACCTGCTGGAAGTAAAACCTGGGCCAACCCAACAGGGGAGGGGGACCTATGACTTACATCAAATAGGAGTGCCACCTGCTGTCCTGAGCATTTGGACAAACTAAACTCCTCCTGGATCCCTTTAATGGGGTACCCATTACTCAGAGGGGCAGGCAGAGGCTACAGCTTCCCCTCCAGCCAAGACTAAGGCTTACCCAATGCCTAAACTGCCAAAGTTGTGACAGTTGCTATGAGGTAGCCTGTTGGGTTGTGAGTCATGGGGCAATTTGCCTGATGGAAAAATTCCTGCCCAGTCTCAAATATGGCAGCCAACAGCATCCATAGCAAGGTCCAGCATGAAAATAAAGCAAAAAAACAGAGAGGAAGGGAGGGAGATCTGCCTTCCCCAGCTGTATTACTAGGCATAATTTAGAAAAGGGCCCATATGAAGATCATTTTTGCTTTCCTTGTCCCCCCCCCCCATGAAAAGAAACATGGAGGGCACATTTAAATTCATTGATTCTCCCCTCCCTTTTTAAAAAAAAGAAATTCCATAATTGAACTCTTTGGTTTATGGTGAGATTTGACCATTTCTTCTTCTAAAACGGTAATTAAAGACACACTCCTAAACTTGCACACTATGTAAGCAGCAAAGCTTTGTACATGATTGTTTCTTTTGCTTGTTTGCAAGCTAGGCACCATGTACTTACACTTTACCTTGATTTTTCACCCTTCAAAACTGGTCTGGGGAGATGTTCCAGTCAGGAATTCCAGGGGTATATCTTTCCCAGACACTCGCTCCAGATAAATTTCCCCACAGAACAGTGTTTTACCTAAACTGCCATATACTAAAGAAAATGTCCAGGCATAAATTGAACAAGTGCCTTCTAAAAATTACCATAGTATATTCTGCAAGGGAGCACATGCTAGAAAACAAGAGCAGACTGGAAAAGTGATGAAGAGGGACAGCTTGACAGGGAGCACCAGCCTTGTTGCCTTGGTAATGGGCTGTCACATTCCCTTTCCTTCTCCCCCAAGTTATACAGACCAAGGACAGTGCAGGGGCTTCACTGACCCTCAGTTAGAGCACGAAGGAGGGGTCTTGACCTCTGCTTCACTGAATTTCATTGCCTGCTAGTTTAGTACAGAGAGATGAGCAGCATGCAAGCAAGCAAGCCAGCAAGCACCTCCATGTGCCACAAAATAGCAAAAGGCAAGGATGTAATTGGGCTGGATTTTAAAAATGTTCCTGAACAACCCCACAACCCCATTTTGGCTTCCCTTTAATTGGGATAGCTGAATACTTCCCTTGTTACTCAGTATTCCCTTAATACACCTTTACCTTCACTTACAAATGCCACCTCAGCTGCATGAAAATATCTGTTGTAATTGCACCTGGTATCTGTGAGTTCCACAGGTCAATTTTTTTGCTACACAAAAACAAGCAAGCCAAAGCTCATTGCAGGAAAGTCTGGTGTGTGTTGGGGCTTGTGTGCATGCTCTCCATGCTCTCCCATGCTGACAGATGGTTATTTGCTCCTCAATTTCTGAAATGTAGTTTTGGGAGCCTTAAGCACTGTGAGGCAATCCTTTCCCCCCTTTGTCTTTTTAAAGGTAATTACTGTTCATATAGTTCCAACCTCCGTCCTGAGATCTTTCTGCAAAAGACAATAACTTTCTGAAATCTTTCCCCATTACTGCATGCATACCGCAGATGCTTAGTAACCTTTCCAAGCATGCTGTTACACTTGTCATGCAAATAGAGGATAATTAATTATCATGCCTAGAGTGTGACATTTACTGTGCAAGGGTTCTTGAGACTTCAAGCCAACATCTTTAACTAGTTCCAAGCAGGGTAGTCCAATCACTGGCTTCTGCCATAGTGAGCGCTCTCAATGAATGCCTTTGTGACATAAAAGATAAATGTGGGAAACCTTTTTCCAGGTGTGATTTCTGTCGCTTGACTGGGATGACGGAATATAAACGCATGCCAATTGTCTCTGTGTGAGGTTAAAAAGTTACATAGGGTTAACACATAACTCTTTCCAACTTGGCAGAGGCGGGGGATGTATGCTTGTTGCTTCTTTCATCTATTTGTTCTGAATTCCTTCTTTTCTATCTTTCTTCCCCTCTTCTTGTCGCCCACAGTTCCACCAAGTGAAAAGAGTGATGACCATCCTTTTCCTTACTATGGTTATTTCATACTTCAGTTGCATGAAAGCTGCCCCAATGAAAGAAGTGAGCATCAGAGGACCAGGCAGCTTGGCTTATCCCGGTCTCCGGACACAGGGAAACCTGGAGAACCTCGGCGGGCCCAATGACGCCTCCAGAGGATTGACGTCCTTGGCGGACACTTTTGAACATGTCATAGAGGAGCTCCTGGATGAGCAGCAGGTCATCCAGCCCAGCAAGGAAAATAAGGATGCCGACTTGTACTCATCTCGGGTGATGCTAAGCAGTCAAGTGCCTTTGGAGCCACCACTGCTCTTTCTGCTTGAGGAGTATAAAAACTACTTGGATGCTGCAAACATGTCCATGAGGGTCCGGCGTCACTCCGACCCGGCTCGCCGCGGGGAGCTGAGTGTGTGTGACAGTACGAGCGAGTGGGTGACGGCGGCTGAGAAAAAAACTGCGGTGGACATGTCAGGGGCAACCGTTACAGTCCTGGAAAAAGTCCCGGTACCCAAAGGCCAACTGAAGCAATATTTTTATGAGACCAAATGCAACTCCAAGGGTTATACGAAAGAGGGCTGCCGGGGCATAGACAAGAGGTACTGGAATTCCCAGTGCCGAACTACCCAGTCTTATGTGCGAGCTCTCACTATGGATAACAAGAAGAGAGTTGGATGGCGGTTTATAAGAATAGACACTTCCTGTGTTTGTACACTGACCATAAAAAGGGGAAGATAGTGGATTTGTGTTGTATAGATTATATTGAGACAAAATTTATCTATTTGTATATATACATAACAGGGTAAATTATTCAGTAAGAAAGAAAAAAAATAATTTTATGGACTGCATGTATAAATGAAGTTTATACAGTACAGTGGTTCCACAATCTATTTATTGAACATATCCATGAGCTAAAGAGGAACAAGACAGACAGACAGAGAGAGAGAGAGAGAGAGAGAGAGAGATAAATTCATTTGCGCACAACTTTGAGAAAAAAATGCATTACATTCCTCTAACATTGTGGTTTGTTGCTGTTGCCAAGAATTGAAAACTTAAAAAAATTAAAAAAATAAAATTGCATGCTGCTTCAATTGTGAATTGATGATAAACTGTCCTTTCAAAAAAAAGAAAATGAACCAAAACATTCCGTTTACATTTTAGACAGTAAGTATCTTGATTCCTATTAGTATTATATCTGTTTACTGCTTTTAAATTCTTCTGGTAGCGTTGGAATTAAAACAATGTCAAGGTGCTGTTGTCATAGTTTTACTGTTGATTTTTTTTTTTAATTTTAAAATTCCCACATGGTTTTAAAAAGAGGAGATTACTCCCTGTCATCACCGTATATGTTCTGGATAAAACAAATTTGGGGTTTTTTTGTATGTTGTGAAGGTGTTTGCAATATCAAATCAGACTACTGAAAAAAATAATAAAAAAGGCAACTGAAAAAGACAGTGTTGATGTTCCTCCCAGTGCTCTTTTCTAATCTACAGGCAGCACTTTTATGTTTGTCTAGGTGTGGTTTCTATTCTATGATTGTTGCTTTAAAGTCCTGCCTTTTGCTTGTTTTGTATTTTGGTTGTTCTGGGGTCCGTCCGTCCCCCAACACCTTTCCTCTCTTAGGAAGAAAACAAATTGCATTCTATTTCAAATATATTCCCCCCATTTTCCTTGGGTGTTGAGAACAAAGATGATTGCCCCAGCCTAGGAAGGGAGATCTGCATACACAGCTGGTGTGGATTCCTCAGGATCTTTCGCCAGGCTGCAATGAGCTTGGTGAGGATGGAGAATCTCATCACCATTCTCTCGTTGTATGAGCGGAGTCGGTTCAGGGAGAAGTAGTATTTGTGTCTGGATTAAGTATCCCCTTGAAGTACAATTGCCAAATCTTGGCAAGAAAAAAAAGAGGAAAAGAATCACATGAATATCAGATGGTACTTTAGCAAATACATTTGGAATGCCACAATGCTGTAACTTATGGATCCAGACGGTCTACAGTTGTGTTGGCAACGGAAGGAGTAGCAATCGCTACTGAAAAGAACTGCACAGAGACAGTGAAGCAGTAAAGGCTTCCCTGTGCGAGTAAATATATGCAGGGCAGCCAGATGCTCTTATTGTAAAAAAGAATGTCTAGTATGCCCCGGTTCTCAAATACCTGCTACTTTTTCTACTTGAGATAATATGACAGAATCCAGGCCTGAAGGAGTGGCTCTGGAATCAGATAGGCAGAGCCTTCTACCTCAAAACCCAACTACCTGTTTCGTCTAAATATGTCTGCAACGGTCTATGGCTTTTTGAGAGGTAGCACACAATAGCCTTATCTTCTACAGGCAAGAGAATCCTGTAGAACCATAGTTCTTGGTTTAAAAGGAAATCCTAGGATGCAATCCTGGCATCAGTTGCATGCACTTTAATTAAAGGTAACTCCAGTGGTACTCTTAAGGAAGTAACTGAGCACAGGACTGATGCCTCTGGCCTTGGATAATTATCAGCAAATCCAGCACAACCTGCAACACAAATAGACAATGACTACATTAGAAATGCCACAGCAAGAGTGTGACCTCTCACTAAATATATTCGGTTTTTGTTTTGGCATGCATCATATAACCCACACGTTGCAATGCAGACAGTGTCATTTATCAAGGGATAATTGCATGTATATTTCATAGTGACGATGCCTACTTCCATGGGTGGGGTCCAATGTTTTGCTAAGCAGAGGTCTTTGCTTTGATGTAGGCCTAGTTTTTCAAAAGTGGTAGATAAGGTAAATCTGTTTCTGGACTGAACCATTTCAAACTGAAAATGAAATACCCCCCACCTCCCCAGAGTGGGGAGGCAGTCATGTCAGGGAGAAGGCTAGGCTACAGCCCTTCTCCTTTGAAATCTAGTTTTCTATGTGAAGGGGGAAAGGAGGTATTCAATTATATGAATCTCCACCTGCAGTCTAAAGTAGTACAGTCCAGACACTGGTTTACTATTTGTTTGAACTAGGCTATAAATAAAAACACAACCTTTCTTGGGTGACATTTCAACTAGAAGACTCAGGCCTTAAGATAATGTGTCTTAAAACACCACAATCCAAAAATAAGCTATTTCAGATGCTGGGATTATTAATTTAGCAGTAGAAATCAGTCCCTCATTTCATTAATAGCCAGTTTATGCAGTTATCAGAAGTAAAAATTGGATGAAAACAAACTTAGCATTTTTATTTATAGAAAATATCAAAGCTTTTCACCAACTTCTAATACAGGAAGAAGAAGGTTGGTTCTGGGTTATTACAAATCTATTCACTCTCCTTGGACATGTGTTCACTGTTGAAAAACAAAACACTAACCCAATTGATTAACGACAGTATGCAGGTAGATGCTTTGCCATTAATCAACTCTTGACTGCCCAAGGCTGGGCAAATAAATGGTTGTTACCATAAAGGAAAGCAGATGCTGTCATTGTCCATTTTTAATAGGCAATCCAACTGGAGCTAAATCAGCCTTTCAGCCCAATAGCAATCCCTTTATTTAGCTTTAACCTGCATCCCAGGCTATCTTCACCACAAAATCCTAATAGACATTTAATATAAGACATATAACTTAAAGGCAGGAAAAATATCTGGGTTACATTAATCCATGCATTTGGAATGGAAAGTCTTTGTAAGATTGTGTTATAAGCAAGAAGCTGTTTTCGTTCACACTTTTGAAAGTGGAAATGGAGGGGAATCATTGTCATCCCTCGGTGGTGTTTTCTTATGCGATGAGAAAATATCACAATCCTGATTTCCTTCAGATCCATTAAGCTAGTTCCCTGCTTTAAGGCTGCTCCTAACTTTATGTAGCGAAACAGTGTGCAGACTTGTTCTCAAGCCATTTCCGCTGATATAAATGGATTCCCTTCCAGCCCCACTGTGTATATAACTAGGTCAACATCCTCACTCAGTCCTAACTAAAGCCTGTCACCTAAATTCCCACTAAAAAATTGCAGTGGATCATTATTTAGAGTCATGCGGTTCACAGTCAAAACAAAGGGAAAATCTGAAAGTAAGGTAACTATTGCATATCAGATATACTATACTAATTTAGCCTATATAAAAGATTCTTGGAATAGGTGTGATCTTATATCTGGATGCATAATATTGGTTTCTGGCTATTTTTTAACTCACAAGGAAAGAAAATGATTTTTGCTATAATATAATCCACCAGCAGAACAGAACATAGAAATGTTTTTGTACATATCCAGAGTGAATCAGCTTTATAATAACTTTATCCCTGTTGGGCATCATATAACATAGGATTAAAAATTAAATAAAATCAGATTTAGCCAGTCCTATTCCTAATAAACTGGAGAATCCTATTCCGTTAGTGGACAATGACTGATACAAGCCCAAAATATTTCAGCCTTCAAACAGGACAAATTAAGGCTCCAACCACTATAGCAGATCTACTCAACTCCATGGGCTTACTGTGGAATCACAAGTTTGTGTATCACAGATTGGAAGCTACATAAGAATGTAATTCGTATATCTAGGAATACTAAATTTTTATTACTAGTACACTGTAAACACACAAACAACCACAGTACAAATCATTATTTGGATGCAGAATCTGCTATGCAACGAATCAATATAGCCCTAGCTTTTGTAAACTGAAACAAGCACTATTCTTAACACCCATTCTATGCCAGACCTACTACTACAAAATAGATACATGATCACAGGCTTGGCAGTTTTAGTTGAACTGGGGTTTCAAAAATGTCACTCAATTGATTTTTATTTTTTTTTATTTTTTGCTGTGATCTGTCTGTGGCAAAAGTATTTCATGCATGTCTTTGGCCCTATTGTTTTGTTCAAAAAAAAAAAAATCCTCTTGCAAATGTAAGTTAATGTCTGTGGCCTTGTTCTCTCTTATTCACCATGTGTAACAAATATTTATTGTATATTTATATAATTTTATGGGATTTTTGGAAAAAAATGAATCTGGCATTAAATCTTACAAGCATCTGCGTCACATTGTAAATAAAATTAAGCTATATTTAAGTGTACTGATTAACATATAATATATGTTTAAATATAGATTTTTATGTTTTTTAAATATATTTTCAATATATATATATATATACAGTATATATAAACTCGGGTTTTTTGGGACCATGTGACTTTTCTCTAATTGTAAACCAAACATGAGTTTTACAATGAAGATGTGTGTTCTTTTTTTCCCCCAAAAGCAAAATCTACTTTTATTTTAACAATAAAATCTTCTTGGTAAGGCAGCTAGGCAGCTGTTTCATATTTGGACAGTTGGCAGGGGAGGGGGAGTTGCAAGAGGTCCTTTTCCACGCACACACACAAGGATTCCCCCGCCCCTCCCAGAATAATTCCTAGCAAAACTAGCATCCATGGATCAAACATCATGATTTTCATTCAACTATAAAACAATGAACAAGTCTAACTTTGTATATATCCATATTAAAAAACTGAATCATGTATGTGAATACATGATGCCCGGATCTGATAGCTCCAGAACATATTTAAAGGTTCCAATGTACCGATTCTGCTCTGTGCGGTTCTGAGCTGCTCAATTTGGTTCAGCGATAAAGACCAATCTGCTCACATAAAAGAGTTCTTCCTTGCTCTGCATCAGCACTCCCTAGAACACAGGTGGGGAATCTTTGCCCCTCCAGACTCCCATCAGCCTGACCAGCGACAGGGATATAGGCTTTCCAACCCCGCTCTAGAACTTTGGCAAAATGAGCCATCATTGTTAGGCAGATCATGCACTGAATTTTTTGAAAACTGGGACACTGATCAGCTTTTATATCCTTTTCTGCATTTTTAAGATAATTGTACTTACAGAAAACCTGCCATTTAAGAATGCAGGATGGCGATCACATGGCTAAAGGTGGGACCCCATCAAAAAGTCCCTGCTTGTGGAAAGTTAAAATTTCAGAATCAGTGTTTCCAACCTGTCCTTTTTCAATATATATGATTTCACTCTGTGCAGAGAGGTTGTTGCTGTTGTTTTTTTTGTTCTTTTATACATAGCAGTGCAACCTCCCCACAAGAAATCTGAAGTAGTACAGTCCTATTAAGCAATCAATTATGTGTAATTTGGCCTTACGTACTTTTTCTGTGGAGGATGGGAGGGATGCAGGCGATACATTCATGCCATGTTCACATGATCATCTGCCAATCACACCCGTCACTAAGAAATCTAGGACAGCAGGAATTTCTGACAAGGTTACAAGTCATTTCAGCTGTCCAGTGAAAATGATGGTTATGAAAATACACCCCCAGCTTGAACTGTACATTACTGAACATTACTCATTACTGTACATTACTGAACATACTCATAGCATCACTAAAAAGATATGTTTCTGCTATAACTGCCAAGCCTTTGTACACTTAATGATACTACAGTCCTGTAATAATAAAATAAATCTTAATGATAAAAAAATTTGAAGCTCAGTTAAAAAAATTGAAACCACATTCCCACCCCAACCCCAGATGCCAATAATTTATTCAGGTGTATCAAAAAATCAGTACACATCCTTCTTACATTTCCTGGTTTAAAAAGAGGGTAACAATAGTGGTGCATGAAACTGTTCCAGTGTGTAGTTCAATAACTGGAATAATGTAATATCTAATTTTTAAAGACATACTGCGGGAGCAGGTTTAGGGGTATGGGGTTGCAAGGGGGAGGCGGGCTCCATTCACCTTACATGCAGGCTCTGTGCATGGCCCCCTTGTTCGCGCCCCCATACCAACTGCCCAGTCCACCAGGGACTTGGCCTGCCCTGGGTGCCAGCAACCCACGCTACACTGCTGATCGCCAGCATCTCCAGTTCGGACTGAGAATGTGAAACCCTGGAGACCCATTGCCAGTCAGTGTTGATAAAAAGGCAGACCAATGGATTGAATTGGTATAAGGCAGTTTCCTATGTTCCAATGACATTAAGGTTTTTCAGAGATACACAAATGGCACATCGTAAGAGAACGCTGTGAACTGCAATCATATGTGGTCTTCAGCCAGCATCTTCCCTATAGTTGAGATCATGCTCTGCCACCAGAGGGAAGAAGGAAAAACCGATTGTATCCTCCACACCAAAGTTCGGGATATCATTCAAGAGCTGGCTAACATACAAATACAGTTAAATGGCATAGCAGGAAGATGGTGATGCAAATCCTGTTAGTGTTTATAGGAGACCATTTCTGCACATGTTCATTTCCTATCACTTCCCTTTGCCTCTCTCTCCTACCTACATGCTTTCTGTCATATTTGCATCAAACTCTTCCTGGTATTCAACTGGGTGTCTCCCTGTCCTTTGATTTCATCCTCCAGACCATCTTCTTTAACCTAGCCATACCTTGCTTCTGCTTCTACTGATACATGCAAAACTACTCCTTCCCTATGATGTGGTCCCTGTAAAGTCTTCTTGGCAGGGACTAGAACAGGTCTGTATTCTAAGGTGTTCCCAACATGTTGCAAGCGCCAAATACACATCAAGACATTCAACATGGTGTCCTGCTAGTACAGAGATCAGAACAACAGTCTTTTTGACCCATCCTAAATCAAAAAGTTATCAACCTGCTTGGAATAGACAACTTCTGTTGCTCTCCTGCCATTGGAAAATGACATAAATTCACAACGGAGAGCGTTGTTATATTTAGAAGTATGTCTCTTACTTAAGAACCCAAGGCTTTTTAGCCTCACTACAGCTATAAATAGAGAGTTCAGCAATATTCTCACATCTTTCTCACTTCAAAAAAAGAGAAAAAATTCCTTTGACCAGTAATAAATTAATCCCTTGCTTATATAGTGGTGTGGTTTTTTAAAAAAATGGATCTCGTATCAAGATTTCAGATCTTACAGAATCTAAGGAATGTAGCGATTTCAAAGCAAACGCTCAAAGTGACACACAAAATTGTTCTTTCTTTGACTTTTACATTATTCAGGTCCTCTATTAATATAGAGAACCCTGTTGTATCAAGCAGTATTCTCAGCTCAATTAACAACTTTGACTTACCAAATGAGATTTACAATTAACAAACTATTTTGACCCGTTAGTTTAAATGCCATTTCATTATACCACTGGGTGATTGCCAAAATATAAATTTCATGAAACGTATGAGAGGCAAAGTAGATTCTTCCTTCTCCCTTCTACCCCATGAAATTGCTCATAGGTCCCCACTCTTTTACCAATATTATCCATTCACCAAATTTAATGTTTGAGGGACAACAATGAGACATTCTTGCTAGCTCCTCTGCATTTATTGAACTCACCTCCACACAGTCCAAGTATACTGCCTACTATCTTAATTCACTGAGGACTATTTTGAATTATACGTTATCTTCCATGAAGTTCTGAAACTTAAACAAAGACTGAGAAATCTTATTTCAGTGAAGCTATTTGCCAAGTTCCCCATGACTACACTGAATTTCAATAGTTGAAAAACTTGGAAAGGTAGGTGCCACTCGCTGTTCCTGGACAAAATTCAACACAGCTTCCACAACAGAACATTTCCCCTCTTCTCCATGAAATCTGTTGTAGGGATTCCTCCAACCCTTTGGAACAGATCTGAGGAATGGTGTGGGGTGCCTGCCGGGGGAGATGGGGTGGAAGTCTAATTGTGAAAGCCTAAATCTTTGCGTTGATGGGACTCATTGGGAGCATACTGCCCACTGTCACTAATATATGAACTTCCTCTAAGAATTATATTATAGGTTGGTATTCTGAGTGCCCACACAACATTCTGCTTTCTTAGTTGATCTGCAGTGAGTCTCCAATGTTACCAAATTATTGCTGTCTGGAGGGGCACATACCAGGTGCTTCCACATCAGCCACATTCTCTGAATGCTTACTCACTTTTCCCAGAATACCCAGAAGACATCATCTGCAAAACATTGCCTTTCAGTGTTTATTCACCTCCTATCTTCACCCCTACTGACCTAATTTGTGATCATTCTTCTATAATAAAATGCAATTGATGTTCCAGCTCATCCAGTGTGAATAGACAAAGTCTCATCAAGGGTATTTTTATTTGTAGGCGGGGGCTCCTGTGCCTTCAAATGCAACATTTCCTTTTTTGCAAGGTCAGATGCCTTCATTTGTTCCTGTTCATTCTGGTTGGGGGATTAGTTGAGTAGATTATATGTGAATTGCCTCAGTTTATTTTTTCGTGGGGTGTTTAGTTACTGATTTTGATCATCATCATCCCCTCCCTGGAAATAAAATTACACGGGGCAATTTATAGAGAGGCTATTCAACGCTATTCACGAATCCTCCTGCGATTAATAAAGGTAAAGGTAAAGGTACCCCTGCCCGTACGGGCCAGTCTTGACAGACTCTGGGGTTGTGCGCCCATCTCACTTAAGAGGCCAGGGGCCAGCGCTGTCCGGAGACACTTCCGGGTCACGTGGCCAGCGTGACATCGCTGCTCTGGCAAGCCAGAGCCGCACACGGAAACGCCGTTTACCTTCCCGCTGGTAAGCGGTCCCTATTTATCTACTTGCACCCGGAGGTGCTTTCGAACTGCTAGGTTGGCAGGCGCTGGGACCGAGCAGCGGGAGCGCACCCCGCTGCAGGGATTCGAACCGCCGACCTTTCGATCGGCAAGTCCTAGGCGCTGAGGCTTTAACCCACAGTGCCACCTGCGTCCCTTCCTGCGATTAATAGGGAGCAATAAAACTGGCTGACCAAGCAAACAACAAACATTTATTTAAATTTGCTTTGCAGGCTACTTTTGAGTAGACATGAGTGATAGGCTTTGGCCATAGGGAAGAATAATGCTGCTAGTTAATATAGTTGTAATATACTATACTACATGCTGTGTGGAACCTCCATTCTAATTCCACCTCCACATAATTACAAAAAAACATTGCCTCCAGAGCACTCAGGGGCTGCAGTCTCAATCAGATCATCAGGAGTGGCACTGGTTATCTGTTCAGATGCTGAGAGTAGAGAGGTGGTGCTGAATCTAGTCTTTCACATTCTGCCTCCTCACAAATCAGTTAATAGCACTACCACCAATGGACATGGACATGGAGTCCTTTTCTAGAGAGTGTTTTTAAGGACTAGGAAATGAGTAGGAAGAGCCATGCTAAAGCCTGTCTGCCTCATACATAGGACACATGAAAAGCCATGGTGGCTGAAGGCCCATCTAGTCCAGCATCTTGTGGTCACATTGGCCAACCAAATGCCCATGGGGAGTCCACAAGATTGCAGCAGTACTCTTCCAACCCGCGATTACCAGCAGCTGGCATTCAGAGGCATACTGCCTCCAACAGTGGAGGCAGACACAGCCATTCTGGCTAGTAGCAAGCACATATGTCCTGACTGGATAGAGCAGTTATGTTCTGTATTTTATTATATTTTATCACAAATCTGAGTGAAAGGTTATGGAATGGAAAACAGTACAGATATGGAAATCAAATGGGGCCTCAGCCCTGTATACCTGAAGAAGTATCTCCACCCCCATCATTCAGCCCAGACACTGAGATCCAGCTCTGAGCACCTTCTGGCAGTTCCCTCACTGTGAGGTTACAGGGAACTAGACAGAGGACCTTCTGGGCAGTTGCACCCGCCCTGTAGAACACCTTCCCATCATAAGCAGATAAGTAACTACACAACCTTTAGATGACATCTGAAGGCAGCTCTGAAGAGGGGAGGTTTTTGGGGTTTTTTGTTTTTTAAAAAAAACAGTTTAATGATTTTTTTATGTTTTATATGTGTTGGATGCCACCCAAAGCATACCATCCAACAATTCTCTGGTGAAAATGGGGACATCCTATTTAACTACAGCAACAACTTTACTATTTATACCCCACCCATCTGACTGGGTTGCCACTCTAGGTGGCTTCCAACATATATAACACATAATAAAACATTAAAGCACTTCCCTATATAGGGCTGCCTTCAGATGGCTCAGGGGTCAGATAACTCCATGTCAGTATATGGAAACATCACCGCTGCAGACAGCCAGTTTGTTGACATCACATGATGCGCCTATCTGTGGGACAGAATAATTTCACAGGCTGGAGAAGTCTTTGTGAAGAGTGTAATTTGAAACCTTCCGTTTGCGCATGTTCAGGAAGTTTGTTACACGTGCTAGAAGAACTGAACTGAAAGGACGTGTTTTCCTCTAGTGCTGTAATGTCAGAAATAAACATCATGTAAATAGATTTCTGACTACTTTTCTTTCCCCTGCGGAAGCAGGAGGAGGGGTTGTGCATTTTACCCACGCTTGGGAAAATGTCGCCTATCAAAATCTCCCTGGTCTGTCTGGATATCAGCCAGAGGAGGTTACCGATAAGCAAGCTCCGAGGACAGTGAGAGGGGCCAGCCTCTATGGAGGGGGCTTGCAAACCAACACTCCATACCCTTCAACATTTCTCTGATGAAAATAGGGATGTCCTAAGGAAAAGTGGGACATTCTGGGATCAAATCAGAAACCGGGTTGGCTTCTCTAAATCAGGGGTGTCCTTGGGAAATAGGGACCCTTGTAGGGTCTGCCAATAATAAAATTGTTGCTGTTGTTGTTACAGCCCTGCCATTCATTATAAGTATAACAAACATAAAACAACAGTATTAATGTATGTTAAACACACAGACACATCTGATAAACATCTGATAAATACATCTTTGTATTTTGTCTTATGTAATCACAATCATAACTTTCTGGTTTTTGAAAACAACAAGAACAACTTTATCACACTGAGAATTGTGCACCATTCTGAACGTTTATGAAAAACTGGATTAGTTTTGTCACTTCAGCTATCCAAGGGAGATGCTGTTTTTCAGAGCCACAACACAATGTAAGGGGAGGTGGAAATGTATGTGCTAGAATGGCAGAGCTCTTACACAAGACTACAAAATAGATTTCATTATTCCCTTGTTAAGGTGTTTTGCAATGAGCTCCAAAAAAATAAAGTAAAAAGTACACACATTGAATTGCTTTATAAATCTCTCATAAAAGCACCTCTGGTTACTACTGTTATTGTCATGTTGCTCTTTTGCAGACTGGCTTAAGATGCCCTCAGGGCTTTGTCAGCAGCAAAAAAATCAAGAAGCTCCACAAAACGAAAAGAAAACCAATTATTACTCCACAGAAATTCTTCCCTGCTACAGAAAACACTGTCACGAAACAGAGAATGTTGACGGTGAGGCCTCATGAAGCATGGCATTGACAACTTGCGGTTCACATATCTGGGGACTATCTTCCTGATGAACTGGGGCTGGAATCAGAGGACAGTCGTCATGAGAACAGAAAGTGGTGAAACAAAGGCATTATTGTGTAGTGCACACACACATTTCTTTTGTCCAGCTCCAAGTACAAGTCCCTTGTGCTGCAAACTTAAGGAGAGAAGGAGGTAGTGGTTGTATTAACAAAAGTGGAGGTGTGCTAAGTAAAGGTGGATAGTGTTACTTAGTGATCAGAGGGTATGAAATCACCAAATATCAAGTCCCATCTTTAGATGGTGGAAGAACATTCATCTCTGGCTTTAAGTTCTATCTCATGGGAAAAGCTGAGGCTGAACTGGTGAAGTTGTGAGGGCCCCATTCTTTTCACCAGGGGTGGGGGAACTTTTTCAATCCAAGGGCCACATTCCAGGCAACCTTCCAGGGGCCACATGGTGGGCGGGCCAGAAGAAAAAGTGGGTGGAGTAATGAATATTCATTACTCCACCCAATGAATGAATATTCATTTTACTTTTGTGCAGTACCCTTTAGCACCTTGAATGGTAGATGGTAGAAAGGTAGTACCTATGGCCTTTGTAAAGAAACCAATGGATTGGGTGGGTGTTTCTGGGCTGGGAACACATAAAAGTTATGAGACAAACATTTAATGAAATTAGCCCACAAAGACTTCTGCATGGGGCATGCAGATGTGGTAATGATGATGATGATGATGATAATTAATAATAATATTCCATCCTTTCTCCCAAAGGACTGTAGAGTGACAAACACATCAACAGTAAAACAAGACAATTAAAAGCATCTTTAAAACATCTTAAAACTATGACAGAAGTAACCACCCATTCTCTCTATCCAACTGAATTACTTCAAAGCTGCTTTGGAATAATTGAATTGAGAATTGTTAATACCCAACATAAATCATCATAGCCACATATGATGGAATCAGTAATCTACAGAAAAATTGGCTTTGTTGACAGTGAATTTTGTGCTGATTAATTCACACAGTTCACTTGCTTTCAAGCAAACCAAGATCTCTTTCCAGTAGCACCTTAAAGACCAACTAAGTTAGTTCTTGGTATGAGCTTTCGTGTGCATGCACACTTCTTCAGATATACACGTGTGCATGCACACTTCTTCAGATACACACTTCTTCAGATACACACGTGCATGCACACGAAAGCTCATACCAAGAACTAACTTAGTTGGTCTTTAAGGTGCTACTGGAAGGAATTTTTTTTGTTTTGACTATGGCAGACCAACACGGCTACCTATCTGTAACAAGATCTCTTTGACAACCCAACATTAGCAAAACATATACCTCGCTCTGCAATTCTGTATGCTTTCTTCACCTGCTAATAAAAAAAATCCCTTTGTTTATTTTATTTTTTTACCAAAAGACAGAAGAAACTTAGACTGATATCACTGCCAACATTTTCAAAATGGAACAAAATCAGGAGATTTTGATTTCCAAGTTCAATTTCAGTCTACTGAACTATGTTGCATTTGAGCATTTATATTTCATTAGGTACCTTGGCTAGGCATGTATACAGCCCAGGAAGTAATTTGATGTATTTGGATGGAGAAGCAAAGGCTCTCTACATTCAGTAGATTCCTCATCCTTGCCAAAAGGACAGATAGACTCCTCAACCTCCCCCAACCTCTCCTGTAACAAGGGAATTAATCTCAAAACACCAGGAGTTTCCTAAGAGATAAGGTTAGTATCATTCTGCTAGCCTTTCTGAATAGGAAGCATAATGTGATAACCTATTGAAACCAATTTTGTATGCAGAATGAATAGCATTTAAGCTCATGAATCGTGCTCAAAGAGTTTAATTTACATGTTACATACACATGTAGGTAACAAAATAATAAAGTTGTTTATTGTAGGAAATACATAACTTGAATAGGAGTTTCCAGTTCTAGTCTAACTAGAGAAGAACAAGGCACTTATGCCTGCTCCTTTTGTTCTCTCAGAGGATTGTTAAAGGTGACCTCTCGTCTTGAGGTCCAAGAAAGAAGTGTGACAAGGAGGGATGCAATCTGAGGGATGCAATCTGAGGACAAGGAGGGATGCAATCTGAGGGATGCAATCTGAGAGTATCAGTCTAAACAACAAGGAGATAGAGAAGTAAGCTGACTGGGACCTTCAGATTCCCAGACTAACCTAACTCTGTCTATTTCAAACCATGCAACACCCTTCTTCTATAAGCTGAGTTGCACTCAAACATCCAACAGTTTGGTTTGAGAAGTTCCTGGGTACTTGTGCTCACCTGTAGAGGGAGATGAGAACTGCATACACAACACCAGCCAGTTCCAGAATCTCACAAGCCTGGGCAACCCTGAGGCAATAGGAGGCACCCTATCCACCTACTACCCAACGCCACAGAGATGGCAAGCAGAAGCACCATGTTTGTTCAGGCTTCAGATCTCCCAGGGCCAAGCATCTTTGTGGCTGAAGCCCAAGAACATAAGAAGATCCTGCTGACTCCTATCAAGTCCAGCATCCTCCTGCAGCTTCTGCCTCTAAGAGTAAAGACAGGACATAGACATTAGTCTATGGGCGCTTCTGCAATCTGATGGAAATTTTATTAAACCCCTGTATTTCAGTTCAAAACCCAGACTTTATGTATTCGCTCCCATATAGAGAGAGAGAGCGGGACCATAAAGAAGGCTGATCGCCGCAGAATTGATGCTTTTGAATTATGGTGCTGGAGGAGACTCTTGAGAGTCCCATGGACTGCAAGAAGATCAAACCTACCCATTCTTAAAGAAATCAGCCCTGAGTGCTCACTGGAAGGACAGATCATGAAGCTGAGGCTCTAATACTTTGGCCACCTCATGAGAAGAGAAGACTCCCTGGAGAAGACCCTGATGTTGGGAAAGATGGAGGGCACAAGGAGAAGGGGACGACAGAGGACGAGATGGTTGGACAGTGTTCTCAAAGCTACCAGCATGAGTCTGACCAAACTGCGGGAGTGCCTGGCATGCTCTGGTCCATGGAGTCACAAAGAGTCAGACACAACTAAATGACTAAACAACAACATATATATATAGATATCCTTATAAAGTGAAACTACCAATGAATCTGACTTTCCCCCCTCTCCATTATAGGCTTCCCGCAGCAACTCTTTTTGATCCTTCTTGCTATCCAAAAGTTGCATACAGGCCTCCCCTCTCTTTAACAATGCAACAGGACATCATGTTACAGGATGCTACTGGCTACTGCTAGCCAAAGCTTTAATCTCATTTGGTAGGCCTCCCATTTCGGAACACACTAATGTGCTAATCCCACTGCTCAGCTGTTTGAGCTGCAGATGGACAGGCATCTGATCTCATCCATTAGCCTTGCGCCAAGGAGTCATACAAAGCAGACATGCCTTGGTGCCTTGATCACAAATCAGGTGTAAGAGAGACAGGAGGTTGGCAGCAAGAGTATTTCAGTCCCCACAGCCTAATTACGCAGGAAAGGTTTTGCATAGTTAGCATCTAGTCTTATTGTGGATGCTTATTGTGTTTCACTAAAGGGAATCAACAATGACATAGGTCTGCTAATAAGTCAGCTTGTAAGGAAACTATAACATTGATTTTATTGGGTCAGGCTTAGTACAGCAGATCCAGCAAAAGCAGAGCTGCTTCTAATACAGTGCCTTTGCACCTGCAGATTTTTTGGGGGGGAGAATACTAGAACAAGTTCAAAATGAAAATAGCAGCTTCAGAGGGGGAGACAATTGGGGGGAAAGGGTTAAATCCCCTTCTCCTTGCATCAAAGTCCCACAGCTTCTTTTTCTAAGAAAAACACACTGCAGGTCCCAAGCATGTATCTATTTTGGATTTGCTTTGAGCAAGGTGTTATTGGAAAGTAACAGGGAAAGCCACATTGACTTAAGCAGTATGATAGCCCATAGCAGCAGCTACACATTGGACTGAGCAGTCACATGGACTACGGACTTGGTAGAAACCACTTAGTGGGCAGTATGTATGAACCAAGAGATTCACGGGCGGTCTTCTCCTTGCCCAGCTAGTACTCAGGTAGCAGTCTCAAACCTGGTGGGCTACTGACAGTTGAGAACGCATTTACAAGCAGAGCATGTGAGCTTCCTTTGAAGAATACTCAGAAACTTCAAGTGACTCAGAATGGCAGCTGTTAGATCGCTGACCAGAACTGGCCACACAAAACGTATCTTCTCACTTCTTAAGCAGCTTTGCTGGCTGCAACAACTGTTTTGAGGAACTATTCAAAGTACCATCTTTAACCTTTTAAAGCCATTGACTGTTTGGGTTTCTTAGGGGCCACCTTCACCCATATGAACTTGACCTGAACATTGCCTTTCTGAGGTCCCTCTCAGGCCGCCTCTGCCTTTTGATAGTTGGATGGGGACAAAGGAAAGGGGCTTCTCTGTTGTGTGCCCCAGTTATGCAACACACTATGGAAGGAACCTTACCCGGTGCTGAATTTGGCAGCAGTTGAGGAACTTTTTAAAAAAATTCATTGGCTAACTTTGTTTTAGGCTGCAACCTTTTATCCCTTTGCCTGTAACTAAGGCCCACTGAACTTAAAGAGGCTAACTTCTGAACAGACTCACAGCAGCACACTGTTAGTTGACATGTATGTTCCAGTTTCTCTCTGTTCCTTTTACCAATGCTTTATTTTTTAATCCTTTTTCATCTCTGGATTGTTAGCTGCCTTGGGACTTGTAAGACTGAAGGGCAGGGTAAATAATGTTTTTTTTAAAAAAATAATAATAACAAAGTTGTGGCTGACTTTTGGCTATTTGTTTTTCTGCAAAGTACACCCTTTATGCTAAGTCGACATTCACCAAGTTTCCAATCCTCCCAAGTTGCCCCATATGCCCATTGTTCTCTGGATAGAAGGAGGATCAAATGATGTAGCCCCATGCTGAGCATCTTGAGAGATGTGTTTCCTTGTTAAAAATTATGAATGTTTTGTGGTGTGGTGTGATTCACTGCAGGGGGGAGCAGAAAGTAGACTGGAATCTACTGGTAGATCTCTTGGTGATCTGCAAGCAGATTGTCAAGGGTTGTTGTTTTTTACTCCCAGTGGTTGAATGGTAGCAAACACAAACCAACTTTCCTCAGCTAAACTAGAACGCTAAGCAGGAATGGAGTTTTGTGTGAAAGGACTGTGATCCTAGTTTACTTCTGATCCTGGAAACAAATTGATAGGCTCAGAATGTGCTTCAGAGGCACTCTGTTATTTAATTCTAATTATATGTCATGTGTACTTGGCTCCGGTGGGTAGATCTTAAGAGTTGTAGTAAAAAAAGGAAAGAAAACTAAGCAGATCCAGCAAGCCTTGGATGACAGTCAGTTAGAATTCTAACTTATGTGTTGGTGTAGAGGAAAAAGCAGAAGGGAAGGAAGCTGAGGCAGTCATGTGGGGCTCAAGTCCAGTGTTTTAAACTGCCACCACCCCTTTTGCCATTTGGGTGTCCTTTGCTATTTTGCGTTATACCATGCCTCCATGGCAGCCATTTTGTGACTGGTGACCACAGCACCTTCTCAAAATTTAAAAGCTGCCGACTGGTCCATAAAGGCCAGTGCCCCCACTCCAGATGTTGTTGGACTCTTGCCTATCATCAGCCTCGGCCTGCAAAGCCAATGATAAGGAATGATGGGAGTTGTAGTCCAGCAATATCTGGAAGCCCACAGGCTCCCTGTTCCTGAGTTACAAATAGATAACCTGGAGAATTACTCCTCAGAGTGCCTACCTGACCAGTATTTTGACTCTCCTATTTATTGGCCCAAAACACAGATTTTTTTTTGGGGGGGGAACACTGGCTTTCTTGGCAACTTCCCATAGCCAAGTTATATATTCCTGACTCGACAGCTCAGTCGGTAGAGCATGAGAGTCTTAATCTCAGGGTTGTGGGTTCAAGCCCCACATTGGGCAAAAGATTCCAGCATGGCAGAGGTTGGGACTAGATGACCCCTGTGATCCTTCCAACTACAGTTTTATGATTCTATGATTTATAAGACCTTCATCATTCAACTTAACTTGGATAGAATCATCACCATAACTTGGACTTTGAACCTGAGTATGATTTCATATGGGATGGTAAACTGAGCAGAAGACAGCTTTCTGTCCTTCCTTTTGATTAGTATATCAATTGCAAATAGGAGTTTGTGATAAGAGTGACACATACAATACTTTCCTCCCCCGACACACTTATTTGGGAGTGTCCCATTGAAATCAGTAGCACTTACTTCTTAGTAGACGTATATAGGATTTGCTGTTAATATAATGTATGAAAAGGGCTGGTCACCAAAATCCACAGAACAGCTCCCTCACAACTACATTATGCCTTACTGAATTCAATGGGATTTCAGAATAGCATTCTGTGGATTGGGGGCCACTATTTTCTTTTTAGAGTTGCCACCTTTTTCATGACTTTTTTAATAGCAACCAGACGTACAGAAATTTAAGCCAATGAAACTTTTCTTGGCATAGAAATAAAGTGATGTGTCACTTTAATTCATGAGGAGTATCCAATATTATTTTCCATTCTCTCCTGAAACTGAGAATTGAGTGTAATGAGAGACTGATAAGAGTTAGCCAAATCTTCATATTGCCAGTATTTAAGTTCTACACTTCAAACTTTGAATACATTTTTGGTATACATGAAGGATTTCAGGACTGAGTCAGTAAATGCTTATGACAGTTCAGTAACAAGACAAAAGATGCATTTGAAGTATAGGATTCAAATGAAGCATAACTTTTTTTAAAGAAGTCAGTTTTTTTTATAAATGTTCACTTTAATTGGTTCTAAGTTCCATTTTAAAAATTAACTTTATTAATTAAAATAATTGAGGGTTTTTCTTTTATCAATGCAAAATCACTAAACATAGCTGTTTGTCAGGCACATTACATATGCACATGGATTCAGTGCTTTTTTTCTGGGGGGGAAGAATGCCCCTAAACATTTTGTGAATCTAAGTTTGGCCTCATTGCGGGGCAGTATTTCTTTTTTTCTTTATTCAAAATTAAAACAAAACATATTAACCAGAAACATATCATCCTTATCTTTCCCCCATTTCCCCCCACCCTCCCACACAAAACCCACCCACCCCCACCTCCCGACTTCCCATGATTTTAGTATGAGTAGAAAAATGAGAGTTTAACAATGTTTAGATTAACAATGTTTAGAAAAATAAGGATATGACAAGAATTTGTTTGTCTTTTCTGTTTGTGTTTTTTATGTGTTATAAAATGAATAAAAAAAAATTGAAAAGAAAAAAGAAAAGAAAAATGAGAGTACCCCTAAACATTTTTTTAGAAAAAAAGCACTGCATGGATTCATCCCCTTTCAGAGGAATTCATGTAAAAGAGAAATGGCAATGTATACAGGTCAGTGGCGGAGGAAGGGGATGCGGGGAGTGTGGACCGCCCCGGGTGTCATCACTGGGGGGGGGCGGTGTTGTGACAAAATGACAAAAATATGAGTTGTTTAAAAATGGGCTCACAAAACTTTTTAGTTCAGTCAACAAACATAATGAAATGCGGCTGGCACTGACCGTGGGGCCTGCAGCATGCCTAAGCCACGCATCTCTCCTGGGAGTGATGTTGTGGCTTGGGCGCCTGCAGGTTCCGCGCTGCCTGAAATGGCAGCATGGGGCTTGTGTCTGCCCACTGCCTCTCCCTCAGCCGCCCTACAGCTGAGGGGGAGGCTGCAGAGAGGCTCCACACAGTGTGCCCCGCCCCCATGGACGGCTCACCCTGCCCCTGGCTGCAGGCCGCACGGGCCGCACCCGGCACCCGAGTGGCTAGCTACTCCACTGATACAGGTTAGGGTGTAGCTCACAGGTGTGGCCGAACTACAGTGATAACTTCCTACCAATATAGTTGCTTCTGCTTACCAGCAGGAAGAAGAGTAAGGCAACAGCAGTATCAGGCCTATGTGGTGCATTGGCATGACTAGTGCAGCATGGAGCCCCCAAATGGCCACTACCTTCCCCCCCACACCCTGTTAAGTGGCGGTGCCACTGCTTCTGGGAAGCAATTGCCAAGGCTCTGCCTCATGGCTGCTCCTGGTAACATTTGCGTATGTTGATTTATAAGTATAGATGCAAATTTAGAAATTATGACTACAGTTTAAAACATAAAAATACAATGCATCTCGCTATAGTGGGGGAAGACTGTGATCGACTGACCTTCGTATCTCCTCAGTCTGCTGCCCAGGTGTTATCAGTGCGTAACTTCAAGGCCTCTGCACTCCCTTGTTAATTCTTTATTTTTAAACAGAGCTTGGAGCTAAGAAAGAGGACTTTGTCAAATAGAGGACTGTCCTCAGTAAAGCTAAACACATGACACTAAAATGCACTGAGCGAGACAGACCGGCACACGCACACACTCCTTTTCATCCCCAAATCCCATGAGAAGCAGAAGTGTTAAGTCTCATAAGGTATGAATGCCAAAAGCCCTTACTCTTTCATCATCGGGAGGCATTTTTAGCTGTCCACTCTACTGTCTGAGCTCCCTGCCGTCATCCCTCCACGCTCCCTCCCCCCACCTTGTTGTAGAGGTGCTTGGTAGGTCATTCCTTGCTTATGTCTACAGCACAGGGGAAAATAACAGGCATGCCACCCACTCACGGTGGAATGATCAGCTTCCCTTTCACAGTCAAGCTTCAGAGGGTGAGAAGAGAAGGGTGTGGCCAGCCTGTGGGTGTATTACTACTAGACTGCTGGTTCGAGGATTTTGGCCTGTCTCTATTTACGGCCCGGGCAGCCAGGAACACCTGCTACTCCCCTCCTTTCCCCAAAAAAAGAAAGACAAATTCTACACAATTATTATCCAAAAAGCAGCAGGCTGGATTGGACGAATGAGAGCCAGCCTCTCCTTCCCCTTCCCCTACCTCAGTAATCATAAGATTCACTACACAAGTTAGCCCTTTCACTGAGAATTTGGTTTCCCAGGGCCGCTCACACTTCTTCATACTGGCATTGAACACAGGTCAGGACCAAATGGATACATCCCTTAAGCCAGGGGTAAGGACCAAATGGATACGTCCCTTAAGCCAGGGGTAAGGGCCCTCAGGCCTGGGGGCTGAATGTAGCTATCCAGGCTTCTCTGTTCTCAGGATTCCCCCAATGCCATGCCCCTTCTCCTCTGGGCACACTCGACACCAGTCCTCCATGGGGTGCTCTGCTGTCCCTTGGGAGTACAGCAGTGCCAAGGAAACCATTGAGGAGCCTTGCAAGAAGAGGTAAGAGTAAAGATACCACTTCTCTCCAGCATCCCAAAGCCTGAGATTCAAAGGCTGCATGACATGACAGAATGACCAGCAGCAAAAGGCTAGTGTCAAAGCTGTGTCAAAGGCCCAGAAAATGGAGTGGGGGAAAAATACAACAGGAAAAAAATACCCACTTTTTAACAGATGGTAGGCAGAGTGGCAGCAACAACAAACAGGGTGTTGACAGGAGGTCTGGCTTGATACTTCAACTGGCTGAACTTGCCCCTTTGCCATTTTGAACCCTGCACAGTTCAGTGCCATATATACTGCTGTCAGGCAGGTGGCTTTCTGGGCTCTAAGAGCTGCCAGAATTGAGTGGCCCAACTGTGCTGCGGACAGGAGCACCAGACTCCCACTTGAATACCCTCACAATGGGTTATACTGTGGGGAAATTCAAATTGTGTGTGGTGGAGTGCAGCTGTACAAGCCCATTCCTCCCGTCAGTGCTGGGCAAAAAAGAAGAAGAGGGGAACAGATTTGTTGTCAATAGCAGAGGGCCCCAGGGCCCCAGCATTTACCTGAGGGTGCCATATTAGCTTTCAGCTGAGGGCACCAGGACTGCCTGGGAATCATATTTTTTGCTGGCATAATTTTCTCGGCATTCTCAAACACTGTTCTTCTCAGGGTTCCTGATTGCTGCTCTGACAAATATTATTTAAAATTGATCTACACCAGTACAGTATTATGAAGGTATTTTTATCAAATCCTATGTGACATGGTCAGAGTAGAGCCATTGATTCCAATGGACTTGTTACTTTACTTTATTGCTCTCAGTGAGTCATACTCTGAGTATGACCAACAATGATATCACCCTATTTAATGTTAGTTTTTAATTTCCCAGGAGACTTGATTAGGTCACTGTTGGGCCATTAGAAATTTGCATCACGAGTCTAGATCTTCCTAATTCAATCTAGGGCCAGCTAAAATTGTTTTGCTATACAGGCAGGGAAAGGTGTGAGCATGAACTGAGAGAGCAATGCAGAACCCTAAGCAATGTCACAGAAAATTCTGAGGCACACTTGGAATTTGTGTGCAGAAGTGGCAGTTCTGAAAGGCAAGAGTGGCATGCTGAAAATTCTGTCTGCATCTTCAAGCTGACCATGATTCTATCCTAAAAAGGAGAGGAAAAAAATACTCCAAGGCAAGGCCAGCCCTACTATTAGGCAGACAGTGCAGGCTGTTCCTAGCCATTCTCCTTCATTGTAGGAAAGGCATGTCTGCCATGAGGCCTTTCCTGGGACACCTAAACGTGCCTGTTGCCTCAGTAGAGAATGCTATCCCATTACTAGTGCTGAAGTAGGTTCCAATTCCCAGTCAGGGGAGGCAGCACCAACTTTTCTTCATCTCAAGCAGCAAATCATCCCTACTCCAAGCATACCTAACCTTCAGTCTTAAGGAGCAGCAAGATACCAAACATGACATGGAAATCAGCTAAGATACAGAAAGCACCAAGATACAGGTGCAGCTTGCCTTGAGAGAAAGGCAGCTTGGTTTCTTGTTCTTTTGTGAAAAGACCCACAGAATCAAGGCCGGTCATGTTTAGCCTGGCTTCTGACCTTTCTGAATGTGTCTTTTCATGCTCAGGCAATGCTGCAATGCAGGGGTGGGGAGCTTGTGGCCCTCTGGACTCCAACTCCCATCAAGCTCAGCCAACAGGGCCAATGGTCAGGGATGATGGGAGCTGTAGTCTGGCAACATTGAGGACCAATACGCTCAGAGCAGCTTACTGAGACACACTTACAATTTATTATTTATACCCCACCCATTTGGCTGGGTTTCCCTAGCCACTCTGGGCGGCTCCCAACAGAATATTTAAACACGATAAAATATCAAACATTAAAAACTTCCCTAAACAGGGCTGCCTTCAGATGTCTTCTAAAAGTAAGATAATTGTTTATTTCCTTGGCATCTGATGGGAGGGTGTTCCATAGGGTGGCGCCACCACCAAAAAGGCCCTGGTTCCCTGTAACCTCACTTCTCGCAGTGAGGGAACCACCAGAAGGCCCTCGGAGCTGGACCTCAATGTCTGGGCAGAACAATGTGGGTGCAGATGCTCCACAGTCATTGGACTGTGTTTTGCTTGATGGGTCCCAACTTGTGCAGGCTTGGTGGGGTAGCCTCTGCCTCATGCCGAGCCACAAGTGCTGGCAGGCCAAACTGAGTGCAATCCTCTAGTGGGCAAACGTGACATTTGACTGGAGCTCCCCTGTTAGCTTTTGCGCACATGTTGCAGCTATCAGGTTGCAGATGAGACAAATGGTGGCTCGGGGACTCCGTACTGGAATGCTTTTGTATCTCAGCCTCTCAGGGCTGCATCCAGGATTCCCACGCAGAATGCTCAGCGGAGATATTTTATGCAAAGCATAAAGCAAAGCTTGTTTCTGCCCTGATTGCTTTTGACACTATCTTGCAGGCGACTAAAGTTCAAACGAGAAACAAATTGGCTTGGGAAACAGGTGGTGGAGGAAGACAGTTTAGAGAAAGAAAGCCATAAACAAAGGTTGATTAGCGGGGAGGGAGGGATGGAGCCAGCACATCACAACAAGGTTACAGCCTCGCTCAAAATGTTTGGATTAAAAGGCTATCAAGCGCACAAGCAGAACAATTGCTGTGAAACGCGCCCTCATTCAGCAGCACTTGACAGCATCCATTATATTAGTAACAGAATTGCTCCCATTATTTAACGTCTATTTAGCTCTAATAAGGGTCAACGCGGCAGAGTCTCGGGGCTTTCGACAGAGGAGACACATAGACAGCAGAAAGAGAGAAGCAAACCAGCAAAGGCCAGACATCTGCCCCACCCTATCTGAATTACATACTATCTCCACGTGACAAGGATAGGGCAACCTGGGCAGAAAGCCCCAGGTGGGGGTTTAAAACTTTTTTCCCCAGCTCAGTATCTGGCATTTTCTAGAACAGAGATGAGGGGAGAAGCTGCCTCTGCCCTAGCATGAATACACAGGTGCTCTGTTCATGGTGATGTGGTGAACTATGAGGGCAATGAATCTCTTTATTTGCCTTTCATGCCACTGTTAAAGGTTGAGTCCTTTAAGCACAGTTGAAGTAAGTGTAAATATAATGGATAAATATAATGGATAAATATAGCCTTATAGTACACATTTGAATGTGTGCTATAAGGTTATACCGGTAAAAAAACAAAACACCCACAGATACACATCCAAAGTTACACCCATCTCCTTGCTTGTAGGCATTAAAAATACAGAGTTTGCTGAATTATATACTTAAGTCTCCATGTTTCAGAAATATACCTGTAGGCCCAATCTGAAGACAATATGGGGGCTCCAGAATCAGAAGTCAGTTATCAAATCTGCTGTGGGTGTGAAAGAGGAAAACTCCCATTTTGCTTTCTGATGACTTTGCAGATCTGCAGGTGTAAGAAAGTATTTTTGTCCCTCTGTATAGAAAGCCATTTTTATTAGGGTCCTTCTCTTAGTGTAGGCATAGTCTTTGATCAGGAGCCAAAGCTTTTGACTTACAGAGGAGGCAGGGGTGGTGGTAATCCTGTCTACATATCTGTGATTTGGATCACGCCCTTGAGAAAGGAGTAGCGTTAGGTGGGGGTGAATGGCAAAGAATACAAAATACTGAGCCTCCCTTTATAGAGCTTTGGGGAAGCTTCTGCAGGGTATTAAGTCCTCCGTGTTTCTGATCCAAAACAGTGATTGGGACATATTTATTTGGTAGACCTAGCCCCGGGTTCTGATATGATTCATGCTTTTAAGGTTAGGGTGTACAGAGCATGACTGTGGCAGAAAACATACACAAACTTTGGCAAAGACCCCATCCTTTTCTTCTCAACATGGCCAGGCTTGCCTCAAACATAAGAAGCCTGTTTTGTGCATCTTCTAATGGCCAGCAGGTGTTCCGTGGCTGCTTGTATGCCGAGCAGAACACAGTGTACAAAATGAAGTGCTTCCAGTAATGGATATCCCCACTGCAGTCTGGAAGACTCCAAGTTGAACTTTTAACAGAGCGTGGAATTGTCTGTTTGACAGGAGTCCTAATCAAGGTAGCAGAAAAATAAGAACAAGAAGGACTTTGACGGATCAGGCCAAAGGCCCGTCTGGTCCAGCAGCCTGTTCTCACAGTGGCCCATCAGGTGCCCATGGGAAACCTGCAAGTGGGACGTACTGCAAGTATCCTGAGACGTACTTCCTCTGACAGTAGAGGCAGTGCAGAGCCATCATGGCTAGTTGATAGTCTTTTCCTCTCTGAATAGGCAGCCTTTGGATAGCAACGCCACTTGTGTTTGATAAAAAGCCAAGGAAGCTGTATTCGTTTGTAAGAAGACTTCCAAAATCTAGAGCTGGGCAGTACCTGTATTAGGACCAACCAAAATGTCACAATATTGTGAGCAAGGTTCTGAGTTCTTTGAATTTATTTATTACTTGGTTGCTTACTACCCTGAAAAAGGCTTGCTACGGACAAAAAGGGTAGTATAGTATCATTTTATTTTATTTTTGCTATTTTCAGAATATGGATAGGTATCTTTTCAAGAGAGCAAGAGCATCAAGTGACACTGAGGACAACCCTAGTTTTCATCCAGAATCGCTGTTCAAACAGAGTACAGGAGAAGACTCATTTATTGTTATATTTTGGGAATGATTTGAGTTCTTATGTAGCTGCATTGTTTTGTACTTTCTCGTGATCATATTATAAAGTAGTTGTGTTTTATGTTATAAATCAAATCTTGCTAGGAGTTGTTTATTTTTGTTTTGTCCAATGTATTTCTTACCAATAAAAAATTCAGTGTGGCAATTTTTATTCTGAAAGTGTGACACAGAGAAAAATATATGAGAACCACTGACCTAGAGCATTGCTTCAGCTCTTTACGAAAGAGATTGCAAAATAAATATTTAATCAAATGAGCATGTCAGACACCTGAAGAAAGTAAGAAAAAAGCTAGAGGCCTGCCTGAAGCATGAAGAAAAGGGTGAAAACAGACACTGCATTCAGTGCCAGATCTATGTTTCCTGCAGCAGGAAAAACCCCATCTGGCTCCTGTAGTTAGTTAGGTACACCTGCACACACCCTAATGTTTGTTTCCTGAAGGCTATAGGAATTTCACCATTCCGCTTAAAATCAATTTCCAATTGTATAGCATATGAATCACATAAACATGCAAAAGGAACCCAAAAAAGTGCCCTCTGGCGAGAAAGGAGTGGACATTCATATGCAAAGAACACATGTATGGCCAGGTTCCATGGGGCTGTTTTACATAAGCCAAAGGCTATGTGCATGCCTAGAGGAATGTTTTCGTTTGAACAGCAGTGCATTTGCACACCTCACACATGCACGCTTGCATGCACGCAGCCTGCTCTTGGATCACAAGCCATTTTTCAAAGCGTGTCACCTTCAAAAGCACTTTGCCATGAGACATGCAGGACTGCTCTTTGGAAACACAGCTCCAAAATTTGCACCATGGGTGGACTTTGAAAGCAGAACTGGACTGCACTTGAAAGACAATTATACATTGACATTTTTTGCATTGTTTTTAACCACACAAGTCCAATTCAGTATACAGTACTGATGTATTTTTGCATTACTCTTAGAGTCACAGAATCATAGAATTGTAGAGTTGGAAGGGACCCCAAGGGTCATCTAGAACAACCTCCTGCAGTGCAGGAATCTCAGTTAGAGCATCTATGACAGATGGCCACAGTGGCGTAGCGCGGGGGGGACGTGCAGGGGGGCCCGGCTGCACTGGGCGCAACATCTGGGGGTTAGGGTTAGGGGCGCAAATCCACGGGTTAGGGGGCGCAAATCCACGGGTTAGGGGGCGCAAATCCACGGGTTAGGGGGCGCAAATTACTTGCCTTGCCCCGGGTGCTGACAACCCATGCTACGCCACTGGATGGCCATCCAACCTCTGCTTAAAATCCTCCAAGGAAGGAGAGCCCACCACCTTCTGAGGGAGTTGATTGCACTATCAAGCAGCTCTTACCATCAGAAAGGCTGAAAAATACATGCCAAAAGAAAACAGAGGGGAAAAATAAGGAGGAACAAATAGGTTACAGGTTCCCCATTCTTGGTTTAAAGAGCTCCTTTGAGTTCTCCCTGGAAAAAAGCCCTGCTTTTAACCCAATACAGTGGTACCTCAGGTTAAGAACTTAATTCATTCCGGAGGTCTGTTCTTAACCTGAAACTGTTCTTAACCTGAAGCACCACTTTAGCTAATGGGGCCTCCCGCTGCCACGATTTCTGTTCTCATCCTGAAGCAAAGTTCCTAACCCAAGGTAATATTTCTGGGTTAGCAGAGTCTGTAACCTGAAGCGTATGTAACCTGAGGTACCACTGTACTCTTCTTCTTGGGTCACCCTTCTGAAAAGAGTTTCAGGTTCATGTCGGGAAGACGTGCCGCTGTATTATTAATGAATAAATACGGACATATACAATATGTGGAAGAGCCACCTACAGAGATTCACTTTTGCTAGAGGCGTTTTTGCAGTGTGCTTACTCCCAAGTAAGAGTGCGTGAAGTTGCAGCCTGTGGATGCACGCAAATTCAGCAGGATATGCCACTAGCCAATCCATAATATATAGATGGGGGTTGGGGGAAATACACAGTTTCTTCCCCCACCCGTGAAGTTTTTACTGTGCACATCCATTAATTCATTATTGTAAATTATTTTTGAGCACAGAAAGTTCATTATTTGAAGCAGCTTGTTGCTTCTACACACAAGTCCATTAAGAAGCTTTTATTATGCTGCATCAATGATCTCCTTTAAGATGATCTATGATGGGTGAAAATGAAATCTGTGTCTTGCATAAATACCAGTAAATCGTTTGAGCTATGGGAAAAGAACAGGAAGCACCGTTGGCGTGTACTAAAATAAAGCTTACTCTCTTTGATTTCCTCATTATTTGCTCCTTGTGAGACTCAAGCATTACTTTATTTATTCCTATGTGTGATTTTATTTATAATTTATTTGGAAGCATTTACCCAAGTGCTTTGCAATATTGTGGCTCCTACTAACTATTCTGTATTGCTGCATTTTTGCTATTCAAAAAAAACCCACACAAATTCTACATGCTGCAGATCACTCACAAATCAAGCAGATATGAGCAGATGGAGCTACAGAAATATAACCTTTTCCCTTTAAAAAGAGAAAAGAAAAGAAAGGAAAATAAAAATTAACAGCCACCAAAACATCAGGTCAAACCTCCCTTGTGTTAATAATTCTAATATTCTGCTCAAAACTGGGACCATGGATTTTCTCTGCATCTTGGAGTGAATACAAATCGGAGCAGGTTTCACAATGCATAAGCCAGAACACATGTGAGTGGGCTCTATGATGCAGCATCACACCCCATGGAGTTGTTAGGCAAGGCAGAACACGATGCAAGATCATAGAATCATACTGTAGAGTCTTAAGAGTTGGAATGGACCCCAAGGGTCATCTAGTCCAGCCCCCTGCAATGCAGGAATCTCAGCTAAAGCAACCATGACAGATGGCCATCCAACCTCTGCTTAAAAACCTCCAAGGAAAAAGATCACTTTTGCATTTGGAGGCACAGCTCCTAGTAAGTGTGATGAGGGAAATATTTTCAGTGGTCTCTCCAGTGTGATATGTTTGAGCAGCTTTCCATAGGTAGAACAATAGACTGTATTCAAGCAGTCTTAAATACATTTCAGTTTTAAGTTCACTGCTATAATCTGCAGCCCAAGACTCAGCAAGTGTTTACTTCCTGTGGTGCTGGGGGGGCGGGGCGGGATGTGACATGTGAGCAAATCCTGAACCTTGAGCCATGTGTGTGTTTCCCTCTGATTAGATATATGGACTCCATTACGTAAAAATAACTGTGATTCATTTGTTCTGAGTTGTATGATTTCAAGTTGACTAGTCATAGTGAACCAACCAAGTTCCACGTTAGGAACTTGAAGACCTGTCTGTAGCACATGCCCATAGGTTAAATTGCCACTTAAATCTGGGAGCACCCTTTTCAGCCCAGCAGGCCAAATCCTAAACTCCTGACAACCCACTTTGACAAGTGGGTGGGGCTACCCACCTATCAGTCACCTGACATCATCATGACATCAGGTGACTCGTTTTTCCTTTTCAGTGTAGCCCAGAAATTCCAGAGTGTTGCAACGTCTTTACCTGCCCCACACCTGCTGGACCTAATTAGGCCCACAGGCCTGATGACGTCTTAGAGCATCTTCTCTTGCCTACCTGATGTAAGCTGTCTGTCATTTTACCATTCAGAATTAAGCATGTCAGTTAAAAGCTGCCTGCTATTATCACTTTAAATTCATCTATCAGTCCATAAGATGGCCAACCTAAACAGGTCTGAAAGCATCTATAGCCCTACTTACAGCCTGAACCCAACCATATTCACTCAGAAGAAAGTCTCCTTGATTTCTTTGGGCAAGTAAGTTTAGCACTACAGCTTTCCCAGCTTTAGACGGCTGGGAAAGTGATATCTGACAATCCAATCTAGTGATCTGATTATAAATGAGTGAAATCATTACTGGACCACTTTATCCCAGAATGGTAAAAGGATAGTTACAACAGACAGGTTTGTTTTAAGTTAAGGAATCATGGAAATATTGACCTGCGAGTTGCTCAGTATTTAAAAATATTCCCATCCCATTAGATCAGGGGTTGTCAACCTGGTCCCTATCACTCACTAGTGGGCATTTCAGGAGTCTAGATGGGCGGTAGGGGGTTCTACAGCACAAGCTGAATCCTCCTTCCACCGAGCACTGGTGGGTGGTAAGGAAATTTTACCATCAAGAAAGATGCATTAGTGGGCGGTAGGTATAAAAACATTGACTACCCCTGCATTAGATCAAATAGTAGTTTGCAGGACTGAGTTGGGTGCCAGAGATAGCCTGGAAAATCTGTGGATGTGGCTTTGCTTACATCACTTCAAATTGCAAGCAACGGTAACCCTCTCTTTTATCTGCTTATATGTTGATGCAAAATTCCACAGCCAGATAATTAGGATAAAATTTCAGAATCTATTATCAGCACCCACGTGGTGTCCAGAATTTAACTGGAAGATGGATTATTCACTAGATCTAAGTCCTACTATTCTGGGGTCTCCAACAAATAGTTAACCAGCCCTGATAGTCTACAGTCAAACAGTAGAATTTTGGTACTTGTTTGTTCACTTTAAAGGCCTGGAAACTGGGTTATATAAATAACCCAGAAATGGGTATATAAATAAATATATTTATTTATATACCCATTTCTGCATGGGTATAATCCAAAGCAGTTTACAACTAATAATAGCTACATTATTACAACAACACTTCTATCAATAGCAATCCATTGCAAAATATAAATAATAAACAAAAATGATCAAAGAAATCACAAAACAGTCAGTTTCAATAATCTGTGCAATACAAAATTTTTCTTCCTAAAAGGACACAAAATATTTTACTAGTAAAGGTCCCAACAGTAAAACAACATTAAATGAAAAATAAAACTTATACAAACTAGCAAAAAGAAGACTCTGGCACAAACACTGAGAGAAAATATACAAATATCCCTAGAGATCCAACAGAAATGTATTTTGCAAACTGATTGTTATTGCAATTGATCAAATACACTGCTTGTTTTTTTAGAGGTATTACAGACTCCCCCAGTGGCCAAGTTTCATATACTTTCACTGAAGCTACTATTTCAATACTGATTGCTGCAAAAGTGACTGTCAGTGAGTCTGTGTCTGCTCAGCAGGCTTTCTTGCACTAACAGACCCACCAGTAAGAATAGGCAATTTAAAATGGAGTACAAATTTAAGATTAGATTACAAATATCATAAATGTATATGAAGTATTTACACAATGTGACACCCTCCAGCTGATTACAGTAACAGGTATGTATGAGAGAGAGAGAGAGAATGAGCACATGGACACACTGAAATTTGGGTTGAAGCCTAGGGACTGCCAAAGTAGATACAGTATCTGGGGAGCTGCATTATAGGAATACCTATTTACTTCTACTTCCACTCTGCTTTAATAATTGTCAATCAATAAAATATGACAAAGCAGCCATGTCTTCAATAAGTTTTCATTCAAAGGAAACTAAACTCAGAAGTGTGGTCCCTAGAGCATCTTACCCAGGCTTCCTCAACCTCGGCCCTCCAGATGTTTTGAAACTACAGTTCCCATCATCCCTGACCACTGGTCCTGCTAGCTAGGGATCATGGGAGTTGTAGGCCAAAAACATCTGGAGGGCCAAGTTTGAAGAAGCCTGATCTCACCAATCAAAGAAGTGCACAACAATATCAAATTAAATAGAGTTGTAATAATGGCAGGAGCCTGTCTTGACTCCCAATATCAGCTGAAGTGTCACTGACCCAATTAAGTCCTTTTTTCTGCATTTTTTTTTTAAAAAAGAGTCAACATACATATACAAAAAGAAAAAGAAAAAAATGAGATGACACTACAAATACCACTACCAATAGCAATAATCAAAAGTTATAATAAAGTTATACCCAGCTCTCCCACCCCGTGTGTCTTCCCTCTACCAGTTCTCATCTGTACCTTATCCCATAAACTACGTTCTACGTTGCATATATTCCAATTCGAATCTATGAACTTAATTATCCGATCTTTACTCCTCTTCTCATTTGGGTTTGATTATACTGTGCAAACTTATTCCAAGCATATCAGCATGTTATTGTTTGAACAATGTTTATCGATATACTCCTCATAGTATTTCCATTGAGATCTTAGTTTCTGATTTGATTGATATCTTATTATCGCTGTTAGTCTTGCCAGTTCTATAAAATCTGATCACTTATTTAACCAGTCCTCTTTCGAGGGTATGTGAGCACTCATCCAATTTTTCACTAACGGTAACCTTGCCGCTGCTGTTGCGTAAAGCAATAAATTTCTTCTGTCTTGCGGGATCTCTTTGCCCAGCAAGTTTAGTAAATATATTTCTGGGGTTTTTCCCCCTCAAAGGAATTTTAAACTTTTTTTCCAACTCCTCATGCACACTATTCCAAGACACTTTCACTCTCCCTCAACCTCACCACATATGAATTAGTATGCCCTCAGCATATTTACATTTCCACCAGGGACTGGAGTTTGATTTATATACCTTGGAAAGTTTTACTGGCATTATATGCCATCTATGAAACATTGTCACAATATTCTCTTTAATTGCATTGGATGTTGTAAATCTGATATCAATCTTTAATCATCTTTCCCATGGTTCAAGTTGAATTTCATGCCCGATATCCTGTGCCCATCCCAATTAAGTCCTGATATACAGGGTAAGCTACTTGCATGACATCAGGAAAGGTAGGGGAGGGGGAAAGGCCAATAAAGGTGAACATCAGCAAGGGCCTTGGCTGGTCATAGTCTGGCCACAGTTACCTATTCTTCAGATTAGATTATTGTAATACGCTTCCTGTAGGGCTACCCTTGAAGACAGTCCAGAAGCTGCAACTAGTGCTCGATGCAGCTGCTTGGATATTAACTGGTACTTCTAGATGAGCCTACATAACACAGGTATTGAGGGAACTGCGTTGGCAGACTATATGCTTTGGAGGCCAAGTCACAGTGTTAATTTGACTTAGGTAAAAGGTAAAGGTACCCCTGCCCGTACGGGCCAGTCTTGACAGACTCTGGGGTTGTGCGCCCATCTCACTTAAGAGGCCAGGGGCCAGCGCTGTCCGGAGACACTTCCGGGTCACGTGGCCAGCGTGACATCGCTGCTCTGGCCAGAGCCAGAGCCAGAGCCGCACACGGAAACGCCGTTTACCTTCCCGCTGGTAAGCGGTCCCTATTTATCTACTTGCACCCGGAGGTGCTTTCGAACTGCTAGGTTGGCAGGCGCTGGGACCGAGCAGCGGGAGCGCACCCCGCCGCAGGGATTCGAACTGCCGACCTTTCGATCGGCAAGCCCTAGGCGCTGAGGCTTTAACCCACAGCGCCACCTGCGCTAAATGACTTGGGGCTGAAGGAATGCCTCACCCCATATCATGCTGCTCAGGAGGGGTTCTTACGGGTCACAGCCCCAGTTGAGGTACAAGGGAGAGAAAATTATCGATGGTGGCAACCCATCTCTGGAATAATCTAGCCCTAGAGGCACATCTTTCACTTCCTGATGGAAGCTGGGGGGGGGGGAGGTCTTTCTTTGCACAGGCATTCAGAAATGCTTAGTTTTATGCTGTTGCTATGTTCATGTTTATCTTTTATTGAAGCTCCTGGTTTATAGTGAAATTTTGATACCAGATTTTTCCTTCCAGGGACATTTCAAGGAAAGGTAGGGCCTATAAATGACGATTCAGGTTTAAGATACCCTGCTTCAGAGTGAATCTGGAGGGACATTGGCTTTGATTATCCACTGGCAGCCTCACAACTCTATGATCCTATAAATAAAGAGTTAAGAAACTACATGGTTGAAAGTGAAAGTTAATTAACATTCCCATCCAAAGTCTTTTAGAACCTTCTCCAAGGAATCGGCAAGTTCTTCTGTGTCAGTATTATCATACCAGTCATTTATCATATCAATCAGAGTTTTCATGTGCACAGAAGGGAGAAAAGCATCATAATGACATAAATTCCAACAGCTGATGCACAAAAAGGTCCTTCCATATGTCCGCTGTGCACTCCCACACTTGCCAGAAGTGAATGTGAAAACTCTCTAAATGAGCTTGTGCCAGTCAATCTCTGTGCAAAATTAATCAAGAGAAGCATTCTGTGGCATATAACAAAATGCTGGGTTCTTCTTACATGCAAATCAGTCGGCACTTCAGATTAATCATAAGGCATTTTCTCTGATGTGTACCAGTGCAGAAATCTGCTATGTGACGTGAGGCCAGGTGTCCACATGAACATATGCATGACAAATCCTTAAACACTTCCCAAAGCATGCACAAAACGGTGGCCTCTACTATGGGGTGTCATCAATTCATCTATGAGACTGTGCAAGCAAAGCGAGTGCTGAAACTTATTCTGGGTTCTGCCAATAAGTAAGGTTGTAAACAAAAACTGGGACCAAATTCCCAGAAGCCTGAGTTTGACTATGCTGTAGTAATTGTAAGACAGCTAAAAATAATAAAAAAGTGGGCTAAGCCGGGACAAAAATGAGTTGTAATGTAGGCAGGTTTTTAATTTTTTTAAAATAGCATTCATATCCACATACCCAAGATGGTATAAAAAAACAAAAAAACCTACCCCAAGATATCCCATCCAGTTCCCAACCATTTTCACCTGCCTGAATGAGCATTCTGCCAAACTTGAGTACAATGCCAACATTTCTTCTACATCAGGGGTGTCAAACTCAAATTCATCGGGGGCTGCATCCGCGATTCTCTTCGTCTAGCGGTTTTTTCGTCTTGCAAAGCAAGCCCATTGACCATTTTTTCGTCTTGCGAAGCAAGCCCATTTTAGCGGCTTATCAGCTTAGCGGATAAGCAGATAAGCAGCTTAGCGGCT
Organism: Podarcis cretensis; assembly: GCF_951804945.1. Lineage (NCBI taxonomy): Eukaryota > Metazoa > Chordata > Lepidosauria > Squamata > Lacertidae > Podarcis > Podarcis cretensis. The sequence goes on along the minus strand of NC_137170.1, from coordinate 64,594,999 downwards.
TAGAAAAAGGGGGGGAAAGGAAAAAAAAGTCGGAAAAACTCACAAGACATTTCGTCTTGCGAAGCAAGCCCATAGGGAAATTCATTTTGCAAAGTGCCTCCAAAACGGAAAACCCTTTCGTCTAGCGGGTTTTTCGTCTTGCGAGGCATTCGTCTTGCGGGGCACCACTGTATTGCCAAACACTGTTTATTACACATATGGCAAACACAAGGCATTAACATCATATGTACTTACAGTACAGGAGAGAAGGGTTCAGGCAGCCGTTGGATCTGTCACATCACAGGATGGCATGCACTCAATATAAAAACAAGTGGAGGTTTCCTGAATGCATGTAAAGTGGAGGTTTCCTGTGTAGAACGGCCGGCGCCGCTAGAGGGCAGACGGTCTCTGGCTTGTAGGCTGCCGCGCATACGCTGAAGAGGCCACTTTCTTGTGTCAAAAAAAAAGAGCGAGAATAAAAGGTGAAGGCTGGCGGCCGGCGGCGGCTACACAGGCCACATGACGAGGTCTGGCGGGCCGGATCCGGCCCGCGGGCCTTGTGTTTGACACCCGTGTTCTACATTCTTTTACTCAGATCAGTGTATTCTGCTGGGGCATATGGAAGACTCCCTCTGTACTGGGGACGATCCCACAAAACTCTTGATTAACATTTCTGGAGGCACAGGATGACCTTTCAAGATCAATTAAATGTGTTTCAATCTAGTGAGAAGAGGCTCAAAATTTCTTCTTGGCATGACGCAAGCAAGTTGTAACTTCGGAAGAGTTCTTAACAGATTTAGCTGCATGTGCCTATGTGCCTCTTAACGAACAGTATGTTTTGTTTTCAACTCAAACCTGCATTGCTTCTGTTGTCTCAGAGCTGCCCCAAGTTGCTCAAGAGGCAGCACATTAAGGCTACACTCCTAAACACACTTACTAAGGAGTCCCTTTGAACTCAGTGGGATTTACTTTTGAGTAAACATACTGAATAAACATTCAGTATTTATTGCAATGTTCAGTATGGGTTCAGTTGCAAGATGACTGAATCAAGACACAATAACAGTAAGGTAAAAGTAAAGGACCCCTGACAGTTGAGTCCAGTCGCGAATGACTCTGGGGTTGTGGCGCTCATCTCGCTTTACCGGCTGAGGGAGCCGGCATTTGTCCACAGACAGTTTTTCCGGGTCACATGGCCAGCATGACTAAGCCACTTCTGGGGAAACCAGAGCAGTGCACGGAAACGCCGTTTACCTTCCTGCTGGAGTGGTACCTATTTATCTACTTGCACTTTGACATGCTTTTGAACTGCTAGGTTGGCAGAAGCTGGGACCAAGCAACGGGAGCTCATCCCATCGCGGGGATTCAAACTGCTGACCACCTGCTTGGTTTAGACCACAGTGCCACCCCCATGGCTGTATTATACAGTTATTTCTACATGAGTCAACTCAACATATATTTTTATCATACAGTTACCAGTATAGGTTATGGGGGCCACAGGAAAGAGGTAGAGAATCAAGCACCTGATTAATCTCAGCCATGTCAGCACAGAGAGATCATGTAGATCAGGCATAGGTAAACTCGGCCCTCCAGATGTTTTGGGACTACAACTCCCATCATCCCTAGCTAACAGGACCAGTGGTCAGGGATGATGGGAGTTGTAGTCCCAAAACATCTGGAGAGCCGAGTTTGCCTATGCCTGATGTAGATCACCTTAGAACACAGGAAGCTGCCTTCTACTGAGTCAGACCATTGGTCCATCTTGCTGGGCGTTGTTAACACTAACTCATAGCAGCTTTCTGCAGTTTCAGGCAGAAGTCCTCAGTCCTACCTGAAGATGTCAAGATCCAACCTGGGGCCTTTTGTATGCAAACTCTTCAAGCCCTTCCCCACTTTTTGACATGACAATACAAATATAGCTGCTGAAGCGCTTGCAGTAGCTTGTTAAAAGAGAACCTGTACTGAATTCAGCCCAGGATGGCATAGGAGCACACCTGCCTTGCTACTATGTGTTGCAGAGGTAGGGAGAACACTAAAGCGTTCATGAGAATGAATTCCTTGGTCATAAATTGGTCCTGTTGTAGCTTGTACTGTGATCTGCAGGAAACTACTCTGGCTTTGGTGGTTTGTGGATCACAATCCACACCATACATTTAAAGCACATCAAATGGACATTAAAATCACATGATTCCTGCACAGAATCCTGGGGACTGTAGTTTGCCCCTCACAGAGCTACAATTCCTAGTGCCAAACTACAGTGCCTAGGATCTGGGGAGGGGGGACCATGTGCTTTAAATATACATTGGAAGTGCTTTAAATGAGATGGCTCAGTTGGTAGAGCATGAGTCTCTTAATCTTAGGGGCGTGGGTTCGAACCCCAGATTGGGAAAAGATTCCTGCATTGCAGGTGGATAGACTAAATGACCCTCCTGGTCCCTTCCAACTCTACAGTTCTATGATTTTATGAAATGTATGGTGTAGAGGATGTACATATCTGGATTTTATACTACCAGCTAATTTTGTATGTCCACACATCAGCTGCAGGTTCCTAAAAAGGACACCATTGCCAAAGCAAACTGGCAGTTAGCTCATGGAACACCATAAAGTGCAAACATCTGGATTATATTACAGAAACATTTTATAGTGTTTTCAGCCCCAGCATGTCCCTGGCCGAAAACATGTTTGTGATTTGACTTTTGACATAAATTCCTTCACATTTGAATGTCTCATTGAAAGGCACATAGCAGAATGCTCCATCACACAACTGAAGGAGTGACAACCTTAAAATGAATCCCAGAAGCTGGGAATCCTCTGGGTGTATAAGGGCTAGTAGTGGGCATCTTGGTCGTGTCATTTATTAAGCCAAAGCATGTGCTTTCAAACAAGAGTTCAAATACTTTGGGATGAAATTAACAACACATAAGCACATGCCCTCCAGGCAGACCCTAGTCCACACCCATTTCTGGAAAGAAAGAAAAAAAGCTTTGGCATGCAATGGGTTTGTCCTTCTTGCACCCAATGCTTTGATCACTTTAACAACACAGAAGAAACTCGCCCCACACACTAAGATTAAATTGACGACAGATGAAGCACTCAGGGAAAAGTGCATCACACATACAGCCAACAGGCATAGTACTAAGGACATAGCCATGTGCATCAAGGAGGGATTGATTCAGTATTAGCAAAAAGCATCCCTTGTACAGGCAGCAGATGTGTAGCCAATCTTATGCACATTTACTCAGAACTTAGTCCAACAGAACTCAGTTCCAAGGACTTGGAAGGCTAATATGGTGACCTCCAGATGTTGTTGGACTCTACTTCCCATCATGCCCAACCACTGGCCAGGCTGGTGGAGGCTGATGTCAGCTTGAGTCCAGCAACATTGGGCAGTGGAGCCAGGCACCACATTGGCTACCCAGCTTCAGGAAGTAGGCATAGGATTGCCACTTTAAACATTCAGTATTTTTCGATAGTATGGTGATTTTTACTCCTGAAGAAAAATAGTTGAAAGGCATGGGGCGTATTGTGGAATATGAACTCAGATTACTCAAAGTTTAACTAATTCTCCACCCACAAGACCACACTGATCACATTTTTAGGATAGGCTGCACTTTGCAAATGTTATCTGGGCTGCCCTCACAACATCCTTGTGTTGTGTGTTAGGGCTTGGCACCATAATCCGTACTGAAGTTTACCTGTGTCATTATATTAGGGGCATGACATTTGCATGTTCCAAAAGCTAGTTTTATAGATGTCATTTATGTTGATTTTATGTAGATTTTTTGGATAAGAAATAAAGCTCCCTTTTCACACATCACACAGATGTTGGGGGCAAATAGAACACATGGCCACTTAATGGTGGGGCCAGCAAATGAGGTTCCCATCTCCATTCCACAAATTTACTGTACACAAGGATGTGACCCTCTGAACATGACTATTATCTCTAGGATGATGATTCCACTACTTTGGTTTCACAGGGAGAGGATGGCACTATAGTCTAAACCACTGAGTCTCTTGGGCTTGCTGATCAGAAGGTCAGCAGTTTGAATCCGTGTGACAAGGTGATCTGTTCCAGCTTCGGCCAACCTAGAAACGGCGTTTCCGTGCACTCTGGCTTCTGCCACAGTGTTCAGTTGCACTAGAAGCAGTTTAGTCATGCTGGCCACATGACCTGGAAAGCTGTCTGTGGACAAACACCAGCTCCCTCGGCCTGAAGCAAGATGAGTGCCACACTCCAGTCGCCTTTGACTGAACTGTCCAGGGGTCCTTTACCTTTTACTTTACCTCCACACTGAGACAGACATGCTGAAGGGGCACACACCTAGTGAGTCTAAAGACCTTTTGAAACCAGTATTTCAGTTTTCCAGGAAACAAAGAGTTCAAAGTTACCAAAGATTTCAAAGCGAGGCTGTGGAATAGAGTTGCTGGGTTGGACTTCACGGACAAGTTCCACACTATCATTTTGGGCAGGGGTACCAACTCGAATAAAATATAGGGGGGGCAGCCAGGGGGGCAACTGCCCCCCAAATCAAGTAAATAAATAAAAATACTTAATCAACTGACCAACTGCATTGCTGATAGTTCTGATCTGCTCCCCTAACATAAATACTGGCTATGCCCATGGGCCCTGGAAAGGTCCACCCTGCATCATCGATCACACTTTTTGAATGGCAAGGTCCATCAAATTTGGGGGCCCTCAAATATTTTACCGGGGGGCCAAAGGGACCTAAACCCCTAGGAGTTGGCTCCTCTGGTCTTGGGACTCGCCATGCAAAGCGTCGCCCTCAGCATACCAGTCTTGCACTCATGCCCTAAAGGCATCTGGCTCGAAACTGCGGGAGCCGAATTCTCTTTGCGTTGCCTGCCTATCTCACCCGGCAAGCGCGTCGCACCCGCCCTGGGAGGACCTCTCTGCTCTTCGGAGGGCACCTCCGTTTCCATCCGTGCTGGGCAAACATCTTGCTCGCACTTTCTCGGCCTTTGGACCCCACCTGGTAACCATTAACACACGCGCCCCATTTACTTCTCTCTCTCTCTCAGGCAGCTACCATTCCGCCCACTTGGGCTCCGGAATCCCGCCCGCCTACCTAAGAGGCAGAACGAGAGCACCCGACGCGCCACCCCCTCGCGCGCCTCGCTAGTTCCGGCGAGAGCCGGGGAAAGCCGCGGCCTTCGCCCCTCCTTCGCCTCGGCGCGTCCTGAAAGCAGCGCCGCCTCTTGCCCGGCGTCACTTCCCCGAGAGCAGCTGGAGAAGGAGAAGATGGCGGCGCTGGGGGAGCCGGTGCGGCTGGAGAGAGGTGAGAGCAAAGGCAGGCAGGCGGGCGGGGAACGGCTGCCCTCGGCTGCAGCCACTGGAGAGCCGGATCTACTGAGCGATGCCCTGCAGGGGCGAGGTGTGTCTTCGCCTTGGGGAGCAGGCAGGCTAAGCCCCAAAGCATTATTAGGTCCCGAGGCTGGTCAGGGTAGGCGCAACTACTTGCCCGCAGCAAGAGCCTCCGCCAGGAGTGGGGCGAGGGGGTGCCCTTGCCTCTCCCCTCCCCCCGCCGCTCCCACACCCAGAGATCCTCCGCAGCAGGGCTCCAGCTTAGGTGGCTTAAGAAGAGGATTAGAGAAGTGCCAGGCTTACTAGCTGGGATGGCCGGCGCCAGTGGGGAGCGCGCGGCTGCCGAGAGAGAACCAGATGGGGGCGTGGCGTCCGGCCCGGCGGGGATCTTCTTCGGTTCTTGGCTCCCTCCCTCCCTCCGCCCGTCTGTCAAAGCAGCCTCGGCTTCTTCTTTCTCTGCCTGGTCCGGGTCAGCTGGTGCTGAGCCCAGACCGTGGCTTGCGCGCTCCCCTGTGGGTCGGGGCGCGCGAGGAGGCTAATGGACAACACAAGGCCCCTGTGGAAGTTCAGGTTGGGCTGCTGCTCTCGGAAGGAGCCAGCCGGTTCTCTGGGTGACAATATTGGGTGTAAAGTTATGGAAGTTTTAAATCGGAGTTCTTAGGCCTCGGTGGAAAATGCACTGTGAGCTGCTACTAGGTATAGTTAGTTGGGAGGGTCTAATTTATGAGCCTAGAAGCATCTAGGCCTCCATCTGCACTATACATTTAAAGAGCATCATACTGCTTTAAACGATCATAAAGGTAAAGGTACCCCTGCCCGTACGGGCCAGTCTTGACAGACTCTGGGGTTGTGCGCCCATCTCACTTAAGAGGCCAGGGGCCAGCGCTGTCCGGAGACACTTCCGGGTCACGTGGCCAGCGTGACATCGCTGCTCTGGCGAGCCAGAGCCGCACACGGAAACGCCGTTTACCTTCCCGCTGGTAAGCGGTCCCTATTTATCTACTTGCACCCGGAGGTGCTTTCGAACTGCTAGGTTGGCAGGCGCTGGGACCGAGCAGCGGGAGCGCACCCCACTGCAGGGATTCGAACCGCCGACCTTTCGATCGGCAAGTCCTAGGCGCTGAGGCTTTAACCCACAGCGCCACCTGCGTCCCTGCTTAAACGATCATGGTTTCCCCCAAAGAATCCTGGGACTGGGAAGTGTCGTGGGCTAAGAGTGCTGAGTGCTTTTCGGATACCTCCTCTTCTCCTGAGGGACGTGCAGTTCTCAGAGTGGTTTAACAGTCAGTATGTCTTCCCTGGGAACTCGGGGAACTGTTGCTCTGTGAGGGGGAGAGGGTTCTCTGTGGCTGCATAATGCTAATGCAGACTGAAATAACAGATTCCTAGACACAGAATCAAATTTAGCGGGTTAAGTTTTTTACAGCGCTGCAGCAAAATGTTGTCACATTGAGTGCTCATAGCAAGGGGTTCTAGGAACCAGCCAGCTATACTCTGCTCCTACACACACACACACACCCTGCCTCCATTTGGTCAACATTCTGTGGTCACTGAATATGCTCATTCCTCACTGAGCTGAGTTTTACAGGAAAGGCTAGGTACTGAATCTTAAGAACTGCTGCATGTCCCCAAACTTTTAGGTGAACTGGTGTGATTAAACAGGATTTAGGCTTTTAGCTCTGAGTTATCCTGAACTGTAATGCACATATGTTACTTATAAATATATGGTATTTTGTGTGTGTGTATTCCTTAGAACTTGTGTGGTTCTTTAACTTGCACCTGGTAGATGAAGGTTCAAATATCTCATTAGGCATTAAATCACTGTTGGCCTTGTTGCCTTAGAAACTCAGATATATAAGCTAATCACTAAATGACACCTTAAACCTAGTTACGGCCACCAAAACAGAATACCTAGGTGTCTTTTTTTTGTTTACAATGATTTTTATTATTATTATCAGCAGCAGCAGCATTAGTCATTTCTATATCACTTTATATTTTAAAGAAAAAATCTCAAAGCACATTACAATATATTAAAACATCAAATAAAACAATCCAGAATAAAGCAAATTCAAGCTTCAGGGAAAATATTTCAAATCCTTCTCCAAATAACATTTTGCTTTCCTATATTTATTTACCCACTTAATTTGTATAGCTGCCTCATAGCAGAAGTACTTTAGGAAGCCAGTGTAGTGGTTAGATAGTCAGATTGGGAGATCAGGGTTCAAATCCCCTCTCAGTCATGAAGCTCACTGGGTGACCCTGGGCCGGTCACAGGCTCTTAACATACCTCCCAGGATTGTTGTGGGGATTAACTGAGGGGGTGAACCATGTACTCCTTAGAGAGAAAGGTGGGATATAAATGCAATTAAGTTTTTCTGCCTACCTGCTTAAGAAAGCTGGAGTGGGCAGCCAGATGGAGATGTCATTCGCCAACTTGGCATTCAGATATCCCCACATGGTCACATTTGGAGTTGCAAACATGCCTGACGCTTGGCGAATTTCTAGCACTGCTCATGAAGAAGGGTCTCAGTTGTTGATCACAGGGTTTGGGCAGGTTCGTAGAATTGCTGATACAAAGTTTTCATAGAATTGCTGATACAAATGATTACATTTTTAAGAAAACAGAATGATTGTTACTTTGCTGTTGAACAAATGTACATCGTATCTTAACAGTATTTCAGTAGAAACTAAACTTAGCAAATAATGACCAAGTCGGCTATTTTTGAGTCAATTGTCAAAGTCTCAAGCTCCCGGGGGTGGGGGGAATCCTGTGTTTTATGAGGGAACAGTTCAGATAAAGAAAAAGGAAATAGCAGGTTAAAATGTAGTGTCTGTGTAAAGCTATGACAGAGGACAAGATTTAGTATCACTGATGACTGACCTCTTCATTAGTTATGGAATGAAGTCAAACAGCATCACCCATGTAGCTTGCTGTATGTGCAACTTTAAGCACTGCACCCTGCATGACTTTGCTGCTCAAGCCCACCCCAAAAGTAGTGTTCGACATATGATGTTCAGCCTTTAAATCTCTTGCCACTCCCAGAAACATTTCCCCCCTTTGTACATGCATGATTCCAAACAGAACTGGGTCACCAGCTCACACTGAAAAAAGGATAGGGAATGTGCAAACACCTCTGGGAAATTCTTCTTGCCTAATTGAAATTCTTTTACTATCTTGGAGAGTACTGTTTTCAAAACGTCCATGCTAGGCAAAATTCAATAGGAACTCTTAAGTAACAATTGACCTTTTGGGTCTAACAACCCAGGAATTCTCAGAAATAGAAGGGAGGGTGTAATGAGCCTGTTAAAGTCATGATGATATTCTCCCATGAATGGATGTTGTGTAACCCATATAACTGACAATCAGTTGTCATGTTTTAGTTTTCCAAATATGGCTGGGTTTGTTTGTTTTCGAAACTTCTAACATTCATTATACAGTAGTGGCTTATTGTAACCATATTTGTTTTGAACAACATTTTATCCTTTGCTCCTCAGTCATTCAAGGAAAATTAAGTAATATTTGCAAATAAAAATAAAAATCGGATGCTTGGACTCAGCTGCTGGCTCTGCTCTTTGTCATGCAAAGGCTGTGTTTTTATTTCTAATCTTCAAAGACTAAGCTTTGGGAAGTACATTTTTTTTGCTAAGTTGTTGTTTTGATGGGTAACAGAGGCAACAACAGATGACTTAATTTTTTCATGCTCCGTAGTGAGTGAGTGCTTGGTTGTGGAAGCAAATATTTAAGGAAGATGTTAGAATTGATAGTGGAGAAAAAGTTAAAATGCCATGTGTTTCCATGAAGTTGAGATGGCAGATGTATCCGGCAGCAATAACATTTGTACTTAGCTTCCTGTCAACAGTTCATTGCATAATGGTCAGTGCCTGACTCTGTGTTCCAATGATCATCCTATGGAAATGTACTCTTTCAGAGGCTCTGGTTTCTATTCAAATGCAAGGGTATTATCAGTGCCGTCTGCTCCGTGAGCCACCCTTTAACTTAATCATTTGGGTAAAATGTTCTCTGTGGTCTTTCCCTCTACTCAAGCAGTTTCAAGTGTGTTTTGCTTGCAGGAGAGGGGCCCCAAGCTTGTTACAGCAACCATATTCACATTTTCTTCCCCGAGGGAACATTTTGCACAGAGCTCTCTGCTTTGGGAACCATGTGCATTGTCTGTTAGCGACTTCAGGAGTATGTTCTAATCTGGAGCATAGACGGTTCATGTATTAGACCTTGTCATCTAAGCATGTGAACATTGAACAGAGCCTAGAACAATATTTATTCTGCTGCTTTGGGATGGCATTTAATTCTCCATCTGCATATTACAAAGGAAGAATGGTAGAGGGAGTCCAGATTGTTTTTCATGAACGTTTGTCTGCCACTGAAATATTTGTAATAAAGAATCCCTAATAGGTATACATTGCAAGGAACAAGGTTTGCCTGAAACAGGAGAGCTGATGATCATCGGGATTCTGTCCTTGGGATTTTGTTGACAAGTATATTGGTCTGGTGCTCATTAGTCACAGAACAAACATTGAAGAGCAAGTTGGTACAAGATCTGTACTGGGTTTTTCCTGCTCCAGATGAATGGGAAGGAGTGCTTTCGAATGTTACTCTAGCTACGTGGGAGCCACATTTCTATGAGTGGCTCCCACACAGTTGAGGTATATAGGCTGATCACATGGTCTGATTCACTAGCCCAATTCAATGGTCAGAACCAATATCATTACCCTCTGAGTAGATTTTAGTAGTTCATATTCTTTCCTTGCCTTTCTTTTTGCAGACATCTGTCGGGCTATTGAGTTGTTGGAAAAGTTGCAAAGGAGCGGAGAAGTGCCCCCACAAAAACTACAGGCTTTGCAGAGGGTCCTTCAAAGTGAATTCTGTAATGCTGTGCGGGAGGTATGTTTTTGAGGAGTGTGTGGAGAAGGTATAGATCAGTGCCTTCTCATTAATATTTGGGAGCTACACTGGGAATTGCCTTCTGTTGAAGTGCAATTACAAGAAAAAAGATAATACAGTGGTATCTCTGGTTGCGAACGGGATCTGTTCTGGAGGACCGTTCGCAACATGAAAAGCCCGCAACCTGAAGTACTGTATCTGCACAGGTGCGCAGTGCAATTTGGCACTTGTGCGTATGCGCGAAGCATGATTTAGAGCTACTGCGCATGCGCGAGTGGTAAAACCTGGAAGTAACCCTTTCCGGTACTTCCGGGTCGCCGCGGGACGCAACCTGAAAAAACATAACATGAAGCAAACATAACATGAGGTATGACTGTAGTGAATGACAAACCAAGTTTCCTAATTCACAACTCAATGCATGCATGCAAAATTATAGTTAATCCGCACAGTTCATTTGGAAATATTATTAATGTGGTTTGATTTAGTCATCCCCTATCCAATAAACCACATACCTGATTTTTTTTCTTTCTAAAGGTATATGAGCATGTGTATGAGACTGTGGACATCAGCAGTAGCCCAGAAGTGAGAGCTAATGCCACAGCCAAGGTAAGACTCCTATTTAGGAAGGATTAATATGTGCCAGCTCAACTGGCAGCTCCGATCTATAAAAGCTGAAGTATTAGGCTATGAAAATATTGCAGTGAGCTGTGCTTTTGAGCTCAGTGGGTACATCCATGAAACAAACACTTTAAACAATTGTAGGCTTAAGATAAACTGGGAAGAATGAAAGAGCTCCTTACCAAAGACAAAGTTTTCCTATAGCAGTTCCCTATTTTAAAGTTGTTGTTTTTCTGTTAATGCACTGAAGCAGTTAATGTTCACTAATGCACTCTCATGCGGATGCTTTTTACATGTTTATTGACTGCCTTCCTACCCCAATGCATGGGATGCTAAAATAGCATTCTTGCTGAATAGTCAGTGCGTTGGATAAATACCTGGTGTCCCACAGTACAAGAATGTGGAGGGTTGGGATTGTCAGCACCTGTTACTATAAGGATGTTGAAGGGGGTTCAGGACAGGGTGATGAATACTGCCTCTGCTTAGAGAGCATTCTGTTGTGTAATATGACTCTCATTTGTACATTTGTTTACTTGATTCCAGTGACCAAGTTAAAAATGCATAGTAGTGCATCTGTTATGAGGAACTTGTGTGTATTTTCAAAATACTCACAAGGGGGAACGGAGGTCCTTTGGCTGGGTCGAGACGATATGGGATTGGGGGGGGGGTAACTCCCATCTCTTGCGGGGGCACAATTAGTGCCAGCGACATCCGTTAAGAGTTTGAGTGTAATCTTTGACACCTCCCTTTCCATGGAGGCACAGATTGCAGCTATAACAAAGGTGGCATTTTTTCATCTCCACCAAGCTAAGCAGTTGGCTCCTTACCTCTCTCACCCTGACCTAGCCACTGTGATCCACACGACGGTCACCTCCAGACTTGGTTATTGTAACTCACTCTAGGTGGGGCTGCCCTTGAGACTGACCCAGAAACTCCAGTGGGTGCAGAATGCCACGGCGAGACTCCTTGCAGGGTCCTTGTCGTGGGATCACATTCACCCGGTGCTATACCAGCTGCACTGGCTCCCGGTGGAGTACAGGATCAGGTTTAAGGTGCTGGTTTTAACCTTTAAAGCCCTATATGGCCTAGGACCCTCGTACCTACGGGACCGCCTCTCCTGGTATGTCCCACGGAGGACCTTACAGTCTTCAAATAAAAACATCTTGGAGATCCTGGGCCACAGGGAGGTTAGGCTGGCCTCAACCAGAGCCAGGGCTTTTTCAGCCGTGGCCCCGATCTGGTGGAACGCTCTGTCACAACAAACTAGGGCCCTGCGGGACTTGACATCTTTCTGCAGGGCCTGCAAGACGGAGCTGTCCCACCAGGCCTTTGGCCAAGGCACAGTCTGACCCCCTCCTTCTGTAATCCTCATAGAACTCTATCCCAATGGTTGCCATTAATTTGACTCTGAATTGATTTTAGAATGAATTGATTTTAGAATGTATTTCAATTAATTGATTGTGATTTTATGTAAACTGTGTTATTTTTACTGTTGTTAGCCGCTCTGAGCCTGGCTTCGGCTGGGGAGGGCAGGATATAAAAATATTATTATTATTATTATTATTATTATTATTATTCAGCTTTGTCCATGTATCATCAAAGAAAATGCAGTTATAAGTGAAACATTGAATATGTTTGGTTTATTTGCCTTTTGTTTTCCCATGGTTTGGAGTAAAAACCGTCTTCAGAACAGCAGCCCAGAGATTGAAAATACTCTGAAGTACATTTGCAGGGGATGTACTTGTATTGGCAGTATTTAGCTAGATGCTTTGAAATATTTGCCTTTGAGATAATACAGTGAATAAGATTCCAGACCTTGTGAACTATGGGGAGAAAAATGAGATTTCCATGTTTTGCAGGCCACTGTTGCTGCCTTTGCTGCCAGTGAGGGTCATTCCCATCCCAGAGTCGTTGAACTACCAAAAACAGAAGAAGGGCTCGGATTCAACATCATGGGCGGCAAAGAGCAAAATTCTCCAATCTATATATCCCGAATTATCCCAGGTGGTATTGCTGATAGACACGGGGGATTGAAGCGTGGAGACCAGCTTCTTTCTGTAAACGGAGTGGTAGGGATGGAATTTAACTTCCACTTGTAGTAGCTACCTGTGACCGCTTGAGGGCATTGAGGGGATGTTGATTGCTTGGTCTTGTGTGTATTATGCAGTATGAAAAAAACAGGTTTATATTTTCCTTTTGCAAATCATAATGGAGAGTAAAATATTATGGAGTATGTTTGAGATTTGCAATTCTAAGTTCACTAGCACTGATAGAAACCTGCTGTTATGCGAGGAAACATTTTTAATTAATAAAGCAGGGGGATACACATTTTAGAATTGGATCCCAAGTTTGTTGAAATAACATTAGCAAGATGTTAGTAAAATAGTTTATTACTAATAGTCTGTTAGTAAAATAGACATTGATGAGAAACTGCCCATATGCAGTTTCTCATCAATGACTATTTTACATACTATGCAACTTTAAATGAAAAAATATTTTCTACTCTTGAGACCTGTCAGCTATATTTTGGCTTAACCTACCTCACAGGATTTGTGAGGATAAAATGAGATAGCCTCATGCATACTACTTTGAGGTCCTTGCAGTCTAGGCAAGATACAAAAAAATTAATGAAGGCTGAAGGTATAGGGGCAAAATCCTGAAAGGATGAGGCTGTGCTTCAGTAATTTGATTTTGTGTGTGTGTGTGTGTGTGTGTGTGTGTGTGAGTGAATGAATTTGGATAGGAAAGGACCTAATCCACTGTGCTGAGTAGACTTCACCTCCCAGTTTTCACACTTCCCAAACGTGCCAAAAAATGTATCAAAATGCATTTTGAAATAATCTGTTTTTGGAGGGAACAGCATGATAAGCATGGATTGAATGAACCCATGTAAAAACGACACAGACTGGAACTAGAGATTCATCCCTTTCTAGTTGTGACTCCTTGAGTTCTCTCTGTCAAGTTACCTCAGAACACCTGAGGTAAAGCAGTTCTCCCCATACAACGCTACTTTGCATGCACATTTATTTTTTTCCTAAATGCGGTTAAAATGTAGCAACGGCCAGCAGCTCCTTGTTCCATTTTCCTAATAGGTAGCCACTGGAATAGCTCACAGCAACTCAAGTCCTCCCACAATGAACTGTTTTGGCGGCTGACTAAAGGAGTCATTGACACTCAGCTGACCAGTCCCCACACAGCCTTCTAGTTGGTGGGTGGCACTGAGACAATCCTTACCTTTCTATAGACTCATTCATTTGTCCTGGTAACTTCAGTTGGGGGAACTAACTTTGCCAGGCAATCTGGCTGTGGGAAAATCTTGGGAGTCTAGCAGTCTACCTAGGAACAAATCAGGACCCATTTACACACCATGACTGACATTTTGAGAAGCACTGTTGTAAGTGAAACCTAGAGCAACTGCCCTTTTCTTTCCCCCACCCTTAAATATGTGCTTAATTTTGAAAGCCACAAATTACCTAGAACAGATAACGTTATGATACAGCCAACATAAAATCTAGCTCTTCTGTGTGAGGTCATTCAGCTAGCCTTATAAATAACAATGTTGGAATATTAGAGTGCTTTTTTATATATATTTACTAACAGAATGGTTAATTTTTGAAATATTTGTTTCAGAGTGTTGAAGGGGAGCACCACGAGAAAGCCGTGGAACTGCTAAAAGCTGCTCAAGGAAAAGTTAAGCTGGTTGTACGATACACACCCAAAGTCCTGGAAGAGATGGAGTCACGATTTGAGAAAATGAGATCGGCAAAACGCAGGCAACAGAATTAATGTATTACATGTAACTTAAGGAAAAGCATGAACTTTGCTTGTCTGGAAACGTCAGACAAGCAACGTTAGAAAAGGATGTTAATTTTGTTAATGCTTTGTCTTTTACAAATAACTCTTGAACATCTTAATGCTTCTGAGAAGAAAAGTTTACATAGGCGTTTGTAGCTATGTGGTTTTACAGATCCTTTCTTTAAAATTCAAACCTGTAACCATCAGAACAAATTTGTAAAGTGTTTTTAAAATACATTTTAATAAGCTTTTTTCAGCATTTGTAACATCTGTTTTCTAGTACTTTTTTCCCATTTGGCATTACTTAAATTTGGAAATCTTTATTTTGGATACAGATATAAAACAAGTCTTACTCTTTTTGGCACTAAATTTAGTCTTCTACATACAGGTAGTCATAATTATGTGGTCAAGTACAATTAGTGCTTTTGATGAACAAGTTTCTATGCATGTTCTCAATCATAACTTTATATGGTTAATGACATCTTGGACACTTTCTTACCTCTTTTGTGAATAATTTGTAACAGGCAGTCTCTTATATTTAATGTTTCAGTGATTGACATCACTAGCAGCAATCATTCCTATAATTTAGATACTTTTGTACTAATTTCTGAATACTTGGAGAAAGTGGAAAGCATACCTGACTGTAGTTGTGTATTTATATTCAGTAAGGTAAAATTGCATGCAGTGCAGAAAAGATTGTATATGTACTCAAGACTTTCTTCTATTGTAAGTTACTTCTGCAACTGTGTCTACTTGTTCTCTTAACAGTGATGGATGTAACCCACATCAGGTACCTAAGTGGGTGGTGCGCTCTTCTTTCCTAGAGCATCAGAGTTCTTTCAGTATGCTGTTTGCAGTTGTCATAGTGACACAGAAAAGCTAACAGATACCGCAAATTCTATCAGAAAAGGCATTCCTTGCTTGTGTAAATCCATTGGGCATGCTTCCAACCCAAAGTGGTTGGTACATCACATATAGTTTCCCCACCCACCCACCCACCCAAAGTTGTCTATGAAGTAAGTACAAATCCACAACTGAAGTTTCAGCAGATGGCTTGTGCTAAGAGAGAGCTAGTATGTCTGGGGTGCTTAGAAAATATCCACATGGAGTGCAAAGAATCCTTTTCTAGAGTCTGGGAATCTCTATAAAGAGATTCATTTGGCTGGTGGTCTGCCAAAGTTATACTGTGGTGGGCTGTGCTTTGCAACTAAAGATTCCTGTTTATCCCTTACTACTGTGGATGAAAATGCCTGACCAACATAGTTCCTTCATCCAGATGCTCTACCTCAAAACTGCAAATCCTTGAAGCTCTGTTTAAGTTTAAAGTTGCCTCACTCTTTTAGCATAAGCTGCCAAGCCAAAACAAAGAACTTGCAGCAGCTGGATACACGTTATTTTCAGCCTAGCCCCACAACTGTACAAGTTCATCTTTCTGGGGTTTAGAAGATCAGTTAGCAAAGAGACTCTTTGCTTTTGCAAATGTTTTTTTTTTAAAAAATCTTCTCGTTGGTAGTGATGTGGTCACTAAGCTTGCTAGACCTGTGTGATAACTGTAGTGGCAGTGGAGAATGAGTTCCTGCAGACATTACTGACTTGCATCATAGATGCTTTCATTGCTGCTCATGTTACTGTACTGGGTTAAACCTTCCAACTTTATTTAAACAGAGCACTACTTAAACTTGCTTATAGACTGTATAGTTTAATCCTGGAAGCATTTGCACCACTTTCAGCTGTTCAGAAAGATGACACAAAGGACCAGTCTCTGATTCTCAAGTTAAATTTTTTGAGCCAAGAAACTATCTTGCTAATGCTTATCCAGAGAGAGAAAGTAGTTTGATCGATGGACATTGAAAACTACACTGAACCGTGTTGCTTCAGGAATAAGGATTTTATTGGGATTTATTTCTGAGTAAGCATGCCCAGGATGGCAAACCTTTTCTTGTTGAATTTCAGTGTGTTGCCTTCCCTCAATCACTTTGATTGAGCTTCAAGCCATTATGTTGACATCTTCAGCCTAGCAACGTTGCAGGAAAATCATTTTTGTGAGGGGTGTATGTAACAGAGAGTTATTCTGCTTTTCTTAGAACCCCTGTCTTGAAAGCTTCAGTTGTACAAGAGATGCATGGCGCCCTGCTTCCACCCTTTTCTCACTAATCTGCTGTCACTATTCCCTACTCTGCCTGAGATGAAAATAGCCAGTGGTTCAATCTCCTCCCTTAATAACGAACTAAAAAGGGGGTTACCTTGATGAAACTTGAACATTCCTGGCTTGGTATATCTAGCATTAGCCTGGTTATCCACTGGATGTCAGTGTTCAGCTGTAAATGCATCCAAGTGGATAGGAGTAAGTGTTCTGCAACATGTCTCCTCTGCGTGAACTACATGCAGTCAAATATAACTAGAGTGCCAATATAAAAGGTCAGGAGAGTAGATTTTTCATTCTAACGACAGCGTAAATCTTACACTTGTTTGGATGACCAGGGCGGGGGGTAGTCTAGCAAAATTGATTCAAGTAACCTTAAATCCTTTGAGCGTTTAGACAGCATAAGCCTACAGTAAATTGAAGATTTAGTGACTGAAGCCATGAAGCATGTATTATTATTATTATTATTTTGTCGTCTTTTTTGTCACTTTGGGCTTATCCACACTTACCTTTCCTCTGCTCTTCTCAGGCACGGTCCGCACTTTAAAGCTCCATGTATGAGCACCTTTTTTCCTTTTTGCCCCAAAGGTTTCCCTGTGAAAACCTGCTCTTTAAAGCTCAATCGGCGCAAACAGCAATCTGCAGGAAACACAAACTGACGTTTGATCCAATTGAGCACTAAAGAGCGGGTTTTTGCGGGGAAAGCTCTGGGGTAAAACAAACAAACATTTGGACACAGAGCTTTTATAAGCACGGATCTGTGCCTGGAAACTGCAGGGCAAAAGCTAAGTGTGGGTGAGCCTTTAGATAAGTGAGCACTGAATTGCACGGTTTAAATATGTAGCCAGCTGCAGAAGGCAACCAGCTGTACCATGTTGGTGGACTGTATATTTTTTATGGAGCAATTAATATTTAAAATAATGAGACCAAAAGAAGTAGTTGGGCCAATCAGGAAGTATTTTATTTTAATTATATATAATACTAGATTTGTGTTGGAGGTTTCTATAGTAAAAAGAATAGGGTCAAACAAATACTATAATAAAAATAGTTTAATCTACTTTTACTGAATATAGACATGTGTTTTGTTACTCTAGAAAGGGTTAGCTTGGGGTAGCCTGGGCTGCTGTTGAAAAGTGCTTATGGCTATAATCCTTTTGCCCACTTGCCTGGGATTGATTACCATTGAATTTGATGGGACTTGCTTCTAAGTAGACATGTATATGGTCGCACTGCTAGGGGGTTTCATTATCAAGCCTGGCATATGGATTCAGTAGGCTCCAGGCCTTTTGGATTAAAGTCTGGTGTGTAGCAAATAAGGGCCAGACAGTGGCAATATATATATTTGCCTCTTGTCTTTATTGGAATCAAAAGCACTGTGTAAAAGATGTGCTGCTAAACCCATCTCATATCCAAAATTTGGATCAGTAGAAACTGTGAAAGACGCACAAAGCCAGATAGATGTGTGTGTCTACTTAAAACTGGTCTCTCTTTTTCTTAGTCGCTGCAATACAAATGGGATCCTGAGCCCAGGTTGAAAGCCGGTTTTTAAAGTAAAGTTAGATTCGTTGGAGAATCAAGAAATGAACATATAAGATACTACTGAACAGGTGCAATGACTACATTGTATTGGTGTGTGCACATATGCAATAATTTAATAGCCAGCAAAAATTTAAACATAGACAATACTGTGTGTGTAGTCTTTATGTACTTAATTGCTGCTTGAGGGCCCTGTACATTTTTTAGGAACATGAAAATAAAGAATTGAAATTTCATATTTCTTGCTGTGTGAGTACTCTCTCTATTTCCTTATTGTCTTACTGATACAAATGAAACAAAGTTCATACTATCCTTATAAGACAGCCACCATGTTAGAGTATATTTATTTGGGAGACTCTTTTCAACACTCCTGGCTTCCCCCACAAAATACACTTCAGGGTTTATCCTTGCAAGTTCAGTAATACCTAGAGGACATGGGTGGCGCTGTGGGTTAAACCAGAGAGCCTAGGGCTTGCCGATCAGAAGGTCGGCGGTTCGAATCCCCACAAAGGGGTGAGCTCCCGTTGCTCTGTCCCTGCTCCTGCCAACCTAACAGTTTGAAAGTACGTCAAAGCAAGTAGATATATAGGTACCGCTCCGGCGGGAAGGTAAATGGTGTTTCCGTGTGCTGCTCTGGTTTGCCAGAAGTGGCTTAGTCATGCTGGCCACATGACCCAGAAGCTGTACGCCAGCTCCCTTAGCCATGAGGAGATGAGCACCCTCAGCCATGAGATGAGCGCCACAACCCCAGAGTCGTCCACGTCCCTTTACCCTTTACCTTACTAAGAAAGTATTAGGACTTCAAATTACAGTGGTTTTCTACTGAGATCATCTAATGCTCCTGTGATAATGACATGATTGGCAGCCATTATTTTTTCAGGTTTATTATGCTGAAGAGTGAAAGAACCAGATCCCGTTATGTGAGAAATGGGGTATGTTTGTCCTAAGCAAGCTTTTCTGTTTTGATTGAAGTGTACCTGGGAATACATGCCACGCAGTACTCAAGGTCTCCTCCTCATAAAAACAAATAACAGCCCAACAATTAAAATGGCATCAATAATAGTTTGTGTAGATGTGCATAGTGTGGCCTTTCTTTGCACAGTGGAAGTGAGTAAAGTGTGAAAGAAAGAAATTTGTAAAGACATACAACTCATTGAATGTGAGCAAGCTGACCAGGAAGGGGGGATGGGATTAAGACAACCTACATCTTTTACAGAGATTTTATAAGTCTCCAGTATGGTTTTTCATAGCAAGTGTGGCTAACCTGTGACCCTCCAAATTTGACTCCCAATTCCCATCATTCCCAGCTGGCATGACCAGCGGTAAGAAATGATGGAACAACAACTGGTCTCCCCTGTTTTCTAGGAGGCTGCCTTTTATAGAATCAGAGCATTGGTCCATCTAGTTGACTGGTACCTGTGTTGACAGGAGGCAGCTTTCCAAGGTTATAAACAAGAGTCTTGACTCTGCCTGGAGTTGAACTGTTGATCTTCTGCAGGCAACTCATTCTGCCACTGAGTTAAGCCCCTTCTCTTCTGAAGCTAAACTTCTGACTGATTGCTGCTGGCTAAGCAGGGCAGGTACAGGAAAGTACTTCTAGGAAGGAAAACATTAAGAACTGCAAGTGGCTACTTTTAAAAAAAGTTTTTAATTGGCTATAAAAGAGAAATATGGAGAGTAACAATAATACAAAAGTCCGTATGACCCTGCCAGTGGTGGGATATAGTATCCATAACTGTCTTCCTTGTTCCTCACAGGAAAAGAGTATACACCGAACACATCATCTGGCTGATATTTTTCTTAAAGATTTACCTTTATTTTCAAATCATTGTGGAACCACAGAGATAAATAAACAATAGCAAAAATTCAACCACATATCCAGCTAAAAGCAGGGCATACAAAACCTAAAGATATTAAATAACATCTGTTCTAAAACCATGGCAACTATATTTCTCCTGATGGTGTGGGAAGAGATGCCTGTAAATCTGAAACTAAACTACAGTATATGAAATAAAATCCCACCATACTGAATAGAAATGATCAGGATCTTCCTCTGTCCCTTAGTGACTCATAACGTGTGTGTGTTTGCTGAAAAAAAGTAACTAAATTCCAGATATTTTTATGCCATAAGGATATAATCAGATAAAAAAGAAAAAGAAAAAAAGATTTCCACTGTTGTACTATAGAGATCATGTCGTATGTTCCTTTTGGCAAAATGTCTTATTAGTATCTGCCCACACATTTAGTAGGGATAACTGGGGAGACATTTGAATAATCTTTGATATCTGCTGATAAATTTCATTCTAGAATAAAGCAACCGGTGAACATTCACACTATGGATGTGGAAAAGCCCCTTTATTCCTACAACCTCTCCAACAGTTCTGGACTGCATTGGAAGTAATATGAGATAGCTGAATGGGTATGCAGTACAATGCCATCAGTGTTGAATTTTTAAGGAACATTCTCACATGTGCAGATAATGATTTGCATAGCTTAGAAGTCCAAAGTGCTTTTCAGTCCATGTCCTCCTCTATACAAATATTTAAATCCTTTTCCTAAGAGGATTTTAAACCTGATAAACTGGCTGATAATTGCGTTATAATCCAGATAATGGCTTCTGCCTCACAGAGAACGAGACCTACTATGTCTGAGAACCATAATATCCAGATTTTTAGTGATGCCATGGGCAGCTTGTTCTTCAGCCCAATTTTGTCAGTACTTAATTTGCCACCATACTGCATAGAATGTGACTTTCTTCATTGCCTTTCAATACCTTAACATCATGTGTCTCTCCCCCCCCCCCCCGCTACAGCTAGTCGCAAGCCATTTTTGAAACATAAATCTAAGTTTTAAACTATGCAATTCCCTCCATATTTGGACATTGGAGAACCTTGTTGCAACTAATAGGAAAATTGGGGGGTGGGGGGTTGTCTTCATCTGTTTATCCCTTTAGTGACTGATAGAAAAGACAACTGAGGTGTGAAATCTATTGGTGCATGTATAATTCTTTTTACTATTGCAAGTGTTTATCTCCCCAGAAGGTCTGTGCTACTGAGCAACCCCACCATAAATGATGGCATGTCCCACTAGGATTGTAATCTTTCCAGGTAAACAATTCTGGAGATATCAGATGCCACCTAGGAAAGTTGGAATGGTGTCCTATGATTTGGATTGTATTTTCCCTAATATATGGAGAGATAGATCTGGCAAGTTTGGTTCACCAGACAGTTTCCCAATCTTGCTCACGTACATTGTGACGCAGTTCATTCTTCCATGTTTGCATCAGTCCTGACAAATTTCCCCCTAGTTCTCCATTATTTTGTTAAATCATCATTTAGCAACTGGGGCCAGTTGATCATACCATTTCTTCATACTGTGTGAAAGGCATACATGCATACCTTTTAATGGCTGGATCTTTCAGTAAGTGACAGAATTGGTATATTTGTACCTATGCTAATCCTAGGGCTCCTGTGTCTGCTTGAAGTTTTTCTTAGGAGGAACAGGACATAATTCTACAAAAGCCCACCACCTAACAACTAAAGTTAGCACACCAGAATCCTTGCTGGGATGACAACATATTACCCACATAAGCCTTTCCTGGAGATCCATTGTCTTCTTTCCACCCCCACCCCTGAACTTATTATTCCTATTGCACCCACCACAAAACAGTAAAACTCTATGAACCACTGCCAACTATCATTCAGAAATTTGACAGGTTTTGTCTATTCAGAAGGAATCACCATGCCTGGAAATTACATCAAAGTCTTGCAGAAAATAGTATACAAACCAACCACCAAACTTTAAAGGTGAATTGCAGGAAAACCCCTGGATGTATCTGCCTACAATTTGGCAGGAGGAGCTGCTATGCCTGCAAATTTCACCTACCTCTGTGGAAAGAGGAGGGGAATTTATAAACATTTTAAGGCTCTCCCATTATAGTGAAAACAGAGCAGCTCCGAAACAGATCAAGCTGCTGGTACACATCAGTATAATATACCACTAGGTGGTGTTAAAGTGCTTTTGTTTCATACAGAGTAGTTTCTTACAGAAGCAACAGCTCTAATGTACACAAAAGCTACCCCATTCATTCATTCATTCATTCCCATGTGGAATGAATTCCCAGTTGCCTCCACTGAAATGCACTAAGCAGCACCAAATCCTGCCCTTTGCCTAGCCTGGCTGTATTGGGTTTCCTTCCTCCACCTCTGAGGACTGCTTCTAGGAACATATCATCAGATGACTGGTCCGTCTAGTTCTGTACTGTATCTACTGACTGGCAGGATTTCATATAGGATTCTTTCCAGCCCAACCTGAAATGGGGGCGACTGAACCTGGGACATTTTGTAGACATACCGTAGCTCTTTCCACCTGAGCTACAGCCCTTCCAGGTGTTCTGAAGTAAGAGTGTTTCGTTTTGAAAACGTGTGCAGCTAAAAGTCCTTTCCATGCCAGATAGTTCAGATGTGAAAAAGCACTTCCACGATGGGAGGGAAATTCTATGTGAAATTTCCGTGATGTGACATAATGAATAAACAGTGGTTTAAGAATGTATGCTCCACTTTTCCCAAGCAAATCACCCAAGGTAGCTCATAGCAACAGCTGGATATAAAACAATTAAAACCCAGATGCATGAGAAACCACACAAATGGAAATGCATACAATAATTGCACATGATGACCTATAGTTTTGAGAACTTTTACAGATTTATGAGCCACCTCACGGCTTGAAGTTATTGACCAGACAGAACACATAAGGTACAAACTAAAACAAGAAGTGGTGACTTTAGGGTGACGTGTGGTTTAATCATCGTCGTCGTCGTCATCATCTGCAGTTTGGCATATAGCTTGAAGCCCAGAGTGCCTCTGTACACAATAATTTGCATGGTTGAAATTTCCCATCCCAATAATTAGGGTTTGTTTGTCTCCATTGAAACCAACTCTCTCTCTCCCCCGCCCCGTCTGCCAGGCTTAATGATGGGATGGAGGGAGTTGTCCTGGAATGCTGGGGAGGCAGAGCTTGCTTGATGGATGGAATGCCTGGGAAAGGTTTTTAGCTGGGCAAGAGAATTCCTGTGGGGTAATGTCAGGTGAGGGAGAACCCACAGGGGGCTTGTTCAGATAGAAGGAGGCTGCTAGGGAAAGAATATTCTCAAGGGTAAAGAACAGAGGGATAACCAGGGCTTTTTTCCCCCAGCCAAAACTTGGTGGAACTCAGTTCCAACACCTCTCAAGTGGGTGCCATCGCCATTCTAAGAGAATGAGAAAGGCATTCATGGTAAGTTCCAGCACCTCTTTTTCTAGAAAAATAGCACTGGGGGGAGCCATATTAATCTGTTAGAAAACCCAGAAATCTTTTGTGGCACCTTAAAGATTAACAGAAGAGATAGATTTTTGGGGGTGGGGTGTAGGGAGAAATGGAAAGACAACAGGAGTAGGGAGAGAGAGGGCAAAAGCAATTGTCCCACTGGCTCTTCTAAACGGTTCTTTCCCAAAGAGACCTCTCTAGGCTTATGTGGAGAGGCGCCTGAAGTAATACCAAATTTTAAATAAATCAAGCAGTACCAACCCTGTGCATTTTCAGCATTGTTTAGCTTATTAGAGGAGCAATTTTTAATTTCCAGAAATGTAATAAAATGTTGGCACTGAAGTAAAATCCCGCTTCTCTTTTTGTCGGCTACCATGATGCTGGTTTCTGTTTCCCTTCCGCTTCCTGGAGTGGAGCCTCTGTGTCTGCACTGCATAATTTCCTCTGTTCTTTAGACCTCCAGGTGATGTCTCCCCACCCCTTCTTTAGTCAAACTGATCTTTCATTTCACTCACAGAAACAGCAATGTACGGACCCACTTGTAAAAACATGCCATAAAACATATGGGTGAGTTCAGTATTTCCACAGCCTGGACAGAATTATTCTATGCTGCTGTTGAGGAGCTCATTGGTGTAACGGTCACAAACTATCGTAGCCCACGGGACTGCCAGCTTTCTAACCAGTGGACTTTCTGGTTCATTTGTTTCCTGGTTCTCAGCATCCCCTCCTGCCATCTAGATGAAGTTCTGGCAGGAAGCAGGACGTGTCTGGTTAGTTTAATAGTGCCCTAGGAAGAATGTGTTTCCAGTCCGTGGTGAAGGGTGTTCTAGCTTACCTCCTCTCTTCCTGCCTTGTTCATGCTGCAGACATTACCTTTCTGTCTGGCTCAGGCCTTCTGGCTGTTGACATGACTTCCTGACCTAATTACTGGCTCCGCTCCGCTTTCAATTCACGATGCTTTCCTAACTTTCAGCGTGCTGTGGCTCTTGGACACTGACTACAAGCCTGCCCTTTGCTCCTGTGCTGAGCCTGATCTCCTGTTTACTTCACTGGCTTCACCCCAACTTTGGCTGCAGACCCAGTTGAAGCCCTTCCTTATTTTTAAACCTCTGTAACATAATATGCTTTTAGCAGAAGTCTCTTTGCGCTTACCGCTTTGGTGATGTTTATGCTTCCAATAATGTTGCTTTTTCATCATTCTCTGCAAAGAAAAAATATTTCTCCCTCTACGTATTGTCTGGATTCAGTATTAGCATTGCTAGTGTCTAAAGTTAATAGGTTTCTTTCGGATATCTAAAACTGCAAATGCGTCTTTCTGTGCTCTCAGAATGAAGTGCTCTTTTAATAGATGTTGGGCACTTGCCCTGGCCAGTATTAAAACTAAGCTTGCTGAAAGACCTATGCTGAACATGACTCCTAGGGCTTTTTGATAGTACTTTTGAGCCAAGGAATTGGGGCAGGTTGTGGGGTTTTCCAAGGTGAGAGGGAGAGTAGTCTCACCATCTCCCTCTTCTGGGTTGTCAAAAGTTGATAGTTAAACAAAATGCTGAATAGTTGATCTCAGATGACACATTTATACTTTGCAAGGAAGAATGCCTCAGGAAGATTTTCACATTAAAGCAGGTATATGGAAACCAATAGAAATGCTTTTTGTGGCACTGGTAGTGGCCAGAAGGTGCAAAAAAAGCTTTACCACATGGAGAACTCCTTTTGAGAGCTTCTGTGCCAGCTACTGCTGTGGGAGATATTTAACAAGAGACGAATGGCTCCACCAGGGGAAATAATTTCCAAATGTGACAAGTGGGGTCTGCAGCAAGAGGCTGCAATTTGAAATGCTCCTGTGTAGTGATATGAGGTGAGAATATTCTATGCTAGAAAATTCTCCGGATAATATTCTCCACAAACTGTAAATTCTGTGTCGTCTACATGGCTGCTTTAAATGTACACACCTCATTAGAAGAAGAAGAGTTTGGATTCGATATCCCGCTTTATCACTACCCAAAGGAGTCTCAAAGGAGGCTAACATTCTCCTTTCCCTTCCTCCCCCACAACAAACACTCTGTGAGGTGAGTGAGGCTGAGAGACTTCAAAGAAGTGTGACTAGCCCATGGTCACCCAGCAGCTGCATGTGGAGGAGCGGAGACGCAAACCCGGTTCCCCAGATTATGAGTCTATCACTCTTAACCACTACACCACACCAGCTCTCTGCAAGAATATTCTCAAGAATATTCTCGAAAAGATTATTCTCAAGAATTTAACATCACTACTCCTGTGCAAAGATTCCAGCCAGCCAGTCATAGCCTCCCAAGCTGCTCAGTTTTGATTTTTTTTTATTGATTTCCCCGTCTAAAAACTAGGTGCGCCCTATGGTCCGGTGCGCCCTATGGTGCAAAAAATACGGTATGTGTGCAATTTTAACAGATTTAGTCAAGGTTCTTCTAGGAGGAAGCGACAGAGAAAATAACAACACCTGAGCCTGCTATCCCATTATTACGGTACTTTGTAGGCACAATCCAGTCAAACTTAAGCAGCTTTATTTCAGTGGGACAAAGTTAAGCATGTGTTTAACCCTTTCCTTGATGTGAATAGCTAGATCACATCCTGTGCGCTCACGCTGTGTGTGTGTGTGTGTGTGTGTGTGTGTTTGTGAGGCTGCAATTAACAGATGTACCATATCAATTTAAAGCTTTTTTCGAACATTTAAATTTGCTCATCTATTTATTTCATAGAATTGGTGCTGGATTTTAGGCTTCCTCAAGGACTTGCAACTGAGGTCTTACAGGTGTTATGATTTCCTTCTTCTGGCATCAGATTTGGCGAAAGAGAAACTGTTAGGTGGCTTCCTCACTCTCAATTTGCATCCCAAGTTAGTAGACCTTTGGGGAGGCAAAGCTATTGCAGGGTTCTGTCTGACAAAAGGAACTACAAGGAATTATGTATTTTATGAAGTTGCTTTAGTTCCATGTTTTAGGCTGCGATCTTAACCACACTTGTTAAGGAATGAGACCCACTGAACATAGTAGGAGTCATTTCTGAGTAGTGTTGGAGGAGACGTTCAATTCAGGGTGCATTTAAAGCCAAATCTGTCAAATTCCCACTTCTGAAACAATATGCAATCCAAAACACTACTAACTTCCAAAATTTGCAATTATCTGAAATTTGTGATGCAGTTCTCCATTCAAACAACGCTTACAAAAATACATATATTAGGGGAGAGTGTATTTAAGAATGAAGGAATTAGTGAAAGTAGCATACAAAGATGCATTATGTTAGGGGAAACTGCTTGCGAAAAATGTATGCATTAGCCAGAGCTGCATATAAAAATGATGAATACTAAAATGATGACTCTCCATGAGGATCTTAAAACTGGAAAAATGAGACATTGGGAGAACCAAAATTGGCAGTTCCTTCCATCCCTACTTCTGAGTAAACATGTGCAGGAAATATGGTGATGATTTAATAGTGAATGGCTCATATGTGTTGAAAAATAAAATATGTGGATTTTTCTTCTTATAATTTATGAAAAGCAGCTACTACTTATTCTAAGCCACTCACTTAAGAGAAACACTACCACTCCTTTAGGGAACTACCTTAACATAAGTTTTGCAATATGTGATCTTAAATTTAATAAAGTGCAATCTGATCCTCATTTGTATTTCCTTAGATGTAATAAAATGAGGGTTTCCAGAATTGAAAGCTATGAAAACAAAACTATTTAGAGGCAGTCACAACCTACGGCCACAACACATTACTAACTTGAAACACAGCTAGGCCATTCCTTTTCTCAAATAGGAAGCTAGTTTTGTGGGGATGCAGTATTTCATAAGGAACAACAGGATGGATGGAAAATAGATATGAATTGTGGTTACACCAATTCCCGAACCAGTGGTGAGAGTGTGTACACAGCTGAAGCGCAAAATCCAGCTAAACATAGGCACTTTAAAGTCCAATTTGATTTCAGCAGAATAAGCATGTGCTTAGATCAGTTACAACGTTTTTATCACTCACAAAAACCTTTTCGTTTTGTTACAATGCAACCAACTCAAAACCACACCCATTACTATCTGCACAGCCATGTCAACTGCATTCCTCATTAGCATCATTTTCTTTTTAATTATCTTTTTTGCAATATGCACAATATAAGACAAAGCAGGAAATAGTATGTGAGCACAATTATAAAATTGCAAGTGCCATTAGCCTATATTATTTAAAACATTCTGCTTAACTCAGGATAGTAAGTGAATGCTTATTCAGCAGTGAAAGTTTTCCATACCTCGCAATATGTGATTCTAAAAGAACAATTAAATTTAAAATGTTTTGCTCTGTTGTAGTTTCCAGGTATGGAATTCCTTTCCCTGAGAGTTAATCTATAGGCCCAAAGCCTATCTACATTATCTAACACTAAGGGATATACAAAATTAGCTGTGTATCAATTAAATGTTCAAAAGGGCAAAAGGAATAGCCACTTGTATTTTGGCAGACTGTTGACTTTGGGAGGTGAGGAGTCAATCCTGTGATGACATTATACTCACTGCTTTTTGTTTGTTAAATGGCTAGAGGTTCATCTATGCTTTGTATGAAAGTGAGCTCTAGAAGCCAAACAAAAGAACCTTTGGGATGATTGCAACAAACCACTTGGTGGTGAAGCTTATAAAAAACCTCTGTACTGCACACTTCATGGAAAAGATTCACAGTACGGAACATGCTTATGAGGGATTTGAAAGTGTTTGGGTGTCCCACCACAATGCTTCCAGACAGGTTTCAGAACTTACCTTTGTTGCTATTTGGTAGCTGGCTGGTTTGGCATGTCTTGAATCTTCCCAGAATGTTCCAGCAATACCTTCACAAAGTGATGTTACTACCCAAAGTAGTAGGGTTCAGCTACTTCTATTTGGAGAGCCACTGCCTTTCTTGAAATAAAGCTCAAAGGTCTGAAGGTCACCAAGGTAGAAAAATAATATTCTTGGGGGTAATGCATTTTGTGAACATCTAATAGCCAAGGCAAAAATATGGATCTAGTCTCTCTGAGTAAAATACTTTCCTGAATCATTCTGCTTCCAGGAATCCAGGTTAGCAACTTCCATATAATTTTTACAATAGTAAACAGGACTATAGTAAGGACTGAGTTAACTCTTTAATAACTACCCAGGTTGAAGCCACATCCAAGTTCCAATGCAAACCATTAGCTGGAGCAGCACACAGCCTTGATAAAACAAATATTTAACATTTGTATAGCCCTTTCAAGTGTTCAAAGCATGTCACATGCATTACTAGAGGTAATCCTTACAACAACTGTGTAAGGCAGGAGAGGGGAACTGGATCTGGCTTGCAGGCAAGCTCCTTTTATCCCCTTACACCAGGCCAAATTTGACAGGTGGGCTCGGCCGCCCTGCATGCTGCTTGGAGACATTGCTGATCACTTGGTCACTGGCACTTCAAAGCACTGAGCAGGGCTTTTTGCAAGGAGCAAGAGTCTTGCAAAGGGCCTTGCTTGGCTCTTGGTTTGTGGGAAATGAACTTGCAGGATAAATTGGGATCTGTGGCAGACCAAATGAGGCCCATGGGTCAGAGGTTCCCCACCCCTGCTGTAAGTTAAGTCTGTATTATTATCCTCTCTGTTGCAGATGGGGAAATGAGGCCAAGAGAGAAGTCATGGCAGGGTCAACTGAGGACTGCCTGAAGTACCAATAGCCACTATGTTAGTGTTATGATGTACCTAGTGTGGGATTCTCACACTAGAGAGTCCTCCCAGAGGCCCACACTGTTTCTAGAAGTTTCCTCACAACCTTTTTGTTTAAGTAGGGTTTCAGGGTTATTTCAGATGGAGGACCTTATATCTCGAACAGGTCTTGAAGATCCATTTATTCCTGTGTGTGGCAAGTTAACTGCTGAACATGCTCTCTTTTTCAGTCATAATATTCATTGCCATTTGTTCCTTTGCTATCCACACTAGTGGGTGGAGCTGGACAGAAAGCATCAGGACTGTTCTTTTCTGTCCTCACCTCGATCATTCCTCCCAGGTTCTCCATTAAGTTTGCCAGTTCTGCACACATTTTGTACCTGTGCACACACACTTCCAGGAAGTATGCAAGAGCAAAGGTTACCAGCTTTATCCAGCCAGTTAACCTGTTGCAAAATGAAGGCTTGTGTTTTTTGAGGGGGAGCGGGTGGGCAATATTCATCTTCTCTTTGTTTTGTAAGAGGTTTCGTGAAAGACCTTCATCATTAGCACCACCACCATCTTGTTTTAAAAGCCTGGTGTAGGTACTGTGATTTTGATCTCCCTAGAAATTTCCCACATATATCATGTGGAGATTTTGAAAGAACAGTTTTTCCCCCCTTTTTTTTGCTGGGCATGTGGCAATAAGTGGAAATAGGGTTCTTTCCTTTAATAATGGGAGCTGCTGGAAACAAAAGGGCCAGACCGAGCATATGAAAGTCAAGGCAAGCCCACTGAAACATATCCACACACCACACCCTCCCCCACCCCCAGCACTAATGACCTTCCGCACTAGCAGCCACTGCAAGTGTTCAGTGTGCTGCTTTTACTTCCCTGAGTATTTCACAATATGGAAAAGCTAGATTCAACATAAAAAAAAAAAATTAAAAGGCAGTGTTGGTGCTGCAGAAAGAAAATAAAACATCGGCGGGGAAACACCTATTTCACAATAAGCTTCCATCCAGAAGTGTCTGCAAACATTGTTTTATGCGTTGTACTTTTAATCGGATATACAATAGTCCGGAGAAAGCAGCCCATGCAGCACAAGCCCCTTTCCAATGAACCGGACAGCAGCTGCAGCTAACTTGGGCACCCCACTCCTCAGGAGGTGTCTGCCTTGGCAATGGGCAATGCCTGTCTTTCTCGGGATTGGGGCCATTCCGACGACTGCAGCTTCCGGGCCCTCCAGCTTGGACTCGGCCACTGGCGCGCCTTCTTAACTCCCCCAGCCTCCTTGCTGGACGTGGAGCCGCCGCTCTGCTCACCCGGAGCCTGCAGCCCAGGCCCGGGCGCAAGAGCAACCCTCTCCTCCTCGCGCCTCTCCCGGCGGAATCCCGGGCCAGCCGGAAGCTTCCGCGAGCAGCCGTGCGTCACGCAATGCGCACGCAGCGCACGGCTCTACCGTGGATCGAAGAAACCTAGCCTCCCCCCACCGGCTAGCCGGGGCAGCCCCGCTCTCTTCCCGAAGCCGCCCTCCGCCCCGCCTTCCTTGTCACTCAGCGCCTCTTTCCCCGCCCACCCACTGCTCCGCTTGCCAATGAAGGCCCGGTTTTTCCCCTCCCGGAGGACGTTGCCGAGATTTTTTTTTTTGGAAACGTGCGTGGAAATATTTGCATATTTATCAGGCCGAAGTTCTCTCTGCACCAATGCGGGCGGGCGGCAGCGTCCTCCTCATTAGCATACACACCTCGTCGTTCTGCATAGCGCAGCAGCAAGCAGCGGCAGGCGCCGGCGCCGGGGTTGGCGAGGAGCGCACGCAGTAGCCGTCCGCATTGTGTGCAACCCTAGAAGGCGAAAGAAGGCAGGCGGGCTGCTGGCCAGGCGAAGCGCAGCGCAGCGGGCGAGCGCTGGAATGGCTGCAAGGTCCACTTCCTAGCGGGGAGGCTGCGCTACACGCGGCGGCGGCGGCGGCGTCAGGAGGGGAGCTCGGCGAGGCTGCCATGGCAGAGCCCAGCGGGGCGCGTCCTTACCTGCTCGCTTGAGAAATGATTGACGACGAGCTGCCGCCTCTCCATGGAGCGGGAAGGAAGGGGAGCCGCTGAAGCGTCGGGGGGATTTTGCTGAGGGGAGGAGGAAGGGGAAAGGAAAGAAGACTCGGCTGCTGCTGACGCGGAGCGCTGAGGTGGGCAGCCAGGCAGCCAGCCGGCCGCGATAGCAAGGACTCGGCTCAGGCGAAGAAGGGCCGAGCGAGCGAGCGAGCGAGCGACTGACTGGACTTGGCCCTTTCGCCCTCGACGGGGAGACCCCATCTCGGCGGCTCCCCGGGTTGCCCGCGGGCAGGTCTTGGCGCCGAGGGCGGCTCTCGCGATGCGCTGCCTGCCGCTGCTCGGCTTCTTCGCCTGGGGCTTCGCGAGCTTGCCTGGGCCCAGCCGAGGAGCTTCCCCTCCTCCCTGCCCGCTTTCCTGCAGCTGCGATGGGGACGGCGGGGTGGACTGCTCCGGGAAAGGGCTGGCCGCCGTGCCCGAGAGACTCAGCGCCTTCACCCACACCTTGTAAGTCGGACGGGGAAGGCGACGGGGGGGGGGGAGTTGGTGGTTGCGCTTGCCTTCACCTTGCCAAACAGGTTGTGTGCGCTTTCGCAGCCTGGCCTGAGGGGGGGGGGCGGAGGCGGGAAGGAGCCTCTTTCTTTCTTCTTTGCCCCAGGCCTGGCTGCGAAGCTTTACCTGCGTGGAGATCGGCCCCGCTGCAGCGAACCGAGAGCTGCTGCGCGTACCCTTCGCCTACCTGGGAAGCGAGTCCCATTGAGTTCAACGGGACTTGCTTTCGCGGAAGCGCGCATGGTGTCGTGCAGATTAGATATGGGTTTCTTCCTTTCTTCTTTTTTTACACAGCCCTTTTCCTGTGAGTGCTCCTTCAAAGTAAATTAAGTGGGGCATCCTCGGAAGTAAGTGTACTTAGGATGCCAGTGCTTAAATTGTAATCCGGATTCCGATGTCCACTTTACTTGGTGTCAGGCAGCCTCCCTGAACACCTCGAGACTTAAAATCGGGGTGTCCTTTTCAGGATGGCTAAAAGGCTATTAAAAAAAAGTCAAACTTTTTCTACCACATCCGTGGGTATTCAGGTGGTAACGTTTCTGAGTGCTAAAGGGAAACGGTTGGTAGTTCACTAATTTTGCATTCATGAACATAGGCTACAAGGATGTCGTAACAAACACCTAGCGTAACTCAAATGTGTGTGTATGTGTGGTGTCAATCCTAGGCATCCTCTCTTATTGAACTTCCAAGTAAACATAGATATGACTGGGCTGTAAATTCCAAGCCCTGTTTTACAAACCAGCAGGGAAGTTTTAATTGAATTGAGCCTAGCTACTGATTTGCCACATTGCCCCCCTTTATTTTATTTTATTTTATTTTGAGGCTGTGTACACAATACTGACTTAAAGCGCAGGTGGGTCATTTTCTCTCTCAATTCAAATGGAATCTGTCACTTGGGGGGGGGGAATGCATCAAAACACAGTATTTCATAGGGAACCATAAGACTGATACTGGATAGATATGGATCATGGAGAACGTGTCGGGTGGGAGCACACTGTGGATGCAGAATGAGCGGGAGTGTAACCACAGCCTTAGCCTGATTCTCCAATTCTCATCCTTTTAGTTTTTCTAGCAGAACATAGGAAGTAGCCTTGTACAGACTCTGACCATTGGTCATTGAGTTTAGTATTCTCTACACTGACAGGCAGCAGCTCTCTGGGCTTTCAGACAGTTCTCTCAGCCTTACTTGGAGACACCAGGGATTTGACCTGGGGCCTTCATGCAAAGCAGATGCTCTACCACTGTGCTGTGGCTCTTGTGGAAAAGAGGGATGGCCCTTGCAGCAGTCCTTGTTGTTCTTCTGGTTAAGATCTATGTCCTGAAAAAAAAAAAGGGGGGGGGACAATAGCTCCTAGCTGCTAACTTTCTCACCCTCATATCTCTTGGAGAAAGGAAATACCAAGGGATTTATGGAGAGGTAAAAGTAGAGCTTAAGCACCTGATAGTGTCTGTGTCGCATGAACAAAAGCAGTCTGCTAAATTTACAGGTATGCTCCCAAGCAGACCTGGTTTGGTTAAGGCAGAGCCAACATACAAATATTTTGGTGCTGCAATATTCAGGCATGTTGACTAATGACACCTGCCTTTCTGTATAAATCAGTTGATCTTGACATGTTACTGGGGCTTGGATTTGAAAACAGATGCAGTAAAACTGAGATTCCAGTACAAATAATCCCAGCCTTTCTATCTAACAATGCCTTTATAAGAAAAACTAAATACCTCAGAAAACAATGCTAGGTGTGTACTGCATCTAGGATTTCAAGGGTGTGGTGTTCTAAGGTGTGTGTGTGTGTGTGGTTAATCACACCTGGTGCTGTGTATGCAGACTTGTCTTAAAAGCTCTGAGGAATTTCCTAAATTTTTTACGCTTTTGGTCCTAAAGCTTGCTTGAGCATTCAAGTATCCAGTGCTTTAAAGGAAATTATAAGATATTCAGGGAGCCCTGAAGCAAAGTCCTGTTTGGTTTCAAAGATAGTTGGAGGCTATATGCTGAATTTGTCAGATGAGAAGATTTGAGGCAGACAAGAAGAATCAATAATTAATTTTGAAATGGATTATGTAGCAGAGTTGCATTGTTTAAAGGCCAAGAGAAGGTGGTGGGGATTAACATTAAAAATAGCTGTGTATATGAAACCAAAGAGGATTAGGTAGGAGTGCATAAAATAAGGATTATAAATATGAGAATAGGTTTGGAGTAAGATGAGGTAGCTAGCGCAGGGCTGTGTCATTTTTAAAAAATCAGGAGTACTGTGTACTTTAAACATGGAGAGAGGGTACAGGTACTTGTGCAGATACTCTCCTTTTTCGTTATAATTATTACGGTTTTTCACTTAGTCACTGACTGCTATTTCCACAAAATAGAACAGATTAGGATAGGAAATCTAGGCAGGGATGCTTCAAGCATAAACACTTTTCCAACTGGATATTGGTGAAATATTAAAGGATAAGTATATGCTTGCTTAGTTTGGCTTGTGCATTTGAGATGTTGTGAGAGAGCTTGGATCTGTAATCCTATATACTAAGACAAAACTCATTCTGTGAGTGCCAGGTGATTTGAGTTATGCAGACCCAACAGTGCTACCCATAGGGGAAAATGTACACAAAAAGTTGGGGGAGGGAAAAACCCTAAAAGGGTGTTGGGATGGCAGAGCAGCTCAGTGGGGAGTGAGCATTCTCAGTTACTATGGAATATTTTTTGTCTATTGAATAAAAACAGAAAACTTGGACAGGAGGACAAAGTCCCGAGAATGGACATGTCTGGGTGGGTGGCATGCTGCAGAGGAGCACTCCACACTGTTGCATTTTGTTGTAGGTGCTGCTTGTACAGTTTGACACTGAAGTACTTGCAGCATGCAAGGGTCTCACAATCTGATGGTTTCAGAGTGATAGTATCTTGAAATGTCTGGCTTAGAAAGTTGCAGTGCTAAGCAAGGCTTCCCACAAATCTCATAATAGGGCATGTTGGGTGTGCCTCACCTTTCCATGAGGGGTTAACAGTGAAAAGCTATAATGAACGCTTGCTTTGAGCTGCAGTCAGGTCTCGTATTACTGAAATTTCACTTCTTTCCCCCCAAAGAATATTGTGGTATATACATTTAGATGTTGTCCGCACCAAGCAGGCAGTATAAACGTCGCTGCCCCATGGGAATTTTAAAATACTAATTTTCTTAGCAGCATATCCTTATCAATTTCTGGATTAATTTCTTTTCTAGCCCACTGCCACAGATTATTACTATTACAGTGGTACCTTGGGTTACATACGCTTCAGGTTACAGACGCTTCAAGTTACAGACTCCGCTAACCCAGAAATAGTACCGCGGGTTAAGAACTTTGCTTCAGGATGAGAACAAAGTCCGGTGGCATGACGGCAGTGCGAGGCCCCATTAGCTAAAGTGATGCTTCAGGTTAAGAACAATTTCAGGTTAAGAACAGACCCCCGGAACGAATTAACCCGAGGTACCACTGTATAACCCTTTTGCAGTGTTAGAACATTGACATTCACTTTTAGAAGTTTCACTAGGCCAGGTGTGATGCAACAGACTATATCCAAACCATGATTTGGAGATTCATGAGTGTGTCACAAGTTTGTGTTGTTTACTCGCCTACTTTCTTTTGTGAACTCCAGTTCCTTCTTGACATCCTCCTATTTAATCCCCTTTCCCCCACCAGCATAATGTTTGCCAAACTAACTATAGGTAGTACAAACTATAGCTATGGAAAACCAAGAAGTGGAGAAGGCGATCCTTAGGAGAGAGTGTAAGATCCTGCAGAACATGCCAGAGCCTTTAAAATATGGGTTTGAGGGGAAGGTTGCATTGTGTTTATGACATCTGAACTGGGCCAAACATTTATGTTGTGTTCAGAATGTATGCTGAACTTCGAACAAACATGGACACACATTGTTTTCTTTTTCTCTCTAGTCATAGGAATAACTTAAATGGCTGCAAAGGGAAATGAGGGAAAGTGAATTGCATGTTAAGGTTATTCTGAGCAAGTTGAGGGATTGAAAACCATTACATATTTAAATTAGCCTTGGAAATAAGGTCACAAAATTGCTACCAGCAAGAATTTTACCAGCCCATCTGCCCACACACATACGTTAATCATTTGTAGCATATCAGTGACCTAAAATAACAACTCTGATATTGCAATTGCTTATCTCCCAATTTACAAATGGCTCCCTGCCTTGAGGTGTTCCTTACTGGCCACAAATAACCAGGCAAATGGCTGTTTATAAACTGAATTATCTTAATATCTTATTGTAAATGAAGTTATTTTGTGATAATATAAATTAATATTTGAAAATCAGTATAAAGAAGGGAAGCATAATAGTTAAGATAGATAAAAGTCTTACAGGCTGGCTGGCACTGGTGTGGTAGGAAAGAGAACAGTTTAATGGGACATGAAGATGCATGACTGGCAGTTATAGCAGTTACTAAAAATACTGTATGTACCGAAGAATCTCCTGGATTGCATGGTTGCAGGAAACCTGGTTTCATTACCCAGAGTTTGTTCAGATTATGACATTGCATTGTTGCAAGATAGGTGATGTCCAGCACATTGACTATGCTAACACAGTCAATTGTGTCTTTTGCCACAATTTCGCTAGCTTATACTAATGAGCATGCTTGTTTTCTCTTGCTCTTGAGGGTAGGACTCGAGGCAAAGGCTTCAAGTTACAAGAAAGGAGATTCCAGCTAAACATTCAAAAAAACTTTCTGACATTCAGAGCTGTTTGGCAGTCGAACAGACTCCCATGAGATATGGTGGACTCTCCTTCTTTGGAGGTTTTAAAGCAGAGCTTGGATAGCCATCCGTCATGGATGCTGTAGCTGAGATTTCTGCATTGCAAGGGGTTGGACTAGATGAGCCTTGGGTCCCTTCCAACTCTTAGATTCTATAATTCTATTATCATAACTCAGTTGAATTGATCACTATGATCATAACTATTACCTAAGGCAAGGAAAGCTTCTCTTACTGTCTTTGTTTATTTTCTCCATGCTTTGCCTTGACCATGTTTTCCTTTTTATTCAGGTGAAAGGACAGAGTAATGGCTTAAAATATCACAGTTCTTTGATGCTCAGTTGATATAAAAAGGAGGTTGCCAACAATCTGATGTGCTTCACTGCAGGCACTTAGTGTTTATTGGTGTGTATTCACCATGCCATTGCTTGAAGTCCACCTAAAGAGAGTCAAATACATGGGAGACACCATAGCGAGAGAGCATCACCCAACAAGAGTTTTAGAGCCTTAGTGGAATTGATCCAATTCAACCTAGCATCTAGATACATTAGTTACCCTTTGAATAATAATAATAAAAAAAACAGGCGTGAGTAGCCTCATCTGGAAGCAAGGAATAAAATAATCCAGTTCTAGTAGACATTTTTCCTTGATAAGCATTATAGTAGGCTGCAGTTCTTTAACATTGTTCTTGCTTTCTTTAGTTTTTAGGATTCCTGTCAAACAAGATGTCCTGTGTGGTACTTCTAGTGCAGCTGTACAGGGCCTGGCCATGTTTATTTACATTGGTTTATATTTTCTCTCTCCTCATCCTATGTATAGTAAAACCACAATTGCTGTGTTCCATTTGGTTTGCTTCTTTCATACCAGTTGTCTTCATTTAGCTTCCCTCACTCTAGCCTCCATAATTTTCTTTCCGAAAATTGTACAAGAGGTTTATCTTTCAGAACATGGAAATCCAGAGTGCTATGCTCAGTTAAAATAGGTTAAATGCCAATTAGAAATGTTGGCTACTGCTTAATATAAAATAAGTGAAGTCTTCATGCTTGGTTTCTAATAATAGAAGAGACACTAACTTTGGGCAAAAGTGTTATTCTAAAGCAGCAATGCAGCAGCAAGCAAAGGCTATAGCAGCCAAGTCTGCTGCTTGTGGCTGCAAAGCCAGACAGGATGTATGTGACTGTTGCCATGGAAACAAAGGGGCAGTCCATTCTGTACTGAGCACCGGATGTTAGCTCAGTGTGTGTGTCATATGACCTGTACAGGATGTACATAGGTGGAGTTTGGAGTTTCACCTGAAATTAATTAGGCTTCCATTTAAACATTATTTGAAATAGAGTGGAAAAATTCTTCCTCCAATGAGACCTGTTTGTACAAGTTTTGTGTGTATTTGTTCTAGAGGGAATCTTAGTGGAGTATCTTCTTTGTAGAATGTCTTTCATCAAGCATTTTTGTAGATGCCCACTTAAATGAAAAGGAGTGTGCAAAAGAGAATGACATCTGTTTCATGATGTTGCACAAGAACAGAATTAAAAAGCCTTCTAGTGCAATATTTTTTCAATAAGGGAAGACTGGAGACTAAAACTGCCTCACTCTAGTCTTGGTTTGTGAAAAGGGTGGCATTACAGCCTTTATTTTCAGTAGATAAGCTTTAGAAAAGACTCATTAGCTGCGCTTTTTAATATGACCATTAATGTTTATATTGATTCTGAGGTTTGTTTATGTTTGAAATGTGTTTTTCAGTAACATGCAAGGCACTCTATCTTTAATAAATATTCTGTGTATTTCCAACATAGAACCATAAAGTTAGAGGGGTCCTGAGGATCATCTAGTCCAACCCCCTGCAATGCAAGAATATGCAGCTGTCCCATATGGGGATCAAACCTGTGATCATGGTGTTATCAGCAGCATGCTTTAACCAACTGCTTTAGTTCATGTGGGTCTCGGATCTTTTTTAACAAAACGGTAAGAATTTTCAAGTGATTTGCAGTTGAAGAAAACCTGTGGGTGTGGTTTGACGATTGCAGATCAGTGAGCAAATTAAATGAACAAACAGAACCCTTAATTTAGAATGGATTTGACACTTAGTTTTGCTTTCTTTCGGAGCTCATTTCTGCAGGAAAGTTTTCTTTCTGTTTGCTATGCGGAGGGTGTACTGAGACTGGTTTGCAGTGTGGAGTGGTCGTGTATTACATCTAGCATTCATCAGTCTTCTAGGAAGTACCTGTTGTAAAATAATCAGGTTTAGCATATCTAACTTGGGGCTTCATGACTGTTTTGGATAATAGAATAGGGATCCTTTCAGAAGAATAAAAGTGTGTGCTGACAAAGTTAGGAGAGGGCATTGGTCTGTACTTCAGAGATGGTGGTTGGTGGCTTTAGTTTTTAGGGGGAAAGCCCATGAAAGATGTTTGACAAGTTCACTAGTCCAATGACAGTCTGCAAGTGTTTTGTGCTCCTCGGCCAGCTTGGTCACCGCTGTGGCATTTGCTGCAAGAAAACTCTTGTTGCAGATATTCAACAATATTCTTGTTAGTTTCTCTGTAGCTAAATAGAACTCTGTAAAACCATGCCACTTCTACATTGTTACAGGGTATTAGATAAATGTTTTCCTAACCTGTGCCATTTCTGATCAGATATATTCATGGCAGCCTTCCTCAACTTGTTGCCCTTCACATGCTGTGGGACTCAATTAACTGTATTCTGCATGGCTAACGTCAGAGTCCAAAACATTTGGAGGATACTTGGTTGGGGTGAATTGATTTGTGGTATAAGTAAGTCTTGCTATAGTGTAGGGAGGGGTAGCGTGTGGGACTACAACTTACATCATCCTTGACCATTTACCATGCTGGCTGGGGCTGGTGGGATTTAGTCCAACATCAACAACATCTGGAGAGTCAGTTTAGTCACCCCACTTCTGTTATAGTGAGGAACTGTCTTGGTCTTTTTAGGGTGGCTTTACTACCTTTTTGTTTTTGTTTTGGAAAGACTTTAATATCTGAAGTGGCAGAATGATAGATATATTCTGCTTCCTTGCCTCCCACTATGCCCAAGGCTGAGCCAAACAGGTGAGGATTAATTATTCCTTAGTCTGTTCATCCAGGCAATATAAACTGCACTTCAGTCACCTTACTTTTGCTGAGTTGCCTGTGAATTCCTATTCAAAAGTAAGAAAACTATGTCTAGTCTGGATATGAGGGTGTCTTCGTTTCACTGCAGGAAAAATAGCCTTGTGTGTGGTGGTAAACGTGTGGTTGTGACCTGAAGAAAAAGTGCTTGGATGGCAAAGAATGGAAAAACATATCCCCAGTATATCTTTTAAATGGCAAAAGTTCCTGAAATGTTGAGTATTGGTGTAAGAAGTGGAGGGGTGAGGTGAGGTCCAAGTGGTTTCTAGTCAGTATATGCTTAGGTGGAATGGAGATTCTTACATGTTTAAATGCTTACATGTACATAAAGAAGAGGTAGTTTATTCTGTGATAAGCCATTTTAGCATATAAGCAGCATACAAATTAATAAATAACATTGCAAAAATTACAATCCATACAGAGTAACTGTACTCCAGTTTATGTAACTTGAGGACCTAGCTTTAATAGGGTTGCCATATTTCAAAAAGTTGTTGAGCTTTTTTTTTTTTTTTTGCTATTTCAGCTATTTCCAATGACCGAATTGCAGTCCACAGGATTCACGAATGTGCCTAGTTCTGTTATATTATATAGTTCAGCTAAAACATTTCAGTTCCTTTCATTCATGCATGCAGATGAAACTGGTTACTGATCAAGGAAGTATTTCTGATGGGTTGCCTTGGCATTTTGCATTTGAACATAGTTTGGTTTGTCATGTTGTTGGAGGTAGTAATTCTTGAATTGCACACTAGTTTGCATTAATTCAGTGACATGTACAGTGTGACTTGACAAAAGTTAATGTGAAAGTAGTTGGCAAAAGTCCGTGAAGTCCAGGCTGATTAAAAGTAGGTGCTATCTTGTGAACTATGCAATCACTAGGGATGTTTCATTAAGCAGCTATGTGAATTTAGTAATGAATAAAGGCCAGAGGTTAATGACCCATGACATGGCTTGTTTACTAATGTTGTTCTCGTTATGAAAATGTGTGAAACTGCCTGTTAGGAGAGCCTGATGCAGCTCTTGTTGGGTCATTGACCACACTTCTGAATCATCCTTATGTGGCTTAAGTTACGGTTCATTAAGTATATTAACATCTGACTGGAATAATTAAAACATGCTGAGATGGCCTGTGGTGTACATGGTAAATCAGCTGATGTGAGGTTTCATATGTGCTTGGATCCTACAACAAATATTAATTTATGTGGAAGTTACATATAACTCAACACTTTTGAACATCAGGCCTTCTGTGATGTTACAATTTGGTTATAGTATTTACACAGTTATGCGATCTCATCTGACAATTGGCTCACATTCAGTTCTCGCTGTGTTGATGCATGCACACTTAGACAGATCCTTTTGACAATAAGCTTTCCCTCTACTTTTAGTTGCCTTTGAAATAATGATATTTAAAAAACCTGAGGAAAATAATAGGAAAGATGCATGGTATTCCAGAATTCAAAACCACTTCTTATTTAGAACAACAACAAAACCCCATATTTTAAAAAGAACATAGCTTTAAATTGTTATGGTGTCATGGTAACATTGCAATATATAGTACAGACTACAGATGCATATCTGTGAGGCACATAACTTTGCTTTGACATATGTTTAAGGAAACAAAAAGAAAGGATCTGTTTTTGAACAGGTGATAGTGTCAGCATATTTCTCCCATTGATCTGAGCAAGGCATCTATGAAAGATGAACTTGTGTTTTTATTTTAATTTTTAAAAAAGTTGATCCCTTTTTGGAAATTTCCATTTGGTGTCTGTGTTTGTCTGCTGTGGATTATAGATCAATACCAGTTTGTTTTTAGTTGTGTCACAGTTGGCATGTCTTTGGTTATTCTGCATTCTGGTACTTAAGCAAACTCAAGTTATTCATGAACATTAATGGGCTACCGCGGAGCAATATTGTTTAATACATTTCAGCAGCTGAAATTCTAGCTGAACTGTTAAACATGACACTTAAAATGTTGTGGGCATTTTTTGATTTATAGACATGGTTGCATTTGGAAGCGAAAACGCTTTAAGCTTGTTAAGCACATCAGAGTATTTTTTATGTTGAGTCTGTGTAGATTTGTGCAAGGAATTATATATGCCACTTTAAAAATTGATTTTTGAGGTTGCGGTCTTGACATTAATGGCAAATTGATTTCACTGAACTCAGTGAAATTATGCACACTGGTTGCATGGTAACCCAAATATCCTTGTATGTATAATTATAAATCTGGGAATTAACTATTTTGAAATGTGCTTAAATAAGTATTTGGCTGAACTCTGATTTCACAGAGGGACAGGGCAAGCAGAAATGCCATTGGCTGAGCTGCTCCATTGTGGCTTGTATAAAAGATATTCCATATCTTTCTTCAGTCTAATACATCAACATGGCATCTTTTAAATTATGATTCAGTATTGGGAATGAATGGTTTTTGGAAGGAATGATCATACTTGGACAAAGACTCCCAAGATGGATATGCACCCAGGAACGAGGGGAATGAATTAACAAGGAGTCTTGAGAATGGGCAAAGGACTGGAGAAGTGGATGGATAGAGTGGTGATATATACATTATTTAGGAGCTCCATAAGAGGATAAGAGTTGGCATTGGGGTGAGATAACTAGCCAAAACAATGGCCATAGGCCTCTACTCTTGCTGTAGCATATTATTATTTGAATGATGCAATTTCTACAACTGTTTTGAGGAGCTCAGTATTTAATGCTCTGTACATTTTATCAGTAATGCTGATCTGCAGTTTGGATTTAAAGACAATGGATGAGCTGAAGTTTTTCATTTACTTCTGAAATGGTTTGTTTTAAAGGACTACAGTTGACTTAGGGGTTGGGTTTTTTTGTTGCATTCTGTGTCTAGAGAAATATTTCATAGTGTGAAAACTTGTGGACTTGTGTCTCCATGGGGGCTACAGAAAGGAAGCCAACCAATATTGTTATTGGGGAATTAATTTATATTGCCTTTCCATTAACACACACAAAGGGGCTAAGTAGGTATTGCACAATAGAAAATGGAAAGTGCAATACCTCCTCCTTGCTAACGTGCTTCCTTCTTGCTAATGCAACAAAATGGCATTGCTACCATAAACCCTTAACAAAATATTTGACCTGTCAAGATCCTTGTTGTTTCTTGTATAGGTTTTGTTTTGTTGTTTAACAAACTCATGAAGCAGGCCGAAACACGAGCATCATAGAACCAGAATTTTAACAGGTATAAATGGTATTTAATTATGTTTAGGATATATGTATACTTATTAAAGTTTAGCAATGTAAACATATGGTATAGGATCTGAAACGTATTCATGTACCTTGCTGATATAGATTTAAAGGTAAAGGTAAAGGTACCCTTGCCCGTACGGGCCAGTCTTG
Organism: Podarcis cretensis; assembly: GCF_951804945.1. NCBI lineage: Eukaryota > Metazoa > Chordata > Lepidosauria > Squamata > Lacertidae > Podarcis > Podarcis cretensis. The sequence goes on along the minus strand of NC_137170.1, from coordinate 64,551,908 downwards.
ACAGACTCTAGGGTTGTGCGCTCATCTCATTCTATAGGCTGGGAGCCAGCGCTGTCCGTAGACACTTCCGGGTCACGTGGCCAGCATGACGAAGCTGCTGTGGCGAGCCAGAGCCACACACGGAAACGCCATTTACCTTCCCGCTAGTAAGCGGTCCCTATCTATCTACTTGCACCCGAGGGTGCTTTCGAACTGCTAGGTTGGCAGGCGCTGGGACCGAGCAATGGGACCGCACCCTGCCGCAGGGATTCGAACTGCTGACCATGCGATCGGCAAGTCCTAGGCACTGAGGTTTTACCCACAGCGCCACCCGCATCCCAATATAGATTTAAGTGCATATAAACCTGGAACTCTGCAGGCCAGATGTTTGGTACCAGAGTGAGATTTCTGTAGTTCACATCCTGCATTAATTGCAGAAAACGGGTCCACATGTTGAAAGACACCACCTCCCTGTGCCCCCCAGGATGTCTACATGTAAAGGTGTGGATGCTTTGAGCTGGGGAAGCCTGCAACAGCCCTGTATGGGAGCTGGAACCATGCACAATTGGGATCCCAACTTCCCTGGCTTAGGCATCCACACTCAATGGATGCATGTAAAAAGGTGCAATCATGGAGGTGGACCATGTGCATGGGTTCCTTTCACATGATTTAATGAATAAGGTGAACCTATGGGAAAGAAAGATGTATAATGAGCCACTGTGGTGCATTGGCTCCTATGTTAGGTTTCTTTGTGAGATACCAGATTCAAATCTCCCTTCATTCAGCTGTGAAACTCATTGTATGGTGAATGGAAAGTCTTCCAGTTTATCCATGCGTGTGAGGGACTAAGACTACTTACTAAGCTCCTTGGTAGAAGAGTATATGACAACGTAATAAATACAAATTTGTTCAAGACAGAACAGCTCTTAACTTTGCCTTTTGCATTTTGAAATATAAGCATGAGCATATGTGTGTGTGTGTGTGTGTGTGTGTGTGCGCGCGCGCACACACACACACACACACAAATAAAATGATATTGAATAAAAATAAATACAGCAAATACAGCAGGCGATATAAACCTGCAATGTATTCGCATTTTAGAAAATGCTGTGAAAAGATTGCATGATCATATAGTTAATATGTTCTCCATTATAACCAGAATGTACTCAGTGGGAGTTGGAATGGCACAGTACAGTTCTGGGCATTTGAGACTTGTGTTCTTTGAATTAATTTCAAATTCCTATGACCTCTATGGAGAATCTTGCCTGTTGAGATCATAATCTCATGCTTGGGTATTATGACGTGAAGTGAGGACACTATTCTAACTGAAGAATGCAGCAGCTGGCAACTTGGATGTGTTTCCTATCTCCCTTTATTTGGTCTCACTCCTGTTGGTGTTAACAAGTTTGATTTATTTTTTTATTAAGCTTGTGCTAATGTTGACTAAACTGTTAATATTTTACAGAACTAGCATTATGAGAGAGTTATGTTTGTACTAATCTGCTGATGTAACAGTGTTGAACATTGGTTCTAGATTCAAGTAGGTAGCCGTGTTGGTCTGACGCAGTTGAAATAATAATAATAAATGTCCAGTAGCACCTTAGAGACCAACTAAGTTTGTTCTGGGTATAAGCTTTCATGTGCATGCACACTTCTTCAGATACACTGAAACAGAAGTCACCAGACCCTTATATATAGTGGGAGGGTGCGGTGGAGTTTTTCTCAGAAAGGTAGTAGGAGATGGGTGATTGACTCAATGGGTATGGTAAACCTGTGACTGTTAACAACTGCAATTAGTCCTACAGTAAAAAGCAATGGATAGTATGCAGATGACCAAACACAGGTTTACCATGTGTAGTGAGACAAGTATCCAGTATCTCTATTAAAACCAGGTCTCTCCATACTTTTCAGTTTAGTAATAAGTTGTAATTCAGCAATGTTCAGTATTGCCCTGCTCCTGCCAACCTCGCAGTTCAAAAGCACGTCAAAGTGCAAGTAGATAAATTGTTTTACTTTTTACAGTGCATAGACCTGTTTTTTGAGCAGAAACCAGAAGATAAACTTGAGCCATCTCAAGATTCTTTTTGAATGGTATCTGGACACAGAACTAATGCGTGAACATTGCTCAATATACCTTTTAAAATTCTAGCTTTGCATCTGTGCACTTTTTGTTTGAAATCTTTCCTTTGACTTTAATGACAAATTAAGTTCCATCAACTAAAGACAATGAATACTAATAACTGAAAGAATAAAATGGGTGAAGGGGTTAAATTATTAACTATAATGCTACTAGCAGAAGACCTTCTTATAGACCTAATATTTTACAAGTTCAACTATAAAATATGAATTACTGCCCCTGAAATTAATCCGGTGGTGGAGGAGGATCTAAACTAGCAGTGACGGAGTAGGAATTGTCATCTCTGTGTTTGACAGTGGTGGAGAAGGCAAGGGAGTGAACCGGAAATTAAACAGCCAGCCTCACAGTGCCTTTGGACAGACCTATGGAGGAGCTACTCTGGATAAAATGTCACCCTGTCTCAAAAAGGATGTGTTAGAGCTGTGAAAGGCAGATTAAAATGGTGAAGGTGCTGTTGCTCCTTCCTTATAAACAAAACAAAAAGCTAAAGGATCTAGCTTTTTGTTTAGGGGAAAAAAAGACGAGTCCAGAGGTTTATAAAATTAGTGTGGAGTGAGCTGCCTCTCCCAGTGAGTTGTAACTTGAGGTCACTCAGTGAAACTGATTGGCAGTAGACTGAGGGCCATCAAAGCACTTCACACAAGACCTAACTCAGGTATTAAATTAGATGCTGCAATATGAGATTGCTGCTCACATTAGGTGATTTTAAAGAATGTTAGGACAAATTCATGGAGGATAGCTCTAATAGCTGGGAGAGTAAATAGAGAGAGCCTCCCTATTAAGAGGCAGTGAACTTCAGATTTTCAGTTAGCAGCAGTGGGGAGTAGAAAATAGTGGAAGATGGTTGGTGGCACTCATGTCCAGCTTGTGGAGAGGCTTATTGTTGGGGCACTGTTGGAAATAAGCTGCTGGACCCTTAAATTCTTAATCAGATGAATAAATATATGTTATTGTGAGTGTGAGAATTCTCTTCTGATCAGATTCCATGTCCTTTATTGGAGAAGAGTGCTTATGAGAAGGAATTGAAGTACTTAGAAAAAAATCAGGAAATCTGATGGAGTTCGTTCAGATGTGGTGGCAGTAAGGAAATAGGCAAATATTCATGCACTCTCACTGTAAAAACATAAAATGGTCTTTGTGGTTATTCGAACATTTGTTAGGGATACATCATTTCAGTGTTTCTGTTATCTGCATGTTTGGGTTATTTTTCTCTTGTGATAATGGTCCTCTTCTTGTTTTAATGTTCCACATGCATTTATCTGTGATACTGTATTCAGTGTTGCCCTTGTAGCCACTGAACATGCAGTTTACCTGCCATTGAAACAACAAAATGTATAAGCATAGGTTAGGAATTGGAAGGACAGGGAACCTAATTCCACGAGCCTGAAAGTGCATTAACTTGGTTTGTGTTCAACTACTCACTCCCCCATTGTCATGGCAAACCAATATTGAAACAGCGGAGTTTCAAGAGCCAGTTTGTGATATGTCATCGGAATTCAAAGAAAACAAAAATGTTGAGATGGCAGAAGTTCCCATTTAAAGCAGCACTTGGAATCCCAGCAATAGGTTTAAAACAAATTTTGAAGCCTGACCCTCCTCTTAGTAAAAGGCTATCTATTCATGCACTAAAATCTAAACTCCAGACATATTACTGTTAGCAATCTTTTAAGACCTGGCATTTTGCACTTTTCAGCTAGAGTTTGTCATATTTTATGTTATAAAAATTCCTTAGTGTCTGCACCACTAATGTGTATGTTTGTGTGCCAAATAAGGTTTCTCCTCAGGAGACCATAACAAGATTCTTCTCTCTCTCTCTCTCTTTCTCTCTCTTGTGTGTGTGTGTGTATAAACTTGCAGTGCATGTTCCTCTTGCTTTCAGCTTTGAGGTGAGCAGGCATTCTGATTATTTTCCGTTTCCTGTGACTGTGTGCCATTTTTCTTCTCAGCACTGCACTTAATATAAGATGCAGTGTACTTGGAATAGCTCTACACTCACTCTGATGATGATTTTCAGGAGCTAAAATGTAACAGTATTCCAGTTGCAAATACGTACACAAAAATAGTGTGTGCCAGTTTCAGAAATGTAGGCTTCTTTCCCCCTTTTAAATACAAGAAAACAGGCATGTAATGCCTCATTGAAAGATGCCAGTGGGGGGTGCTTTGTGTAGGTCTTAATTAAGGGCTTTGAAAGTTCCAACAAAAGGAAAAAGAAAATGCTGCAGGTTATTGTTATTCCACCCCATTGGCTCGGCTAGCTGACTACCCATTGGTGCATTTTGTCCATTTTGAAACCGAATGGCACTTTTGTTCATGGTTAACAGAGGTGAAAGAAGCCAATTATTGGCAGTCTTTTCCACAGGGAAGCTGCAGACTGATTTAACCAAAGGCAAGTATGCACTTTTCCACAAACCAGGCTGCTTGTCTTTCTTTGGCACTGGATGAAATGGGAGCTTTCCCTTAACTTACATGCAGCTATAGCTGGGTAAAACCATTTCAGTATTTCAGGTACCACTTTTTGTTCAGATAGAAACTGCTTGTTTTCCACTTGCTGCAGGTGCTTAGATAAACGCAGTTGGTTTTACCATAGGAGTCACACGATACATTCCACTCAATCTTTGCCCCTCCTGGCTCGTAACAGCTAGTCACAAGAGACTAACTGACTTTTATCAACAGGAATGTCAGTGCCATTTTGGGGGTCATGGTTTGGGGAAGTGATCATGTGGTCTCTGTTGAAGATGCTACCTTTAGACCCAGTTGAGTTTAATGCTAATAGGGGACTTTGTGGATCAGCTAGTTGCTGAAATGCCGTGTTGGCTGGGATCTCATATATTTCCCTACCCACTATAGTAGATTTGTAGCTTCGGGGTCCTCTTGGCCCCACAGCATTGATGCTATATCTTTGGTGGCAACTGCAGCCTGGAGTGCCTTCTGTCTGCTCTGTTGCTTCACCAGCAGTACCAACTAGTGGAAGTTATCCATGGTATTGTCATTTATGCCATGATAACCTCCAGATTGAATTACTGGAATGCATTGTATATGTACTGCCTTGAAAATGGTCCAGAAGCTTCAAAGGGCACAGAATGTCATCACACCATTCTAGGTAGTGTCCTAGGAAGAAAGGAAGGTCAACTGAAGCCAAATTGGGGGGTAGCATTACTTAACAGTTTGAATCCCTCAAAGAATAAAGTCCCATCTTCATTGATATAAGATCCTATGCCTCCGGTTTAGGAGCAACTTAAATCAACCATAATTAATCTCCAGCTTTAAGAAATACTAGGCAGTTTTTGTATTTATTCTTGTTTTTCACCTACTAAGAGACTTGTGCTTTTTGCCTAAGACTGAAGAGAGATCCTGGGCATCAGCTGGTCTTTATATTCCCATAGATGGTTGCAACCATGGCATGTTCCTGCTTCCTAACCTGAAACTTGCATAGCACATGACAGAGCCTCATTTGAATGCTCTGCCTCCTTCCACATTCTGTCTTCAGATTTTGATGAGATGCATACAGCATGGTTTCACCACTCACTAGGTCCCCTCACCCCATCTTACATTGGAGCGCCAGTGTGTTTATCTTTGGGGGGGGGGCAATAGGTGGAAGGGACCAAAGCCTATCAGAACAGTCCTAACCTCAGATGGGCAGCAGTGGGGTATGGTTGAATGGCACAGCCTCCAAAGCCTTGCTGCTCAAACCAGGTGGGTAAAACTCTGCTCCATGCTACACCAGCCTGCAACTGGACCTGATCCAGCAGATCCAATAACAGCATCCATACCCCTGCTTCTCTCATGGATCCAGGTATCTCCTTAGTTTATTAGGCATCTACTGAATGGGCATTTCTGAGTGCAACTTTTCAAGATGAGATATTGCTGCAGCTGCTTCAAACATGACTGTGGATTATTGGTTTGTGTTTAAGAGCAGCATTCAATGTTGGCCATATACTTCATTTTAGCTTGCTGTACTTTAGGCAGAAGGTGATTAATGTGTTGTTGTTGTTTGTTAGTAATGTACCTCAAAATAATCAGTGTAAAATTGTTAATTTGAGGTACATTGAGATTATATTCTAGTCTTTTGAGGCCTATCAAGTGCTTCAATGGGATCTATTTACTTCTTGGCATGTGGTTGCATGTTTTCAAGCTTGCACCCAACTATGTAATTATTTTTCAATTGTTGCTGCAAGAACAACATTTTGTCCTTGTTAGAAACTGTTTAGTAAGTTTAAAAAAATACTTTGGTATAAAATGTGCAGTAATACTTGAAACTATTTTTATGTAGAATTAGACAGTTTTGAACATGCTATTCTTGTTGGCTTAGTTACAGCTAAGGCTATATTTATAGTCCAATTTTGCTTTGGTTTTATTGCACTTTTTAAATATTAGCTTTCGAAATGTTAGGCTTACTTTAACTTTTAAGGCTCATATTGCTTTCTAAATATTGGGTGTGGCCAACAAGAGATCCAAAATAAACTGGATGAAAACTGAAGGAAATCTGAAATACTTAGTGTTTCTAAACTAGGCATTTGAAACTGGATTGTAGCTGTTGAAAACCCCCTGTGGAGGAGTTACTTAACAGAGTGAAGATGGTGACTTTATTTTGTGTGTGTGTTCAAAAATGCTGTGACTTTAGGTTGCATTCCTAGTCATACTTACTGATGAGTAAACTCCATCAAATTTAGTCAGCTTGCTTCTGAGTAGACATGCATAAGGAATATACTGTTAGGCATGTAAATATATAGTTTTTCTTTAGGGAATGAACACATTCTCAGTGGCTTCAGAGTTTCTATCTGTGAAGAAGGTTATTTACTTATGACGGGGTGGAGAAGCTATAGCTCTCCAACTCTAGTCAGCCCTGAGCCATCCTGACTTATGGCTGGGGATAATGAGAACTGTAGTTCAGCAACAGCTAGAGGGTCCTAGATTAGCAACACATAACTCAGAGATTTGTGTTCATCTTCATAACTGAGTGCTATTTCATTGTCCCTCCTCCAGTATGGGCTGGCTCCTAGGTTACAAGTCCCCATAGGATTCTATTGATACAATACCAGTTCTAGGGTACAAAAGATGAGTTGCTTTTGCCTTTCTTCACTTTTTGTACTTGATGACGGTAAAGGACTCAATCTTTGTTCCAACCATACATTTGCATTTCTCTGTATGTTTTGGCAACCCAGTACTGTTGTCCTTTCATGATTTAAATCTTAGGGTTGTATATGGGCTCTAGTGGAGCTCCAAAAAAGCATTCCAGGGTGTGGAGATAGTATGCCCATGCCTGTTAACAGCCCATCTAAAGCACACACATATTCATCAATAGATACCATAGTTACTGTTTATTTAAGACTTATTCAGACAATAGATGACTTCCTGTCATAGGGTGATGCAATGCAATACACTGAATGTGCTCACACTTCTTGTGTGTTGCTGGCTTACCATAGTTTATGCTAATGGTCCAGTGTTGGACCATTTCGATCGGATACTCCCTACTGATGTGGATAGATTCCTCCAAATTGGTAGGCCCACCACCTGCCTCCTTGATCCGTGCCCATCTTGGCTGATTAGGGAGTGTCCAGATGTTGTGCGGACCCCCCTGGTTGAAATTATCAATTTGTCCCTTGACACGGGGACATTCCCAGGGGAACTGAAGGAAGCAGTGGCGTGTCCACTCTTAAAGAAAACTTCATTAGATCCCTTAGACCTATCCAATTACCGCCCAGTTTCAAATCTTCCATACCTGGATAAGGTAATTGAGAGAGTGGTTGCTGAACAGCTTGGTAGGTTTCTGGAGGAAACATCGGCATTAGATCCATTTCAGTCCGGTTTCCGTCCTGGTTTTGGGACGGAGACGGCTCTGGTTGCCCTAAAAGATGATCTCCGTAGACAACTGGATCGAGGCGGGTCAGGACTGCTGATCCTTTTAGATTTGTCAGCAGCCTTTGACATGGTTGATCATGATCTTCTGGGCCACCGCCTCGCAGACGTGGGGATACAGGGCATAGCCCGTAACTGGTTGTGCTCTTTTATCTCTGGTCGGGGACAGAGGGTGGCACTAGGGAGGCAAATGTCGTTGCGCCACTCCTTGGTGTGTGGAGTGCCGCAGGGCGCAATTCTCTCCCCGATGCTTTTTAACATCTTTATGCGCCCCCTTGCCCAGATTATCCGGAGCTTTGGGCTGGGCTGTCATCAATATGCTGATGACACTCAGCTCTATCTGCTGATGGATGGCCACACCGACTTGGCCCCGAACACACTGACCAGATGCTTGGAAGCTGTGGCTGGATGGTTTCGTGGGAGCCGATTGAAACTAAATCCTTCGAAGACAGAGGTCCTATGGCTAGGTCGGGATGGCATGGGGATGAGGGACCAACTCCCTTCTCTTGTGGGGGCCCAATTAGTGCCATTGCCTTCCGTTAAGAGTTTGGGTGTAATCCTTGACGCCTCCGTTTCCATGGAGGCGCAAGTTACAGCAACAGCCAAGGCGACATTTTTTCACCTTTGCCGCATCAAGCAGTTGGTCCCTTACCTTTCCCGCCCCGACCTGGCCACAGTGATCCATGCGACGGTCATCTCCAGGCTTGACTACTGTAATTCGCTCTACGCGGGGCTGCCCTTGAAGCTGTCCCAGAAACTCCAGCGGGTACAGAATGCTGCAGCGAGGCTCCTCACGGCGTCTCTGCCATGGGAGCATATTCACCCAGTGCTTTTCAAGCTGCACTGGCTCCCGGTGGAGTACAGGGTCAGATTTAAGGTGCTGCTTTTGACCTTTAAAGCCCTTCACGGCCTAGGACCCTCGTACCTATGGGACCGCCTCTCCTGGTATGCCCCACGGAGAGCCTCAAGGTCCATAAATAACACCCTAGTGGTGCCGGGCCCTAAGGAAGTTAGATTGGCTTCAACCAGAGCCAGGGCCTTTTCAGCTCTGGCTCCGGCCTGGTGGAACGCTCTGCCTCATGAGACTAGGGCCCTGCAGGATCTGATTTCTTTCCGCAGGGCCTGTACGACAGAGCTGTTCCGCCTGGCTTTTGGCTTGGAGCCAATTTGATTCCCTACCTCCCTTTCTTTTTTCTTTACCTTCTCCTCCTGCGATGAGGCTACATTTTAATATTTTAATGTTCCATTATTTTAATGTTGTATTTTATTTTTGTTTTTAAGTTGTAATCATTCATCTTGTTTTTATTATTGCTTGTAAGCCGCTCTGAGCCCGGCCTTGGCTGGGGAGGGCGGGGTATAAATAAAAAAATTATTATTATTATTATTATTATTATTATTATTATTATTAATGCGTGCTGCCCAATTGTTCTCACTTCATTTTCCTCTGGGATAAACAAACCATGACACCACAGTTAAGCTTGGTTGCTTGTGACATCTGAATTCAGGATCCTGGCTTTTTGCTTCATAAGAAGCAGGTCTCATTAGCCATCTGTAAACCATAGTTTTGTTATTGGTTTATGAAACATGGCTTTTGAGGGATCAGTAAACCAGGTTTCTAGGCTCAGATGTTCTAGGAAGCACTGCATTGCGCAGAAATATAATACCACAACAGTCCCCCACTTACTGTATTGCACATTTCTTAGGTTCAAACTCTGGTGTTTTGAAGGAATGCTAGTTTTAAAATGTAAAACTGCCTAGTAGAATATATTTTTCTACTAGTACTAAGCAAGTGGAACCTCCAACTAAAAGGGGCACTGTGGGCTGCTCCTGTTCGGTGTTTATGCATATTGTTTTATTTTTTTTAATTGTGGATACTGTATGTCAGGGAACTGCCATCGGAGAGTCAGATGGTGGAGGGGCTCACGGAGGCTAGGAGACCCTCGGATGCAGAGGAAGGAACCAGCAGGGGGAGAGAGAGAGTTAATGGAGAAACTCAGTCGGAGGGATGGCTCCAGGAGACTTCCAGTGAGAACAGCGGGGAGGTCTCAGGGCCTCCTCTGGGTACACCTACCCCTCGCAGGAAGCTGTCACGCCGAGAATCCCGAAGGAGAGTTTCCGTTAAGGAACTCTGATGTTGGCGCAAATTCCGGAAACGCCCACTGACAGATTCTGCCAGCGATTGAGGGAGTCATGCTTTGAGGGCTCCCGTTAAGGCAGAGCTTTGAAACCTTGGCAAAGCTCTGAGGGATTCAGCTTTTACGCACAAGCAGCTCATTATCCCATCACACTGTATTTCCATTAATTAATTCCTTGAACATCTTTCATTTCTGTCCCTCGGGATGGTTGAAAATAGTTATTCGATATGAACCAAGAAGTGACCTGTCCTGGAAATTTGATGTTTCTCTCTACCCTCTTTATAGCTATGTGTGTCTTCTTCCATCCCACTTTTTGTTCCCTTCTTTCCATTCCACATGGTTTTCTGCCACCCCCATGCATGTTCTCTGTCCACTGAGGATACTCAGAACTTATTGAGCTAATGGGTAGGTGGGTATTTTATCCTGTTTCGGATTCTTTCCTAAATATTTTTTTTTGTACTTCTGCAAACCTTCGTGTGCGTGGCTGGCTTTCATTCGGGTTTACATAACTGTGAGCGCTGAATAGTCATTGGCCCGTGGCCTGTTTTTCCCTCCCCCCCCCTTTTTTGTTTCACTAGAAGGTCATGGCCCAAGTCTTCTGTAGGACTGTGTGTGTATATTCAAGAACTGGGCCCCAAGTTTCAAACTTAGCATGGGAAGAAAAGCTGCATATGCCACTGAATTTTCTCAGGAACATTGGCATCAGCCCCAAACCTCGAATGTATAATGCCCATGTTGTTTCCCTTCCCTAATGATCTGGCTTAATTTCAAGGTTTTTCCATGCATAATCAATGGAAAGAGAGATTTTCCACTTTGTTTTGGCACCTTTTTTTCTCTCTCTCTCCAAATGATCTCAAGCCTTCATACAAATGTTACAGATAACCTAGTACACCTGTTTGCTTGACACTCCAAACTTGGCTTGCAGAGTGTTCTGTTTTTCAGCACTTGTCCTAAGGAGCTGATATCCCAGCCAATATTTTAGTCCTGTTGGCAAGTAGGCATTAGTGTAAAAGAAACATGTGCATGAATACACACTGTTTAATTATCAATACAGTTGCAATTGGGACATAAAAACCCCCCTTCCATTTAAGTGTGCTGCTTGTTCCCATCTGTAGAACTCATGGTTCTCAGTGCGCATTTAAATCTAACGGTGAAATTGGCAAGAATTCTAGCAATATACTTTCCCAACAAGAGCGAGTTGCAAGACAGTTGTTATTCCAGAGATTTCTTTAAACATATTGGTGTTTCATATGTCTGTTTCAAAAAAGGAGGAAATGCTAGTCAGTTATATGAACTAGGCTGATGGTTCATGGGCTGCTCATGGTGTAAAATGTAGGCAGACAACCAGAAAACTACTGTGTAAATATATTACTATTACTATTATTATTACTATTATTGTTATGTATTTATTTATACCTGCCTTTTTCCCTGATGGGATTCAAAGTGGCTTATAGCTGCCGCGCCACCGGAGCATGATTTCTGTTCTCATCCTGAAGCAAAGTTCTTAACCTGAGGTACTATTTCTGGGTTAGCGGAGTCTGTAATCTGAAGCGTATGCAACCTGAAGCGTATGTAACCTGAGGTACCACTGCATTAATATAATATTCACATTGTTCACTTCTTCAGCATAAATAGGGGGGGGGGGGAGAGAGAAATCCCTGTGAAATACCAAACTCATTTCAACCCTTAGGTCATCATGCTCAATGCCTAGTAGTAAGAAATCACAAATCCTCAAAATTGCAACAAGTTCCTTTGAAGCATCCCAAATCTTCATACATACTAGAGCTTCCTGGGGATTTTGATGTGCGTTCAGTCATAGTGTCCAGATTACTTCTCCCTTTGCATAGGACAAACTTTGAAGCCACAGAGGCTGTTTCTTAGATGGTGTTAGATGAATTATGGCGCAGACGGGAGTGCCTCTTTCAGTTTTCCTGCAGTGCTCTCCTGTTGCAGCAGTTGGGATGATTGCAGGATACAGATTATGGCGTTTTGCACAAACCAAAATGTCTCCGTGGGTTTGTGGGATGCAGATTTTGAATGTTATGACTGAAATGCATTGTAATCCAGTGGGAGTTGTTGAGGTGGGGCATGGTAAATATCCAGATTAAATAAAATGATTTAATTAGGAATCAAATTTTGTGACATATGCAAATTTCTTCCTTTGGTTTCACCCCCCTCCTTGCAATTATAGCTACATGCTATGTAGTAACCTTAGGGTCAATGAGATGTGATATTAAATGAGACAGATGGATGCCAACAAGGCACAGAAAGCAGGGGCCCAAATTGGGAACTTGGTCAAGCTTTTAACACTTTCCCCCCTGCTTGCAAACTTGGTTTGAGGCCCATGGGCCTGATAACTACTTAAAAAAAATATCATGAAAATACTAATTCCATTAATGGCACCACATCTTGTTAGGCTTTTGCATCTCCTACTGGGAGAAAAGAGAAGTTGTTTCAGGAGTTGTGAGAAAAAGGTTCAGATAACCCCTTTGCTACCTTCCCCTTCTGATGCTTTCACCGCACATTCCTCTATACATGTCCAACAGTGTTTCTCAACCTTGGGTCCCCAGATGTTGAACTACAACTGCCATCATCCCTAGCCAGCAAGGCCAGAGCTCAGGGATGATGGGAGTTGTAGTCCAACAAAGGCTGGCTTAGAAGTACCGGTAAGTCCCATTGAGCTAAAATTGGTACAGGATTGTAACAATGATTTCTTTCATGCTTTATTGGAATTCTAATAAATGATTATTCATGTTTAGGCTGTCCAAATACACACAAAAATTACATTAACCTGATCTTGGCAATCTGTGTGCTATTGGTTTTTTTTGTTTTTGTTTTTTAACAAGATCTTTTTGAAATATTGGAGAGTTTGAAGTATTCTTTAAAACAACAAGACCACAGCTCAGTGCAGCTCATGGGAACTAGTGAACAGACCTTGTAAACAGGGACAAGGATTGCTGAAGGAGACGGAAGATAGTGAGCTTGTGTCTTTTGGAGTAAGGCTGCTTGCTTGCTTGCTTGCTTGCTTGCTTTTCTGAGCTTCTTAAAAGTTTGATAGATTGATAGCAGGCCTCAGGGACTGGCTGAGTGCTCTGTTAGAGGCTTGATTACTTTTCCTGATTACTTTTCTTTCATTGCAGACCTGAGGGAGTGTGTGGCTGATTGCTCTGTGGGAACTCAGGATCTGAGGGGGAGGAGTTATAGCGGAGAGGAAACCAGGCTGAGGGAGGAGTTAGCAACCAGCAGCAGTCAAACTTAGCTCAGTGCAGATCCTGGGAGCTCGTGAACAGACCTCACAAGCAGGGGCGTTTGCGAGGGAGTTTAAGGGAGAGTCCCAGAGTTCTGTCTCTTGGTGTGCATAGGACCAGTGACATGGAGGGTGAGGGAGCTACTGCAGTGACCTGTAACACCTGTGCCATGTTTATCATTCTGCCAGAGAACAAGCAACAGTACACTTGTAGCAAGTTCAAGCTGGTTGTCTTGCTGGAAGAGAAGGTGCAGCAACTTGAGGCCCACCTAGCCACAGGACAGAGTTAGTTGATAGAACTGAGTTGACTGAGATTGAGCACCAGATAGATGGGGTGCCTCCAGGGTGGAGAAATATTGTACATTGCAAGAGTCTAACCCCTGGAGGAATGTGACACATAAAAGTAGGACAGTCACAAACCACACTTCATCATTAGAGTTGCAAAATCGCTTCCACGCTCTCACCTTGGACACTGATTCTGGGCCAGAGAAGCTAAGACAGCAGTTGCCAACCTCAGAAGAGATGAAGGTGGCTGTGAAAGGTACAGTGCACAGAATGATTATTTCCACACACACCCCTCTCCCCCCCCCCAGGAGAAAGAGACAGGAGGAGATGGATTTGGAGGAGTCTTTTTCCATTCTTGATCTAACCCCATCAAATCCAAGGCTTCTGACCATGGATGAGTATGCTGATAATGTACTTGCTACATGGAGACATGGAGTACTCATTAATGGTTCATTGCCAAGTGACAAGTGGGATGCCGCAGGGTTCTGTCCTGGGCCCAGTGTTGTTCAATGTCTTTATAAATGACTTGGATGAAGGAATTGAGGGGATGCTCATCAAATTTGCAAATGACACCAAACTCTGAGGGGTTGCTAATGCCATAGAAAACAGAATCAGAATTCAAAATGGCCTTAACAGATTGGAGAACTGGGCACAAGCTAACAAAATGAATTTCAATAGGGACACCGGTAAGGTTTGCACTTAGGCAGAAAGAACCAGATAAAAAAATATAGGATGGGGGACACCTGTCTTACATGTGAAAAGGATCTCAGGGTCTTGGTGGACCACAAGCTTAACATGAGTCAACAGTGTGATGCAGCATAAAAAAAAGCTAATGTTATTCTAGGCTGCATCAACAGAAGTATAGTGTCCACATCAAGGGAAGTAATACCACCACTCTATTCTGCTTAGTCAGACCACACTTGGAATCCTGTGTCCAATTCTGGGCACCACGATTTAAGAAGGATGTTGACAAGCTGGAACATGTGCAGAGCAGGGCAACCAAGGTGATCAAGGGTCTGGAAACTAAGCCTTATGAGGAGCACCTGAAGGAGCTGGGCTTGTTTAGCCTGGAAAAGAGGATACTGAGAGGGGATCTGATAGCCATCTTCAAATATTTTAAGAGCTGTCACATGGCGGAGGCAGCATGTTTCCTTTCTCCTGCTCTGGAGGGTAGGATTCAAACCAATAGCTTCAATTTGCAAGAAAGGAGATTCTAACTAAACATTCGGAAAAAAAACTTTCTGGCAGTAAGAGCATCCTCTTCCTCAGGATGCTTATACAGAGAAGGCATCATTTGGTGGTCAATATACTGTGTAGTTAGAGTTCCAGTTCATTTACTGGAGATGTAGAGGATGAAAAATGATCCCATTGTTCAGATGAGAGAAATAGGCAGGATTCTTAACCTTTATCTAATTTTGTGTTGTGGATCTGTGGAAAGTTTGTTTATCGAATTCCAGGCTTTTATGTTTTCAAAGCCCTTTCAAAGCCCTGTTGTAAATTACTTCCGTAGTTACTGCTCTGAAAACCCTTATAAACTTGCAGTATATCTTTTGTGCAGTGATTCCTAAGGTCATGCAACTGATGTCTCCTCTTCCCCCTCCACAGCCTACTGTTTCTTATGCCATGCTATACTCTGCATCAGTGGAACGTTGAGCACATATGTGATTGCTAAATGGCTGGCATGCAGTAACACAAATACTAATAAGTCCTTTCACAATAGTGTTGCTCTGTGATCTTGTTGACGGCTTGACTGACACATGAATAGGGTACATTAGAGCTGGTTACTGTGTCCAAATGCAAGCTAAGACATTATGGCAGATAATAAAGAAGAATTGCATGGCATGTGAGTGAGGGGAAGCTGACATGTACCAAGAAACTTACTTCCTTTTGCATGAACAGACCTGAACTGTTTTTCTAAAGAAGCACACACCCTGCAAACCTTTCCAATGCTGTCTTAGTGATTCAGTAGACTATGAAAAGGAAGACTTTGCAGGCCTGGTGGTGCAATATTTGAATATACAAAGGCATTTATTATCATTGACAATGCATTGGTTTTGGAGAGCGGTGCCCTCAAAATGTTGGTGGACTACAGCTCCCATTATCCCTGACCCATTGGTAGTGCTAGCAAGGACTGGAGGGATCTGAGCAACTTCTGGAGGGCACGACATTGACTCAGAATGTGGTGTAATGGGTTACTGGACAGGGATTCATGAAAGGGGGCATGTCAGGGTGTCTTGGTGCTCAGTTCCTCTGAGTCCTCAGTTGCATTGTGGGAGCCCAAGCCTCTTAGAATAGTTCTTCCCAGGGTCTTGGTCAGGTGGGATCCTGAGAATAAAATGGCCTTTCCTCAGTGGAGAGACACCATTGGACCCAACACAGTGATAGGTAAAAGGTTTTTGGATTTTTTTCCTGGAGTGAGTGGTAGGTGAATTGGAAAGCAGATTTATTTAAAATATTTATAACCCACTTCTCCTAAAGAATAATCAAAGGTCATTAACAATATGATTATTAAAACAATGAAACATTAAAATCTGAATTACAAAGCCTGAGCGGCATAAAACAAGAAACCCAGAACATAATCAATAAAAAAGCAGGCTGCAGAGAGCAAAACAAATGCTATTCAATGCTGTTTGTATAAAAAAACACACCTTTAAAGTGATATTGCAGTATTTAAAAATAAATCTCATGGGTTTTCTTCTGCTTTGGATTTGTCCCTCATTCTTGTTTATAATTCCACCCCAGGGTTGGCGTCCTTGTGCTGGAACACACCCTCTCATTTTTGCTATATAACTTGCTTCACAGCCAAGGCAATTATGGCATAAAACAATAGCTTTGGAAGTGAAGTAATGTGTCTCTTAAAAGATAATTGCTGACCTCTTACTATCCAGAATGTAATACTTGTCTGCAGCCGGGGTTTTTTGTTTTGTTTTTAAGATGCTTGGCTGAAAACTTTGTCAGTATGTCTTGCAAGAAAATATTATTACAAGTGAGAAGTTTGGAGGCCGTGGTTGAAATGGGCACCAAATACTCCCTGTGTTCCCTTTATTACAGTTGCCTTATCCAGATGGAAGATGCATGGGAAAAGATTGTCTTTGAGATGGCATCAAAATGTTTGTGTGTATTTCATATTTATTAATTTATTCTGTTCCAATTTGCCCATCATTCTAATCCCTGGACAGTTCACCCCCCCCCAATGATTAAAGCAATAAAAATACTAATTTTTTTTACTATATATTAAATACAATGCGATATAGCCAATGAACTATCTTCAGTATTGATGGTGTTCATTGGGTAGGAAATCTTTTTGGCCTGGTGGGCAAGATCTGTATCTGTTTCCATCACTGTGGGCTAACTTTGACAGGTCAGCAAGACAACCCATCTTGATGTCAGGTGATTGACATGTGGGCTGTCCCAGTTGCTTGTGAAAGTTTCTTGCCCAGCACTTTTAAAGTGACTGACAAACCAGCTGGATGTCACGCACTTGGGAACCAATTTACAAGGGGCTTTGCCAGCCCTTTGCTTTCCAACTACCAAGCATAGGGTTGGCAAAGCGGCCGCCTTCTGTCCTCCCATGGGGAACTTGGAATCACAGTTGATCCATCAAGTTTACACTTCATCCCTGCGTTTCTGTACAGATCAGGTGCACAAGGAACCAGGTTGCGTAACTGATCACATACGAATCAGCTGTGAAGCAGGTGGCTGTGGTTTGCAGAAAATGGTCCGCAGCTCAGATGTTCCACATCCCTGCATTAATAGGTGGAGAGGTATATTTTTGTCAGCATTAAGAGGTTAATATCATTGGTGCTAGTCATATACCTTTGAGGGTAGGGATTTCCACTGACCAGGCACCACCACAGAGGTCTTGTTTGTTGTCGGATGAGAACAACTTTCTCAAATAAATTTTCTGTTCAGGCAATGCTTAATCAACATCTGATTTCTTTGCATGGTGTCTGCAATTGTTGATTTAGTCCACAGTTGGTACTGAGCAACAAGTTAAGTTAACCCACTATAAAGATCACGTTTGTGCTGTAAGTGACCTTATGGCTGTACAAATAGGACCTCAACAGTTGGTGATATGTGTCTCTTCCTGTTATTGTTGTCGTTTAGTCGTGTCCGACTCTTCGTGACCCCATGGACCAGAGCACGCCAGGCACTCCTGTCTTCCACTGCCGCCCGCCGTTTGGTCAAACTCATGTTCATAGCTTCAAGAACACTGTCCAACCATCTCGTCCCCTTCTCCTTGTGCCCTCAATCTTTCCCAACACCAGGGTCTTTTCCAGGGAGTCTTCTCTTCTCACAAGGTGGCCAAAGTATTGGAGCCTCAGCTTCACGATCTGTCCTTCCAGTGAGCACTCAGGGCTGATTTCCTTCAGAATGGAGAGGTTTGAGCTTCTTGCAGTTCATGGGATTCTCAAGAGTCTCCTCCAGTAGCATAATTCAAAAGCATCAATTCTTTGGCGATCAGCCTTCTTTATGGTCCAGCTCTCACTTCCATACATCACTAATGGGAAAACCATAGCTTTAACTATACAGACCTTTGTCGGCAAGGTAATGTCTCTGCTTTTTAAGATGCTGTCTAGGTTTGTCATTGCTTTTCTCCCAAGAAGCAGGCATCTTTTAGTTTCGTGACTGCTGTCACCATCTGCAGTGATCATGGAACCCAAGAAAGTAAAATCTCTCACTGCCTCCATTTCTTCCCCTTCTATTTCCCAGGAGGTGATGGCGCCAGTGGCCATGATCATAGTTTTTTTCATGATGAATTCTGCATATAAGTTAGATAAGCAGGGAGACAATATACATGTCGTACTCCTTTCCCAATTTTGAACCAATCAGTTATTCCATATCCAGTTCTAACTGTAGCTCCTTGTCCCACATAGAGATTTCTCAGGAGACAGATGAGGTGATCAGGCACTCCCGTTTCTTTAAGAAATTGCCCTAGTTTGCTGTTTCCTGTTATTAGAATGATTAATTTGATGCCGTGTGCAAATGGTTAATTTTACATGGGATAGATTCTGCCCAGAACTGTTAACTGTATTAATGTGTGACAGGCATATTTGACCTAATTTCATTCCAAATGGAAAGCACCTTAGATAGATTTGCTCCATTAAGTTTTGTAAAGTTTTGTTAGCATCATAACATCATAACAGAAATAGCAGCTTGTGTCCAGACCTGACTTTCATATGCAAGGTACTGTGTTAGTCCAATATTTCCCCCCCCTACTAGAGGATTTTATTCAAATGCAGACAACTGCCTAATTCATTTTGTAAATGTTATAATTAAATAAATCTGTGGCAGAGGGCCCAGATCTTGAAAATGGCTGAATGAAACTTGCAGTATTAATTTCTGTGATCAGACAGCAAACAGGTTAAGCTTGCTTAGAAAATTCTGTGCAGAGGTTTAAAGGTGCTTTGTTGAAACATGATGATCGTCAGCAAAAGCTTTTTTCTCTTTAAACGATCACACATACAGGAAATAAATTTAGATGATTAAGTGGGGAACACAATATTTGGACACTTTCTAAAATTTGAAGAGTTGGGGAAAAAAAGGTTTAAAGTTATGTGGGTTTTTTTAATACTTTCTGAAATCTGGCAGAAGCTGCTTTGGGCTTCTTTTTCCACACTTGCACAGACACTTATGTGCTTTTTACAGTTCCAGTCTCCTGCTTATGGCACGTTTTAGCAGGAAGGCATTGGTTCACAGTAGTATGTAAAAAAAATGGCTATATAATGCTAGCTCCACTGAAAGCTATCAAAGTTCCATTATTTTACTGGAGATGTTGTTATCAATTCATCTGGGCACTGGAGCAGAAACTGGGGCACACTTAATCATGCAGCCTTTTTATTTGAACCATCTAAATTATGAATATTGGATTGGTTGTGTGTGTGTGTGTGTATGCGCGCACACACACACACTAGATGGGGAACCTCAGCCCCAGGGACTGAATGTGGCCCTGGTCCTTGGAAGTCTCTCCAGGCCACACTCCTTACCAGCCTTGTTTTGTAACCTTCAGTGTTATTGCCTGACTGTAAGGTGTCCTTGAACTTTGTTAATGTCTCTTACTTGCATGGATGGGCGATAGAGAAGGGGTGTGGTGAGCATATGTACTAGCTACAGCCTACTGTATAAAGGTAACATTGTTGTTTCTTTTTCCATCCACTTCTACCTCTGGCCCTTCCCTTCACTAGTATGTGGCCCCTGGAAGATTTCCAAGAAGGGAATGCATCCTTCCCTTCCACAATGTGGAAAAAGGTTCCACACTGTGGCCCCACCAGTATTTCCCATTCCAGGAGTCAGCTTGTTCTCCAGCCAGTGTGTGGAATCTTTGTCCCTCCCTCCATATGCAGTGGGAGTAATTCATATTTCCCTGTGTAGTCTTGCATTTCCAGCAGTTTTCCCACTGCAGCTTCATGTTCTGGATGGTAAACTCCATTAAGCATCCTTGGCATGTGCTCAGTCTATAAAATGAAGTCAGTCTTGGCCACTGCTTCAACTGTTTTACTAGGATCATTTCAGGGCTGTGGAATCCCTAGCCAGTCTACAAACGAGATCAGCCAGGTGTTTCTAATTCTCATACTGAGTTTTAGAAAGTGTATGTGTGGGTGAAAGAACAAGCAAATTGATAGAGAAAATTCTTTTTGATTAGCATTTTTGGCAGGACTGGAACATTTTGTTGGGCTTTAAATGCTGATTTTCTCAAATAGAGCAGGTTAGACAAAATTTTAAATGCTAGTCAGGATTCAACAAATTTTGATTGGCCAGCCATTATTTGTCCTAATCACAAGTATTGTCCATCTCCTGCCTATGCTCCCTTTTTCCTCTGTGGCATTTGCATAGCCTTCTGATGGCTGTAATTGTGAGGGGGGAAGCAGAGTTCTGTTTGAAGAGTATCTCAACATGCACATGTTCTGTTGGAGAGCGTCACAGAGTTGTGATGAGGAATTTAAGCTTAGGCGGGCTGCAATAAATATTTTCATGTACTTTTCTGATCATATTTTTGTTGTATGCCTATGGCTGTGTCTTCTTTCCCTCACCTCAGGGGTGGAGAACCTGTGGCCATCCAGATCTCGTTAAACTACAACTCCTGTCATCCTTCACCATTAGCTGGGCTGATGGGATTTGGAATTCATCAAAAAATTTAGAGGGCCAACATTTGCCATTCTTGCCTACTGTAACCTTACCTTACCTAGGTAAGTTCATGGGCCAATCCAATGCCAAATGCTGAACTGAGATGCCATATCTGTTTCTAGCATTGGAGGACACCCATCACCAAGCTACCAAACCAGGTGGACAAGTTGGCAGTAATGTTCCAGTTATTCTTTAAAACTAAGCACCAGCGCTTAAAGAAGAGATAGAAGGAAAATATGCCATCATCCATTCTCTCCCAACACATGCAACATACCCCCCCCACTCCCACCTTTGAAATTATCCTGAAGAACAGCTAATGTCCTTCTGTGGACATTCAGTTTCTGTTCCCTACCTACTGTAGGTAATGATTACTGCTCAGTTGCTTAAGCACTCTTAAGTAATGACAGGTGCTTGTGTTGTACCATGTAGAATGATTCTTATGAAAGATTAAAAGCCCACAGGTGTTCATGCATAGCTCATGTGTTGTATACTGGCACCATGTAATTAAATGTAATTGCTGAACATTCTAAGCTAGATCTAGATATTTTTAAATAATGAACTGCAACTCAGTGTTGCTAAGCTTGCTCACTTATGAGCAATATAACAAATTCCATATTACTTGTGAATGTAGGACAGGACCATTTATTTTTCAGTTGTAATGATCTTATTTGTTAGTATTGCTTTTTGATCTTATCTAAGTAAATTATCACTTGTTGTTTAGAGAAAGTATGCCTCCACTCCTCATTCATTCCTTGGTCTTTTTGTCCCATGAAATGGTTTGCTATGTTTTTAAACTTCTCATTAAAAAGGACTAATGCTATTGACTGGGGGGTTGCTTTTTAAACCAGGCCCCTTACTTACCTAGGATCCATTAATAGGCTATACCAGCGACCTCAATAAACTAACATCATATCTTGAAAGCAGAGAATGTTATACATGAACTTAAGTGTTGAGATGATCTGCCCCTCAATTAATTCTGTGGAAAATAACACTGGTTTTGCTGTCTTGTTTAGACTTTGTTTCCTTTCATACTTTACACATACTTAATTTTTTACATATTTCACATATAGGAAACTATGTTTTAACATATGTTGAACTTCATGTGATTTTAAACATCTTTAAAACTCTACAAATTATGGTGATGTGGTCCTGGACTTACTGACCTTTGTTCAAGCTTTACTACTGATCTTATGTGGTGTTTAGATTTTATTATGAAACACTGGGGGAAAAAAGAGAAAAAAAAAAGAGAGAGGGTGCAAATAAGAGCCAGATAGTATTTAACACAATCTGGAGAGAGCAAGCAAACACTTCAGCTTGTGCAGAGCTTCTCCTTTCAATGTTATATAATTGCACATCTTTATGAAATGTTGTCCTTCATGGAGATTTTCCGGGTTTACAATGTGAACTGGTGGCATCTTGTATGCTCTCTTCTGCATTTTAGGAAACAGAATTCCAGTATGAAACTTAAACCTCCCATTTGCAAGACGACAGCTGAAAACATAGAACCCCTTTGAACAGTCATAATAAAGGAGACAGATAAATGTTTGTGCTTTTTCAACTGTTCCTATCCCATTGCAAAATAAGTAGCTGTTTTAGGTTTCTGGTTTTGTTTTAAAGTTAACATTTAGAGACAGGTGGTGTTAAAATAATGTGGAGACATAATACCAGTAAGGCATAAAGTACCAGCTTAAATACAGCTGCTAATCTCATACGTTGGTTTTTTAAGTAAAAATGAAGACCCTTTGATACCAGGCTTATCTGTGATTGTCCAGGGTGGTTGACTGGCTTTAATTTCGGTCTCCTTGGTGGGATGTTCAGTGCAGTCAAAAGAAAGGTCAGGATATAGTGGTAGATCTCAGGCTGATTTGCAGTAGATCACTGAGGATTTCTGACTCCTACTTTAAAGATAGCAAACCACCACCCCCGTCCCCATAAGGCTGCTGAAACTAAGCAAGCTTGAGAGGAAGTGAAGAATGGTTTTTTTGTGTGAAAGGACTGTGAGCTCACATCTGGAACTGAGAACAAAATCCCGGGCTAAGATACACACAAGAGGTGTCCTGTTCCTTAATTCTTGGTATACACCCACCCAGCCCCTTCCTATGCCACTTGGATACAGCTGGTGGACCCTTGGTTTTCTAGGGAAAAGACAAGTAGATCCCTTAAACTTGAAGTTCACCCACCCCTTCATTTGTGCATTCTTAAACAACACAGTGATAAACCCCCCACAAAAATTATTGCATGAAGGATGTGAGAAATATCCTGAGTTCTTATTACTTAAAAGAAAGTAATCTTCCAGCATTCCTAGAATCAGGAGCAAGGCAAATAATTTGCCAAACCATATAGTTTCAGGGAGTGTCCACCAAAGTGCACTCTTAATTTGTCGGATCAAGATAGCTGTTCCTGCGGTTGTGCTTCTTTTGTGTCGAGTTTGGTTTTATGAGATGTGGGTGCATCAGCACTGCTGCACCTCATACCATCCCAAGATAATTTGAATTATTTCCCACTTGAATCCAACCTAATCTTGCTCCAGCTACTGCTTTATAGTTGGAGAATATGTAGGATGGGAAGCTAGAGAAAGTCAGGCAACAGCACTTCTCAAAAGGGTGTGAACAAGTTGTACCTGATACAGTTGCTGGTGTGCTTGTT
Source organism: Podarcis cretensis (assembly GCF_951804945.1). NCBI lineage: Eukaryota > Metazoa > Chordata > Lepidosauria > Squamata > Lacertidae > Podarcis > Podarcis cretensis. The sequence goes on along the minus strand of NC_137170.1, from coordinate 64,528,498 downwards.
GCATTTGAGGGCAGTTGCTACCAGTATTTGGTCTGTGAACTCTAGAAAGAAAACGTGTCTCTGACCTGCTTGCAAAGTGTCAGTTGTCATTAGATTCACCAACCCACTTGTGGATAAGTTTTTCCCTCCCATGTTCAGTATAAGCCAGAAGGTAACAGCTGGCACTTTTCAGCAGTAAGGCAGGCCAACCAGTGTCAGCTATACTGTTAGTTCCAGCTTTAGCTGTCAAGACCAAAGATAGGATTCACACATATCTCCACCTCCCACTTACAAAATGGAGGTGCTGCTGCCTGCTTCACTTTCTTTCTTGAAATAGCACAGAGAAGGCAGAATATCCCCAGAACCATACTAGAGGGTCCTCAGGGCTGATGTAAGCTAAAGTGAGGGGGGAAGTATTTGACCCCCTGCTAAATTTGCCTGTTTGCCCCTGATGAAGAAATGACCAGTCCATAATTTTAATGGTAGGTTTATTGTAGCTCTGAGAGACAGAATAACAACAGGAAAACCGCCAGAAACCCAGAAGACATTTTGATCATTGGTCGATCCAGGATGTCCCTTTGTTTCAATTCAGGCTCATTGATGTTGGACCATCACATGAATAACAGCATGTTAGGCACATGATGTTGCTTGGCTTGAACCTTTTTATATTTTACTATGCACATCAATTCTAGTTTATTCTCACAGTAAGGCAGCTGCCATTTTCAGATGCTGATAAAAGAGCTTCTTGTTCTCTCAACTGTTGCCCTGGGGAACCCTTTAATGGAAGCCTGAATTAATTTTGAGGCTGTGTTCTAACATTTGCTCTAGGTGGTTGATTATATAGTTAATTGTACTTGGTTTAATAAAAGAAACAAGTAATTTAAAAGATAAGACTCTCCTGATTACCATTTTTATTGCCAACAATGTATTTTATTCAACCAAGAAATTTATTTAAAATTGTTAGGATTTTTTTATGGTCTGTGTTTAAGGGAATAGATTTATAAGATGAGTGAGTGAAGAATATTTCATTAGGCAAGGTACCTAGAATCAGGTCAGTGAATAGTATTAGCTTCTCTCTTGCCTCTGAGGTATTCCTATTAAAACTGCTACCATGACTCAATGTTGTGTGAACTGTTGCCTATTAATTTGAACCTTAAATCTCACAAACCAATCCTTTCAAAGTAGCTTTTCTTGAACCATGTGATAAATGGTATTTCAAACTACTTGCTCAATGGCGAGTATGGCCCACCAATCATTTATCAATGGACTAGCTCCACCATGTCACTTTCAAATGTTGGTTCCCCTCAATTACACTAAAATTTTGACTTTTTTCTGCTGCTCTATGGAATTATAGAGTGCCTTTTTACAATTATTCTGCTAAGCAGTTTTGTACTGTTTCTGTGAAAAAGCTGTTTGTATTCCACTCAAATTGGGGCTGCATTCCAATCTCCTGTGTGAGTTAGACATAGACTACAAAGGGTTTATGGAACCATCTAGTTGAGGAAGCAGTGCAGCCTGATGAGTGAAATTGCGTGTTCATGGCACTTGGAAGGAAGAGCTGAGTTGTGACTTTAGATGTACTTAGAACCATAGAATTGTAGAGGTGAATGAGACAACAAGGATCATCCAGTGCAACCCCCTGCAATGCAGGAATCTTTTGCCCACAGTGGGGCTCGAAACCACAACCCTGAGTCATTCTCTACCAACTGAGCTATCCCTCATGGACCTTTACTTAATGGGTTAAGTGTCTCGTAAATATGCTAAGAGTACAGCTTGTCAAGGAACTGATCACCTTTTTAAAAAATTGATTGAAACTGGTTGTTGCCTGAGACCGTTAAATAAACGATGAAGTTGCTATAAGCTTATTAATTGGTCATTCTGACATGAGGAAGGATCAGTTTATATAACATTGCAGAAGATTGCGGCTCCTATAATAGAAGTATAAAAGTCATGTGCGCAAGATGGACTGTGGTGATCAGGGCGGATTTTGGCACTGCTTTTTATGAGGTTAGGCATCCCTACAATAAAAATTGTGCATCCCTCACAACTGGTGATGCCCTGCATGTGTTTTGCCTTTGAGGCTCTGGTGCTTTTTGTACCAAATTTTCAAACGTAAAATATGACTCTGGCTTTATGGCTGTGACATAAAATTCCCAAAAGTTATAAGGATAGGTAAGGCAAGTAAGGTAATGTGTCTTTCTCCTCTCTCTTTTCTCTGTCGTTTCTTTCGGTTGCCTTTCTCGTTCCGCACCCACGCTAGAATCTTGGTGTCCAGCCAGTCCCAATCAAAGTTAGCCCAAACAATCCAGTTTGTAAACCCAGTGAGCTCTCCAGCTGCTCATTTATTTGTTGAAAATCAGGGCCAAACCTGCCACTTCAGATATTTTCTTGTTTGCTGTTCAGAAGTTATTTGCAATATTTGGCAAAGTATCTTCCATTCTTTACTGAATAAATTCCTTTGCAACTCTAGATACACTCTAAACATAGTGTTACAAAAGCCAAAATAAATGTCTCTTCTGGCTGATGAGCACCAGACAACTTATTCTGTTTGCTGATATGTCAAATTCTATCAGGCAACTTTAATACCTTTATATCTAAAGTATGAAACTGGCAGTAATATGGCAGATGGTATGTGTTTGTTTGAACCAGGCAGCTAGATAATTTGATTCTGTGTATGTAACTAGAGATTTTTTTGGGGGAAATTGTTTATTCCCTTGGATTTTATAATAAATACCACTGCTTCTGTGACAACTAGTTAAAACAAACCATCCTAAAGTAATAAAACTGAATTCTGGTAGTAAAGATGACACTGCCATGGCCAATACAAACTCTATTCTTCACAACAATAATTTTGTTTTGTATCACCCGATAAAAACATGGGAATAACTCTTGTACAGTATACACATCCACCGTAGTAATGTAAAAGGAGAAAGTGCACTAGAGGTATAGGTTAAGAAGTGAGCAGATGAGAGTAGATAAGAATTTTAAAAAATAAAATAGAAATAACTTTAAGTGGATTTGATTCTAACCAAACTTCTCATGTTCTTTTTTTTTAAGATTGAAGCAAAGCAGTGCATGGTTTTTGAGAAACATTTCACACCCAAAAGTAAATATTTTTGAAATGCTCTGGGTCATCATCCTTTTTCCTTTGTCTTCTCCACTTCAGCTGCTCTAATCAGACCTCTGATAGAGCAGGTAATGGTTCTGTATAAAGAAAAATACTCTGCAGAGTTGTGCTTTCAGCAAGCTGTAAGGGGAAACAAACAAATTGCCCTGCATACCTATCATGTAAGCACTTGCCTGCATTTGTTCATGGGCTGAAATTGAAATCTGCTTAAAACTATTACCTTGAGGACTTTTTTTATAGGTTTTGCAGGAACGTATGACTGTGGTAGAGCTGAGGCATGTTCCTGCTATTCTTGTCAGCTGTCCCAGAAGCCTCATTTGCCGGAGGGGTTTTATTTTATCAGGTCTGAATGCATTCATTGATAGTTGTGCTTTTCTCTCTCTCAAGCAGACAGTATGCTTGAATGCTGGGTGGTCACATTTGAATTTTTTATTTTTTTTACTACTGCTAGTAGTACAAGCTTTAATAGAATGCATAGAGTTTATGTGCACACTTGTTGTGACTACTGCCCAAAGAATACAAAGGGTGTTGTAGTTCTGTGAAGGGACAGAGAGTCCATATAGGCAACCATCTTGGGTACCCATTTAAGAAATAAAGGATGCATTTAACCACACATTTTACCCCACTTCTGCATCTGATGATGTTTGCCACTTGGCAGGAAGATACAAACAAGTTACCCAAGGATGAGTGAAATGTTTGGGCTCCAAGTATCTTCTCCATGTATTTATATACTACGTTTATATCTACCTTTCCTCGGAGGAGCTCGGGTACATGGTTCTTTTCGTATTTCCCCCTCTCAAATCCACCTGTGATCTGTAAGAGATGGTGACTGGCCCAAGGTCATCCAGTGAGCTTATTGGCTAAGTGAGGATTTGAACCCTGGTTTCACAGGTCCTACTCCAGCATTTGAACCACTACACCACACTGTCTTTCCACACCACACTGACTCTAACCTGTTCCCATATGATAGTGGGAACCAGCTTGTTTTCTGTTACAGGTGTGCTGAGTGCTGAGGTTTGAAAGCACCTTTTCATGGTGTCAGCTATGCCATGCCCTTTTTCAGGATACTCCATTCAGTTACCCCTCAGTTTTCCCTCACCTCCCCAATATTCCATGCCCAGTGAGCATGCTCAGTTCTTATTAGGTGGTTCTGTTTGGTGTTTTCGGGGTCCCCAAGCCTTCTGATCCATTCCTGCTGCTGTCTTATCTTTATAAACACTGGTACAGTGGTACCTCAGGTTACAAACACTTTGGGTTACAGACTCCACTAACCTGGAAGTAGAACCTTGGGTTAAGAACTTTACTTGAGGATGACAACAGAAATCGTGTTCTGGCGGTGCGGTGGCAGTGGGAGGCGCCATTAGCAAAAGTAGTACCTCAGGTTAAGAATGGTTTCAGGTTAAGAACGGACCTCTGGAAGGAATTAAGTTCATAACCAGAGGTACCACTGTACATGGAGAATGAGTTTGGCTATTGGTATATACAACTGGAGCATGACTTTTAATACAGGCATGACCTTTAATACAGGTTTAAATATTTAATAGGAAAAATTTGATTTTGTGTAATATACTAGATTCTCTCTTGAAACAATTTTCGCACTATCAAGTTTTGAAACATTTAGCTTTCATTTCTTTTCCCCATATGACCTTTTTATTCTCACAGTAGACTTAATTTGATTTGTGTTCTAGAAATGCTACTTACGGTAATTGGCACATTTTGTTCACACAGCAATGCTTTTTCTTCTCCTATTTTTTCTAGGGATATCAGTATGAACAATATAACAAGGTTACCAGAAGATGCATTCAAGAATTTTCCTTACCTTGAAGAGTTGTGAGTATTGAATCTGACTTGCTTTTGTGGCATGGGGAGTGAGTAAATGTTGCCTGAGAAATGCATGTAAAAGTAAATAGAGATATGTGAATCAACTGGGAACAAAGAAGGCATTGTACTTAATAGTTTTAAAAAATCCTATATGTGCTTCAAAGCCAGGATGCTATTTACATGGAACCTTTTTATAGTAATTATTTTAATTGTGATTGCAGTGATGACATAGGCTTAATTACAGTGCTATCCAAAGATAACACAGGGACTGTGCAATTACCACTGTTTTAAATGGAGCTATGCTAGACTGATTGCATAGCTTTTATAAAATGTGCTATAGTTACTGTGGTTCCCATCAGCCTAGGTTGGGACAAGTACTCTCTCTCTCTCTCTCTCTCTCTCTCTGTGTGTGTGTGTGTGTGTGTGTGCTGTGTAAAGGTTGGGAAGTGTTGAGAAAGTGAGACTTTGTGAGAAACAACCAGATGTGCTCATTAAATGCATCCCATTTCCTTAAATGTTTCATGTGAAAGGGTATTCCTCATTCATGGCCCTAACCGAACATAAATGAGAAGGGGTTTGAGATCGTGGACAGAACAGGCAATGAAGTAGCAAGAAAAAAATGCTTAAAGTAGAAAACCCTGTGACATATTGTAACTTCTTTCACCCCATTAAAATACAGCTCCCTTTTTAATAATTCCTCAACAGTGGTGTGGCACACTCAAAGCATACTGAGAGTGCTTTTCTTTTTCTTTTTAAAGACAAATTTAACTTGAAAACCCTCAACAAATAGCTTGGGAATCTCTCAGAGATTAGGGTAGTGCCTATATTCTTTTTCAGGCAGATGTGGTTAGCTTGTGCTCCTTCAGTCATTGTTGGGCTTGCTGGCTGGGGCTGCTGGGAGATGGAGTCCAACAACTTCTCGAGTTCTCCATCTGGAGGTCCAAAAGTTACCTACCCTGTTTTAAATGATTGCTTAAATATGACACAGTAGAACAGTTCCATGCAAGTTTATAGAATATTAATAGCACTACAAATTGATTCAGAATAATGCCATTTAATGCAAAAAAAACTTAAATATTGGTTGTAGCTGCTACTGTTTAATTGTAAACAGCCTCAAAATAAAATGCACAAGGGTGGTAATTGGCTACGTGAGAATGTGAGCAGGGAGATCCTTGATGCAAACATTGCTTTGGCAATGATTCGCAAGGTGGGTAGCCATAGACAAGCCATTGTCTTCAGTCCTAGTCCCTGTCCCAGAATATAGAGGAGATGATACTACCAAGCTGCCTTGCAGAGTGTTGCAACGTACCAGGAAAAAAATTAATAATATGTGGAACACTTCAAACATCCTAACAGCACTATATAATTGCTAAGTTAATAAATAATAGACATTTATTAATATTAAAGGAGGCAAGTTGTACCAGGTGCTTTATATAATAGATTGAAAACTGTGTTGCATGTTTTATTTTATATATAAATATTTCTATATAAATATTTGCTGTATAGTATGTTGGTGTCCATCTCCTCAGGTGTTTCTATATGTTTAAAATAAATAAGCAACTCTTTGAATGACTTGCATTCATCTCTCCCCACCCCCACCTCTGCCTATAAGTGCAAAGCAATAAAAACAAACTATGTGGGTGTTTCAGTCTTTATGTAACTTCTGTAAACTTGGGGTGTGTCTTGAGATGAGGAGCCGAAAGGCAGAACCTTTAGCCACTATATACTTGGAACTCCATTGCACAATACCCAAAGTATCTTTATTGCAAACTGTAATGATAGTGCTTAGGAAGAAGAAGAAGAAAAAGCATAGAAAAGTTTTCTATTTTATTATGGGACTGAGAAATCCTGATTTAATTTATTACTTGCCTTTCTGGTGCAACATTCTAACATATTTCTGTTCCCTTGCTACAAAAATGAAAAGAATTTAAGGTGTGTCTTTTTCATCATGCACATTATAAAGCTCGAAAAGCTATACAAGAGAAAAGAAACATACTCATACTCAGTATCCAAGTATACAAATGTGTGAATAGTATCACCATGACCTGGTTCACATGTAAAGCGAAGTTAAACTACGGCTTAGTGCAAACGTGTGGGTTCCTGTGCAAACGTGTGGGTTCCTGGAGAGGAGATTATGGTTGTTGTACTGCTGTGAGCTAATACATGGGTCATAGCCACATCATACATTTAAATCGCTCTTGTACTACTGTAGCACTAATGGCTTCCACCAAAAATATTGTAAACTGTAGTTTGTTAAGGGGGGTTGGAATTATAGTTCTATGAGGGCTCTTAACAACTCTCAGCACCCTAATAGGTTACCAGGGTTCTTTGGGGAAAGCCATGACAGTCAAAGTGGTATGAGTGACCCTGGCTTAGTGTGCTGTCCAAATCCAGGCTTGTAATTTGTCTTGCTACAAACAAGCAATGGGTGTATCCATGGTTTGTTCCTTGAGTTTACAGATCATGGTTTGTCTTGCTATGACTGCAGTCTTAAGCATAGTTTCCCAGGTGCGAACTCTTATGGCATTTGGCGATCCTTTCTTCTGACTGCATAGGTTCAATTAGTAAAACACAGTGTGACCTTTAGCAAAAGGTTTTCAGGTAGCTGAAATGCATCCTTTAGCGTTTCAAAATATGTCAAAGAAATGTTGCCATTTAAACTGCTAGCATGAGGAAGGGGACACCCGCCTAGCCAGCCAGATCAGCCGAATCAACCCTGGCGATCAATGGGGTGCCTAGCCTCTGCTTGGTTATTTCCTCCTTCTCTGACTTCCTATTGCAGACCTGTCTCAATAGCAAAACTTGAAAGTGTCATTATCACCTCAGTCACTTGCCAGATCAAGGAGTGTCTGTTAGTTAGTTACCCTAGTGCTTTGACACATGTCATAATTTCTCCTCAGAAAAAAAAGTTCTGTGCTCCCCATTCCTGTTTTTGCTGCACAATGCCACTGCTTCAACTACCAGATGCTTCAACAGTGCTGATTTCTTTAAGTGTTGTTGCTGCATGTTTATTTGGGGTTTTTTTTTAGGAGTGGTGGGGGAGATGTGTAAATAGTCAGTGGGTGGCATTGCACTTAATTGGGTCTGGGTGGAGTCAGGAATTTCCTGCTAATATTTTCTACTTCTTAGAAAAAAAGCAAGGAAGTTCTTAGCAGGCTTCTTCACTGGTCCTCTTAAGTCTTCTGTGACAACAGCTATTTTCTTCCCAGTGAGTAGTATTTTTCCAGCGTGGGAATTGGGAGGGAAGAATCTGAAATCCCCAGAAGCACAGAAACTAAAAAACTCACCAGCCTACTTTGTCCAAACTCTCTGATACAAAAAGGTTCCACCCACGAACAAGAGCCTCAAGGAAAGCAGCACAAAATAGCAGACATACTTCAACTACATATTTTGTTGACCTTTTTTTGATTCCGTGTGCTCTAGTTTTCTGACTTGGATTAGCAGGCAAACCTGAAACACCCTCTGCTAACTGTAATGAAAATAGGATGCATTTATTACGACAAAGAGTTACAATTTGTTGAGTTGCAACATCTAGTCCTATGATACGTTGGAATGGCTGCATGGTCATTTTAGTGCGTTTGCTTACACTGCTGGATAAATTTAGGTCTCATTCACAAAACAAAATGCATGAAAACAAATGCTACTGGGCATTGCAAATCTTACTACAACTGAATTCAAAAGGCTCTAGGCCTTTCAGTTCCCTGATGGTGTTAAAAATAAGTAGAGAACACTTTCATAAAAGGAATGTAAGCTTCCTGCCCCCCCCCCCAGTTAACAGACTTGGGATGCAATCCAAAAACCCAATCCTACATGCTAGGGTGGTACAGTGGTTTCCTTTCACCCAACTTGGAACAGGTTCACCAGCCTCCTCTGTTGAGTGACACCAGCACAGACATCCCTGTTCTACCACTGAAAGTGGACAGAACTATTACTGGTGGCAAGTCTGCAGAAAGCCCACAAATTGGGTGTTCTAGGGGAAGGGATTATCTGATCTGCAATCCAATGGATCCTGAGCCAGCCCCATTGTGATGCCAACTCTTAGACTGGTATAGCCCAGAGCAGGCTTTTGCCTGCCTCTGCCTTGACCTGCATGAATTACAGGGTGGTGGTACTGATGGTGGCAGCTCCATTACACCGTGCTGCTTACCAACTGGGGATTGTTCTCCATTGGTGAAAAGGGATCATGGAGCCTGATCCTGACCAGCTTCAGTCAAAGCAGGAGAGAGATGGCACACAGAAAGCCCATCTCTAAACTGCTTACTTTAAAAATGAGTTATAGGAGAATGGAGTTGATGGGACAGAGGACTCAGTATCCTAATCAGAAGGAAGAAAATGAAGTGTGTGAGTTTGCAGGAGAAGGCTGCTAAGACCTTTCAGGTGGTAGATAAATAAATGATTAAGTTAATTTGGAATATGCAGAAAATGTAAAAAATAAAATCAAGGAACTGCAGAAAGGGGGAAGGAAGTCGCATTTAGAAATGTTAAAATGATTGTAAAATTACTGAAGTGTACAAAATTGAAAATCATACATAAAAATTAAAAAAAAAATACCTCTCAGGTGTGTATTGGTAATTAAGATGATATTCCTACCTGCTTCACTTTCCACTGAAGGAGATTGGAGTCTGGTTCAAGAAAGGGTTTTCTTAAATAGGCAGGAGGAGAAGGTTTTTTTTAAAAAGGGGGGAGGGAGAAACAAAAGGGCAGGGGACTGGCACCTTCATTAGAAAGGGCAGTTTTGGGAATCAATGTTAAGTTATGCACATTCATTAAAAAAACCCAACATCCAAAAAGGAAATTAATTTCCAAAGCTTAATTAAGATAGATGAGACAGAAGGGATCTATATTAAACTGTGTCCAGGTGTTTCATGCTATCTGACTTGGTAAGCATCATTTTGCTTCTGTTGGGTCACAAAGGAGCCTTTTAGTATGCCACAAACTAAAGCAGGCATGCTTCACATTCTAATATATGTGATGGGATGATGAGCTGCTTGTGCGTAAAAGCTTAGTCCCTCAGGGTTTGCTCAGCTTAGCAAAACTCTGTCTTTAGCGGAGCCCTTAAGCATGGCTCCCTCAGTCGCTGGCAGAATCCGACAGTGGGCGTTTGCGGAATCTCTTCCAACATAAAAGCTCCTTAACGGAAACGCGTCTTCTGGACTCTCGGCGTGACAGTTTCCGGCGAGGTGTGGGTGTCCCTATAGGAGGTCCTGAAACCTCCTCACTGTTTTCGCTGGAAGTGTCCCAGAGCCCTTTTTCCGACTCCCTTTCCCTCGGAGCTCCTTCTCTCCCCCTGCTGGTTCCTTCCTCTGCTGTTAAGTCTCTCCTAACCTCCTTGAGCCCTTCCACCACCTGCTCTGATGGCAGTTCCCTGACAAATATATATATCTTTGTTTTCTATGGTTCATTTTGGCTTCTCCATGCCAGGTTACTATAATTAGCTTTGTTTAATCTCCCCTCCTCCCCCATGGCCTTTCGCAAAGTTTGTTGTTTACATGATGGTGACTTCTAATTATCACAAGGGCAGCCATAAATATGAGTGTCTCGGTTTATACACAGATGAAAAGCAGGGCATGGATTTGTATTATTCACTGCTCTGTTTTGCACTTAACAACTTTTAATTTTCTACGCCATCTCCATAGGAATCTTATAGTACTTAGGAATATAGTTGAAATTCTCTTGTCTTTCTCTATAACAGATACTTGTGTGAAAGTAATTTACAAATGACTGAAATGGAATTGATCAGTCTATAAAGAACAGCTGATCACCAAGGGCTTTGCCAGGTCATTTAATGAGGTGTGCTCTTTAAACAAACATAATATGAATATAAGGTAAAAGTAAAGGACCCCTGTAGGGTATAGTCCAGTCAAAGATGACTGTGGTATGCGGCGCTCATCTCACTTTTCAGGCTGAGGGAGCCAGTGTTTGTCCACAGACAGCTTTCTGGGTCATGTGGCCAGCATGACTAAACCACTACTGGTGCACGGAGGACCATGACAAGTGCCAGAGCGTACAGAAATGCCATTTACCTTCCTGCTGCAGCTGTACCTATTTATCTACTTGCACTGGTATGCTTTCGAACTGCTAGGTTGGCAGAAGCTGGGACAGAGCAGCAGGAGCTCAGCACCACCGCACAGATTTGAACTGACAACCTTCCAATCAGCAAGCCCAAGAGGCTCAGTGGTTTAGACCACAGTGGCACCTACGTACCTCAATATGAATATGCAACAGCCCTGCATGTGATACAAAAAATAAAATTCTTGTGAGTGTTTGCCTCCAATTTACCAGCCTTCCTTATGAAGGAATTTATTTTCTGCACAGGTCGTTGTGTTTCACTAAAAATAGGTATTTTAAAAACAAATGTAGCTTTGTTGGCCCATTGGAAAACACCCTGAAATCCAGTTGGACAATACCTTTATAATGCCACATAAGTGTTGCAAGCTTTTGAGTTCTCCATAACTACTTGTTTAGGTAAGATGCTACACAAACTGTGTAAGAAGTGAGGAAAATTTTAAAATAAATAAATACAAAAGGTAGGGTGGTGGTGTAACTGACGTCAGCATCTGTGATGCAGTCTTGCTCCAAGATTCCTTCTTTTTCATATAAAATAATTTATGCTGCCAAGATTTTGAGTTCTGTGTAACTCACAGGCTAGCACAGTACAGTAGTGCCTCGCAAGACGAAATTAATCCGTTCCGTGAGGCTCTTCGTATAGCGGTTTTTTCGTCTTGCAAAGCAAGCCCATTGACAGCTTAGTGGATTAGTGCTATTAGCGGTTTAGCGGCTTTTAGCGGATCAGCTGATAAGCGGCTTATCAGCGGATCAGCTCATAAGTGGCTTAGGGCTTAGGAAAAGGGGGGGGGGGGAAGGGAAAAAACCCCACAGGAACTTGCAAGACATTTTCGTCTTGCGAAGCAAGCCCATAGAGAAATTCGTTTTGCGAAGCGCCTCCAAAACGGAAAACCCTTTTGTCTAGCGGGTTTTCCGTCTTGCGAGGCGTTCGTCTTGCGGGGCACCACTGTAAATGACAGCATCACATCCAAAGCATCGTGTTCCATTAACAACACTAAAATATTGGCTATATTAGGTTCCAATGTGATTTAAGTCTTAATGTAACCCCTAAGTCCTATCTTCCCCCTTAAATTTTTTTATTGGATGTTTTATTTAAAAAGATAATACAGATTTGTGGAATAAATTAACAGCAAACCGGTGCCCCTCAGTCCTAAATTCATTTAGTTAAAAGCACAGAGCAGCTCACAAAAACCGGTAGGAGTGTGTGTACTTGCTACCTGTGCTTGTTGTTTCCATAATACTGAGCTTTGGTTTAGAGTTATGTCTGAACCAGACCTCTTTATGCCTATCTCTTTTTAAAAAATGACTCTCCAACCCCTTTGTGGTTGAAACTGTATAAGAAGCTACTCCCTAGAATTGTGTTGATGCGTCATGGGTGGAATGTGCCTTCCCAGAGGGGTTATGCCAACTGACACTAGGCTGGTATTTAGCACCCACTTCTCATTAGGTTTTTATTATTATTATTATTATTATTATTATGTGTTGATGTTGAACAGTATTGTGTTTGCCTTGTTTCTTGCTTTATTTTTATGCTACTGTGTTTTGGAAGTTACTGAGCTTTTTTCAGTTTGGCCCAAAGTTGTTGTGCGCTTTCTTTTTTGCAAAATCTCAAAAAAAAAAAGGAAGTTTTTGAGCTATTTTTAAGAAAATTCACCAAAATCTACACTTCTGACATGGGTTGCCATACATCTGGATTTTCCTGGGCATTTTAGTGATTTCGGCCTTGACACTGTTTCCAACTGCTGAATCCTGGCTGTGTCTGGACATATGGCAGCCCTAATCAGTGCCCTGCCTGAGGACTTGTGCTTGCACAATGGAACTTGCGCAGGATTTTTGTTAGGAGAGGGACAGAACCTCAGATTTGTATTTTTAAAATTGATTTAGGGGGCAGCTGCATCCCTTGGCTGTACCCCTACCTTGCACCCCCTGACATTGTCTTGGGGAACACAGGAGCACCTCCAGAACTGTGCAGGGGAGAAGAGAGGGAGTGTTCCATCTGGAAGCTACAGTGCTTGTGTTAATGTGATGTTCACCATGGGATGTTGAATTCCACTCTTTGTCTCCGCTATCAACATTAAGGTTTTTAGTTAACTTGCTTAAGATTGATTTCATAACCACTTTTTATGTGTTGCAATGAGCATAAATTTTCCAGTGGACCTTTCAGAGCATATGGGCTTATGAATAGTTCAAGTTATGTAGGTTTTAGCTCAACAATCTAGGTTTTTCCTCAATTTCAACACTTCTTAGCATGTTGTCATAATACTGGGTTTGTGTTGAGCCATTCACAATTATGCTTTTTTCAGTTCGCATGCATCTTCTGCTTGTTTCACATAGTTGAGCAGATTTGCCCTGAACTTGAGCTTCGCTAACTGTCAGAAAAGTCACGAAGTGGTTCTGCTTCTGCTGCTGGAGCATCACTAATATGGTTGTCAAGCAAGCCACCCAGAGCACCTTTTGTTATAGGCCTATAAATAGCCTAAGTCAATAAAGTGCCAAGACTATCCCTTTAATCTTTCGTTTAATCTTTGAGGAGATTGGTCAGTCATTCTACTTTAGGGTAGAAAATATTAATTGTTTCTCTATGGGAAAAATGTACAGTCAATCCACTTAAATGTCAGCTGTAGTAAATGTGGTTTTCAAACTTTCCTTGAACTTCAGGCATGATATTTGTACAGCTGCAGAGCTCATGGGTGCTTATAATAGCTATGGAGGAGGGCCATTTCATCCATATGTTCTAGTAAGAGGTCACCATGTTATCCGGTGCAGAGAAAGGGACTCCCAGGAGGTTGGTAATCTGTTGAAATAGAAGGAAATGAAGCACGGAGCCCTTTGTGTGACTTTAAAGACATATCACCTGTGTGTGGCATTTTCATTTTCTGCTGTGAACGAAGCAGTTTTGAATTGTTCTGCACTGCAAATCAGTTGAGTAAATAGGACACTTGTGTGTGTGTCTAACTGATCAGAAGAAACAAGCAATTAGAATAGCATACAAAAAAGAAGAAGTCATGTTGTATTTCTGAGCTTGGAAGTTTGGCTTGTTTTGTGGATGTCATTCTAACTGCTCTTTTCTCTTTTGATTGGAAATGGAGGTAGAAGGTATAAATGCTTCCCACAGTTGAAACAACCCTACTTATAAAAAACAGGCTTGTGGATGTGAAGGTTACCCTTCCTTCTGAACTTTGGCTTTACTTGGTAGCTTTCATCAGGCAAGGGTTGTGTGGTGTGTTGGAGTGCTGTGGGCCTCAGTTCATATTCTGTTTCCTTAGGTATTTGTTTGATACATGTTTGATGTATTACAGTATTTTAATATTTTTTTGGAAGCCGCCCAGAGTGGCTGGGGAAACCCAGCCAGATGGGCAGGGTATAAATAATAAATTATTATTAGTAGTAGTAGTAGTAGTAGTAGTAGTAGTAGTAGTAGAATCAACTGTATGCTCCAAATTTCCAAGTCCTGTCTTATCAGAAATGTCTAGCCATAACTCATCTTGAGGTTGTATTGGACCTTCTGATGTCTCACAGGTTCTTGCAAGCTTAGGTTAAGGCAGTTGACTGACTCACTACATAGAGGCACATAGGTCTGGAGCATACCTGTCAATATCTTTGGCAGAGGCCCAGGAGGAAATCAACAGAGTAAGAATAAATACATGAAGGAGTGAAGGGGTACAAATAAGGAATAAAATGAAACACTGCTTGCTCTCCTCAACCCTAGCAAGAGTTTAGGTAGTCAACAATGATGAGAATATATATGGTGCAACCAAAGTTATGCTATGTAACATTGTGTAATATGAAATGTGTCTTCTGTTTGGTGTGAATATGTTGGTTGATCTGCTTCAGGAAAAATGTTGTCTTACCCTTAACAGGGGAAATCAGTTTTGTGCTGCTACCAGTAGTTGTCTCTGGTCTTCATGTTCACATTGAAACTTTTTAGGCAAGTAAGAGGAGAAAGAAATCACATTTTTTATAAACACTACTGTCGTTCATGTTCTCTCTCTCTCTCTCTCTCTCTCTCTCTCGTGTGTGTGTGTGTGTGTGTGTGTGTGTTTAGGTAGTCTTACCTTGGTTTAGTTGATGATATTGTTCAGATGGATAGCAGAACTACTTTCTTATTCTGGTGATTCATATTACATAGTTATTCCTTGGTATTTATAGATAGTATCCAGTGAATTATTTGAGGTGTGTCCAAGGGAATGCATAGTAGAATGTTTTACTTTTTTCTCACTTAGACAGCAGCCTACCATGCTATATCACAAGCTGCTTTTGGAAGGTTCTCCCAGTTTCAGAATTGGCTTGCTATGTCGCATGGAAGACTACTGTTTTGAAAAACCCAAATTAAAGACTGAAAAGAGTGCTGCTTCAACTATATAGTTGCTCCTACTTCTGTATAATTATGCAAATTAAGAAAACCATACTGGTATTTACCTCCTCCCCCAATGCTATTTGGAGTGCAGAATTTGACATTCTTTGTTCTTTTTTATTCTGGCAATAATGTCTATAGCCCCTTAGGAATACATTTTAATAATATATTAATATAATAAAAATAACTTTTGTTAAATAGAAATACATTTAAACTCTGATTTTATGCAATTAGTGTTCTATAGCAACACTTTAGCCAAAATCTATTTCGTTATGGTGGTGTGCGACTGTTTTGATTCATGTGTTGTGATTTCCATATTCAAATATGAAAACAACTTGTGCCAATTAATTTTCCAGAAAATGATGGCAAATAGGTTTATTTGTGTGTTGGATTACGAACATTTTTAAGATGGGGGGCCTTGATCATTGGGTTCTTTCTAAAATGCTGGAAATAGTGGTAATGTAATTTTACAGTGATGATTAGTGTAATTCAACTCACTAATATCTTAATAGATATCATCAGCCAGACAAGACAGATGTGCTTAGTTTGAGTGTTGAATGCCTAAGACATGCAGAAGTGAATGTCCAATAAAATATCATGCACACCAAATTACAAAAATAAAATAAAAATCATATGGGGAAAAGTAAGAGGTTTTTATTCATATGAATTCTAACCAATCAGCAGAGAATATAAGGTTATAATGCTATACACACTCACCTGGGAGTAATCCCTGCTAAGCACAGGGATATTTAATTCCCAAGTACACAAGTATAGGATCAGGCTGCACTTCTTTGCTTAGAGGATGTCTGCTGTTCTAGCATTATAGCAGTTAATAAAGACCTGAGCAGGTAAGGGATTCAGTTTACATATTTTGCCAGCTATTTGAAGGCAGGCTAAAATTGCTTCTTTGTATGACAACTCTTTCATTCAGTCAGCATAATGAATAAAATGTAGTAACCTTTTTGTAAAATAAGGTGTAAGGGAGCTTGATAGAGGTTTATAAAATCAGGCATGGTGTGGAGGAAGTGGATAAAAATATGTTTGCTTTCCTCCCCTCTCATGTCATAATACTGAAACAAACGAAGCTTGCTATTTCTCCCCCTCTTCCTTATTACATATATTTCTTTTGAATACACTGCTGAATTGGATCTCTGGGCTGTACTGGTTTCTGAACACACTCATGGGCTAGTTGTCCTCCCATGCGACTTAGACTGCTAGAGCATCTTAGTTGTTGAGATGCCTGGGAAATGAAGGAGAGGAGATGGGTTGAAGTTGCTAAGCAGGAGACTTTGAATTTAGCTGGCTGTTTCCCTACTTCCAAGGAGACCACTGTAAGGCAGTGGGAGTCCTGTGCCCATTGCCCTCAGTAACACATGAGTGGATGGCGGCAGCAGCAGAGAGAACAAGGAATAGGACAGGACCTTGGTGCTACTAAGCTAAGCTACAAAGGTGGTGTTGGAGCAGGGCCTCTATCTCCATGAATTTGTCTAGTCTTTTAAAGCCATCCAAGTTGGTGACTATTACTGCCTCTTGTGTTTATCTAGGCACTGTGCAAATAAATACAGTAGGAGATAAGAGATGACAGGTGAGAACTAAGAAGCATGGAGAGGGGAATATGAAATAAAAAGTCTTCTCTACTTCTGCTTAGACTCTCTGGACGTGGCAAATTCTGCCTAAAATGGGGAGGATGTCTCACTCAGAGAGCCAAAGTCTGTACTTAACTTGAGGAACTATGGCACTCCTTACCACAAGGAAATAATTGTGGTGTAGAATTCAGCCATTTTTTAAGGAGGGGTTAAAATGATGACATTAATTGCTTTCCATTTTGTGTCTGGCTCCATCCTTACACCACCCTTTTGTGAATACTGGGCCTCAGTAACTTTCTCTGTCCTTTCAAGTGGGACCTGAGGGCAGAAAGTCTTTAAAATTCCCTGAAATGTAGAATTTGTGCCACAGAATGTGCAAAATAACCATAAACTTTCTGATGATGATTTCTAGCCATGATGTCAGTGTGCCTCTGTAGGGAAACTGTAACACTGAGAGAATTTCAAATGTGAAAATGTTTTATTTAAAGTGTTTGGTGTGTGTGGCAGGCAGTTTACTTCTAACCTAAGCCTGTGATTTACAGTGTATAGGGGGTTCTTCAGTTGGCCATCTTCCAGGAAGCAGTTAGGCTGACACATTTATTAAAGAGGTAACTGTACAACTTCCACCATTATGACATTTTGCAGTAGAATTCAGTTTTTGTATGGATCAGTAGAATCCAAAAAGAGCAATCTGTCATAGGTCCCTTAGCGGGACTTCCTATTTAAATTCATTGGTCTTCCGATAGAGTCCAGTGAGATGCTGAAATTCCTTAAGATTAGATGGTTCTGAGGGAATAGAATAATACGGCAGTCACAGCACTCTGAACAGTGTTGTCAGTGTTGTCAAGACTCATGAGCAGGGCCGGCCCATTCATGAGGCAGACTGAGGCAGCCACCGTAGGCAGCAGAATCCAAGGAGCACCTCCATGGGCATCTGCCCATCGCCACTGCTGTTTCACCTTCGGTGGCAAAACTAGATGGGCTGCCCCTGCTCAGAAGAGTCTGCAGCTGGGGGCTGAAAAGGTAGCAAGTGTGCTTCTGAGATCTGAGAGAGTATTCTGGCACCAGGCAGCTGTTCAACAGGAAGGTGCAAAGACAACTGTTATGTAGTGAAGTTTCACCCTGGGCCAGCAGGGGGATACTGTATATAGTTTTCACTCAGGTCTGTAGATAGTTTTCACTCAGGTCCACGTCAGTTATTTTAGGTGGGAAACGCTGGGCTGTTGTTGCTACAATGTTGACAGCCGGCTGCCTATAAAAGCAGGCCGGCTGAGCTGTTTGCAGTCAGTTTTATTCCAGCTTACAAAATAAAGAGCTACTTGGAGAAATCGCTGTGTCGTCTGCTATGTCAACCCACAACTTAACACTGGCGACGAGGATGGGATCGATGGACATCAGAGCATAGCCAGATGCGGCCAGCCTCTGAACTGAGCTGAATCACAGAGCGAAATCACTGAGCGAAATCACTGGACAGAACCAATTCAGAGCTGACTGTTCTGGCTAAGAGCACTGTGTTCCATTCATCGCCCTTCACGCCGGCATCAGAATCATGGCTTCACTTGTGCCTCTACCGCCATTTGCGCCAGCCTCTGAATCATGGGACTCCTACCTCGCTCGGTTCGACTGCTACCTCCAAGCCAACGAGCTGACAGCAGTATCAAAGGATCGGAAGCGGGGCCTATTCCTCAGCCTCTGTGGGCCTGAGGTGTTTGAGACGGCCCGAGCATTGGTTGCGCCTGAAGCAGTCCAGGCAACACCATGGGACACGATCCAAGAGAAGCTCCGCAACCACTACGCACCAAAGCCGTCCAAGATTGCTGCCCGCCATGCGTTCTACCACCGGAACCAGGCAGAGGGGGAGTCAATCAACAACTACACCACCGCCCTGCGACAGGCTGCAATGCACTGTGAGTTCCGAGACTTAGACGATGCCCTGATGGATCGAATCGTCTGCGGGGTCCGGGACATCCATCTGCAACGGCGTCTCCTCGCCAAGCCAGACCTCACGCTACAGAAAGCCATTGAGGAGGCTGTGGCCTCAGAAGCTGCTGAACGCTCCGCCCAGGAGATCTGCAAGTCCAGCAGCCCGCGTCTTGCTAGGGAGCCAGTTCCGGTGCATCATGAAGAGGCCAGCAGTGATGAGGCATCCTCCAGTGAAGATGATGACGTGCACCAGACAAAGCGGGAGCGCAGGAAGTTCCAACAGAAGTCCAAGGGCCAACCAGAATGTGCCGGCTGCGGAGGCAACCATTCCCGTGCCAAGTGTCGATTCAGAGACGCCATCTGTAGGAAGTGTTCCAGAAGGGGCCACATCGCTAAGGTCTGCCGATCGGCTCCGTCTGACACCCCCCCTTCTTCGACTCGCAAGTCCAAGTCTTCACTCCAGTCTGCCAAGGAAAGTTGTTTCGCTCTCACCAACTGCCGCTGCCCGTCTGGAACCACGATTGGCCAAACCGACTCGCCTACGCGACGCAAGCTGAACGTCACTGTGCTCATTGAAGGAGCTCCATGTGACATGGAGATCGACACCGGGTCTGCCCTGTCCATTGTGTCATGGAGCACCATCAAAAGACTGGTACCCAGAGTGTCCAAAAGGCAACTCGACTCTCACCGCGTACACCTGAGAGACTACCAGGGAAATGACATTCCCGTGGTAGGCGTTGGCCGGTTCCGGATTGCCTTCAAGGATTTTTCGGGCCTGCTCCGGTTGGTGGTGGTCGAAGGTCAGCGGCCAAGCCTCCTAGGGCTAGACTGGTTTGATGCCCTCGGCCTGGAAGTCACCGGCATCAACTGCATCTCTAACGCAGAGACTGAGGGTCTGGCAGAGTTTCCAAGCGCCCAACTTATTTAAAGGACTATGTTGTTGGACATGTATCACTGTTGGTCTAAGTATGGGAAATGTAACCGATATGCTTTTGTGCCTAATTGAACCATTACGCGTAGTGCTGTATATAAGGAAACCATTACAATTGTAACTAACGCCTTATCTCGGTGGGGAGGGGTGTTATGTAGTGAAGTTTCACCCTGGGCCAGCAGGGGGATACTGTATATAGTTTTCACTCAGGTCTGTAGATAGTTTTCACTCAGGTCCACGTCAGTTATTTTAGGCGGGAAACGCTGGGCTGTTGTTGCTACAATGTTGACAGCCGGCTGCCTATAAAAGCAGGCCGGCTGAGCTGTTTGCAGTCAGTTTTAGTCCAGCTTACAAAATAAAGAGCTACTTGGAGAAATCGCTGTGTCGTCTGCTATGTCAACCCACAACTTAACAACAACCAAGTTAAAATCACTGAAGGCTAAAGCTAGGAAGAGAGGCTCTACCTGCAGTTTTCCAAGACAACTGAATCCGGATTGTCAGTTGGTGGTGGTTGTCTCCACAAAAGCAATGAGTCCCTGATCAGAAACAAAACTTCAAATAGAACCTAGATGAAGCATGTAAATTAAGTGGGGTAAAGAGAATCCTGACAAAATCAAGACTTAAGGTGAAGTTGTCTGTGCAGCCTGTGAGTTAAGGAGAAGGAAAAGAGCAAATGCCTGTTGGTTTAGATTAGTAAAAAGAATTAGAGCAAGTAAGCAGCCTTATCTTCAAAGTAACTGTTATATCATAAAGTAAATAACTGCCCAAGCATCATTTCACATCTTTCCTCGTAATAGTATAAGTGTGGACCCAGCTATGGTGCATGGTAAAAGATGCATACAGTGGTACCTCTGGTTACAAACTTAATTCATTCTGGAGGTCCATTCTTAACCTGAAACTGTTCTTAACCTGAGGTACCACTTTAGCTAATGGGGCCTCCCGCTGCTGCCGTGCTGCCGCTACGTGATTTCTGTTCTCATCCTGAGATAAAGTTCTTAACCCAAGGTACTACTTCTGGGTTAGCGGAGTCTGTAACCTGAGGTGTTTGTAACCCAAGGTTCTACTGTAAAGGAATTACTTGGAATTATTTTTAATTTCCTTCCACACCCATCTCAAGGCGATGTACAAAATAAAATAAAAGCAACTTTTAAAAGTTAAAGACAACACAGATAAACTTTAAAACAATACAAGGTAGACATGTATAGTAGATACCTATTTATCCAGCTCAGAAAGCTTGTTGGAACAAAAATGCCTTAAATTGTTTCCAGAAAATGGCACCTGCCATATCTTGACAGGAATGGTTTCCCCTCAGAACAGGGACAGCCACATAAAAAGCTCTGCTCCAAATTACTGTGGAGCGGCCATCTGAGATCCTTAGAACTGTAACTCACAGCCATTCCAGCAAGCATGGGCAGTCGCCAGGGATGCTGGGAGTTGTAGTCCAATAACACCAGGAGGACACCACATTGGTTATCCCCGATCAAAGGAAAGAAGGAGAAACTCCCCCATCCGCACAGTTGACAGGCCTTTTCTCCCCAGAAATCCAGTGGATTGGAACCACTCACAGGGTTTATGATGTGTGAGCCTGTTCCATCCCGATTGACATGTGCACCATCTGTGTTTTCATGCTCGTTACAACTTTTCTACAAGAAAACACGTATCTTGGCTAAAAGTCAGTATTCTAAAGTATCACAAACTTTGTATTCCAAATTAATAAATAAAGCAAGTACCCCTCTGGCTGGAAAAATATGCACTTCTAATTCATAGACTTCAGCATCCACTTCTCAGATATCCAGAAGACTAAACATCTAGAACAGAGCTTTCCAAACTTTTCCTGTTGGTGACACACTTTTTAGACACGCATCATTTCGCGACACAGTAATTCAGTTTTACTGGCAAACCGAAGGTTAAACTAACCTCTTTCCAGTCCTGGGAAGAATGCAGGGGAGCATTCACGCAACACACCTACACACTGCAACTGACACACTAACATGTCATGACACACAGTTTGGAAAGCTCTGATCTAGAGATTTAGCAATGACTGCCGCTATCACTAGCTCAGTGTATGCTCTGCCCTGTTGGTTGCACCCATATGTATCAAGGCAATGTATGCAGTATAATAAGAACAACTAAAAAGAAAAGTTAAAGCAAATGAATTGAAAAACAACCTTTATGGTTTAACCAGATTTATTAATTAAATGGCAGGGGTGAGGAATCTATCTCACCTTGAGGGTTGCATTTTTCTGTGCCAATTTCCAGGGGCCGCATATCAGTAGTCAGGGGGACCAGAGGAAAAGGTGGATAAAGTGATGAAAATAAATGTTAGCTTTGTGCAGTAGGCTAGTTTCTGTATACACTCATCCAGCCCTCTCTGCATTAATCAAATTGAAATCAATGGGACAAGTTAGTCATCAGTAAGTTAACTTGCATTGATTGTGATGGTTTACCACTTTAAAAGCACCTACAATTTTCTACACACTGTTTATAGGTTAAAGCAGCCTAAAAATGTAATAGCCATGGTACAAAGACAAAAAAGGAACTGGTAGGGAACAGAATATATACAAACCGTTTTCAATTTCTAAGTGCAATAAGACTTATTTTGTACAAACATCCCTATTGTATTTTTCTCGGTGGCATTATTTAATCTGCACTAGCATCTTCAGATCTTAGCCGAGGCATTAAAGCAAACAAGGAAGCAACCAATTTGGCCGAAAATGATCTGTTGTTCGTGTTGGCAGCCAGGAATAACCAGGTGTTTGGCATTTTCTTATCGCTTTCCTAAATAAAACATCTAGTGTTACAAGCATCAGCAGTTGACAGGAATTGGACCATATAACAACAGACTTACTACTAAATAAATGTTTGAAGAGAACACATAAAAGATAAATGGGATAACTCCATCTCAAAGCTGTTTCTGTGATGGTTACTTGGGTGTGGTGGAGAGTCCTTTTTTCTTCTTGGGCATAAATACACATACATACATGTACAATAGCTCTTTTCAGAGAGAATGGAAAACCAAGGTTTTCTGCTTCACATACTACTTGAGCTGCACCTTTAGCTCCTCCTTGGTTATGCCTGTCAGGAGGAGATCCACTTTGGGTTTTCAACTAACAACAGTTCATTGTGAGGTTCAGACTTGAGGAACTTTGGTTTGTTTAATGGTTGAAACAGTATCTGGATCTACGGTGGATATTTACGAAGTTTGGAATTTGCTGGCCTATAGAATGGAGATTTTAAAAACCCATAATCTTCAAATAAACAGAGAGAGCTATGTATGGAGAGAGCAGTTGCTTCTAAGCATGCAGAAAAAAGATAAACAGATTGCAGTAAGGGATTTGAAATTTTCTGTTAGAATTAGACTGACACATCTAATGTGTCGCCTTAATTTTTTTTTTTTTTAAGAGGCAGCACCTGTTTGGCACAAAATTTCCCACCTCCTTTAGGCTAAGTTTAAATGTTTTAAAGAGTAAAATGAATATATCTAAAATTTAAGATATGACATTGGAAAATTAGATTGTAAGGTGGGGACAAGGTGATAAATTGCTGGTTTAATTTTTATAAATTTGGAACGCAGGAGCGGGAGATGTGAGGAAGTCCAAAGAGGACAAGAAAATATGTTATAAAATGTGATATTTCTGTATGTTTTGTTTTGTGTGTTGTAACTAAAAAACCCTTAATAAATATTATAAAAAAAAACACCAAAATTTCCCACCTCCACGCAGAATTGACATGAGTAACTTGGCTGGGCACCTTTATCCTACTGCTCAAAACCCTTTTAAGAGTGGATCCTTGGCCCCAATAGTTGAAGGCTGTGTTATCTAGAGTGGAATAGAAATGTGGTAGTAGGCTACAATTCATAATGTGGTAGTTGTGGCTTGACACTTGTAGTTTAAATGTTACTTGTAAACACCGACTCTGAGAACTCCACGCACAATGGTTACTTAAAAATGCACGAGTTGAGTGAGTGCTAGTGAAAGGAAATGTGGTACAATCGAATGCAGAGCACGCCGGTTGCTTGATGAATGTTTTGATGTCCTGATGATTTAATGCATTAGACACTTAGAAATATGCTGTATTTTTGTAGCCTATTATTATTACTGCAATCTTTTCCAGACGGCTGGCTGGCAATGACCTCGCTTTTATTCATCCGAAGGCCTTGTCTGGGTTGAAGGAGCTCAAAGTTCTGTAAGTAATCAAATTTCAGAGCTTCATGGGGTAATTCTTTACTTCTTTCTTGTCCAGTCAGCATATTCACTGACGGAATGAGCGGAATTGTGTATTTTGTTCTAGGATTTTTTTTGGACAGTGCAGAGGCAGTAACAGGAAAAGTTCTATTGCCTTGTCACTTTTTAAACAATTCCAGTGGAGGATTAAACTGTGGGTGGCTGGTTGCAACTTCGTTTAAATGTTTATTGCTTCATTTAATTGGGGGTCAATGTGTGGTTCTGAGGGCCATGCACGCATGCATAGAGCACTATGGTATTAGCTTGAATTAGAACTACGTGGGAGTTGCCCTGTATGAAATTGTTTGGGTGAAGCAGCTTGCAATGAAGTTGCTATCTTTTCCTTTTAACCAAAAATTCAAGTCCCACCACCACGACTGTAATGGCAAGCTGAACATCACCACAATTGTGTAGGGACTTCATACACCAAGTCCTTTTTGCATAGGTCAGCCTCCATAGGTTTTGTCTCAGTTGTTCACTATGAATGAAGCCTCAGAATTTAACGTGTAACAGGGAATCCTGTTTACATGTCTCAGAGCTTCTGATTATACTCCAGGCGTAGATGTTTTGAGGTGAAGAAACACTAATCAGTAGGCTAAAGGATGTGTTTCTGAACTCATTTTTTGGTGGCTTACTGGACCTCGTCTCTCTCGTCTCTCTCCCTTGTATGATCTCAAGAGAATATGGATTTTTTTTCCTCACTAGGCACAGGGCTCAGGCTATATTGAACTGTCATTTAGTTCAGAATTCCAGGGAGGGGACATAGACAAGAAGTACAATGGGAACAAACTGTACTGAATTTGTGAATGTCAGTTGAGAGACTTGTCCAATCTGTTTATTCTGTTCATGTTCTTATCCCCCCCCCCCACCTTTTCTTTTTACAGCACTCTGCAGAACAATCAGTTGAAAACCGTTCCCAATGAGGCCATCAGGGGACTCAGCGGACTACAGTCCTTGTAAGTTTCCTTGAGAATTCTCTGCTCCTGCATCTGTTTTCTTTCCTATTTTCACATCTCTCTGAACATACCTTGCATTCTGGAAGCTGGAAGCAGCTCATACAGCTCTGTACATGAATAACTCTTAATTATTCTAAATGCATTTGGAAGGGTATTGCTCATGCTGTTTGCAAATGCAAAACTTTCTAAAACAATCAGAAAAACTTCACAGTGAGTGAAAGGGTTTTTTAAATGGAATTGTTACAGGTGCTTTGTGCTCATGTGGGGATACATGATCATAATCAATTGGGGTTTTTCTCTCTCTAATGAGCAGGCAAATATATCTTTACAACTACCACAGTCCTGGAGTGGAGAAGAGCTGAAAATATTGTGTTTGTGTATTCATTGTGTGTCAGAGTGTATGGATATATGAGTGTGTGACTGTGTTTGTGTGAGGGAGAGAGTGTTGTGTGTCTGCGTGTCTGGTGCATGTGTTTGTGACAGTGATGTGTGTAGTTTTTGCTTCACCCATCGTTGGAATGCAGACTGTCAGGAGACTGACCAAGTTCAAATTGTTATCAGTACTACTACTACTGCCCTGGACCATCAGATCCCAGGGCAGTTTACAACACTTTAAAATTCAGTTTTAAAAACCAATAAAACAAATTTCCCTGCATCTGGCTGAAATAGGCCCCACCCTTGATCTATTGTGAAGATATTAAACATTTTTTCCATAGCACTTCAGTCTCAGCCCAGTTCTGAGTCTTTGGAAGGGGAATTTTCTCAAGTGCAATTCCTTTGTGATCCTACTAGGTCATTATTGAAGCACAGGACAAAAACGCAAAAAATGTCATTGAAAATGTATGGATTTGGCTTGAGAGAGAAAAATAATTCATGTTAATCCTTTTGACCTATAATTCAAGTCCTCCAGCACATTTGTTGATTCAGAATGGTCTAAGGAAGTTCAGAAATGCTTTCAGGTCTGCAAGCTGTTTTGCAAAAGAAATTCATTTGTATTCAACGACGTAACAGTCTCCAGTCACCCGCCACCAACAGAATGGCTACCATAGTTTAGGGCTTCCTTTATTGACAGAATTATGCTTCAGCTGCAAAGGCAAGTTTCTGTGTATATGTTCTTTAGTATTTATGCAATTTGTTGTGGCTAACATACTTTTGTCTTTGATTTCTGACTATAGAATGCATTAAAATTGTCCTAAAATCAACTAGTTAAAATCCACACAACAGATTATGTTATTGGAAGAAGTTGCCTTCAAGACAAGGGTGTTCAACATTTTCAAGCAAAAACTGAGAATACCTTATTGTATACTATTGCAATTGTATCTTGGTGCACAGCTGGTAAACACCAAAGACTCTTGCTATACAGTAGATCTGAAAGAAAAAGATAGGAACAAGGAAAGAGGCAGTTTCTGTTAAGGTGGAAGAAGGCTATTAATGATTTTATATCCATTGGAAGTATGCTGAACATACTTTGCCATGACGGACCAGCCTGTCCAAACAATAGAGCAGTCGTGTCAGTGTGCTCCTGGCAGCTCTGCTCTGTCTGCAGTTAGGGTGGCTTGTTATCTGCAGCTACTGAACAGCCATCAAGGGCAGCTTCTCATAGAATGTATTATAGAAGTCTAGCCTCAAGTTTACAAAGGCATGAATGATGGCGAGAGGAGATTCATTTTGGCAACAGCTGTCTCATCAGCTTGATTACTGTATACTGTGTGCTTGGAGGGTGTTCAAATATTGTCAGTTGTGGAGCCTGTACAGGTAAAGGTAAAGGGACCCCTGACCATTAGGTCCAGTCGTGGCCGACTCTGGGGTTGCGGCACTCATCTTGCTTTATTGGCAGAGGGAGCCGGCGTACAGCTTCTGGGTCATGTGGCCAGCATGACTAAGCCGCTTCTGGTGAACAAGAGCAGCACACGGAAACACCGTTTACCTTCCCGCCGGAGCGGTACCTATTTATCTACTTGCACTTTGATGTGCTTTCGAACTGCTAGGTTGGCAGGAGCAGGGACCGGGCAACGGGAGCTCACCCCGTCGCAGGGATTCTAACCGCCGGCCTTCTGATCGGCAAGTCCTAGGCTCTGTGGTTTAACCCACAGTGCCGCCCACGTCCCTGTAGGACTTGCCTAAAAAGAACTTTAAATGGTTTGATGCATGTAGTAGTACTATAGCATTATTAGAAACTGACCTTTTGGGTAAGGATTTGTTCCAGATAGAAATGTTTTGAAAGTATTTGAGGTGTGCAGTGTTAAAGCAGATAACGCTTTTACATGTAAAACACTAGAAAATTGCTGGTCTCACTCTGTTCTCCCTCCCTCCTTTTCTTTGAAAAAGATTTACGTAGCTGTCATCTCAGTCCAAAATCTTCAAGTTTAAACGTTACTTAGCTGGTTGCCTGGCAGTATTCCCAACTTTATAGGAAGGAAGCTTTAGGGGGATTTTTTCTTCGTGACAAAACGTATTTCACCACCTCAGAATTTCATGAGTATGGTTTGTGTATGTACAAACCATTTTGGTAGCCCTTGATGTACTGAGGTTCAGGTTGTCTGAAAAAGACAGATAACATTTTCATCCTATCTAAGCTTTTGTTAAAGAGTTTACCAGTTCTCAATATTGGCCCAATTGATGGGCAGTAAAAAATGAAAAACACAATAGCTGTTACTGGTCTGTCATTGCAAGGTATGTTCATCATATAAAACGCTGGTTATATCCCAGTGGATATAAAACCATTAACAATCTTCTTTCACCTAAACCGGAACTGCCTCTTTCCTTGTCCCTATCTCCTTCTTTCAGATCTATAATGGGAGAGAGTTCTGAAGGGTAGGGGGCATAATAACGGCCTTCTTCCTATATCATACAGAATAGACCCCCTGATAAAATTGTGTCTGCAGGAAGCCCTCTCATGCAGAGCGCAGTGATCTATTGAGTATCTAAGGGGTGAGACAATATTTTAGGTATATTGGCCTTACCAATTTCAGTGACAAGTGAGTAAAAGATTAATACATAACACAAATGCCAAGAAAGGTTTTGTGGCCCCTTTTAAAAGTGTAAAACTAAACGTGTGTAATCTGTGTTTGCACTCATGCACTTGGTCTCTTGTGACACAGTTGGTAACTCCAAGAAGGCCACAGAATTGATGTGTTTGCTTCATAAAGTCACTGCTCGACTGCCAGCTGTGGGTGTGCTAGCATTTATTAAATAGGCTGTATTGAGCTATGGCAAGGTCTGCTATACCTACAAGTAATACAGCTGGCATGCCATACCTACAAGTAATACAGCTGGGAAAGTGCTTGTTAACTCAAGAGTGGATTTGTTGTCCTTGCCATGATGCAATTTCTGTTGTATCCAGCCTTATCAGTGCTCCCCTCTTAAATCTAATAACTACTTTGCAGTCATTGGAGTGATTTCCTTGTGGTTTTTGAAGTAGCACTTAAAAAGAACAAAGTTCACTCCAGACGTCTGTTGTCCTGCAGCGGTTTTATCTCAAATGTACACTCTGAGATGACGGCTTGTGTCAATATCTCCTGTTTCACTGCTGGAATAATGCTATTAGATTTCCTGAGCCATGTAAATACTGTACCACAGCAGCAAAGCAAATGAAGAGAGTCATGAGAGATTAAATCGCAAGAGTGAACAGAACAATCTACTGAGAATAGAGAACACATACGTGATCTAAATGTACTCATTCCCCTCCATTGTACTCTATAACATCATTTACAACATCCTCCTAATTCTTTTGAGACAGAACTGGCAGGCTGTAGTGCTGCAGAAATGGAAATTGTGAAGTGTTATGCGTGCGTCATAATCTCATTCAGTTGTTGTGTTGTTTTAGTAGCTCTTGATTTTTATCTGCTGCTTTATATTTGCTGCTACTCGGTTTTGAGCAATAATACTTTAATATTTAAGTGTATTATTATTATTTGTTGTTGTTATATGCCTATATGCCAGTTTGGATACTCAAGTCCACAAGCCACTCATAAATTAGTATATTCCTATTGCTTCCTTTACTGCTTCAGAAAAACATCTTGCCAGTTGCTGCTGTTGTAACCTTCAGTGAACTTTCCTGATGTGTCATTCCCTGCTTTCTCCTTGCTGGCACGTGCTCTGGGGCGGGAGGAGCAGACTACTACCACAAGCTCCTAAATCTCAGTATCGGTGGTTACTAGCAATGATAACTATGTTCTACCTCCATTGTCTGAGTCAGTTTGCCTCTGAATAACAGCTGTTGGGAATCACAAGTGGAGGAGAGCACAGATACCCTCAGGTCTTGCCTACAAGATTCCCATAGGCATGTGGTTGGCCAACATAGGAACAGAATGCTGGACTGGGTAGCCTTTGGTCTGATCCAGCAGGATTCTTCTTATGTTCTCAGTACATTCAGGAATAATTTTAATGTTCTGTCTTCCATAAGAAATATATGATGCTTACTTTGTTCTTGCTCCACTGACCATTTTATGTGTTTGAACTAAAGTGTGAAATGAGACCTGATAAGTAAAAATAATAGTAATTAATATGAGTGTGTGCCCAGCAAGCATGAATTTATAGGCCAGAATTTGAAATAGATTTCTTATAAGCAAATATCCAAATGGGAAAGCTGGAGCCTGGAGCACTTCTTATGAAAAGAAGAATCTGTTTCCTCCTTAATGGATAACTAAAGCAGACATTTGTAAAACTGCTGCAACAGCAATGAGGAAATATTACTTGCTTGGTAACACTATATAGCAGGGACAAGGAACCCTTTTTGGTTTGATGGGCTCAGTCCTTATCAGGATCTCCCTTGCTGTCCAAATTTGTCAGGTGGGTGGCTTCACCCATCAGTTAACAGCACAATGATGTCAGCTACAAGATGTTTTGTAGTCCCAAAGACAATGTCGTTGCTAAAACGAATTGTGTCCCCCACCCTCCGTTTTAGAAGGTCTATGCAAGCCACTTCCTGAAGCATTGAAGTATATGATGTAGGTGTGCCCAGTGTTGCACTGTTTGGGGGCTATTGTCTGTATCAGTTTTGTACTTGCAAAATCCTTCATATTTGCAGATGTGCATGTACTTTTAAACTATATCCCTATAGTATGGAGATTTACAACAGGACAACGGAAGTGGATTTAGCAAGCCATTATGGTTGCTAAGATACTTTGAGCCTCGAAGGATAAACACCCACCATCTATTATGCAATCACTGTCATTGCTACATTGGAATTCATTTCCTATAAAGGGTCTGGAAACTTATGAGGAAGGGTTTATGAGGAATGGCCTTATGAGGAAGGGTTGAGGGAATTGGGCATATTTAACCTGGAAAAGAGGAGAGTGAGAGGAGATATGATAGCCATATTCAGACATCTAAAGGCCTGTCACCTGGAAGATGGAGCAAACTTTCCCCCCCTCCTACTCTGGAGGGTAGGACTCAAACCAATGAATTCAAGTTACAAGAAAGGAGATTCTGACTTAAAACATCAGGAAGAATTTTCTGACAGTAAGAGCTGTTCAGCAGTGAAACAGACTCTCTTGGGAGGTGGTGGGCTCTCCATTGGGGTTTTTTTAAGCAGAGGTGGATGGCCATCTGTCATAGATGCTTTAGTTGAGATTCTTTCATTGCAGGGGGTTGTACTAGATGACCGTCAGGGTTCATTCCAGCTATAATTATCTGATTCTATAATTCTATATGAATACTTATTTGGATATCTGGGTGACTCTTAACAACTTGCGTGTTGAATTTAAGATGGATGTAATGATTACTGCATCCTTAATGTGAGATGGCGGTGGTTTTTGTTTTTCTTTCTCCTTCACATCTTTATTTTTCTTTAGTTTATCAGAGCAGATTTAGTCAAAATATAGAACCTGCATTACTAGCTCTGGAGATGTGCTAAACTACTTCAGCAAAGAAGCATGCTAAATACATTAGTTTTGTAAGATTTTTGTTGTTGTTGTTCTTTGGCATTACGCATCTCTTATGTGCTGAGAAAATTTAAAAATAGAATCCCCCTAAAGTCAGTGTGGACTTTTGCCTGCTTGCACTGGGAAGAAGGGATGAGAGAGAAGAAGTGAAGCACCATCCACTCCTTCCTTTAAAATAGGCTAAATGCTAAGATGCTTTTCAGTCAGCTGTAATATAAGCTCATCCATATTAGCTCTTGCTAAGTACATAAGGGAAGCAGCTCTTTTTGTGTAGCACAATGCATTGGGCTTTAAGGAACCATTCCGTAATAACATAGTCATATTTTATCCAATTTTTTTTTATTGCTCACAATGGCTACTGCCTTCAAAATGAAGAATTCATGTGTCGTTGCTAAAATTGACCTGTTTTGGGAATAAAGTCTTTGATCCTTGAGAAGCAGTCACTACAGACCTCATCCATGCTACTAGACTAATACTGGTTTCACAACAGCTTACTATCATGGCTTCCATAAACAATCCTGGAAATGGTACTTTGCTAAAGGATTGACTGCCTACAGTTTAGCCATAGTTGAGCAGTAATTTTGCTGACAAACTCAACAGGGTTTCACATAGGAGTCTTATCCATCCCTACCTGGAGATGCTAGTAGATGAACCTGGCACCTTTTGCTTGCAAAGGACATGCTTTATCACTGAGCTATAGCCTTTCCTCAGTGTTGTGAATTTCTTAGCTCTCTTTTTACTTTATTGTGTGTTTCCATAATTTCTGGAATTATGAGATGGTCTTTCTCACCAAGATGACTTGTACCTGCCCCAAGGACTAAAACTGCATAAAAGATGTATAATAAAGATATTTTATGGTACTGCTGTAACAATAAATATAAATTAGCATAATGAAGCCTATACAATGCAAAGATAGAGCTTTCTCACTGAAATTATTTTCTGCTACCAGTTCAAGTTGTTTTTAGCAGAATATTATATGACAAAGTTCTAATATAGAAAATCGCTTTAAAAATTCTGTAAA
Source organism: Podarcis cretensis (assembly GCF_951804945.1). Lineage (NCBI taxonomy): Eukaryota > Metazoa > Chordata > Lepidosauria > Squamata > Lacertidae > Podarcis > Podarcis cretensis. Next base: position 64,496,626 of record NC_137170.1, on the reverse strand, counting down.
GATACTATAACAACCATCTCATGTTCTTAAACCTAGAGCTACCTTGTTCTATTCATTTTCAAATTATGTTGAGAGACTGGAGACACAGAGCTCAGGTCAGCTTCTCTTTACAGTGAAGAAGAAGTGAAATTATTATGGAAGGTGGCCTTGCTACTGCATAGACTTAAACGTAGTGCCCAGTGAATCAGTAAATAGTTGTGCAACTACCCATTTGTAAATTCTAGGTGTATGCTGTTCAGCTGTTTCTACTGAGCAAAGGCGTTAGATGATAGATAACATGCACAATGTGCATAACTTATTCCCTTTTTTTCTGGGTTGTGCTGATTTGCATGTTCATTTGGCTCATGATGATCTATATTCAGTTTTAACTGATGCTCCCACAACTTTCATGCTCCCCCACCCTTAAAACTTTTAAAATACGTTGATGTGTATACTCTATATATTTTGCAAGGTGTTAAATATTCATATTCTTTTATCTTCAGGCGGTTAGATGCTAACCACATTACTGCTGTCCCAGAAGACAGTTTTGAGGGCCTCGTTCAACTGCGACACCTGTGGCTGGATGATAACAGTTTGACTGAAGTCCCTGTTGTTCCTCTCAGCAATCTTCCATCCCTGCAGGCCTTAACCTTGGCTCTCAACAAAATAACCAGCATCCCTGATTTTGCTTTTACAAATCTCTCAAGCCTCGTTGTCCTGTAAGAATTTGCAGCTTGTTATTTTGCTGAATACCTACAGATTTTGTTGTGCTATATTAAGTACTTTATTGCCATTCATATGGTAGAAAAATGGCTGCTGGAAAACATTAGCATGTATGATTGTGCTCATTTATAGCAGTGGTAGTATACACATGTGCTGTACATAGGATCTTGTTGCTTGAACCAAGTGGTCATCAGAACTGACTTTGATAGTACAACTCCCTTTTCTTTTATTCAGTGTGAGGGGACTGTGTCTTTAAATGTTGGTCTCCCCATCCCTGCCTTAGTGATCAACACTGACAATTTGGCACGTATATGGTACAGAAATGAATTGCGCACATTTCCCAGCTCTTGGGTGTGCGCCTTTGTGAAGCTTGCTTGCACTGGGTTGTGCATCCAAAATTCCAAATGAGTTTGCTATTGGGCTCTCTGCCAAGCTTTATTTATTTAGCATTTTTGAGAGAGAGAATTCCCAGAAGCTCTTTGGTTCAAGCACCAATGCAAAAGACAAAGAAAGGGAATCTCATTGGCTGTTTATGGTTCACATGATCAATCTGTTTCAGTGATGGGTAGCAAGGAAGCAGATGTGAATGAATTCTTGTAGATCTGTGATGTTTGCGTGGGTTGTGCAGGATCTTGTTATGTGTTACAATCTGCTTGGCTTCCATGGGTCCCACTACAAGACTGAGATGATTTAAGTGGGATGGGTGTGGGAGATAGCACCACTGCCATTCAAGGAGAAAAGACAAAATCTGGTCACTTTCTGTACAGTTCCCTGGTAAGAGTAAGGTGTGCACAAAAACCAGAACTTTTCTATTGTCAATTTCAGAATCTGAAGGTAACCTCTATCACTTAGGAACTGCATTCTTAAGATGGGGAATGCAGGGTGGGGTTCAAAATCATTAGCTTGCCAGTTCTGCTACCTTGCTCAACAACAAAAGGGGGTTTGTGTATTAGCAACCTATCAGCCTGGATGTTCCTTGTGAGTGCAACACATTTTTTGCTATCAAGTAAAGCTATTTTTGGAACCTTAGCTCTTACATAGTGATTCCTGTGGTTAATGGATTACCCCTTCTGCTTTTTTCCCCCAGGCATCTCCATAACAATAAAATAAAAACACTGGGACATCATTGTTTTTATGGATTAAACAACCTAGAAACCTTGTAAGTATCCTGCCTTTGGGGCTCTGTGATTGAATAAAGCACATTACAAAAGACTTGATGGCATTGAATATTGAGATTAAGATTTGTCAAGGTTTTGCTTTATAATTATGATGTTATGGTAATTAGTTGTATTTACTTACATATACAAATATGCTTAATGCTTTGTTGCACAACCCTGAGCTGGTCACATCACAACTTGCCTTTCTTTCCCAAGGTTTCCAGTGTGGGCAGAACTTTTGGCAGCAGAGCTGGGGGAAATTATCTTTTTTAAAAAAATAGTTTTCCAATATTATTCCAATAATAGCCCCATTATAACAATGCCAATTCATATCCAATTAATACAATTCTTAATACAAATTGATCAAATACCAGATTATAAATTTTAGTTAAAGTGGCCCCCATGTGCTAGATTTGATGGCTTCCTAATTTTTTTCTGTGTTCCAAAATCTTATTAATTTCAGTTACGTTCTAGTTAAAATTATAATCCTTTATAGAGCAGCTGCAACTTTGATGATTTATATTTGTGTTGTTACATTAAGTAATTTATAAAATACAATGTGTCTGTTTTAGATTGCTTTCAAATTGACTGTTATAAGTTTTTATAAATGTCTGATTATGAAGAAGCTCTGTGATTTCTCTAGCTCTGCTTTGAAAAAAATTGTACCAAAAGACTGGTTTGTTTTTGTTTTACTTTGAGGAAATAGATTAATACCAAGAACTTCATAATATTAAAGATGCTGTTCTTTTCAGAGACTTGAATTATAACAACATGGCAGAGTTCCCTGAAGCAGTAAAAGCACTTCCAAGCCTAAAAGAGCTGTGAGTATTATTGTGGCTTCCTTACGTATTTCGTTTTCTCTAACATAAAAACACAAAACAAAACTCCAGGTTTAAAGATGTTGTCTCTCTCACTTCCTGGCAATCTAAAATGGGGAACAGCTTGTTTGGGGATCTTCCAGGTACTTTCCCTGAAAGCTACATGTTTTGATGAAAGCCTCTTGTCTTCTTACTCATGAAGATAGAATGAAACAATGTGCATGCAGTTTTCTTTGCAGTTAGATGTAAGCCTGATCCTGGCTTGCAGCATCTTGGCCAGTGAGAGTTTCCATGTGGTGGGAGTCCACAGGATGCCACCAAACTTGCGTGGAAGTTGTCCTTCATGTGAACTAGCATCTTCACATGGATAGCCTGTAACAGCCACCTCAATGCCTGTGATTTCAGTCACACTTTGCCACTCTTTGTAAGACTCTGACCATTAAAGTGTTATTGTTCTTTCTCTAATTTTTGTTTTTAGGGGATTTCACAGTAATTACATTTCCGTGATCCCTGACAATGCGTTTGTAGGAAACCCACTTCTTCGTACTATGTAAGTTTTTTTGGTTTTTTTAAAAAAACAGTGATTACATTTTTTTGTTTAATGGATCAGGAAGTGATTATATGAACTGACAATTTGTCTTCTTAAATGTTTTCACTCTAGACATCTGTTTGATAACCCATTATCCTTTGTTGGGAACTCAGCTTTTCAAAACTTGTCAGATTTGCATTCCCTGTAAGTACCCTTTCACTATAGTATGATTGTATCCTTTGTCAGCTCCATTAAAAAGTAACTATAAAAATCTTTTAATTGTATTATTATTATTATTATTATTATTATTATTATTATTATTAGACTTATATACTGCCCTTCATCCAAAGACCACAAGGCTGTTTACAACATAAAACCACATATTATATAACATAACAACAAAGAACAAACAGAAACACACACCCCACAAAAAAATATAGGTGCCTTTCCCCTCAACTTACTGGGGGAGGGGGCTCATAGTGGACAGCGCCATCAACTCTTTTTCTGCTCTTGGCGTGTTCCTGTAACTATGTTATCTCTTGGAAGAGAAAAAGCCTGGAGCAAGACTAAAATAAGCACATTTTAAATCATTATAGTAAGTTCCAGTTTTGGTGGTTTGTTTAGTAGTCTTAGGGAGGCTATTACGGGAAAGCTGGTAAAGGTTTTGCTTACAGTGCAAAACCAGAAAACAACAAGAGCACTCCCAAATTTATAATTAACATCAACAGTGCTGATAATATCTGTTACACAAGAATGATGATGAAGAATTAGCAATGGAGTTGCAAGACTAAAGTTGTGCAGTAAAGACCACTGGGGAAAGCACCATCATGCAAGATACAGGGAGATCATGTTTATAGCATGGAGAAACATGTATGATTCTAAAAGATCTATAAGTTCTGTAGTTTAACTGCTATAGGGCATGGCTTAATAGAAGTTTGGCAAATACTTAATCACATAAATTGTTTGACAGCATCCTAATGTATATATTTTATACAAAAGCCATTGATTTCCCTGCTAAATTATTGTTTTTTATGGTTGATACCAAATACTGTAGGCAGGCAGTATTTAACAATTTCCAGCTAGGAGATCAGAAGAAGCTGCAGACCTAGTGCTAAGACCTTATAGACCAGGGGTCAGCAACCTTTTTTAGCCATGGGCCAGTCCGCCATCCCTCAGACCAGGTGGTGGGCCGGACTATATTTTGGAAAAAAAATATGAACAAATTCCTATGCCTCACAAATAACCCAGAGATGCATTTTAAATAAAAGGACACATTCTACTCATGTAAAAACACATTGATTCCTGGACCGTCCGCAGGCCAGATTGAGAAGGCGATTGGGCTGCATCCAGCCCACGAGCCTTAGGTTGCCTACCCCTGTTATAGAGCAATGTTAACTCATTATGTATTATGTGTACCAGAACCCTTTCAGACACTGTTTATGTTCATGACTAATGGTGGAAGCCGATGCTGCCATTCCATTTACGTAGTGGCTTTTAATCTGGCAGCCACCTCTGCTAATGTAAGAGAAGAGGAGGTGATTCCTCCCTCCTTGTTGCAGCCTCTGTGCCCCACTTTCCTGAAAAACTGTTCCCGGGGGATCCCCAGAACAGCATGGAAGCAGGAAGGAAGGGGAATCTGAGAAAGTCCTCTCTTCCCTTGTTACATTAGCAGAGGAACTTGCTGGATCAAAATCCTTTTTTGCAAGTAGAATTGAAGTATTGGATCCCCTTCCTTGAGCCATGCAATCAATCTATAGCAACTGGGGGGGGGGAATATTGTGCAATTGCTGTTCCTGTATATTACATTATGCCATTCTTCTGCGTCACTTGGTTTAACTGTACTTGACTATTACATCCACAACTCCATTGCTGCTACACTATTCTGTCTCTTCTGTGAACTGCATTTTATTGGCCACTGGTTATCATGATGATTAATTTATGGTGATGCCTTCATTGTTGTTTTCTTGTGCTTGCTTGTGAGCACTCTGTTTTCCCCTCTTCCCTTTTCCTTATTGTTCTTTCCCTTGCAAAACCCCACGGTTGTAAATCGGTCATATATTTTGGTATGTTTCCATAAGCTCATCTTGGTGCACACACCCTTTGAAAACATAAGCCTTGGAGATTTGATCAAACAAACCCTTGCAAGTCTTTGCTAAACTGAGAAATGCATTTCAATCACAGTGTGCTTTTTGTACTGCCACCTCAGAATGACTCCCAGCTTAGCGTAAAAATGGGATTGGCTTAGATGAGTCTCACAGCTTCACTTAATCTGAGACCTAATGTGTCTTGGTTGTATTACTTGGCAGTGACCATGGCACAAATGTGGTTATTCTTTAGAAGTGCTGTGCTCCGTTCGTAGGTTTCTTGTGTATTTATGAATAAAAGAAAAGCTCATCTTCCTCATTCCAGTATTAAATTCTCAGAAAGGATGTAGTAGGGCCTACACCAGAGGAAAAGGCAGAGTAGAGGTGGGGAATCTTTAGTCACAGAGGCCCACTTTCCCCTGGCAGGGATGGGAAGAATCCTTGGGGTCTGCACACTGCTGGTGGCTGCAGACATAGAATGCTTACACATATCATTCATTTTCTTTCTCACCCTCACACACACTCTGCATTACTTACTTACCACTTTCTCTTTCTGCTCTCTCACAAATCCACACATGGGAATTTAACATGTACGTCAGTGTCTTGACTGTGAGCAAGGAAGCTGTCTTGGCAACCAGACCATAGTATCAACGACAGAGCAGTCCATTGGCAAGAGTTCAGATTTTGAACATAATTCTGAGTAGATGACAAACACATTTTTCAATATTTTGTGTGGGTTGTTTCCCCCCCCCAAAAAAATAAAAGCCTTTGTAAACCATTTAATATTTCAAACATTTCTAAGCTGTGCTTAGAGATTTGTACATTGAGATGTGATGAAAATGTCACTAAATCTAGCATGGATAAATGTAAGTGGAAATGAGATTAGATTGGTATGAACCTTTAATGAAAACCTCTATTCACATAGCACATATCATTGGCTATGTATGACCTCCAGTGCTGTGCCTCTGTAGGCCTCTGAATACCAGTTGGTGGGAATCACAAATGAGGAGAGTACTATTATACTCAAGACCTAATTTTAGGCTTCCCAGAGGCATCTGGAAGGCCACTGAGAACAGGATACTGGACTTGATGGGCTTTTGTCCTGACCCAGCAGGGCTCTTCTTGTGTTCCTTCTATCCACTAAAGCAACAGTGTATGTCATCGTATTTCTTCTCCTTCAGGGTCATTCGTGGCGCCAGCATGGTACAGTGGTTTCCTAACTTAACAGGAACCACCAATCTGGAAAGCCTGTAAGTATCTTCTATCAAACTCTATTAATGAACAATAACTAATTCTAATGGTTAGATTCTCTTTTAAGGAGAACATTTAAAATTAATTTTATTACTGAGTTTTGGAGATTGGACTTCCTTATCTGTATGTTTATGTCACATGAGCCCATTTCAGGCTTGCTTCCTCCCCTCATGTGGGGAGCTTTCCTGTACAGAAAAGGTTCCCTGCTGCAGAAGTTCCTTTCCCAGCACATGAAAATCAAATGAAGCCAGGAACATGATGGAGATGGACGGGGCCAGTGAGTTCATTCTCACTCTCCTCATTGGATGAAGCTTGGAAACCTTAAGAAGGCTAAGCTTTATCTAAGCTTAGGGTATCCAGTTAGTTGGAGAGAAAGCAAAGCATATGTAATTCTTCCTAATGATGTAGGATATGCACATGGTTAAGCCTAACATCATTGTTTTTAAAATACTTTTCTGAAAGAGCAAATGAAAAAATGCTATCACTGTTTCTTTAACTATTCCCCTATTTTTAATCTGTTTCAGTTTTGTTGAATCAACACTGCTAGAGCATTAGTCAAAGGCACATGTATTTTTAAAATGTCCTTTACTGTGTTCAGAACTAAGTGATTGAGTCCTAACTTTCTAGGATAGTTGTGTCTTCATTTTAATAATTCTGGCAATTATTATGAATCAAAGTTCATTCACATGCTTCTGTTTTATTAAACAGGACTTTTACAGGCACCAAAATAAGCAGCATCCCCATTGATCTATGCCAAGAACAAAAACTGCTTCGGACTTTGTAAGTAGAAATCTCTTGGTCCTACCATAAAACCACAAAAGTAGAATATACAATTTATATCAATGTTTGTTAGCATATCCCTTATAAGGAGCAGTATGTTCTACAGATTTTATTTGAGGGAAATGGAGCATAATAACTCAAAAAGTCAGAATTGAGCATGTCAGTTTAAAACCATGCAGATCAGACATCCCTGCTATGAGTCATTTGTTTCGGTTGCCTTGTTTTCACATCACTCTAAGCCAAACTGGAGCTTACTGGGACTGCATGAATGGGCAGGCTCTTGTAGAGACTTGCTAACACCCTGGTCTGTGTGTTGCTGCATCCTCTTAGGGATGCAAATGCCCCCCCCCCCCCGCTCATCAGTTTGAGCCTCTGTTAAAAAAGGAGGGAGCAATAATCCTTCACTGCTGATCTGCAGAAATTAGCTCAGGATAGGTGGCCTGTGCATGTGTATATGGTGTGTGTGAATGCAAGAGTGTGGAGTGGCTAAACCCACTACTGATACACAGCTCCTGGAGAGTTGACTAATGGTGACTGCACCCCTTATGAATTTGAGACTTTAGTTTCAATTGCTTTTGTAAACTTCCTGATCACATCCCACATCTATACTATCTTTTAAGCTGAAGTTGTTCGAAAAACTTTAAAGAAGGCAGTCCACTTTCTTTGGAAAACAGCTAGTGGGGAAATAGATTGTTATAAGAATGTTGGGAGAGGAAGATTGACCATATATTTGTGACCCTGAATTAGAAGCAGTATACCTTCATACAAAATGATAAAAGTAACCTTTTCCTTTTGTTTCCTTTTTCAAGGGATTTATCTTATAACAACATAAAACAACTTCCAAGTTTTAAAGGTTGCAGTTCCCTGGAAGAAATGTGAGTATAGAGCACTCCCAGTCTAATCTGATTCCCTCCCCACCCCCACCCCCCGCGCCTGTGCCACCGAAAATGAAACTCTATAGTTTGTCTACAACTGATAGCAAGAGGACAGTATTTCAAAACAGGCATTCCTTGTTTTCGCCCTAAGTTAATGTTTTGTGACCATAGTGGGAAGTGTACAAAGTGGTGATAGATGTTAAGTCCTCTCATTACTTCATTGCCTTTTGGTGCATTTCTACTTCTCTTTTGTTATTCTTGCTTCCTCCTCACTCTCTATTTGCCCCAGTTGCTCCTAGACCTTGGCCTTTATTCAATTTTCAACTTGTGTGTGGGTGGTGTGTGTGTGTGGGTGTGAGTTTTAAGCAACTGTTAAGGCCCCTTCGTCTTGTGCTTCTTGCTACATTTACTGATGTTGTGGTGTCATAAGAGTTGGGGGGAACCTTGTAGGACATATAATATAAATGCCCTACCTCATGCACAAAATCCAGAGCTCAATGATCCCCAACAAATGTCCAAGCTCTGTTTGAAGATCTCCAGTAACAGAGAGCCCACCACCCCTCTATGTAAAATGGTTTCCATTGTCAAACTACTCTTACCACCAAATCTGTCCTCTTGAAATTTAAGCTGTTGGATGTAGTTCTGCCCTCTGCAGAAGCAGAGAATAAATCTTTATCCTTTATGGAGGTGCTTAAAAAAACACAAACCAACCTCACAGAACTTGTATTGTTACCTGTCTTCATTGATTTCCTCTGAACCCATTCAATTTGTCTACCTACTTCTTCAAGTCTGCTGCTCTGAGCAGGAGACACTACTCCAGTTGAGGTCTAACTAGTGTGGTTTTGCAATAAGCTCCAAGTCCACTTCATGCTATTACTGTGTTGCTAAATTAGGCTTTCACCTTGTATCTTGCTTTATGCTCTCTTCCTTGAACTCCTGTTTCCTTTTTCCCCTCCTGCCCTTCTTTCGGACTTCCACAGTGTCTTTCACTTAATCATTCATTAATAATTTGAGGTTAATAAGTTAAAAGTGGGGGTTGTTCCTGTCAGGATAGAATGCAGTGTCATGACTGTGCTGCCTTTTGGTGAAAATCCTCCTCTGTGTAACTAATTTCCATATTTCAGATCTTTGCAGCATAATCAAATTGAAGAAATCAAAGACGATATATTCCAGGGGCTGACTTCTCTACGTACCCTGTGAGTCTATTCTCTTTACAAATGCTTTTATTTTAAGTGAAGTGTTGGAAACTAACAGTGATATTCAATGTTGGTAGTCAACGTACAGTTAACCACAGCAAGGCAATCATTTGAAAAATAGCTCTCAGCCCAGCCGATCCAGTACTCCTCAAAATGTTTCATTTTATTTTGTCCCAGTGCTTAATTTAGGCATCTCCCACACATATGCACTCCTTTCTCCTCCAATTTAAAACCACATCCACAAATCAGTAAAGCCAGGTGGTTTGCTGAAATGTCACCATAGACAGGAGGCAGCCTTCAGTTGGGTTTTATCCACTTCTAGTTCTGAGCTCACATAAGTGCCATGGTTTATTTCCCCTTAAAAATAAATTAGAATGAGATTAGTATTTCATCCGTTATATTGTAAGCCACTTTGAATGCATGTTGCATATGTGGCAGTTACATACCAAAACAAACTTTATAAAATTTAAGTCAAGTGTTATGTGGGTGTATTGGTTTAAATTCACCCTAGAAAATTGGGGGAGAAGGAGGCTGTAGTATTGATGGCAGGACAGTGGCCAGGAAGTGAGTGCTGTAGGACTTGCAAAGATCACTGGGGTGAGAGCTTGCTTAGATAAGATACTGCACGTTTTTTATGAGAGAACACAGAAGTGGATCACTGTTTGAGAACAACAGATGCTGTATTGCAGAGTGCCCCATTCATTACACAGAATAACCTAAAACAATAAACAAGCAATACTAATCTTAAAACAATAAGGTAATCACAGTATTAGGCAGAAAAATGAATTGCAAAGGGTCCTCAGAGTTTCAAAGGGCCCTCTCCCACATCTTCACATAAAGTATAGATCCTGAAAGTGGGAGGGGAGCCTCTGTGACAGATCATAATCCAATAGGTCATACCAAACTGGGAGGGGGAGCTAATATCTCAGAAGACAGAATCAGGATTCAATATGACCTTAACTGATTGGAAAACTGGGCCGTAACAAAATGACTTTCAGTATGGAATGTAAGGTTATTCCTTATCAGATTCAAGAATTTGTCCCAGGTAAGAGAGGTAATGACATGCAGTCATCTGAAATCAAATTTAGGTAGCTGGTGCTGGCACCTGGAGAATAGAGAGCAAGTAGACCTTTATAGTGCCATACTGGAAGGCCATGGTCCACCACGCCTTGTTTCTTAGTTTTCCAGTGAATAAAATGCCCTTAAGAGAACTGTGTCAAGAAAATTGGTCATTATGACATTGTAAAATACAGTTAAGTTGCAAGTTATTTATGTTTGTTAGAAATTTAGTATGACCTGAAACACAAAGTAATCACTGAAGTGCAAACAATAGCCATTTAGGCATGTCAGTATAAATCACTAACACAATAGCACCTCTTTAAATTGCAGTGATCTCAGCAGAAATTTGATCCACCGAATTGACAAGGAAGCATTTACTATGCTGGGTGCTATTACCAACCTGTAAGTAGACCATTTTTAGAACAGTGCAAGTACCATTTCTCCTTCTCGAAAATATCCACTTCTATTTCCCATAATGCCTTAAACCCTCATTGAGCTGGCATCCTGAAAGAGCAAAAAGTACCATGTTCCTGCAGCATACAAGAAAACCAGCTACTCACATCACAGCTTGATGTGTGTTGGTGTCTTCTCTCTCTTCTTGATCCCCTATGTATGCAACTCCTGTATTTGCAAAAAAACATTGTCAGAGCTGCCCAAGGTCCCAGCTCACAAAGGACCAACGCCAGTCCGTTGTTATATATAAAAGTCTTTATTGAAAGGCAGTTTCGATTTCAAAGCCGCGGCGCGCAGCTCTACGTCTTAAACTCTAGACCGCTGAAGCTCCGTCTGAATCTCCTCCCCCCAGACACCAGTTTAAGACTCTAGCCTTGCTCCACCTCTTCCTTTGCTCTTTCCTCCTCTGGGTCCGCCTGTCCGCTGGGGTCTTGCCCTTTCTAGACTCTTCTGACGCTGAGTCCCCTGAGTCTTCCCCCTCCCTCCAGGGCTTTAGGACCTGGTTCCCAATCCGGGTTTCCTGCTGTGCTGCGCGCCTGTACATTCGAACTTGGCTCGCGCGCCCAGCCGGCAACCTTCCTTCTGACCGTTACACTGCTCCTGTCACTGCTTCCCCCTTCGGAGAGGCTAGCTGGACCTGACTTCCCCTCCGTTCCCTCACTCTGCGATGGAGGCGTGGCCAGCCCTGATTCATCTTCTCTCCCTGCTGGAGGAGAAGCTGGCCCTGATACATGGGACTCTTCCCCCCCACTACGCTCTGGTGGAGAAGCTGGTCCCGATCTCCCGCTGCTGCTTTGGGAGTCCCCGCTGGCCCCTTGCTTCTGGTGTGTCCCCCCTGGGACCCCCCTTGCCCTGGCCATAGGCGCCCCCCTCTGGGAATCTTCTGAATCGCTGGAGAAGCTCATGGAATCTCTCGGGCCACTTTCATACTCCCCTACGCTGCCCTCCGATTCTTCCCCTTCGCTCTCCATTTCCTCTCTCCCCTGTGCCTCTGCTCCTGAGCCCCTGACAAACACACACAAAAAACCAAAAACAGAAACAGTGAGTCATTTCCAGGGAACGTCCAAAGTCATTCAATATCTTGACTTTGCATATGGAACAACCAAGCAGAATATGATTTATAGTGGAGTTTTATACAAATATTAGTATGCATTCACATTTTTAGCAACCTGGAGAAATGAAGAGCATTTCTGTGACTGTTGCGTGCATAAGACCGGAAGGAGAGCCCTGCTGGATCAGACTAAAAGGTCCAACTAGTCCTGCACCCTCTTTCCTAATGTTGCTTCCCACATGGCTCTGGGAAGCTGACAAGCCGAGCATGAAGGCAATATCCCTCCCCTGTTGCTGCTTTCTCCCATCAGCTGGTTTTCAGGGCCACAAAGTTATTGAAACAAGAAGTTGTGCATACCATCTTGAATAATAGCCACTGATGGACCTTTCCGTGAATTTGTCTAATCTCCATTTCAAGCAGTTGAAGCTGGTGGCCATCACAACATCTTCTGGCAGCAAATTCCATAAATTATTTGCTATGAGAAATACTTCATTTTGTCTAGTGGGAGTTTCAGGATGATATTCTTTATTGGGTGACCCAAGTTTCAGTATTATCAGAAGGGAGAAAAATGTCTGCCTCCACATCATGCTTAATTAACTTCTGTCGTGCCCCTCCCCTTATGCTGCTACTCCTAGTTTTTTCTGTCTTCTGTTTACTGACTACTGCATCTAGACGAATACCTGCATCGGGCAGCTGTGCTTTGCTAGGCTGGCAACTTGGCTTGGCCTATAACAGCCATTCCCTTTTGAAATATCTGCATAGGAAGATAATAGATATTTAAAAGCCAGGTTCCAGATTCATCTGAAGATGGTGATGGCTGGGTTAACATCTGTTGACATTTGGAAAATCTAGAAAATGGTGCAACAAAGGGAAGAGCATTGTATCTCAAAGGAGGAGACCCAGGTTCAATTTCCTGCTCAGATATGAAGCTTACTGGGTGACCTTGGGCAGATCTCCATTTTTTTTTTAATTACTAGAACATTTATATCCAACCTTTCCTCCAAGGACCTCAAGGTGCTGTACTTTTCTCCTCCTCAGTCTGTTTTCACAACACCCACAAAGAGTAGGGTAGGCTTAGGAGACTGTAGGATTTTGAACCCTAGTCTCCCAGGTCATAGTCCAACACTCTAAGCACTATATCACTTTGCCTCTACTCCTCTCATCATCTCTCAGTTGAACTTGCTTCTCAGGATTGTTATGGGCTATCATCACTTATGATACCCTAAGGTTATTTTTGGAGGAAGGGAATATTGTTTGTACAATACTGCTTAGAGATCCAGTAGCAGAGTGTTCCACTCATCCAGCGAGCAAAATGGCTAGATATCTTTTTAATTTTAGATTTGCATATTCAATTATTTAAAATTTATGTGGTCTATTTCCCCCTCATACTTGGTTTTTCTGTCATCCTTTTAGAGATTTAAGTTTCAATGCATTGACTTCATTTCCAACTGGAGGCCTGGCTGGGTTAAACCAGCTTAAACTTGTAGGCAATACAGAACTGAAAGAAGCTCTGGTGGCAAAGGACTTTGTAAAACTCAGGTAAGTCAGTAACTGGGTCAATACACCCTGGATTAATCTTACTGCCCCAAAATAAAGTCAATCCAGCTGGCAATTGCTCTTGCATTTCTCATTAATAGGACTGTGCAGTAAACCAAATACATTTAACTTCCACATGGAAAACTATGGCTTATATATGATGACTAAATCCAGTGCTCACCTGGAGCAAAGATCTTTGTCCAATCTGCCATTATAGGAAGCTCTACTGCAAGCTACAATAGAACAAATCTACACTGGGCCTACCCACCTCTTCAGACTTTCATCAAAACAAATTGCCCATCATTGCTTTACAGGAAAAAAATACTGTTTTTTAAAAAATCTCTTCAGCTGCTCTTTATTCCTTTACACCCTTTTTCATGCCTCTTTTTTTTTTTTTAAAAAAAAAAAACTTTTTGTTCTAGCATTTTAGAAGAATGGCTGGCTGTAAATATTGACCATTGACATTTGCACACCATAGATTTGTGGATGTAAGCACAATTATTGGATGTGGTGAGGTTACATTATATTTGTCAAATGAAGGAAGTAGTTTCAAAGCCCGTTGTTTCTGCTTGGTGTACTATGGCAAGCAGCCTGTGTACCAGCCTACTATACATGAAGATAATCAGAATAAAAAAATTGTCCAGTAGCACCTTAGAGACCAACTAAGTTTGTTCAGGGTATAAGCTTTCGTGTGCATGCACACTTCTATAATCAGAATAGATATTGCTCTTAGTTCTTCCTTGACTGATGTTGGGTTGGTAGAGATGAGGAGCAGAATTCTTTGTAGTTATACCCTCATTTTAGAAGTCCCTTATCAGAGAAGTCTACCAGGCTTGGTTTTTCCACATCTTCTGAAAATTACCGAATGCTAGCAGGCATTCTGAGAGTAAAGCACATGCTCTTAAGCTGATCTAGTATCTCCCCAGCACCCCATCAATAGCAGTTTTATAGCTTTTATGGTGGTATAGCTTTAGTGGCAATATTTTTAATATTTTAATTAGTTTGCATTTTTATTTGGCATTAACTTTATAGTTGCAAGCAACTTTTAAAAATATGTCAGGACCCTTCATCTAAATACATGAATCTTTCTAGCACATCCTTAAGTTGGATGAGAGACAGGGGCAATGCAGGAAATCCAGACAGGCAAGCCAGAAGGATTTCATATAAACAAAATTAACAGTGAGGATGACAGGCGTGTGCTTAGTGCTGTGTTTGCCTGGGAATTCACTTGCGCAACAGTGTTGCTCTCCAGGCAGCTTGATGAATGTTCATTTCAGCATGCACAGGTAATAGCACGATCGCTTGTAACATCTTGCTTGCCTTAAGATGACAACATTTTAACATAATGTTGGACTACAACCAGAAAAACTTCTTAGATCAGAGCTCATATAGAAAATGAATTCTACAGTACTATAGCTGGAACTTTCATAATCTCTCTCTCTAATATAAAACGTATTCTTCAGGAAATCTTATAATTAGCTTTAATCTGAAGCACATCTTCCTTAGAAGGTATTTTGAAAAGGAAAGCAGTCTCCAGCTCTGAGAGATGTTGTTTTATAAAGAAAAACAAATGTCAGTTAAGAATTCCTGCTTGTATTTTCAGATCTCTTTCTGTTCCATATGCTTACCAATGCTGTGCTTTCTGGGGCTGTGACTCTTATTTAAATGCTAACACAGAAGATTCCAGTCACCAAGATTCAGTTGCACATGAGCGAGGTGAGTCCTCTGATACAGTAATAGTGTGTGAAAATGGTTCAAATTCTAGTGGGATTTAATGCTGCTAAGGGGAATATGTAGTATTTCGGTTTGCACAATTCTCACAGGGAGCTTTCGACCTGCTCCAGTCTTCAAGGCTGATGGGGATCAGCGTGGTTTATCCAATCATCACATCTTGCCTGCCACGATTTGGGTGTGTGTGAGTGTGATACTTCCTTTCTCCACTCCCAGCACCAAAGCACGAACACAAAACTGCTCAGTCATACCATGATCTTCTGTGCTTCAAACTATGGGGAAACATCCATTACATAACTTAATGAGAATTTGGAGTGCCATCTAAGAGGATTTTGCAGGCTTTCTCCCCACCCTCAAGTAGACTTAAGATATTTTAATTTAATATGAAGCAAAAGTGTCAATTACAGGAATGTATTTTTAAGAGTCTAAGAACCACCCAGTGGTTTCCTCTTTTAGTATTTCTCTAGGCCTAATCATCTGCCTCTTTAATCAAGGTGCACCGGAAGGAGATTACTTAAGCAGCGATAAGAATGAGGAACTTGGTCAGACAATAATTCACTGTACCCCCACAACAGGTAACTGGACTGTTCCCTACCTTATATTTATCATCTGAATGTTTGCATGAAAGGTAGACAGAATTCACCAGTCTGGTAAACAGTCTACTAATTGTGGTGAAATAATTCAGAAAAGATCTTCCTTCTCTTGTGTTGTGCACTGCTGTGTTATTTATTGTTTTGTGGTTTTATCTTATGATTTTAGCACCAATTATGCTTGTTTAAATTGAGGCACTTTTGTAGAAATATTCTGCCTTGGTCAGACCACAACTAGAGTACTGTGTCCAGTTCTGGGCACCACAATTTAAGGAGGATATTGATAAGCTGGAACGTGTGCAGTGGAGAGCAACCAAGATGATCAGGGGTCTGGAAACCAGGCCTTATGAGGAAAAGTTGAGGGAATTGGGTGTGTTTAAGCAGGATAAGAGGAGACTGAGAGGAGGTATGGTCACCATCTTCAAATATCGAAAGGGCTGTCACATGGAGGGTGGAGCCAAGCTTGTTTTCTCCTGCTCTGGAGAGTAGGACTCAGACCAATGGATTCAAGTTACAAGAAAAGAGATTCCGACTAAATATCATGATAAGACTTTTTGGCAGTATGAGCTGTTTAACAGTGGAACGGACTCCCATGAGATGTAGTGGACTGTTCCTGGGAGGTTTTTAAGAAGTTGAGATTTCTGCATTGCGGGGGGTTGGACCACATGACCCTTGGCGTCCCTTCAAACTCAACAATTCTATGATTGTATGATTCTAACTAATGCCTATCTTACAATAGTGTTCAAATATGTTAGCGCTGACAATCTGGTATTTCTCACCATATTTTTTCTTTGCTTTTTTTTAAGGTGCTTTCAAGCCCTGTGAATACTTACTAGGAAGCTGGATGATCCGTCTTACAGTCTGGTTTATATTTTTGGTTGCCTTGTTCTTCAACATGCTTGTCATGTTAACTATATTTGCTCCTTGTACTTCACTGCCTTCCTCCAAACTATTCATAGGCTTGATTTCTGTCTCTAACTTATTTATGGGGGTCTACACTGGCATATTAACTTTCCTGGATGCAGTTTCTTGGGGAAGGTTTGCTGAATTTGGTATCTGGTGGGAAACTGGCAGTGGCTGTAAAGTTGCTGGGTTTCTGGCCATCTTCTCTTCAGAAAGTGCCATTTTTTTCCTGATGCTAGCAGCCATTGAGCGGAGCTTATCTGCAAAGGAAATAATTAAAAAGGGTAAAAGCAATAATCAGAAACAATTTCGAATTGCAGCTATTTTTGCTTTCCTGTGTGCACTTGTAGCAGGATGCTTACCACTTTTCCATAAGGGAGAGTATTCTGCATCACCTCTCTGCCTGCCCTTTCCCACTGGAGAAACTCCTTCCCTAGGGTTCACCGTTACATTAGTTCTCCTAAACTCATTAGCCTTTTTGCTCATGGCTATTATTTATATCAAACTTTACTGCAACTTGGAAAAGGAAGACCTCTCTGAGAACTCGCAGGCTAGCATGATTAAACATGTTGCTTGGCTAATCTTCACCAACTGCATCTTTTTTTGCCCGGTTGCATTTTTCTCCTTTGCTCCGCTCATCACTGCAATTTCTATTAGCCCTGAAATCATGAAGTCTGTCACTCTAATATTTTTCCCATTGCCTGCTTGTTTGAATCCAGTTTTGTACATCTTCTTCAATCCCAAATTTAAAGAAGATTGGAAATTACTGAGATGGCACATCACCAAGAAAAGTGGGACTGGAACAGTTGCTGTCAATACTCAAGGTGGCTGTGGGGCGCAGGATTTTTACTATGACTGTGGCATGTACACACATCTGCAGGGCAACCTTACCATGTGTGAATGTTGTGAATCACTACTTATATCAAAGCCTGTGCCATGTAAACACTTAATAAAATCCCACAGTTGTCCAGCTCTGACAGTAGTGCCTTGCCAAAGGCAAGATGGCTATTGGTCAGATTGTGGTACCCAGTCTGCTCATTCTGATTACGCTGATGAAGAGGACTCTTTTGTGTCTGACAGTTCAGATCAAGTACAGGCCTGTGGACGTGCCTGTTTTTATCAAAGCAGAGGTTTCCCATTGGTTCGTTACGCCTACAACATCCCAAGGATTAAAGACTGAAAGACTTTACTGCAAAGCATGTGATTAAAGAGGAGGAAGTGTGATGCTTCAGAGACCATGGCTGTTCTGTCCTTTTACCTGGAAGCACTTTTATAACCATCACCTGATGTTAGTTAAAAACAAGGGATGTAGGCAGTGAATGTCTTGAACAATGTATTTTATATAAGAGCTGTTGCTCTTAATGTAAATAATTGGAAAACCAAAATTTATAATCCCATTGTTTTTTACTCTTTTTTCCAAGCAATTATGTATTACATTCTTAGGCTATTTTTCCATGTTGTTATCCAATTGTAACTTACTGCTCCTGTTGTGATGTGAATTCTGCCAACTTTTCTAGTTAAGCACAATACAACAGAAAGCAGTTAACACACACACACACACAAATATTTTTAAATGTGACTTTATTATAACAAGGGAAAAAATGTTGCTAACTTTTGTATAGCATTTCTGACTGAATCTCAGGACATTTTACTGCAGGGCCAAAAGAAGAGAGTACTCTTCCCAAATGCAACTGTGAGACAAATACGGGAAAAACATGCTATGTTTTCATAATGTAACCTGTAGCTAACTTTGTCTGGAATGAAAACGTTTATTTCGGTAAAATACTTTAAACCGCTCTTAATAGAATCTGAACAGTTTGGTTGAATAGCCTTTCAGCTCAGATACTGCTTGATAGCAAATGAGAACTTGGGCTTTCGCATGCTGGACAAACGTCAACATGTGTTTTGCCAAATTTGTGCTGTGTGGTCTCAAAGGGCTAGATCCAGACTTCACTGTCCAGAGATAGAAAGGCTGCTTGCATACACAGGCAGTTTTTTATCCAAGTGGCCCACTGGTAACGGCAGATTTTGCAGGTTTGTCTCCTCCACCTGAAGCCCCCAGTGCCAGCTTCCACACTATTCTGAAGGATCCCCTAACCCTTGGCACTACTGTGGAAAGTATTGCAGGGGGATGGGGGGAATTGGCAAAAGTCACCCCCTCCATACACCTGTTGCCCCAAATGCTGTCAGGAGCATCCCCTGAGCAAAACTCTGTTCAGAGGTTGCTTTTGCCATTGCTCTGACCTTACAACCTCTAGGGTGAATATAGCACTTGTCAAAAGTTGCGGAATAGTCTACATACATAATTGGGGGTTGCCTAATGCACACCCATAGCATTTTTGACATAGAAGACAACAGGATAACCACTATCACCTGAGAGAACCTCAGTTTTGGGATTGTGCCATGTGTCTCGAGAGAGCAAAAAATGTGTGACATGAACAGCCACTGAGAGGTAGAAATGAACATGCTCTTCAGGAAGGGAAATGTTGTTTGGGGTGAAATCATAGTACATAGTACTTTGCAATAATAATAATAATAATAATAATAATAATAATAATAAGGTTCTTTGGAGTAAAAGATTGGGATGTTCACAAACTTCGAAACAAGTCATGTAAGGAGTCCCACAACGCTAGGAATTTCTGCTTTGATGCTATTTTACAGTAATGTGGAAATGGATTGTCTTGCATTAAAGTGGGGGAGGGGCATGGCAAGTTGAATAATTGCATCTTTAGATGTGAGGCCCTGATTGTTTCATAATTATAAGGAGTGATCCTTGATATATGCCCTTAAACTGAAGTCTGAGCAGCATAATATGAATGCATAATCAAACTAAATCTTACATATTTTGGAAGAAAATGTTAAGTTGATTGCAATTCCATTGCCATACCAGTAATTCTGGCATAATTTTTACTAAATGATTAAAACTAGATTGCAGTTAGGAAAATTAAACTGTACATAATGTGCATAAAAGTCTTTTCTTTGTATTGTAAATTATTTGATAGAACACATGATGGGAAACATGGCTTCAGTGCATTTTGTTAATTAAGGCTACCTCCTGAAATATAACAGCTGCCAGTAGCAGAATGTTTAAATTGTGGTTTATATACTTTTTTGCATTGTAAATAAACATTGGTTGTACATTGTTGTTGTAATAAAACCAGAAGCTTTGTATATCGAAATTATTTAGCTTGTACAAAATATGGGATGCTATCAATCTCGTATACTGTAATTTTTGTAAGCCTAAATCATTCATAGTAAAATCAAAGAAAATCAAAAAGCAAGAGAGAAGTATCCTAGAGTTTTGTGTGTTTATACTTTATACCTCTTAAATTCAACTTACAGGTTTAAAATGAAAATTCCTGCTGGAAATATTTAATTTATGGTGTGCATGAGTAGTGCTAACTTTGTAATGTTGCTGTTGGTTAGGAAACAAACAAAACTAGCCCACAGATGCCCAAATCAACCAGTGTGATAAATATTCACCCTAACCCAGAGTGCTGTCTGTGCTAAGATGCATAGAATTGTAATGTTTGCTTTCCTGGCCATTACTACAGATATATTTGGTACATGTAGAACTGCTATCTCTATTAGAGTGACTGAGGAAGCCTGTTTTGTGCAATAGCTCTACATGTGTGTTGAAATCTCTTCTAACTGCAAGAATTAGTTTCTGCTACAGAAAAGTAGCATTTGAAAATGATATTGCCAACTGAAATGAGGCTCAGTTGTGAAACTACCAAATCATTTTTAAGTTTAAATTCTTAGTTTATAACAGGATGTTATGAATATGCCCTGAATATGTTGCTGAAAAGTATTTTTGTGGAATTCATGAGTTACAACTTTTATACAGCTATTTATGCCAGTGATGTTCGTGTGAAAAGAAATCAGTTTCTTCATCAGTATTTGACAAATTGCATATTTTGGTTTATAGGTATTCGATGTTCTGCATTTCAAAGGAAACTCTAAATTTCACAAAATACATAGCCCTGTTTGACAAAGGTGTTTCTATTTATAAATGTGCCTACATTAATAGGCTATTGCATAAAACTTGTTTCAAAATAGAGTTCCCTCAACTATTACTGAAAATATTGCTTTAGGTAGCTGTTGTTACACAGAGAAAATATTAAAATGACATTTTCACGTTCTCACATTTTATATTCAAAACATTTTAAAAACAAAATTCTCTTGTATACTCTGATATTTAAGGCTTTAGTTGTTGTCACTGAAAATATCTGAGATCACAAGTAACTCCTCAAGGACTTTAAATGTTTAAAAAATGGTTCACCAGGATCTTGTCATATTCTCTCCTACTTGTGTAGAAAAACTTTTTTACTGGGTTGTAATCACATTGTTGCATAATAGATGGCTAGATGTTCTGTGAATGAAATCCTTAACAACAATCTTCTCAACAGCACTTTAAAATGTTTCTGCTTGTACATTGATACACTACAGGTTGCACTGCTTAAAAAAGCAGGCTTTTCATGATTCCCATAACAAGGCAGTGCATAATGTTAAAACCACAATCCACTCAAAACAAAAGTTGCAATCAGTTGAGCTCTAAGTAAATGAAGTGAAATCATTGTGGAAGAATAGGATAATCATATGGGGAATTTGTATAACACAAGAGTTTATCCACTTATCAGATTTTAATATAAAATATGATGCTTATGATCATCAAAATAGTGCATATGACAAAATGAAGGGAGGATTTGCAGGGCATGTTGTTGCATGGGTGGTGCCAGTGGGGGCAGGGGGCAAGCACTTTGCAAACAAGAAGCTTGCCTCTCCCATTTTTAGACTCATGTCATTAACATGTTGGGATAGCTCAGTTGGTAGAGCTGTGACTCGGTCTCAGGGTCTTGGGTTTGAACCCCATGTTGGGCCAAAGATTCCTGCACTGCAGGGGGTTGGACTAGGATGACCCTCGTGACCCCTTTCACCTCTTACAAATCTGATTCTAAATACACTGGCTATTTTTCTTTTGGATAACTTAACATTTAGGACACAACTTGCCCATCTAGAAATATACTTTGACTTCTGTGTGCCACCATGGGTGGGGGTTTTGTAGTTTTAGTTTTGTACTACACTGCCATAGATAAGAGATCTGCTTCCCTCTATCACTGCACTTGTGTAGTCTTGAATGGGGTCTGAATATGCCTGGACAGGGCATAGTAGCTGCCTAGCAGTATGACTTCCTTTGTCCTAGTAAATTGTCAGACCAGGGCCACAACACTGACAGAATAGCTAGTTCCCAAATTGCATCCTTTTCCATTTGCCTGCTTTATCTCTAGCATTTAAAGCTCATTTTACATGTGACACGGACTGTGTAATAAAACTTACCCATGCAGCCTTCTATTCAGCTACTGACTTGTTCAAAGGAGATCTCCTCCAATAGGTGTACATCATTATTACTGCAGAGGATGATGGCCTAGGCCGGTGGCATGATGGTGGGTTAAGTCATACCCCTACCTGCTGAAGACCTAGAAGATTAACCAGATGCTGTCTAAGGAAGTCTCTCGCTGTTGCTACAATTAAATCTGGACGAAGGGTGATTTCTGCTTAGGCAAACATAAAATCAAATACTGATGGGTTCCCAAATTGGGGACTCCATGCATTAGTTACTTATTCCTGAACTGAACATACCTATTGATTTCTATTATAAGCAGAGATTGTGAAGCAGAAGTTGTACTTGTTCCCACAGCTATTGGTAGGCACTACTGCCATTGCATGATGGCTGCTGATTTCTCAATGCTCACTATAATTTTCTATACAACATCATAGCCTCCAACATTTCTCTGATGAAAATTGGGATGTCCTATTTTATTTATTTATTTACTTACTTACTTACTTACACCACCCATCTGACTGGGTTACCACAGCCACTCCAGGCTTTTTACTGTATTATATTGTCGGTTCCATAATCCATTGTACCAGTTATGTCCTGAGATAGTGCTGAAAGGAATTCTGAGCCTGTGTTTTTATTTATGGATAAAAGGCAGCATACAAATTTAAACAATAGGTGGTGGAGCTGGAAAGTGACACCTGTTGCCCTGGAAGATGGTCTTAATTTAAGTTTCCCAACTGCAGTAAAACCCACCCAGCATAGCCGCCAGTGCTGAGGGTCCCACCCCTCCACATCCCCTGGGTAGATGCAAACAGTGGTCAAGCTTTGAGAAAGATCTATTTAAAAATCCAGCGTTACTCGGTTTTATTCCTTACTAATATGTTCCACTGAATGGTGTGTTTTTTTTAAAAAAAAAAATATGCATCTGTTTTTTATGGATGGGTATCTTGGCTTAGCATATGCCGATTTCCCCCTCTGTTAATCAGGGCCGGATTTAGGTTTGATGAAGCCCTAAGCTACTGAAGGTAATGGTGCCCTTTATATGTCCAGCTGTCCTTTGTCAGCAATATATGCTATATGGTAATTTATGGACCTAATAGGTATCTAAAGCCGTTTGCAGGTAACAAATAGGAGCCTACACAACACAAAACACTGTTGCTGTATGTAGGTTTTATTCTATTCTATTTTTTATCTTACATTTTGGAAATGTACATCGTTTGCTTTTTTCCTTTAATTTTTTTGAGGGCCCCCAAGAGAGTGGGGCCCTAAGCTATAGCTTGTTTAGCTTATACGTAAATAAGCATAGTCATTTTATTGCGCTGCTGGTGGCTTGTCCACCGGGACAAGAGGCAGCCCTACACGCGCTCCTTATGGTTCCGCATATTCTGAGCGCTCAGCCCTCCTTCTACTAAAAAGAGCTGCTCGGGCCGAGGCCCGCGCGTGGCTGAGGGCGGGGGCGTTTCTGAAGGAACAAACTATAGTGACGGAGGCGGCGGGCATTGTTGAGGTAATTCAACCAAGCGACGTGGGGCGGGGCTGTGGAGGGGAGGCCGTTTTGGTGTTTCGTTTTGTTTTACTAATTTCGGGAAAGCGAAAAGGGAAGAGGAGACGCGGGAGGAGTAGCCGGGCCCGACTCCCCTCTCTTTCTGAGGACAACAGAGCGGCGAAAGAGGCCCTGAAGGCGGGCAAGCGGGCCGCCGGCGTCGCCGTTGCCATGGCGCCCATTGCGCGTAGCGGTTGGCGGAGTGGGCCGCGCCGCGGGGACCGCTGGGAGCAGAGCAGGCGCTGCGAGTTTCAAAGCGGCGGCCTCAGGTAGAACGGCCGCTCTCCCGGCGTCGCTGTCCTCGGGGCGGTTGGGGAGGGAGCGCGGCGGCAGCGGCGGCGCCGCCTTGGGGGTGGGAGGTGCGACCAAAGGCCGGGGGGCCTCGGAGGGATGGAGGGCGGGACGAGCAAGGCCTAGTAGTTGGTCCCTGGGGAGCTGAGGAGGTGGGAACAAAGAGGCTGAGTCCGGAGCTCCCTCAGGTGCGGAAGGCGGTCTTTGAGAAATGCCCGCCGCTCATTCTCACGTTCCTTCCTAGCAGGTCCGTGTCAGCGCCATGCCCACCTCCGTGCCCCCAAGTAGCAGGCGGGGGGCAGCCTATTCCACCCCACCCTCCCCTGCTAGCTCCGACGACGAGGGGGCCGGCAAGTCTTCCTCTTTCTCCCTGATCTCTCCAAGTTTCCACCGAGCGAGGCAGGAGGAAGAGGCAACATCAGCTAGCAGGGGATCAGGCATCCCTCAAAGGATTAAACAGCATAGGTAACGTGTCGACCACCCGTGCTGCAGCTCTTAGGCCCTGCTCAAGCGGCCTTGGATTATTTTGTTGCTCAGTATGTTTACATACAGTAGACCTGCAATTTACACACGTTTCGCTTGTGCACTTTCAGCTGTAGGCGCTTGAGGAAAAAATTAGAAAGGGGGCGGCCGCCCAGGGGGAAATTTGGCAGTCCCACCTGCTATTGCACCCAATGTGTTTTGACTATATTGATTTTGGCGTTATGCACTATTGTCAAAACATAACCCCCCCGTGTTATTCACGGGTCTGCTGTACTTACTGCTTAATACCGAAGACAGTCCCTGCGTGTTTACTAAACAGCAAATGCAATCTGTGCAGCAATGAAACTGAGATACTACAGTGTAATATGGTGCATTATCACATAAAACTACAGTACTGTGCAATAAATCAATACAAGCCTTTAAAAAATATCTCTGCCTTGAACCCACTGGAATAGCAACCCCTTCAAACTGTATATCATACTGGCATCATCTTGTTCTTTTAGTGTTAGTGCAGACCTCTCTTGTTGTTATTCATGACAATAAGGAAAGCAGCCTGAAACAGATGTGAGCTGTGAGAAAGCATGTGTGAGTAGAAGTAGATTTGGATTGCTGAGGCTTAAATTCAAGCCCATGCTTCTTTTGGTTCTTATGGACCTCTCATAAAATAAGACGAATGCCTATTACTTCAAAATTATAAGAAGCAGTAACTGAAAAAGGATTCAGTCTTTACTTCTGAGTAAGGAATATGCACCAATTTTGATGCATTCATGCCCTTCACATTTGACAAGCGGTGTATTTGTTTAATACTTTAGCATTCATAACCAGGTGCAAATGTAAAGCTCACTTGAATTTAGGCAAGTTGTGATCTCTCAGCCTAATCAACTTCAGGAGGCTGTTAAGAATTGTAGAACAGCAAAGAAAATACTGTAACGGAAAAATACATATAAATTAAACGTGGATAGTTTTGTTTGTTACACTTTTGGTTATACAGTGGTACCTCTGTTCTTAACCAGAAACTGTTCTTAACCTAAAGCACCACTTTAGCTAATGGGGCCTCCCGCTGCCGCCACACCACCACCACGTGATTTCTGGTCTCATCCTGAAGCAAAGTTCTTAACCCGAGGTACTATTTCTGGGTTAGTGGAGGCTGTAACCTGAAGTGTATGTAACCTGAAGCGTATGTAACCCAAGGTACCACTGTATACCTGTTTGGGTTCTTATTAAGCCACAGAAAGCCTGGGTATTAAAATAATAGAAAGCAACAAGACCTCCATTCAAGGCTGGCATGAAGAAATAGTGAACCTGGCATCTTATTTTAATTTATTTCCCCACATTTATATACCACTTGATTGTAATGAAACTTGAGTTGACAAAAACAGTAAAAGTATCAGTAAAAATAAATATTTAAAATATTCAAAGAATGATTAAAATCAGCCTAAGATAAAACCAGATTAAAACACCCAGCTAGTATGTTACCTGCAAATAGTAATATTTAGTAATTCTTTCTCTTATCCTCCCTCCAAAAAACCCTGTAGGAAATATTGCTAAAGATATCTGAGTGTTCCTGGTCTAAGTTCCATTACATATTAACACCATACCCCTAAGGACATTTGCTTAGAAGTAATCTCAGTGAAAGATGGACTAAGATCTTTTAAAATTTTAAAATGCTATGAGACACCAGTGCCTCATTTTTCCCTATTTAAAAACTAAGCTAAAATAGTAAATATTTGTTTAACTCTTCCAGTATATTGGTATTAGAAAGTCTGTCAAAATGAATCTTTGTCCGAGCATTAGTGAGAGTATTCTATTTTCTATGGCATGTTTATATCGGAGGTAATAGCTTTGATCTTCGACACAGAATAGCTTTGATCTTGAACATGTTTCTCATACTTCTGAAATATTGGTTCAGTGTACAGTGTATGTTAAATGGGTAATACAATATGTTGCTGATTTGTAGACCTCATTAAGTAGTTTGTCTAGTTGACTAATTATTAAATAAATTAGATTGGAAAAATAAATTCATAAATAGTGACTCTTTTAGAAAACACTGGAATATGAATACACTAGCTATTTCAAAAAGAGCCCAATGACTTTCAGTAACGTTTTGATGTTGAAACCTTGCCAAGCAATGCTACATTATGTAGACATAGCCCACCTTGCTATGTCACAAAGCCCCCAGTTAGTACGTTATAGCTCAGATAATCCTGAGTATTGTATGTGTGTGTAGCTTGTCACATAAAACTGAATTTAGTTATTTAAGAACTATATTCATAAATTGAAAGTCTTTATATGTGAGATTATACCATAGATGTAATTATTTAATGATATCTGATTCCCACCTATCCCCTTAATGGTTAATTATCTGGTTTAGTGAACAGGTTGCAGTCCTGAAATGCATTTTTCTGTGCTGCTTTTGATAGGCTTTCCTCACTGTGCCTACCAGTGTCAAATAGCTTCTTAGGTTCAAGCTACACCTTAACAACTATGCAAGTCAATTTCGGTCTGTTTGTATAAGTGAAATGAGGCTCTGTGATTACAATTTTCAACAGAGGAATATAGTTCCCTTCTTACTGCTCAAGTTGTTCTTCAGCTGCTTTTCTCCCCTTGGGGAGAGGATTATAAACAGAAACACAGCAGAGAGGATTAATCAGTGTCTTTCTTTCCACCTTCCCATTTTGCTCCTCCCCAGCCTGTAATTGTGGCCTTTAATATAAAAGTCAAGAGACCAGTTGCATTTCCATACTGTATTTTACTTTGGTTTTATGGTTTTATTTTGTACTTTAATATTATTGTATGCCATTTAGAGAGCTTTGCTATTGTGCATCATAAACATGCTTTTAACTAAGAATAATATTGATACAGTTTTTAAAATAATGTTAAACTGTACACTCTAGATGGTGCTGCCTTTGATAATGGTTTGGAAACTGTAGTTAGTACAAGCTCGGAATGTGGTATTTAGATTATTAACTAAGACTTTGTGTTATGATACTTGTAGGCAAGTATTAATCAGGTTGTATTGTTTACTGGTCCATATCTGGGCCCAGTTTTTGGTACTGGTCTTGACTTTTGAAGCTCTTCACAACTTAGGATCAGGATCAGACTGATTGAAAACTATATTGTCTCCATGTGGACTGTTTACTTGTGCTTTAAGATCTTCAGTAGATGGTATTATGTCAGTGTCCAGCTGTCTGAGGCATAGTGATGGCTATCAGGAGATGGCCTTCTTTGTAGTGGGTCCATAATCTAATGGTCTCCTCAAAGAAGCTCACCTAGTGCCTACTTCTTTGTCGTTTCAGCATGAGGCCAAAGTCCTTTTATTTTTCTAAAACTTCTAGTCAAAACCATAGTCCTTCAGATGTTTTTTTACTTGGTACCTTTTAATTCTACTGTTTTTCCACTGCTGGAATACTTTGTAGGTTAACTGTTTTTGTGTTTTTAAATATAAACTTTCAGACATTTTTATTGAAGGACATTATAAAAGTATCTTAAATATTATACTTTGGTCCTTGTACTTCAATGAATTTTGAAAGTAGTTTGTCAGTTTTAGGAATTGCTTCCAAGCATACTGTACAAAAGAGGAAGATGTACATAATAAGACATCTTTGATACCATTAGCTAGAAAATGGCATTCCCATAAAACACTGTCTAATTTTGTACCTGTCACTTCACAGTGCAGACCATTTTAAAGATACAAAAAGGAAAAATCGGCCAATTGTGGAAGAAAATCTCTCGCCATGGGAAGAGTGGTTCCTTTCCAAAGAGAAAGAGTTACGTGCTCGACTACAAGAACGAGCTATGAAGGTGAATACTTATATAATTTACATTTGACAGCAGATTGCCAGGCACCAAAATGTACATTTCCCGTATTATTTGTGAAAAACAGATTTGGATAATTTATATTGCTAACTGAAGCCATTTACTGGGTGTTGCCACTGTCACATGCTGACAGCTTCTAGGAGCCACAGCTGAGAACTGATTGCGGGGTGGGGTGGATGGGGACCAATGATGGACAAACTACTCAGAAAAAGCACGACATGTCTCCCACCAGAGATACCACTGTTAAAGACAACTTCGGCCCTTTATACATGAAGAAGTGTCTCCAGCCCCATCATTCCCCCTGTGGAATTCCCTCTCATCAGATGTCAAGGAAATAAAAAGCTATCTGACTTTTAAAAGACACCTGAAGGCAGCCCTGTATGGAGAAGGGCTGTTTGATGTTTTATTGTGTTTGATATTTTAATTTATTGGAAGCTGCCCAGAGTGGCTGGGGCAAACCAGTCAGATGGGTGGAATAATAAAAATAGTAGTAGTAGTAATGTTTTGTTGTTGTTATTATAGGAGGTGAATCAGGAAAAGGAGAAAAGGAGGGAAAAACAGGAACGCGAAATAAAAAAAAAGCTGGCTGAAGAGAAGCACAAAGAATGGGTCCAGAAAAAAAATGAAGAGGTGAAAAGGGTGAAGAATTCCATAGCTTTTTTCTTAAATAATGTCTTACATTTTTACATAGCCAGTTATTTCCTTTTTATGTGTACTTGGCCTGGTCTAGGAATAACATAAATTACCAAGCTATCATAAACACTGTTGGATTTCATGCTAATACAGATATTTTTTCCACATTTTTTTCATAGTTCAACAGGAATGAATCGCTTACTTAGTCTCCAGGGGTCTGTGCTTAAAGCTTGACACCTATAATGTCAGTGGCAGTAATTAATACGAGTTTATTAAATGGCAGAATATCTGAGCAATCCTACAAATGTCTATTCAAAAGAAAGTTCCATTAAATGGTGCTAATTCCCAAGACTGGGTTGAGGACTGTAGCCTTAGTATTCTTCTAGCTATTTTTAATATCAGTAGGCACATCAGTCCTATTCCATTCTGTCCTCTTTCAGCATGGAAGCAGACTTAAGTCTACTCCATCCTGTTTCTATACAGAAAACAAAACTACTCATAGGGTGACCCAGGGGCTACCTCTGAGTCTGTTTTCAATTTTAAGGGTAATTCCATGTAGGGAAACCATTATTTATACAGTCTCCCTGAGAGTGATGGCATGTCATAAATTCTGATGACTCCCAGTTTTGCTATTTGCAATGCACAACAGCAGGAGAGGATGCTCATGTTCCAGATGCTATTCAGGTGGCTGGAATTACCATTAAAAAATGAAAATAGACTCGGAAGCAACCCTCAAACCCATCTTGTTGTGGAACCTGTAAGAATGTTGATTCCAAAGTGGACTGCAAATCTAGTCTGCTTATTGGTCCAGGTGGTTCACATCAGGTGAGTCTGCTTCAAAACCAGTTTGTCAATTCCACTCCATACCTCCTTTTGAATAATGAAAAGTTATATTAGACTGGTATTGTGTCTGGTTGAGATTCAGAGTAGTCTTACTGTAGATATTCAAAATAGATTAAAAGCATACTGGTTTTGAGAATATGTATGCTAATACTAAATCATCACCAGGTCACAAACTTTATTTTAGTACATACTTTATTCTATAGATATGCAGAGCTAAAGGAACATTTGTCCTTTCAGTCCACCACTTCCTCACCATATGCAAGAACAAACAGGTTTTGGCATAACATTATTTAAATAAATTATAAGCTTGCCCTTTGAAGCAAAGTGTGGTAGTTTGAGACTAGAATCAATTAGACTGACCAAGTGAAAAATGTTAACTCTTACGGGGTAAAGTCCAGGGTAAAAAATTAGTTCAGTTTGAAAGTAGATGAGCTTAGGTTAATATACTCTTTGCATGTTGTATTTTATCTTGGTGGCTAGCCATTTCAGGCAACATTGTGTGGAAATGTGGGATATACATTTAAATAATAAATCAGTAGTAATACCTACAGCAGCACAAGTACAGAAATGTTTGTAAAGAAGCACCTTTTGCATAGGTGCACCAATTTTATTGCTTCCTAAGCTGCCATCACCAGCTCACAGAGGAGGTTGACAGTGATGTGGGAAGTAACCACTGCTCCTTCAGGGTTGCATGTGGTACTCCTTTACAATGATTCACTAATGGCATGTGATTGGACCATGCTACAGCAGATCCCAGCAGATCTGCATACCAGTTGTTGGAAACCACAGGAGGGGAGGTTGCTCTTGTGCTCTGGTCCTGCTTGTGGGCTTCCCATGGGCATCTGGGTGGCCACTGTGAGAACAGGATACTGCACTAGATACTTTTTCCCACAGACTCTCCATATGTTCTTACATGTACTTACTAGTATCATAGAACAGTGACATCTGTTTAAACCATAGTAGAATAAACACTTCAAGCCCTGATTTAATTATTGTCAAGTTGGAGAAGCTGATACTAGCAGATGAGGTGTACAGTGCGTGTTCAAACAGGGAAGGACAGCTGAATGAATTAGAATTTCCTCATGACATAGAATGGCATCTGAATAAATGCCAAGCAAAATGGTTAGCAGGATCATAGAAAAGGGATAATGACAAAGGTATTTGGTTTATGCATTGCTTCAAATCACATTAGAGGGTGGGGTAAGTTTTGTAAAGGTTTTTCTTAAGAGAAGAATCTTAATACAGTCTGCTCACCCTTGAATATCTTGGCCGAAACTACTTTCATTTATAATATAACCACCTCTCTGAGAACTCGGAGTAGCATACATGGTGTCATCCCTCTCCAGCATTGCTTGTGCATCAATTGGCTAGGTTGACAGCTATTAACTCAATGTATCTTGGGGAGGTTCAAGGCTGAACCTGTGATTTAGCAGTTGAAGTGCCAACACTCCAGCCACTACACCAAACTTAACTCTTCTTTTCGTTTTGTATAAAGAACACTAGTAGGCACAGGAAAATAAATGAAAGCGTTCTTAGTGCAGTGTTGAAATTCTTTAAAACAGTAATGTGTAAGTCAATGGAATCATTACTGTTTTATTAATCTGATCTTTTTTTATTTTCCTTATTTATTAAATTTCTATACCACCCTTCAAGAATCACAGGGTGTTTACAATATAAAAATACATGCAATAATAACAAACTAGCCTGGTATGCATTGCTGTTGTTTGCAAGTACCACTGTTTGCAGTAATGAATGTTTGTAAAGGGTAGAAGATATTGTAAAGGTATTGCATTATCCCTCTATTCCTTTTAAGTTTTTGATTGAAATAAATTTGAAAAGGGGTATGCCTGCAAGCTTCATTTGTTTGTTCCAGTAGCACCTTAAAGACCAACTAATTTAGTTCTTGGTATGAGCTTTCGTGTGCATGCACACTTCTTCAGATACTTCTTCAGATCTGAAGAAGTGTGCATGCACACGAAAGCTCATACCAAGAACTAAATTAGTTGGTCTTTAAGGTGCTACTGGAAGGAATTTTTTTATTTTGTTTTGACTATGGCAGACCAACACGGCTACCTATCTGTAACTGTCATTTGTTTGTGTTATCTCTAATAACATTCTTGGATGGAGTAGTGGGAACTGAAGTCTTTCATCCTAAAAATAACTGGTATTTTTAGAATTAATTTGATAGAACTCTGTGATTGTCAGTGGCATTAAAGGGTATATAAACTCATCAGTAATTTAAAAAATAGATCATATCACTAATGAAGACAAGATCAAAGCATTTTTTCTGAGAAGCAGACTGAAAACACATATGTATTTTGAAGTGTAGACATGACAAATATGTGGCTTTCTAGCTCTTTTTATCAGGACCAAAAGCTCACTGAGGTAATGGACTGTCTATACAAGTCGTATTTTTCTCTTAACTAATAAATTGTGGAACAAATAAAACTTTAAACAACATTTAATATGATATTAATCATAGAAATAAATAGGCAGAATTGAACCAGGGTCTCCATGCCAATCACTCTGAAACAAGCCTGAGCAGTGGGAAGAACTTGATTTAGGGCCTGACACACCCTTTTATGTTCCAGCCTGTGTTCTGGGTTCCCCTTAGCTAATCCGGGCATAAGGCCCTTTTCCAAGAAAATGTGAAGCCAAGCAATCTAGGCGGTCTCTTTCATGAAGCATGAGTACATTGGCAAATACTTATTTCCCAAACCAGTTTATTAATTTACAGGGAACATAAAAACTCACAGCATAAAAAAAAAAAATGCTTACACTTTTATTGTAGATTGTCAAAGGCAGCTAGAGCTTTCCGTTATTTAACTGGTCCTTTTGTTTATAGTGTCCAGAGGTTGCTGCATGGAGTTATCTGTAGCTGTCCATGCTTGGCCTAGCTGCAGGTAACTCATCTCTTCATCTGGATAACCATCTACAAACTGGTCATATCTCTTTCACTGTAAAAAAAACCCCACAAAACACACACAAAGAAATCACCAACTTGAGTAATCATATCAAGACTTTCATACCACCTGTGCAACATTCATGTGAATCAGTAGTGTCAGTACAATGGGAAAGCACAGTGTTTCCAGATACCAGGGGCTATTCACATTTGAGCTGAATGCTGCAAGAAGAATGACAGAAGCGACCTATCTGGACCAGTGAATAACCTTAATCTGGGTTTTACCACTTCAGTAGGTCAGGATGCCCATAAATACTTAGTGTACAAGAAGAAAAAAATCTACAAATAGAGAACAAGGATATGAGGGGAAAGGGTTCTAGTCTAGTCATCTTTTTGTAGGAGTTGTTATTACTGCTCTCTCTTATATGTTTTCTATTATTATCTACAGGAAAAACGGGAAAGGGAACTTAAGCTCAGCAAAGAGATGGCAGAAAAAGCAGCCAAAGAACTTGAGAGAGCACAATCAAAGGAAAAGTCGCGAGAGATGTATCAGGAATGGCTAAAGAAAAAGAAAATGGAAGAAGGTCAGAAGAAGAAGGAAGAGAAGGTAACTTTTATCCCAGTTTTTCATTTGAAGAGATGCTGATCTGGTTTTGGTTGCTCTTAGAGGTGTAACCCACTCATAGTTCTCATCTGGAATGAGTTCCCGTTTTGAGGATTTTTCTTATCCTCTACTTTGCAGCTTGGCTTACTTGATGAATTTATATGTATAGCTTTGTTGATTAAGTTAGTCTTGGAATCATAGAGAAATTTATAGCATACTGCATGTGCAATATTGTAATCGAGATGTCTTTCAGAGGGATTAATGGGTGATGAAGATGTATGCTAATGTGAGGAGTAATCAGTTTTTGTTGCAGAAAAGGGACTGGGGCACAGTGAAGCTTGTGAACATTGCAGTGTTGTCGAAGTTTATTAAATGCACACTTCATTTTCTAGCTCCCCTTCATGGTATAACTGTTATTCACAGGATTTCTAAAAGAATTGTGTTTTTCTTCAACTGGCACCAGTTTGTAGATTTTGCAGATATACGGATATACCATTCTCTGAAAGTTGTATTTTTAAACCAACAACATATCTTGTTGGACTGATATTGTGATGCAACTGAAACATGTTACTCCATAACAATAGTAATAACAAAATTTATATAGTGTTTTTTGATTGTTCACAGCCTTCCACCCATGTATCATGTCAGTAATCTGGACGCAATGCAAGGGGTTGGTTTTGACCTTTAAGGTCCTTCACGGCTTGGGACCAGGCTAGCTGAAGGACTGCCCTTTTCCACATGTACTTACCTGGACCCTGAGATCTTCAAACATCCTTCTCCAAGTGCGCCCACTGAGTGAGGTGTGGCAGGTGGCTATGGGAGAGGGAACCTGCTTGGTGGTAGCACCCTAGATGTGGGATGTTCTACCCAGAAAGGCTCACCTGGCACCTGGTTTATTCTCATTTTGGCACCAGGTGAAAATCTTTTTTTTATTTTCCCAAGCCTTTTAATCTCTTTTGGCATTAAGGTGTTTTAACTCTACAACTCATTTCTTTAAGCTGTATTTATACTTCTAGTATCTTATTACTGAATTTTAAATTGATTTCTTTCTCGATTTATGCCTCCCTGAGAACTTTGTTATAGGGTGTCCTCTAAATACTGTAAATAAACTCTTCTTTAAGGTAGGTCAGTAACATCTCCATATTACAGATTGTAGGACTTAAATAATAGTGTTCACCTGGTGAATTCATTGCTGAGATTACATTTGAATTAGGGAGAGGATGCTTCACTACACTGTGTCCTGATAGTACATTGGTGGCCTTGTTTTGTAAATCATGAAAACATACATGAAACTTTTGAAACACCAAATGCATCAACCAGCCAAAATTAGAGACTTTAAAATCTTGTTTATGTCAGTGTTGGAATTAGAACATAAGTTTAAATCTTTCAAATTCAAATCAGTAGGACTTACAGGTGCTTAACTATAATTGGATTGTACCCAGAGTAATTGGTTACAGTGGTGAAGTAATACATCTGGAAGAAGACAGTTGTATTAAGACATTTTGGCATTCTTGGCTCTTTTCCTTTTGTAGGAGAAGGAAAAACAACGGGAAGCTGAACTACAAGAGAAAAAAGAAAAATCAGAGCAGATGTTCAAAGAATGGCTGCAAAATTCCAAAACTAAGCCCCGCCAAGCATCAGCTGGCTGTGCCTTTGCAGATGGGAAAGATACTGGTTTGTATCTGTACTAGACAGACTAATACAGTCTTCATAACTTGTGTAGCAGGAGCAGTTTTCTGATACTTTTACTATTTATTTTTGAATATTTTGTTTTAAATGTTCATCTGCTAGAATTCCTTAGCCATAGATGTGGATACAGACAGGCCACAAACAGTAGATGTTGCCCCACATAAAGGAATGTGTATATTTGGTCCCATTCCACACCCCAAATAACTTAAGATTATATCATTGGAAATCTACTTTTGAAAGCATTCATTTTGGTCAGTAGAGTTCAGTAAAATATACTGGCACATACATTCTTGTTCTTTGCAGTGCCTATTCTTCCAAGAATGCTCTTCTATTCATATATTTATTAAATGTTTAATCTGCCTTTATACTGATTAACATCTTCCAGAGTTGATGGCAGCCTCCTCAATTAGAGAAGACTCCTTGCTGCAGAAGTTTAAGCTAAACTTGTGAGCATCTGGCAGAAGCCATGCAGTGCTGATGGGAGCAAAAAGCAGTTCCATAGTTTCATTGCACTCACTTTTCCTCTTCACATGAGTAATGACTGAAGGGGGCTAAAGATTATGGTTTCTGCCTGCACCTAAAACATTGGGCCTTATCGTCAGACCTTTCAAGGCAAATGTAGCCACCACCTTTGAGACAGACTCATAAGTTTGGACCTCAGCTCATGATAGGCCTATTGAAGGTTTTACCAATAAAGAAAATCGGCCTCTCTCTTATATCGGTCCAGAGCTAATTTTTGTGCAGTGTAGAAGTTGTCTTTGGGTAGATATAATCCTGAGTCAAGTTATGCAGGCTTATGCCCTTTTGAAATCAGTTGGCCTGACACCATGTGCATGACTCCAGCCTGCCTACCCACCCTTGATCCTATTTTCAATAAAACACATCCTGTTACAGCCAGAAAAGCATATTTGTTGTTTCTGGCCTTATTTTTTTTCCTAGAAAAAAATAAGCATACTTGTCATTTAAACGACATTTCTTTCATAGTTATTTGCCAAATGTGTTGCACTTATAAATATGTTAACCTAAACTACTTGCTGGGAGAGGCTGCTGTTCCTTTTGAACACTAAACAGCACACCAGGCACAAAAACAGTTGCTGTTTTGCTTTGGTTTGATTATAGATAGTGGTGCATACTTCTTTCATGCTTTGTCTTGGGACATTGTTACAGTATTTGCAGACAGCTGCTGTCACTTGTCTAAGTAATTTATTAAAAATATTCTTCCCAGTTTTGTTCACAGTAGAGAACATATTCCAGACTTTGTTTTGACCACTCCAATGAAATGTATTTACATTTCTTTCCAGACAAATAGGATTGTTATGGCAAAGGCACCACATTCCTGCTGCCATAATTTAGGTATAGCCCATGCAGCACACTCTCCTTCTCTGATAAACAGTGATAAAAATTAAGCAATAATGAAAATAAACTGACCTTTAACATTGGCAGTTTGGGTAGCAAATTCAGTACTCTCACACTGGTGAATGGAAGGAAATTGACAGAAGAGGAGTTTTGTGTCTCTTCCTGTGCCCCTGAAATTGTCTCTGGAGGGTTGGAGCATGACGTAGATCGCTTGGGGAGGGAGGTCACCTAAAATTGGGCAATGCACCTTGCTCAAACCAAGCTCTACTCACACGTGATGCCTCCACCCAGTTTTGTGTGACTCCCCCCTGCTCCCACTGGCAGCCTCCTGTGCCTCATGTCACTGTTTAGGAAAGTTTCCTTACCCTCCAGGGAGTGATGACAGCAAAGT
Source organism: Podarcis cretensis (assembly GCF_951804945.1). Lineage (NCBI taxonomy): Eukaryota > Metazoa > Chordata > Lepidosauria > Squamata > Lacertidae > Podarcis > Podarcis cretensis. The sequence continues at coordinate 64,460,019 of NC_137170.1, read as the reverse complement.
TCCCTTCCATGAACTTTCTTAAATTCATGGGATATCAGGATCCGAGACGCTGTTCATTATACTGCTGAGATCTACAGAGTGGAAGTATATTTGTGTATTTATTGTCCTGTAAATTGCCCAGGGATGTGTTAAAGACATCCTTACAGGCCATTGTAAGGTATCGTGAGATCTCAGTTGATCTTTCAGGTGAAGAAAGTTAAATAGGATACAATATAGGCCAGCTGATCCCTTATTTGTTACAGACTATAAAATTGTATATAAAGTATAAGCTCTGAAAGTGAAAACAAATCCTGGTTCATTAAAGGAACTATGCAGACTATAACTGCTGGAAGGATTTGTAGTCTTAGGTAGATGGTACATTTAAAAAAACCCAAAAAACTTTTGTGTAAAATTTCATTAAAGTGGCAGAGTTCTTGGGCAGAACAATCATAAGCTGCTGATGGGTGATGCTGTGCAGAGAGAGAAATCACTACTTCCAAAGTGCTGGCAACTTCTGCAAGCCACGGGGGGGGGGGGGGAGAGAGAGATATGGCTTATTTATTTATATCTATTTTGCATTTCAATGACACTAATGAAATAAGCCAACTCTGCAGATAGTGTTCTTTCTCACTTTGGGTGGAGGTGTCAGGAGACAATGGAACTTTAGACAGCTCCAAGGTCTCCCTGATACAATGCTGACATCTCTCCCTGTGTCTGGTTCTGCTGTGCTTGGATAACCACTTTCAGTAAAGCAGTAGCCGAGCTTTCCACTCCTGCACATAGCAAAGCTCTGCCTGCACAACTCCCTCTTTGCCTGTAGAGAGGTGGATCTACAGCATCTTCCAGCCCCTCCCATGAAGCATAGAATGATCCCTGAATCTTAACTTAGAATGACTAACCCTGCAGTCTTGTCTACTCAGAGGCGAGCCTTTCTTTGTTCATTGGGTTTTGTTCTTGGGTAAGTGTGTAGGATTGCACCCTAAGAAACAATATTATTGCTAATAGTTTAGATTGAAACACTGTGCTTCTTTAAACATTCCAGGCTATCCAGAAGGAAGTACATATCCAGCTCCAGCCTTTTACAATCCAGTCCCTTGGAAACCAGTTCATGTGCCTCCTCCCAAGGAAGAGAAGTATGTTTCAGTGAAGAAAAATAAGAGGCCTAAATCCAGTCACACATATAGACCTTCAATGCCTTTTCATAAATCCAAAAGCAGTCTTTATATTGGGTCATTGTGCAGAATCCAGAGATAGTTCAGGGCTTATTATTTTTATTTTAACTTGGCCTTATAGTGTAATTTATGATATATTACTGACAACATTTTGTGAACAGCTATCCTTAATTGTAGGCAAATGTTTTTGATTTTCTTGTTAAAATAAGGCACGCAGGACAAAATCAGTGTCATTTTAATGTATTATATGTAATGCATTGTGAGCCATATTTTAAACAATAAAAAGTAATTATTTTCAACCTTTCCCTAATATTCTTCTACTTTAGGTACTGTATTTGCAGATGCAACTTCTAGTGCTCCTGTGCTTAGCGTTGAGATTGTTGCTTTAGAAGTTTATAGTAATGTCAGAGTAAAAAGGCACATCTTTTCTAAGAGTGAGATTTTGGATTTAAGCTCATTTGGGCCTGTTAACAGCGGTGGGACTATGTGTGCTTTAATCTAACTGTGTTTATGTAACCAGTTTGCAGAGTGTGACGTCAAGGAACTTTCTGATACCACTTCTGTTAAATGATTTGTGAAATGTTCCCCTTTGCTCTACTATAACCTGCTATGTAATAATCAAACAGTATTTATTTTATGTAGCACTGTTGTAGCTTTCCAGAGTGTACTACATTTTCTGCTCCTCTTGGCTCTTTTCCAGTGAATTTTAAATACTAACTACTTCTTTGTGGATTTTTAATAAGTATATAGTGGTTTAAAAAAGGGAAGGACCCCTGACAGTTAAGTCCAGTCGCAAACGACTCTAGGGTTGAGGCACTCGTCTCGCTTTTGTGGCCAAGGGAGCCAACGTTTGTCCACAGTTTTTCCAGGTCATGTGGCCAGCATGACTAAGCCGCTTCTGGCGAAACCAGAGCAGCACACGGAAATGCCGTTTACCTTCCCACCGGAGCGGTACCTATTTCTCTATTTGCACTTTGACATGCTTTCGAACTACGAAGTTGGCAGGAGCTGGGACTGAGCAACAGGAGCTCACCCCGTTGCGGGGATTCGAACCACCAACCTTCTGTTCGGCAAGCCCTAGGCACTGTGGTTTAGACCACAGTGCCACCCATGTGTGGCTTATTTAACAGTTTTGAATACATCTTCAGTGCAGTGTTTTGACAAGCATTTTTTAAAAAAATTATTTACTTTAAATATAAAAGTAAAGAATTTTTTTAAAAAAGGCTTGTCACAATAATATAACAAAAACAATTACTAGAAAATGCAATTAGTATTCTTTCTGAAACTTTTTGGCTGCTATTTCTGTAACTATGGTGCTACCTCGCCTCCTGTATATTGTGAACTATATTCCAGTCAGATTTAATATTCTTATTCAGGCTAAACCCCTCTCCAAGTGGCTTGTATCTTGTTGCATCTTGTTGCATCTTTTAGAACCATAATCTGTTGTCTATTAATTAACAACAAAAATGTCTTCCCCAAAACTTTAAAAAGTGGTTAAAACATCTGTAGGCTTATTTAGTTGTTATTGTACAGATTGTTACTGCTCATTCAATCCTAAATGCAGAAAAAGCAAGCCATTTCATCAGATTCTGTTCCAAACAAATAACCAGGCCTGGAGATTTTGGGTGGAAGTCAGCATTGTGCTGAGGAGATCATTGCCAGCACAAGTATTTCAGCTTGCCAGATGGGAACAATCTCTTCTTGCTACATGCACTGTTCTGGGGTTTCTCTTGACCCCCCCCCCCAAGCAGCTACAGGGAGAACACATATGGATGAGAGGATGGCATGTCTCTTGCACTAGCAGAACTTACTGTGCTGTCTTCCACTAGCTCTACAATTTAGTTGAATCTGGTGCATTAGCTCTTCTGTTCCTTTAAATGTGAGATGATAATCCGCCTGTAATGCCTGCTTATTCCTTTTAACACTGGGATGGGGAACCTTAGGCCTGGGGGCTAAATATGACCCTTCATGCCTCTGTCTGGTCCTCAGATTCACCCAAGCAACACCTCTCATCAGCCCTGTTTTGCACCATCAAGCACTTTTGCTTGGTAGGAGTGCGTCTTTCAACTCTCAATGCTTCTTGCCTACCTGGTTGGAGGGATAGGTGGGTGTGAAGAATAGTAGCCTCCTGTACGAGGGTAAAATTCACATTTATTGCTCTGTTCACTTTTGCCTCCATCCCATGCACCACTGGCATTTGACTCCCAGAAGGGAATGTAGCCCTTGAGCTGAAAGATTACGCACTCTTGCCATAACTTTATATCATACATTTCTGCAGTTTTGATCCATTTCTTATTTTGATTCATTTGTGTGTAATAAAGGGCGGGGGGAGAAGAAAGATGCATTTTCCAGAAAGCAAAGTTTATAAACATCTAAATCTTTTTACCAACTAGTATATTTTTATGTTTTTACAGTTGTTATTGTAGTACTTGGATTTTATGTTGTACTTTGCGTGTTATTTTTTCCATAAATGCAAAATTTATAGATATCTAAAAGTAGAAAAACTAAACTAGAATATTTGTAAAATATAGTCAGAGTAACCATTTTAAAAACAACAGTAAATAATTTCATGCGACTTCACAAAATTACCTCTATTTAAAAAACTAACCAACAATATAATTCATTTATCATTTTCTAAGCAGTCATTTCAAAGAATATAAAGTTGCATAACTCAGTTACAATTTGCAGTTATGAATATATAATCCGTACTATAAGCATCAAAATTAATGCTTTAAATTTAAACATGACTTTTTTTTACATTTATTATTTCATTTCATTGTCTTCTGCAGTTCATATAGCTCTGATTCGGCAACCCACCAAATAAGCAGTTCACAAGTTCTAATGCTTGTTTTCCAAGAAAGATGAGTCATAAAGAATTCTTAAATCATAGTCCTGGGTCTCCTCCAGCTTGGAGGGAGGCCTAGGCAAAATGCCTTTTCATAGGCGTCCCGCCTCTCAGTCAGCCCTGGCAAGCTTACCTGGCAATGGGCAGCAGTACGTACTTCAAAGTGTGATCAGCAATTAGGCCAACCTGACATTTAATGCTTCCAACAAAACATTGCTTTCAGGAATTATTGAAAACACTTAACTAGTATTGTTTGGGGCACCAGGTCAGAAATCTTTTTGGGGGTGGGCGGCAAGGGGCTGGGGCTGGCAGGGCATTTTCAAGAAGGGACCCTGATAAGAGTGCTGGGCCACTGGCATCTGCCCAAGGATGCTGGATGCTAACATTCGCTCTGAGCAGGGATGTGCATTACTTTCCATCCTTTACTCCATTTCACTGACTTTTAAATCACTATTGAACTGATAGTCTTCCACAAATATCTGCATAAGGAATACTGTATTTTCAAGATCATGGAGACAGAAGATAACTGCTAAACAAGTAGCCGTGTAATCTCTTATTTGTATCATGCCAGTATTCAGAGAAAGGCTTCTGTTTGGGTAGTGTTTAGCTGCCTTTTAGGGATTAGTTTAAATGACTGTTGAAAGCTTATTTTTAGTATGTATATTAAGCAGGGATCATTGCACTGGTTCTCATAGCTCATTGTTTACCTGGTCTTTGTAATTGCAGAGTTTCAGTCTCAACCAAAGTTCGCCTGTTTGGGAACGATGAAGACGCGCATCGGACATAAGGCTGTTAGTCACTAACTCCTCTGCTTCCCACAGCATAGCATGCATCAAATAAAAAGAAGGCATAGCACAGCATTACAGTGAGTGGTAGCATTGATGGGGATGTGTAGACATAGGCTACTGTATATAGAGACCTGTTTACATTATTTTTCTGATAAGTAGATTCAATAAACACCTGGTCTTCGCCTCACATTGCTCACTCCCTGTGGCTCATATGCCACGAACGTCTCCCTCGTCTCTTTGCTGATGCTCCTGAGCCAAGGAGAAAGCAAAGTAATTGTGTTGTGTGATTAAGCAGTATCACATAATATACCTCATAAAATATCCATGTACTTGCCTTATGTGGTGATTGTTCTGGACATATTTTCTGCTATGCATAAAGTGGAATTTTCCATTGTCTCTTAAAAGTTCTGTTTAGATCAATCAAAAACTCACAAGGGTGCAGGCATGTGGCAAGCTCTACAATACCCTGAAAAAGAAGGGCAGCTTGCATTCAAATGCTACTATTGGTGTTGAAGGTCCTTTCCTGAAATCCTTTCTTAGTTATATTATCACACTATTTTTGCTGTAAATGCACACAGAATTATTTTTTGGGCACTACCATTGATGATCTCCAGCAGGCTAGGGACAAAGGTGAAAGCTGTTTCCTAGTTCTGGATCTCTCAGCGGCCTTTGATACCACTGACCACGACATCCTTCTGGACTAGCTAGAGGGGCTGGGAGTTGGGGTTACTGTTATACAGTGGTGCCTCGCAAGTCAGAAATAATTCGGTCCGCGAGTTTTTTCGTCTAGCGAATTTTTTGTCTTGCGAAGTACGAAATCCCATAGGAATGCATTGAAAATCAATTAATGCGTTCCTATGGTCAAAAAAAGTCCAAACAAAGCCAAATTTGGTACAAAAAGAGTTTATTAACTGCTCTTTAAAGTCACACATACTGTAAAGAGCATTTCAAAAATTGAAGGAACAATAAATTAAGTTTCTAAACATGACAGAAAAACATTTAAAAATCAACAAAGTGTACAGTACATTTTCTAACACTCTGGGGGACCACTCGAAGAAGGTTCCTCTTCCACTCTTTGCTTCTTGCTGAAGAACCTGTCCATGGTCTGCTGCTTCATCCGCCTTTTCAGCACCTCCCTGAAAGGCGACATGACCGTCGTATCAAAAGTGTTCGCAAGGTCATGTGCCACGTGCTTGTCAGGGTGGTGCCGCTGTGCAAAAGCCTGCACATCCTTCCAGGCAAATGTCCCTCAGTTCTTTGGAGGACCGCCGTTCCTCAGTTGCTTCCTCCTCTTCCAGCGAGGCCCGCTCCTGCGCAGCCTCTGCCTGCAGTTCGACCAGCTCCTGGGTGGTCAGCTCATGGTCGTGCTCCTCCACCAGCTCGCAGACGTCCTCCTCTGTGACCTCCAGGCCCATGGTCCTTCCCAAGGCAACAATGTCCTGCACCACTGTTGTCTCTGGTGCATCATAGTCACTTGGTGCCACACAGTCCGGCCACAGGCTGCGCCAAGCGCAATTCAAATTTCTCTGGCTGAGCCCGTTCCAGGCCGTGGTGATCATCTTCAAGCAGCTGATGATGTCGAAGTGGTCCTTCCAGAATTCCTGCAGGGTGATGGTGGTGCAATCAGTCACCTCGAAGCATCGCCTGAAAAGCTCCTTGGTGTAGAGTTTTTTGAAATTGGCGATGACCTGCTGATCCATCGGCTGGAGCAGTGGCGTGGTGTTAGGCGGCAGGAACATGATGTTGATGAAGCTGAACTCCTCCAACAAGTCCACCTCAAGGCCTTTAGGATGAGCAGGAGCATTGTCCATCAGAAGCAAAGCCTTCAGCGGCAGGTCGTTGTCCAGCAGGTACTGTTTGACAGCAGGGCCAAAAGCAAAATTGACCCAGTCCACAAACAGCACACGTGTGACCCAAGCCTTACTGTTGGATCGCCACATGACACTCAGCTGCTCCTTGTCGACCTTGTGTCTCTTGAAGGCCCGTGGGTTCTCCGAGTGGTACACCAGCAGGGGCTTGATCTTCAGGTCGCCGTTTGCGTTGGCACAGAAGAGCAGGGTCAGATGGTCCTTCATGGGCTTGTGGCCAGGCAACTTGGCCTCCTCCTGTGTGATGAAAGTCCTTTTGGGCATCCTCTTCCAAAACAGGCCGGTCTCGTCGCAGTTGAAGACCTGCTGTGGAACGTAGCCCTCCGTCTTCACAACCTCCAGGAACTTCGCTGCAAAGTCTTCAGCCGCAGGAACATCAGAACTGGCAGCCTCCATGCCTGACCACGCTGTGGATTCCAGATCTTGCCTTGAACCGGTCAAACCAACCTCTGCTTGCCTTGAAGACTTCTGGCTCGCCTGAGGTTCCCGGCTGTTCCCGGACGAGGTCTGCGTGCAAGGCCTTGGCCTTCTCACAAATGACGGCCTCAGTCACTGTGTCGCCTGCACGCTGCTTCTCTTCTAACCAGATGAGCAGCAACTTCTCCACCTCCTCCAGAACAGCTGGGCGGTTCTTCACGATCCTGGTGACTCCCTTGGCTGCATCAGTCGCCATGATCTTCTCCCTCATCTTCAGGATGGTCCCGATGGTCGATGGATTCCTCCCGTACTCCCTGGCGAGGTCCGTCACACGCATTCCACCGTCGTGCTTCCGGATGATCTCCTTCATTTCCAGTGTCACCTTCTCCTTCTTCCTCTTGCCGGCCTCTGCAGCAGAAGTCTTCTTGGGTCCCATGGCAGCACAGCTCCTACCTTCGTAAACACACACACACACACACACACAAATCAGTGCTTCACTTCCAAAAAATTCAAAAGCACCCAGCCACCCACCACACAGAAATTCAAACCCAGAACCAAGTCCCAACCAACCCCAACCCAAAATCCAAAACCCCCAAAAAAAGTTTTAAAAGTTTAACTTACCAAATGGGTGCAAAAGAAGTTTTGGAAAAGCTTCAAAAATCACCAAAGTCTTCAAAAACCTCAACTGTTCCCCCAGCCACCCACCCACGACACAGAAATTGCAAACCCCTCCCCAACTGTTGCAAACCCCTCCCCAACTGTTCCTCCAGCCACCCACCACACAGAAATTCAAACTCAGATTTTTTTTTAAAAAAAACAACATGGCCCAATGGTCACAGAAAATCAGAAAAATTCAAAAAAACAAACAAACCCCAAGCTCCCAGATTCCTGCAAACCCCTCCTCAACTGTTCCCCCAGCCACCCACCACACAGAAATTCAAACTCAGAATTTTTTTTTAAGAAAACAACATGGCTGAATGTTCACAGAAAATCAGAAAAATTAAAAAAAAAAACCCCACAAGCTCCAAGATTCTTGCAAACCCCCCCCAACACCAAGTCCTTGAATTCCAAACACCCCAACCCAAAATCCAAACCCCCCCAAAAAAGTTTTAAAAGTTTAACTTACCAAATGGATGCAAAAGAAGTTTTGGAAAAGCTTCAAAAATCAGCAAAGTCCTCAAAAACCTGAAAAAAGGATACCAAACCACATGCTAACAGTTGCTCCTCAAAGTCAAGTCGCAACTGCAGCTGTTCAAGCAATGCACCCTTGGTTTTAACGGTTTTAAGACAAAGGAAACAAAGTTGCTAGACATTTTCGTCTTGCGAAGCAAGCCCATAGGGAAATTCGTCTTGCGAAGCAACTCGAAAACGGAAAACTCTTTCGTCTAGCGAGTTTTTCGTCTTGCGAGGCATTCGTCTTGTGGGGCACCACTGTACAGTGGTTCTGCTCCTTCTGGGCCATGTTCAGAAAGTAGTGTTGGGGGAATGAGTGTTCAGACCCTTGCACTCTCACTTGTGGGGTGCTCGGGGTTCTGTCCTCTCGCCCATGCTTTTTAACATCTATATGAAGCCGCATCAGGGGGGTTGGGCTGGGTGTTCATCAGTATGTGGATGCTCTACATCTCTCTTAAATCAGAACCAGTGAAGGTCCTGTGTGAGTGCCTGGAGGCAGTTGGAGGATGGATGGCCACTAAGGGATTGAGGTTGAATCCTGTCAAGACAGAAATGATGTTTTGGGGGGACAGGGGGGCTGGTGTGGAGGACTTGCTGGTCCTGTAACTGTGCCCCTGAAGGACCAGGTGGCAGCCTGGGAGTCATTTTGGACTCACAGCTGTCCATGGAGGCGCAGGTCAATTCTGTGTCCTGGGTAGCTGTCTACCTGCCCACAGACCGTCTCGCCAGAGTGGTGCATGCTCTAGTTATCTCCCGCTTGGACTACTGTGATAAGCTCAATGTGGGGCTACCTTTGAAGGTGACCCGGAAACTACAACTAATCCAGAATGCGGCAGCTAGACTGGTGACTCAGAGCGGCCGCTGAGATCACATAACACCGGTCCTGAAAGAGCTACATTGACTCCCAGTACATTTCCAAGCACAATTCCAAGTGTTGGCCTCTGCCCAGTATACCTGAAGGAGCGTCTCCACCCCAATCGTTCTGCCCGCACACTGAGGTCCAGCTCCGAGGTCCTTCTGGCGGTTCCCTCACTACGTGATGTGAGGTTACAGGAAACCAGGCAGATGGCCTTCTCAGTGGTGGCGCCCACTCTGTGGAACGCCTTCCCATCAGATGTCAAGGAAATAAACAACTATCTGACTTTTATAAGACATCTAAGACAGCCTTGTTTAGGGAAGTTTTTAATATTTGTTTTAATCTGTTGGGAGCTGCCTAGAGTGCCTGGGGAAACCCAGCCAGATGGGCGGGGTATAAATTTATTATTATCATTATTATTACAAATGGTAAAAAGCGTAGATGTTAACAGTAAGTAGGTGGTCACTGGCATTTAGCCACCCTCTCATAATGCCTTCAGTCTATGCAGCTTTTCCATAATAATTCAGCTTACAACATACTTAAAACAACTATAAAAAGAATTAATAGCATATCAAGGATCAAAGCATGGGGGATAAACTTATCAGTGGCTTCTCATCATGACAGATCTATACATTACCTCCTATATCAGACGGTTAAGGTTCTAAATACCAGTTACCAAGAAACATGAGCCACAGAGTGCTTTTTTGCTCATGTCTCACTTGTGGGCTTCCCATAGGCCAATGTGGGAACAAAATGCTGGACTAGATGGATCTTCAATCTGACCCAGCAGGGCTGCTCTTAGGTTTTTAAAGTCATCTCATTAAAAGAGCATAAATGTTCAACTGTAGTAAAGGCTACCGAATGTCCAAGAAAACATGTATTTTTATGTGGCATCTAAAATTGAGTAGTACATTATTCTTGCACTAAAATACAGCTCAGTTGATGCAAGCACATCCTGAAATGAAAGAAGGTGGTGCTCAGATACCACCATCTGGGCTTCCCTGCTCCTCCCAATACTTGTAAGTGTGTGACTTAATTCTGTCTTCTCCCTCAGATTTCCTGAGGAGACAGGTATTCTATCTTATCTGTAGAAGTGTTGCATCTGGAAAGAGGCCTGTGTAAATCTCTAAAAACTGCAGCTTCAGAACGAAAGCTCTTGCACAATCTAATCTGTAGCATCACAAATGCAATTTTGTTCCCTCCTGAATAAAGTTTTAGACAAGATTGGTCATGAGTGTGCATGTTGGCTTCAGTTCAATCAACATAATGGTTTTGCTGAGCAGAGAAGAAGGAAAGTATTGTTTGGCTGGCTTCCAAGAGGATATAAAGCATGAAGAAAAATATTGCAGTTTTGAAGCTTAATTTTAAGGTTGCACACTGAAAAGTATTTGTGTGGCCTTGGTTTAAAAAAACAATCACCACAGTTCAGTACAGAGAAGTATTCATAAAATCTTAGTGTAAAGAAGTTGTGTGTAAATGTAAAGGGTAGGGATTGTATAGGAGCTGCACTTTTGGGATATAGTGATGTAGGAAAGTATATTTGAATGTATGTGCTGCTGTAAGGTCTTTTGAATTCCTTTACCCAATTTCCTTTTTCTGCATACTTAAAATGTTTCTGGTCTTAAAGATAGGTATCAAAACAATAGCGAGGTGAGTGAGTGATGCAAAGTTTTAGGATAAAAGCAGGAAAGGGAGTATTCAGACATCCTCAGTTTTAGTGTGATGCTTAGCTGTTATATACAATGCCTTCCTCACCTATTACTTGCTCATCTGAAACTTCTACCACTTGCTGTGCCCTATCAGATCAGTTCCAGCATGTTCAAGCATTCTGAATCCCACTTTACTTTGGCTTCTAACACTAGACTTTGGGTGTCTAAGCTCCAGATGCACGTGTGGTGCTTTTCTGTCTTGCCTGCTAAGGCCCAGCTAATGTTGCAATGCAGGCCTCATATTTTGTGTTCCAGCTTTTCTTGCAATTCAGTTTTGAGGGTGGTAGGGCAAGACCCTCTTCTCCCTGGATCTTCAACTTTTAGCCTACCTATCAATTTCTAGAGGTGGAACTTCACCTGATCTCGAATGCCCTCCTGCCACCAGAGAGAAGAAACAGAGGTAAGTCACTCCCTCCCTCTCACACATTGCCTTGAGACCATTCAACTGATCTCCTTTAGCACTGTCACCCCAGCTTAGTTCATGAGTCATTTTACAAATAGATCACCTTCCAATGTGGGGTTCAGTTACCTAGTAGCATGCATTGTGCCTATTGCTGAGGAACTTGTAGACTACCCTTTCTCTGATACAGAGGCAACTGCTATACAAATATGTACATGGGAGGATGTGAGTGGTATGCACATGCCCCACCCCAAGGTAGAGACTGAAAAACCAGTGAAGAAGCATAATCCCCAGCTGCCAGTATCACATAGTTTAATTTTTAAAACCTTGGATGTTGGGTGCTTTCATTGTAACTGAAGGCCAAAGTAGACAACATTACATGCATGATCATATTTTGTGTGTCTAGTTGTTTTATCTTCTAAAGAATTGCAGGAGGTAGGAACAGGATGGTGACCATAGGAAGTTGCCTTATACCAAGTCAGGTCATTTGTCCATCTAGTCCATTCCAACTGGCAATGACCGAGGTCTTTTCCTATCGTCTGCTATATCATCCTTTGAACTAGCATGCAAAGCAGATGCTTGTACCATTAAGTTATGCTCCCGTTCATGAGCCCGGCCTTGGCTTGGGAGGGTGGGCGGGGTATAAATAAAAAATTAATAATAATAATAATAATAATAATAATAATATTTGCAGCAATAGTGGTTTCCCTACTGGGCCTAACAGCAGCTTTAAGGGCATTCATTCAGTCTTTTTATTTGTATGCTGCTTTTCCACACACACACACAGAAAAATCACACTCAAAGAAGCTTACAGCAAAGAAAACAGAAATGTGTTTCAAAGCCAAATTGCAAAAACAATTCCATAATAACATAGCAAAACAACACAACATCAAATATAGTAACATACAAAAAACAATGTTTCAGTACTATATAACAAGTTTACACAAACAACATCCATTATCCAATAGCAAAAATAACAAGGGAGCTTTACAGTTTCACTTTGGTCCTAGAAACAGCCTTCCCATGATTCTGCAGACAGTCTCTCTCTTGCAGCAGGTTCTTACAGGGTTTCCAAGGGCAGTGGGTGAGGTAGCTGGAAGTACCTCCCCCATCTTTTACAGGGGTGTGGTTTTCTTTGTGACCAAGATGGAGGGTGAGGGGGATTAATTCACCTTCCCACTTGCCATGATCCTTACTGCAATTGCCTCTGCAGCTTTTTTAAATGAGCATGTCTGATTTGACCTTGAGCAAGAGTTTATCTGTTCCTTTGCATTTTTGTATGGATCTTTTTAAACATACTGAATTTACCTGCAGCTGCTTAGGTAAGGCACACAGTGAAGTTATGTGTGCCTTACTTCATGCAGATGTGCAGACTTCTGGTCAATTTTAATGGCTGTTGAAATTTCAATTAGAATTGCCATATACTTCAAGATGATCCTAGCATCAGCAAAACTTACTTGGCAATTTTCCAATTTAATAGCCTGGCTGAAGACAGATTAAATGTTGGCAGCATTTTATGTCTTTACAGCTAGTGTTGTGGATGGTATCAGATTTGAACCAGGGAGATTTTATTTCCACTCAGCCTTGAAGTTTACTAAGTGATTGTAGACCAGTCACTATTTCTCAGTTTAACCTGCCTCACAGGGTGGTTGTGAGAATATCCTGGGATAAACCCAGTCTGAACTCCTTAGAGTGGTGTAGAATCCAGATGTGATTCATAAAATATTTCTAAGTAACAGTTACTTATTTTATATTTTTTATTAATTCCAAATTATTAAAGCAAGTTAAATAATAAAGATATGTTTTTCATGTAACACCATGGTTCATAGTACTAGACGCAAAACCAGACAATATTTCAGTGGAACACATGCATTGTGAACAGAGGTGGCCTCTTGCAATTATTAAACAAGAACAAATCCACCATCTTTCCTTGTTTTAAAGCATATCCTACAGCACAAATGGTGCCAAGTGTATTGCTCTGATTTCCTTTGGGCCACATCAGCGAAGCTGAGAAGGAGGTCTTGTCACTTGGACGGCCCAGGACCTCGTTACACACTGTCCAAGCTTGCACACTAGAATGCCAGTTCAGGTCTGCTAACAGTGGTTTGACCTCTCCCCCAGAGGCAGGCTCCATTGTCTTTAGAGACAGATGGATTCCAACAAAAAAAGCTCACCCAAAGTCCTAAATTTGATATAACAAGCTGGTTGGGGGCCATGGTACAAGGAGAAGGACCTGACCCCTTTCTACTACATGGAGACTTTGGTCTAGATCGTCTCCTCCTGAGATGTTAGCCATGGAGGAGAAAACATACAGACACCCATATGAAACCTGGAACAGCCATTTCAACAGGCTGCCACAGAGGCTAGAAGAGAAAGGACTCTATTGTTACTTTTGTTATTTTTTTTTTTGTTTTTTTTTTAAATGATATTTTATTAAGTTTTACAAAAGAGAAACATTACACAAAAAACAAAACATCAAAACTCAAAAATACAAACAATCAACATACAATGAAAAAGAGAAATCAAAAAGTTAACAAACAAAAAAGAAAAAAGACCCTCTTTTCAAGTTATTAACATTCATGAACTTATTTTCCTGACTTCCTCACACCTCCCTTTCTTGTATTCCAATTTAAAATTGGTTAGCAAATTCATTCTTATTAGTTTCATCCTTGATTACTTTCCCTCACATAGTTTATTTCTCAAAATTTTCATTTAATATCTAGCCCTTCTTTTATACTCTTATTTTACCTTATTTACTAGAACCCCTTCATTTCATTTCAGTGTCATCAACATTCAAGAATTTTACAGTGTTTTTGTAGATAGGTTTTAAATTTCTTCCAGTCTGCTTCCACCAGCTCTTCTCCTTGATCTCGAATTCTACTGGTCATTTCTGCCATTTCCATGTAGTCCATTACTTGCATCTGCCATTCTTCCAAGGTGGGTAGATCTTGTGTCTTCCAATGCTTTGCAATGAGTATTCTTGCTGCAGCTGTGGCATACATAAAAAAAGTTCTATCCTTCTTTGGCACCAATTGGCCGACCATGCCCAGGAGAAAGGCCTCTGGTTTCTTCAAGAAGGTATATTTAAATACCTTTTTCATTTCGTTATAGATCATTTCCCAGAAAGCCTCTCTATTGTTACTTTTGATGGCTCCTCTCCTTGATTCCCCTCCCCATCTCAGCTGGCTGTTAGAATAACTAGTTACTAAGAATCTGAATCTGAGTTTGTTTATTTCATCTTTTCCTGATCAGTTTTCCTTTTGTGTCACATCTCTTTGTAAGCCTGTGAGAGAGAGCGAGAAAGAGTACTGCAAGCCACTCAGAGGCTTTTTTGGGCTGAAGAGCAGAATGAAAACAAATAAAAGTAAAATAATACCAGTTGGGGGGGATTTCCAGTGGAGATCCAGTGGAGAAGGAGTTAAAGCCACCACTACTTATATCACAGCTTGTTCTCCCACCAAAGCTTGTGGCTGCCTTGTCAGGATAGCCAGTCACAGCTGTAACATCTATGGGGTTTTCTGTGGATTGAGGTTTATTCTGATTCAGCATTAAACGGCTTTCCTGGTGAAAGCAGCAGACCAAAAGAAAAACCTCTCACACCTGTGTTTAGAAATCATGGGACAAACAGAAGGGTGAATGAGCCCCTAGTTGGACCGTCAGAAAGAGGGGAAGAGGAAACGGCAGCAAGGTGTCCACTGCTGGGAACTTGAGAGCTAGACTTGATGTCTGTCCTAAACCCCTGGCTTACCTGGCAGCAAGTCAGTATGTCAAGTCCCCAGTCCAGGGTCAATCCACATGTCCAAAGTCCACAATGAAGCACAGTCCCACAGAGATCCAGGAGCACCCAAGCTGAGCCCCATTAACATGGACAGTTGAGCAAACACAGCACCTCGGCTCTGCTGCCCTTTTATACACTGCATGCTGATTGCAGCATCTGGGCTTGATGAGGCATGTGACCCTCACCTGTTCCAAGCCTACTCCAGCTGAGGAATCACACACCAAGCCCCAGCTGGGGAGCTGGGCTCTGGGCCCTTGCCCGCCTCAGCCTCCTAGAGTATCCCATCCGCTGCTCCCTCTGCCTCAGAGCCTGTTGTGTTTGTGAAGACAGGGCCCCTCTGGCTCTGGTGATGGGTCCTGCTGCTCTGGTTCCTGTGCACTGACCCTCATCCCCTTGTCATCCTCAATCACCCCGTGAGTACTGCCTACACCAACCTTCCCTTCCCCATCCCCAGCTTGCCCCAGCGTGTCCCAGTCCTGGCTACATCTCTCACCAGGATCCTCTTCCTCCTCCCTGTAGTCCTGCCAGATCATGACAATGGCCTTTGTCTGCTTCTGCAAAACAGTAAGTGTCAATGTCTATAAATTTCTGAGTGGTCTTGCTACACTGACCCTAAAGACATCTCTACTTAGAAGCAAGTCCCATTGTTTTCCATGAAAGTAAACACACTTAGGATAATTGCTTAAGAACTTCAGGCTTTGGTCTATGCTGCCGCTGCCGCTGTACATAATGACATATCTACTGGAAAAATGTCTTTCTAGACGTAGATTAGCCTTGTGGTTTAAAATGATAGCTTTAGAACTGATGAGGTCACGCTAATCCTCTGTAAACCTAATAAAAATATTGTTACCAACAAAAGGGGGTAACCCAAATAGTGCTTCGCTCACTCTCACACACATTCCATGAATGTTACATGTACATATCGGCCTGGGCACATTTGGCGGCAGGGCAAGAAATATGGAGGAATGTTTGGAACTTTTTAAAAAAATTCTGTGATACTTCTGAAAAGGGCTGCTTTTGCCCATATAAGTAAATGGAGTCTGACTGTGACCCCATTTAAATTTATTCCAAATGGTGATGTCATTTCTGGCATCTAAAGCAGGTTCCTGCAGTTTTAAAACAAGCTCTGTAACAACGCCTTTCCCAATCTGGTGCCCTCCAGTTGTTTTAGACTGCAATTCCCACAAGCTTCAGCCAGCCTAGCTGTGCTACTTGAGACTAATGGGAGTTGTAGTATGAAATATCTAGAAGGCAGGCACCAGGTTGGGGGAGGCTATTCTATAAACTCTGTTTTGTACATTCTAAATAAACCTTTCTGCTGTTTTCACAAGTGAAACTTTAATCATTGTATGCATGTACCAATGCCTCCACGTGGAATACAAGAATTGCAAGATGGTGTAATGGATGAAGATATCACTGTTCCAAAGTTTCTTGCAGCCTCTGTCTTTAGCTCTAGCTCAGGCTTCCTCAACCCTCCAGATGTTTTTGGCCCACAACTCCCATGATCCCTAGCTAGCAGGACCAGTGGTCAGGGATGATGGGAATTGTAGTCTCAAAACCTCTGGAGGGCTGAGGTTGAGGAAGCCTGCTCTAGCTTATATGCTCAGCAGAATCAAGTGGCTGAATTTTATGTGTGGACTCACGGTTTCATGCTTCAGGTTCTGTCTGTGAACTTTTCATAGGCATCTATTTGGCTGCTGTGAGGGGACAGACTAGAGGGAGCTTATCCAGTGGATTTATTCTTATGTTCTTAGATGGGAGAATCACATTATTGAATGCACCCCTGAAGAAGAAGAAAAAACACAGGAAAAATTCTCCTTGAACATAGATAGCGTTATAGGATTTGGGGGGGTTGGTCTGGAAGATATATAAGGGTATCTTCCAAACCTATGATTCTGCATTTGTGAAGTTAGACTCTAGTAAGAGAGAACCTGCTGAACTGGACCATCCAGTCTGTTTGTAAAGTAATGGCCTTAGCTGGCCAATTAAGTGCTCTCCTCCATATAGTAAAGAATGAACCATGTTGCCATAGCAACAACTAAGTGATGGTGCTCTTCAGGAGAATGTGGCTTTCCCCACTTTTCCTGACTGGATGCCATGCCATTCTAGGGAGAACAACAGGCCAGGTGATCTGGTTTTTGGCATGTGAGTTTTTGACTGCAAGCTGGACAGAGAGGCTTGATTTTTCTCTGAGTGGAATGCAATACTATGGGTTTGGATGAGCCCCTGGCCCTAGGATGTCTAAAGGGTAAGCAGGATCTGCAAGCCCTTCCATCCTAGGCTCAGGTTGTATACATGTATGTGCAAATAGAGCCATACATCCTAAAGATACCATAATCTCCACTGACCTTCATTCTAAGGAAGCTGAACCCTGGGTAAGCGCAGGGACGCCTGGGGTCTCTTGCTGCTCGGAGATTGGGGAGCATGCAACCATGGATAAGTTGCAGCCATACTTTTGTCTTATGTGGCAGGAGTTGCTTTCTTTCATTAGCAAGCGTTCAGAAATGTGAGCTCCAAATGCTATAAACCTGGAAAAGCTTTATTGCTCGATTCTACTGCATGTATCAGCTCAGTGGCTCTCAGAGTCACTTGTGAAAACGAGCCTTATGTGCACTGGTTAGGAATGAATGCAGGCTGTTTTGTTGCATCCCAACCATATGTGTGGTTCAGAAGGTCAGGCATTACCACAATCGCTCTCCTGTTATTTTAGGACTTCCATGTGTTATGGTTGGCCTCGGTGACATGGCATTTGGTTTCAGTTATTTTTTTCTCAGGGTTTGGCTTTTAAGAATAGAAAAGCACATTTCAAGCAAAATCCAGCAAGTTGTAAAGTTTGTGGCAATTCAGGACTGAGATTGGTTTCAGGCTGGAAACACTGAAGAATAGCCAGGCTTCTCTCTCCATCACTTTTTTGAAAGTATGGTGGCAATTTATCGTAAAAATGATGATTCCAAATTATTATAGAGCGGGAAACCAAAACATAACTGGCATTAACAATGCAATTATTTTAATCTTCTAGGAGCCTCATAATTTGATAAGTGCAGCCAATTGTTTCTCAAAACAGTCTGTTTTATAATGGATGGAATTCATTACCAAGCAAGAATGCAGTGCCTCTTTGTTGACATATAATCTATAAATTGTTGGCTAAATCTAAAGGCAGGGAGGTGGATGGGAAAGGGGTTGGTCTGTTTTGTTTAAAATGGTGTCCCTTTGAATCTCAGCTGCAGCACATAAATTGAAATTGTTCCAGTTAGATAAGCTCTTAGAATTGTAGAATACAGTGGTACCTCGGGTTAAGAACTTAATTCATTCTGGAGGTCTATTTTTAACCTGAAACTGTTCTTAACCTGAGGTACCACTTTAGCTAATGGGGCCTCCCTCTGCTGCCACGCCACCGGAGCACGATTTCTGTTCTTAACCCAAGGTACTATTTCTGGGTTAGCGGAGTCTGTAACCTGAAGCGTCTGTAACCTGAAGCGTCTGTAACCCAAGATACCACTGTACTGGAGTTGGAGAGACTCATCTCATCCAGCCCCCTGCAATGCAGATGGCCACCTAACCTCTCTTTAAAGAACTCCAAGGAAGGAGAGTCCACAATCTCCCAAGGGAATCTGTTCCACTATCAAACAGCTCTTACTGTCAGAAAGTTTGACCTGAAATTTCATCGGAATCTCATTTCTTGTAACCTGAAGCCATTGGTTCGAGTCCTACCCTCAAGAGCAGGAGAAAACAATCTTGCTCCATCTTCCATGTGACAACCCTTTAGATATTTGAAGAAGGCTATCATATCTCATCCCGGTCTCCTCTTTTCCAGGCTAAACATACCCAACTCTCTTAATCATTCCTCATAAGGCTTGGTTTCCAAACCCTTTAGCATCTTGGTTGCCCTTCTCTGCACACATTCCAGCTTGTCAATATCCTTCTTAAATTGTGGTGCCCAGAACTGGACACAGTATTCCAGGTGTGGTCTGACCATGGCAGAAGAGAGTGGAACTATTACTTCCCTTGACCTAGACACTATACTTTTGTTGATGCAGCCTTCTAAGCATCAATAGGCACATGTATCCTTTCGTTCTTTGATGGCAAACCTTTAACAGCAGTCTCTCAAGGATGTAGATCAGAAGAGTCAAGACCACAAGGTTAGAGAGCATGTAATCTTTATTTTTATTAATTGTATTAGTAATAAAGCTTGTTTAAAATTATGTCTTCTTATACCCCACCTTGGGATTAACAAGTTATAAATGGTCATTATAAATAAATCCATTGTGTTACTTATTGTCGAGAAGGCAAACGAAGGACAACAATTTGTCATACTTATGTGAACTACTTCCAGACCTTAGACAAAGCTTAAAGAGCCATTAAAACCTCTCACAGCAGCTTACTAGTCTTTAAATCTTGGAAGAATAGCCCTAGACTTATGTGGTTGGTGGCTGGTTAAGACCTGGATGTAAGTAGCGTATTTTTCGCTCTATAACATGCACCCGACCATAACACGCACGTAGTTTTTAGAGGAGGAAAACAAGAAAAAAAATATTCTAAATGAAACAGTGGATGTATGATTTTTGTGGTTCATGCTGTGGCCACAGACATGTGATCTGACAGTGAGTTTGGAGTAGCCCAATGCAAAAATCCTGAGGATCCATGTGGATCCGTGCTTTGTAACCACGTTTTAAGTGGGGAGGGAAGGAAAAGCACTCAAGGGACAAGGAGCATGCGTGGGGTGGGTGGAGAAGGATGCTGCTAATAATGCAGAAGAGGGGTATAAGGGGAGAAGGCTCCTCTCCTCTCCCGCTTTGCTCCTTTAAAGCAAGCAGGCTCTGCTTTTCTCCCTCCTCCCCGCTCAACCCTGGCTTAGCGAGCTGAAAAACTTTGCTGCTATTTAGCGAGCTGAGTGGGGAGGAGAGAGGGACAGAGAGCCTGCTTGCTTTAAAGGAACCAACCGGACAGTGTAAGTGAGTGTAAGCGGCTCCTCTCCTCTCCCGCTTTGCTCCTTTAAAGAAGCAGGCTTTCTGTCCCTCTCTCCTCCCCACTCAGCGGCTCTTCTCCCGCTTTGCTGTTTCGAAGTGAGCCATGGAGGAGGGAAGGAAGGGGAACCAAGGATCCTCTGCTCACGACTGCAGCAGATGCCCCCGCCACCAGCAGGCATTCCCTCCATAACACGCACAGACATTTCCCCTTACTTTCTAGGAGGAAAAAAGTGAGTGTTATGGTGCAAAAAATACGGTAGTTGAACTCTTATCAACTGGTGACTACAGTCACTGAGTTGTGTCTCCAACTACCGCTACCACCCTACTCCAATCAGCTTTATTCCTTTTCCTTAAATTCTTTCAGCTTCATTTAAATTTTCTCATATCAAATTTGAGGGGGAAGTGGCAGCAATACTCTCCTAACAGCTTGTAGAGATCTTGCCAAAATTCTTGACTTCCTTCAGAAATTCAACCCAGGCAGGAATCTCGATTTCCTTTCTTATTAATGTAAGATATGGTGGTGATTCCATTCACATACACCTCAAACTATTCCTGCTTCCCCATTCAGCTTGTTGAGTTCTATCACTTTGTTTAGTCGTATGAATGAGTTACACATTGGCTGAATGCGAGTGTGGGAGCATTCCACCTTTTCAGCAATTTTATTAGACGATAATCTGGCCAGCTACAGAACTGGCCACACAATATTCAAAAATACATTTTAAGCATGACCCAGCCAAAATGAAGCACTACGGTCACCTTCAGACAACCAGTTTATTAGACATTTGTCTTGATTTGCTTGCTCAAAATTTGTGCAGGTGTTATGGTTGGGTGATAGTTGTCACATCCTCTATCGTGCTTTTCTTCATAATGCTGCAAAAAGTAAAACAAAAATGAAAGTGGATTTGTTGTGCAAGAGCACTGTGCCATTGCTACATCACAATGTACCTGCTATCTTGGGGGTGGGTGGTTATGAGATGCACTTTATTGCACTGTGAACATATGCTGGTGTCTACCTGAATGAGTGCTGAAGTCTGAAACCAGCCTAAATCCTGCTGATAGCAGATGCATTAAGTTTGATAAGGCTGCAATTCTAAATGAACTTACCATGAGAGCAAATCCTATTGAACTCAATGGGACTTACTTCTGAGCAGACAAACATAGGGACACACTGCTCAGTGGTCTTTAAAAGTGTTTGTGCTCCAGGTTATTTACTGGATGCAGGCCAATCCAGTGGAGGAAGATTTAGCCAGTTAACTTTTTCAATGAGGATTAGGCATGATTAAAAAACAACAACACTTCCTCTCTGCAATAGCCTAAGGATGATAAAATGTGACTCCAAACTCTAAAGAGAAAACAAGAATGTGTGCTTTGGGTTGGGGGGTGGGGGGAAGAGCTCTGCATTCTGTTGCCCAGTTAAACAAAGGCTCAGTTGACTTGTTTAACTGAGGCCCCATTAAAACAGATTTCACTGTGGGTCACCTGGAGTTTAAAAAGTCCAGGAAGAGTGCAGAGGAAATATTTTGTTATGCGCTGCTAGCAGGGGCTCAGGAGTAAATGAGCTATTGTACACGGAGGGCTGGACTTCTTGGATACAACCACTGATATGGGGGAGACTTTGAAGCAAATCGGAACAAATCTGTTCTTTATTGTCTCGCTCAGACAGGGCTGCAAAGAATATTTAAGGCTCCTGGGGGAATTGAGAAGCAGAAGTAGGTCATTTTATGCCATAGTTTGAGCAGTTTAACCAAGAAAAACCTGGACATTTTTAAACACACACACACACACACACACACACACACACACACACACTATCCTGCCTTTCCTCCAATGTGTTAAGGAAGTGCATGCTCCATTTGTATTCTCCAGGTAACTCTGAGATGGTTAGGTTAGGACAGGAGTCAGCAACCTTTTTCAGCCATGGGCCGGTCCACTGTCCCTCAGACCATGTGGTGGGCCAGACTATATTGGGGGGGGGGGGTGAACGAATTCCTATGCCCCACAAATAACCCAGAGATGCATTTTAAAAAGGACACATTCTACTCATGTAAAAACATGCTGATTCCCGGACCGTCCGTGGGCCGGATTGAGAAGGCGATTGGGCTGCATCTGGCCCCTGGGCCTTAGGTTGCCGAACCCTGGGTTAGGAGATGGCAACCAAGTGAGCATTTGTGGAGATTTCAACTTTGGTGTCCTTGTTCCATCCACCAGCCTCACCTCTGTCCCACACTGGTTTCTATCTTGTCCTTTAGTGCAATATCAGCCAATCACCCATTCCTACCACCCTTCTGAGTAATACCCCTCCCCACCCTCTCACTATATATAAGGGTCTGGTGACTTCTGTTTCAGTGTCTCTGAAGACGTGTGCATGCACATGAAAGCTCATACCAGTAACAAACTTAGTTGGTCTCTAAGGTGCTACTGGAAGGAATTTATTTATTTATTTTATTTTGTTTCGACATGTAGCATAATTAAACTATGGATTTTGCTAGCTTGGATGGCTTAGAAAGTGGATTAGACAAAATCTTGGAGGATAAAGCTATGATAGAGGCAATATGCCACAGTTCCTCATCCACCTAGAGATGGTTCCATGCACATTATATTGATTGATTGATTGATTGATATGATTTATATACCGCCCTATACCCAGCGGTCTCAGGGCGGTTCACAGAACAATATCAACATGAAAACCCCAATATATATAATCAAAATAAAAACAACAACCCAATCACATGCACACACACAACCTTAATGGTCAAGATACAGGAGCAGTTCACCCGTATTGACTTTGTTTTCCTTTGCCAAGTGTTAGGATGAGTTCAGCTGGTTTCTGCACCAGACAGAATGCCAAATACACCCATTTGTCCCATGATATCTCTCCTTCCCCAGTGTTTGATCAAAACCCCTCAAATGTGAAATTGCCTTATGAAATATAATTTGTCATTCAGCATTCTGTAAAGCTGTGTGCATTTCCAGTATACTATCTTCATGCCTTTCCTTAGCAGGAGTCTGGTTCAGAACTGAAAGAGTCCTTGGAAAATGGGCAGCACTTCTTCCAACTTTTTCCAGTGGAAAACCTCTCTGCCTTTAATGGCCTGCAACACACTCAAATGCAGGCGAGGGGAGGGAGGCAATTTCCTGACCATTGGTCCCCACAGTTCAATCTTGTGAGGAATGTTGAAACCCTGCTGAAAGTTGCTGCCATAGAAATCTGTATATTGACATGGCAGGACTCATTAAAAGGGCTTACTTACACTTCTGTTTCAGAGTGACTTGAATACAAAAGAATAGCAATGATGCTGATTATAATAGGGCTCTGTAAATAAATCCCTGCCCTGTCGTGTGTGTCTGGATTCTGTCACCAGTGATAGCCTCTCATTTTCATGACCACTAACATTCACAAAGGTTTGATGCAAATAGCAGTGCTGCATTTAGTGGGCTGGGATCAGCCCAAAATTCATGGCTGTTGTGAAGTGGGGAGGGGGGGAGTCTTTATACACACACACACACACACACACACACACACACACACACACAATTTTATGTCATTAGAAGATTTAAATGATGAAGGGGTCCTCGGTGTTTTCCTTTGGCCAGTTACAGAGTAGATATTGATACTAATTGACTAGTTAATTAAGCTAAACTTTTCTCTCCCTCTGAAGGAAAATAGTTAATCAAATGAGATTCAAAGAATGAATGGAGGCCACACATATCGTTAATATGTCTGGATATTTCTGGGTATGGCATTTCTTAAATTTCTCTAAATTACATTATGGTTGGGTAGAGAGAGTGGTAGGAAAGAAGGGAAGCACACTACCTCCACCCATAAGCTCCAGGAAATATTTAACAATGCACTATTTCTATGAGTGGAGGAGAAAAGGAAGCGGGTAGTATTCAACACTAGTCCTACTCAGAGTAGATCCACTGAAATTAATGGCTATTACTAACTTGGATTTGTTAATTTCAGTGGGTCTACTCTGAACAGGACCTTGTTGAATCCAGCCCAAGGTGTTTCTTAGAGAATTTGCTTGTTTACCCTCTTCAGTGACCTGCAATGCCTTGGTGTGTATCCTGTTTTCCAAATCTGCTGACCACCTGCAGCAACATCCCTGCCATTTTTTATACCAAGACAAGCTTTTTGCTAATTCAGTGTCCTGGATAAATTTAGGCAACATACAAAATTGCTAGGCAAACATCTAGTACTCTCCCAACAAGCCAATATAGCCAGACTCTGGAACACCACATGTCTGCATTTATAGACCATAATTAGTCTTTTTTTCTTTCTTTTCTTCTTCTGCTGAGGCAATTGGAAAAGAGAAAACTCTTGGAATTAAACCACTACCACCTCTCCTGGCTCTCACACTCATATGCTATTAGCAATGTTTGTCAGAATATAGTTTTCCAGATTATTTCCTTCAAGAGGAAAGGACTGATAGAAGGTATACTTCTGTTGAGAAGGAAGCAGATGATCTTTCTGGCTCTGAATCATGACCACAGCAGCAAGGGTGTACTTCGTTTCACCTCTTCACCAACCCCCAACCTATCCACTGTTTTATCACTGCTTCCCTTCTCATGGGTTTAAAATTTCTGTCAGAGTCTTGAATATAGAGTTAAGAACGTAAGATCCTGCTGAATCGGGTCAAAGGCCCATCTAGTCCAGCATCTTGTTCTCAAGGTTTCCTCCCAGATGCTTATAGGAAGTCCACAAGCAGGATATGAGCACAACCACAGCTAGAATTCAAAGGTGTGTTGCCTCGGACAGTAGAACATAGCCATTGTGGCTGGTTCTCTGAGAGGAAGGAGTTGTGATTCTGATGCCATAGTCACAACAATGCATGCTGAAATTCTAACTGCGCCATATATTTCAGATGGTGACCTTCAGCACATCTCTCTGTGCCGTGGTCAACTATGAAATGACTGAAACAGCTGCACCATATGTTATGGAGTCATAGTCAGGCCTGGGCCAGCCTAGTTATTGTGGTTCCTGTAGGGAGGAAATAGAAATTGGGTGTGGCGACAGGTTCAAGCCAAAAGACATTCTCTCTCCCCTAAAATATATGATAGCAGATGTAAGAAAAATGTTCCTTCCAACCTAATCTTCTGCGTACAACAGGAGCCACACGCTGTGCCTGGGGTGGTCTCCAAGGTCTGAGTTAACCATCAGATCACGTCTTGTAATGTAATCCTGGACTCTGCCACAGGCTCCAGCTGTGCATGCATTTCCCATAAGCAGGGTGTCATAATTCATAAGCTAATAACTAATGAAACTGTCCTGCATTTGTTCAAGGGAGATTTCCAGGCAACACATTGTATAATGCCTCTGTCCAGCCATTGGTGGAATGTAGCCCCCCCCCCCCCGCAAAGGGACAACAGCAGCTGTTTGAGTACAGCATCGCACCAGCTTCCGACAGGAAGTAGAGATACACAGCACTTCCAATAAGAGAAGAAAACAGACTGGAAAAATCTGATTAGAGTTAACTGGAAGCGGGTCAAAACAGCTGGAAGAAAATGCCTGCATTTGTGGAAGAAACTTCTCCATACGCTAGGGATCTCAGGATGTGATCTTAGTTTCAGAGGGCACATATTGATGGTCTACTCTCTGAAGGCCATATATATGTGAGGTGTGCTTTGTACATTCCCATGCAGGATAGGATCCTTCCTCTTTCCCACCTGCCTGCTGCTGGGTGTGATGCACTGACTATTCTACTGGTCTAGAAGAAAACAGCATCGTGAGCATACTTGAATTTGACCATCCACACAGTATACTATCACTCCAGCTCAGGCATCATCAACCTGGTGCCTTCAAGGTGGTTTGGATAGCACATTCTGGCTGGGGTTGATGGAGGCTATAGCTGAAAATACCTGGAGGCCACCAGGTTGCCCAAGGATGCCCAAGTTGATCTTAGTAGCACAGCCATGGAGCTTGTGCTCTCACAGGAGTTTTGATCTACTAACTGGGTGAGTTGAAATACTTGGTGCTTAAAGGTAAAGGGACCCCTTACCTTTAGGCCCAGTTGCGGACAACACTGGGGTTGCGGCACTCATCTCACTTTACTGGCCGAGGGAGCCAGCATTTGTCCTCAGACAGCTTCCAGGTCATGTGGTCAGCATGGCTAAGCTGCTTCTGGCAAACCAGAGCAACGCATGGAAATACCTTTTACCTTCCCGCTGGAAGGTATTTATCTACTTGCCCTTTGACGTGCTTTTGAACTGCTAGGTTGGCAGGAGCAGGGACGGAGCAATGGGAGCTCACCCCGTCGCGGGGATTAGAACCGCTGACCTTCTGATCGGCAAGCCCTAGGCTCTGTGGTTTAACTACCATAAATCTTGGTGTTGCGCTCCATCTTAATTGATTTGTTGAATACTCCTGACCACCAGCTTCTCTTCATAGGACCACGGATAGCTTTCAAACCAGATAGCAATATAAGACATGATACAGTTGAAAGAGTTCACTGTCTCCTAATCTCCAGCAAAGGCTGTTAAAGAATCCAAAACTGAACATTGTGATCCCTCTCTGTGGGTTTCAACAGGCTGTTGATCTATCAGATAATACATTCATGGAGCTGAAAACAAGTATTTATGCAATGACGTTGAACCAAATGAAATTTATTATCACTCCCCAAGATTACTCATTTCCCAAAACCTCTGTCTTTTGACGCACACTAGCTCATCCTAACTCCCCATTTTCCTGCAGCCTTGTCCTCAAATTAACAAACAACCTTCTTTTCTTAACTCTTTTTCTTGCATCACATGTTACTCCTAAAAAAAAAAAAAAGGCCCAGTTTTGTTTCAAAGTGCCAAAGCTGTGATGTTGGAATTAGTTCAGGATCAGAGATACAGTTGGGTTAAGACTCTGCATTTCCTAAACTCTCTTAGGTAATAGCAATCACTCTTCAACCTGAGGCAGCTCTTCTTCAGTGCTCTGAAAAATGTGTAGCTTGAGCCAGTAACATTTGTAATCTCTGGGAATCATGTGGGTGAATGGTACTATCCCAAAGTGAGCTCATTCTGCGAACTGTGCTCTCCTGGATAAAATGCACTTATTGCCACACTTGCAATTGCTGGCTTAGAGTCGCTTTGCATATTGCTCTTTTTTTCTTTTTAATATTTAAACTTCATATGTTTTAAGTGTACCCCTAAAAATGTGAAATGCAAATATACATACATTATACATCATTATGGAGCAGCGAGTGGCTCCAGTGCCCTGTTGTCATTTTACAGTAAATCCAACTTGGCCTGTGCAGAATGTGTGAAATAGCACAGAGTCTTCTGTTCTGATAGGTTATATTTCTAAAAAATAAAATCCTGGTGTATAAGAAGGTGAGAGGAGATTTTTTTTTTTTACCTTGCAGACTGCATTCATTCATCCTTGGCCAATCCTGGCTTTGGAAACGGCAGTTCAGTCGCCTTCAGTTCCTGCCACCCACATACTTTAGAATTTCATCCTTAAATTTTTAAAATGCTACCTATTTGCACACCTTTTAGCTGACCTGATATCTGCTATTTACTTTATTCAGTAAAAATTTGGTAGGCGTGGACAGAATGCAGAATTAGTAGAGTCTATAAGAGAACAAGGGACACAGGTGGCGCTGTGGGTTAAAGCCTCAGCGCCTAGGGCTTGCCGATCGAAAGGTTGGCGGTTCGAATCCCTGCGGCGGGGTGCGCTCCCGCTGCTCGGTCCCAGCGCCTGCCAACCTAGCAGTTCGAAAGCACCTCCGGGTGCAAGTAGATAAATAGGGACCGCTTACCAGCAGGAAGGTAAACGGCGTTTCCGTGTGCGGCTCTGGCTCTGGCTCTGGCTCTGGCTCTGGGCAGAGCAGCGATGTCACGCTGGCCACGTGACCCGGAAGTGTCTCCGGACAGCGCTGGCCCCTGGCCTCTTAAGTGAGATGGGCGCACAACCCCAGAGTCTGTCAAGACTGGCCCGTACGGGCAGGGGTACCTTTACCTTTACCTTTTATAAGAGAACAACTATCAGATATACAGAACTCAGAAGCCACCCCCTCAAATGCTGAAGCTTTCAGAAGCCCTTTTCAAGACATTATCTGATGAAACACCACAATAACGATGGGTCAGCCAACTTCCAATCTGTGTCAATTTAATTTGCATTTATTCATAACTTTGTTCCATCCCATTTTGCCTGCTTTAATTGGTGGATTAAAAAAACCCTCTACGAAAATGTGCATTTAAATATGTATTCTTAAATGCATATTTAAACACAAAACATGCATTTAAATGCTATTTTATCCATTTGTGCATTTCTAAAGGTATTTTATGCTAAAATATGTTTTCCAAAAATCAAAGCAGGGCTTCTACTGAAGGGGTTCCTGAGATGTATCCTGACTGCAATTCCTGTCTGAAACCCTGCAAAGCTGTTGACAGAATCGGAATAGGCAGTACAGTACTGAGCTGGATTGACCACATGTCTGGCTTGATATTAATTAATTAATTAATTAATTAATTGTCTCATAAATTAAATTAATGAAATGAAATGAAATAATTATCTATGTGGCATACAAGTTTTTTTTTTAAAAAAGGCAGCTTCATGTGTTCAAAAGAGAGAGAGAGAAAGAGAGAGGACAGTTGATGCATTGACTATTGATTACAGTGGTACCTCGGATTAAGTACTTAATTCGTTCCGGAGGTCCGTACTTAACCTGAAACTGTTCTTAACCTGAAGCACCACTTTAGCTAATGGGGCCTCCTGCTGCTGCTGTGCCGCTGCACAATTTCTGTTCTCATCCTGAAGCAAAGTTCTTAACCTGAAGCACTATTTCTGGATTAGCGGAGTCTGTAACCTGAAGCGTATGTAACCCGAGGTACCACTGTACTAAGGAACTCAGGAACTTGACTTGAGGGCTGGATGCGGCCCTCCCAGACTTCAGCCAGCTTCTGAGAAGGTATCAGATAATGGAGAGATACATGCAATTCCTATTGCAAGTAAGCAGCCCCAGAAGAGAATCTACCAGAGCCAAACAATTGCGCAGATTCTCCATTCTATTTTCCTATTTACACAGTGCTAATTTATTTGACTGGGGACTTCTGTGGACAATTAATTGTGGGGAAAGTGCTAACATGTTAGCTGCCCTCCAATATCCTATACTGCTGCAATGGATTTCCTGCCTTTTCGCAGTCAAGGGAAGCTGAGCACTGTGTCTCTAATTAGTAAACAGAAATTAGTCTTAAATGGAAATTAGCTCCTCGCATGCTGCTGTTTTACCTTTCAACCCCTGTATGTGTTTTCCTTTGGTCGTCTTCTTCTTCTTCTTTATATGGAACTCTAGTCAGTTAGCACCAGATTAGTGGTAATTTTATTAACTGCAAAACCATCCAGTTTTATTTGGATGAATCTGCCTCATTTTTCTTCCCCACATCTGCTCAGCAGCTGCAGGCACACCGTTCCCAGGGGCTTGGCCTAATTTGTAGAATTACAGGGGTTGTGCCTGGCAATAGAGAAGGTCTATTAGTGCTGCTCATGTTAAAAATTGCAAGCTTGATGCCTTCCACATGCTTCTGTTTTATTTTCGTAAGCCTATGCATGCTGGAACCATAATTAACCTTCCAGAGCAATTTCTCAATGTGCATAACTTACTTACTCATTAACAGTTGCTAGTTGCTTATAATGTTTTCTCATGAATCATGCAAATACTGTGGGATTGATTCTTCAAAAAATAAATAAATGTGAATGCTAAATTTCCATTCATCTGAATCGCAAGATTTGCTCAAGCATTCAAGAACTGGGTTCAGTGAATATGTATATATGTGCATGTGTGTGTGTGTGTGGGGGGGGGTTCAGTTTCAGGCTTAGTTCCTGGCATAAGAACTTGCTGGATCAGGCCAGTTGCCCATCTAGTCCAGCATCCTGTTCCCACACTGGCCAGCCAGATGCCTGTGGAAAACCAGCAAGTAGCATCAAGTAGCATCTCTCTTTCTGCAGCTTCCAGAAACTCAGAAGCATTACTGCCTCTGCCCTCCAGATGTTTTGGGACTACAACTCCCATCATCCCTAGCTAACAGGGCCAGTGGTCAGGGATGATGGGAGTTGTAGTCCCAAAACATCTGGAGGGCTGAGTTTGCCTATGCCTGCTGTAGGGGCAGAGCAGTTACCATGGCTATGCTCTCTCCCTTATGCTCTTCTTATCGTTTATGCTCTTCTTATCCCTTATGAATATTGAAGGCCTCAACCAAGTCCAGATATACAGTTGTATGTGCGGGGCTCTGTTCATGCATTCAGGTGAAGAACTGAGGTTAGGGATTAGTGCCTACCATCCCCCATGGATGTTCAAATCACTGTGTACATTGAGCAACCAAAAGTGACTCCAGTTGAGCCACTATGGGGCAAGTCCACTGAAGTGAGAGAAAGAGAGATATTGGTCACCAACAAAGTTTGCACAAGACCCATAGTCAAGGTCTGGTTGAAATGGTTTGATTCCCAAAGCATTAAATCAAAATGGTGTCCTTCCTACTAATCAACCTGGGTCACAGTCTGCTAGGAAGTTTTTATGTGGAAGCCTCATTGAAATGAAGGGAGGTTTGCAGTATTTCTGTTGCCAAGTGGTCAAACACTTTTCATTGTCCTGAGTATTTTTATTCTGTCTTTTCCGCATATCTATTTTAGAGACTAATGTACAGAACTCTGGTTGGAGACTATGAGTGGACAAGATAGGCCTTTGGCCTGACCCCCCTGTTGGCAAATGTTCTTTGATGAAGTTCAGTTGGGGAGAAATTCTCACTAGGAGTTGGAAATAATTTATTGTGCTGGATGCTAATGCACAATTGGGCATTAGTAAACAGATTGTGTCTCCTGGCCTTGGGTCACATATTTACCATCTGGTTGATTATTCCATTCCATTCTGATTCTTAATTAATTTTATGTCAATATCTGTATCTGTCTATTGCCTAGATTTTAAATCAGCAGAATGGCTATTTATAGACAGATCTTCGGGGGAGGCGGGGAGAGGAAATGAATGATTGATGACTTTTTAATAACTTGCAAGCAGGACTCTTAGCCTTGGTTGTCATCTTTGTTTAACCAAGTTGATATATTATATGTGCAGAAATGAATGTGAAGTAATGGGAACAAGCCCAAACCAGTCACAAGATGTTTGGAAATGTTAATGCGTTAGGCAGAAGTCTGAACAAATTAGCAGTCGTGAGAAACATCCAAAATGTGTTTGGGGAGGTGTGGGGTGTGTGGAGAGAAAGTAGCATCCTTTGATCTAAGTTATTTTAGTTCTTCCATTTCAAATACTAACTATGCAATATGAAATAAGTACAGTGGTACCTCGGGTTACGTACGCTTCAGGTTACAGACGCTTCAGGTTACAGACTCCACTAACCCAGAAATATTATCTCGGGTTAAGAACTTTGCTTCATGATAAGAACAGAAATTGTGCTTTGGCAGCGCAGCGGCAGCAGGAGGCCCCATTAGCTAAAGTGGTGCTTCAGGCTAAGAACAGTTTCAGGTTAAGAACAGACCTCCAGAATGAATTAAGTTCTTAACCTGAGGTACCACTGTACTGTATAAACCTAATCCACAGCCTTGTGCTGCTGCACTGGGATGTGTGCATGCAATGGATGTGTAGCAGGAAACCCCCCCCCCCCATCATTCAGTTTGTACAAACTTCACACACACTCACACTCACACACTACATACGCTATGCTTCTGTTATAAATTCATAGAAAATCAACCATACATTGGTTTTGCACTGTTCCACCTTTATTTTACTCCATGAAGGAAGGACTACAAAATGGGGAAGGTTTGATACAGGGCAGCCATAATCCCTTCACCATCCCAGCACATCCACAGGAGCCCTGCCCAGTTGCTATGCCAACCCTGATGGTCCTAGACAGAAGACAATCAAGATCACAAAGAACTTGCATATGGGAGTGGATTCAGCATGGACTGAAACAAAGGACAATGATCAGATCTTCCCTCTGGGGGAAGGAAACTGCCAACTCCCCTTTGTCTCCTGGAAGTGACTCATGGGGAGGAGGAGAAGGGAACCAGCCAGGTGACAGGACACTCAGGTTACCACTGCAACTCCTCCCTCAACCCCTCCTTTCTGTAATGTATGCATGATGTTTCTGGCGGTGGGCTTGACCTACAGGATGGGAATTTCAAAAGTTTTTATAAGACCTTGCACACCATTTTTCTGTGTCTTTCCTCTCACCTACAAGTGAGGGGAGCACCCTGTTGCAACAGTCAATAAAGGCCAAGCCTACAGGCTGCTGATTTGCTCCAATTTACTCTGGTTGGTGTCTTTACTTTTTGTCCAAGGGAGCCCTCGGATTTTTCCGGTAACAGATGGCTTACCGTCCCTGTGGGTGACTGAGGAAATGGGAACCAAACTGGGGAGAGGGAGAGCTCTGGGCATACTTCATTGTGCCCGCGCTGGTGAAGGATTGTCTGATTGGGTTCACTCCATACAATAACTATAAACCTGCTGCAATAACTTTTTCCCCCCTAAAGCTAAGGCTAGTTTAGGGACGCAGGTGGTGCTGTGGGTAAAACCTCAGTGCCTAGGACTTGCCAATAGTATCGTCGGTGGTTCGAATCCCTGCGGCAGGGTGAGTTCCCACCTTTAGTCCCAGCTCCTGCCCACCTAGCAGTTTGAAAGCACCCTTAAGTGCAAGTAGATAAATAGGTACCGCTTTATAGCGGGAAGGTAAACGGCGTTTCCGTGTGCTGCGCTGGTGCCGGTTCGCCAGAGCAGCTTCGTCACGCTGGCCACGTGACCCGGAAGTGTCTTCGGATGGCGCTGGCTCCCGGCCTCTTGAGCGAGATGAGCGCGCAACCCTAGAGTCGGACACGACTGGCCCGTACGGGCAGGGGTACCTTTACCTTTACCTTTAAGGCTAGTTTAAACTTGAAACAGCACCATCGATTTGAACAGAGCTATTGGGAGATGTGACTCTTGTCCTGCCAAGATAAGCACGGTTAGTTTCAGATAGATAGGGAGGTAAGAATGGGATAAAAAGAGGAGCTCCAAAGTAGGGTGCTATTCATTTCCTCAGAAGCACACTTACTGTCACTAGCCTTTCAAAAAAAGATTACAAAATACGTCAAATGCATCATCAGGTTTTAATCCTCTGATTTTATGTTGTTGTTTTTTGAATGACATTGTGGCAGCATCTCTACTTTCAGTATTTTCCCAGTAGTGTCTAAACCATGGGTAGGCAAACTAAGGCCTGGGAGCCGGATGAGGCCCAATCGCCTTCTCAATCCGGCCCTTGGACGGTCCAGGAATCAGTGTGTTTTTACATGAGTAGAATGTGTGCTTTTATTTAAAATACATATCTGGGTTATTTGTGGGGCATAGGAATTCGTTCATTTCTCCCCCCCCCCCCAATATAGTCTGGTCCCCCACAAGGTCTGAGGGACAGTGATGAAAAACGTTCCCTGATGAAAAGGTTTTCTGACTCATGTGACTTCTTTGTTTGCCTTACATAAAGGAAAGGTCCAAACAATGATGATGAGACCCTGAAGCAAAGAGCATTTCCTTTGCGAGTGTTGTTCTCCAGAATTTGTGATGGATGGCAACACTGAGTTTGGGAAGGTAATCTAATCTCTACGAATAAGTAACAAGGAAAAACAGAATTGTTTGCAATTTGGCAGCACCTAACACCAGCAATCTCTATTGTTATTGAAGGATTTCTTTTTCCCCTTCTTTCAGAGAACCCTATTAACCAGAATAATTCAGTTTAGGAGAACCTAGTTTTCCATGTTTGTTTGTTATTTTATTCCATTTAAGAACGGCTCTGTGTGAAACACCTCAGAGTGATTTAACCATAGAAACACATATTAAACAATTTCATATTTTTAAGTGTGTGTGTGTAAACAAAACATACAAAGCAGCAATTTTAAATCCATTACAGACATAGGCTGGGATAAACTTTTTATAAATGTTTGTTATAATGTAATTACTGGACTCCAACTCCCACCAGTGCCAGCTATGTTGGGCAGCAGTTGGAGATTATAGGAACTGCATTGTTGTAAATTTGTGGGATGCCAGGACCTCCCTTCTAATTCCTCTGTGCCAGATACTGCTGTCTCCTTCAACATTGAAATTCGCTTGAAGAGTGCTTAAAACTGTGGGGAAAATTCAGAGAAAAGCAACAATTATCATAAAACTGATGCACAGAAATATGTTTAGATAAAGACACAAGTGTGGATAGCTTATCCAAAGGACAAGGTTGAGAAGTCATTACACAAGTACCCAAATGACATACATGATTTCGGAAGCGAACTATAGTTATGTGTAGTAAGGGTGATTTACAAAAGTGCTGGTATGAAGTTCAGAACCACAAAAATATTCTGGAGACTGATTGCATTAAAGCTACTGTGACTAGAGAATGATGGATATCCAACCAGAGCTAAACGGTGAACAGTGTTTCCCTTTGTAGGAGTTAACTTTGGCCAGCTAGATAAGGTCAGCTTTGTTAGAGATGTAGTTGTAACAAACCACTTGAATAAGTCAGACTTTTCTCAGCTCTCTTAATGGTACCAGAAATGGCTAAATCCTGCCATTAACCTCTCTACAGAACCAGATTCTGCAAGCTTGAAGCAAGCAGAGTACCTCTTAAATGCTCAGGTGCTCAGTAAATGCCAGGAAGAGCACAGAAGCAGGGAGTATATACTGAGGCCCAGGAAAGGGGAAACAAGAAAAAGGAAGAGGCATTCAAAAGGAATGAAACTAGAATGACAGAACAAGCTGTTTCAGGCCCTGACACTGCATCACAACACACTCCAGGCTCAGTCAGAATGGAACCATTAAAGACTGCCTCACCAGAACAATTTAATTTCCAGTCCTTTGGAATGTAGTCTAAGTGGATTAGGCCCTTCAACCAATTTGGAGAAGTCTCTGGTTAACATACAAAACCTAGTACTTTAATCTATTCAATCAGGGATCAGGCTGATGAAATCCTGATGTCACTATTATGAAGAAAAAAAACCCTCAGTATACTGAAGTGGTAGAAGTCATTTCATGGGGAAGAAGAAAGAGGATTTATGAGGAGACTCGATGTAATCGCTGCAGTCAAAGACCCTGGGAACCTGGAATTAGCTTTATCACATCTTTTCTGACACTTGCTGAATCCTATGGTTATGGTGTTCTTTTAAAAAAAATCTAATCAGAGACCATCCTGTTGTATGGCCTTCCTCAACTTGATATGCTTGGAGGGCTAATGGGAGTAGTAGTCCAAACATCTGGAGGGCATCAGATAGGGAAAGGCTGCTGCAGTAGGCCTCCACGAAGAAAAATTGTCACAACAATAATCATTGGATTCTGGTTTGACTCTTCAAAAGGCCATTAGACAAGCTCATTAATCTAGGTTGGTCAATGAGCAACAAAGATAAATTGAAAAGGCTCTCAAGCCCAGTCAACAGATGCCAGACATAGACACTCTGCATACTTAGAAGGTTACAAAAAACTAAACATGGACAACCATATAAGCAAGCATGAGTGGCTTCCACTGCTTTCAGCTGGCCAGGGAAGCAATTTGGCAAAAATGCACAAAGAAAAGTCACTTTGGTAGCATGTTGGTTCCTTGCTGGAGCCCACAAAGGTACAAAACAAAACTATTCTGAAGAAATTTCATTCCTAGAAGAACGCAACAAACCCTCATCTTTCATAGATGTCTTGATGAAAGAGAAACATATCAGTCATCTGAGTTACCTTCAAAATAGATACAGGAATAGTTACAGCTGCACCAGAAAATTGCTACAATTTTTGGGTGGAGTCCAGCGAAGTTGCTCATGAGTCGATGACTGTACAACCCTGCCAACCACTACAGCTGATTTGACCCAAAAGCTGTGAATATAAAATAATTTCACTGGAAAGATAAACGGATAAAATATCGCCAAAGGCACAATTTTTGCACAGGAGGAGGCTTGTATTCCAGATATGGGAGCTCAAAGAACTGCCCAGACTGGTGCAGGGACTCCTCATTCCTTGTGCAGCGGAGACAATGAATTCTTCATCCTAAGGGCATGCTTCAATTTCACACAAAAAATATTAGATTTGTAGAACATTTAGATGCTAAAACCTCCTTTGGAAGAAAGAAAGAAAGAAAGAAAGAAAGAAAGAATTGAATACAGTTTCCATTATATTTTTGAAATGTTTTCAGAGAAAGGGAGATGTAGTAGAAAAAGTTACGTTCTGTCAAGCTGGGTGATGTCATCAGGTAGGGACAGCTTTGTATATGGAGTTAAGTTAGTTGTAATAAAGCACTTGAACAAATCGGACCTGTCTCAGCTCTCTTAATAATGCACACTTCAGTTTAAATGAAGCTGCGTTTTCTCCCCAGGATAAACAGAGTAACAGGAGGAACACGAGACTCTATATGTCCAGTATGGAGATTCCTGTAGGTTTAAAACTAACAATTAGATATTGCAATTAGTGGAATATAAATATGGCTCTAAGATGTAATAGGCAAAAGTTAGGCAGGAAGTAAAGAGTTTGTTGGGTTGTGAGAGGCAAATAGAGAGAAGGGGTTTAGTTTATGCTCAGTCAAGTATGGAAATAATGACACCTTGTTTCATCATATGTGCTTAATTTCTGAATTTGGAAGAAATCAGAGCTCCAGAATAGTGGCAGTACTTTGTAAACCAGATTGCAATATAAATTTAAAATATCAACCGGCAATCCTCCCTTGAAACAATGTAGTATGTTTTAGCAGGTAGCCATATTTAACTTTGTCAGTCATTCACCTTGGTTCTTCTCTAATTAATTCATTTAAAATTCCATAGATTGACCTTGATTAGGTCTGTACGGAAGGAGGTGGGCTTTCATGTATTTGGGGCCTGAGTCACTGAGGGCTTTGGACACCAATGGGAGCACCTTGAATTGGGCCCAGAAATGAACTGGCAACAAGTATAGACGTTTTAAAGCAAAGGTTATGTGAGATCTAAATGGAACCCCAGTCAGCAATCTAGCTGCTCCATTTTGGACTGAATCATCTTCAAGGGCAGCCCCATTACAATAATCATCTTCTAGGGCAGCGCATTACAATAATCCAGTCCCAATGTTACCAGAGCATGGATTATAGTGGCCAAGTTATCTCTGTCGAAAAGGGGCTGTAGCTGGCAAATCGGCCAGAGTTGGGGAAAAAGGCACTCCTAGCCACCAAGGCCATCTGAGGAATTGTCTTTTTTAAAAAAATAATATTTATTAACATTTTAAAGACTACAAAAGAAAGAAAAAGAATTAAACAAAACAATACAAAACGAAACAAAAACACCACACAACACCAACCCCAAAACATTAAATTAACAAAACCAAACAAACACAATTTAAAACACATCTAATAAGTTCAATATCTTAACTTTCATTTACTTGTTTCAATGACCTCCTCATACCTCCCTTTTTGTATTCCACTTTAATTAACTGTTTCAGCAATTCCTTTCCATCTTCCTGTTTTCTGTCCTGTAATTTATCTTAATATATTCTAATCTTATTTTCCCCTTTAATATATAATTGTCTTAACATATTTTAACCTTATTTTCCCTTTAATACTCTAATTTGTCTATTTGTACTTAATTCCTTGTAACATTTCTACTAAAGCCATATAACTCCTTTCCAACATTTTTCTAGCACTCATTAATTTTACAATACTTTTATAAATAATCTTTAAACTTTTTCCAATCTTCTTCCGCCGACTCTTCTCCCTGGTCCCGGGTTCTGCCACTCATATCTGCCAATTCCCTATAGTCCATCAACCTGGTGATCTTCTGTCCAATGCTCTTAACTCTTTTCCATGTCCCTTCTGCGAGTCTTCTTCATATTTATACATGAGCTTTACTTTGTCTTCCACTGATCTTATTTTCATTTTCCTTCCTTTGAGGCTGAAGAGTAGATCTCGGGGAATCTCCCACCTACAGATGATTTTGTTCCTTCTCAAGAGGGCAACCAAATCTCCGTAGTTAAACCCAAAATCCAAAAGATATTTCGGGACGTCTTTCAAAATTTCCACTATTGACTGTTGTTCTTCTAGGTTCTTCTGGTAGTTCCAACAGTCTCTTATTTTCTTCTTCTCTTTTTCCCCTCCTCTTCCAAGTCCGAAGGCCCTCACGGTTTTAATCTCTTCTTGACCCAAGTCCTGGTCCCAAAAATCATCAAATTCCTGTGTGAGGAAATCTATCAAACTTTCCTTCTCCAGTTCAGGTAGGGCTCTGATCCTCAAAGTCTGATTTTCTTTAAACTCAATCCTAGCAGGCATCAATTTATGGTCATCAAATTGCATCTGTAAGGCTGGGACTCTCTCTCTCTCCAATTGTGTTACTTTAGGTTCAACGGCAATAACTTTCTCCCTAGCCTTCTCCGCAGTTTGCCATGTCAAAGTAGATTCCTGTGTCAGTTTCTGAAAAGTTTCTGTAGTGGTGTTCACTTTTTGTCCCACATTGTCGGTTTTGGTAATTACCACATCCACCTTTTTGTGAAGCTGTTCCAATGAGTCACTTATCTTACATAAAACATCCACTAAGGCCTCTTCTGTCAACATTCTTAACCGATTCAACGTCCCCAGAATCTCACAGGTTTTTATCTTGCAGCTGGAAATTCCCCCAGCTCAACTCTTGTGACAGTTTCAAAGGCTTCCTCTAGAGGGAAACAGTTCCTCTAGAGGGAAACAGTTTCTATTTGTATTAGTCCTTTTAAACTCAATTCAAACAATAAAGTTAGTTTCAATTTTCTGTTACTTTTACTCCTTTTTAAACGCAGACGGAGACAGTGGGAACAATGTATTCCTCTTATTTAACTAACTGTCAGTGAATGTTCTAATCACGGTCAATGAGCCTTCCAGAACACGTCAGTCCTGTTGGCAGCCCGTTTCCAGGATCGGAGCGGTGGTATATTAACTCTGTTCACTCTCTCCTGCAGGTATACTCAGTCCAAAACTTTCCCCCCTCTTCTCCTGCCACCAAGGGGGGTTTAGTATTTTTTACTGATGGAAATTTAGTCCTTTACAATAGGCTTTCCAAGACTTCAGCTAGCATCCTCATTGCTTGATTCTATTTACAAAAGGAGAAGGTGGACTTCCTGTTTTAGACCTCCCCATTTCGGCACCAAATTAAGACATTTAAAAATCCAATTCTCCGCTCTACTCACGGGTAGTTGCTTTAAGATCAAATTGTCCACAGGAAAAAGTCAGCGCTCTCCTGCAACAGCTAT
Organism: Podarcis cretensis; assembly: GCF_951804945.1. Taxonomy (NCBI): domain Eukaryota; kingdom Metazoa; phylum Chordata; class Lepidosauria; order Squamata; family Lacertidae; genus Podarcis; species Podarcis cretensis. The sequence continues at coordinate 64,420,901 of NC_137170.1, read as the reverse complement.
GCGGCTTCGCTCCGTGGAAGAAGCAGTCAATTCGAAGCACCGCGCCACTCACGCCATGTCGCTCTGGATCCCCAAAACCGGGTCTCCCCACGAGAAGGGGAGGCACAAAAGGTGCCAGCCGAATCCCACGTTCACAGGCTTCACCCGCCTGTGATTTCTAGTGGGTCTCCGTCTTCGCCGTGGCGGCCAGACCCGGATTCCCACGAAGCAAATTCCTCCCGATCAGAGGAATTCCGCCATTACCGGAGGCGCTAACCCGGAAGTCCGACCATCTGAGGAATTGTCAACAGTACTGAAAGCCACCAAGAGAACAAGGAGAACAAGCAGGGTCACACTCCCCCATCTCACTCCCAATAAATGACACCAACAAGGGCCACCAGGGCAGTTTCAGTGCCATGATCAGCCCTGAAGCCAAACTGGAATGGATTCTGGAAATGACATTCCACAGCTCAATGAGTAATGTGTTAGAATTCCTGCTCCATGATTGCAGTCATGGGATTGTTGTCTATCACATGACAGTATATGTTTTGACTCCACAGAGTGGGAAGTGACGGAGACAGGATGTTTGTGTTACTGTGTTCCGTGAAGTGGGACTATTGTCCTTTGTCTTTTTCTCTTTGCTGTCTGATGCTAGAGAGAGAGGGAGCTATGTTGCAGTGCTCCGTGTGTGTTTATATGTAAATAAAGTAGATTAGCCAAAATGCTCAGTTGCTGAGGTCTGTTACGCAAGCTGCGCGAACTCTGTGGATGCCTAAGTGTGCCGGTGTCTGTTGGCATTGGTCGCTGTGATGTTTGGGCTGAAGAAAGCTTTTGAAGCTCCTGAACGATTGACCAGGAGGGAGAGAACATGCCAGTCGGGCATGTGTCTTTACCAGGCTCCTACTCAAGTGTAGGCCTGAGCTCCTGACAACATGAACGTAACAGTCAAATTATGTAAATATTAAATTTATGTAAACATTAAACATAGCTTCCCCACCTCTCTCTGTGCCCCCACAATTGGCTCACAGTAGAGGATCAGGAGACCTGTTAGAGCAGTACGGGGTGAGGAAGAGAGGGGAAGCATGCTATCAGGCAAGCTGAGACAGCAAGATCCTGAATTTCACCCATAGAAATGGGTGTCATCAGCACACTGATCAAATGGGGTGTGTGCATGGGAGCTTCAGTGGGGAGGAGAAGACAAAGTCCTATTGTATGTGCAAAGGTTTGCTCCTTGCATGGCTCCTTGGGTATGATCCAAAGTGAGATGTTTGATATAAATGGTGGATGGTCTATTAGTGGTATCATTGTGGTACTGATATTCAGAGTGTGTGTGTGTGTGTGTGTGTCACCCATCCATAACATACAATTCATGGTTGAAGAACTATAATGAATCTATATTATGACCATTTTCCTGTGATGGCTTGATAGGAATCAGTGATATGGTACTTGGGCAACACTAGGATAATTTCTCTGCCTCTGTGGGTTTATGCCTCCACATTTTCACTGTTTTGACTAAGCTTAGAGGTTTCATTTTATGTAATACTTGATGGCACGGTGCAAGTTCTATGGAAAATAAACATAATTAAATACAATGTTATTTCTTCACTGCAGCCCACCCTTGGGTAAATTTAAACATCACTGTAAGCAATTACAAAATTTGGAATCAATTGTAGGTGGAAAAACCCTTCACCAGCAGTGGGACACATTTGTTCCCAGTGAAAGTTTCTTCAAGTTAATGATGTCTTGGAAACTGCCTTTTGGGAGAAAAAAAAACACCTCAGTTTGCATGACAGGATTGATTGATTGTGATTGTTTTATTCTATTCATCAGTTCTGGCCTCTTGCAACACCATTTATTTCAGGAAGATTTGCACTGATTAAACTTAGATTCATAAGAACAGCCTAATCAAGCTCACGATGAGTCTGAGCATGTAGAGGGAGATGTTTGACTGACCCTCCCCAGTGTAGCCTGGTGCCCAGTAAATGTGCCATTTTCCTCCCATTTGGAAGAAACGTGTTATGAGTACCACATTATTTGCTTTCTTTCCCTGCAAGCAGCAGGTTTGTAGCCTGGGGACACTTCTGGGTCCAACATTGTTACTTGAGGCCCTTGGTGGCTGGGAGTGCCTATTTCCAGTTATGGCCACAGCCCCTTTGTACAGAAATGACTTGGTCATGATATTCCATGATCTAGCAACTTCCACACTGGACTCTTGCAGTGCACTCTATGTGGGGCTGCCCTTAAAGATGACTTGGAAGCTTCAGTTAGTAGGAGGGGATATTCTCTATGGCAGCCCTTGAGTTGTGGAACTGCCTCCCCACAGAGGCGTTTCTGGTTTCTTCGCCATACAGCATCTGGCAAATGCTGAAGAGACAACCTCTTTAGCCTGGCCTTTGACACCTGAGATGTGAGTTTTCATTGTCCACCTTATTCCTCTGTATGTAATCTATTTTAACTGTTTTTAATCTTGAATTTTAAATTGTTGTAACCTGCCCTGGGACTTGTTGGTGAAGGGTGGGCAACAAATGTAATTATGGTAATGATGGTGCTGATAACAATGATCATATAGGGTGAATTAACATGAAAAAAATTGTGATCTATATCTTTCAGGAATTTCAACTATAGCTTTTCTCATCCTTGTATGCAGGGTCAAAATTAGCATCTCCTATCATCTGATAGCAGCCATAGCAATGCTACTCCATCAACCCTCTTTTTCAAAGAGACCCAACACGCCGAGTAATGCCAATTAGTTATATCTAATTTCCCATAATGCCTCTAATCTAGCATCTCTCTGAGGAATTGTGGGAAATTTAAAGGATGGCTTAATCCAGCTGTGCAGCAGTGCTTAGCCTTAGAGGGTTGCCATCACAGCCAGGCCCACCTGCCCAGATTCTCTCATTGGCACAACTATTAAAGGTATGTTAGTTATTTTCTCCTTTGTATCTGATCACCTTGTGAATCACAAAACATAAGTGAAGAGGGCAGCACCAGAAGAAGCAAAAAAAGAAGTAGTGAGCCTTGTTCAGCAAGTACCAAGGAGACATTTTTTAATTTGGCCTGCCAACACGTTTTTATAAAATCTTGGTTAGGGATAGGGCTGGATAAATCTGTCAATTCCAATTCTCTCAATTTCTCATTTTCCCAATCAGTATTTTAGTGCGATCACCACCAGAAATTCACCAGCATTTTATTGTGAATTTCTGCTAATAAACATATGTTTGTATGCCGTTTTGACAAAGGTATACATTTTTGCAAGCAATTTTGCTTTATTATAATGCTTTTTGTATGCTATTTTCATGAATATATTCAGTTTTATGTATGCTTTCCCTCAATATATGCAAAGGTTGTTTGGTTGGGGGATCTGTGTCACAAAATTTGGATGTGTGCAGGTTTTGAAGGGAGGCTATGTTTTGGCTCTCCTTGTTTTTGAAATTGTGATTTTAGGTAGGTCTGCCTTTGAATCCAAACTGAATTAAATTTGTTCATAATCCCTAGTTAGGGATGTCTGGAAATTTGATGAGGTGGTAACATTATTACAAGGACAAAACAACACTTTGTATGATATACTCTCATGTTGTTTAAAAATATGTAAATCTGAACCAAAAACAAACCTAGAATACATAATTATTTCAATAGTAACATGAATGCATATAAAAACCTTTTGCGGAAAAAGCAAATAAACAATTAGCTACAGATTTAGAAGATGAGGCTTGTCAAAGCCACATTTATATCCAGTTTATACATGATGTTCAGATGTTTCCCTTTGTAACAAATTTTATGTGCTTTGCTTCCAGAAGAAGAAATCCATGGCCTTCTTGAATGGGACAGCCTACATAATGACGATCACATCCCCCCTACAGGTATGCAAGCTTCCTTTAACTTTATGCTTTTGAGTTATTCCATGGTTGGTATGACTCCTCCTCACAGGTGTTATGCTTTAAAAGAACCACACACAGCGACATTGCTCATACTAGGTGGAGAATTATGGTGATGTCGTGGTGAGAAGTTCTCTTCAAAAGGTCTTTGCTACTGAGCTTCCACAAGGCCACATCCCCAAACAGGTTACTTTCCAGCCAATGGCTTACTGGTGAATGTGCTTACAAAGAGTTAAAAGTGAGTAGCCCTTTTCCCCTTAAGGAAAGGGTCTGTGGTACCTGATTAGTTTATTTTTCCTGTTGAGTTTTCCCCTCTCCTATGACGCCAACTTGGCGGGGCAGGGCTCCATTGGCAGAAGGTTCATTTACAGTGGCATGCTAGCAGCTGCGCTCTGAGCTCTATTTTGGTTATGTTGTGATTGATGACTTGAATGAGAGATGTGAGGAGTGAATTAACAGCTTTAGTAAAAACACATGGGATTGTCCCTCAGTTTGCTTTTCTAGCAGAGAGCCCCGTCATGCTGTGGTGCCTATTTTGGGATCATTTTTGGTCTACTCTACCTGGGCTAGGCTCACTTTTTTCTTTTGCCTTTCTTGTTCAAGGAGCTGCCTTGAAAATTATGTGCTTGTTCCATTTTAAAAGAAAGAAAGTGGCGGGAGGATAAGAGGAAACTGCTCTTTTTTAAAAACCCACATTGCAGGGAATGACTAAATACAAGGCAATTTATCAACCATGCTGGACCACAGGAAGCAGTTAGAGAGAGAAGCTGCAAGGAGGAAGGTTATTGTCAAGGCACAGTAGCCCCAAATAGCCTCATTTGTGCTTTGCTAGTCCACAGTGGATATAACGGTGCTGCAATTGCATTTTAAGCAAATGTGTGTACATGTGCAATACAAATCAGGTTCAGGGGGAAAGATCCCAATAGAAAACCCTGGAATGCAATGGGTTGCCAACAGTATCATCCAAATTCTCTACGGGAAAACAGAGAGTGGGCAATCTCAGACAAAACACCTGGGGTAGAGCCAATCTCTGAATGAGAGAGGCTTCTCTCGGAGCAGGTAGAGTTTTCTTCTGTTTTCTTTCTGTTTGTCTGAGGGACAAACAAGACCCACATTCAAGTTCTTACTCAGCCACGATTAGTGTGACAGACAGAATAGCTATGAGGACACAATGTGAAGGAAAGAATCTCTACTTCCTTGAGCTCCGCAGAGGAAAGGTAGGATATAAATGCAATAAATAAATAAATCTGTGATCTAATCTTCTGATGCCAAAGCAGATCTGGATTGGGGCTGAGGAAGGGGGGCTGGAGTGACATCATCTTGTAGGTAGGACAATAATAGCAGAGTTGGCCAGAGTCTGTGTGTAAGTTTGGCTGGGCTGGAAGCTAGGGAGAAAGAGACTTGTTTTTCTCTGTGGGTTGAATTCAAAGCTATGGCCTTTGGGAACCTCCCTGGAATCTAATGGGGATGCAAGATCTGTTGGGAGTGTTAATGCTGTGAGCTGTTCAATCCATTTCTCGGGCTGTATATATGTGTAAATAAAACCATGTGTTCTAAAGACACCACAGTCTCCATTGACCTTCATTGCAAAGAAATGGAACCCTGGGTAAGTGCTGGGACCCCTGTAGTCTCTCACTGCCCAGGTATTAGGGTGAACACAACAGTGTTAATAGTTTGTCTCCTAGTTCAAGAAGTGTAATCCATTGTTTTCACATAGTGCCCTGGCGGATGGGCGGTGGTAAAACTGAGACAGAGTAGTTTACAATCCGTGAAGAGAAATGCCCTCTGGGACAAACATCTTGGGGGACTGGTGGTTTTAATCTGGAAAATAGCACTGTGGAAAAAAAGTAAAATGAAACAAAGCAAATTGCCTTCTCCACCCATCGCTGTATTTCATTTAAAGAGAAAAAAATTGGGCAGTCCAGTCATGGGTTTCTCTCGTAATGTGTAGTTTGGCCCTATGTCTAAAGAAATCCTTTCATTGTTTACTTTTTTGTTTTTTCTTGTTCTTGTTGTAAGTTTTATCTTGAAGAAAAACTCCAACCTCTGAAATGTAAAAATCTACCTACGAGCTGTATCTGCTAATTATTAATAGTGTCCTCATTTGCCTTGTGGATTCAGGGAAATCCACAAGGTGAGACCACACTGTATATCCAAGGCTAAACCAATGTTATGGGTTAAGGGGCTGCTTGTGCGTAAATGGTTGAGTTCTCAACTCATGCAATCAGTTTCTAAAAAAAAACCTCTCCCAGACCGCGGAGCCATGGGTGCATGGCTACCTCAATCGCTGGCAGAATCCGTCAGTGGGCACTTCCGGAATTTATGCCAACATAAGAGTTCCTTAACGGAAACTCTCCTTCTGGATTCTCTGCATGTCAGTTTCCTGCGCGGAGTAGGCATCCCCAGCGGAGGTCCTGAGACTTCTCCGCTGTTCTCACTGGAAGTATCTTGGAGCCCTCCCTCCGACTGAGTTTCTGCAGGAACTCTCTCTCTCACCCTGCTGGTTCCTTCCTCAGCATCCGAGGGTCTCCTAGCCTCCTTGAGCCCTTCCACCACCTGACTCTCCAATGGCAGTTCCCTGACATCCACCTCCCCTCCAGGACCCCCCTCACCCCCCGTTTTCCCCTCTTCTCTAGGTGGTGAGGCTGGGAACCCCCTGAAAGAATCCTCCTCATCTTTGGATGACTCGAAAACCGCCCTCCACCTACTACTGTCCCTTCTTCCCGAATACTCTTCCCCATCTGATTCTTCTTCCTCTTCCTGTCCTGATTCTGGGAACCCCTCAAACTCCTCTTCCTCATCAGTAGTGCCGAAGTGTTCCTCCCAGAACCTAGCCAAGGGCTGAGGCTTCCTTGGGAACCAGCGATGAAACATTCCTGCTAAAACCTCATCATCGACTGTTTCTGCCGGTACCCAGGTATTTTCGGACTCCGGTTCCCCTTCCCATGCCACTAAGTACTCCACCTGCTTACCCTTCCACCGAGAGTCGAGTATTTCTGCTACATGACTGCTGCGCTCCCTCTCTTCTACTTCCGGTGCCGCGGGAACCTCACCTTCACGTCCCAAAAATTCCCGCCCCTCCCGGTATGGTGACAGTAATGACCTATGGAATACTGGATGCAGTTTCATGTTGTCTGGCAACCTGAGTCTGAAGGCCACCGGATTGACTAAAAATTTTTCAAAAGTAAAGCCTGTAAAGGAGAATATGAAAGAAAAACTCTCATCACAGGAAGATGGTTTAACATCTGATATGGGGGAGTTCCCTAGTAGTGAGCAGTTACACTTAGTAATTAAGACCCTTCACTGTATTTTTAAAAGGCTGGATTATCCAATTATCACAATTATCCAATATCCTGCTGAAAGTCGAAAAACTTGAATCAACAACACAATCTTCAGTTTGTGAGGTCAAAAAATTATTGCCTCACCCCAATTCAGACAAAATAAAGGCGACTAAAATTAAATATGTCTTAAATTCCAAATTGAATAATCAGATATTAACTCTGCAACCCAAGAAAAGTTGCCTTTCTGTCAGGTTGGAAATAGGAAGATGGTCAACGCTAGAAGGGGCTAAAGACTGTTTAAGCAAACTTTTAAAAATTAAGAAACACCAGATTGACTTATATGCTGTGATGCCCCTATTCCGGCAGACCAACTTCTTGAAGGTGATACTTGCATTCCACTCTGAAAAGATACCATCTATTATTGTTAGGCGGAAAACGCTTTTGACCATGTCCGACATCGTAGCAACGAGGGTCTTTGCAGATAGCAAGATCAAACCTCTTCTAAATAGGTGCCCTGGCGGTGAGGACAATAGGACAAGAGACTCTGCCTTACTTCAAAATACTGTCAGGCCCCACTGCGATGACTCTGCAGCGTGCCATTCTCGACCAAACTCAATACCCTCTCAAACAGCCATATATGAGGACGAAAATATGCAGTCTGCCCTTGATGAAAGGGAACTTATTGATTCGTTCAGAGCCCTCCCACCGAAAGAACAGTCGGTGATGATGCAAAGATTTGACACGCTTAAATCTCAGCTTTTGCAAGTCCAACACAGAGGGGAAGATACTAACGATGTTTCAAATAACCCCACTTGGGCTCACCGGACAGAAGTGGTTGACCTTCTTCAGCTCAGCCCCACTTTGAAAACAAAAACCATCCTGCAAGACTCAAATCTTCAAGTTGTTTCTGCCCCGTGTGCTACATCACGAGACGACCAGGCTCTGCCATCCTCACTGAACCTTCATCTACATCCATCGACCAACACACCTAAGGACGAAATTCTGATTTCCCTGCTTGACTCAAACCTCTCTTTAACTCATTCATCTATGCCAGAGCTAGAATCTTCTCCAGTTTTGACCAGCTATAGAAGTAGTCCACAAGTGATGCCCCCGAGAGTGTCTTCCGCAATTCCCGCCCCCGTGATGTCCCCTCAATTACCTTCTTCAAAGGAAAGTGCGAATGTTACACTTCGGGACCCGCCGTCGGAAACGATTGAAGACCCGATGGGACACATCAATAAAATCATCCTAATGTCTGATGATAAATCTGCCAGAGGGTTTCCTCCGACGGACTTAACTTCTCCCTCCCTGGGTATTTCTCTGTCAAGTTGTACAAAGAATTTCAAAATGAAGAGACTTCCTGTTCAGGGATCTACCTTTAGTAGATCATCCACGGTGTTCCAACAGTCGAACCAAATTGTTAAAAATTTTAATTCGGAGGACTCCTCACAGTTACCATCTTCCCAAAGTAAAATAACTGATTTTTTTGTTACATCTTCCGTCCTTTCCAGAGAGTCCACCCCTCCTCCGTTTTGACTGTTAAAAGAACAACACAGAAGTCCCCAGCTAGCAGTCCTAAGTTGGAACATTGCTGGCTGGAAAATGAAAAGATTAGATCCCGAATTTCTGTCCTATATAAATTCTTTTCAGATAATCCTTTTGCAAGAAACATGGGAAGAAGATAAAATAGATATAAATGGCTTTGAACTGATATCACTTCCAGCTAGTCCCTCCCAGACAGGCGGCCGGTCCAGAGGCGGTCTTGCAATCGCCATATTGCTTAAAATGAGTGCTAAACTTTCGCTAGTTCAGACCTTTCCTCCTTTTGCTTTTACAGGTCTGATTTCAAGCGAAAAATTCTCACTATTAGTCACCAATGTTTATCTTCCTCCAGGTGGTCTTATATCAGACCTCCATTATAGATGGGATTCTCTGGAAGATCATTTATTGGCATGCTATGTTATGTACCCTAATATTCCATCGATAATGGGTGGTGACTTTAATGCACGCACAGCCGCCAACTGGGATGGGATAATTAAGGCCAAGTGGTGGGTATCTCCCCCCTACCCAAAATCTGATTTAATCTCTTTTACATCAAGAAGATCCAAGGATAACAGAGTGAATGAGGCGGGAGTCCTTCTTTATCAATTGGCCATTCGTATGAATTTGAACATTTTGAATGGCAACTGCCCTCCGGACGTGCCAGGAGAATTCACTCATTTGGGCACAACATCAAATAGTGTCCTAGATTACCTTCTAGTTTCAGAAGACCTGTTTTCAAACTTCTTTTATTTCAAAGTAGACAATGTACAATCCAGTGACCACCTACCTCTAGCAGCCAAGCTTACGCTTGACTGGCACCCGGGTAGCGGTTCACACCCAATCCATGTAGGTTTAAATGCCGCAGCTCAAGTAAGAGGCATTAAATGGTCTATGAAACAGGCCCCAAAATATGCAGAATTCTTCCAGAGGAATATCTCCGAATCCCTTATTGTTTCAGTGGCGGAGTTGTCTGAACCAAATAGGATACTGGAGTGGTTCTCCCACTTCTCTGTAGATTTAACTAGCTTCTTTACGATGCCGGCTCACCTGGCTAACCGAGATCAATCCAGGTTTGGTGCACCTTGGTTTGACTCCAAATGTAAGCAAGCTAGACTCTCTCTCAGTTGTATCTACAACAGATATAAATCTTCTGGAGCTGAAACTCTCCCCCCAGAGTACTTGCAGGCCAAAATTGCTTACAAACAGGCACAGAAGTCAGCCAAGCATGAGTGGCAGCTAAGACGTTGGCAAGCGCTGATTGCTGCCTCTAAGCTTCGCAGCTCTCGTGGTTTTTGGAATTTAATCAACAAAAGATCGAGGAAATACCCATTGACTGTTATACCAGCCCCGACATGGGAACAATTTCTAAGAAAATATTTCTCCCAGACAGATATCTCTAACATTCATTCTGATACTCTTTCAAGTCACTTGCCCATATGGCCAGATACTGACCCGGAGGAAATAGTAGATTTAATTGCTAAACTGAAAACTGATAAAGCCCCAGGGCCCGATCTGATCCCAGCGGAAGCTATTAAACAACACCCAGCATGGTGGGCCAAAATTCTTGCAAAAATCTTTGATGCAATCAATGCCACGGGCCAGATACCTAGATCATGGAAGGAGTCCATCATAATTCCTATATATAAAAAAGGACCACCAGAGGACCCAGGAAACTATCGTAATATTAGTTTATTATCAATCATCGGGAAAATCTATACTCGCTTCCTGCTAACCAGACTAACCCAATGGGCCGAAGATTCCAATCTGATAGGCCATGAACAGGCCGGGTTTAGACCAAATCGTGCTTCTATTGACCATGCAATAATTCTATATCATTTGGCGCGGAAGTATTCTTCCCCCACTCATGGTCTTCTATGTGCCGCTTTTATAGACCTGAAGGCGGCTTTTGACAGTATCTCTAGAGAGCTGTTATGGGAAAAACTGGCTCAGTGGGGCATAGATAAAAGGCTGTTGTGGCTTATGATTAAATTACATGAAGGGACGGCCGCTAGGGTGAGGTTAACACCTGAGGGTGATCTCACAAACTCTGTACCAATAAATAAGGGGGTACGACAAGGGTGCATCCTTGCCCCCTATCTCTTTAACCTCTATATTAGTGACATGAGAACTCCCCTAGCTGAGGCCCAAACCACCATTCATGCACCCAGGCTTGCAGACTATCGCTGCCCCTTATTATTGTACGCTGACGATGCTGTGATCCTCTCATATTCAAGAATCTGTTTGAGGAGGGCCCTTAAGATTTTTGCGTTATATTGCCAAACAAATTTACTTACTATTAACCATTCCAAATCTAAAGTCTTAATTTTTTCCAGGAGTCGTAAACTGTATAGGTGGGAACTCGAGGGGAAGCCAATTGAACAAGTCTACAAATTTCAATATCTAGGAATTTACTTCCAGTATAATATGGGATGGAAAGCGCATATCACATATCTACAAAATAAGGTTAAAGCCCTTATCTACGCTCTATTACGCTTCTTCTTTACTGAGGGGGCTATGCATGTTCCATCCGCCTTAAAAGTTTATAGTGCAAAAGTGGTTGCAACTATGGCCTATGCGGTCCCTTTATGGGGCGCCTTTGTAAACCTCATGCCTCTGGTGACATTGCAAAATCTTTTTCTCAGACGCCTTTTGAAATTACCCCCCTGTGTAAGCAACTCTGCCATTCGACTAGAACTTAAGACCCCCTCCTTAGAGATTCTGATGTGGAGACATGCCTTTAATTATTGGCTGTCCCTCTGGCATAAATTGCCATATTACCATCTTATTCAGTGTCTTTGGAGAGATGAATTCACCAGCCCATGGGCAACAAAAATCCATTCCAAACTGTTGTCTTATGGAATCTCTCCTTCCAATATACTAAATTTAGATCTAATTACAGCTAAAAAGGTCATCAAACAAAGATTGGAGGAGGTTGATTTGCAACAAAATCTTACTACAGGTGGAGGTACATGTTCTCCGATAAATCAGGGCATTACATCTATGCCCCAGATACCTCGATATCTGTCTACCCTATCGGTTGCGTCGCATAGATTCGCATTTGTTAGAGCCAGATTTAATGTGTTCCCCTCAAATGTGCTGAGCAATAGATTTTCTAACGGTAAAACCTCTGTGTTATGCGCATGTGACAACAAATCAATAGAATCCCTTTATCATATATTGTTGAATTGCCCTTTATACATTGTCCCCCGATCAAGGACTCTGAGTTCAATCATTCTGAAAATTGCTGCTAAACCACCTGAATTACATCTAGCTTATCTACTCCAGGACATTGACTCTTATAGAACATTACAGGTTGCCAGATTCCTGTGTTCAGTTCTTTCATATAAAAGACTTCATGGAATGCTGCATGACTATTAAAAATCTAGTAAATTCTATGCACCATCTTTATCTTCAAGGCCATAATACGGTACATCTAGAGATTGTAAGTAATGTGAAGGAGATTATGCGTTGAAATATTTTAGTTGATATTTTAGAATGTAAAATGCTATTGTATTTATTGATTTGTTTTACCTTGTGGGCTTATAGCCGAATAAAGTATTATCTATCTTTCTGTTCTCAGGGCTCATTTGAGAGGGCAGGAAATTATTGAGTCATATCATTTAAAAGAGTGGCTCAGTGCAGAGCCAGTCACACAGTGACAGCTGGTGGCAAAGCCAATCACAAAATGGCTTTGCAAGTGCAGATCCCAGCATGAGAAACATGGGGCAGAACCAGTGATAAAAAGATTACATAGGGTGGAGTCAGTGATAAACAAGCAGCTGGGGCAGTCATAAAAATGGGGTGCATAGGATGGAGCCAGTCATAGAATGGTGGTGCAGCAGAATGACTCATAAAATTGAAGACAGAACTCCAACATCAGTTCAGACATAGTGCTTTTTCCCTGGAGCCAATTCATGCACTTAGCTTCAAGTCACCCAGTTTACAGTTATGTAATCAAGTAGTGCATATCAAATAATGAATATAATATGTGACCCAGACTAAAACCACATGCAAGGTTGGGATTTAGAACCAAGGTATAACAACAACAACAACAACAACAACAACAACAACAACAACAACAACAACAACAACAACAGATAATGATGATTTTATTATCTATACATTATCTATATTCCCCCAGCCACTCTGGGTGGCTTCCAACAAATTAAAACAGGTCAAAGAGATGTCCAAACCTCTGTCACATTCATACCATACATTTAAAGCACTATGATACCTCTTTAAACAGCCATGGCCTCCTCCCACAGAATTCTGGACACTGTACTTTTATAAAACATGCTGAGAATTGTTAGGAGACCCTTTTCCCCCTCACAAAGGTACAGTTCCCAGAGTGTTTTGATAATCTCTCTTCAGAAGGAATTACAGAAACTGTGGCTCTGTGGGGGGAATAGGGGTCTCCCAACAACTCTCAGCACACTTAAACTACAGCTCCCATAATTCTTTGGGGTAAGCCATGACTGTATGATAGTGCATTACAAGTACAGTGTGAATGTGTCCCTCCTCTAAAAAGAACTTGTGCCTCTGTTAGATTATCACTCTAAAGCAGGAGTGGCCTTCCAGATAATCTTCGTCTACAGCTTTCATCACAGCTGACCATGGGTCACATACTCGGGGACCGAATGGATTTGAAGCCTGACAACATGTAGAGACAGCCACAGGTTAGGCACTCCTGGTCCACAGCTTTGAGAACCTTTGCTACAGAATATGACAGTGTCCCTCTGGCTCCATATTTTAAAATTAAATATTGATCTGGCAACTCTGATCAGACCTTGCATGCCAGGCAAAATGGTTCACCAGGGAGAGCTGGTAAAGAATGCCTTGAACACTTCCCACAGCCATTCCTGGAATGGATAGGGAGATGCGTAGCAATTAAAGGAATAAGAAGCCTGTTCCTGGAAGAAAACATGTTTCAAATCAAGGTTCTGTTCTCTGGTTACTATTTGTATGTTGGCAATTTCAAGTTCCAAATTTGTGCTTAACTGATATTTCCTCCCCTCAGTGCTCCTTGGCGCTGTTTGAGGCACACAGAGACTTGTCCCAGAGAATGACTTAGTACTCCTTGTAAACTACCTGATGGAGAAAGAATTTTCTCATACAACGAGGAGCCAAACAGTCTGGGGAGGGTGTGTGTGTGTGTGTGTGTGTGTGTGTGTGTGTAGAAAGGATAGTAGGCCTTGATGTTCACTAAACTCCACAAAGTGGAAAGAGGAATGTGAGGTTATCGGCGAAGGAGAAGATATACATGGTTCCAGTGTGACCTCAGCAAATGCTGAAGCACAACAGCACACAACCTTTGTGCCCGTGGTGAGTTTGTGTGGAGACCGCTTGTTTTCCATCTGGCCTTGAAAGGAACTTGTACTAAGCAGGGTTTGTGTGCAGTTCATCACAGATGTTAGCAGTCGGATCCAGCAATCTGCATGCAGAAGCAGGCTTCCATGCACGAATACCTTTTTAGTTGTGTCCAACATATGCAAGAGAATCTGAATAAAACCCCACACCCCACACCCACATGCTGCCAAAGAGATGATTAATTTTGACAGCACTTGCTATTAATAATAATAATAATAATAATACCCTGCCCACAAGAAAACATCAAACATTAAAAACCTCCCTATACAGGGTTGCATTCAAATGTCTTCTAATGCCCAGATAGTTGTTTATTTCCTTGACATCTGATGGGAGGGCATTCCACAGGGTGGGTGCCACCACCAAGAAGGCCCTCTTCCTGGTTCCCTGTAACCTCACTTCTCACAGTGAGGGAACCGCCAGAAGGCCCTCGGTGCTGGACCTAGTGTCTGGGCAGAACGATGGGGGTGGAGACGCTCCTTCAGGTACACTGGGGTGAGGTCATTTAGGGCTTTAAAGGTCAGCACCAACACTTTGAATTGTGCTCAGAAACATACTGGGAGCCAATGTAGGTCCTTCAGGACCGGTGTTATATGGTCTCAGCGGCCACCCCCAGTCACCAGTCTAACTGCCGCATTCTGGATTAGTTGTAGTTTCCAGGTCACCTTCAAAGGTAGCCCCAGGTAGAGCGCATTGCAGTAGTCCAAGTGGGAACATAAGAATATCCCTGCTGGATGAAACCAGTGGCCCATCTAGTCTAGTACTCTGTCACAGTGGCCAACCAGATGTCTATGGGAATTGGGCAAGCAGGAACCGAATGCCGCTAAAACAAAAACAGACTATTAGGAAAGTGAATTTGGTGCTCGTCACATTCTGTACTTGTGTGGAATTCCATAATCCAAATAAAGCTAATCATAGGAGTGTTTTCGGAGGCATAAAAACAGTGGTCCAAAAGACATGATGAATCGCTTTTATGTTAGTGGTTAGTTCACCAAGTGCACATTTTACATCTCTAGTCTGAAAAAGAGTTCCTCTCAGCAAGGTTTCTTGTGGACACTAGTAGCATAGGATTTGGGCAGGTTTCCTCCTGCCAATCAAATCGGTACCACTGCTATGAGGGAGTGGCCAGCTCCCTTGCTCTGCCGGAATTCCCACCCAGTCATTTGGTCAGCTGGGCTGCCTGCTCAGTTGGACCCCGGTCTTCCCTCTCCCTGTTGTGCATGCATGCAGGCGGGTGGTGGCAGCAGCAGCAGCAGCTGGGAAGGCCCATCTGGGCCTCTTGCTTGCTCACTCTGCCAGTCAGCTTACTTGCACCACCAGTCTGCCTGTTTCACTCACCCTGCTGTTGTCACACTGAAGTTTGTGAGGCTGTAGCATAACTTTTTTCTTACAAAAATAATATATAGTAAGACAATGCATCTAAAATACTGCTTGTACAGAAATTTAAAAACAACAACACAATCTCTCAATCTAAAAGACATGATACGAAAGGAAAAGGCAATGGTGTGGGAAGAGGAAAACAAATTCATAAAACTCAAATTGGGGTTGGCATAGCCAATTTCATTTTTTTAAAAAAGAAGTTAATTTTTTTTACCATGTATATCTGAGGGTACATCCTGAATTAATGTTATGCCTCATGGGAACGATCCAGGAAATGTTTGTAGATACTTGAATTTCTGCTTACGCCTTCGTCCTTGCTTTTTAACCTTTTGCCTCTTGCGTGATTGTTGACAGTCTACATAAAATATCCATCAATCTACTTAGGTGACGTAGGCAAAGTTTACAAGGCAGATGAGATGACAGAATTTGGAGGACTTGCCCTGACCTTATATTCTTTTTTCTTTGGCAATCATTGAGATCAGTTCTTTCACGAAAGGAGCACTAATAAATCTTAGGCCACAATGCCATAAAGAGTTTATCTAACAAATATAACCAGAGTTATATGCCAATGTTCCATCTTGCTCTCATCATCGGCTTAGTGCACAGTACATCTTCCTAACAATTCAACGTCTGAAATACTCTCTTCCAAGAGATTTCTCCTTAACCTTTCAAATCAAATGATGCCTCCTTTCTCTCTCTTTTTTTTTATAATAATTTTTATTAATTTTCCAAACAGATAATAAAAACAGTATAGAACAGTATAACTTCAAGCTCATCAGTTCATACCCTTCTTTCTTTGACTCCCCCATACCTCCCCATCCCTGCATCCTTGTTTAATAATTCTTTAGCAACCCTTAGGTCCATTGTCTTAATTCCCTTTCATAAAAATTTCTTAAGTTTTTTTGTTTACTGCTGCAATTCTTTACTTCTTACCCCCTGACATCTTAACATTCCTCAATTTTGCAATTATTTTTAAGATATATTTTGAATTTCTTCCAGTCCTCTTCCACTGTCTCTTTCCCCTGGTCCCGGATTCTGCCCGTCATCTCGGCCAGTCCCATAAAGTCAATCACCTTTGTTTGCCATTCTTCCAGAGTAGGTAGTTCTTGCGTCTTCCAATACTTTGCCAGTAGAATTCTTGCTGCTGTAGTGGCATACATAAAGAAAATCCTATCCTTCCTTGACACCACTTGGCCCACCATGCCCAAGAGGAAAGCCTCTGGTTTCTTAGGAAAAGTCCACTTAAGGACCTTCTTAATTTCATTATAGATCATTTCCCAGAAAGCTTTAACCTTTGGGCAGGTCCACCAAAGGTGGTAGAAAGTACCTTCAGTCTCATTACATTTCCAACACTTATTATTAGGCAAATGATAAATTTTTGCAAGCTTGACTGGGGTCATGTACCACCGGTAGATCATTTTCATAATATTTTCTTTTAAGGCATTACATGCAGTAAATTTAATACCGGTGGTCCATAACTGTTCCCAGTCAGCAAACATAATATCATGACCGATATCTTGTGCCCATTTAATCATAGCTGATTTCACTGTTTCATCCTGTGTATTCCATTTTAACAGCAAGTTATACATTTTTGATAAGTTCTTAGTATTGGGTTCCAACAATTCTGTTTCTAGTTTTGACTTCTCTTTCTGAAATCCTATTTTCCTGTCCTGTTTAAACGTCTCATTTATCTGATGGTAATGCAACCAGTCTCGAACCTTAGGCTTTAGTTTCTCATAACTCTGAAGTTTCACCCTTTCGCCATCATATTCTAAAATCTCATGATATTTTGGCCATTTAGAATCCATATTAAGCTTTTTTACTTCCCTAGCTTCCATTGGTGACACCCACCTAGGGGTTTTACTTTCCAACAAATCTTTGTATCTAATCCAAACGTTATACAATGCTTTCCTTACAATATGGTTTTTAAAGCTTTTATACACCTTTACCTTGTCATACCATAAGTATGCATGCCAACCAAAACTATTGTCGTACCCTTCCAGATCCAAAATGTCGGTGTTCTCAAGAAGTAGCCAGTGTTTCAACCAGCAGAAAGCTGCTGATTCATAATAAAGTCTTAAGTCCGGCAGGGCAAACCCCCCTCTATCCTTTGCATCAGTTAAAATCTTAAATTTAATTCTGGGCTTTTTGCCCTGCCAGACAAATTTTGATATGTCTTTCTGCCACTTCTTGAAACAGTCCATCTTGTCCACAATCTGCAACGTCTGGAATAAAAACAGCATTCTAGGCAATACATTCATCTTAATAGTAGCAATTCGGCCTAACAAGGAAAGTTTCAACCTTGACCATATTTCCAGATCCTTTTTAACATCTGACCAACATTTTTCATAATTATCCTTAAATAGGTTCACATTCTTGGATGTTAAGTTTACCCCCAGGTATTTTACCCTTTTTGTTATTTCCAAGCCTGTTTCATTCTGAAAACTCTCTCTTTCTTCCATTGTTAAATTTTTTTCCAACACTTTCGTTTTTTGTTTATTCAATTTAAAACCTGCTACTCGACCAAATATTTCAATTAGTTCTAATACTCTTTTAGTACTAGTGTCTGGCTGTTGCAAGGTCAATACTAGGTCGTCTGCAAATGCTCTTAATTTGTAATGTCTAACTCCGACCTGAACTCCTTTAACCAACTGGTCCTTTCTAATCATGTTTAACAAAACCTCCAGGACTGATATAAAAAGCAAGGGGGATATTGGGCATCCCTGCCGTGTACCTTTTTCTATGGGTATTTCTTCTGTTACCACATTGTTTACAATTAACTTGGCCTTTTGTTGGGAATATATTGCACCTATACCGTTTTCAAACCCTTGACCTACCCCCATCCCTTGGAGATTCTTTTTCATAAAAGTCCAACAGATATTGTCAAAGGCTTTCTCCGCATCCACAAAAATCAAAACTGCTTTCCTGTTAATGTCAACATCTAACAACTCCAAAATGTCTATAATGTTCCTCACATTGTCTGACATATGTCTACCTGGGAGAAAGCCTGTTTGGTCCTTATGAATCTCTTCTATCAACACTCTTTTCAATCTTTTTGCCAAAATGTCTGCAAAAATTTTGTAATCCACATTGAGTAAAGATATAGGGCGGTAGTTTTTGACCTGATTCTTCTCAGTCTCTGTTTTCGGTATAAGTGAGATGAAAGCCTCTTTCCACGATTCAGGTGCCTTTTTCCCCTTCAAAATTTCATTGCAAACTTCCTTCAATGGTTGTATCAGCCATTCTTTCAGCATTTTGTAGTATTTGGCCGTCAGGCCATCTGGTCCTGGTGATTTTCCCAATTTCATATTCTGGATGGCACCCTCTATTTCTTGTTCTGTTATTTCCTCATTTAAGATCCTTTTACTTTGTTCTGGAATTTTTGGTAGACCGTATTTTCTGATGAATTCTTCTATTTCCTGTTCATTGATTGGCCCTTGTGCATACAATTTCTTAAAAAAACTTTGAAAACAATTGTTTATCTCATTGGGTTTGTGGATAATTTTTCCATCCATTTCTAGACTTGTTACCGTGTTCATTCTCTGCCTTTTTTTCAGTTGCCATGACAGAAGTTTCCCACATTTATCCGCTGATTCAAAAGTTCTTTGTCTCATTTGCTTTATCTTCCATTCTATTTGTTGGTTCATGAGCTCCATGTACTGCATCTGGTAAAACTTTATTTCTCTCAAAATCTCATGGGACTTTGGTTTGGACCTCAGCTTCTTCTCTCCTTCTTTTATTTTTTCTAAAAAATTTTCCTTCTTCTCATTTTGTTGCTTCCTCTTTATAGAATTCTGTTGAATTAGGAAACCTCGCATCACGGCTTTGCTTGCGTCCCAAATTATTCTTTTTTCCACATCTGTTTTCCTGTTGATCTCAAAGTAATCTTTTAATGTTTTAAGGGCCTTCTTATGGATCTCTTCATCCTTAAATAGGGTGTCATTCATTCTCCATCTAAAGGATCCAGTTGTTGTTAGTTTCATCTCCATCTTCACCGCATTATGGTCGGAGCACGTTTTTGGACATATTTCTACTTTTTTTGTTCTTAACGCCAGACTGCTAGAAATCCAAATTTGGTCTATTCTTGTCCATGTCATTTTTGCTTCAGAGAAGAAAGTTCCCTCTCTCTCTAGAGGATTCCTTGTTCTCCAAATATCAATCAAGTCCATTGTTTCAGTCATTTCAAAAAAGGTCTTTGGTAGTCTCCCTTCTTTTGAGATCACTTGTCTCTGTGCTTTATCCATGTTTGTTGAGACAACTCCATTCATATCTCCCATCATTAGGATTTTATAGTCTAAAAAGTCAACTAATGTCTCATGCAACTTCCTAAAGAATTTGGCCTTCCCCTCATTTGGGGCATATACTCCAACAATCAAAATCTTTTCTCCTTGAATTTGTATTTCAATTGCCAGGTATCTTCCTTGTTCATCTTTAAATATCAATTTTGGAGCCAATTTTTCCTTTGCATAGATCACCACACCTCTTTTCTTCACTTTGTCTGATGAGATAAATTCTTGACCAAGTCTCTTATTTATCAGTAATTTCCTATGTATCCTGGCAATATGGGTTTCTTGCAAACATATTATATCTAATTGTTCTCTCTTCAAAATGTGAAAAACTTGTCGTCTTTTCCGAGGAAGGTTCAAGCCGTTACAATTCCAACTAAGGAGTTGCAGAGACATTTTGTATTTAAGTAGCTGTTCCTCCAATTGCTCCAAGCTTCTGTTCTTCCTCCGATGGTGGTGGTAAAAGTCCAAATGATAGATTTGCTATATCAGGTGGTTCTTTCTCCTCTACAGTTCCTTTCTGCAAATCCTCCAGGTATCTCTCCAGAAATTGTTCTTTGTCCTGAATTGTTTTTATTTTGATCTTTCTTCCTTTAAAGTTAAAGGACAGTCCTTGTGGGAACTCCCATCTGAATGGTATGGTGTTTTTCTTCAGCAGATCTGCTAGGCTTTTGTAATATGTTCTCACCTCTAAAATATATTTGGGAATGTCCTTAAAAATCTGTATTTGACAGTTTTGGATCACCAGTGCCTTTTGATTGTGCAAGTTCAATATTTTATCTCTTTCTTCTTTTGATCTCAATGTAATTAGACAATCCCTTGGTTTTTTATCCTGCCTTCTGCCCAGTCGAAAGGCTGTTGTTATCTCAAATTCATCATCTTCATCCCATTCCTCTTGCCAAAAAGCTACAATGTTCTCTGTAAGGAATTGCACAAGGTTGTCCCCTTCCCCTTCAGGAACCAATCTAAATTTTAAATTCTTCTCTTTCCGCTGAAGTTCCAATAAGGAGAGGGCTGCATCATGCTCATTCACTTTTTTAATAATAGGCCCAAACTTTTCCCTTGTCTCTTCAGCCGTTGTTTTTGCACTTTCTGCAATCTTTCGTGTTTCTGAACTCTCCTGGATTAATCTATTTATAGAATCTGTGTTAGATTTTACACTAGCTGTATTCACGTCCAGTCTTGTTGTCAACTCTGTTAATTTTTTAGAATTCTCTGTCGATAGCTTTGTCAGTGCTTCCAGGGATTGATTTATCTTAAGTAGTGCCTGAGTCATAGGATCCATAGAAGCTGGTGTTTTTTCCTGTGCAGCTGGTACAGTTCCTGATATAGAGCCCCTTTTCTTGTGGGATTGTTTTGCTTTCTGCCTTGTTACTATCTCTTCTGTAGGGGCACTCATATCCTCAAGGTCGTTTTCACAGGGTTGATTTCCAAGTGGAAAATCCCACTGTTACTTTTCCAAGTGCAACAGTTTCACTTAAGCCCCTCTAGAGGGAGCATTCATTTGTATCCAAATGGCAAGGAAAAAGAAAAACAAAGAAGCAAGGAAGTATAACAGTAGCCAGTAGTTTCCAATATCCAATCCGTAACGTCTCTATCTTCTATGTAGCCAAAATGCAACAGGGTAAATCTAAGGTCCAGTAACTTTGTTACAAACAAACCCCCACTTTGCAGAGTTTGACAGTTCACATCCCATTGTCTTATTTGGGTAGCCCGACCTGGGGGGGTTTGGCAATGGAAGGTCTTAATTTTCCAGTAATTTTCCAGCAGGTTAACAATATCCCAATCCCTTCCCCCCTTCTCCTGCCTATCGGGGGGGGGGGGGAGTTTATCTAACAAATATAACCCTTCTCCTGCCTATCGGGGGGGAGTTTATCTAACAAATATAACCAGAGTTATATGCCAATGTTCCATCTTGCTCTAATCATCGGCTTAGTGCACAGTACATCTTCCTAACAATTCAACGTCTGAAATACTCTCTTCCAAGAGATTTCTCCTTAACCTTTCAAATCAAATGATGCCTCCTTTCTCGAGTTGTACACAACATTAAATCACCTGTGAAGACTGAGCAATAAAGATGCTGGAGAGATTAGGGTGACTGAGGTGGGGGAGAGACTTTATGTGCCCAAAACATGCACTGTTTGGATCCTCACTGATGAAATGCCCTCTAGCTATGCCACTACACATGACATGAGAAGGGGCCCTAATATGCATGACAACATATGATATGACCATGAAGCTCTTTCATGGTACAGATACAGATTGTCCCAGAATCCCCCCTTGCACGAACAAGCTCTACGCACATATGTCAGTATGCCTGCGGCATCCCTTTGAGTGTGGGAGCAGAGGGGCTGTGGCCAAGGGGTATGGTGGCAGGGGATGAGGCTAACCTACATGACCCAGTGATTACAGGGGAAATTGCTAATATGAGGCAAACCTATGGACAAAAATGTATATCGTTTAATAAATTTGCATTGAAATTGTTGAATTTTTGCAAAGACTTAAAAATAGATATATTCACAAACCGGTGTGGCAGATATGGAGAAGAATGAAGTTGAGACTGGAAAAATGAGAAAGTAAGAGAAGCCAAAACTGACAGACTTGTCCATCCTTCCTTCAGACTGTGAGGCAAGGGGCTGGAGCGCCATCTTTACTCTGCATTTAAAGCAGGATGCGTCTGATTTTTTAAAATGAAGATAAATAAATTGGGGTTTTACCAAAAGGGGTAGAGCCGCCACCACCCCAACCAAATTGAAGTGCTTACTCTAATTAATGGATATGTTGTTTCACCTTTTATATGGTTTTTAATTGTTTTTAAATGTTGTAAGGCACTATGGAAAAATAGTATGTTTTCTTTGTTTGGAAAGAGGGCTATTGAGACTTTCCTTAAACATTACAATCCCCCCCAACATAAAAAGGAGAGTCCTTTCTCCCAAGTAAATCTTAACTCTTATCCCACACAGAGAGTGATGAACATACCCAACTCTCACTTGGGAGCTTCCCTTTCTTCTTCCAGCCTCTTACCCTGGGAGATCTTAACTTCCTTGCCTCTCACACAGGGTCCTTTATCCTTTCAATACCAGCATATACCTTCATAAAAGTAGAAGTAGTAGTAAAGATAATTGGGGAAGAGACCTTAGCATAGGGACTGGGGACCCTGTTTCATGCCAAGCACCACATTTCCTCATGGGAAACCTTCCAGGGCTGCATAGCAGTAGTGGGTGTGGCCAGGCAAGCTACAGATATTAGAACAGGTAAAATGGCTAATGGAGGGTGCAGGCCTGGGGTGTGTGGCCTGGGTAGAGTCTCTAGGGCTGGGTAGAGAAACCTGCAGGGGCACATTCAGCCCTGCACCTGAGGCTCCCTACTCCTGTAGTAGCAGCTATGGTGATCCATAGTAAAAATAATGAGAATTATGCAAATAGCAGTTGGATGTTTAGAATCATAGAATCACAGAATCATAGAGTTGGAAGAGACCACAAGGGATATCGAGTCCAACCCCCTGCCAAGCAGTAAACACCATCAGAACACTCCTGACATATGGTTGTCAAGCCTCTGCTTAAAGACCTCCAAAGAAGGAGACTCCACCACACTCCTTGGCAGCAAATTCCACTGTCGAACAGCTCTTACTGTCAGGAAGTTCTTCCTAATGTTTAGGTGGAATCTTCTTTCTTGTAGTTTGGATCCACTGCTCCGTGTCCACTTCTCTGGAGCAGCAGAAAACAACCTTTCCCCCTCCTCTATGTGACATCCTTTTATATATTTGAACATGGCTATCATATCACCCCTTAACCTCCTCTTCTCCAGGCTAAACATGCCCAGCTCCCTTAGCCGTTCCTCATAAGGCATCGTTTCCAGGCCTTTGACCATTTTGGTTGCCCTCCTCTGGACACGTTCCAGTTTGTCAGTGTCCTTCTTGAACTGTGGTGCCCAGAACTGGACACAGTACTCCAGGTGAGGTCTGACCAGAGCAGAATACAGTGGCACTATTACTTCCCTTGATCTAGATGCTATACTCCTATTGATGCAGCCCAGAATTGCATTGGCTTTTTTAGCTGCCGCGTCACACTGTTGGCTCATGTCAAGTTTGTGGTCAACCAAGACTCCTAGATCCTTTTCACATGTACTGCTCTCAAGTCAGGTGTCACCCATCTTGTATTTGTGCCTCTCATTTTTTTTGCCCAAGTGCAATACTTTACATTTCTCCCTGTTAAAATTCATCTTGTTTGTTTTGGCCCAGTTCTCTAATCTGTCAAGGTCGTTTTGAAGTGTGATCCTGTCCTCTGGGGTGTTAGCCACCCCTCCCAGTTTGGTGTCATCTGCAAATTTGATCAGGATGCCCTTGAGTCCATCATCCAAGTCATTGATAAAGATGTTGAATAAGACCGGGCCCAAGACAGAACCCTGTGGCACCCCACTAGTCACTCTTCTCCAGGATGAAGAGGAACCATTGATGAGACCCTTTGGGTTCGGTCAGTCAGCCAGTTACAAATCCACTGAGTGGTAGCATAGTCAAGACTGCATTTTACCAGCTTCTTTACAAGAATATCATGGGGCACCTTGTCAAATGCCTTGCTGAAATCAAGGTAGGCTACATCCACTGCATTCCCTTCATCTACCAGGCTTGTAATTCTGTCAAAAAACGAGATCAGGTTAGTCTGACATGACTTATTTTTCAGAAATCCATGCTGACTATTGGTGATCACAGTATTTCTTTCTAGGTGCTCCAGAATCTTCCCTGGTATTGATGTCAGACTGACTGGGCGGTAATTATTTGGGTCCTCTCTTTCCCCCTTTTTGAAAATAGGGACAACATTTGCCCTCCTCCAGTCTGCTGGGACTTCACCTGTTCTCCAGGAATTCTCAAAGATGACAGCCAGTGGTTCTGAGATCACATCTGCCAGTTCTTTTAATACTCTTGGATGCAGTTCATCTAGCCCTGGAGACTTGAATACATCTAAACTAGCCAAGTATTCTTGTACTATCTTCTTAGTTATTCTGGGCTGTGTTTCCTCTGCTGAATCATTTGCTCCAAATTCTTCAGGTCGGGCATTGTTTTCTTTATCGGAGAAGACTGAGGCAAAGAAGACATTGAGGAGTTCAGCCCTTTCTGTGTCCCCTGTTTGCATTTCACCATCTTCTCCTCTGAGTGACCCCACTGTTTCTTTGTTCTTCCTTTTGCTATGAACATACCCATAAAAGCCTTTTTTGTTGCTTTTAACCTCTCTAGCAAGCCTGAGTTCATTCTGTGCTTTAGCTTTTCTGACTTTGTGTCTACACGTGCTGGCTATTTGTTTGAATTCCTCTTTGGTGGTTTCCCCCCTTTTCCATTTTTTGTACACATCCTTTTTTAATCTTAACTCAGTTAAAAGTTCTTTAGATAGCCACCCTGGCTTCTTTAGGCACCTTCCATGTTTCCGTCTCATTGGTATTACCTGAAGTTGTGCTTTTACTATCTCCCTCTTAACAAACTCCCAGCCATCATGAACTCCCTTTCCTTTTAGTATTACTGTCCATGGGAACTCACCCAGCACTTCCCTTAGTTTTATGAAGTCGGCTTTCTTAAAGTCAAGAAATTGAGTCCTAGTATGCTTGGCTGCTCCGTTCCGCTGTATAGTAAACTTCAGAAGAGCATGATCACTCGTGCCTAATGATCCTTCCACTTCTACCCCACTAACCAGGTCATCAACATTGCTTAGGACCAGATCTAAAATGGCTGTTCCTCTTGTTGCTTCTCCCACTTTCTGGACAACAAAGTTGTCTGCAAGGCCAGTGAGGAATCTGTTTGACCTTATGCTCTTGGCTGAGTTTGACATCCAGCAAATATCCGGGTAATTGAAGTCCCCCATTACTACTATCTCCTTTCCTTTTGTATGCTTGGCCATCTGTTCCAGGAAGGCATCATCTATGTCCTCTGTTTGGCTTGGGGATCTATAGTAAACTCCCACAATGAGTTACAGATAGGTAGCCGTGTTGGTCTGCCATAGTCAAAACAAAAAAAAATTATCTGAAGAATTATCTGGTATCTGAAGAAGTGTGCATGCACACGAAAGCTCATACCAAGAACTAACTTAGTTGGTCTTTAACGTGCTACTGGAAGGAATTTTTTTTGTTCCCACAATGAGGTCACTGTTATTCTTCTCTCCCTTAATTTTGACCCAAATGCTCTCACTTTGGCTTTGAGGTTCTAAATCTTGGATCTCTTCACAGGTAAACACATCCCTGACATATAACGCCACTCCTCCTCCTTTCTTGTCTGGTCTGTTTCTCTGAAATAGATTGTATCCCTCCATTATTACATTCCAATCGTGGGACTTATCCCACCAGGTTTCAGTGATGCCTATTATGTCATATTTAGTTTGCTGTACCAAGAGCTCAAGCTCATCTTGTTTATTTCCATTGCTTTGTGCATTAGTGTACAGACATTGAAGTCCATTAATCATTGCCCCGTGTCTCTTATTTAAGGATTTTTTCCTCCCACCACTAGGTCTGCGTGCTGTTTGCTCCATTTGGTCTATGACATTTGGATGATCATCTTCATCAATTGATAGACTCCTACCTTCAGGAGCACTGTCTCCCTCCCCCACATTAGTCAGTTTAAAGCCCTCCTGATGAGGTTTCTGAGATTTTTGGCAAAAACATTCCTCCCAACCGTTGTGAGGTGCAGCCCATCGCTTGCCAGAAGTCCATCTTCAAGAAACTGCAGTCCGTGATCTAAGAATCCAAACTGTTCCTGTTTACACCATTTGCGAAGCCAGCTGTTCACTTCCACTATTTTTCCCTCTCTCCCTGGGCCACGTCGTTCAACTGGGAGGACAGATGAGATGACAATTTGTGCATTTAATTGCTTCAATTTCCTGCCCAGAGCCTCATAGTCTCTTTTGATCTTATGGAGACTATTGCTTGCAGTGTCATTGGTTCCCACATGTACCAAGAGGAAGGGGTATTTGTCAGTGGGTTTTATGATTCCTTGCAGTCGTTCAGTTACATCTTGGATCTTAGCCCCGGGGAGACAGCACACTTCCCGAGACATCTTGTCAGGCCCACAGATCACTGCTTCTGTTCCCCTCAGTAGGGAATCCCCTATCACCACTACATGCCTCCTCTTAGGTCTGGTCGGGGTTCTTCAGTGAGCTGTCCGTTCCAAGGTCGCCTGCACATTCCCTGAGGACTGACTTTGCTGCTCGTCTTCATATACCTGATCGACTGTAATGAGGGAGAGATCCTCAAATGGAGTCTGCTCTTCGTCTTCCATGCTAGGGGAGAGGACCTCAAAGCGATTGTGTATTTCTAAACAATCAGAGCGAACCCTGGGCCTCCTACTTCTTTGGGTCACGTTTCTCCATATATCTGGCTCCTGTGTTGGTGAACTAGCCTCCTTCTCAGGGGAGTCCCCTGTCTCCTCCTTGGTGGAGACGGTGTGCTCTGTTGCTTCCAAGAAGAGCTCCAGCTCTCTAATTCTTTGGAGCGTAGCTACACATTCCTCCAGTTGCTGGACTTTGTCTTCTAAGAGGGCAATCAACATGCAATTGCTGCAGGTAAAGCTGCCTGCAACCTTTGGCAAGATGGCAAACATTGCGCAGGAACCGCAGGCGACTGCAGCTGTTCCCTCACTCTCCATCTTGAGAACGTGTTGTTGGGGGTGGCTACAGCGGTCCTCCATCATAAAAAGCGTGAAGACAGGACAAATAACTCCCCCCCAAAAAACCTAGGTCTCCCCCAACAAATGTTTGAGACTAGCTCCCCTAAATCTAAAAGATGGATCAAACTGCGCGCACCGCTAGGCACGCACCGCTGCCCTACAAGCTCTGATAAGCTCCTCCCACAGCTAATCACCTGCCTCAACAGAGACCCTGCCCCCTCTGACCTTTGCACAGGGAGAGCAGCTAATCAGCCACAAAGAAAAACACACACAAGAAAACCCTTTTTGCTCCTTCTTCAGCTGCTGCCCTGCAAGCTCTGATAAGGGGAGCCCCATTCTGGATCCAGACTATAGGAATAGCAAAGGGCTCAAGCCTCTCCCCACCACTGTGGTCCAATCCTGTTTCACATTGGTGATAGCTGTGCATTGTATTGTTCTGGTTATACATTTGGGCTTTGTTTATTTGTTTTGTTTATGCAATCAATGGAAAGTACACTGCAATGTTGTGCTGTCTGTTTCTGAAAATAAACAGCAATCATTAAAAAAGTCAATGACATAGATTTACTTTGGAGTGATCCCGGGCTCCTAACATTTAGCCCAGACCCTCCTCTTAACAAAATACTGTACTCATTTTTAAATTAGTTTAGCTAATTTACATCCTTCAATTTTAAAGTAAACACTGGAATGATAAAATTGGCTCCCCTCCCCTTAGTATTGTTCCCTCTTTGCATTGTTCAGTTTTCATCCGAAAGATCTTCTCACCATGATTCAACAAGACACGTCTTCATCATCCAGGCATCTGAATTTATTGCACTCTTATTCAGTACTGCATATGGTACTGTTTATAATAACTGCATATTAGCACGGAGGGCTACACATTTCCCATCCCCGATTTAGAGGTTCAGATGTATTTTTCCACTGCTTCCCTTTTCCACTGGGTGAAGGGTGAGGAGGGGGAGGGGAGAGATGATTTGCTTGAGCAAAAAAGAGGACAACTGCTGCAACCCATTGGAGAGGCTCACCTACAAAAGGAGGGGATCCACTGGATTCCACTCATATTCTCCTGTAGACTAGTGCTTAGTGCTGTAGACTAGGGACACAGTTGGGGCAGAGTCCTGAGCCAAACTGCTGTTGTAGGAATTGGGGCAGCCGTATATGAACCACCCACAATAGGTTCACACAAACAGTGTTTTTATGTGACGTGAGTCTGATTGCAAACTCAGCCATGTTCCTATTGTGTATGCAAGGGTTCAAAGCAGCCATCAGTCCTGAGCTTCACACATACTCTTTCGTGAAAGGAGCTGCTCCATTCTCTTCACTAGTGGAAGTACCGTATTTTTCGCTCTATAACACGCACCTGACCATAACACACACATCGTTTTTAGAGGAGGAAAACAAGGGAAAAAACATTCTGAATGAAACAGTGGATGTATCATTTTTGGGCTTCATGCTGTGGCCACAGACATGTGATCTGATGGTGAATTTGGGGTGACCCAATGCAAAAATCCTGAGAATTCCTGTGGATCCATGCTTTGTAACCACGTTTTTGCACCATTGCAGCCTGAGGCAACAGTGGGTGCGTGATTTTTTTGGTGCAGGCTGTAGCCATGGACATGCTATGTGATCTGATGGTGAATTTGGGGTGACCCAATGCAAAGATCCTGAGAATCCCTGTGGATCCATGCTTTGTAACCACGTTTTTGCACCATTGCAGCCCCAGGCAACAGTGGGTGCGTGATTTTTTTGGTGCAGGCTGTAGCCATGGACATGCTATGTGATCTGATGGTGAATTTGGGGTGACCCAATGCAAAGATCCTGAGGATCCATGTGGATCCATGCTTTTTAACCACATTTTTGCACCATTGCAGCCCCAGGCAGCAGTGGGTGCGTGATTTGGGGGGGGGGGGCAGGCTGTAGCCATGGACATGCTATGTGATCTGATGGTGAATTTGGGGTGACCCAATGCAAAGATCCTGAGGATCCATGTGGATCTATGCTTTGTAACCACATTTTAAGTGGGGAGCGAAGGAAAAACAAAGAAGGGACATGAGAGGGGTGTGCAGAGAAGCAGCTGGCTAAGAATGCAGGAGAGGGATTTAACGGGAGGGAGGAAAGGCAAAAGTTTCCCCCCACCCAAGCCAGCCATCTCTCTCTCTCTCTCTCTCTCTCTCTCTCTCTCTCTCTCCCTCCCTCCCTCCCTCCCTCCCTCCCTCCCTCCCCCTCTCTCTCCCTCCCCCCCCTCTCTCTCCCTCCCCCTCCCCCCTCTCTCTCCCTCTCCCCAGCACAGAGAGGAATTCCCCTCTGCTTGCCTGGAGGGGAGGGGCTTTCCCTGCTCTTTGTTCGTTTCAGCAAACACAGCAACGAAACAGAGGAGGGTGGGCAGTAAGACCCTGAGGCAGAATGCAGGAAAGCAGCCACTTCCTCTTTTCATGTTTCCCTTCTCCGTGAAGCACCGCGATTTGATTTTTGCCTGATTTTTCGGCTCCAGGGACCACACATTCGCTCTATAACACGCACAGACATTTCCCCTTCCTTTTTAGGAGAAAAAATCTGCGTGTTATAGAGGGAAAAATACGGTAGCTCTTCACATGCAGCCAGGGCCAACCCAATATATTTTCCTGCCTGAGGTAAGAATGAGATGGCATCTCCATTCTACAACCCAGCCAATGAATCTTTCTACAGTGCTGGCAACAGGATGGTGACCTCCACCATGCCTGAGGGTAGCAGAGTAGCTTAGGGGGCTAGGTGAGAAAAGTAGGGACTTGCCACTGTCACCCCTCTTTCCAGTTTCCACCATCTGAGGATACTGAGGACCTATCTATGCCACAGCCCTAATTGACTTAGGCCCCAAATACAGTGGTGCCTCGCAAGACGAAATTAATTCGTTCCGCAAGTCTTTTCGTCTTGCGAGTTTTTCGTCTTGCGAAGCACAGTTTCCCATAGGAATGCATTGAAAATCAATCAATGCGTTCCTATGGAAACCGCCTTCAGACCAGGTCCGGGGACAGTCTGTCCCCCGACCTCTTCTGAAGGCCGGCGGGGGGGCGAAAGGCTTTGCTTCCCCCCGCCTGCCTTCCCGGGACAGCGGAGACTTCTCCGCTGTCCCGGGGCGATTTAAAAGCCCCCGGGAAGGCAGGCAGGGGGGACAAAGACTTTTGCCCCCCGCCCGCCTTCAGAAGAGGTCCAGAGGGCTCTCCAAGCTGCGGATAGCAGCCTGCTGCCCCACGCGAGGGGCACTCTTAAGCAGAGCGCTCCTCGCGCGGGGCAGACATTCGCAGCTTGGGGAGCCCTGAAGGACTTGCCCTGCAGGGCTCCCCAAGCGGCGAATGTCTGCCCCGCGCGAGGGGCGCTCTGCTTAAGAGCGCCCCTCGCGCGGGGCAGCAGGCTGCTATCCGCAGCCTAGGCGGGAACTCTTCTGAAGGCTGGCGGGGGAGAAGGGCTTTTCTTCCCACCGCCAGCCTTCAGAACAGCCTTCTGAATGTTGGCGGTGGGGAGGAAAACCTTCCTCCCACCGCAAGTCTTCAAGACAGGTCTGGGAACAGAGGAGAAGCGCTGCGCACCTTCCCCTCTGTTCCCGGACCTGTCCTGAAGGCTTGCGGTGGGAGGAGGGCTTTCCTCCCCACCGCCAACATTCAGAATGCTGTTCTGAATGTTGGCGGTGGGGAGGAAAAACCCTCCTCCCACCGCAAGCCCCGGGAACAGAGGAGAAGCCCTTCACGCCTTGTCCTCTGTTCCCGGACCTCCCACCGCAAGCCTTAGGACAGGTCCGGGAACAGAGGAGAAGGCGCGCTGCGCTTCCCCGCTGTCTCCGGAGATTTCCCTATGGGCTTTCGTCTTGCGAAGCAAGCCCATAGGGAAATTCGTCTTGCGAAGCCGCTAAAAAATCGGAAAACCCTTTCGTCTTGCAGGTTTTTCGTTTAGCGAGGCATTCGTCTTGCGGGGCACCACTGTATGCCTCCCTACAGACCTTTTCTAGCATTAAGATCAACAGAGAGGGCCCTCTTGGTAGTTCTACTGCCCTCAGAAGTGTTGGGGGTAGCAGTCCAGGAGAGGGCATTCAGTGTGGCCACTCCTAAGCTATGGAATTTCTGCCCCTCAGAGGTGAATTTGGCACATTCACCTGTCATATGCACCTCTTTGCCCTGGTTTTTGACACCTGAGATGTATTTTTAAGGACCTACCCTATTCTTCTGACTGTAATTTGTTTTAAGTGGTTTTCATATTGTCCCTGGGACCTCATAGTAGAGAGTGGGCAAGAAATCTAATAAAAACACATGATTCGTTAACTCATGTGAGGAGAGGAGTCTTGTGGGCCTATTTTTTCTCACCTGCAAGAAATCACTGGGTCTGGTTGCATTTTGTGGTGTTATTATTTTTTAAGAAAACAGATATCCTCCAATTCCTAATATATAAAGTGGGCTAAATGTTGGCTTGATATTATCAGCCCTGTTGCCTCCTGAGGAGGCTGGAGTTGATCTTCCTGCCTGCTTGCTTTGTGCTTTCCCAGTTTACATGATGGGGAATAGCAACATCCTGCAACGAACATGTGCATCACATTTTCTTAATAATGAAAAAGCACTTTTAAGGCAGCTTAACATTGTGCTCTTCAGGTGTTGTTTCATGAAATCAGAGAACTGTGGTGACACATTTCCACCCCACCCTCCTCCTCATGCACTGACAAATAATTGAGCACTTCAGAATTCATCAGGCTAAAACTGTATCATTGTTTAAAGCTGTTCCATCAGTATCATGGTTCTACATTTGGAGCCAGACGGGGTTTCTGTTTTTTTTAACCCCCTAATGTGGCTTTTAATGGAGACTAGAATTGTTTTTTGAACCCTGCCCAATTCCATTATGATACCATGTAGTCAGTATTCAGTTCAGGTAATCAGAACATAGGAAGATCCCTACTCAGCTCATTGTGGAATTCCTCAACTGTGGAATTCCATCCCCACAGAGGTGTATCTGACATCTTGATTACACAGTTTCTATTGCATTCTGAAGACATATCTCTATACTTTGAGACATGTCTCTGAGATATATATTGTGGCTCGCCACTCCAACCTCCAAGCAGTGTGAGATTCCAGAGGTTCCAGGCACTTACCGTATATACTCGAGTATAAGCTGACTTTTTCAGAACATTTTTAATGCTGAAAATGCCCCCCTTGGCTTATACTCGTGAGGCGGGTGGCGGCGATGGAGGGACGAGCGGCCCGAAAGGAGCCCTTTCTTGTCACTGGTCCTGCCGCCGCCTGCCTCTTGCAAGGGCAGGCACAGGAGCTGCAGTTGGGAGAGGCGCTGCGCTCCGAGCAGCAGAGGTGGCGGCAGACGGACGAGCGGCCTGAAAGGAGCCCTTTCAGACTGCTCCTTCCTCTGCCTTTGCCACTGTCGGCGGTGGTGGAGGAGGAATGAGCAGCCTGAAAGCAGCCCTTTCGGGCTGCTTGTTCTTCCTCCGCCGCTGCTGCCACCACCAGGTTTGTGGTGTGGTGAACCGGCTTATACTCGAGTCAATAAGTTTTCCCAGTTTTTTGGTGCTAAAATTAGGTGCCTTGGCTTATATTCGGGTGGGCTTATACTCGAGTATATACTGTACCCAGGATTCGTGTTTCCTTTGAAAATAAGGCACAGAGGAGACTGTGGTGTCTTTATGATATATGGCTTATTTATACATACATACAACCTGAGCCTATGATAGAGGGGCTTCCAGCATTCCAGAAGATCATGATTCTTCCATGGCTGCTGCCTTTGATTTGCTCTAACCCTGCTTTCTCCAGTTTTCCGCCGCTTGCAAACTGTAACTAACTTTTCCTGCAGCTTACACTATCCCAACTGCAATCCCGAAAACAACTGCCCTCCTTCCAACTCTGCCTCCAGCTCTACTTCTGAGTTGGGAGAGGGGCCCCTCCCATTTGCCCTCTGGCACAGTGCCACTCCCTTTGTCCCAGCTAATGACCCATCTTTAGCGGGCCATCGCCGGGCTGGCTCCTGGCTTATATTTTTAACATGCTAACTTCAGCATCTGGCACCAAGGAATTAGAAGAGGAAGTCCAGGTACCCCAGGAACTTATAATGGTATTTTTAGAACCCACCCTATTTTTGTGACTGTAATTTGTTTTAAACGGTTTTAAACATTGTATCTAATGTTGTTGTAATCTACCCTGGGACCTTATGGTGAGAGGCAAGTAATAAATTGAAATAATAATAGTCCAGCATTCTATTCTCATAGCAGCCAATCTGATGCCTATAGGAAGCAGAACTTGAGTGCAAAAGTCCTCTTTCCACTTGTGATTCAAAGGCATTCCACCTCCAGCAGAACATAGCCTTATATTCCATTAATTACTCTAATATTATTTTTAAGCCCTCCAAGTGGGTGGCCATTTCTACCTCTTATGGGAGCAAATGCCATAATTTAATGATGATGCTGATAGCTGCTCTAAAGATGGGCCTGGTGTGTCTAAACTCTTGACACCCAGGGGAACTTTCTGAATAGTGCCTACTTCTCTTCAATTATAAAATGCACCTCAGGCTTGAGTAGTAAATCCATTTGGGCATGAGAGAAGAGGGTTCAGCTCCTAGCTCAGTCTGTCAACCAGGAACATTATGGCAGTGTAGTGCAGATAAGTGGATATATATATATATTTGAACAAAAGATTGTAGCACACCTTGCACATAAAACGTGATGTGGAAATGAGGAGCAATTATCATTTGCAATTAAACTTTACCTTCTTGGTAACACAGGTAATAAAGGAGTGTCATCTTTTCAAAAGATCTCTGCTGTAGATCTCATCAAACTTAAAGGAGTATTCTTTTTTGTGAAAGACCAGAGAGAAATACATAAATATGTATTTTATGAAACATCAGAGTAATCCCACTTCATACAAATCTTGCACAAAAGTGGCAAAAGCTATATACCCTCCTCCAATTATATGCAAAGGACATAAATCATCCAGAGAATTGCTGGTATGAAATGCTATGGTGTATGTATTAAGAAATTCTCTCCATATATAAATTCCATAGAAGAAGAGGAGGAGGAGGAGGAGGAGTTTGGATTTGATATCCCGCTTTATCACAACCTGAAGGAGTCTCAAAGCGGCTAACATTCTCCTTTCCCTTCCTCCCCCACAACAAACACTCTGTGAGGTGAGTGAGGCTGAGAGACTTCAGAGAAGTGTGACTGGCCCAAGGTCACCCAGCAGCTGCATGTGGAGGAGCGGAGACGCGAACCTGGTTCCCCAGATTACGAGACTACCGCTCTTAACCACTACACTACAATGGCTCTCTCCATAGCTTCCTTTGTACTGATTATGAGAGAGAATCAAGGAATGATTTGTTATATGCATGTCTCTGCTACCACATTCGGCAGGAGGAACACAGGGGAAGTCATTGGCAAGGTAGATGGATGTTTCTGAATGCTAAGCAATATCAGCTGCATGCAACTTCTCACTAATTCTCTGTTTACCCACTGAGAAATGAATACTAGGGGTTGGTAATCAGGTTAATAGTGAATTGTTAACAACAGCTCCTCAGTGCTGATTTAATTTGCTCTGGAACACCTGTAATACCTGAAATCTGAGCATCTCTTCACCAAAAATGGCCTCTGGATTTCGCTGCTCAGTTTGTGACGTGAGCCTGTTTGTTAACTACCGTATTTATCATGCTTATACTTGCAGTACTGAAGAAGGCCCCAACATAGCACTCATACTGGAAAATGGAGAATCAGAACCGACCTGAGGCAAGATTTCTTGTTTTTTGTGGAAATAGTACAAAGGCTGTTAATTGCCCAGTGCTGTGCAAGAAGACCTTGGGGAGCAATACTACTCTTGTGCCCATTCTGTGGTTAGTGCCAACCTGTTGTTCTGTAATGGTTTCTTAGGGATGCACACTGTTAAATAATATAAAAACTTACTGTGGTTTCTTAATTTGGCTAAGCTAAAGTAGGCAGAAGTCAAGCTAAATTTCCTCATAATTACCACATAAAATTCATGCCTTCTTGCATGGTGTCTTTGAGTTTTGGGAATCAGCCAATGATTGTTATTAAGATTATATATTTATATATACCTTGCCTTTTTCCTTGATAGGGATTCAAGGCAGCTAAAAAAATAGGAAAAAAGCAATCCTTTAAAAAGTAAACATTAATAGAATACACAGAGTAAAAACAGCATGGCACCAGCCCTTTCATTAAAAGCAGTCAGTTTCCCAGAGTCAGCTGGAATAAGAAAGTCTTTATCTGGCACCAGAAAGACAACAAGGAGGGAGCCAGTCTAACTTCTCTAGGGAGGGAATTCAAAAATCTGGGAGCAGCCACTGAATTCTGGTGACTTACACAGACACACCAAAGTTGAGCTGTTGTCTTCCCTTAATTTAGCCTTGCTTTTTTAACGACTTAGTAATCTTTGATGGATTAGATCATAGGCCTGTTCAGCATCCTATTCTCCCAGTGGCCAATCACATGCCTATGGGAATCTCATGAGGAAGGCATGCATCATCTCCTCCACCCCCAATTTTAAGACTCTCTCTATTTTATCTAGGATTTACTACTAGTTCATTATCTCCCCGTTTCACTGAATCTATTGGAATTTATTACATTGTTTTCCCTTTGCTTTGCCTCACAGACCTTAAAAGAGAAGGTGGTTCATTTTCTTAAGGCTGCTTAGTAAATATCTCAGGAAGTGTGTCTTACAATGCACTCTTATTAAAGTCTACTCAGAAGTAAGTCTCAATTCTCATTGATATATCTCCATGCAATCACATCTCCGAATATAGTTGGGAGCATTTGTGTCAAAATAAAAAGCAGCTGTTCACTTTTGGTTGTGATAAAAGGTTTTGAAATTAACTTTCCTGCATATTTTAATCAGGAGAATAATTTAATCCCCCCCCCCAGATCAGAACATCCATTACTACTCAATAATAATCTTAGTCCTGAAGAAAAATTGCATTTTTGCATTATCTTGAGTATTCCACACTTGTTGGCTCCTTTTTTTTTAAAGTACATGTGCTATTTCCCATGTGAAGAAATTTACCTGGTTTGGTTGCATTCCTCTGATACAGTTCCATGCACAAATTTGGTGTATGTGTGGAGGAGGGGATACATTCTTAAAGGAACTTTAATCATCAAAGAAGACATCAATTTTGTTTTATCTAGGCATGTTCTAGCACAAGCAATTATAAGAGCTTGCATTCAGGTGAAGTTTGATCTGTTCACAAAAGTTGAAAGGAGATGGTGAAATTCAAGTGCTAAACTTTGCTGTTGGTTCATCTGTGTTTATGTGTGACTCTGGTATCGGGTAAACAGCTGAGACATCCTTGGAAATGGAGGCATCAGTTCTCTTGGCAAGCTGATACACTTCAGTGTTTTTCATTGCTAGATGAGATGTCTTACCTTTGCGGAGGATTATATAAGTACGGTTACAAATTGTGATGGCAAATTTAAAGGTGTGGACAACTTCCACAGATGCCTTGTCTGGAGATGTTTGGCACCAAGGTCTCTGTTTCCTTTGTTTGCTTCCATTCAGATCAATTGTACTTAAGGAGTTTTATGTGTGGTTCACAACCACTTCAGCCACTGTATGTGCTTTTAAACCAGCTCAAATCTCTGGGGTAGAACACCCCAGAGATGTAGTTCAAAGCTAGAATACACTTTGCAGTTGTCATGGAGATACCATCAAACATGGTTTCCCTGTGGTGAATCATCCTTGTCCTAGTTGTGACATACAGCGGTGAGTATTATCTGGGTCAGGGCCATCTTGGTGCCTTTATTTATTACATTCATATGTCACCTTTCCTCTAAGGAGCTCAAAGTGTCATACATGGTTCTCCCTCTCCCCATTTTAGACTCACAGCAATTCTTTAAGCCCAGCAGTCACTGGGAACACAGAACAGAGAAATTATTTGAAAATGAAAATGCTAAAGCTGACAAATGTGTATTTACTGACCCTCCTGATGTTTTCACCACTTGGAGACAAGATCTAGGGTGCAGCCCACTGAAAACATGTCCTGCAAAAGTTTTATTGAAATGAATGGAAAATATGTAGCTGAATATGCATGTTTACCCATGCAATGGCCTAATAAAGGTAAAGGTAAAGGTACCCCTGCCCGCACGGGCCAGTCGTGTCCGACTCTAGGGTTGTGCGCTCATCTCACTTAAGAGGCCGGGAGCCAGTGCTGTCCGCAGACACTTCTGGGTCACGTGGCCAGCAATGGCCTAATAGCTATAGCTAATTTCAGAGTTCTCTAGGTGCTGCAAAGGGAACACAGAAATCTTGTGCATGTGGACTTTCCTCATTCTTCCAGATGGAAGTAGCTGCTGCATGCATACATCCCTGAGTGTGTTTAGTGTGATCAAGTCCAGTGAAGTAAAAAGGGATCCATTTTGCATGTGCCCACATTTGCATGAAGCCAACAACACACAAGAAGGAAAGAATCAGGGTTCATTTCTGGATACCTCACCCATGCATCACACCTAATTATTTTTGCCCCAAACGGCAACCCATTTTTTAATTCCTTTGTCTTTTCGTTTGCGTTATCAGTTCCAGACATCGCAGCTACCATGGAATGTAACAATGAAACTACACATGCCTCATTTAGAGATGGCGCTTTAAGATATATGTAGTTTTTCCCCCTCCTTTGTTAAAGTAACTTGAGTGCAGATACCACACCATCCCGGAGCCCTGCAGCCAAATGTTAACTTTTATTAAGTTTTATTATCTTCCTTGAGTCCCTCTTATCCCCACCACAAATGCTTTTAGGATGAGCACATGCTAACCTTATCATGTGGTTGGAGTTGGAAGGCTTAACAGGAATATCAGTCTCAGTGTCCCTAGACTGCTTGTCTTGTGTGAAGTTCTGTGCAGCATTTTCCTGTCTTATTCAAACATGAAAGATGCACTGAGCAATCACTTTTCTAACCACAAGCGGAGGTGTGTTTACATTTAAAAGCGTGCTGCATTTATTCATTCTTCAGCTGGGTGAACTTTACTGTCTTACTCATCAAAAAATGGTTCTTATTGAAGGCACAGGGAGGGAGGAAAGTAAAGGCTAAGGGTGGTTGTTCTGCTTTTCATGTATGCAGCCCTAAATTCCACAAATTGCTTTTCATGTATCCAGCTTTAAATTGGGGGCATGTGGAATTTAGCACTATACATGGGATGTTCTGACACTTGGGTGGTCTGCAGGTGCTCCTTGAGAGGGCATACGTTTGGGTGCTGAGCCCATTTGCTCTTATAAGGGGATGCCTTGTACCAATGAGTTTTCATACTTTCAACCTTCTATTAGCCCTTTCCTTGCCTGTTAATGGAGCCTTGAGTTCTGCCATGGAACCCTTACATGTTAAAGAGGGCATCATCTGGGATGCAAACATAGTTCACAAGGGATGCTGTGCTAAGCTTATTGGGCATTTCCTTTCCTTAAGGTGAACTGAGGGTGTACGTTAGGATACATACAAGTGGGATTAGCAGCAAAATATTGCAGTGCAGAGTATTCCTGGTCAAGATTTCAGCCAGCCAGCAACACCTTTTCCCAAGGATACACCATTCCACCTCTTCCTGGTTTTCTGTCTTTCCCCACAAAAGTTTGTCAACTTTCTATGCTCAACGAGCATGCTCAGTCCTGTTTGAGCTGTTTCGGGGTCCTCTCCTGCCAGTTATTTTGTATTTTTAAAAAGTATATTTTTTGAGGTTTTCAAGTAATTACTGACGAAAGTGATAATGGAAGAAAACAATGACATAAGCACGAGCATAAACTGAACCATGAATTAATTAAACATTTCTTTTGCAAATGGCATCATGAATGAAAACAAAAATGGATGTTGTTGGAAAGAAGTATGTGAGAAAAAATAGGCAAATTTCATGTGAAACTGAAACACCGCACAAAGATTTTGCTAGTTAGGAAAGAAAAATTTGCACCAGATTTTAGTGTCTGGTTATCTTCACCCCAAATGATTTCTTCCTTGAGGATTTGATGAGACTGAGGATTTGTGATGAACCCACACCTCCTCCTTTGTAAGTGCTTGGGGCACAATACTTGGAGACTGCACTTATCTGATTCCTGTTTAAAACCATTAACTCCCTGACTTTTTAAGGCCTTGGTTTCAGTCTGTGAGTCATACTTGTGCTGTTGATAACAAAAGAAGGTGTGAGGAAAGGTAACACCATAACCTGGGCTTGTCATCACTTCATTTGCCTCAGGTGTGTTTTGAAGAGTGTGGATCAGGTGTTGACAAGAAAGGCCATTGGGAATCTCCCAAGGAAAACTTGATTGCTGAGTAACCTAAAGCAAAGCAAATCTTCTGTGATGAAGGATTCTAAAATAACTGATGGGATAATTTAAAGCCACTTTGGTGTGCTCTGTAAGTTGCTATCAGTTCAGGTCGTAATAATCTTGTTTTGGACACAGAGGTGAAGTAAAAAAGCCATTCCACTGAGTGGAGAACTGTAATCTACATTTCACCTTCAACACTACAGAGAATGTGTAACTATAAAATAACTTTAAAAGCCTTTACTGAAGCCTCCTTACTGAGTAACCTCCTCTGCCACATGACTAACTAGCAATGTAAAATGGAATATCTGGTCTCTATGAGCAAGGCCTTTAGTAATATGGCACTAACCCTTTGAAATGCTTTCCTATTAAATATTACAGCTTCTCTTACCCCTTTGGTGCTTACTAAAACCTTCCTCTTCCAACAAGCCTTTTAAGTAGTCTGCATCTTTGTATTAGAATTGCTTTTCAATGATTTAATTATTTTATTGTTTGTGTATTTGTTTCCCTGGCCTGCTTTGGGAGGAAGGCTGGAGGAAGAGGAGGAGGATGATTTTGAGGCATTTTGATATGTTGAGGGGTCAGTTTCCGTATTCCAAAACTGCTTGCTTTAAGGCTTTAAAATGAACTGAATTCTTCATTAAATACAGTTGATAAAAAGTGCCTTTAATTAAACGACATGTCATGAGTTGTGTTTTCTGGGTGTGTGCTAGTGAGTGTTTAAACAGAAAGAATGAGGAAGGTGAGTGGAGGTGAAGCATAACTATTTCTTAATCTCTCAGAAATTGAAGGAATAAGCCAACCTGAAATATTATTTGAACAGCTGAAATTCTCAATTAACACAGTGAATTGCCATGCCGCTGGGTACATATAAACTAGGTTGAAGAGTTGGAAAGTTATATCCACAAAAACCTCAACATTGCTTTGTGCAGGGGCATCTCACTGGTCTGAAATATGTAGAATTTTAAAGCTTATCATTGGAAATCTTTTATATATGTTGAGTTCTACTTTTGTGGAATGTGGAAAAAGACAGTTGATTTACACTGCTTTGGCCCTATAAACAAAGAACCAGTCTAGGGAGATAAGGAAAAACAACAACAGAAGAGCCCTTCTGAATCAGTCAAAAGTCCCATCATCTTCTCACACTGGCCTTCTCACAGCAACTGGTCTTCTCCTTCTCCTCCTTCTTCTTCTTCTTCTTCTTCTTCAGAGGTACACTGCCTCTTAGTTATAGGACACATAGTTGCCACATTGTTTCTGTGTCACTGGAGTTTAGTTACACAAAGAAGTTGGATCTAACTAAAGCCGCTATTATAACTCCCTTCCCCTTTTGATCGAAGGGAATAAAGCTAAAGCCATACCAAAATGGCCAGTCTTCAAGGTGCTACAGACTAGCAGGGCTACCCAATGGGAATCTAAGCCATAGGTATTCATGGCCAACCTGGACTTAGATTTGCAGTTTGCTGAGGTATCCTTCTTGTGTTATGTTCTTGATGGCATGGTAGTTACTGCAGCACAGCTCCATGAAGGAGTAATGACAGAACTCCTGAACACACAGGAGGATCCAAGTGATGTATCTTTTCCACAGTCTTTGGCCAGGCCCTATTTAAGACTCTGAAAGGGCCATGAGCAATGTTTAAGGAAGGACCCTCTTAGCACTATTTCACCATTTAAATGGGGCAGGGGGCAGGCGAGAGAGACAATGTGTATATAAGCCTCTCTCTCTCTCTCTCTCTCTCTCTCTCTCTCTCTCTCTCTCCAGACATTCCTTTTATCGGAAGAATTTGGTTTAAAAATCACAACCCATTGCCAATTACCTGCTTAAAATACTCAAATGTCCCATGTATTAAGCCCCCACCTGGAAGCATCCTTCAGATTTATTGATACATTCAAGCTTTTTTGAGATCTGGGATAGCTCACTCAGCAGAGCATGAGACTCTTAATCTCAGGGTTGTGGGTTTGAGCCTCACATTGGACTGGGGCATTGGACTAGGTGACGCTCTCAGTCCCTTCCAACTCTACAGTTCTGTGATTCCATGACTGTAAAATATTGGTCTTTCACTTCAAGAAAATGCCAGAGGACACCTTGGGAAATGGTAATGCTTTTCATCAGTCTGTATTTAACATTCAGATAAGTAGATTTCTCTTTCCAGTAAGTTTTTCTTAAATATAAATTCTGTGAAGCAGGCTGTCCAAGGGCAGCAGTATCTCAATTCCCCCAAATCTAGAAGAGTAAAGGTTAATCTTCTTTTGAGGAGTAATTGTCTGTGCACTATGGCTCTTTAGAGATGGAGAGTAAATTTCTTATTGGTGTGTGGGGTGGCAATTTCAGCAATAAACAATACAAATATATTTGGTTATTTCAAAATTGTGCCACCCAGAGTTTATTTCTCTCTTTTGTGGTTTCAGGACCAGTATATATCAGTTGCACATACTCCAATCTTATAGCGCCAAGTACTATAGCATGAAATAGAGAAGAAATAGTTCAAGGCTTAAGTTACAAGTAATATATGGATGATGTTTTGAAATACAATAAAATTTTATGCTGAAAATGTGATGTGATCCTTCACTGCCTACATCTTATTACAAAGACAGTAGGACAAATTGTGGAATCATTATAGGGCTGGAGGGATGACGACAACAACAAAGGCCATCTGTTGCAACTTTCTACCTTAACTTGGCAGGACCACCTATCTGTTGATCTCCCACTCATCAGCCCACACAATGTTCCCTGGGCCATGAGCAGCTGCACTGTTGCATGGTGCTTACAAAGGAAGGAGCTTTCATGGTGATCCATGCTACCTTGCAAATAAGGCTGCAATTTTAAAAAACGAACAAACCCTGTCCCCTGTGCTGTGCAGCCTGCAGATGCTGCAAGAGCACCAAGCTTAATCCCTGCCCTGCTGCTGCATGCATTCCCCATGCCTCCAGGCCAACAGGTGAGAGCTTACTCTGTATTTTTCCTTTCACTATAGTACGCTCTGTGAAACTGCATAGCGTAGCAGGGTCTTTTCATTAGTTGAGCCTACGCTGTGGGATGCTAATGGTGCTCCACTTGTTGATGCTATATAGCATGGGTAGGCAACCTAAGGCCCATGGGCCAGATCCGGCCCAATCGCCTTCTCAATCCAGCCCACAGACGGTCCGGGAATCAGCGTGTTTTTACATGAGTAGAATGTGTGCTTTTATTTAAAATGCATCTCTGGGTTATTTGTGGGGCATAGGACTTTGTTCATTCCCCCCAAAAAAACAGACTGGCCCCCCACAAGGTCTGAGGGACAGTGGACCGGCCCCCTGCTGAAAAAGTTTGCTGACCCTTGCTATATAGCAAGGGTGGGCTCAGTTCCGTGTGATCTCCTGCCTAAATTCAAAAGCCCCCTCTGAAACCATCAAATCAGACCTCTGCCAAGACTAATCTCTTCCTCTCCCAGTAGCCCACTGTGTGGGGAGGAAGAGAAAGTGAAATAAAGGTTCTGCTTGCTCTGGCCCTATCTATTGCTGTCTTTGCCCCAGAAGTGACATGTAGCCCCCAA
The DNA here is from genome assembly GCF_951804945.1 of Podarcis cretensis. NCBI lineage: Eukaryota > Metazoa > Chordata > Lepidosauria > Squamata > Lacertidae > Podarcis > Podarcis cretensis. Next base: position 64,377,767 of record NC_137170.1, on the reverse strand, counting down.
CAGATTACACCAGAGGGGAGGAGGACCTTGAAAGAAAAGGAGTTTTCCACCCCTGTTGAATAGTTAGTGTGTCATTTAATATTTGTTATAGCCTGTGGTGGTTGCTAGTTTTTCTTGAGCTTTGAATTCGATTTATGCTATGAAATGGTTTTACAATATATACTCAATGTGATTCAAACATATTATGAATAAAAGGGTTTACTTCAGAGTAGACCCACTAAAATTGATGGACAGACCCTTTGATTTCAATGGGGCTACTCTGAGTACAGCTTAGTGGGAAGCACCCAAAGATTCTAAACACTCACAATATGCACTTAGAAGTGGGGCAAGCTTAATCCATGTTTGGAAAATGCTTTCTGTCCAGGGGATAGCTCTGGTGGAATAACTGAGGCAAATGTACTCCATTCATTACTTCTGCTTTGGGAGAGCACGTGAGTGATAATAGTGCCCATGTCTATGGAATGATTGCTATGCCACCCTCTGCAAGTCATTTGTTTTCCTCCACCTACAGGACTGTCACAGTCAAAGTAGCTTACTTATCTTATCTTGTGGATTATTCCCCCTCCCTTGTATTTATTCTGTCAACTGACACCTCTCTGCTAGCCTGGCTCATGAATGGCCTTTCATTTATTTTAAAGATTTGGTACGGCAAAGAAAAATATTGTGGTCTGAGGGAATTTAAACTGTGGTTGTTTTGTTTTTAGAACCCAGCATTCAACTGTAAATCTCCCTGTGCTAACTCCAGATCTAAACGGAAGAAGGGAAAATTATATACAGATTTGATTCAATGACTTTCAGATATTGGGTGATTTCCAGTGTTAGTCATACTCAGAGAAAGCTCATTGAAATCAATGGATGTACGTAAATTGTAGCTTATTTTCAATGGTTCTGCTCTGAGTAGGACTTGCTTGTCCACCCACTTGCAGAATGGAAATCCATTTGTACAGCAGGGCTTGCTCTTTTCTCCTCTACCTGGAAATGTGCCAGAGTGTTTTTTGGGTTTGTTTTGCTGTTTTTCATTATTATTTTGCAAAGCAGACACATGAAGTGTCATAGGGTAAGCAATTCTGTTTTTCTCTTTTTCTGCCTTGGGATTTGTCTGCTCTTAACCAGAATAACAACATTGGATGTTGACTGTATGTGATAAAGTCACATGCACAGAGATTCTAGACATGTATGTTGACTCACCACCAATAAGCTCTTCTAGCTTAAACACCTGTTTATAATGCTGTCCTGTGACATTATCCATTGGGATGTTGCTTAACCGAATGCTTCAAAGTTCTCCCATTGGCTAACCCTTGTTTCAACATGCCCTTTGGAAACCAGGCATAATACAGTGAAGGTTCTGTTCGAGGCTGTGTTTGCTATGTGTGTGGAAGGCAGAAAGGGATGCTGATAACAAGACCTTGCCTTTAACCAAAACTGCAGTTCAAGCATTTGTTGGCCATGGAATCTTCAGCTAGTGGGAAAGTAAGTCAAAAGGTTTACAGCATACCCTCCAACATTTCTCTGGTGAAAATAGGGATGCCTTATTATTATTAATATTTATTTTACTATTTATACCCTGCCCGTCTGACTGGGTTGCCCCAGCAACTCTGGGCTGCTTCCAACGTATACAAAAACATAATAGATCACTGAACATTTAAAAACTTCCCTATACAGTGCTGCCTTCAGATGTCTTCTAAAGGTTATATAGTTACTTAACTTCTTGGCTTGGCAGGGTCTCATGATTCCATACCCTCCAACATTTCTCTGATGAAAATAGGGGCATCTTAAGGGAACATTCCAGGATCAAATAAGAAAGCAGGATGGCTTCTGTAAATCCGGGATAATCCCTGGAAAATAGGGGCGCTTGGAGGGTCTTTTACAGGGGTATCTCGGGCTGCAGTGCTTTTAGAATTGGTGGGGCCTAACTCCACACATGTATCCCCTGAGTGGGTTGCCAGGCAACTGAGATGAGAAGGCTGGGCTTGGTGCATAAAGGTAAAGGTAAAGGGACCCCAACCATTAGGTCCAGTCATGACCGACTCTGGGGTTGCGGTGCTCATCTCACTTTATTGGCCGAGGGAGCCAGCATACAGCTTCCGGGTCATGTGGCCAGCATGACTAAGCCGCTTCTGGCGAACCAGAGCAAGCGCACGGAAATGCTGTTTACCTTCCTGCTGGAGCGGTACCTATTTATCTACTTGCACTTTGATGTGCTTTTGAACTGCTAGGTTGGCAGGAGCAGGGACCGAACAACGGGAGCTCACCCCGTCGCGGGGATTCGAACTGCCAACCTTCTGACTGGCAAGTCCTAGGCTCTGTGGTTTAACCCACAGCGCCACCCTGAATCTCCAGTCTTCCTATCTTCCCTCTCTGCATTGGCAGCTGGAAGACTACTGTGAACTTCTTTATACGCCATGCTTGCCTCAAGCAAAATTTTAAAATGCAGTCTCCTTGACATTCATTTGTGGTTCAGGGTGAGATCACTCTAGGTTGGCTGACAGTTGGTCTGTGCAGTGCTCTAGTTTTTCTCAACCAGGGGTTATCCCCAACGTCAGGGCAGCCTGCAACACTGTGAAACATATCTAAGGATAAACTTGAAAAATGTAATATGTAGAACATAAACATTACATTTGTACATTGAAATTTTACCCAGTAGCACTATCCCTAGACTGTTAAAGAAGTTTTCCAAATAACTCGGCATGGAATACAGAAAGAAACTTTGTGGAGCCTATGGGACCCTTCCTACAGAAAGCATACATGCTACAAAACAGAGAAATTAATCCAGAAACTCTTGGGATTCAGCTGTTCTAAAAATCCAGGACAATATAATGTGGCTGGTTGACTTTAAACAGGCTAATGTTGTGGTATTTCCTCCTGTAGGCACCAGCTAGGCTGTGGAAAGAGGAAAAAATTAAGAAAGAAATTTTAATGTAACATTATTACTTCTGCTTATTTAATGAGATCTGGAGTAACCAGTATTGAAGCACTGTAATAAGTTTCAGTAGTTCATAATTGAACTTAATTAGGATCCAGTGCATTTTCAGTTGACAGAGATAATGACAGAAAATTCAGTGTCCCAAATATGTATCATTGAAACGTGCTAAATCAGATCCCAGTTTGGCCATCACCCTGATGATTTGATTCGATCACCTGCTGCTGAAATACCCACATTGTTCTGTATACCTCATGACTGTGTTTTTGTGCATAAAATATGTACAAATGAGAACATATTTGTAATACGTACAAATTTTAAAATCACCAAGTGGAATTATTGGAGTACTGCGACATATTTTGTCAGAAGGCAAAATATGAAGGCCCATAGTGAGGCTACTTTCAGGCCTATTGCCTGCCTCTTGCCATTTGCTTGAGGGCTTCAAATGGAAGTTATATGTCTGTAGTCTCTTAAATGTGTCCACATTATGCTCCATTGGAAAGGGAAAGAGTTCCTTTTTGAATCTAGCTATTTTCCTTCCTTATAAGATTGAGCTTGAGTAATTTTATTGTGTTTGAGCTGCTTAAGCCAGACCAGTTAAGCAAGTTCATATTTCGCTGCTTGTCATGCTGAAAAATCTTTTTAAAAGCAAGAGATTGAATTCTGTCAAGTACGTGCTGTCATTTGATGACTGTGAGATTTTTGCATTGTGGTCCCAAAACTCCACATTATCTTGAGATGCAATATCTGACTCATACTTAACTCTTATTCAACGTTTCACCCAAATGTTGGTGTTTTACTTGAAAAACATTCCAGTTTCATATTACTCCTTGCCTGGGCCTTTTTTTTTCCACCCTTGGGCTAACGCTTTCGACAACATGAGAGTTTAAAACTTTCCAAGGTGGTCTGAGGAATCAGAAGAATTTTCAGTTTAATGCCTCAAGAAATCCCAGTTATTGTGCAATTTGCCCGATGTGTTTAATGCTATATAAGGTGAAGGGCTGTAGCTTAGTGTTTGAACCACCCTGAGATCTTATGATGAAGGCCGCTATATAGGTCTAATAAATAAAATAAAATAAAATAAAATAAAATAAAATAAAATAAAATAAAAGAGCACTTTCTATGCATGTGAAACTCAATCCGCTTCCTGTCTGAAACCCCAAAGAGCTTCTGCAAGTCAATATAAACAATACTGCACTAGTTAGATGGGCCAATGGATGCTATATAAGACTGCTTCCCATGTCCCTATTACTAAGCAATGTAAATTCAGCCCCATTTCATTGTGCTATCTGGTTAGTATAAATGAATAAGAAGCCACATTTTGTGCCATTTGTGGTAAGTATATTAATAATTAGATTGGGGATTTCATCTCATCCAGTCACTGGTGTGAATAATGTGTTTATCTCGCACCCGGCACTTGACTCTGGTGAACTTCTACAGAGCTCTGTGAATGATTGCACAACTTGGGATAAGAAACTTTTGCCAAGTGACTGTTGCTGTGGTGATGGGAGAGCTGCACATGCCAGTTTCATTCTGCTGTTAAAAGTACAGGACCTCCATACTGAATATGGCATCATAGACTTCTGATTTATTTTTAGATTAATGTTGCAATTTTATGGGTCTTGCAGAGCAGGCACAAAATTATTACAGATTCCTTACACATAAGTTGCATTCTACTCAATGGGACTGTGCTGTAAAATATGGCAGTTCAGACCCCACGAGTTTATATGTTGTTATGAGAATTATAAGGTCTAAGATATAAAATAAATGTTCATATATGTACCAGGCAAACACATACATAAATATATAAACCACATGTCTGAAACAGTACAGGAAAATAGTCCTGAAACCATTTTGACTCTCCCAAATTGACCCCAAATGTTTCTCTGCAAGGAGGAAGGAAATGGGAAAACCTCCCCATTGTCTCTTTGCTCACAAATCCTGTCTTAAGGGCATATCTGTGTATGAATAGGGTGAGCCTGTGACCTGGATTCAGGACCGGAGTATTTACCATCACAAAAGAATGGCCAGACTGCCCAGGTAATGCAATCAGAGACCATTATAAGGTACCCTGGCAAACAGGATTTCTGCTGTTGACCGCCTCCTTCTGTGATGTGGTCTTGGTGGTGGTGGTCTTGGACTACAGGGTGGGCAATTTCAAAAGTCTACATAAGAGCTTGCACACCAGTGTTCTGGGTTCCTCCTCCCTCCTGCGTGGGGGTGTGAGCACCCTGTTGCAACAGTTTAATAAAGATCAGGCTTACTAGCCGCTTTCCTTCTCAATATTCTCTGGTTGGCCTCTGTTATTTTCTCCTACCAATAGAGAACCTACATAAGGACTCTATATGGGCTCTTGGGTACCCCATAAGGGAAAGGGAGCAGTTTTTTCTTATAATAATGTGAAATTTGTATTTTTTTGCCCAAACAGGCATCACCTTACACTGACTTGTTTACATTAAATTGCATTTGCCATTTGACCTCCCCATTCACAGTTTCAAGAGGTCCTTTTGGAGCTTCTTTCAATCTCTTTTTTTTTAATGAATGGTATCATCATCAGACTTGGCCACCTCACTGCTCACTCCTAACTTCCATGCTCATTGTGTGTACCACCAGGAGCAGAGCAATGTGATGTGATTGTTCATGCATATCTTTTGACCCGACTGTCTGGGTATAGGGGGAAACTAATATATATTTTTTTCTGTAATGCTTGCCTAATTTCAAGTTAATTATACATTTCCCATATAGCACAACTTTTATGCGCCCATAGATTTTATTCCAAACATTATACAAAACACAAATGCAGTACACATGTACACACAGGGAGTTGATATTCAGCTTTCATTCACATGCTTGCCAACACCTGTTTTGATGGAAGTGAGAAAGAGGGAGGGATTTATTGATAAACTCAAGTTGCAAAGCTGAGCATCTCGTTTTTCTAGCTTTGCAATTGCAGCATTCTTATGTATTTATGTATGAATGAGGTGAAAAACATTCAGGCATTTAACAAAATATGACTCTGGATTGAGGCATTGATTATATAATGGTTATACACTGAATTTGCAGCAATATTTTGGGCAAAAAATAATTTTTCCTGGGGTCATAATGGAGCTTACCCTAACCTGAGCACCATTCACAATCTTAAGCAACAGCGTTAAGTAAGTGCATGGATGCCCCCCAGTGGTGAAAAAAAGAGACAAATAATGACTTCTCTCCCCTCCTCATATTTGCTAGGGTTAGAAAGACCAGCTGTTTGATTTGTAGATGCTGAAAGAAGTCTTTCTAATTTTGACTGCTGTGATTGGCCACCGTCCAAAGGCAGGGGTTTTGACTTGTGTTTTTTTGCAGCAGAAGTATTCGTAGACAGGGAAATTTTCCTTGGCATAAGGAAAGTTTGTTAGAAGCAAAGGAAGTGATTTTTCTTTTTTTTAAGGGAGGGAAATTAATAAGAACTGTATAGTACCCTAGGTTTCCCCCCCTATTTACAGGATAAATGCCCTGTTTAGGCAGCCCTGTTTAGGGAAGCTTTTAATACCTCAAGGACTATTGTATTTTAATATTTTGTTGGAAGCCAACCAGAGTGGCTGGGGAAACCCAGCCAGATGGGTGGGGTATAAATAATAAATAATAAATAATAAATTATATTATTATTATTATTATTATTATTATTATTATTCTCATTTGGGCAGAATACTCACTGAGTGCCCAGGATGGTTGGTTACGAAGCAGCTAAGAACTGAAAACAAGGCAATAGCCATTGAATATATAAGAACATACAAAGCTATATTATGTCCAGGTAGTTCCATCTAGCTCACTGACTAGGCATTTGTTCTTCCAGCTCAATATTAACACTTACTGGTAGCAGCTACCCAGTGTTTCAGACCCCTTTTACAAGCCTGCCTGGATATGCCAGGAGTTGATCTCAGTTGGGGAAGGTGACCTCTTCCTCCGTCCCTTATTAGCTTTGTGTGTAAGAAAGTGCAGTTTGGAACAGAGGCAAAGAGAAGACTGTGAGCTGAAGACAGCTTGTAGGGGCAGACAACCCACTGGGGATCTGATAGGAGGTTGAGAATCCATTGCCTTGTAGAAGCCTCAGTATACCCCCTCCCCCCACCAAATGTGAAATATACTCAGAGCACTGTAGTGATTTCAAGCCCTTTATTGCAGCTTGTAAAACAGTGATTGAATTGCCCCCCCCCAACCTCAGGCTTATTTATTATTTACACAATGAGTCCCCGTCTGATTGGCTGATTCTGCTTCCCTCCTGGAGCCTGATTGGTCTTTTCCTGCAAGCCAATCAGCTGTTGCATTCTAGGATCCAAGCTTAGTACATAACAAAATGCCTGTTTCCACACAGTGGTGCCAAATATCTGCTTTCCAATCACGATGCATTATGCTTTCCTTCTTTGTTTATGTCTCACACATCCTGTACCTTGGCACAGTGCAGCCCCTGGACTGGGAAATACTAATACTAGAAGGGCATGCAGATGTGCTTATTTGTTGACCTGTGGCGAGGATTGTGCTGTGCTTTTTTGTTTGTGTGCCTTGTGCATGTGCGTTTCAGTCGATAAAACTAGTTCTAGAGGGAAGTTTTGTTTTGAGGTCACAACTTCATATGCATGGGGCTTTTCAGTTTAGAAGGCGAGTACAGGTAAGAAAGGAAGGACATGATAGAGGTCTATCTATAAAAATACAATTGACGTAGAGAATGCATAAGGAGGCATTTTTCTCTCCTTTGCTAGAGCCTGGGATCATCCAATGAAGTTGAATCCTGGGAGATTCAGGACACACAAAAGGAAGTAGTTCTTCAGACAGTGCATAGTTAATCTATGGGATTTGCTACCACAAAAAGTAGTGATGACCAACAACCTGGACAGCTTTAAAAGGGAATGAGACAAATTCATATCCAGAGATCTGCTGCCTTTTATGCCCCCATTCAGAATTCAAGGAACATTATTAGTGGATTTCATAGCTGTACTTACACAATCAACAGCTTATTCACCTGCACATTTTCCAACCTAATACATGTGATCACCTACCCAAAATGCCCTTCCGCTGTCTTCATAGGACAAACAAATCAGTCTGTATGCAGGACACTGACATATGACGTCAAAAGCGAAACATATAGAAGCCAGTGGGGAAATGTTTCAGTCTTCCAAGATCCTCTGCTGCTGACCTCAAAGATACTATATTTAACCCCCCTTCAAATTCAAACATTGTATTTCTGAACCAGAATCTATCAGCAAATGTAATCCATATACTGTATACTCCATATATTATCCAGAGGGGGACTTTTCCACTGCAATCATTCAATTAGGATACCTCAAAAATAGTGATGCAGAAACTCCCCTTCACTCAAATCATATTTAGGTTATTAATTATGTGTTTCCTCTATGAATGATTACCTCCACCCTCTCCACCAGGAATTCTAAATTAGATCAAAATGTTTTGTCACCTGTGGATTCTTGCAGTCTTGCCTGGGGACTGTAGTGAGGGGACAGTTAGCAGTTTTCTAAGCATCTCATTGCCACGAGTTTTGTAGCCTTGATCCCTGATTGGCTGGAAACACAAGAGGGTGCTCTTGTGCTCAAATCCTGATTGTGGGTTTCCCATAGGCATCTGGCTGGCCATTGTGAGAACAGGATTCTGAACTAAATGGGCTATTGGGGTGATCCAACATTGTTTTCATGCACTCTTAGAATGTGGGGGGCAGTGACATGATCAGTTTCAGTAACACTGACAGCAGCACTCTTACCTGCTAGATGGTTGTTCCCGGGACATCCTCTACATTATCCCCTGGTTCCTCCCATGTTTCCCCTCTGTGTGTGAGTGTATCTCTTTATCTAGTTAGTGAGAACACTTCTTGTAACTTACAAACTAAGCTCCTTGCACACAAAAGCTTATCTTCCAATAAGTATGCAGGTTTCAACATATTCTATGTTGTTCTGGCAAGAAAATTAATATGGCTCAGCTCCCCATTGGAACTTGTGAATTTGTCTTGACTTCAGCGGAAGGGTCAGGCCACGTAAGTGCAGCTCCTGTTTCAAAATGTAGAGTCATGCCCCTAATGGGAACAGATTTCAGCCTGCTGTGTCACAAAAAGGCCCTTTGCTTGCCTCCTATGCTGAGCCTTGTAGCCTGAACATCAGAGTGGAATTATAATTGCATGGACTCATTCATTTCTCAAAGCGCACATGGCACTGTAAGTGTATTCACAGGGTGATCAATGGGCCATGAATTAATTAGAATGGGGAGGGTGGACTCTGTGGATGTAAACACAGCTGCTCTTTTTTGGGTATGAATGCAATCAGTGACTGAACAAACTTGCAGGCAAATAGACTGCTCTCGTTGTTTTCATGCTGCCTTAATTTGACTTGACAGCAAATCATCTCAAGTGTGAGCCAAGGTCAATATAGTCTCACTTCCTGAAAAGCAGCACCAAGGATGGCTCCTTCCCAATCTATTTTTGCTCCCAAGATGAGTCCTAAATTTAACACCTGAAAGTCACATTATGTGCAAGAGCCCCCACAAACAACGTGCAATGGACATTTATTTGCTAGTCAGCTTCCTAAGAACTGTCACCTGTGTTTGATCATTTCTTCCCCCATTTAAAGTACCTCTTGCTGCTTACCTGGCAATCCCTGCTAGCAAATGCCTAGCTTACATGATGGCTTAATTAGGCCATCTTGTCACAGTTGATCTCCCTGGCAGTGGAAAATCTGCTGGAACACTTAAAATATCTTCCCAGTTGGTGTACACCCTGAAACTAAACACATTTGCTTCAATCTGGCAGTGTAGAAGGAAACAGATTTCTGTGCATATATAATTTTTCTGGGTTGAATTTCTTACTTAGGCCACAAAGGTGGATGCTGGGCAAAACCTCACATTCAGCCTGGCCAGGAAAGCATGCTCTTGAATGAAGGAGAGAGGAAATTCTTATGTATTGGAGTGAAGATGCAGCCAGATGCTGCAAAAGACCAACTGTGGATTTTGTGCAAGTAAATTCTATTGAATATCCGTGAGTGTTAGCTCATGTCACACAACTCGCACTGGGAGAATATCACAGTACGGAAGCCGTACTAGAGTTAAACTCATCACAAGTACAACCAGTCTGCCTGCAGACTGTCTCGCCAGAGTGGTACATGCTCTGGTTATCTCCCGCTTGGACTACTGCAATGCGCTCTACGTGGGGCTACCTTTGAAGGTGACCCGGAAACTACAACTAATCCAGAATGCGGCAGCTAGACTGGTGACTGGGAGCGGCCGCCGAGACCATATAACACCGGTCTTGAAAGACCTACATTGGCTCCCAGTACGTTTCCGAGCACAATTCAAAGTGTTGGTGCTGACCTTTAAAGCCCTAAATGGCCTCGGTCCAGTATATCTGAAGGAGCGTCTCCTCCCCCATCGGTCTGCCCGGACACTGAGGTCCAGCTCCGAGGGCCTTCTGGCGGTTCCCTCACTGCGAGAGGCCAAGTTGCAGGGAACCAGGCAGAGGGCCTTCTCGGTGGTGGCGCCCGCCCTGTGGAATGCCCTCCCATCGGATGTCAAGGCGATGGACAACTACCTGACATTCAGAAAACATCTGAAGGCAGCCCTGTTCAGGGAAGTTTTTAATATGTGACATTTTAGTGTATTTTTCATCTCTGTTGGAAGCCGCCCAGAGTGGCTGGGGAAACCCAGCCAGATGGGCGGGGTACAAATAATAAATTATTATTATTATTATTATTAACCAGTCTCTGAATGGATGACCTGCTGCCGCCAACGCACTGGGGTTGCCTGCTGGAGGGCAAAGCTGCCTGTGAAGCCTCAAGGATGAGGAGTGCTGGGTGGTGTAAGCAGGCATTTAGCAGACCCTGGACTCCTTCCCATGATGGTGACAGCCCTGGCTCACAAAAGAACAAATTGGTGGTGCTTTAACAAGCTGAATTGCCTCTCCACTGTCTAGCCGGAGGTGTCAGAAACTTCCACTAAGTGACATATTTATATTGCTGGAAGCTCTCCTGTGCAAAATAATACGTTCCAGACGCAAATTATTTTTCTGCGGAGCCAAATGGGAAAACAAGAAATGGAGAACTGGGAATTCAGGGACCCAAAAGATGAAGAATGTGTATAGTGTAAAATTATACTCAGCTCTCAATGAGTAGTGCTGCATTGGAGGAATATGTTATACAGTGGTACCTCGGGTTAAGAACTTAATTCGTTCTGGAGGTCTGTTCTTAACCTGAAACTGTTCTTAACCTGAAGCACCACGTTAGCTAATGGGGCCTCCTGCTGCCGCTGCACTGCCGCTGCACAATTTCTGTTCTCTTCCTGAAGCAAAGTTCTTAACCTGAGGTACTATTTCTGGCTTAGTGGAGTCTGTAACCTGAAGCGTCTGTAACCCAAGGTACCAATGTACAGTGGACGAAATTAATTTCGCAAGACGAAATTAATTCGTTCCACAAGTTTTTTCGTCTTGCGAAGCACAGACTTTGGGAAAGCTTCAAAAATCACCGAAGTCTTCAAAAACCTCAAAAAAGGCTACCACACCGCGTGCTATGAGTTGCTCCTCGAAGTGAATGCACGGTTTTAAGAAAAAGGAAACAAACTCACAAGACAAAGGAAACAAACTTGCAAGACGTTTTCGTCTTGCAAAGCAAGCCCATAGGGAAATCCGTCTTGTGAAGCAACTCAAAAAATGAAAAACTCTTTCGTTTTGCGAGCTTTTCGTCTTACGAGGCGTTCGTCTTGCGAAGTACCACTGTATTTATAGCACATAGGACTATACAGGGCAGGGACTGATAGTCTTTCCTGACCACACTCATCCTTTGGGGACCAGTTGGTGTTACCAAAAGTGGAGGGACATGGGTGGTGCTGTGATCTAAACCACTGAGCCTCTTGGACTTGCCAATCAGAAGGTTGGCAGTTTGAATCCCCGCGACGAGGTGAACTCCCATTGCTCTGTCCCAGCTCCTGCCAACCTAGCAGTTTGAAAGCACGCCAGTGCAAGTAGATAAACAGTTACCGCTGCAGCGGGAAGGTAAATGGAGTTTTCGTGAACTCTGGTTTCCATCACAGTGTCCCATTGCACTAGAAGCACCAGAAGCAGCTGGCCACCTGACCCAGAAAGCTGTCTGTGGACAAACACTGACTCCCTCGGCCTGAAAGTGAGATGAGTGCTGCAACCCCATAGTCGCCTTTGACTGGACTTAACTGTCCAGGGGTCATTTACTTTTACTTTTACCTTACCAAAAGTGGATGTGGCCACCCTGTGCACACACAAGACACACTTATTGGACACCCCTCCCAGCTGATCAATTCAGATCACCTGGGATGTGTATGTTGCCTCCTCCCTGCACATCAAACAACTGATCTGATGACTGGGATGGGGCAGATCCAGATGTTCCCGACCAAGCATTGTAATAGCTGTACACCTGATCTTACCCAGGTTCTCTGAGCCTTACCATTGTGTTAATTAACTGGAATCGTGCTTGGCACTACTGTATGTTCTGAGCCCGCTCTGAGCCCGGCCTTGGCTGGGGAGGGCGGGGTATAAATAAAAAATAATAATAATAATAATAATAATTATTTATTATTATTATTATTTATTATTATTATGTTGAGTGGTGCTATAGGAGGATAGCAGAACTATTGCAATTTTGTTAAAGAGAGTTTTGGACTCCAAAGTTAATATTAACATGGATTATCTATCTATCTATCATCCATCTATCTATCTATCTATCTATCTATCTATCTACCATCTATCTATCATCTATCTATCTATATCATCTATCTATCTATCTATCTATCTATCTATCTATCTATCTATCTATCTATCTATCATCTATCTATCTATCATCTATCTATCTATCTATCTATCTATCTATCTATCTATCATCTATCTATCTATCATCTCCAGGTATAAAAGCCAATTCTTTCATGGGAGCTGGTAGCCCCACTGACCCAAAACATTGCCTTGGCTACGGCCAAGGCGCATGATACCAATTCGACTTCTCTGTGACATTTCACATTTACAGGTTGCAGCACAGTGTTAAATATTGACTTTTTCAGGCTTCAGTTTAACATCTTGTTCTTCCCACAAAGCTCAAATATTGTCAGGTAAGGTAAAAGGGTAATTTCTATTGACCTTTCAACTGAACACCCATGTTTTTAAAGTGCAGCGGTCAACACTTCTTTGTGTGTGCAAATATCTGAGTTTGTTGACATAGTGTTAGCTTGAGCCTGAGAGAGGAGAATGGAGGCTGGTGTTGACATAGTTTCAGTCGCAGGAAAAGTTCCGACCTAGAGAGATAACATTTGACAAGAAAAATGACATTAAAATAGGGTTACTTAAAAAAAAAAGTTGGACAACTAAAAGTGTGTTTTAATAAAAGAACACTCCATGGGTTCCTGTAAATGCCATCTAAACAAATCCAGTGACTGAGTAAAGAGATGGAAGATGAGGCAAAGTTCAACATTTAGGCCACCATTCTAAAATATAAAGCAGGTTTAAGCAGATAAAAGGGTTCATGTTTCCAGACCTCTTTGTGTTGGGATAGTTCATTCGTTTTTCTTCAGCCCTTTGCTGAAGCCAACCTGTTTCTAACAGTGTTTGCTGAGGAAGCAGGAACAGCTAAGTAAATTTTGTTTCTAAGTGACAGGATGAACAGAGGTAGAATTGGGTTGTTTGGTCTCTTTAGTACAATCAGGGCCACCCCAGTCATGAGGGAAGGTGAGGCGACTGCCTCAGGCAGTAGCACCCATGGGGACAGCCGTTCAAAAAATGCATCACCTCCTGCCAATGCCATGGTGGCAGTGACGGCTGTGGCGTGCTCCTTGGAGGCTGGCTTTGCCACCTCCTTGCCCCCCCCCACAGCGGCCTCTTGGCAAACAGGAGGTGCTGCTGGTTCCCCCTCCCCGTTCCTCATGTAGATCTTTATTCCTACCTTGTTCCTGACATAGATTTCCACTCACGCTTTCTTCTCTGGCAGCGGGGGGTGTTTTGCGGTTTGCCTCAGGTCAGAGCTGCCAAGTTGAAGAAAATATTGGTGCGAGGCCAAACAACGATGGTGATAACAAACAATATAGCAAAAAAATGTTTTTGAACTTTCAAAATCCAAAGGTAAAGCTGTAGAAAAAAAGAAAGCCACCAGTGGTGGAACATGCTATAGAATATCTGTTTTCAAAGGCATCAAAGTGAGGTTAAATGTGTGATTGAGTTTAACTTGTCTCTTTCAATGGTGACCTGGTGCTGTGACTTTTGAGCATTTAGAGGTCGAGAACCATATTGAGAAGTAGTGAAAATGCACTGGATAGCCTTGGAAACTATGCACAAAGGTGCAGTCACCCTGTTAATTGATTTCCTGTTTCTCCACTGCTCTGTATATGCCCTAGGCTAGATCCTTAAAACTGCAAATGGGGAAATAATTATCATGGCTAAGAGTTGTGCAGTGATTTGTATGGAGTAATCTACTTTTATGGTTCTGTAGATTAATGAGAAAATGAATTTCCTTTACTTTATTGCACAGGTTTCTATATTTTTTCTTTCTTTAATACCTTGACATTAATAGAAAACAAAGTGAAAATAGTAGTACTAAATATCCCATAGTCCTAAATAATGCTGTCTTTTGAAGGCCAGTGGAGATTTCCATACTAATTTCCATACTAATGGAAAATCTGGCTCATTTCAAATGTCTCGATGAGACCATGACTAAATACCTAGGATGTTCCATTTCTTTCGCCTTTGTGTGAATTTTCATTTGGTTTACATGGCGACATCCTCAAAGAAATCTGTAATGTTATTGCCATGTTCTGAACAGCATGAGGTTTAATGAGCTGGTTCTTCTCTAGTTACTAATATTAGGGGTGTGTGAGAACATTTACTGATGCCATTTTAAGACTTGAGGGCTCTATGTAATACAAGAAAGATGGAAAAATTCAGCAGCACTGTACACCCTGTAGAACTCACAACTGCTGATGTGGCTTGTCTTTATCAAGAGGCTTCCTTCATTCATGCTGTATAAAGAAATCACCTTTACAACCGCAAGTAGCCAGTAGGTTCAGAAACAGGCAACTGAAATGACTAAAGGGCCAGAACAAGTCTCGTGTGAGAGAAAGGTTGCAGTATTTATGGCTTTTTAGTTCGGAAAGAAAAGCAAGTAAGGGTGGACATGCTAGAGATGTATAAGGTTATGCATGGTGTTTAGAAAATGGACAAGGAGACGTCTATCTCTACTTACCTCTCGTAACACTAGATCCCAGGAACAATCCATGGAGCCGACTGTTGTAATGGGAGGCAAAGCACTTGTTCACACAGAGCATAGTCAAACTGAGGAATGTGCTCCCATTAAAGGTAAAGGTACCCCTGCCCGTACGGGCCAGTCTTGACAGACTCTGGGGTTGTGCGCCCATTAGATGACTTTAAAAGATTAGACACATTCATGGAAGATGTCATAGGCAGGATGCGTCGGAACACCGGTTACTGGGAGAAGTTGGGAGTGTGCTGTTGGAGTCAGGTCCTGCATGCAGGATTCCCATAGGCATCTGCTAGTGTGTGTGTGTGTGTGTGTGTGTGTGTGTGTGTGTGTGTGGATGACAGCTTGGGCCTGATGCTGACTAGTGTCAGTTGTACAAGCAACTTGGGGACCAGTTGACTCCTAGCCTGGCTCAGGTGCATCCTCAACCCACCCTCAGAATGCCCTGTTTGGGGGCTTTCCTCCAGACTGGGAGGGATATCACCAGTAGACCACTGCTGGAAAGCCAGCTGAGCTGGGAGGGGTGAGCAGAGGGACAAGCTGAGCATTGATTGCAGACGAACTTACTGGAACAAAAAGAGGATAAGTCAATGCACTTCTCTGCTCCCCCCCTAGAAAAGAGGTGAGAAGGAGAAATAACTTTGCTCTTAAACTGCTTTGTTCCTCTGCAGAGACAGAGGAAGGGAGTGGTTATATAGCTCTCCACTTCCTTCGACACAGTAAAAGGAGAGTTAAGCTTTCTCTAGAGCCCCTCCACAGTTTCTTCACAGGTATCCTATAAATTGTGTACAGTTACCTTAGGAAGCCACTAGATGGAAACCCTTCCTTGCCATTTACAAGCCTGAAGGATGGCAAAAGGCTAGCGCTGTATAGTACAGACAAAATACCTGGGGTTAAGATCCTGGCATGTGTAGGATATTCAAAATGTTTTTATCATCAGTATTTTGGAAGCGTATTTATGCTGACAAGCATGAGTTGCACTCCTCAGAATGCTCCATGGAGATTCAGACTAAAAGTTAGGAAGAATTTGCAACTCAGTGGCATGATGGGAATAACAGAACAATTGCCATATTGAGTTTCCATTTGTGCATATACAAAATAGCATGGGAGCTGTTTGTCCGTGGTGCAATCCCAAACCCATGAGTACCATGACCATGTTGGGTATGGGGTCATTGCTTTGTGTCCCCAGTTTAAACTAAGACAGCAAAATACTTCAGTTGCCTGGCTTGTCTAGTCATCGGGGCATAGCAAGCTAGTTCTATGTATATTCCCATTCTGTTATTGTGATTTCACTTGACAGAAGGGATGCATAGGGGCATAACCTGTGATTGGGTGTGGAGGTAACCAGGTGTGTGCTTTTGTGTGGAACAACTGTGAGCTCAGCTCAGTTCTGGTATCAAAACAAATTCCTGGGTTCATAGTTTTTTTTATTCTAAGTGTATCTATTCTGCACCTGGCTCCTGCTGGTGGATGTTAAAATTCTAGTTAAAAAACAAAGGAAATGCTTCAAGCCTGATGTCTGCCCTTCCCTGGGATATAAAATATCAAGACAGCTGCTTGTGGGAAGAACTGTGTGTCAAGAGAAACTGTGTCCTCCTGATCCAGACATTGCTATTTACTCTGCTCCTGAAACAACTACCAAATCAGAAGAGTCTGGAAATGGGGGGAGAAATTCACTTCAGTTCCTATTCAGGGGTGAATGTACCTAATTCAGAGTTTCTGAACCCAAAACCCAACCAGCCTACAAAATTCACACCATGTTGTTGCTGTCATTGTTGACTAACTGGAAATCACAAATCCATTTACCTTAAATCACTTAGACTGACAAATGGGGGCAGGAGAGGATGTCCACAGGCAAATGCCACAGGGTAAATTTGCTTATCTATGCCATGAAGTATATGGAAAAACAGTCCTACTGCACTAACATTAGTAAGGCCCACTCTGAAGGAACACCATTCTTGCAACAGGGGATAGCCTGCCAAAAGCAATCCTCTTATAGATTTGGCTGAACCACAATTTCCCTTCATGTAGCCGAGCAGCTTTCTGTTTAGAACAAATCAAAATCTTATCTCAGCAGTGCATATCTACAAGTTTAGCAAAAAGGCTTTCCATGATTACCTCTAAAGTAGTCTTCCTCCAGAATTATCTTTATTTTAGCATCTGTGCAAGGCACGATTATAGCGGGGAATAGGTTTTTGCAAGTAGGCAAGAATCCAATCGGATAACTGGTTCCAAAACTAAACTTTATTAATGCATAAACACACGACCAAGTGGTTTTCAGGAAGCTTTGGGGTTGAAAACACTTAAGAATTTTTGGTTTTGCTGTAGGAAAGCACCATCTTAACACTGTAAACACAGGAAAGTTGACTTGCAGTTAAATGAGCAAGACCACTGGAAAATTGTTTTAATACACACAAATTAGAAAACATAAAACTCTTTGGATGGAAAATAAGAAAGGAATTAAGGGGATCGAGTAGCAATTAGAAGCCAATGTTTATGTTATGTCACATCAACTTGTGCTGTATTATATCAAACTCTAAAGTGATGCCAAAATTTAAACCAGGAAGGAAAAGCCACTCTTTTGTGTTGCTTGGGGCTAAGCTTGCATCCTCAAATCCAGATTCCAGTGTAAATCTTAACTGTGACTTCAGCTTATTCTACTACGAAAAGGAGTGGGGAAATAATAGTGTTTATTAAACCCAGTCTTGAAGTTCTCACATTTAGGAGAAGTCTTTTTGGGCTGGATAGATGTCTTACACTGCTCATTTTCCTGCACATTCACATATACTTTTAGGATGTCACTATGCCACCAACACAGAGGTCCTCCAATTTTGCCGTTGTCTCATTCCATCCGTCCTGATGAATGCAGCATCTCCTGTTGAGAAGGCACTGCTACTTCTGCCGCTGCTCTGTCCCCATCATTCCACCCCCCCCCCATCATGCACTGCTGCTATTCCATCAGGCTGAAAAAGACTGGGAGATGGAGACCAATGCCATTCCACTGGCTCTGCTGAGAAACCAGCTCCTTTTGGCTCCTCCTTGCCCTCTAACTTTAAGAATTGGTGCTGTTGTTTGCTTGTTTTCCTCTTCCTATATCACCCCAAAGCCATTTTGACTTTGGTGTCATGCCTTTTAGATTGATTTTATGGTGAAAGAGCAGGGCAAAAATGCTTTAAAACAATAAATGAAATAAACAGAGGAAGTGCAGCAGCAGTACTCAGTGGATCACAATGGGTTTTCATCTTTCTTTTGGGTGAAGCTGAGCCAAAATGCACCCCCTGCTTTAATTTCAGTGATTTTTCAGGGAGGGAAACGGAGGCCTTCCCAGAAGTGGCAGTGTTTCTCTTGGTGGCTGACAGAGTGTCAACAAGAGATTGTGTGTGTGGCCAATTTACAAAAGGCAGAACCTAGAAGGGGGACTGGATAGGGCTCTTTTTATGACAGAACCTCCGGCTGTGGGATGCCTCCATTATGCTGCATGAAGAAGTGCAGAGCCGCTGAGGAGGCTGAGATGGAGGTGGTTGCCTGCCTTTTTAGAAGTAATGGAGAAGGAGCACCAGTTGGCAGTCCAGCCAGGAATCTCCAAGCACATTACCATAGTAATGTCATAGACCCACCCCCTGCCGGGAGTATCAGTTGTTATTTGCTAGTCTGTCCATAAAAGGCTAGCTCTTCAATTCTGTTACATGCTGGGCGGGGGGTGACCACTGCAAATCAGGCCCTAAAACTAAACCAGGAGGACCACTCAGAAAACACTGGCATGTAGTGGACTAGTAATGACATCATCTGGATGGCTCTGTTTTTTAAAAAAAACAGAGTGAACAAGGGATTGCAGTTCTGGACCAATATTGGTCAACCGGGCTAGAACGAAAACAGCCAGAGTCAGTACAACAAAAACAATTCACCCTAATTCTTCTAGTAAGAAGAGCAAGGCACAAGCTCTGAGTTTCATCCAGCAAAGAAACATTAATATGAACTGGGCTTAAAAGAATGCCAGCATCACTGATGCAATAGTGAACTAGTTGAAGTGGGAAACATGGAAGAAAACAGTTGCCAGTTCTGTACGTCACAGGAATTCCATTATGGTAGCATAGCCAAATGGGAGACCAATGCAAGACATACATTTTTCACTGTCATACTTTCTGTATGGTTTGCAGTCACTCTGTGCTTGTTTATTGTTACTATTTTAAAAGAAAAGTAGTATCAGTTTGCCTTTCAGATAATCTTTTGGGACTTGATTAGAAGATAAAACGTGTTGCTCTCCATGTAGCAGGCAAATGGGAGACCCACATATTACTATTGTAAAAACCTGATAACTGGTGGTGGTGGTTGATACTGTTGTCATCAACACCATTTTTAGCCTGTCTTTCTGTCTGTAAGAAGTTTAGAATAATAATAAACAGTAAACTCACAATGGTTAACACCAGAAAAATCAACGTTTATTTTTTAAAAAACCCACCTAAATCAATAAAACATTTTAAAAAGTATAAAAGACACAGCCGGATGAAAACAGTGAACAGTACCCTTCAAAAGTCTGTTGAAACAAAACAGCTTTGCTTACAGACCAGCAGTGATATAACTATGTGGACTTAAATGGGAAGGGTATTCCACAAAGTAGACACCATTACCAGAAAGCCCCCTGCCCATTCTGGCTTCTTTGGCAACATCATTGGCAAAGCATAAACTTTAAGATGGGCTCCAATACTTGTTGCAAATTCTTCACCACTTTTGCCCGGACATCCTAGTTGCTTCCTTGCCCATAAATCTCTGGGGAAAATAGGAAGATTGGCCAGGCTGTTGTCAGCAGGAAACACCATTTACATGATGTTATGCTAACCAATCACGTCAACCTTGTTTTAACAGGGGAGCAAGAGCTAAGACAGCCAGGAATTCCCTGAGAACACTGGAAACCTAGTGGATTCGTTGAAGGCTACCCCACACCTGCTCAGGCTGCAAGTGCCCAGTAGTCAAACTTTCAAGGGTTACTTTCTGCTCAGAACATTCTTTCGCAAAATTCGGAGCCTTGACATCACCACATCCCAGTCTGCATAAGCCCCTTCAAGGTGACGGGATATCTCTGTTCCTGCTTCGTAACTCTGCCGACCGTGAAGTAAACGCCAGTTGTCAAACACTACTATTTCACCTATAAATATGACGAAGGGTGCGTTTTAGAATACAATTAGTAGTAAACATGTATAGAGTTTTTGAAAATGTGATAGACCAGGAGAAGTGAGAGACCAGGAGAAGCCTGGCCCAAGACATTTTGGCACCTGAGGTGAACCACAAAATGGTGCCTCCCTCTCTACCAGGGAAACAAGGGTGAGGGAAGATCTACATCAGGAACTGGGGGGCGGGGAGGAGGATATATATCTACATTGGGGTCTGCTGCCCCTGTGGATTCTGCCACCTGAAGTGGTTACCTCATGAGTGGGTCAATCCTGCTCATAGCTGACAATGTTTTGTGTTAGTGAAGCCCCATCAAGCCATTTTTTAAAATGGATGTGGCAATGCATATATAAATAATACAAATTTATTGGTTTTTATTGCACTAGCCAAATAACATCCAAAGAAGGAAAAGAAAGGGGAACACACACACACACACACACACACGTCACTACATAGCTAGAGAAGAATGACAATAAAGTTTTGAGCAGACCCAAGAGTAGGAATGTTGGAGAAATTCAGTGCAGTTCACATTTTTAAGGTGAATTTTCCCATTTCATGAAAAAAAAATGCAAATTGGAAAAAAAATCTCTCTTTCAAAATTCACGCCTAACCTATTTTTGGTATTCAATTCTCTCATCAAGAGAATGTGTACAAAATTGTATATATTGCGGAAAATGACATAAAAATGCAAGAGAAATTCCTTGCAAAAAATGTACGTAAGTCAAAATTGCATGCAATGTGTATATTAGGAGAAATATGCACTAAAATGCTGGTGAATTCTTTTTTTTTAATTGCAACCTATTGAGGAAATGCAATGAACTGTATTTAAGACTTTTAAAAAAATGGGAAACAGAGAGAAACCACAATTAGCAGATTCTTCACTCCTGCATAAGAAAATTGCTTGCTACTGAAAGCATTTTGGCTTATTATGCAGCTACTTTACTTACCTGGTTTCATTTTGTAGATGCATTTATTATCCTTGCTGTTTAATAAATCAACATAGTCCTTGAGAGCAGCATAAAATGGCTTTACTTTCTCAGCAGGTATATCAAATACTGTGTCTCTGGTTGCATTGTTGAAGTTGATACGAACCACTTCACCTTTCTCATCCACACTGTTGAGATATATACATAGGGAGAAAAATGTGCTGTCCTGAAACTATTTCAACAGGTTTGGTGTAAGAAAACATAATTTGTAATTATTTGAAATTGTTTCATCTTATAAGGCTCCCATAGCAGCAGTTCTTCACTACCATGCAGTGCTTTGCTAAGGGTTATGGTAACCAAAAGCAG
Organism: Podarcis cretensis; assembly: GCF_951804945.1. Taxonomy (NCBI): domain Eukaryota; kingdom Metazoa; phylum Chordata; class Lepidosauria; order Squamata; family Lacertidae; genus Podarcis; species Podarcis cretensis. The sequence continues at coordinate 64,356,156 of NC_137170.1, read as the reverse complement.
AATTAAAGATATAAAGATAAATTTATCCTCCCCCCCACCCGCAACCCTCCCCACCAAAGTATATTACAACTTAATACATCTAATACTTTTTTTGAAAAAGCTGTTGTTGTTTTTCTTGTCCACAAGATGGCAAGCTCACGTTTTGTTACTGAAATGGTGCAAAATGATAGCTGTTGCCTGTAATTCAAGATTAAACAGCTAGGCAGTGCCATCAGTACAGGATGATATTGGTACGGTATAATCAGATGCTTCTTTGTTACTTACTCTATAATTTTTTGTTTGGACTGCATGGAGAAATCGCAGTAATCAACTCCAATATCTGTGAAGTCCACGTAGGTGGAGGTCAGGATTTGGAAGGCTTGAGGGTTTTGCTCCTTAAGCTTGTTTGCTACATGAAATCCATCCACAACTTCACTTTCTCCCCCAGTAGAAGTCTGTTTTATACAATGGAGTAACTGAATCTGTAACAAATTAATGCCACGTTATAACAGGCACCGATCTAGAAATGTCCCCTTTCATAGTCATCAGTTTATTGTTGTGGACTACATTTTTATTTTAAAAAATCATTTCAACTCTGAATTAGCTTTGCTTTTACCTATTGCAAACACAACCTAGGCCTTCAGGGTGGGCTGGACTAGTTTTTTTTTTTAAATTGAAAAAGGTTCTGACTCAGTACAGCTTTACTCCTGTTTTCTACCAGTATTGCTCCAGTGGCAAATGGTTATAATACTTAAAATGAAATCTGGATCAGGCCTAGATCATCCATCATATGCACAGATAAGTATATGCCATCACTTTATCTCTCTTTCCTGGCAGGAGAGATGCCATTTCAGTGCAAACACAAAAACAAAAACAAAAACAAAGCTGGCTAATAAGGGCCTGCTGATCAGTAGCCATTATACAGCTGCTTGATTCGATTTTTGCAATTGCTCCTGAAAAATGTGGGGGCAGTTGTACTCAGGTAGTTGCAATTACTCTAATTAAAACTAAGACACTGGGTATGTTTATGGTGCAAAAATTATGGGGAGCTTTATTAAAGACTCTTAAGTCTAATCATACTGTAAAACATCGGGCTAAGTGAATATAAAACTGCCTAAGCACTGATTTCTGCTCACTTGATGTTCCTACAGGTAAGACTACTAATCACCTTTATCTGCAAGACTGTGGAAGGAAATCAGTGGTGTCTGCCCATGACTGTGGCAGTAGCAGTAAGGAGTAGGGCTGACTAATGACTGTGTGTGTCAGCTATCATGCCTTCAATCCTTTCAAACCAGCAGGGATAGAACCCAGACCTGTCCAAATTTGGAGCTTTCCTGGAGTCCCCGTTATTTACTAAAGTGGGGCATGGTATAGGAGGAAGGGGTCCAGAGGTAACAGAGCCTCTGTTTTGTTAAGCCATGGAAAATGGAGTTCCATTTAGGTACTACTGTGAGAATGCACAGCAGCATCCAGCGACATGGGAAAAGTAGAGCTACGTTTTCCATTGTTCCTAGTGGCCATGCTCACTACTGCTTTCCTTGTGGCAAGGAGTTCCATGGGCGTACTTTCCTCAAGAACTGACCTTTGCTCTCGAGATATTGTGACTCAGCCTTTTGGGCAGAACTTGCTGATCCAGAGACTCTAAGTCAAGAAGGTTTTTAAAAATATATTTTCCTCCTTCTGAGCCCACCCCACTGTAATCACCTTCTGTAAATTCTTCTCCAGTTCTGACTTCACACTCAGCTTGTACTTTATTCCTCCTCCAGCTGCCAGTTTCTTTCATCCCTCCTCCCTATTCCTTTTACATTCACTTCTTCCCCTTATAACTTCTTTCCTTTCTTACCTCTTTCCTTTTGATACCCAGTTTATTGATTTATAACATAATTATTTTACTAATACCAATGAATGGTTAATATCTATTACATTACATCACTTTCTAATTTCCTTCAGCACTTTCTCAGGCCCTTTCTTTCACCTCAGAGGAGGGAGACGTCCCTTCCTCCCCTCCTTCCCAACTAGCTTTACTCAGTATGCAAGGAGTTCCTGGTGCTGGCATTGGCTCAGAAAAAAAGCCAAAGTACAGCAGGGCAGGGCAAGCAAGTGAGGAGGCACTGGGCCGGATGTGGCACTGAGGCCCACCTTGCAGCAGCCCAAGGTTCACTGGTGAGTCTCAGCCCACCATCTGAAAAAGACTGTTGTGAAGGTGGGGCGGGAGAAAACAATATTTTTGGAGTCACTTTTTCCTACTCTTTGCAAAACATTTTGGCAACATTTCAGATAGCATCGTAAAATTAGGCAGACTGAGAGAGCGTGTAGATGGCAGATTGCTTCCAAAAATGAAAAAAAAGACAAAACAAAACACCATTTCTGTTTCCTAAAAGTATTTCTGAATTGAAAAAAGATTGTGGCTAACATCATATGGCAGTGTGTGATTCTTGGCACATGAGACAGTGAGCTAAGCTTCTCACATGAGGGATACCCCTCTGTTTCCACGCCATACCCGCTTGTACAGCATTGAAATGAATTTTCAAGGTAGCGCAGTGAAAGATCTGGCACCTCTTTAGAAGCACATGATGCTGGCCTGCTCCATTCATTAATAACATGATTGCTACAAATCGTCTGAGGGCCTTGAGCAAAAGTTTCCGACAGCATCTGTGGTCTGCACATTAATCTTCCGCCTGTGCTAATGCAGACAGAAAGGCAGAGCTTTTGTCACCATGTCATAAGTTCAGTAGGTTATTCAAGCACTGGACAGACATGTTTTTTCCATGTTCTCCACTGAAATGCCTTTGCTTCTCGACAAATGGATGCTTTCTTGTGGGCAAGGGAATTTGAAGGCTGTCCTGCCCCCACTGCACATTTCTCAAAGCTACAGGTGAATGCCGAGTAGCCTTTGATTTAGGAGAGTTGCTTTGTCTACATGAGCCTTCCACAACCTGGTGCCGTCCAGATGTTTTGGAGTTTAACTCATATATATATATATATTAGAATACATACAACCAAACTTCACTTCTTATACAATCTTTTTGGACTTCCATCAGCACCTCTGATGATCCACCATTCTTATCACATCTTCTGCATTTCTTAAATTCATATTGGAGTTTAACTCTCATCAGATCCCCTGGGGGACACCAGGTTGTGAAAGATTGGTCTACACCAGTGTTTCCCAAACTTGGGTCTCCAGCTGTTTTTGGACTACAGCTCAAATCATCCCTAGCTAGCATGACCAATGATCAGGGATGATGGGAATTGTAGTACCAAAACAGCTGGAGACCCAAGTTTGGGGAACACTGGTCTCTACACAGAGAACTTAATGGAATTAGTATAAGCTCCACCAGAAGGTGTATTCACACTTTTCAATTTGTACTTCTGCAGACTTATTGGCAATCAACAGGGGATTATAAGACTCTGTTGGATGTTGATCGTATGCAGTTGGCATATGGCTGTAGGACCTGGTTAAGGTCACGTGAGACCACTTTAAAGATCTCTCACTTTTTCCTAGTGGGAAAGCGGTGTTCAGTGATGTAGGTGCTTGTTCCTCTGAAAACTTCTCTGAAAACGGTCACAGAGCTCCATCTTCTTCTCAATCCTGTTCCAACATAGATACAGGACTACTGGCTTAGACCATATGAAGATTCAGCTGTTGAAAAGATCTTGTAGTTGTTGCTATTGTGCAATTAATACTGTCCTCATTTTATTTACAGATGTCTCCCCATCTCTCGCAGTTTGTAAGATCTACCACCCACTATGGCATCAAAACACCAATAATACGAAGCTGAATCATATTTTTTTTTAGAATCTAAACTTCTGTTTTCTGAGGTTCTCATGGGTAGCCAACATAGTGACCTCCAGATGCTAGTGGACTACAGTTTTCATTAGCCCAGCAAAAATGGCCAATGCTCAGGGATAATAAGAGTTTTAGTCCCTCAACATCTGGGGGCCTCATGCTGTCTGCCCCTCTTGTAGATTGTTGAGACCCAACTGAAGCTGAATCCAGAAAGAATAACATAATGGGTGACAGGTTGTATGACGAACTGGTGGGATGGTATAGCATCTGGGAATAAACTTTGGTCACTGAGAATAAGGGAGCAGCAGCTTGATCAATAGCTAAGTGATCTTTTCAACAACTAAATTCTCCCTGAGCTTACAAGATAATGATAGGTAGAAAAGTAAATAAAAAACATGGACAAACATAGGTTTCAGATAAGATGGTTTTCTCCTTGCCTCACTAGACAGCAACACTGCATGTAGGAACATTGCTTCCTCTTACCCCAGGTGGAAACTGAAGAACAGGGTAATCAGTATGAAAACTCAGCTTCTCAGTTGTGTAAGCCACATTGTTCGCATCCGCTTTGTCTTGAACTTGCCATGTGGGACTTTGTAATGAACAAGAAAGAAAAAACAGAGTGGTTGGAGAAAAATGTAATAATCTACCTGTAAATCTGGCTACTTTAAAAAATTGGCGGGTCATAAAATGTGAGTCATCATTTTTATGAGATGACTATTTTAGAACAACCAGGACAAGAGGGGAAAGGGTTAAAGCTCTCTTCCCTGCTAGCTATAATCTTGATAATTACCACTTCCCCAGCAGCTCCCATTTGCATTTACGCATTTAATGTCATGGTTAGAAGAGACATTCCTCAGTCTCTCTTGCATAGAAGGGAATACTTTTTAACATCACACTTGTCGATATGCTGTTTCTGGAAGTACTTATAAATTCATTTTCATTAAGCGGTTAAAACTGTTTGATCAATCTAATCAATTGATTGTCTAAACACCAAAGCTCTAAGCATTATAAGCGCTCACTTGGAGTGTCTAGATGCCCTGCATTTTTCAGTGAAATTTAAGTTTTGATATTGCTTGGGACATCAAAGGGCTTCTTTACAAAACTTGCCTTTCAAGATAAAACAAATGCGCCAATCATAAATATTGAGCTATATACACATCTCATTCGTTCCCCTTCGAAGTTAAGAGCAGGCTGCACAACTAATGCTCCCTATTTCCCTCTGCATTTCCCAAGATTAATGAACTAACATGAACAATAAAGAGCGCCTTTGCTGGCAACAGGGACAGATTATACAGGGTGAAATGGTTGAAATATAAGGGAACATAGAAGACGACAACACATTGCAATGCAGCCAAAATATAAAGCAGAGACCAAGACTGAAAACCACATTCTCTGGTTCAAATAAACTTTGGGTGGTGGAATCCTGTCAATATCAAAAGCATAATACATAGATCAGACATTGTTTAGGAAGTGCCTGTCAATATATGCAACCCATGTCGTAGCTCATGAAAATAATTTAAAAGGAAATATTTAACATATATTTGGTGTAGAACCAATATTCAAGACATTGCCCACTGAAAACAGAGAGAAAGTTTATTTTATATCACACCTCAACTAAATATTTATCTGTTATTATTTACCTGTTGTTATGTGTTCAAGGATTTGAGTCAGACCTAAAATCTGCAAGCAGAAATTCTAGAAAGATGTGAATGGTAGTCACAAGACTATTTAAATGTCATGGGGAATGCCATATGATTGTATGGTACATTATGTACTCAAGAGAGTGTGAGCTCAATTCTGAAATATGACAACCTCAACCACATTTCCACCCTGCTCAATTTGTATTATGTCATCTGGGCTTGATGGTATGTTTGGCCTCTTTAATTAAAAAGGCTCCAAAACAATTCACTGGTTCCCAAGAAATTTAACCCTTGTGACTTGGTTGCTTCTGAGGAAAGCTATTTAAAGAGGGTGATAGCTTTCTTTTGTTTTGTTTAATCTGCTTGCATCCCGTGCGATTAATGCACTGGAACATTACACCCATGCTGAGGGATACAAAATCAAATGCAGCCCAGTACAAACTTGGAAGACTAACAGAGGAAGCTGTAACTAAGAGGCAAGGAACCCAAAGTAAAGATGCTTGAAGAAAAGAGGAATGAAGTAATGGAGGATACAGGAGTTGAAGGAAGAGGTTGGAGAACCCAAGGAGACAGGAAAACTCCATATTAGAGGGCTGAATAATGCTGGTTCGTGGTGGGTGAAACACCAAGATGTAAATATGGGGGATATTTTCTTCCAAGGCAGTTGCTCTTTCTATACCCTAATGCTACTTATCTTGGGTGCTGTAAGTCAGGATCATTTAAAGTCATCTAGTAGCAGGTGGCGCTGTTGGTTAAAGCCTCAGCGCCTAGGGCTTGCCGATCGAAAGGTCGGCGGTTCGAATCCCTGCGGCGGGGTGCGCTCCCGCTGCTCGGTCCCAGCGCCTGCCAACCTAGCAGTTCGAAAGCACCTCCGGGTGCAAGTAGATAAATAGGGACCGCTTACCAGCGGGAAGGTAAATGGCGTTTCCGTGTGCGGCTCTGGCTCTGGCCAGAGCAGCGATGTCACGCTGGCCACGTGACCCGGAAGTGTCTCTGGACAGCGCTGGCCCCTGGCCTCTTAAGTGAGATGGGCGCACAACCCCAGAGTCTGTCAAGACTGGCCCGTACGGGCAGGGGTACCTTTACCTTTTAGTAGTGTTGTGTTAGGCATCATATGATATCTCTCTCTCTCTCTCTCTCTCTCTCTCTCTCTTTCTCTCTCTTTGTGAGCAACAGATGACGATGATTATTTTTCTATCTTACAGGAGTAGCTCCAACAAGAAGGTACATGAATGCATCACTTACTGTACTTTCACCCTCTTCTGCACAGATCAACTGGCTCTCAAGATGACCAATGACAAAGTGCAATATATAATGTGTCCCATATGTTAAAAAAAAATACAAATAGCAGAAAGACTCACAGATATGCTTTGTTTATTGCCCTATTTGTATCATTGTGCTTCCAGAATACATCATAGTTTATTTTTGTATCTGTGAGTCTGTTTTTTCTTGTCTAAAGATGATCAACCAGATCTTCCTTGCAAGTATGATTTATTGTATAGCAACTTGTTTTGATTTTTGAAATTTAGGAACCCAAATCTTGGGTTTTGCTTAAGCATGCTATCAAACACAGGTCTTCAACTGGTGTTGGCCTGAAAAAAGGTGAATTGCAACAGGAGCACTGCCACTGTGCAAAAGTTGTCCACGGGTCTGCTAGGCTATAAAGGCAACATTTCACAGTTTGGCTTCTATCTCTGTCCCTTTTCTTTGGCGCAGAGGGGCAAAGTCATCTGCAAGAACCAGCTTTTATTATCCACACAGGCCTCTGATTTCATCATGTGTCTGGGACTCAAGTTCTCTGGCCTAACAATTACTTGTATCTAAAGTGCTTGTAAAATTTAACTACAATTCCACGGATCGGGAGGGTATGTTTTAAAATAATTCTTTAATTTCCCCCCTTTGACTTTTTTATTTTTAAAAAAGACAGTTCATTTGATCCACATTGAAATATGGCTGTGCTAAACTTTCCCTTTCTACAAATTTGCCAGCCTAATTAAATATGCAATTTATAGATTAGCAACTGCACAGTGGATTGTTGTTTTTGTTTAGTCATTTAGTCATGTCCGACTCTTCATGACCCCATGGACCAGAGCACGCCAGGCACTTCTGTCTTCCACTGCCTCCCGCAGTTTAGTCAAACTCATGTTCGTAGCTTCAAGAAATCTTTCCCAGCATCAGGGTCTCTTCCAGGGAGGGATGTGCCATAGAAGAGTGCATATCCATTGTCAATGTTTGTTTAGTGGGCCACTAGGACTAATTATCTGTTCTTTTTTCATACATTTTGGAAATGGCAACATCCCAAATTTTATTTGTTGTTGTCAGTGACCAGATAATTTCAGCCTAGCAAGACGAAGGTTTTGTTTTCCTTCAGTCATTCTCTTAGTACTTGGCTGAAACATTTACTTCCTCTCTCTTCATTAGCAAGTGACGGACTAATGAGAGAGAAGGATCTCCTCCACTATTCTCAGCATCAGAGTTGGATGGCCCTATTTCCTCCATCCACACCATACTATGCTTAGCCAACCCTGCATACACCAATACAGTATTCATGTGGCCTTGTACAAAAACATTATCGGGGGAAGCAAATCATTGCTGCTTCTGGAAGGAATGTGACTCTTCTAGCCAAGTCTTAGGAGTATTTTTCTTTCTTCTGTTTATTTTAAATAGCTTCATCCATAGAAGAGAGAGACATTTGTTGTTTATCACACTGTTAACTCTCAAAAGGAGATGCTAAAAATAAAAGAGATGTTTAGCTGGAATTGTTATTATCCAAGAGGCGAAAAACATGAAAGGTATTCTTTGGCTCCCTCTTCCCGATGTTCTGGATTTTGTGTCTAAAATAGTAAAATCTTTAACTAACAGAAATGGCAAAATTACAGATGGTAACATTCAAATGTGGCATGCCTTTTCTCCTCTGCTTCCCTCCACCCCATTTACAAGTCATCAGAGAGAATCAATCATCAGAACTGTAGATATTAATGATGGTTGTACAAGCGATTGTGTTGCAACAGGATTTGCCTTAGGATTTGTGCAACTTTTAATGCAAGCGTAACTCTGCGATCATCATCTGAGGTCCTTCTTCATGTACCTACTCCACAAAAGGCCTGGAGGGTGGCAACCTGAGAATGGGGCTTTGCGGCAGTGGCTCCTCGTTTGTAGAATGCTTTCCTCAGGGAGGATGGTTTGACGCCTTTCTTATCTATCTTACAAGGGCCTGTAGATTGGCAAAAAGTAGACCATGACAACTGAATAGGCTAGGGCAGCTGCAGAGAACCTATCGCCTTCCAGATATTACTGAACTACAACTCCCATCCTCCAGGGCCACTGGCCATGGTAACTGTGGCAGATGGGAACTGCAGTTCAGCAACATTTGGAGGGCCAAATGTTCCCCATTCCTGGCCTAGGGTCAGAAGGCCAAATGGTTGAGACTGTTAGGGATCCACAAGTCTGAATTATGAATGTCTAAATGATAACATTTTCATGCCAATCACTTTCTAGTGTGACAGAGAGCTTTCAGCTTAGGACAGTGTTTCACAAACTTTTCTCTCTGGGCCATTTTCAGAATAAAAATTTGCTCATGACCACCGAATTTCTTGATAAGATATAGATTGGAAAACAAAAATAAGTAACTTCTAGCAGTGCTTGATTTATATCATAGAACACAGCTATGTTAGAATATGATCATGGGACATCCCGAAAGTATAAATTCAGCTACATAAATTATCTGCAAACTATAATTATACATGTGTCTCTTACATGTGTACCTTAAGTATGTATACAAACTCAATGAGAGGTGTGAGCTTGCTTTTGCCAGGTAATCTCATTTATATTAGGTCTAATTTGAGACAAAATCTCATCTCCTCACCAATAAAAAGAAGCCTTTCTCTTTTCTGATCTTTCATATTTGTCAAAATTGAAAATCCCTGATCATAACAATACAACATGGAGAACTATAGAAGAATAGCCAATGCTATTGAAGAGAGGCATGGATACTTTCTGGTTGTATATACACATAAAAAACATTACTATGCTATGCTATGCTATGCTATGCTATGCTATGCTATGCTATGCTATGCTATGCTATACCACACTGAAATGTTTAAATGTTTCTTTGATTGTCCATGAATCTTCCTGCCAACTAATTGCACTACTTGCTGGTTCAGTTCAGGACCAGGCCCCATTTAAAGCACTGTGCTGAACTTTAAAGCCCTAAACAGTTTGGGACCAGGTTACCTGAAGGACATATTTACCTGCACTCTAAGTTCAATCTTCAAGGCCCTGCTTGTATGTCCCCACTTGGGTAAGTGCAATCAGGTTGGTAGGCAAAAGGGACAGGACCTTTCTCAGTGGTGTCCCCAGGACTGTAAGACTATATTTCAGCTGAAATTTGTAATGCCTTATCTTTGCAGGCCTTTAAATGGGCCCCTAAACTAAGGTTACCAGACATCCCCGTTTCCCGGAGACAGTCCCTGAATTTACAAATCAGTCCCCTGACAAAATCCTATCATTCCTACTGAAGTTGAAAAGTGTCCCCGTATTCACTGAAAAAAAATTTGGTAACCTTACGGCCTAAACGGCCTTCTCTTAAATAAGGATTTCATTAGTTTGCTGCATAAATTTCCCTGAATTTCTGGAACTGCTATAAATTTGTGTAATTTTATCATTCTAACCGGGTTGAAAGTTTTGTGATTAGATGATAGAATGGGGGAAAACAGTACACAACAGAAACAGGGATGCAAAACCTTGCATTTCCATCATCTCTGTAAAGTATCTTGCTAGAATCTTGTACCACTGATTCTATCACTATGGAGAAAAATTAATGCAAACTCATTCTGTGCCAGTGTATTGTATACTTGAAACAACTGGCTGGAAAGCTTTTGCACCACATAAATTTATCTGGCTGCATAACTATCACTAATGCAAAGAAAATGCTGAATTGATAGTAAAAGAATAAATTAATATCTCTGTACTCCCACCCCTGGAGTGATGTCAAGCAGCAATATGGGTCATAAATTTGACAAGAGCAAGCATATGTAAAAGCTTTAACTTACCCATAAAATGTGAGGCGAAGGAATCCAATACGTTGCCCAAGTTTAAGCAGCTCTCCCTGTCTGCTGGCAGCTCCCGTTAAGAGCACGATCCCTGTCCTTTTAAGGGTGACCAGCCACTTGTATGCACTTTCATCACTGTGCAAGACCTCTTCAAAGGCCAGAGTTGGCAGCTGCAGATCAGAACCCCAGTATTGACGTTCTGTAAAAGCCACATTAAGAAAAGGGAATACACAAAGAAGTATTAATGATTATTACATTGTTAATGAGAAGTACTAATAATAAGTACTAATTAATGAGAAGTATTAATAAGATCTATTTATTTCAGCGTTGCAAACTGGAGTCTATCATCAGGACACACAGAGCTGAACAACTCCACTTAAAAGAGGACTCTTTGAACCCCTCACAGTGCCGTTGTAGCATTTTGTTAGCCTTACATGAAAACAATGCAGCCAATCTTTTTTTGTACGGCTTCTGAAGGGCATCTGCATCTGCCAAAGGGGAAAACGTTCCTCATTGTTAATGTATAGGGGATACTAAGTTCAAAAACTAACCCCTGGGACATTTCCAGGGAAAGGACTTTGCTCTTTTACAGTGTGTACAGAATGCTGCCTATTGTATAAACAGACACAAGCTTTAAAAGCAATTCTAACAAGCCATTTGCCTCTTGCGTTATGAACCCACCCAACTAAAACCTATCCAGTCTAGCTGAAGATATTTTTTCTTTGTGTGCACAGCACTCCAAATCTGTCTTGTCTCAGATGTTTGCAAGTTGAAGGTTTTCAAGCACTAAGTTAAGAGGCAAGATGCTCCAGGTTCAGCCACTGTTACTGGAGCACGGAGAATGCAGGGGCTCAAAGAGCCTGTCTTCATGCTCTGCCTATATGCACCCCAAAGCATTTGAATTGTCACTGTTGCAGACAGGATGCTGGATTAAAAATGGACCCTTCACCTGATCAGGAAATGCTCTTTCTATGCTCACATGGAGTAAAACCCATGCACTTTCCCAGGGTTATTATTATTGTCTACTTTACTTTCAGTGATGCATGTGATGATTCAAGATTTCTCCTGGAATTCTTGGTTTACCATCAGATGGTCTAAAACTGCTACTGGATCATGAATGGAAGAAAAGAGCCTTTACTGCAACTATCTATACAGCAGTAGCATAATGCAAGCAAAGATACACAGACCCAACAGAAGCAAACAAACTAATTATGAGCACAATGTGTGTGGGTGTGCCAGCACATAAGTACATACAGACCACCCAAATGACTTGACTTCATTGGAAATTTTTCTCTATAATAAATTCAGGTAGCCAAGGAAACTTGCTAAGCATCCTTTGCCAATTACTTGATTGCTAAGCAGTTAGATTATGACAGGGGAAACATATTTCCTACTGGTCTTCAGGAGAAATGAAGGAGAAATTAAGACATGGCAGGGCAGTTATAGTTGCTTTAGTCACGCATTGGGTGAAGATTAAGCCATTCTCCATTTACAGCGAAATCAAAGCACATGGACTCTCCCCACTCCCGTTGTGCAGTCTCCTCATGGTTTGTCAAGCCCAAACACCTCTTCTCTGATACCAGAACTGATCTTGATTGGGAGGAAAAGGCTTGCATGGCAGACTGGCGGGAAAGTATGAGGTGAGCGATTCACTCCCCTGACTTGCACTCCCACCTCCTTCTTTATACATGAATGTTATATTCCATCCATCTGTCTGGGTTTCCCCAGCCACTCTGGGCTGCTTCCAACAAAAATTAAAAATACATTAAAACATCAGTCACTAAAAACTTCCCTAAACAGGGCTGCCTTCAGATGTCTTCTAAATGATGGGAGGGCCTTCCACAGGGCAAGCGCCACTACCAAAAAGGCCCTCTGCCTGGTTCCCTGTAACTTGGCTTCTCACAGTGAGGGAACCTCCTGAAGGCCCTCAGCGCTGGACCTCAATGTCCAGGGAGGATGATGGGGGTGGAGATGCTCCTTCAGGTATACTGGGCTGAGGTTGTTTAGGGCTTAAAAGGTCAGCACCAGCACTCTGAATTGTGCTTGGAAATGTACTGGGAGCCAATGTAGGTCTTTCAAGACCATTTAATTTAACTATTATGAGAAGATTGGAAGAAATTTAAAGTTTACCTACAGAAACATTGTAAAATTAAGGAATGTTAGAAGGATGTTGGAATGAAGTTATGTGGTTTTAGCAGAAATGTTATAAAGGATTAAGTAAAAATGGATTGTTAATTGGTGAAAGAAGAGAATGTAAAATTACAGTATATTAAGATAAATTATTAGGATAAAAACAAAGATGGAAAGGATTTGCTGAAATATCCAACTGAACTAGAATACAAAAAAGGGAGGTGCGAGGAGGTCAAGGAAACAAGCAAATGAAAGATAAGTTATGGGAAGGTTTGTGTTTTTTAATTGTTTGTATTTTTCTGTCTTTTTTTGTTTTTACTTATTGTGATGCATTGTCTTGTGTGTGTTTTTTTTGCTTAATTTGGTGTTTTTTTTCTTTTTTCCTTTTGTAACCTTTAAAACTTGAATAAATATTTTTTTAAAAAAATAATAATAATTTAACTATTATGGCTGTCCCCAGGGCAAATGCTGATTGGCCCAGGATCCCCCACGCACATGGAAAAGCTCTATGAGCATACATCACAATGCATATAGACCTCTCTTTTGCAATTACTGAATATGTATCAGGCGGGGAGTGTGGCACATAACCAGGCTTATGAACACTTGCCCTGTCATATCGTGCAAAATAATAAGGATGAAAATGGTGTCTTCTGCTTCTTGTAAAAGTAAAAAAAAATTATTGAGTTAAACTAGTTGAAGCAGATGAAAGACTAAGGAAAAGGAAATTAATTAAAACAACCCCACTATTCATGGAAATTTCCCAAAGGATCATCTCAGAGCTGGTCACTGAACAGATGATCCACAATGAAAAAAATGTGTTTCAAGGATGTAGGAAACTACCCTGGATTATTAAGAAAGAAAAGAAAAAACCCTTAAATGACAATGGCTGTCACTTTTGAAATAGCTATTCCAAGCTGCCATGTGGAAAAGCTAATGGAAGGCTCTAAGAACCATCTGCTTAAAATTGCTTAAAAGTAGAACCTTTCTAATCACAAAATTAATAATTATCCCCTGGTAAAAAGCAGAGTTTGCACTGCACATACGAACACCTTGTGGAATATTATCTGCTTGTTATCATCACTCTCCTCTTGCCAAGCCAAATAAGATTAAATAATTAAGGATATTCTGTGAGTTCCTTCAACTAAACAACAAGGAAAGACATCATTTAACATTCCAACTGCTACTGAGAAGTTACAGTTTGTGAGAACTCAGAGTGGTGGTTCGTAACCTACTGTGAATGGCTCCTCCCACTCCCTACTCCAGCTCCTACCCCTTGCTCTGGGGCAGGGGCGCCAACTTGAATAAAATATGGGGAGGCCTGCCCTGCACAATCAATCACAAGATGTGGTGCACACATACCATTTGAATGGCAAAATCCATCAACTTGGGTAGGAGGGCTCAAATATTTTATGGGGGGGGGGCAAAGGGATCTTGGCCCCTAGGAGTTGACTCCTAAGCTCTGGGGGCAAGGGACCTTCTCTCAGCCCTTTGCCTGCCCTGGGATCTTCCCCAAACCCAGACCCATCAGCCCTCAATGCACTCAAACCACCTCCTTGGAACCTCAATCCAGTTCTCTGCCCTGCTTGCATGTTCAGAAGACAACCTACAGACAAGTGGAAAATCCACAGCTGAACTACGTGGCTGGACCTTTTCTGCAGAACATTCCTAAATCTACAAATGCTGTGGCAGAAGAAAATGGTCTCCAGTTCAATTATTAAACGTAGCTATTAAATCCAAGTTCTGTTTGGGAAAACAGACCAGCAGCAATAACTCTGCAGGCGTTGTTCGAGCCCACCATAAACTTAAAAGTGGTGGGTACTCAAGATTTTAAAGTTAACTTGGTTATTTATTTCACATGCTGTTTCTTGTGGCAGGTATGCATCTCAGTGTAGTCAGCAAAAGCTGCCCCGAGCAGACGACTGCAAGTAGTAAGAACAATTTTCTCCATTTGCAAGGTTTGCACTTTCCAACCACAGCTAGCATGTCTGATTCCTCTGGCTTAAGCCTGTTAGAGGGAGAGTCCAAGAAACACAACGCACACATCCTAATGTAAACCATCCACACAAACCATCCTTCTATCTGACTTTGTGTTTCTAAGAAGCTGCGGCCTGACTGACAAGTTGCTGATTTCCCCCCAAAATATTCCTAAAACGAAGAAAACACAGTGTGGTCCTTGAGGAGAAATGTAATCACACCTTATTAAATTCCTTAGCAAATCTGCTCCAACACACATTTTGCTTAGTGCTGGACTCAATAAACCGTGGTTGCTTCATTATAAACAAAGAATGGCTCTTCATGAGGGGAACGGAAAGTTGCTTCACAGATTAAGCCATTCTGACAGTAATAATTAAATTACAAAGCAAATCCAATAAAAGATAAATGTGTTTGCCTGATGCATAAGTCCTGTGAAAATTGATGGGTTTCACTGTATGCTTTATTCTCCAGTTTTTCTTGTCTTCCCTTATTTATTTGATTTGGCTCCTGAGGTCCCAGGAGCAGAACCCCATTCAGTGGGATGCTTCCGCTGGTGGGACAGGAAATTATTTTCATAGATTCCACCTTCTCCCTACAGTT
This sequence comes from Podarcis cretensis, assembly GCF_951804945.1. Taxonomy (NCBI): domain Eukaryota; kingdom Metazoa; phylum Chordata; class Lepidosauria; order Squamata; family Lacertidae; genus Podarcis; species Podarcis cretensis. The sequence goes on along the minus strand of NC_137170.1, from coordinate 64,340,995 downwards.
GCTGGAAGACTTACTCCAGAGCACTTGAGGACCCTCCAGAAGAGCGTGTGTGGCTACAGGGAAAAGAGGAATGAGTGAAAATCACCTCCTTTCTCCTTCCATGAGATGGAGTCTTAGCTGGATCAAAGTCTCTTCCACAAAGCCATTGTAACAAGGAGAGTTGGTTAGGCTTAGATCTGTAGTCCTCTCCACTACTGACAAGGGGCCAGCCCAATACATTTTGTGGCCTGAGGTGAAAGACAAGATGGCCTCTTCTACTAATCCATGTACGGAAACTGACAACTGGTAGCTGAATATTACTTTAACACCGACAACAGGTTAGCTTCCATTCTCTGCACCCGAGGGTAGCAGGCTAGTTTAGAGATGGCAGGCCTGGCTATATGGCACAGACAGCTCCGTCTTTCAACACCTCACCTTACTACTATTACCACCACCACACTTGGGTAAAGTTGTATTCATTTTCTTGGCCATTCTTTGTTTGCAAGCGCTCTACAAAATGAAAAATTACTACCTGGAAATGAGGGAAGAAGTGGTTACATCATTATGTCCATTATGCCATTTCTAACACTCATGTATTATTGCTTAGAATGTTTCTATAAAAGGGGGCATAGTTTTCTTGACTGGTGACTGAAAGGCTTTCACACTGAGCACTGACTGTGATATACCAGGCTTTGTTCACTCATTTTTAACAGGGAATCCGCATGTGTTTCTCCTCCATTTTCCCAGACTTCAGAAAATCCAACTTCATTTTTTAACTCTATGATCCCAAGTGTTGATGACCTTTTGCACTGTCATTCTGGCCTGTATTGATTCCTCTGGCTTCTCAGTTAACTGTTTTTCCTCTTGAGGAACCTTTAATCATTCCTTTTCGAAATAGCATTATTTTTGTATCTGCTTCAGATACTGCTGTATTTTTTTATTTTCTGCCCCACCCCCAATGGCAGTGCAGGCATAACCATCACAGAAAGCACATTGAAAGAAGATTGTATAACAAAATTATATCATCCCCTCCAAAAAAGCAACAACAGTTGGGGCTGGAGAAAGGGGACTGTCCATTTGGCTGCAAAGTGTTAGAAGTCAGGAAACAGACTTACAATTCCACTTCCAGATTAAAGCAGAACAGTGATGACTGGAGGCTGCTAAATGGGTGCACATCTTGAACAAACATCAACAACAATAAAAATCATAATAGTTGAATCTGCAGCTATTTTCCAACAGCAGAGAAGAATAAAAAACGCAGCTCACATAAACATCCATTGTAGCTAGCCTAAACAAAATGTCTCAACAGCATGCCTCAATGGGCCAAGCGCTTCAAAATCTGGCAAATGACAAATGTTAACCAATTCCATAGATACAGGCTGAATGCAACAGAAAGTCATGATAGCACCAGAGTGGCTGACAGGGTTCATAGGAACATAAGAATTCTGCAGATATTCTTCTAGAGAATGGAAATTCACCATCCAGCATGGAAAGCGTTAAAGATGATTATCTTTCAGATTTACAAACACTTTTATTGAAAATAACTCAGTGCTCTGATGGTGTTTCCTGCTTGGCAGGAGGTTGGACTCGATGGTCCTTGTGGTCTCTTCCAACTCTATGATTCTATGATTCTATGAAATACCAGGTCAAAGCAGTATGTACAACATGCCTTCCCCTAAAATGTTGAAATAACTGGCTGTCCAAAAGAATAGCTTTGTCCCACAGAACAGTATATGAGATGTAACAATAAAGTGTTTTCTAAAATGCTTAAATGCTGGAAAAACAGCATTTGTGCCTAGCTATGCACCATTCTGCCATAGGGCTTTTCTAAATGACAGACTGGATTTGACTTTACCCTTCAAACTGTTGCCAAATCATTAATATTTAAAAAGTTTATTATCTGCAATGAAATTAAAGAATTTACAAAAAACGAAGTCCTTATGTATGTATATGCATAGTTAATAAATACATTTGAAAGGTAATAAATAAATATATAACTTTACACTAAATGTAAACTAACAGATAAACATATCATTATACACACATTACGATATATCCTCAATAAAGTGTATGGCTTTAATGAATCCTGTATTATACTGTTTCAATATTGAATAAATAAGCTTCATTTTTCAATAAACTTTTTGTCTTTTTGTCTTCCTTCTCTTATCCAGTTTCACCATATAAAGCATATCTCATACTCTAATCAGCCACAAGTCAATAGATGGTGAAGCAGAGTATTTAAACAGATGCCAAATTAAAAGGGCATTCCATCTTCTGACGCCAAGAAAGATTTCTGGAATATGGTTTGCATTCGCAAAGAAACACACAATTATGTTAGCTTTGTCTGCAGATTTGCATAACAAGTGGAAAATAGTGTCACATAAATATGCAGTCACCACTTATTATTGTTCTGATAATTTTTGTTTCTGTTAACTTATGAAGCATCTAATGACTGGCATTGTATACCACCCATGGGCTGTGTCAACTCAGCTTACACTTTGCTTTTTAATTCCCCCCCCCCCAAAAAAAAGATTGCTATTCTAATCCTGATTATTACCCTCTCCCATACTCAAACAGACCTGTCTATCCATCAGCCTGTGGAATTTGATCTCAACAATTTTCCTTCCTTCAATGAAGAGAGCACATTATTCCATTAAAAAAAAAAAATCAAGAGTAGCTGCAGCTTGAAAATCTATTAAGCAGCAGCTCTAAACAGGGACTGTGTTCCATGCCAGCGTTCCCTGCTGGTAAACCACCCCATTCACATTATTCATTATTCTACCATTTCATCATGGTACATATATTGTTTCCACTACTTAACCACAATCAGTAGAATTTCCACGTTGCTACTGTAGCACAGGGTTGAAGGTTACAAATTGTGGCAATGGAGTTGCTCAGAAATGCTAAAAAGACAGGCCAGGAATGCTCTGACAAGCTTACTTCTCACATCCAAAGCAGCCTTCAAATTGTTGCAGTGGGGAAAAAACCTGTTTATTTTTTATACAATTTGCAGGAAACTTTAATAGCTTAGATTTCAGAAGGAAGTCCAATAGTGCTCATTCATGCCTTCAAAATTATTTTTTTTACCACTGCTGATGAAAAACAGATCTATGTGCTATGAAGAAAAGGATCACACACTTTCCAGGAGACTGCATGGACCATAGACTTATCAATGAGCTATAACCGCTTTTCACATTTCTCAAGAATGTGTCATTCATTAGATGGACTGATAATATCAAGGTTTTCCCCTCTGGACACTATCAGCTTGATACTGATTGAAGTAGACATGCAAAGACTAGCATATTAAGCGGAAAAACTCTTTTACCCAGTAGTCTAACCATTAAAAAAAGAGAATGTATTGGGAGTTTTTCATATGAGGAGTGCATTCAGACATTTGATTCTCCCACTCTATTATCTTTTTAGATGCCTTTACATTGTCCGAGTATCATATGTATGCAGTACAGACGGTATAGACACAATATACTGTAACCTTCTTTCTATGTTTATGTAAGCGGACAAAATTCAGTGATGTAAGGCTGGAGAGGAAGGGCCCCGTGACTCCCAAGAGACAAGAAGTCTTTGGTTCTCTCCATCTTACAAAAAATAAAAAATAAAAAAATCTCCCTTGAACTACATAATTCAAGCTTCCATCTGTGTATAAAGTCAGAGCAAAATTCCAAAAAGCTGATCCCTTTCAGCAACGATTTCCTTTCCTGGAACTCATTTCAAGAACATTGTGCTAATGCACAGGCTAACAGAGGCAGTTTATATTATTCAATTAAAACATTTATGAGCAGTTTTCTTCATCTCTTTCAGGAGAAATCCAGATTTCTGAATTGTGAACAGCTCTGCCTGGGGAACAAAATAGCTCCTGTGTTATGTATTTTCTCCGAGTCCTCCCCACCCCCATCTTTTGAGGATTGAGCAAAACAAGAATGCAGAACTGCCTCCAAATAACAGCATGGGATCTGTTTACTAATTGGAGCATAATTCTGCGTAATGTGTGTGCACGCTGCCCAGAGCAGCAGCCTTGCACTTTTCTGAGAAATTTGCTTATTTCCAGTACTAACACTATTTTATGTAGTCTGCCTAGAGGTTTTCGTTGATTAAGTGATATATAAATCGTGTTACATTCATATAATGATGACATCCTAGCCAACTCTCTGTGTATAATAAAGTGCACAATGCAGTCCCTTGGTTAAATACTAGATGAAAAAGATAGGAGGAATGATCAAGTTAGATAAAATATGTGACGCCCTTTATCACTCATATATAAAATTCTGTTGTTATTAAAAATGGATTCCAGATCAATTGAGAATGGGGTTCCCTTAGTGCATTTACTACAGAAATGGTACGAATCTCTACCTGATAGAAATAATTCTTCCTGCATTTTTGCTCTTGCTTGTTCAGAAAAACATCTCTTCTTCAACCATTCAGCCTCAAATTCACTGGTGTGGTCATCTGGCCATACAATGCATACCTTAGTCCACAAAACAGAAAGAGACATACATTGAAAGCAGACCAGAATAATCCAAGAAGCATTTTATTTGCTTTGCTGTTTTTTCTTCTTTGTTTTGTTGGATTGGACTTCTAACTCATAATGAAAGCAACTGGCATGTGGTCTTGTTATGTGTGTGCAATCCTACACATGTTTAATTGGAAGGTGGTTCCATTAATTTAGCAGGCCTTTCTCCCTAGTAAGTGTGCTTAGGATTGCTGCCTAATAACCTCTTTCACTCTGAAGAGTTTGTATAGTGCAATGCTATGCATGCTTATTCAAAACTAAGTCCCACTGTGTTCAGTGAGGCTTATTCCCAGGTAAGCAGCATTAAATCACTGCAACAAAATGGTTCTACATATGGAGATTAATATATTATATGAAAACAGCTTCTCTCTCTCTCTCTCTCTCTCTCTCTCTCTCTCACACACACACACACACACACACACACATTACCTTTTTCTCCCTCTGTGCCAAAGTGACATTCTTGGCCCCAACATTGACATCCAGATTTTCAAGAAGCAGTTTGCGTGCTTTAGCAGAGTGCAGGAAGCACTCGGGGCACTGGCAATTGTCTCGCAGCCACACAGAAGGGTAAAGGCTCTTGCTCCCATCTTCCCAGTGGACACAGATAAACTGATTTGCCTCCAGAGCTTCCACTTTATGGATGGCTGCACTCGTGTTGAAGGCCTGAGCCGTCTGCGTTGTCCCCGGCATTGAATGCTGCCAAGGCCTCCTGCTCAGGGAGAAATGTTTTTGATGGCTGTGCTTGCCGTTTTGTGCTTGCAGCAGAGTTCGAGAACAGTCTTGGTGGACTTTGGTTCTTAACAAGTATTTAGCGATTGAAGTCCACATCTTTCCTTTTCCTTGTTTGATCTTCAGTACAGAAAGGCCTTTTCACCCTGTGAAATCTCTCTCCAGGTCAGTACTGTAAGAATAAAGCATACTGATGAAAGGCAAGAAGGAAGAAAAGGGATTCTGTTCAAAAGAATGTTACTTCTGGTCCCTGTCACCCTTTCATTCTGGCACATAATGTCTCCATTTCCCCCAACCCCCTTGAAGTTCTGAGCAAGTGTGTGGTTTTTTTTGGGGGGGGGGAGAAAGAAAAAAGTTTTAGCTTTGTACTGTATGCCTCAAAATTTGGACCCCAATACAAAAAGTCTGACAGAACCATGGTTTTGGAGAGCAGCAGATGTTGCAATCCCAAACAATTTTAAAGGAAATATTATTGGCTGTTCCAAAAGAAATAACTTGCACCCATTGGTTCCTCTCCATGCCCATAATATTGGATCAGCTGACACATCTGGCAAGTGTGGGTCCCTCAATGATCTGTTGCAACCACTTTTCTCTCACAGATCTACAGATACTGCATTTGAACCTTAGAAAATGAGGCTCTGTTTATAGTGGGTGAGATTCAACTAATGAGCCATGTCAGCCAAAGCCCTATTCTAGGACTTCCACTTGCACAATGGGCTTTCTTTCCTCTCTTCCTCCTGTGCCCCTGAAATTGTCTTAGGGTGTGGGGTGGAGAGAACTCATGGGGAGTAACACACAGGGGTAAGAGAAGGGAGATAATCTGAAATGTTTGCTCTGATTGATCAATATAGGCTTAGTACAACAATGAATTCCTCCTATTGCTGCTCAGAGGAATTCTTAACCAGCAACACATTTGTCTATAGGTGCTTTCACTCCTAACACCATTACGGAAGTTAAATTTACCCACTTGCAAAGCCACAATTAATAGTGCTTCTGTGAGCTTACAGATACACAGACAGATTCATTTTTGAGATGCGAAAGCAATCCAATCTCATGAAGCATCATCCAAGTGCTTGTGGCCAGGGTCACGGTGAACATGCCATTTCAGCCATCCCTTATGACAGCCTCTGCTGACCTGCTGACCTCCATCTGCAGAAGGCTACAACTTCCAACAGCTCCAGCCAGCACAGCTGGAGTCTACAACAGCTGGAGGGGAAACAGGTTGGCGCAGACTGCCTTATGAAATGGTTTAAAAGCATGGATTCGCTCAAGAAGTGGTCACAATCGACTTTATATATTCATTTATTTCATCTCATTTATGAATCACTTCCCATGAAACATCCCAAAGTGATTAGCAACAAAAACATCAACAATAAAACACACACATCAAAACAATTCCAATTCCAATTCAGATGCAGACTGGGATAAGAAGGTCTACTTATGTTTTTCCTTGCAACACCACAACGTAACCACATAATATATTATTATAGTATATTACAATTATACTACTATTATTATAGTCAATATATTAAGCATCCAGAAAACAATCCCCTTGTACACATGTCCTTCCATATGGATGAACAGGTAGTCAAAACATGCACACATAGACACTCTATTCCTCCCTTTCATATGCACATAGGCAAGGACCATGCAGATGCACACATGAATAAAGGATGCTCTCATCCTCAATTTGGCAGCAGCTGCTTCTGCCTACTTCAGGCACCTGTGGCTGGCAGTCAGTAGGTTGGAGCAAGGGAAGGAGCTGACCATCTGGGCACCTCTTTGCTTTTTTCAATAGAGTAGCCCAGGCTAGGAGACAACAAACACACATGGCATGCAGCAGCACGGAGCTACACACATCACTGCTGCTTCAGAGACTCCCCTGACAAAAACAATAGCAATACCTATATTGAGGGGGGGAATGAATGGAAAACAGGGCAAGGAAACCAACTTTCACTCCTCTCACCCTACAACTGGGGGATTGCAGTGGCAGCAGCAAAAGCCTCAAAACCAGTCAGGTCCATAGTTTTCCAGATGGCTGGCAACTCTCTCCTGCTGCTGGTTTCTCAATTAATAACAGATGGGGGAACACACATTTATAATGCTAGTCTGTCTAAGGTTCAAAGGAAGAACCATTTTTTCCTGGAAAAATCACAAGGTTGAACTTTCCAGTATCCCCTTACCCCAGTTAGCTGGGGTGACCAGGAGCTGCCAAAACTAAAGGATGGGGCCGGGGAGAGAGAAAAGCTTAAGAATGATGAGATCTGAAAACATAATAAATGTACATTCCTATTGGCCTCATGGTCATGCAGCCTGTCGGAGCCAATAACTTTAATTTTTCATGCTTATCACTGCAAGCCGCAAAAGAGAACTGCTGACTGCATGTAAGTGGCATGTTGTTTACCCGCATCGTTCCATAACAGGGAAAATATGCGCTAATATCTGTGCTCTCCCTGGGATGAAGCATTGCACCTGGTTGATTCTTTTTGCTGTTGTTCCCATCTGAAACCCTAAGCCAGCTCAGTCCAGTCATCTTCAACTTTTTGTGGCCTGAGCAAGATAGAACATGGCAGCTTCCTATGTTCCTAATGGAGAAAATACCTTTTCACAATACCAAAACAACCACCATCTTGTGGTATGTAGGGGCCATTTTGTGTGTGCACAAGGGGTTCACTGGATCAGGGCCATTGTCTAAGATCCTCAGCTACCTTTTCACAGCAGCATAGTGCCCTGCATGTCCTTAGGTCCTGGGCAATACCCCCAAACCCACCTTTTCACTCAGCCTTGCCAAACCAAATCTCTATCTCTGCCTCTTTTCTCCAGGCCTTTGCTTTCTCTGCTCCCCTTGTGTTTCCCAATATACTGCTTCCTTCTCCTCCAATGACTACTCAACATAACTGCCTATTTCCCCTTCCTTCTTTTAGCCTCTTGGGATCCCTGTATGCTGCTTCTCCAACCTCCCAGGCCTTCTCTACTTTCACGTTTCGCACCTCTGTGCTTCAGTTTGTAGTGACCGAAGAATCCCAACTTCTACTGCGGGGGTGAGGAAACTTTTTCAGCTTGAATGTCACATTCCCTTCTGGGTGGACACATGCCAAAGCTGGGTGGGGCCAGAGGCTAAAGGAGGTGGAGCAATGAATGTAAATTTTATCTTTGTACAGTAGGCTAGTTTCCATACACCTACATGCCACTTTCTAGCCTCCATCCAGGGAAGCAAGAGGCATTATCAGAATTTCTAGGACACACATCAGCCATACAAAAAAAACCACACTCAAGAAGAGTGCAAAGCAAGGACAATGAAGGGTATGTCATGGGAAGAGGGGCTGTGGCTGAAGAGACGAAGCCGGGGGAAGAGTCCCAAGGGCCTGATAACGAGGCTTGAAGGGTCGCGTTACCAAGCAAAAGTCTTTAAAATGCTTTGTTTCCAGACCTTTGCAATAGACGTGGACCTAGGAGTATACCACGTTTCAGCTTTTTATTTGTGGCAGAAATACCAAGGCAGGAGCATCCTTGTACATGTAACTAGTCCAAAAAATATTGACATTTTTGCAGCTGTGAAAAGGAATAAAATCCAGCTCTCTGGACCACATTTCTATTGTGTCTTCCACTGAAACTGGGCGGAGTGAACATCAAAGGAAAACCATTGATTTATTCCAGCTGAAGAATGGCTCATCACACAGCAAGAAGATAATTCGTGACGGAATTTTATATTACATGTTTACCAGGCTATAAATTCTTAAAATATTCACTGATGCTTAGATAGTTACATTTGAAGCAGACCGCAAGTACATATTTTCATACTTTACCATAATCCTGCTTCAAATCGTTGCACAAAAATTTAAATCCTTTTAAGTGGGGCAAGCAATTAATGATCCACCCACCTTCCTTGTCTATTTGACGCAAAGCAAATGCTCAGAACAAAATTAATCTACACCAGACACATGAACTAGCTTCAACTAATGGCAGTTTCAAATAAACCAACACATTTAATTCTCCAGTGTGGTGTAGTGGTTAAGAGCGGTAGTCTCGTAATCTGGGGAACCGGGTTCGTGTCTCCGCTCCTCCACATGCACCTGCTGGGTGACCTTGGGCTAGTCACACTTCTCTGAAGTCTCTCAGCCCCACTCACCTCACAGAGTGTTTGTTGTGGGGAAGGAAGGGAAAGGAGAATGTTAGCTGCTTTGAGTCTTCTTCGGGAAGTGATAAAGCGGGATATCAAATCCAAACTACTACTACTACTACTACTACTACTCTTCTTCTTCTTCTTCTTCTTCTTCTTCTTCTTCTTCTTCTTCTTCTTCTTTTTCTTCTTTATTTCCAATCCTGGTGCTGTAGCTTATTTCCAAGGAATAAGGACAGCTGCTTGCAGGTATGCAAAGGATGATCTTTGCAGATGAGGGATGGATGGGATAGTATCACAAAGTTTCATTAGCAGCTCTTATTCAGGTAGCTTTGGGGGGGGCATGCCAATTTTGGAGGGGTTGTTGTTGTTTTAATCCCTTTATCCACAGTCCAAATCCTGATCAGCTACTCACTAAAAAATAACAGTACATTTAGCCTCAGGGTCCATAAAGAGAGAAGGAGCAGTGATGTGGAATTGGGAATTTTTCCTGCAGAAAATTTTCCATTTCTTAAATTCATTAGTAGCAATAAATGGGTGTCAATTGCAAATGAATGGGGCTGTCAATATCTTAGTCAAACTTGGCAGTTCTAAACTGTTTGTTTCAATTACTTAAAATACAGTTGTACCTTGGATCCTGAACGCCTTGGTACTTGGGCATTTTGGCTCCCAAATACCACAAACCCGGAAGTGAGTGTTCTGGTTTGTGAACATTCTTTGGAACACAAATGTCCGACGGGGTTTCTGTGGCTTCTAATTGGCTGCAGGAGCTTCCTGCAGCCAATCTTAAGCCATGGTTTGGTTTCCGAACATTTTGGAAGTCGAACAGACTTCCAGAACAGATTCCGTTTGACTTCCAAGGTAAAACTGTACTGTTACGGGTTTGCAAGGGGGCAAGGATTCCCTCAAATTCCTGGGTGCAAGGTTATCCCCATAATTTCTGAAATTAGTAAATGTGGGGTTTGATCAATGGATTTAGCAAGGCCTTAAAAAGTTAGTCAAACCAGCTTCCTTAGGAGCTGGGTTTAGAGAGGTGCCATTCAAGAACAATGACAGGTAATAACAGAATCATTACCTGGACAAAAGGTGAGAGATTCAGCATCAGGCTGCCTGGATTACAGGGGGTGAGATGTCACCACAGGAAAAAGTGCCTTTTGAAGGAGACTTTTGAAACAGAGGTTGCCAGGGCAACAGGGAGAGGATGCTTGAAGCTGAAGGGAAGGAATTGTTCTCTGCAAAGGCTGCTGTGAAGAAGGAGGAAGCAGGCAAAACACGCATGCTGGCTGAGATAGGCTGCACCAGGAGACCAGGGGCTATGGCTGGCTGATGCTTTGGAACCAAGCTTACTGAAGCTATGAGAGGAGCAATGAGAGACACTCTTGGGATGTGATATTCTGCAACCCCCATACCAACATTCAGGTGTAAATATATATAAACCATATTTTTTAAAGACACTACTCTCTGCTGTGCTTTGATTTCCCAATGGATACACAACTCTGGTTAGGAGCCATGACCCCTGGAATCTTGCTACCACTCAACAGAGATGGGGGTGGCCTATAATGATACATATAAAACAGACACACTCACCGAGGTCACTCTAGCACAGGAATATCTAACCTGAAGCCTGTGCCAAACATACGGCCCCCAGTGTTTTCAGTCTCCCTCCCAAATCTGTCATTTAAAAAAGAAGTTTAAAAAAGGATTTTTAATTTTTTTTACTGTTCCAATGGGTCACCGACTGTGACACCCCTATGCCAAAAGGATCTTTGGGGGCTCCCAATTCCTTTTTAAAAGTTTTATTGATTGCTCCTATATGTGCCCCACTGTGACAATGTGATGTCAAAAGTTTAGAAAGAAACTTGAAAAGTAGTCCTATAACTCTGCCTTTTAATGCATATTTTAGCAATACCCGTGAGATTGGATTGCACATATAAACACCCAAATCACCACACCATTCAACTTCCAACAGTATTATTTCGATCCCTTATGAATGATCACACAAGGTATTTTTATTACCTCTTTTGAATGATTAAAGGCTGAAAAGATAAACTTTGCAAGCTTACAGAAAAGAATGGTCGTGCATCCAAGCAGTAAAGATGTTTTGCATCACTGAAACACGCTCATGTAAGCATTCAGTTGATGGTATCGAAAGACAGCAGAACCAACAGGGTCACACTCCTCTTGCCTAGTTCTGGACTCTAGTTCCACCCACCAAAGCAACCAAGCCTATTTCAGTCCTAGAACCAGGCATAGCAAAATGTGCCTTAAACACAAAGAGCACGCTTCACCTAACTAGTCCTACTAGTGGAAGCCCACACAAGGGCATGCACTGGTGCAACAGGGTTTTCTTCCCCTTTCCTTCCCCTGCACCCCCCACAATTGGCACAGGGTGGGGGTGGGAGAACCCCCAGCACAGCATGGGGGTGGTGTTCTGCCTGGCAAGCTGATGGAACAACTGCCATAGCACTACATTAAATTCATCCCAAAGTAAAATTAGAAGAAAGAGGACCGGGAGGGGGGTATGGGGAGAAAGCAAGGATGCCAAGATCTGACCATTAAAGGAAGTGGGAGTTCAAAATATATGAGGTGAGATTTAAAATGTCTAGCTGAAATATGCTTTAAGTATTCCTTCTTTACAAGGCAATATTTGGCACACTTGCGCTATTACAGTATTTCATACTTTTACTAGATTAAAACCATACTGACCTGGAAGACCACCTATGCCTGGGATATGTAGAAGCAACCCTGTCAAATATTCTTTTATATAAGAGATCAGAGAAGGGTTAGTTTTGTTAAAAGGATGGGTAATTTTATTACCAGTAACTCTGTAGTTAAATACAAATAAACCAAATTATTGCATTCTAGGGGATTAGCCAACTGCTGATGAGGTCAGGAAAAAGAAAAATCTCTGTATTACAAAGCCAGTTACAATTCTCTTTCATTAAAAGTTTTTGGAAGAGAAACTTAGGCTATGTACACATTACCATTTAATTCGGATCAAGTGTGCTACCATCCCCGGTGTTTGAAGCTGAGTAAATGTAACATTATAGCCACAATCCATATGTATCCTGTAGTGTCTTGTTGCAATGATATGGAAACAAATTAGGTAATGTACATTGGGTGAAAATGTGCTAAATACCCCGTGATCCTAGTAATATCCTGTATGGATATAATGCAAGCTCCAGCCCACTTATTCTGGAACACTAACATAGACATTGGCAGGATTCCTGTTGAGTAAAAGGGTTGTGCATCACAACCTCACTTTGTAAAGAACTCACCTTAAACAACCTCTCGTCCTAAGAAGACACCAAACCCAGAGTCTACGAGAAATCCCTTCATATTAAAACATAACCGGCAGTAAACACATTCCATGCATTTTATTCTGATAACCATGTTTACCAAGGAATAGATGAATTCATGGTGGCTGGAAAGTTTTTAAGACCTGACACAGACAGCTTGTTCCCAGTCCTGCCATATTTCTACCCAATTCAGTGCTAAGGAAGAGCTCTGTAAGATGCTAATGCTGTTTCAGGCACAGGAGAAAATTCTGAACTGCCACAAACATCTAGTGTTGAGATGTTGTGGTGGGCTAGCGGTAGTGATGCCCCGACCTCAAAGAAGCATTTCAGAATCCTAAATTTAATTTATAATTTGAGAGGTGCAGAGGGCTTGCTCAAATTTGATTAGAAGTCATACCTTATGACCTGGAAGCCTTGATCTCTGATTCTCAGTAACTGAAATGATGAGATTCCTGAGAGGTGAAGAAAAGCTACTTGAAGATGTTCATTTATAGTGCAATCTTAAGTACAGGAAGCTGGCGGGACAGACACCAGTTCAAGTTAAGTCAGCATCCCTGCAGTGAAATAATTTTGACCTACACATTTCTCAAAAAACCTTTCACAGATCAGTTACATGACCTGGCAAACCAGGTGAAATGTACACTGCCAAAAGTCTCTCCTTGTCCTGTCCACAACTCTGAAACACTTGTATTGGGGAACTTACACTGGCATGTGCTCTGGTGGCTTAAGTTCCGTTGGCTGAGACCCAGCTCAGCCAGACTGAGGGAGATACACAGTTGTATCCCTGGCAGAGTTGGGATGGGTGAGTTATGCTGGCGTAGCTGAGCCAGGACAGCTGAAGATCCACCTTTTCCAAACTTGCTCATCCTGACAGGTCTTGGGTTTGGATTGCACTGTTATTTATAATTGCATTGCATGTTCCAGGTTGGATCCATGACAATGATTCAAAACAAACACACATGAAAACAAGGCCCCACCATTTCCCACAGCTATCATACCATATGGCTCTCTTGCACAAGGGTCATTTGGCTACCTGCATCATTGTGCAAAATGGAGAGGCGTTTACCATACACCACATACGTGCAGCATAAGCCTGAATACGGGAATCATTGTTTTAGTCTGAAAATGACTCACTTGCTTCCTATCATCTTGCTTACTGAATGCAAATATGTTCACATAGTGTGGTTCCTTATGCACCTGCACACAAGTAGCATCAAGTCTGGGACAGCCCAAAAGTTTGCGTAAGTGCAAAAAAGGGAGGGGCACTGAGGAACCTAAGTGTGGAAGGGGGGGACACCCAAAAGCAGAACAGAAAGTACTGAAAAAGTTTTGTATGGGCTGGCTGACTAGGACAGGGGGAATGGAAAAGGGGGGAACGTAATGGTGTGTGATAAAAGGCAAGGTTGGAAGCTGGCCAGGCCCCTAAGCATGCACACTCCATTTGCAACATTTTGCGCCACCCCATGCCTCTTCTACGGCTCCCTCTGTATATGGAGTGGGTTTGTACCAGGGAAATGCCCATGGCTGCCTCAGCCCAGGCTCACCCATGGGAGGTTCCTATCTCCTCAGTAGCTTTTCTACAAGGTATGTTGTACAAGGTTTTCCTCTACATGCAGGTCCCGATGCCCCCGAAAGAACCCAATAGTGGGGGTGGTGGGGGTTTCCACTGGTTCCCCCACCCCTTTCGCAGGAGTTAAGACTGCACTTTATTTGGGAATAGGTCCCCGCTGAATTCTGCAGGACTTGCCGCCGAGTTACGGTAACTTTCGGAGAGGACCGTGCTAGCAAGCAGTTGAGGAATAGGATCCTCCTCTCTCCCTCCCTCCCTCCCCCCACCCGCGACGAGGCCAAAAAGGAGGAGCCACCCATGAACTCTGCCCGAAAGCGCCTGCCAGCGGCGACGCAGCCACCTTCGGCCTCCCGAGCCACAGGCTGAGCTTTCCAAACAGCGCGCGCGGGCTGCGGCGGGTGGGAGGGCTCCTTACCTGCCTGGCGCTACAGCTGGGCAAAGCCGGCCAACTGGGTCCTCCCACCGCCGCCGGCTTCGGCCGAGGCAGGGAAGGAACGGCGCAGGCAGGCAGGCAAGCAAGCAAGCCGCGGCAGAGGAGGCGAAGGTCAGTTCGCCGGCTCGCCCTCAAAGAGCAGCTGCAAAGGCGGTAGGCGGTGATTCAGTTGCGCGCGCGCGCGCGCACGCACCCCTTCTCGTTTGTGAAGGTATGCGCGCCGGAGAGAGACACTCAAAGCGCAGGGCATGCCGGGATATATTTTTAGTGCTGCCCCCAAACCTGTTGCTTGGAAGGAGGTGCCGTCAGCAACGATAGAGTTAAAGATAGACACCCTTCGAGGCCGCATCCCGCGAGCCAGGAAAGCCCGCGTGCGACCGGCTGGAGGAATAGGAATCTCCCCGTTCCTTGAGAGGGCTTTTCAGCCCCCGGGGCCGCATTGCCTTCTAAGCAACCTTCCTCGGGCCATATACCAGTGGTGGGTGGCGCCAGAGGCAAAAAAAGAGAGTGGCAGGGTGGTGTAGTGGTTAGAGCATCGGATTAGGATCTGGGATCCCCACTAGGCCGTGGGGTGACCTTGAGCCAGTCGCTGCCCCTCTGCTTAATCTGCCTGGCAGGGTTTGTTTGCGAAGATAAAATGGGGAAGGGAAAGCCATGAGACCACCTTGAGCTCATTGGAGAAAGAGGTAGGATGTAAATGTAATAAATAAAGTAAAAGGGCCATTTTCATCTCTGTACAATAGACTGGTTTTACACCCACACCCTTCTGTTTCTGGACAAGCAAGAATCCATCCCGTTCAAGCAAACAGGGAGAGGGGTGTGTGGAGAGCCAGATAGAGAGGCTTAGGATTTGGCCTTGGGAAGGTTCCCCCCCCCTTTGTACAGCAAGAGCACCTCATCTCATTCTGGGTGGCACTGAACAGACCTGTGAATGTCGGGAGCATAAAATGATTGCAGGGAACAGCTGCCCTCTCACTTTTCCTCTGGAAAGGGAGAATTGGGTCTGCTGTAGTGCTCAGAGGCAAGGCGCAGCTCACAACATGGAAGGCTGATTACCCCCCCACCCACCCACTGCTATACTTCCCAGTAGCAGAGGCAACCTCTACAACTTTCTCTTGTTATGTCTTTATACCTGTATTCAGATTGCACCATGTGTTTAACTATATAGGATCTAAATTTCCAATGTAATTTCTATGTAGAATTTCAGAGCCTTCTAGGCTACTCACTCTAGCCCCCTGCTAGAGGAAGGTAATCCAGAACTAGAACAACCCCCACAGATGACCATCTACTCAGCTTGAAGATATGTAATGACGATAACCAATAAGATCCCTAGGTTCTATTGTTCAGTTGTTTTCCACGAAGAAGTTTCTCCTAGCATTCAGCCATAATCTAGCCTAAGTTCATATAGTAGAGCTATAGATGTGCAGCGCAAATCTCCAGTAGATGTCACAAAATTGGAAAGTGCAAAAACTTGTCTTCTCTTTTTAACACAATACAGCCAAGATAAAGAAACTGGTAATTGCACGACTTTGCAATTCAATGTTCAGCTCTTGCAAATTCATAATTCATTGCTCCTCAGACATACACTAGTTGATTTCACAGCCAATAAGACAAACTATTATGGCTTTGCATAAGTGCAGAATTAAGGAACAGCACACTGTGGAGTTGCAAGTAGTGAAATCAAGATCCAAGTATCAACACCACCAAGTGTAAAGCCTATTCATCAGTGTTACACCAGAAATAACGTATGGAATATCTCCAGTGTTTTAATACTGTCAAGCCAACATCTTTATCAAAGACTGCAACATTTTACTTGGATTTAAGAATGGGTAGTGTGATTGATGGAAACAGGAGCAGATGTAGTAGAGAACTTAAAAGACTGTTTTGTGAATTAGATTTTAACAGCCATTTTGGCAACAAGACTGGAAAATTAATTCATACTCAGTTTTGTTACGTATAGGAAATTAAATATTTGGATTGGTAGCTCTATTCTATATGACTCAGTGCTGTAATCTGTTCATAATATGTCTTAATTCTGTTCTGTAAGTCACATATAAAAAAGGTAACTTTATAAAGAAAGTTGACTTTGCCTAAGTCATATATAGGTATAAAAGGTAAAAGACCCCTGGATGGTTAGGTCCAGTCAAAGGTGATTGTGGGGTGTGGTGCTCCTCTCGCTTCAGGCTGAGGGAGCCGGCATTTGTCCACAGACAGCTTTCTGGGTCATGTGACCAGCATGACTAAACTGCTTCTGGTGCAACAACACATGGCAGAAGCTAGAGCGCATGGAAATGCCGTTTACCTCCCCACCACAGCGGTACATATTTTTCTATTTCCGTTGGTATGCTTTCAAACTGCTAGGTTGGTAAAAGCTGGAACAGAGCAACAGGTGCTCATCTCACCACACGGATTTGAACTGCTGACCTTCTGATTGGCAAGCCCAAGAGGCTCAGTGGTTTAGACAACAGCACCACCCACTAATAATAATAATAATAATAATAATAATAATAATAATAATAATTTATTATTCATACCGTGCCCATCTGGCTGGGCTTCCCCAGCCACTCTGGGTGGCTTCCAAAAAAAATATTAAACTACTGTAATACATCAAACATTAAAAGCTTCCCTAAACAGGGCTGTCTTCAGATGTCTTCTAAAAGTCTGGTGGTAGTTGTTCTCTTTGACATCTGGTGGGAGGGCATTCCACAGGGAGGGTGCCACTACCAAGAAGGCCCTCTGCCTAGTTCCCTGTAACTTGGCTTCTCGCAGTGAGGGAACCGCCAGAAGGCCCTCGGTGCTGGACCTCAGTGTCTGGGTAGAGCGATGGGGGTGGAGACGCTCCTTCAGACATACTGGACCGAGGCCGTTTAGGGCTTTAAAGGTCAGCACCAACACTTTGAATTGTGCTCGGAAACGTACTGGGAGCCAATGTAGGTCTTTCAAGACTGGTGTTATATGGTCTCGGCAGCCGCTCCCAGTCACCAGTCTAGCTGCCGCATTCTGGATTAGTTGTAGTCACCTTCAAAGGTAGCCCCACGTAGAGCGCATTGCAGTAGTCCAAGCGGGAGATAACCAGAGCATGCACCACTCTGGCAAGGCAGTCCGCAGGCAGATAGGGTCTCAGCCTTCGTACCAGATGGAGCTGGTAAACAGGCACATTTGACCTGTGCCTCCATGGACAGCTATGAGTCCAAAATGACTCCCAGGCTGCGCACCTGGTCCTTCAGGGGCACAGTTACCCCATTCAGGACCAGGGAATCCTCCACACCTGCCCGCCTCCTGCCCCCCACAAACAGTACTTCTGTCTTGTCAGGATTCAACCTCAATCTGTTAGCCGCAATCCATCCTCCAACCGCCTCCAGATACTCACACAGGACCTTCACCGCCTTCACTGGTTCTGATTTAAAAGAGAGGTAGAGCTGGGTATCATCCACATACTGATGAACACCCAGCCCAAACCCCCTGATGATCTCTCCCAGCGGCTGCATATAGATGTTGAAAAGCATGGGGGAGAGGACAGAACCCTGAGGCACCCCACAAGTGAGAGCCCAGGGGTCTGAACACTCATCCCCCCCACCACTTTCTGAACATGGCCCAGGAGGAAGGAGCAGAACCACTGTATGACAGTGCCCCCAGCTCCCAGCCCCTCAAGACGGTCCAGAAGGATGTTATGGTCGATGGTATCAAACGCCGCTGAGAGATCCAGCAGAACTAGGAAACAGCTCTCACCTTTGTCCCTAGCCCGCCGGAGATCACCAACCAGTGCGACCAAGGCAGTTTCAGTCCCATGATGAGGCCTGAATGCCGACTGGATTCCCTCTAAGTCTAGATGGCATCTAGTATAGATGGCAAAATGCATTGGAAAATGTGGGATAACACTTGCTTTGATGCAACATCATCTAACCTCCCCACAACCAAATCTGAATGAATGCTCATTAAGTAGCCGGTGTCATCCAGTCTAGCAAATAAACCGGAATGAATGCTCAGTAATCAGGTCATATGGAAGTGCCCTGCCTTTCTATATACCATGCTTCCTATAGCACACAGACTACACAAATTGTCTACTTATAGGGGTGGAGACAGTGATAATGAAACAGCAAGGAGAGACTTCAACCAATTCCAGTCTAATGAAGTATTGCCAGCATTTCATTTTAAATTCCCATGAAATACACTCTCAAAGTGTAGTAATTAATTCTGGGGAAAAAACGAAAGAAAATATTTGAAAACGAATTGAGTGAGGATAGAAATCTTGGAGTTAAACATTTCTGCAGCTGCATATGTAATTCTGAAACAAATTTAAGTCAGCAGTGTTTGCTTGATTGATGCATCCTATGGAATGTATAATGGGTGTTGCATGAGATCCAAGTGGAAAAGAATCTTATCCAACTGAAATAAAGCACACTCCTTTCTAGATTACATAATAACTCAGCAAAACTATGACTCATTACCATTATCCTTCTATTTTCTGAATGCTTGTAAAATGGAACTTTAAAATAGAAATATCCAAAGTAATGTGTAATGAAAATCTGGAACTCGTTTCCTTTACAGTGCACTACGTGTTTTTGTTACTGTCACAATATCATTTTACAGAAAGGTTAATTTACTTATTCCATCCAGCCCCACGTTGGCCATCATAACAACCCAATTAAGCGGGAGTGCTTCAACATAAGGTTTTGTCCCATGTGCCTGCTACAGTTGCATGTAACAACTATTTATTATATTTTTATACTGCTGTTTCTTCAGGGGTCTCAGGGCAGTACACATGGCTTCTCCCCAGCACCACCCTGTTGCATGCCATGTAGTAGTAAATTAAGCATGGACATGGCCCTGCCATGACTGAGCAGGGACCTGAAAACAGTTCCCCTAGTCCAGCATTCCCCAACTTTGTGTCCTCCAGATGTTTTGGACTGCAACTGCCATTAGCCCCAGCTAGCATATGTTGAGTGGGACTGATGGGGGATGTAGTCCAAGGCATCTGGAGGGCACTAGGCTAGCGAGTACTGCTCTGGTCCCTATCTGACACTCTATATCACACTGGCTCTCATGACAACTTACCTGGCATTACTTGCCTCAGTTTCCCACTCACACATTTTCAAGCTGTGGAAATTATGAAAATTGCCACCTAGAAGCTGCAGCTGTATCTGGAGTTATGTGTCACAGAGGAGCCTTAGTCCATGTGACCTGTCCCATGGGAGAAATAAGTAGGCGATTAATGTTAATCATCTGCTACACAGGGCATTTCTTAAGAATGTGCTCCTGCATGGTCACAACTGGATGGAATTTACTGTGCCGGAAAGTTCTGCTTCTAAAGGAACAAGTGCCACCCTGCTGGGACACATTTAGAAGAAAATTGTTTCATATGAAGACTTGGATGGAAAAACCATCTTACAATAACTTGGCTTTGTAATCACACCTGAGTATTGTCCACTAGTGTTGCAACAGCTTTGGTAAAGCAGTCAGTTGCCATGGATGAGCAAAGGATTCATTTTGGAGCATGATTATTCTTACAGTTGACCTTTTTAAAACTATTCTGTATATGATGGATCTTGAAACTTTGAAAAAAGGTTTTTAAAAACAAACAAAAATTGGTTAAGTGTTAGGAAAGTACCATAAGATTATGTGATCACTGAATTATGCAGTGATTTGGCTAATAGAGATAAAGAACTTGCTAAATTATGAGATATATGTAGGTGCTGTTTCTGTATAGCTCTATTCCATGCTTTTCCCTGGCTTATGTAGGACTCATATGGGAGGTATCATGCCAAAGGCATTCCCCTCAGCAATGCTAGCATGCGGCTATGGTTCTAGCTCTGTGATCTTCCCTTTTCCAAGCAGTTTCTACATTCATATGTTGTCACAGTAATATGGAATAGAATAAGAGGAGATTAGTTATTCAGGCACTTCCATGGCATAAGAATCAGATGAACAAGACAAGATTTGCAGGGAAGGTTTGCAGTATCCACAATCTAGCAAAGTGAAGCACATATCAATCAGCTCCACTGATTTCTCTCTACCTGAAATCTATGGAACAATGGTGTTTAACTTGCCCAGAATTAATGGTTTCCATATATGAAGCAGTCTTGAAAAACTGTCTGGTCCACAGTTTTTGGAAATGAGGTATCTCCATGTTTCAAGAAATAAATTCAGCCCCCGTTTTCTTCTTTGGTTGAATAAAGATCAAAGTAGGGAAAGAGACTGAAGAAATAGTTTTCTTTAACTGTCTTCAGGCCCAGGCACATTTTTCCCGTTTGAAAAACACCAGACATATCTGTCAGACTTTAAGAACAGCACTCTTGCTTCATTGTTCAAGATCATAGCTTCTATTTGTACAGACTAATAATCCTTCAGAGCTGCATGAAAATATATGTATGTATGTTTGTTTGTATGTATTTAGTATGTTTGTTGTAAAAGAAAGTTCAAAATTAGATGTCATGGGAAGAGTTATAACCCCCCCCCAATCAGGAGTGACATTTAGGGGATGTTAAAATAAAGATAAGGTTCTCACATAAAACCCAGCATGAAAATACTGTACAGAGTTAATAAGATTCAGAATTTTGGGCCTCTTTTTACTGCCCAGTAAATGATATGTAATCTGTAGCACATGGTTTAGAACAAGTATCTACAACTTTTTCAGACCGATGACCCACTTTTAACCCAGACATGTATTTTGGGATCCATTTCTTAATCTTTTATCATATACTTGCATGGTAGTAGTGCTCCTGTTGTGACCCAACTCGCATCGGGCCACAGCCCACTGATCATAGCTGTCAACTTTTCCCTTTTCTTGGAAGGAATCCTATTCAGAATAAGGTAAAGGTAAAGGTACCCCTGCCCGTACGGGCCAGTCTTGACAGACTCTGGGGTTGTGCGCCCATCTCACTCAAGAGGCCGGGGGCCAGCGCTGTCCGCAGACACTTCCGGGTCACGTGGCCAGCGTGGCGAGCCAGAGCCGCACACGGAAACGCCGTTTACCTTCCCGCTAGTAAGCGGTCCCTATTTATCTACTTGCACCCGGGGGTGCTTTCGAACTGCTAGGTTGGCAGGCGCTGGGACCGAGCAGTGGGAGCACACCCCGCCATGGGGATTTGAACCGCCGACCTTTCGATCGGCAAGCCCTAGGCGCTGAGGCTTTTACCCACAGCGCCACCCGCGTCCCTCAGAATAAGGTAATTTCCCTTAAAAAAGGGGGAAAGTTGACAGCTATGCCACTGATCTACCAGTTGAAGACCAGTGGTTTACAACATATTTTACTATAACTATGTGGAGTGGGAGGGTAGCTAGCTAGCTAGCTAGATAAATAGACACACACACACACACGTGTATATGTATAGATACACACACATATATTTGCAGTTTAGCTTTCTAAGTAGACACCTATTCCTTTCCAGACAACCTTTCCAGGAATAGGGATCCTTTCTAGACATCCAAGCATTTTTTAAAATGACAACAAGATTTCGTTGCATGTTAAATAACTAATCTGAAGCTAGTAACAATTTTGATGGGTCATTAATTCATTAGGACATTGCCTGTATGGTTGAGTCAGCCTTCAATATGATTTCTTGCAGCACCTGACAAAACATCCCTGCTTGCTTTTGAGCATTCTGTTCATAAGCCTTTCTTGTAATATGAAAATGGCTAAGCCACAAAAAAGTTGAAGTTGAACTGCTTACTGGAGAAGAGTCTTCAGATCCCAGAATGACTTCAGTGACAACCCAATGCACGTTTTGCTTTTAAGTATGCAGATAGAGTAATATGGAAATGCACCTTTATGTGGAGGAAAACTTGAGGAACCCAATGTGTTTTGTGTGATATATGGATTTATGTGACAATAATGGGGAGGGGAGCACTGAATCATTTGCAACTTCATAAGATCACCACCTCTGTCCTGACTTAAAAGTGAAATCCTGTGCCTTGATAGGTACAATTGCCAAGCCTCTGAGGACATTCCGCCTCCGCCTCCGCCCCCCAACCTACCACCTGTAGAGCTGTGGCTGACTTAGTCATCCCATTACACAGGGTAATCAGCAGGGAGAAAAATGAAGAACCTAGATTTCCCAACAAACAAAGGATTCATCATGTCCCCACTGATGGCAAGGGGAAGTCCCCAAGCCTGTCTTGGCTGCCACCTTGAGCATAGCAAAATGTAAAGAGTGGTAGATGGATCGGGGCTCACATTTAAATCAAGCAGACAGATGAGGACTCAGATATAGTATGAAATGATGAAAACTAGCTTTCACTATATCACAATCTTTAAACAGGACGTGGCACTTATTGTCAAAAGATGTTAAAGGTGATGTTTCTCCACCCCCTTTCTCCACTAGCATTTGAACCCATCTGCTTTAAAATGTTTTTTTTTTAAATAGCACCAATATTAAAGCTGCTGCCATCCTTGATGCCCAGATGTTAAAAGGCAACTTTGTTCTGTTTGCCAATGGACATTTTCATATGTGAAATTTAAAAACATCCAACCAATTTGTCCTTTAAAGACATATGTCCCGTACAATGCTGCTTGATAGCATGAAGTCAATAAAGATCCCCAGCTCTTTGTTTAGAATGTTCAAAGTGCTTTGTTCCTTTGAAAGGCTGGAAAGTGCCTGTTCACTCCTGAACAGTGAAAATAAACACAGCTGCAGTGCTCATGGCATTTGTTCCAGAGTACGTTCCACTGGAAAGAATGTGATTACCCCAGAGCAAGTGCCTAGGTCTTATGTTGGCACTGACATGGTTTTAAATGGACATCAGTTGTTTTAAAAACTTCTAAAACATGAACTTGGGGTTTTTGCTCACTTCCTTGTTGTGTATGTAACATAAGACGGAGGAGGCATTAGACAGAAATGTTCTTGAGGAAAGGCATTGGGAATTAAAGGTTGGCAACTTTCAACCATCCATTGTAGCTTGATCTGCAGACATTGGCAGCTGAGAAGGTCTCACTGCTTTACTTTCTGTAGATCAAGTTGCTAGGGCCTTTTTTTCTGGTGAGTTCACAACCTTTGTTGAGAAACAAATCCACTCTGAGTTTTATCAAATGTTGATGCTTGTGACTTTTTCATGCTGCTGATTTAAGAGGGCAAAGAGCTAATTTATTTTTCATTTCATGCACCTGTTCTTTTACAGTATGACATTTCTGTTGAACATTCATTCTGATTTGTTTGCACAAAGCTTGCATGGAGGATAAATGATGTCTGTTTACTGAGCATGCATTCTGATTTGTTTGTACAGAGGTTATACAACTTCCTGGCAATTGACTATCTTAAGCTTTCAAGTGCATGTTCCCATCAATTTCCTTACTGCAAAATTTCCCATGTTTTTAAAGTGTGTTCCTTGCACAAAAGTACATGAGCACTTTAATCCAGTTTCATTGAGGAAGCCTAAATTTGTCCATATTTGATTGACACCTCCCACAAAAGTTTGGAAGTGGTCTGAATGACAAGGACAGGAAAATTACCAATATGACATTTTCTTTGGAATGTTACTTCGCAATCTGCCATCATAGTTATATCGCGCTCTTTCCTAACTACATGTCACAGTTAGATATATTTACTGCTTCCCAATGAAGTCATTGGCATTTCCAAGAAGGTATTTGAGAGTGTGAAATTCTCTAACCTATAATGCACCTTACTGTGTCATTTTAATGGTAGCAACTGCCAAGTATGGTATCTCTACATCTCCCTTTTCTATTCTGTGTAAACTTGAGAAGATTATAGACCATGATCCTAATATCAATATGATCTAACAATGGAATGACACTATGATCAGGTTGGCTTGGAAGTATCTCAGAGTGCCATTTTATATGGGAGATGCTGAATGTGTGCCTTTGGCATAGGAGGAAAGGGTTAAGTAGGCTGCAGAATATTGGGTTTAACTCCTATCAAGCAGCAATTTGCTAGAGAGGATCCACATAGAGGACCATCTTCTTGCTGTATCAAAGCTAGCCCAGCTTCCAGCAGAGTTAAACCAAAAATGGTGGTCACTATTGGAATGGAAGGGTTAAACATGCACTTAAATTTCTCCAAAACATACATAGGTTTTAAGTGGGCTTGACTTTGGCTGAATCATATCAGGGGTTTCTGTTTCTGTAGGATTTGAATAAACTTTGGTTTTTTTAAGAAACCATTGGATGGATTCAAGCCAAGAGTTCAACATTATTTTCTTTAAATAGAATTTACAAGTTACATTTTGGCCAGAGTCCTGACACTTAAGTAAATTGACACTCATGTTTTACCACTGTTTTTCAGGAAGCTGAAAGAAAAAAGTTCATGCTCTGAGCTCTGAACTTTAAAAAAAGAAGTCTGATACTTTTATAACCAAAGGAATGGTAAAATTCATTATCATTGTAACAGAACTGTAAATGTTTGTAATCAATCAATTTTATTACAGTATACTATTATTGCAGAAGGATTAGCCAAAGGAGGCAAAGTGTAAATGGAATGCTGTACTCTAATTATAAGTGTCAGCAGAAAACTTTCAAGTGCACTTTGTCCTGGTCTGCTGGATCCTTGGTAACTCATCTTCCAAAACAAAATGTTGACTTTTGAGACAAGGTGCTCATCAGTGAACACAAATGTAGGTGGAACAGTGCTGTTTGGCAATACCATCATGTCCCACTGAAACAAAGAAAACAGTAGTCATGACAAATCTAAGTTTGAGAGGTTATATCATAGCAAAAAAAAGGTAAAGGACCTCTGGACAGTTAAGTCCAGTCAAAAGCGACTATGGGGTGCGGCGCTCATCTCACTTCAGGCCGAGGCAGCCAGCGTTCGTCTGCAGACAACTTTCCAGGTCATGACTAAGCCACTTCTGGCGCAACTGGACACGGTGACGAGTACCAGAGTGCACGGAAATGCCGTTTACCTTCCCATGGCAGTGGTACCTATTTATTTACTTGTGTTGGTATGCTTTCGAACTGGTAGGTTGGCAGAAGCTGGGTTAGAGCAACGGGAGCTAGTGTTATTCATCACTTTCCAATTCATTTTACCATCATTTTCATTACCACAAATGATGGGTTGGGAGCAGTGGGTTTGTTGCACTAGAGCACCAAATCCACTTTAATTTTGCAATCTGAATTTGCTAGTATGTAATTGAATCCCAGCACCAAAATACTGAGTCTGGAAGTGGCCTGTATTTTTAAAGCACTACTTTATAAATAAAAAAACCTTTATTGGCTTGGAAACTTTTACATTCAAATTCAATTAAATCTTATGTTAAATGAAAGAAACCCCTTGATAGGTTGCTGCTCAGATTTTTGCAGTGCTGTCAAAGGGGCAAAGGAAACTTCTAGAATGACATGATTAAAATGCCCTCCAAAACAGGACTTCAACATGTTTCTTAAATATTTATTAGAACCATACAAAGACAGTATTCCTTCTTAAATGTAGCTCATATTAACTTCAATTCTGAATTAAATAGAACAGTTGAAATTAAAATCAAATCAAAACCAATTCCCCACCATGCTCTTTTGCTATTGTCTAGGGGCACAAATGATTCTTTTGAGAAAAAAAAGCTAGCAAAAGTATGGCGACATGAAAGTTACTGGTGTATTAGAACAAAAAACTTAACCAGGTTTAGGCTGCAATACTAAGCATGCTTACATTACAGTCTCACAAGGAAATACGTTTAAAAGGAGGAGGATAAATATATTTAGGAGCTGATGTTGTTATAAAAGAAGAAATAAGATTATGGAATAAAAAGAAATGTGTCCTTACACTGTGAACAGAACAATGGGAGAAATAATCCTTATTCAGGTGGTCACACACATAGATAAATGCTGGCTCCAGCTTCTGAATGCGTTTCACATGTCCTTTGTGGGTACTGATGGTTTATAGTAGGGTGGGGAATTTTTTTCAGCCCAGGGGACACACTGCCTTCTGGGCACTGCCTTCCAAGGGCCATGTGCCAGTCGTGGGTGGCGGCAAGATGAAAGTGGGTGGTGCCTACACATGCCCTTCTCCACCCAGATAAGCAAGAGGTATTATTGGAGCTCAAGGGCAACCCACCCCTCCAGCCAAGTGAAAACACTGGGGGTCAGAAAGGGGTAGGGTCTGGGGAGAGTTCCATAGATAGAAAGTCCTTGAGGGCCACATTTGGCCCCCATGGGTGTTTCCTCATTACTGGTTTGCAGGTGACCATACAAAATGTCCTTTTTTTGTTATTACAAAAGAAAGAAAAATCACAGCTTTTAGTTTGAGCTACAAACTGCTTGTTCTGTAATAATCTCAGCAAAATGCTGTTTGCGTTCCAGGAATACAACTAAAGTTGCAAATTTGCATGGTTAAGCTGATTAAGCCCAACAGACCAACTATATGGAAGAACGCAGTCCAATTTAACTGCAGCCTACTTCACGATATGACAAGATGTATAAATTATAAGCACACATACCATGGATCTTATGCCTTGCGTAAGTGTGCACAGGACTGCAACCCCTGCCAATTTCACACGCTGGTTGAAGTGAGCTGTGGGCCATACCCATATCGGAGTGAATGAGAAAACAAAAGGTAAACCAGGGCAAAATGTGTGACCACATATACACACCTCAGTGTGGATTTAAGACTCCTTGTTTTATCTACATATGGCTGTTGAATTTGTATTTAGGGGTGTGTGTTTTTTGAGGGGGGCAGTTTCTGGTTAAAAGCAGCAATAGAAAGTCCAAATAAGAATACATTATTAAAGATACACAATGGAATACAAAATAGTTGTTAAATATTAGAATGCTTAACTTAATATGTCAAGATTTCACGTATATTTGTTGCATACCATTTACAATGTATACTTTCAAGAAATAGTAAATTTAATAAATACCACCCTAAAAAGCAAACTCTTATTAGAGGGTGTCTCATACCTCTCTAGGGTATCAGTGGAAATGAAGCTAAAGTAGGCCTGCTTCTGGATAACCCAGTATTATAATATTTTTCTCACTATGTGATTTTTTACTGCTTTGTCACATTGTTGAGGACTCATAGCCAGTTTCTCACTAATGCAAGCATAGGTAAGAATAGTCAAATGCCTGGGGTTGGCCCTTATAGATTGTCGTTCAATCAAGCAGGAGCACAATGTGACCAGTGGTGCTGGTTTACACATAATGAACATGGTATGGGGCAAGCCATTGCTGGACCACTCATGCCTGCAAATTCACAAACAATCCTTCAAGAGTCACTAGTGAAAGCACAACATGTTTCAGAACTAGATGACTGAGCATTGCCCAGGTTAATTAGCTGACTTGACAATGACAGAAGGAAAGACAGATAGCTTCTGATATAAGGTTTATATTACAGTGCAATCCTGTATTTTTCTGTTCAGAAGCCAGCCCCATTGAGTTCAACGGGACTTAACTTCCAGGTTAAGTGGGTAGCAGTGCAATCCTAAACTCAACTCTCCTAGGGAAAAGCCCTTTACTTCTAAGCTGACATGTAAATAAATATATATAGAATTAATGGCTAACTTGAAAAGGTACTTCCAATACTTGATATTTAATGCAGTGATGTTAAAAGAGCAGAATCAGGTAAGGACTAGTATTATGCAAGGTACTAGGAAAAGGAATAGGTGAAGGAATGAACCATGCGCTGAGAGCACTGAGATGTGTTTGGTAAAGAATCCTGTGGCCTTTACAGCATCAGGCCTATGCATGTTTATTCAGAAGCAAGTCCCACTGAGTCCAATGGGGCTTACTTCCAAGTAAGTATGCACAGAACCCACAGCCTAAGTTTTCTTGTAGAGAGATGCAGGTAATGAAATAGCTGGAAGACTGGAATAATTTTGGAAGGGTAAGAGTGTCTGCAAATTCAGCAATAATTGCCATCAAGCATGTGTTATATTCAGTACTATGAAAGTACAGAAGATGGAGGGTAGTGTCTGAACAGATGTCTTAGGAATGCCTTTTATTCCAGACAAAACAGCCCCCTTGTACACAATAAATCCAGTTATTTCCAAATACCTCAGCTCTGCAGAACTGTGTCACAGGCACTGCAATTGCAGAGCACCTCTTATTGTTTAACATGGCAAGTGAAATCCCTACAGTGCGAGCAATTAGGAAACAGAACAGCTAGTGGAAAGAAGTGTGGTGATAGTGATGACATAGCAGCAAGAGGAAAGGATTTGCAGCAATGGAAAAGACGATTGCTACTTGGAGTCAAATTACTGTTGGGAATTCATATATCTCAGGTGGCTACACATTGAAATAGAAAGAAAGTCTTCTTCTGCCCTGCTGGCTCCAGGAGCCTTACTCTCATCCACTGAAAGCCTGAGGAATTAGATTCTTATTGTTTACCTGTACAGTACCTGAAATTCCTAGTGCAAAAGAAGAGTCAACAGGATTTGTCACCTTCTTTTAGAGTGGAAATCTGACTACCTCTGTTCCATTTTATTCTTAAAGGTTACTTGGAAGCGTTTCCCTGTTTCCCCCCCCAAAGGGTACAGAATTACCTGTTCTGAGCTTGGAGTAATATTGCCAGAAAGCCCTATTTTGGTTTTAAGGACTGCCCCTTAGTATGGAGCACTGCCATTCCACATAAGAGAAGAAATGTTTTTTTGAAATGTTACAGCTCCACTAGAAAACCACTCTGCGGACACCATAGCAATTACTTTTTATATTTAGATCTGGCAAGTTCGAACTCTCGATGAAGGGAAGGATGGCTCAGATTCCAATCTCTCACTGTTGCTGGCATTCCAGCTGGGCTGTCTCCCAGTGGGCAGGAAATTTACATCCTGGAGGGAGCCAAGCTAGACTCAACAGTAGCTTCCAACTACGCTAAATCCTTTTACAGAATTTAAAACAATTCTTGCACAAAAGGAAAGAGGAGGAAAAGGATGGGAGTCACTGCTTCAAGTTTGGCAGAGTTTTTCAGGCAGGCCCTAGGGTTTTGCATCTTAAAGACTGTCACTTGTATTTAAAAGTGCCTAAGACACAAATCCACATTTGATAGAACAAAACCCTTGATATCAGAATGTTCACAGCTCCAGCTCACCTAATTTTGCAAGTTTAGAGGAATGTAATCAGAAGTACACTAAGCACACAGTTGTGTATTCTGCACTGAGTAAAGGTAGCACAGGGGAGATGATGGTGGCATGGGAGAGATGAGATGATGAAGCTGTTACTGTAGGTATTCTCCATACTCTATGACTGGGATAAGTGTTAAATATGATAACAAGGTGGGAATTTCCCCCTCAACCGGTGAAGATAACCCCATAATTTTTTTAAAGAGAGAGAGAGAAGGCTATATTCTTGCAGTCTTGTGTGATATGGATGAACACCACAGCCTTGTACTTTGCCAAATAAATAGTTTCCACATTCTGGCTCCATACAACCTCTAATGAGTATTTTAATTCCTGTTTTCCCCAACACACACTGAAAGGATGGGAAAGTTATTCTCTTACTTCTCTTGAGGCCTCATACAAAAGTTTGCAGCTACCTCTCTGGAAATGTTTACAAAAGATCACACCCTTCTGCTCCCGATTATGGAACCTAAAATAACTCCTTGATTTCATACTCAGAATCATTAATCAAGATATAAAAAAACCTCCATGTCAGCTATCAGCTGTGAAAGAGTGGAATGAAACTTCTCTTTAGCTATCCTTAATTAAGTCTGACAGGCTTACAAAAGGGGGTAAGGAGCAACAAATTCCCCAGTCGGCCAGAGAATATGATTTAACAACTATAAGTTGACAGACAATTAAGACTTATGACCTGGGGTGACCCTTGCAATAGTCTTGGACAGGTCACTCAGCTTCATCTCTTCCAATATAAAAGGGGCAAACAGTGGTCTACCTCACAGGTTTGTTGTGAAAACACAACCCATGAACAACTGGCTGCAGTTGGGAGGAAGCTGAGAGCAAGGTCCAAAAGCTGTTAGCAAGTCATTATCTTTTGGCCTCAGCGACTTATTTCCCTGGGTTACTGACCACAACTGGTTTCAGAGTGCCTAACTCTGCTGAATTGGGACTGATTGCAAAGTTTTCCCGTATGTCCAGGACTATCTAATAATATAAATACTAGTAAGACTCTTGGGATAGCTGTACAACCCAGTTATCCACAACTGAGCTACTCTTGGTTGTGCAGTAGTGCAGGCTTCAAAAGCTGCTGACAAGTCACACTCCAGCCTCCATATCCACATCTGGAAAATGCATGCATAAGTAATCCACCAATGGGTTTTTTTTAGCCAGCAAGGCTGCAGTTTGATATATGCCTTCATGGGAGCATGGCTGGCTGAACTCAACAGATCTTATTTCCAAGCAGGCAGGTATAGACTGCCCTGTTAATTACTTGCACCTCCCTTTTACACATAACCCTCAAAGCAGAGGATGAACACAACACAACCTGCTTGTAAGCCACCTCTCCCCCACCCACAGGATCTATGTGCATTCAACAGCTGCATGACAGGCAGAAGCCCAACAGGTGCAGTTCTTTTAACACAGAGATGTAACAGTCACCTGCTGAGTTTCTGCAAGTCAGAAAGCTGGGATAGGCACAGGAGCCTGTAAGCATTATTATTATTATTATTATTATTAAAAAAGCAAAACAAAACAAGTATTCCAGGCCATTTGGGGGCCTAAGGCAGAAATGGCACCCTCGGTGGTGGCAAATAAAATAAGACAGCCCAATTAATTGCCAGCTTGCTGTCCTTTAATATAGCCCCACAACAACCTGTCCCCTGAGGAGAACCGCCGCCTCCCGGGTTCCTTTGCACTTTCAAAGTGCTACGCGGGAAGGATTATATGACTGACAAATCACAGCCGCTGTTTCGAATAGCGGGAGGGAAGGCGCGCAAATTACGCGCGCGGAGAGTTTCCGCGCCTTGGCGAGCTGCTGTGGGGCGGCGAAAGGTCCCAAGTGGAGGCGTCGTCGTCGTCGGCGTCCTCCTCAGCCTTTGAGGTACTCGGTCTTGAGGCGGCTGAGGCGCGTGCCGTGGCTGCGCACGGTGAGGGCAAGCAGCTCGTACTTGTCCCGGAGGCCCGCCGAGACGGCCAGCGTGTCCTTGAGGAGGGCGCGCGCGTGCACGAGCATGCCGGCGAAGTCCTCGCTGAGGCGGCTCCCCTCGCGGCTCTCGTGCTCCTGGCCCTGCCGGAACTTGTTTTCCAGCTCGCCCAGGGACTTGTCCGAGTTGGCGTAGGCGTCGCCGATCTGCGTGGCCTCGCGGCGCAGGTACTTGCCGTAGCTCTCCTCGCCGTCCAGGTCGTACGAGATGCTCTTGCGGATGCCCTCGAGCACCCGCGCCGCGTCCTCCACCTGCCGGCCCAGGACGGTGAGCTCCTCGCGCAGGGTCAGGCCGGGGGCCGCCGCCGCCGCCGCCGCCCGCTGCTCCTCCTCGGCCGCCCAGCAGCGCCGCCGCTCGCTCACCCTGAAGAGCAGCTGGCACTTCTCCGGGTCGTCGTTCTCCTCGTAGTCGCCGTCGGGCACGAAGTAGTGGTGCAGCGTCCCGTTGGACATCTCTGGGTACAGCGGCCCGTCGAAGTAGCCGCGGCACACGCTGCCCAAGCAGCCCAGCAGCCCCACCAGGCGAAGCCCCAGGGGCAGCCCCATCCCGGCCAAGGGGGGAGACGGAGAAGCCAAGGCAGACGGCGGCGGCGGAGCGCGGGAGATCAAGTCCTCTCGCCCTCGGCGCGGGGCTTCATTGGGGCTGGCTCGCGGTTGGGCTTCTCCTGAAAAAGATCTCTCGAGTCCCCCACGAGATCGTCTCTAGTCCTGTAGGTGGGAAGCTGTGTGCGCGGGGAGAGAGCGAGCGAGCGAGCCCTAGGGAGGAGTTGCTTTTTATTTCTTTCCCTCCAAGTTCCCCATGCACCTCCAGCACGTTTTTCCTCCTCCCTCCACTCTGCCTTCCAAGTAAAGAAACGTGCGAGCAAAAGCAGAGAGAGAGAGAGAGAGAGAGATTCTCGCTAGACCTGCCTGAAGCCTCTTGGTTTGCTACCCTTTTGCTGCTGCATCTGGATTGGTGGTGGTAACGCGGGATCTTGGCTTTTGGCCGCAGGATCTCTCTCTCTTTCTCTCTCCCCCTCCCTCTCAAATTACAACCACCGGTCCCGTCACTTCTGCAAAAGTCCAAACGCCAAGTTTGGAAGGAAGCCTTTAGACCTCGGTGCCGTTGTTAAAGCTACAGTGTCATCCCTTGTGGAAAGCTGAACTGGGGGGGGGGGGAAAGCGGTGGGAGAAATAAAGAGGTGAGGGGAGATCCCCAATTAGTTACTCTTGAAGAAGGCTAAATGCATGCCAGGCACAGCTAAAGTCTGGGAGAATGCCAGCAAGATTTCCAGCAGAAATCCCAAGCAAGCCCCGTCAACTTATTTTGAAGACAGACATCTGCAGAAACGACAGTGTTTTGGGATGCTTGCACTAGGGTTGGGTAAGGAGCACTTTGTAATGTCTTGCGCCATGCACACGCCACACCACAACTGCAACCGCTTTCAGGGGAGGAGGAGTTTGTGATGTCATGAAATTGAATGAAGCAATTGCCACATGGTTTCAGATCAACATGACAGCTGCTTGTGTGACTAGGTCTCACCTGAGCCCCGTTTTTTCAAGTTTTTAATTAAAAATTAACCCTGGCCCAGGGTTTCCTTTGAAGGCACACATGGCCACCACCTTGCTGAAGCTAAGCACACACAGGTCTTTTTATTTTGCCAATATAGCTGGAAGAAAGATGTAAAAACACCACTAACTGACATTAACAATAACCGTACTCCATCAATCCTAACTTCAGCATATGGAATAATATGTGCAGTAGGTATTTCAACAAAGATCAGCAATTGGGAAAGGGCAGTGCGAGATCTTCAGACTACTGAGTAGTAGATGCTGAGTTCTTGTCCTTCCTTGCAGGATCTACATTTATTGTCCATCTGTTAGTTCCCACATCACAGGAAGATAATTTAAGAGTGTACAAACAACTGCAAAAATAGAAATGATTTCTCCAAAACATATCTCACACAAACAATAATTTCTGACCAGAAAGCCATGTGCCTCAAAGAGGTGTTTTTAGTATTACACTGCCAGCATCTACATAGCCAGTTCTCTCCTATAAAGGAAGTGGCATCCAAAATACCCAGAGCATCATTTTTTGTTGGCTCAACCTTGATTTTAAATCTAAAGATGGTAAAGCAACTTGCCATGGACTGAGCTGAATGAAACATTCAGTAAGTTCCTGAGCATCCAATTTACAACATTTCAATAAACATTTATAAACAACTAATATTACTTCAGCTTTCTGCAAAGATTTAATTGTTTCCTCAAGTAATGTAGACGACGTTGAGGCACACAATGCTGACGATCCATAAATAGATGCTAAAAGGTACTGCAGTTGAAGAAGATACAGTACTGGCAAGTAAGTGGTATCTGGACCACAAAATGAAAAATGACAAAAATTCTCCATCTGATCCTCATGAATATATCCCACTATCAACCCACTTTTTCCACAATAAGAACTGTGTCTCTGTTTTCATAGTGTGCTGCTTTGCACTCCAAAAAGGAAAAAAGTGAGGTATGCATTTAAGAAAATATGTAAATAAATTTTTTTTTTGCCCTATATGCAAGAAAGCACACAATGCCAAAAATGAGAGTAAGGGAAGGAAAGAAAGCAACAGTGGTGGTGTAGTTTTAAGTGGTGTGTTATGATTGGGGAGACCCAGGTTCAAATCCCCATTTTGCCATGAGACTGTTAGAGTGACCTTGAGCCGTTCAGTATAATCTACCTCACAGGGTTGTTGTGAAAATAAAAAGTCAGTGGTGGAGAACCATTCCTTCTTAGGGAGGTCTATACATGAAATAAGTTAAATAAGGGAGTAACTATACATAGCTTGAAGGATCTTAATTTGTAGGTAGACTGCCATGAGAAAGTTTGGCACAAGTTGCTCAATCCAAACAGTTTGCGTTGCAGGGTTGGGAAGTTGCCATCTATATGCAACCAAATGGGTTTTAGGGTTTTAAGCTTAACCCCATTGGCTCTAGAATAACCCTAAATCATACACCCATTGATATGTCCATGGATTTCACTGGATCTAGTCTTGAGTATGACCTAAAAGAATGCCACCCAATTATTTAATGCATGAACTTATTCTTTAGCACAAAACCAAAATGGGATGGTTTTAAAAAGACTTTAGTGGAAGGTAGTGCTACAACCAAGAAATACAAGGCACATATTGCAGATAGTTACATATCAACTTCTCCATGACCCCAAGGGACATTAATAGTGCTTTGCCAGTTTACATAGTCCAGAGTGGCACTGTAATTGCTGCCCAGTTGGTGCTGACATGTGACAAGGCCCTTTAATTGGTGGTTCCTGGGTTGTGGAATCCACAGTCAAATGCAGATTACCAGCCATGTATATTGGTCTCTAAAAGTTCAATAATATTTTTGTTGTTTGCCTGGGACTGAAAAGAAGGTTTGCTAAGCACCTCTAAGGTTGATGAATCATAAGTTGTGCAACCTCCATAACCCATTCATTTCTAACTGATTTCTCACCCTTTGCTTGGACTTTCCAAGACTGGTTAGAATATTGAATGTAGGGAAACTCAATTAAGGACAAAGGTCAACGACAAAGGAGCAGACAAAACCATACAGGAGTTACTCATAGAATTATAGTCTTAAGTAACCTCAAAGATAGTTCAGCCCAACCTCCTGCTGACACAGAAAACTCACTGTGAAAATGGGTTACAGGAAACTGCATCTCTTCTACCAGGGCAAGGAAAACTGGCAATACATCAATAGGAGGAGACAGGATGTGTGATGATAGGTAAACAATGGAAACGTTTAGGTGTCTAAGAACACCTAAGAACATCAAGAACAAACTCATGGGTTAGGTGACTAGAGACGTAATTGCCAGACACTCTCTCTCTCTCTCTCTCTCTCTCTCTCTCTCTCTCTCTCACACACACACACACACACACACACAGGAAGAGATACCAATGACCATCCCCAAAGAATTATAGTTGAATTGTTACTATGCATTGCCTGCCAAAGCCAGCTAGTTTTTGTGTCGCCTTTTAAACTGAACTTGGACGAAACAAGACATAGCTCTGTTCTCTTGAAAGCATGTGGAGCAAATCCTAATTCTGTTTCTGATAGCAGGCACGCTGTGAGGTTCCTTTGGCAGATGTGATGCAGAGTCCTGTTCCGTTAATAGCTGCATGGTGTGGAGATGTCTGGCTGTTGAGACATCACCCAACACCACCGAAGTGATTGCGTTCAGCACTACCAGAATGACTGCAAGCTCAATGTGTGCTGTGATTTGAACATGTTTGGGAACTGCTAGGGCACTTCTCCTTTGACTAACAGAGCAATAGCAGAGGAGCGTGCACTTAGGAAAAGAACAGCTAAGTAGCTGGCATGCTAAGTCTGCAGTTTATACAGCAGTGTCTCAGTGTTTCTCTGTGCTCCCCATCTGTCATAGCCACCTGTTGTGTCTTGCATTCAGTTTAGATTAGGAACCTTTTCAAGACTCAGAGTGCCAAACATTTTTGCGCCAGTACGGTGGGACCCTGGATAAAGTGTCTAATCCCTATGGCAATAAAATTGCTAACTATTGCTACTACTGACTCCCATGAAGCTCTGCAGCTGCACAAATATAGACCATGGAATAATACAAAGGCCCAGTTCTTTAGCCTATTACATAAATTCATAGAACAGCACAGCAGACTCTAATAAGGAGTGGGTGGCTAAAAGTAGCTGTCATGGCATAACTGAAGGTTGTTTTTCTTTTTAGAATTCTTCATCTCCCTGATGGGGTTTCCTGGAAATAATATGCACCTCAGAGCAAACACTCCCCTCCCCACATATAATTAATAGGTGTGCATGCAACAATATATTTTTTTTGTAGGGAGGTGTTGCTTTATGGCTCAGATTTACAATGCAATTTCCACAGGGTTTAAAAGTAGGTGGCTTAAGTGTTTTATGAATCACTTCCACTTCTGAGGCATTCCCGGGAAGACCAAGTTTAAACCAGGCTCTGTTAAACCTTGACTGGCTTTGAAGAGAGCCCAATATAGATTTGCTTGCCAATGGAGACAGATGTTCATGGATGTTATTTGTACCGCTTGAGAACTTGGTGTGTGAAAATACTGCACATATATAAACAGAAATCTGCATATCTGATTTGGACGCTAAACACCAGCATGCAGCTGTTTGGGTATGCACAATTACATCATGCAAATGTACTTTTCTGGCACATACACAATAGAGTAGATAAGAACCAAATTTGCTCGGTTGGGGTTGGTTTGTCCCCTGTGTGACATCAGTGAAGTCGATGCCCAGCTTTTCTCCTAGGACATGATGTTGCTACTGAAGTCAACGGAAGCTGCGTGTGCTCGTCTGCCAGGAAAAGTGACCTCATGCTTCCTTATATTTAAAACAGTTCTTCTGGACTGGAAAGATGAAAAGACTGTGTTGCTCTCCTGTCATTTGTTCATTTAGAGTCATGGTAGTTTGACAAAGACTCTCTTCAGAATAAACGCTTCTGTTCCAGTGGCTGTGTTTGAATATATTTACTCTCCATAAGGTCCTAAAGGACTCACAGGCATTTAGGGCATCATCATCATCATCATCATCATCATATTTATCAATTGCTCTTTTTTTAACAGAAAGGTGAACTCAAAGTGGGTTACAGAGAAACATTAAAACAAAGTAAAAACATCTAAAATTGTTCACCAATAACATGCACACACGCACAAACACACACACACACGAGAACAATTGGACCCAAATATTAATCTGAGACCTATCACCATTGGATCATCACAGCATTATGGGTGCCATTAGATAACATAATTAAATGCCATTTACTAAAGTAATAGAAACCTCAGATACAAGTCTTGTCAAACCATAACAATGCATGGTTTGTTCACCTTGTAGCAGTTTTCCTGGGCTGAAGCACCTTAAACTAAGGTGGAAGGGTTACATTTATGAATGTTTTTATATGAAGAACAAACACATCTCTCCCCCCCCCCCCCCCATTATGATAGGTATTTGATAAGGAAGAAGTCCAGGTCAAACCTTTCTATCAAGTTTTCAACAGGCAGGGACATTTGATAGGAGATAGCATTTTAGTCACTCAGTCTCCCACTTGCAGTGATAAGTCCAGGGGAAGATTTACCACTTGATTTTGATCACTGAGTGCCCTTCAGCATCACTTCTCAGCCACCAACTCTTGCGTTCCTATGACTTCAGTGGCCAGCACTGGAGCACATCATTGGTGAGATGATCATGGAGGATATTTGTCGGGCATTCCTAGATCTATGTTTGTGTGTTTTTGATTAGCATATTTTTCTCTGTACATGCCAACTACTGTAATGAGCTCCACATGTTTGATGTTGTGGTGTTGTTGTGGAGGGGGGTGGTGTGGTGGGATGTACTGGGGCTTGGTGTTTAAAAGAATAAACGGACTCTAGAGTTTAATGTCTCCAGTTTCTAATGCAGGCTAATAGCCTAAACAGTTTCATCCTTCTTGCTTTATCTTTCTAGCCCCAGTGGCAGATGGTCTTGCTTGCTGCTGTTCAGGAGAATACTCAAGGCTTGGATATTAGAATGGATCGATCAGAAATACTATGATTTTCCTTGTTAAGATTTATAAACTGTGTTTGTTATCAGGGATAGTGTGTCCCTTTTTCACTGCTTGAGGCAAAACAAGAAGTGCCACCAAACATCCCACCTCTGCTGGCATCTCTGGCACCTTTGGCAAAATCTTTGCCTAAGGCAGTTGCTTTACCCCACTTTGTGGGTGGGGCAGCCTTGTTTGCTATGGATAGACACAGTGAAACTGACACCCTCATGGAAACAATTGAAAATGTGTGGAATCATTAAACACAAGGCAAAACGTAGAGCTTGACTCACTGTCAGATGGTCCAATTCTCTCTGGAAAGATGAATTAACTTAGGGAGCAATTCAAATGCAAGATCCGCTGGGATGAGTGGAGTTTGGAATAGGTGGGCCTCTGGCTGAGAGAGGGTTAACCCCCTCATCCAGGCTCACCCAGAGATATGCCAGGGCTTAGTCCTGGAAAAGGGGTGTTTGAGGGGAATGGTAGGGGTTGTGTTGAGGGTGGGATGGCAGGGTAAGAATTATTGCTATTCCTATGTTTGGCTTCTTCATGTCACCTAGCAACTTAACAGAATTTACACTGGCAGGAAGGGTGGTGTAAGTCAATCTCTGTTTTAAAGGCTTTTCCCTCTTCTGCTAGGCTTGGGCTGGCTTAGTCAGCAGTAGCCTCTTTCCTGAATGGAATGTAGAATGGGGTAAATTACACTTGCATAATTTACCATAATGCTGGCTTCCTATAGTTTGGATTGCTCTAACCGCCAGCTCCTATTTCCCTGTGATTTCTGAATTTCCTCAACATCGAAATAGGCCTGGGAGTTCCTATGTTAGTCTGATCTATCAAAACTAGTGTTTTTCTGACATGTGAAATTACAGGTTGGCTACATGCCACTAACTGTGTCTGCCCCTGGACTCATCCCTTAGACTTCCATGGGATCTTTGTGGGAGATTAACTGCTCTGGAGTTAAGTGCTTTGTGTGTGAATCATGTCCTAAGATTGAATCAGCCTATATGCCATGGATATACAGACTTTTAGTAATGCTTGATTTGTTCCACATGCTTACCCACCCTGCAGCAAAGTATGCTTTCCTAATGCAGCAACATTTGTAAATCTCACGGTGCCAAGACACAATGGTACAATCTGGAATGGAATCGGTTTATAAGTGTAAAACAAAGTGCTCCACAAATCAGCTAAGTAGGGGTTCTTGGACAAGACTTCTGGTCTCTAGAGAGAAAGTTTGAGAAGTCAGCATGGTCATGAAATCCTTGAGTGCTTCCCTTAAATTTCTAGCTCTGTCTTTAATAGACCGAAAAGTCAGTATTAGTATATCTGCCCAAATGGGTTCATTCTGCCATTTCATTATTGTGTGTTTTTACAACAAATTACTTTAAAATGGTATGCATTTTGCAACTGAACAACATAACACCAAACATATGGTTTCAATGGAAAAATACTAATAGTTTTATAAAGAAAAATGACTCCCCTACTTTAACAAATATGATAATCAAATTCAACATAGTGGAAGGTCAACAAAAGAAGGCAAAGAGATTGTACCTATGGCCAGCACTATATTTATTTTCTCAACACAGTTGATCATTCCACAGCTTTTTAATGACTATATCCAACAGTGATTTCATTCAGCACCATCAGCATCATGTTATTCTTCTCTTCTCAAGCTTGAGTGGAATATAATGGATAATTCAGATTTCCTTGTACAATTGACTATTTTTACAAGCTTGCACTGGGAGTTAATGCATTATATGAATTGCTTCTGTATTTGTAGACTGAAAGTTTCCATGCTGATTAGTAGCCATTTGCACCCTCTGCATCCCACATCAGAAAACAGAACTAGCGGCATTTGATGGAACAGAAAGTTAAGTCTTAAGGCATTACAGCACTTTTTATGGATTTGGCAACTTTTTTGCTATTGCAGACTTAACTGAGCTACTGTTTTGGAACACTAAACAAGAATATATTTTACAGTGAAATATCATGGGCCCTTTTCTTTGCTTAGCAAACCAAATCTGACTTCTAATAATGAAGCATGGGCCAGGTTAACTAATATATGGTTCAATGGAGGGAAAAGAGTCCTTCATGATGACAATAGGAAACTAGAGGATTTATATACAGTATCTGTTAATAATTCTGTAACTAACAAAATGCTACAAAGAATACATTTAGGTACTTTGAAACAATTTATACAGCTTTTAACCTGAACTAGGTCTTGTAAGGACCTGCAGGACTTAGGTTTATTGCAGGGATGACTAACCTTCCAGATGTTCCTGCATTACAACTTCCACACACCTGACCAGTGGCTGTGCTGGCTGGGGCTGATGGTAGCAGGAGTCCAACAACATCTGGAGAACCATAGGCTAGCTAGTCCTGAGTTATTGGATCCCATTATCAACAACTTGTCTCAGAGACTCCCATCCAGCAACCAAATCCCAAGACCATCCATCATCACCCAGTACTGCCAACTGGGCATTAGAGCCATAGCTTGTTTACCATACTCTGATGAAACATTTCATCATTATCTAGTGTGAGTCACTTGGTCTGCTTTTTCTCCTGGGATTGCTTCATTTCATCTCCACCATCCTGCATGGTTAGTAACCTGCCATGTCTGTCATTTCCATCTATTTCCCTCCTCTAGACATGACTGAGTCGCTGAATCAGTCCTCCTTCTGCCTTTCATGTTGCTCTGGTCCTGCTATTGTGTGGAGCAAAGAATTGCAGTCTTTTGCTCTCTTTCTCACCTAGCACCTGTCTCCCTGAAGCAGATGCCAAGCTATTCAGAATCAAAAAAATTGGTACCACATTACCATGTGAACAGCAGGAGTAACGTTTTCCAAAATAATAATTTGATGCATGTAGCATTCACCCTCCCTTTCTCTCATTTGTGACTCATGTGAGAAACATTTCTTATGAATCATCTAGAGATCAGTCCTGGTTTTGGCTCTTGGATATCCTACACTCATTGCTCCACACGTTTTGCAGACTGTTGGCTATGTGCTTATCATGGACGGGCTATTGTAAGGTGAAAGGATACCTCAACATTTCACATTGCATTCAGTCAAAAGTGTACATTGGCACAGAGTGCTTTGAACCATCCTGGGATCTATGGATGAAGGGTGGTATACAAATTTAATAGAATAAATAAAAAGCGAGGAAACAACAGGTTACTTTGTACCCCTGTATCTCTTGGCCAGTGTTAATTGCTACAGTTATGTATAACATAGGAAGCTGTCTTAGTTCAGTATTGTCTACACTGACTGGCAGCATATCCTTGGGGTTTATGGCAATGTTTTCTCCCAATTCTACTTGGAGGTGCTAGGGATTGAATGTCTGCATATCAAACATGTGCTACCACTTATCAACGTCTCTTCCCCATAATACAGCTTATTTAGAGAAGGGATTTTAAGCACATCAGTCCAATCAAAGGTCTACTATGTTGGAACATGAACAGGGTGAGAGACACAATCCGAAATGAACGTGATTTCTTCCTCCATGCTGGAGGTTCTGGTGCAGTTAGTAAGGCAAAGCCTCTCTCTGCATGCAGGCTATGCTTGTTAGACTGGGGCAATAGAGAGAAAACCTGGAAAGAGGCAATATTTAAGAGGGTTGAAATTAGCTTGATAAATACTTCTTCTGTTTCACTGTTGCCCCAGGTCAAGCAGGTTTTGCAGGTTTGGGGAACAGAAAAACCTGTGCAGCCTCTTTAACAGAGGCAGAAGTGGAACGAGCAAACACAGCATAAGCGGTGATCTCTATTTCAAATTGCCTTTAACTCCCATTGAGAAAAATCTGCTACTATCGCTTGTCTTCAGCCAAACTTAAACCCATTTAATTTTTGATGAAATGAATTCCCAGTCAATTTCATGCATGTTTCTGAGTAACTGAAAATGAATTTGAGAGAACGGTACAAATTAAATAATCGATCAATCAATCAATCAATCAATCAAGGAGCCACTGTTAGCACGTTGGACTGAGACTTGGGAAACCAGGGTTTGAATCCTCACTCAGTCACAAAGCTCACTGTGTGACCTTGGGCCTCACTTACCTCACAGAGTTGCTGTGAGTGTAAAATTGGGGGGGGGGGGGGGGAAACTATGTACACCACCTTAAGTTCCTTGGAAGAAAGGTGGGATATAAATGTAAGAAAATACTAATAGCAATAATAATAATAATAATAATAATAATAATAATAATAATAGGTGGATGAATAAACATTTCTTCTCATATGTATGGAATGATGCAAATTATTTCTTATTCTTTTATTACTCATCATAAGCCATTAACATGTTCTTTTAAAAATCACTAAAACCAGCACGATGAACTTACGGAAAGTGTCTTGAAAGACTTTTTGTACTACTTGATCTGGCCTGATAAGAACACTGTTAAATCAAATCTAATTTTAGGACAGAACTATAAACAATATGCTCTACTTCTGGCCTGAGGTTTTCCTACAGACTCAGAATCTCATAGTTATCCATTTTTTAAAATGGAAAACATCTGGGCTATAAGTGATTGCAGGTGAAAAACACACAGATGGCTAACACATACCAAGACAAGGAAGCAACCCCCTTCAGGGATCATAACTTTATCTTAGTTAACTTCATTGCTTAATCAACTGCCAATTCCCTTCTCCCTTCCTCACCTTGGACAAATGTTATAAGTGGACTACAGTGGAAGATAAATGTGAAGGATGAGATATATAGTACCCAAATGCAATGCTGTCTGGGGATTCCCAGTTCTCCCCTTAAAAAACCATTTTAGTAAATAAATGTTTTACTACTTTATCTAGCTTTTTTAAAAAATGTAATGTATTTTACAGTCTTTATTTTTATTTTTTTGGTTTATTTATTCACCACTACCCTGGGTGATTTAAATAAGATAAGTCAAAACATAAAACTACTAAAATATATTTTAAAATTTAGGTGGTTTTAAAAATGTATTTTATATTAAATTTTGTAAGGTGCCTTGGGAGGGCAAGACTCTAAGGTGGAATGTACACACATATAAAAAACGCTGTGAAATTATTATTTTTTAAAATTTTTTTTTGAAAAATACATTGAATTTTGCATAGCTCAGTGTCACCATCTAGTGTCACATTTGTATATTGCACTTTACAACCCATTTGAAATGTTTTATTTGCCGCTGTATAGCTGAGTTCTAATAGGTGACGCACACACACACAACAAGTAAATAAATAAATATGCTTGCCTTCACAACAATTCTACGAGGTTGATCAATATGATTCCCGTTTTACAGACATGCCAAGTTTTTAGTCATGTGAATTTTGACTAGGTTTGTATCAGAGACACACCTGCTGGATCATGTCTCCTTTCAGCTGCATATTTTACCTGCCTCACACCTGACATCATTTATATCAGGTGTGGGATAGGTGGGTCGTGCTTAGCCAAAATGGGCTCATGGGCCTAATTGGGAGGCCTGGGGCAGGGTCTAACGACGCTCTCAGGCTGGAGGTTCCTTATCCTGGGGATAGATCATTATATGACTTTTGGGTTAGCAAAAATGTGGGAAGAGAGATCTTTAACAGCAAAAAGGCCCCATATGTGAAATATATATGATACCTCTTTAAATAGTCAGAGTTCTCCCCACAGAATCCTTGGAAGTGTACTTGTAAAGGGTCCTGAGAGTTGTTAGGAAAGCCCTATTCCCATCACTGAGCTATAATTCTCAGGGTGGTTTAACAGGAGGTCCCTCTTCCCATGGGGTTGTGGGAATTGTAGCCCTGCAATGGGAATAAGGGTCTCCTGACAAAACTCAGTGTGCTTAACAAGTGACATTTCCCAAGATTCTTTGGGGGGGGGATGCCATGGCTATTTAAAGTGGTATCATAGTGCTTAAAAAGTACATTGTGGATGGGGCCAAAAGACAAA
Organism: Podarcis cretensis; assembly: GCF_951804945.1. Lineage (NCBI taxonomy): Eukaryota > Metazoa > Chordata > Lepidosauria > Squamata > Lacertidae > Podarcis > Podarcis cretensis. The sequence continues at coordinate 64,296,936 of NC_137170.1, read as the reverse complement.
TCTCCACATGTATGTTTCCTATGAGGTGTGGGAGGTATTAAGGACCTATTGCCAGAATCCATATACTGTACCTCAGATATCTGAAATAGTATACTCCTGAGAAGGCCTTTTGTTTTGTTGTTGTTGTTTAGTCGTTTAGTCATGTCTGACTCTTCGTGACCCCATGGACTAGAGCACACCAGGCACTCCTGTCTTCCACTGCCTCCCGCAGTTTGGTCAAACTCATGCTGCTAGCTTTGAGAACACTATCCCACCATCTCATCCTCTGTCGTCCCCTTCTCCTTGTGCCCTCCATCTTTCCCAACATCAGGGTCTTTTCCAGGGAGTCTTCTCTTCTCATGAGGTGGCCAAAGTACCAGAGCCTCAGCTTCATGATCTGTCCTTCCAGTGAGCACTCAGGGCTGATTTCCTTAAGAATGGATAGCTTTCATCTTCTTGCAGTCCATGGGACTCTCAAGAGTCTCCTCTAGCACCATAATTCAAAAGCATCAATTCTTCAGTGATCAGCCTTCTTGATGGTCCAGCTCTCACTTCCATATATCACTACTGGGAAAACCATAGCTTTAACTATACAGACCTTTGTTGGCAAGGTGATGTCTCTACTTTTTGAGATGCTGTCTAGGTTTGTCTTTGCTTTCCTCCCAAGAAGCAGGCGTCTTTTAATTTTGTGACTGCTGCCATCATCTGCAGTGATCATAGAGCCCAAGAAAGTAAAATCTCTCACTGCCTCCATTTATTCCCCTTCTATTTGCCAGGAGGTGATTGGCCTTTTGTTTTAGCATGTAATAATTCATCATATTGGGTGGTCCAGCCAGTGTGGTCTAGTGGTTAAGAGCAGTGTACTCGTAATCTGGTGAACCGGGTTCACGTCCCTGCTCCTCCACATGCAGCTGCTGGGGGACCTTGGGCTAGTCACACTTCTTTGAATTCTCTCAGCCTCACTCACCTCACAGAGTGTTTGTTGTGGGGGAGGAAGGGAAAGGAGATTGTTAGCTGCTTTGAGACTCCTTAGGGTAGTGATAAAGTGGGATCTCAAATCCAAACTCTTCTTCTTCCTCTTCTTCCTCCCTCTGTGTTATTTGTTTCCTCTTCAGTTCATTCTGTGATCGTGATTCCTCAAGTACCACCAGTATACCAAAGAACTACTCAGCATAAAATGTGCTGCATTGGCACAGTCAAGGCTTGACCAGAAAACAGACAGCAAACCTGCTCAAAGGATAGGTGGATATGAGCATTTGTTGCCTTATTTTTGACTCTTTTAATAAGAGACACCAGCATGCAGTTTTACACCCGGTTACACATACTTAAGTTTGCCAAGTTCAACAGAACTGAATTCATTAACTGGATACAGTGTCACAACTTTTGCATCTCTCAAGAAGGATCTGCAAATTCTTAAGAATAGCCATTTGCCAATCATCTACGGTTCCCAGCAACAGGAAGGGAAGTGTTCATAAACTGGGGGGGGGGGGGCGGGGGACGGGACAGCTTTTCTTGCTTGCTTCCTGTTGGTTTTCTCACAAATGATGGATGGAATGTATTTCTAGGCGAACTAGTAACAATTTTTGTGGTATAGCAACTTTGGCAAATAATTGCAATATTGTTCAAATAAATAAAAACCAAGTGTGGGCTGTGCAGCAGAGAATCAGTTTTTTAAAAACCTTAATAACTTCTGATATTGGTCATAAATTATGAACACAATCCAGCCAAAGCTAAGCATCTTTAAATCCTACTGATTTGAAGTTTAAACATGTGCTTCGATCCAGTGAAATCAATGGGACTTTGAAGCTGACCATGTCCTGTGCTTTTCTAAAAGCTGACTTGTCTGTAACATCCCGGCTTGCTGTCCATGCAATGAATCTGTGATGTTCTCATGAAAGCTTTATTGGATCCCAAGGCACATCTGGATGCTGCAGAACTGGAGCTGGAGAGAACTAGCACCGTACCTAACTGATCCGTTAATTTGTTGTCCGCTATTTGAGCCCGCAATAAAAAAATGAAAAGGCTTATTCTGAGGCTTTGTCAGAGGCCCTGGAAAGAATACTGACTTTAAATAGAAATGTTCATCTGATTGCTGCTATCTTGGGACCAGAGGGATACACTCATCCTGTAGGCTATATGTTTTGTAGCAAATAAACTCTATTCAGCACAAATTACAAGGGAAAGAATGAGGGGGGAAGTTTGGCAACACACTTAGAGTGTTATGCAGATAAGGTCAGCAGTTTAAATCCGTGTGATGGGGTGGGCTACCGTTGCTCTGTCCCAGCTCCTGCCTACCTAGCAGTTCGAAAGCACACCAGTGCAAGTAGATAAATAGGTACCACTGTGGTGGGAAGGTAAATGGCATTTCCGTGCGCTCTGGTTTCTGTCACGGTGTTCCGTTGTGCCAGAAGCGGTTTAGCCATGCTGGTCACATGACCCAGAAAGCTGGCTGTGGACAAACACTGGCTCCCTCGGCCTGAAAGCGAGATGAGCACCACAACCCCATCCAAGGGACTTAACCATTCAAGGGTCCTTTACCTTTACTTTTTACCCTATGCAGGCAAGCACATCTCAGTTCTTAGTGGACTGTTTCCCTGAAGTCCAGAATCATTATAATTATGTTTTTATCTTCAAATTTAACAAATATATATATATATATATATATATATATATATATATAATATAAAATATAATAAAGAAAAAGAAATAATAAATGAATTGCAATATATGAAAATTGATTCAGAATCTACAGGGAATGTTTCTGCAGATTTGAAATTGAGATTGAGCAGCAAAAAAATAATGTTTCAGGTATATTGGACTCTACAACATTTGTAGAGGAAAGCACTCTCCAGTACTTATAGATTTTGAAAGTGTAATGCTGAAAATGCCTCCTTGAGGCATCAAGATTGGGTTTGTCCAATGATGTGTTGTTTTTGGTTTGAACTGGTCATCTGTATCAATTTTGTATTGGTGAAATCCTTGATACTTGCAGATGCTCATGTACTTTTCCATTATAGTTGTATAGCAGGACAACAGAACTGGATTTTCTAAGATTTTATGGTCACTAAGAGATTTGTACTTTGAGCCTCTGTTGCCATCTATTTGTCATTTTAGGTTATCTGTGATTGTGAGTGTTTTATGGCGTGCGGTTTTTGAAATGGTTGTTGCAGCTTGCACAGATGATACACACGTGTGCATTTCCAGTAGCGTTTCTTTGTTTATATTTATTTATTTGAAATTGATTAATGCAAAAATCTTTATTGAGCCATACAAACCACATTTAAGATGGGGGCAGTCAAGGTGTTGTTGGACTACAACTCTCATCATGCCTGACCATTGGTCATGTTGGCTGGGTCTGAATGGCATCACATTGGCAACCCCCTGATATCAGATCTCTCTCAGTCACCCAATGAATATGACAGATATTATTAAAACGTTAGACCAAGAATAAATTCAAGGGACATTTAAAGATGCTCCAACACAGCTAAGGCTTAGGCAGTCAGGAAATCCTTCCTAATGTTTCACATCCTGCTTTCCCCCCATTGAACCTGTTTCATGCCACTTCAGTACGCTTTATGGAAGTGAGAATCAATAAACTTTCATTGGAGCCACAGAAAACAAATTTGCTCCATAAACAACACTTGGAACAGAACTGTAAATGATATCCATTTAAGGTATTTATTTGTTGCAACCAACCTAGAGAACTTGTAGAGAAGGATGGGATGTAAGTTATAGAATAATTAGAGCAAATGATTGGTGTTACAGAAGTGAGCCGAAATTTCTTAGACTTTTTCAATTTTTTTAAAAAAAATCAAAATTTTTCTTTTTCTCATTCCTCTTGAAAAAGAAGACCATTTTGCAGGATTTCATCCACTGTGTGTGTGTAGACCGCAATCCCCCAGTCATAATGCCTTAACTCTAGGTCAGAAACATTGCGGAGAATGGGAAATGGTGGCCATGCTGCTAAGGCACTTTTTCTGCTTGGGAGGAAGGGAAGAAGCTGTGGGATGTCTCCAGTTAAGCAGTTCCACTAGTGCAAAAACTTCCTCTGTCTCCCCTCTTTCTAATGCCTTTTGTGTGCCCTTGAAATACGTCCTGCAGCAGCTTTAGGGGCAGGGGTGCCAACTTGAATAAAATATTGGGGGGGGGTGCAGGTAAGCCCCACCCTGCATAACTGATCACATGATGTGGTGCATGCACACCATTTGAATGACAATTTGTTTGCCCACAAATAGAATGGAAAATTTCAAAAGACCATTTATGCACAGTTCTAGTTATGATACATCTTCAGGGAAGTGGATAGCAGCTTTGAAGAGGAAACTATTTGACTGAAGACATTTTCTTGGGCTACTTTGAAACTCAAATGAGATTAAAGAAGAGAGACACTCTCCGCAGTGACATCATCGTTAAATATGCAACCAACACATATTGCTTTGGCTCCGAGCCTCGCTATCTCCTTATGCTTTAAAAGCACAATGCATTCTCTCTTTCCAAAACATCTGCGGCTAAGACAATGGCCAGGCTGCTTGTGATGCACAGTCATTGCCTTAATAACTTCTAAGCAAATGTGAAGCATTAAGCTCAGGATGAAGGAATGTAGTCTTCTGGTGCACGAGACAGCACACTGAGCACAGCAAAGTTATTAGCAGTATCCCTTGAGACAATAATGAAGTGTACAAAAAGCAATTATCTGTTTGAAATAGCAGTAGTGGGGATTAGGACCTTTGCTTGCTTTTACTAGAGCTCAGCTTCTGCATTTGTTTTCCGGTCAGGACTCAACCCTGGGACAAATAATGTAAGAAATCATTCAAAGCGCGCTTAGTAACTGTGGTGTACATTCCTCTAGTAACTGAGTAACTATAGATTGTCCTCATAGGCTGGAGGCATTTCAGACAAACCAAAGAGTTTCCAAGCCAGTGTACAGAGGGCTGGGAAGCTCCTCTTTCCATTTCAGTAGTGGGGAATGTACAATTTCCTCTGATTTGTCTAAACCTCTTTTAAAACCATCTAGGTTGTGGCTGTCAGCTAACATGCAGTAGTGGGTCTGCCACTCATTGTGTGACAGACTTCATTTTGTCTGTCCCAAATCTCTCATCTTTATTGAATGACCCTGAGTGTTCAGAGAGAAAACTCTTTTCTATCCGCAATCTAGACATTTTTTTTATAAGCCCAATGTTAGGAGTCCATCTTGTGGCCATTACTCCTGTGAATCCTATGAGACTGAAGGAACAGATCATCCACACTAATTGCTTCTCAGCATTTCTACCCTCCAGCACGTTTTCTTTTGCAGTCCAGCCTTTACTCAGGAAAGAGGGGTGGAACTGCATCACAAAGTTTAGCTGTTTTATTGGTAATATGCTGAGTTTGCTTTTTAAAAATGATGCCCTGTTTTTCCAAATGGTCCGAGGAAAGGAAAAAGAATCCCACTTTGTGCAAAATACAGTGCTATAAAATTGAACATATGGGGCACATGTGTTGTGCTTGAGTGGAGCCTACCTGCTTTTCAAGTGCTTATTTTATATTTCTCACAAACAACAGCAGGCCAGTTTATTGATGCCATCAAAGGGGGGGGGGAGAGGAGATTCCTGGCTTTATTGTGTTTAGTATTATTTACAGCGTCTGTCAAAATATGCATGGAGGTTGTGCACCAAATCTGCTCTGTGAAACATTGGGCCTGATTGCGCTGACTCAGTTGATTTATGGTTTTTAGTTTTCGTGGTTACTAATGATGGAGGGAAAATACTGTGACCGTTTATGTGATCTCGCATCCAATAATAATTCATGAGTGGATGAAACAACAAGGACCGTAATCTTTTTTGAGAAAATGAAAATTGCATACTTCAGCAGAAATTGGAAATGTTTAAAAGTTTGGCTCCTAAACTATATTAAGGATACCATCAAATGGAGATCTGTTTTTGCTCGAGATGCCCATTTTTGCATCGTAATCAATTACGTGGAGAGTTATCACCCTCTAGCATTAATCCATTCTGGTAGAGGTTTGTGCTGTATTCTCTATAAGGCTGGAGAGACCCGTATAATGAGTTTAAAAGCTGCTTCTAGCATTGTCTCTGACCATGCTTTAATATGGTCCTGTATTTCAGGAATCTATGGGCTGGTGGCGCTGTGGGTTAAAGCCTCAGCGCCTAGGGCTTGCCGATCGAAAGGTCGGCGGTTCGAATCCCTGCGGCGGGGTGCGCTCCCGCTGCTCGGTCCCAGCGCCTGCCAACCTAGCAGTTCGAAAGCACCTCCGGGTGCAAGTAGATAAATAGGGACCGCTTACCAGCAGGAAGGTAAACAGCATTTCCGTGTGCAGCTCTGGCTCGCCAGATGCAGCTTTGTCACGCTGGCCACGTGACCCGGAAGTGTCTCCGGACAGCACTGGCCCCTGGCCTCTTAAGTGAGATGGGCGCACAACCCCAGAGTCTGTCAAGACTGGCCCGTACGGGCAGGGGTACCTTTACCTTTACCTTTTATGGGCTGAAACCAGCCCAAATGTCAACATTTTTATGTCCTGTTGATTTCATTATGAGAGCTAGGCATATGTTTAAAACTCCCAGACTAAAGTCAGTAGGACCTTAGAATGTTTGCGTGGCAATGAACACCTGAATACAACTTGAGCCTTTAAACCTTTGGATAATGGCAAATTATGTATTGTGGGTGATTTTAATGAATCACATAGATTTCTGCTTCCTTTCTGGGTGACTAGTATATCTAAAGGCAACGTAGGACAGATAGGCACAGCTGGCTTTATTTATTCCATAGCAACACACAGTCAATGTTTTGGAAAGTAATATATTTACTATTTAGATGGTTTGGACATACTGATGATAGCAACCGGCACCTCACAATCTGTGTGGCCCACCAGTTAATACAGTTGTCTTCCGTAAAGAATCCTCCACTGAGGTAAAAAAAGCTTCCAACAAAATAATTATGCACATGTCTGCACAGAAGCCGTCTTAAATGTATTATTAATTCATTGTGATTCACCTAAACTCATAGCATATTAATATCACTGGGACCTTATAGTGATGGGCAGGCAAGAAATTAAATAAATGAATGATAAGATTAACACTGAATTCAAACACTGAATAACTTATGCCCATGTAGCAAGTGATCAGCACTCTCCACAATGCTATTTTGAATCCATGGAAATGAAAGAACTGTAATACATGGAGAATATCAGGCATGGAGAGTGGTGTGGAGAAGACCCTTAAGCAGCTTTGGTGACCAAAAAAAAAAAAAAAAAAAAGTTGTACACCCAGCTCCCAAAGAACCATTCAAACCAGGCCTTAGTGATCAGAAAAGCTGCTGGAAGAAATATACTGTGATTCATTCATTTGGAACTGATGATGGATTCAGAGGCAATCCTTCGTTAAGCCATTGGAGGGCGGCAGGGATAGACCATGGAGATGGGCGCCCACTAGGAAAATAATCATTTTGGCTGCTTACCAGGCCATGTGCATGTGTGTGTTCTGCTTTGGTAAATTTTACAAACTTTCTACAGTTTATATATGGAAATTTTGGTTTTTCCTAACACCCTGCCTATAAATTTGGAAAAAAGGAAGCCTTTACACCGACCTCTATGGAAAGTATTTTATAGACGTGGTCACTGTTATATTGGCTATGAATGTGGATATCTCATGCCCCAATCTTGAAATGTTAGCCTTGGCAAAATTCCCATTTACTTTAAACCACGTTACTGCTATTACAATGGAAGCTTCAAAATGGGATTGTTGGAAGAGGGCGCTGTAAACTTTACTGCATGCAAATTACTCTCTCTAGGTGGTTTCTACCTACACTTAAATAAGGCATTGGAGTTTCTGTCAGTTTTAAATGGCAAATCAACTAGCCCCACAGATAGAAAATAGGGCAGACCTGGAATGAAGCTCCCTATTACTGAATTAGACCATGGGCCTGTCTGTCTCAGTTCTGTTGACACTGCCTGGCACTGACTCTCCAGGGTTTCAGGCAGAAAGAAAATAAATTTCCCTACATGGAAATACCCAGGATTGAATCTCAAACCTTATGCAAGCCAAACATTTAATCTACCATTAAGCGATCCCCTTTTCCCTATGTGTGACCTGGGTTCAAGTTCCAGTTTAGGATAGTGCAGACAGGATTATTATGTTGCCTCATACATTTCAGGCTCATTATCCTATCTGTAAAATGGGAGCAATCACAGAATTATTGTTAAGGAGGAATATTCCTGGATCCTGACCTGCCAATCTAGATTGCTCCCTCCCTTCTGTTTATTATAAATAGACCACTCATGCACTCACTAATAGCATCCCAGCTAGTTCAAGCCCTTAGTTTCTGGTTCAAGTGCTGGGATCCCTAAATAATAAAAAGACGGTAACATTATAAACATTATGTAGACGTAGAGTAACTGCAGGCTCTTAATGTAGGGCTTCTGTTTGGTGACCCTGCCCCTCCTCTTACTCTTTCTGAATAAAACATACTGAGGCTGTGTTTACAATCTTGAGAACTGTAGTTTGTTAAGGGTACTGAGAATCATAGTTTGGGAGGGGGATAAACTAGGGGTGGGAGGGAAATGTGTTTTAAGAGAATGTTATGTATGCAGCCTGTGTCAGTATGATGGTAAAATGAATAATTGGGCGTGAGGAGTAGTCCCATGAAGTCTGCTCAGAACTCCTAGGAAGGATGGGATAGGATGCTAATATGATAAATAAAATAAGCCAATACATTGCTTATCCTTCTTTTTCTTTATCAAGGCACCCTATTATAGCTGAAGACTTTACAAAACCTTCCCCATATTTTATTTTACTTTCTGAGCAAAACACTCTCAGCCTTTTCCCTTCCTATTATCTGCCCCCTAGGCCTGTTATCCCATTTTTAAACCTGTTTTCATGTTCATTTTTAATTTATTAGCACCTGTATTTAATTATGGTTTCTAGAACTGAGGGTCATGCCCCAAATGAGGTCTTGCCAGTGCTTAGCTTTACAAGCTCACAGTGACAATTAGGCCAGCCTAGCTAGTATTTCTTCACAAAATTAGAACTCAGAGAAGCTAAAGTTTTATGCAAATATTGTTAATTAAGCCTGTCTCTGGTGAAACCCAAAGGAATGACTCAAGTAGCCCCTGACTGATTTTTTTGTTTTGTTTTGTTGTTCTAAAATGCATGCTCACATCTGATTATGGAAAGAAAACAAGGAACAAGAAAGGGAGGGGGGAGACCACTATGGCAGGCAGAAAAATATTTTCCTGTCAGTTCTACAATATTAATAGAGTTTGTTGCCTTTCTTAGTAATAAATAACAAATCATTCTTTCAGGAGCCAATGAAGCAAGTTTATACCAGAAACATCCCAAGGAACGACGCCAAGTTTCCACAAACGTAAGATAGCATTAATTTTTTACGACGGCTGAAAAATTCACAGGGTTTGTAAAAACAGGTTTTCATTACAAAAAGCAAAAGGACTTCTGTGTGCCTTGGTACATTTCAGAGCTGATAAGAAAAACATGCTGTTGTTGCTATAAAGCAAAGAAAAAAGTTACGGGAGAAGGTGAGACCTTCAATTTTGTCCCTGTTTCTTTGAGACTGGCAACTTGGCAATCTTGACATCCCTCCACTGAGTTTATTCATAGTTTTGTGAATTATGCATGTCATGGTTTAGTGAAATACGTATTTAATTAAAGCAAACACTAATGTACTGGTCTCATCTGATTATTTTAATCTTGATACAGCTGTAGAACTTATAGGAATGGATTCTTGTCAACTTGCTTATACAATGACTTCACTTTCCCAATTGCCTTCGGAAGATTTGGCATGCAAAACAGCTATACATAGCTTTAAATAAACATTTACTGCCAAATACTCATTGTGAAATAACTTTTCATGTCTGCATTGCATCAGACATACATTGTTTAGTGAAAACCTTTTAAAAGCTTCAACTGGCCATGAGAATGGGCGTTCAAGCAAATTATCTCCCTGGTGTCAAATATGAAGTGAACTGTGTCTTTTATGTGGCTTATTTGGTTGAGGAATCTTAATGAAATGCTTCAGTGCTAAATTTTGAAAAGACACACAATGGTAGCAGTTGTCTCCATCACCACAAAGTAACTGAGTAGTTTCCCTTCTGCAATTTCCAGAATGTCAGAGATGATCTTCAGAAAGGAGAAATTGTGCCAGGACTCAAACTGAGAACCTTCCAGTTTGCATGCAGCTGGCTGTCCTTTGTGGTGAGCCACTGAATTGTGTGTTACAATACCTGCCTAGGCAGCATAGGGTTGTTCTCAGGCTGCTGAGTGGTCCCACCTTCTCAAGTGGGCCATTAGATCCTCTGTACAGGATGAATATAATAATAATAATAATAATAATAATAATAATAATAATAATAATAATAATTTTTATTTATATCCCACACTCCCCAGCCGAAGCCGGGCTCAGGGCGACTAACAACAATAAAACAGTACAACAGTACAACACAACACACCACGCGTGGTTGCTGAACAACTCCAGGCACGCCTGGAGGATGCGGACCATTTGGATCCCTTCCAATCGGGATTCAGGCCTCATCATGGGACTGAAACTGCCTTGGTCGTGCTGGTTGATGATCTCCGGTGAGCTAGGGACAAAGGTGAGAGTTGTTTCCTAGTTCTGCTGGATCTCTCAGCGGCCTTTGATACAATCGACCATAACATCCTTCTGGACCGTCTAGAGGGGCTGGGAGCTGGGGGCACTGTTATACAGTGGTTTCGCTCCTTCCTCCTGGGCCGTGTTCAGAAAGTGGTGGTGGGGGATGAGTGTTCAGACCCCTGGGCCCTCACTTGTGGGGTGCCTCAAGGTTCCGTCCTCTCCCCCATGCTTTTTAACATCTATATGAAGCCGCTGGGAGAGATCATCAGGGGGTTTGGACTGGGTGTTCATCAATATGCAGATGATACCCAGCTCTACCTCTCTTTCAAATCAGAACCAGTGAAGGCGGTGAAGGTCCTGTGTGAGTGCCTGGAGGCGGTTGGAGGATGGATGGCGGCTAATGGATTGAGGTTGAATCCTGACAAGACAGAAGTACTGTTTTTGGGGGACAGGGGGCGGGCTGGTGTGGAGGACTCCCTGGTCCTGAATGGGGTAACTGTGCCCCTGAAGGACCAGGTGCGCAGCCTGGGAGTCATTTTGGACTCACAGCTGTCCATGGAGGCGCAGGTCAATTCTGTATCCAGGGCAGCTGTCTACCAACTCCACCTGGTACGCAGGCTGAGACCCTACCTGCCTGCGGACTGTCTCGCCAGAGTGGTGCATGCTCTAGTTATCTCCCGCTTGGACTACTGCAATGCGCTCTACGTGGGGCTACCTTTGAAGGTGACTCGGAAACTACAACTAATCCAGAATGTGGCAGCTAGACTGGTGACTGGGGGCGGCCGCCGAGACCACATAACACCGGTCTTGAAAGACCTACATTGGCTCCCAGTACGTTTCCGAGCACAATTCAAAGTGCTGGTGTTGACCTTTAAAGCCCTAAACGGCCTCGGCCCAGTATACCTGAAGGAGCGTCTCCACCTCCATCGTTCTGCCCGGACGCTGAGGTCCAGTGCCGAGGGCCTTCTGGCGGTTCCCTCATTGCGAGAAGCAAAGCTACAGGGAACCAGGCAGAGGGCCTTCTCGGTCGTGGCGCCTGCCCTGTGGAACGCCCTCCCATCAGATGTCAAAGCAATAAATAACTACCTGACATTCAGAAGACATCTTAAGGCAGCCCTGTTCAGGGAAGTTTTTAATCTGTGATATTTTAGTGTATTTTTGGTTTTTTTGGAAGCCGCCCAGAGTGGCTGGGGAGACCCAGCCAGATGAGCGGGGTACAAATAATAAATTATTATTATTATTATTATTACTCTAAAATCATTCATTATAAAATTAATTCAAATCAAACCAATGGCAACCATTGGGCCAGAGCTCCGCGAAGATTGCCGAAGGAGGGAGTCAGGCTGTGCCCTGGCCAAAGGCCTGGTGGAATAGCTCTGTCTTGCAGGCCCTGCGGAAAGATAACAGGGAGGGGGGAAGCTGCAGCCCTTTAGCTGAACCGCCTTCATAATTTTCTGTCTAAATCACAGATAAACACAACAGAAAGAATCAACATGGCTAAAGGATGTCACATCGAGGCCTTAATTCAGAACATGGTACCATATGAGGCACCTTGAAAAGTTTTGCTGGTGTTCATGAAGGCAGAAAAGTTTTGGGGAATGCTTGGGAAATGGTTTCATTTATTTCCTTCCATTCATATCCCACTATTCTTCCATTGTGGAACCCAAAGCAATGCACCTGTTGATCCTAGGCAGCCACCTGTACAAGCACTGATCAGGCAGAGGTTGCTTAGCTTCAGCAATATGGCGGCTTCGTGTGCCTTCTACATGTGCCTTTGGGTCCTGTGCACGGGGGTTCTGGTGGGAGACAGGACTGATGCCATCTTTTCTATAGCTCCTATAACCTTCCCTATCCAGCTCACAAATGTACCCATTAGTGTTGTCTGAGTCAGTTGTCAGAGCTGCCCCTAGGTCCCAGCTCACAGAGGACCAACGCGAGGCTGTCGTTATGTACAAAAGTCTTTATTGAGGTTCAGTTTCCATTTCAAAGCCGGAGCGCGCAGCTCTACGTCTTAAACCCTAGACCGGCGAAGTCCCGTCTGAATCTCCTCCCCTCTGACACCAGTTTAAGATCCTAGCCCTGCTCCACCTTTTCCGCTGCTTTCTCCTCCTCTGGGTCCTCCTGCCCGCTGGGGCATCCCCCTTTCTGGACTCTTCTGACGCTGAGTCGCTTAACTCCTCCCCCTGCCTCCGGCGGGCTTTAGGACCCGGTTCCCAATCCTCATTCTCTGCTGTCCTGCGCTCCTGTACATTTGAACTTGCCTCTCGCGCCAACCCAGTGACCTTCCTCCTGACCGTTACACTACTTCTGTCACTGCTTCCCTCTTCCGGGATACTGGCCGGATCTGACCTCCCCTCCGTTGTCTGACTCTCCGATGGAGGTGTGGTCAGCCCTGCCTTATCTTCTCTCCCTGGTGGGGAATGCACTGGCCTCGATCCTTGGGACTCTTCCCCCCCACTCTGCTCTGGTGGGGAAGCTGGTCCTGATTTCCAACTACTGCTCTGGGAGTCCCTGCTGCCCCCTTGCTCCTGGGGCGTTCCCCTTGGGAACCCCCTACCCCTGGCCACTGGCGCCCCCTTCTGTGAATCTTCCGATTCGCTGGAGAGGCTCATGGAATCCCTCGGTCCACTGTCCTCTTCTCCTACGCTCCCCTCGGATTCTTCCCCTTCGCTCTCCATCTCCTCTCTTCCCTGTGCCTCTGCTCCTTAACCCCTGACATCAATTTGAATCAGCTCACCTCCTGCAGAATAAATATGCTTGTTATTTTCAGATTATGTGCTGATAGGAACACAGTGAAAGAAGGTCACCTGCAATGGCCTCTTGCTAGTGAGCGACCCATAAGTTATTTTGCACTTAATTTGGTTTGTTTCCATTGATGTCAATGGGGCTAAGCATATGCACAGATGCCCTTTTTTGGCTCACCGACGCAACTTTGTGTTTAACAAGGCTTAACAGCTCTAAGACATTGTACTTCTCAAAACACCTAATTGCTATGAAGTGGGAAATCATCACAAGTCTAGTTTGCCAATTCAGGGCTTGTTTAATGTCCCAAGGCACAGTGAAATGGTGCCAAGACAGTAAATTTAATTTTATTGGAGATCTCATTCCTACACTTGCTATGGTTGTTGGGATACAAGTAGAGGATTGTGCCACCGCAGCCCTGGCACTACACAGTGCAAGGCAAATGGACCTGGTCAGCTGGACATGCTCTCTAGGGATGTTGGAGAATTTCGACAGCAACAGAAATGGAAGCAGAAATTGGCAGTGGCTGGTTATTCATCCCATTTCTAGAATGGAAATCAGTCCAGCAAATATAATCAGCATTATGGTAATTGTTGGCTCCCCACCCCCACCACACACATTTGCATTCACAAGAGCACAGCACCAAAGCCAGCTAACTCGCAGGGCAGTGCAGTACATGCATCCTGATTTTCATCAGAAGAATGTTGGAGGGCATGCAAACAGTTGTCGACCCAATTGTGAAATTCAGAAAAGTGTGAATTCAAAGAGTAGCTCTAAAGTGTGCACTAGATAAGGTAAAGGTACCCCTGCCCGTACGGGCCAGTCTTGACAGACTCTGGGGTTGTGCGCCCATCTCACTCAAGAGGCCAGGGGCCAGCGCTGTCCGGAGACACTTCTGGGACATGTGGCCAGCGTGACAAAGCTGCATCTGGCGAGCCAGAGCCGCACACGGAAACGCTGTTTACCTTCCCGCTGGTAAGCGGTCCCTATTTATCTATTTGCACCCGGAGGTGCTTTCGAACTGCTAGGTTGGCAGGCGCTGGGACCGAGCAGCGGGAGCGCACCCCGCCGCAGGGATTCGAACCGCCGACCTTTCGATCGGCAAGTCCTAGGCGCTGAGGCTTTAACCCACAGCGCCACCTGCGTCCCTGGTGCACTAGATAGGTTCACCTTTAAATGTGAACTAAACTCAATTTCTCCTGTTCCCCCACCTATCTTTTCCTAGCATCTTCCCTTTGTCAGCTAGCTCAAAGACGCACTCAAATGTCCATAGCATTCTAAGCTTTGTAGAGAAATGTCCCAAATCATTGCCCTAAATTGCACCCTCAGACTTTTAGTCTGCCTCATGATTAAGCTGGCTGTGTATGAAAGTGTCATGAATTGTGTTTCTAATACAAAGGGTTCACACTGGCACCACTCTAACAGGATGCTGTTATAATAATCCAAGAATCCATGTAAGATAAATAAGGAAAAGCATATTTTGAAGTTTGTGGTTTGCAAAAGCCAACAGACCCACAGTCCGGAATGAGTTGCAGTTCTGGTTTCCAAATGCCATCAGAGCAATATACAATCCATCAAAGCACACCATTTTAATACATATTTCTGGAGTGAGACATCTAAGAATTCAACAAAATAAGTTTTCTCTGCTTATTTGCCATCTAGTTTCACATGGAAACTGAAAACAGATTTAATTAAATACTGACTGTAGTTTTCAGTGCATAGGATCATTTTAAGGGTGCCTGCTTCTGTATGAATCTCATTGAGATGGATCTGCAAAGCATCGCAGCAGTGCTTGATATTGTTATGAGGTTTTTTGGGCAAAGGAATAAGGCTGAATTCCTAGGCCACTTTTAATTCTTGGAATAGCCAGGCGAGCTTCCTGGTGAGGTGATCGCCTGGGTGAAGAGCCATTAAGGGGAACAAAATTAGCACAAATGTATAGGATAAGTGACAATCTAATGTAGAGGCAGCAAGACGCGTACATGTAGTCAATTAAAAGTTGGTTTTATTCCAGAAAAAACATGCCACTTGTCTGGAGCTCTCTGCCCCCGTGACTTATGGCTACCCTGATGATGACTCAACTAAATCCTCAGCATTGTTCCTCTTCCTCCGGAAACAACGCGTGAAAACGAATCTCTTCCGTGGCTTCTGTGATGTCTATTTCCCCTTTTCTTGTACCCCTCCTCTTCTGCATGCTGAGAGGTTTGCAAACTGGCTTGGACAAGCTATTGTCTGCTAAGTCCTGTGTTTCTCTGGACTGTGAACTCCCTTTTGTCCTTTCCTTTGATCTTCCCATAACAAACCTCCCTTCATCCCCTGGGCTGCCGTCAAAGTCTGGCAGCTGCTGCTGTTCGCTTGCTGGCTCCAGCCTGACATCTATGTTGGAAATGTAAAGAAAAATAAGGGAATTTCTACCTATGTGGTGGACTTGTCCTAAGGTAAAAAATTATTGGGATATGATATATAACGCAATGAAGAAAATATTTAAGAATACTTTTCAAAAGAAACCAGAAGCTTTTTTGCTGGGCATATTAGGTGATGAAATCTCTAAGAAGGATTATAATATATTTATTTATGCCACAACAGTGGCAAGGATTATTTTAGCCCAGAAATGGAAGCAGCAAGAAATTCCTACAGTAGAAGAATGGCAAACTAAGATGATTGAATACACAGAACTTGCAAAACTGTCCAGGAAAATCCATGACCAGCGAGTTCAACTGTTTGAAAAAGACTGGAGTAAATTTATTTTATAATTGAAAGAACATTGTAAATCTCTGATAACACTAACAGGACTGATTTAAAGGTTTTTGCAGATTAGAAATAAAAACTTATCTACAATGAGAAGGAATTTTAAGGAATGAAAGTAGGTAGATAGGGGAAATTGGAAATGCAAGGAAATTATGAACAAAAGAGAAATTCGGTTTTGGGGGGATGGAGGGAAGTTTGAGGCTTGAAAGTCTCAAATTATAGGTGATGAAAATATATGTTATAAATGTTTGGTTGAAAAATGAAAACTTAATAAATATTATCATGAAAAGGGGAACAAAGGAAGTGGATTTGTGTGAGGCGGCAAACATGTGGTGCCCAAGTCATGAGCAGTTCGAAAGAGAAAGCCAGACTTGAGAGCAGAGAGTTGGATTGATGTGAGCTGGGAGCAAAGCAGCAAGCTATAGAGAGGGAGCGAGAACAATGCTTGATTTCTGTTTCAATCCAAGGCAGAGGCTATGGGAAAAACAAGACCCCTGGGTGGGGGTTAATGTCGTGAATCCCTCCATTGTAGTCTCAGGTTCTTTATGTGTGTATATAAACCACATACCATAAAGACACCACCGTTCTGTGCTGCATGTGTATGAAGGAACTGCATAGTTGGAGTCAATGGTATGTAAGCTATGTATGTGTATATATGTGTATGCACACACACACACACACACGGAATGCTGAGGAAAGGAAGGAAAACCAGAGTGAGGGTAATAGGAATGGAACAGAATAATATGGATGTGGGTATGGCTGGCATACTGGCACATTGGACAGGACAACTCCATGCTTCAGCATTTTGTTGCAGATTCAGTTTCTTTTGCATTTAGGGCACATTACTTCAAATGGTATGTGTGTGGTATGCACACATGTGTGATTCAAGCTGCAACTGTCTTGTGCACCAGCTGACAAGAGACGTTTTTAATGCTGGACCGCTGGATCCTGTCCTTGTTCAGACTCTGGTATTTTAAAAATTCTGTGCCAGGTGAAAACCGTACCTAGCAGCCAGAGGGTCTGGGTTTGAGCAGTTTCAGGATGTGCGAATATAAACAAAACGAAGCTGATCTCCAGCCAACAAGCTAGGCGTTGTGCTGCAGAAACTTGTTTAATAAGACAGTGTTCCCCCTCTTCTCTCTTCCCTAATACAGCTATATGAACTGAATCCATGCTCCTTCCATTCAGGGAATAAATTCATGCACTTCTGATTTCTTTACCTGGATATATCTAAAAATATTATAGTTGAATACAGTGGTACCTCGGGTTAAGTACTTAATTCATTCCGTAGGTCTGTACTTAACCTGAAACTGTTCTTAACCTGAAGCACCACTTTAGCTAATGGGGCCTCCCACTGCTGCTGCGCCGCCAGAGCACGATTTCTGTTCTCATCCTGAAGCAAAGTTCTTAGCCCGAGGTACTATTTCTGGGTTAGTGGAGTCTGTTACCTGAAGTGTATGTAACCTGAAGCGTATGTAACCCAAGGTACCACTGTATGTGGTGCAGGTTGCTTTGCTACAAACCAAGTACTTCAAATCAATTCCAAAAAAATATCAGTCAGAGAAACCCATGACTTGGCCTTCTTTATATGGAATGAAAATAGAGCTAAGACATGGAGGGAAGATGCAGGGAGGGGTAAGCAGGCTGGCATCACTGATTGCGAGGCTGCTCTGGTCCCTGCAAAGTTGTCAGGGCTATCAGAGAAAATCTATTTAAAATAGATTTTAAATAAAATATACTTCTATCTCTTTTTCAGAAATCTGACATGTGGGACAAAGCTTACCTCTTTTGTGGCATCTGTGTATCTGAAGAAGTGTGCATGCACACGAAAGCTCATACCAAGTACTAACCTAGTTGGTCTTTAAGGTGCTACTGGAAGAAATTTTTTTTATTTTGTTTTGACTCTTTTGTGGCACTGTGACCTGGTTGCAATGATATGAAAGAGGAAGAAGAGGCAAGTTAAGTCGAGGTCAGGTTGGCCACTGACAATGGGTTGGCAGGCCTAAGCCAGTCCATGAGTTGCAACAAGTTCACCATCAGTTGGTGTGGGAGACTCCTCCTCCTGTGTGTGACCAGTTAGATGGTCATGACCCTAGCAGATCCTGAAAAAGGGCTAGTCATGCAGCCATCTTCCTCTTTTGCTCTTTGCCTCGCTTTTGCTTTTTGGCTCTTAGCCAGCAGCACATGGCTCATCCTTACAGAGGATGGAAGGCACAAGGTAGAAAGTCCAAGGCATAGCTCAAACTTCTTTTCTCTACAAATGTAACTGTAACCACAAGTTGATGTCTGCCTTCAGAATATACTGTGAACTGAATGTAAGTCAACTTTACCCTTACTTCTAAACAAGACTGTCGTGCTATTATTATTTTAAGAGGGAAATAAAAGGGGAAACTTATCAGGAACAATCCAGACTGGACAAGCCAGACTGGATTGCTTAGCTTAAATGATTCTAACGAATCCATCAACTTGCTTCCAGAAATCTGCAAGGGAATGTGCTCTGCTGCTTGCTCATTAGCGTGAGTGAGGAGGGATAATATTTAATCAATATATCCACTCCTACTTTCCTTGACATTCCCTCAGATTCCATGCCTGAAACCTCTGTCAGTAAGTGTAGACAATACTGAGGTAGATGGACCAATGGCCCAACTCACTATAAGGCATATCCCTATGGCTCTGTGTTGATCTGCCACCAAGGATCTTCATTTAAGAAAACAGAAACCAAACAGAAAACCAACTGTTGACATTCAGAATTGGATGAGGCCAAGGCTGTTGAAATATAACACTCTTCTGCAGAATTACACAAAGACTGATGTTGTTTCCCTTTCACAACAACATTTTCACGTGTGCCTTGGTTGCAAAATGTCTGGCTGGATGTCTGGTTTGGAAGACAAAAGGTTCACTGGCAAGTTGGTAAAGCATTTCTGGACTGTCTAAGAGCAATGAAGATGGATGATCTATTGATTGATGACCTTAATGGAATGCAGGTTGCAGTGTGGGAGTCAGCCTCACAGTACTGGTTGCCGGGAAGAAGGAGGAGGGCTATTGCCTTCAGGCCCAGTTTGTTGGTTGCCCTGTTGGCTGCTGTGAGGAAACAGGACATCGGACTAGGTGGACTTTTCATCTGGTCCAACAGGGATTCTTTCATTCTTTCATTAGGGGTTACACAGATTTATTACTTAAATGAAACTGCACTGTACAGAAATGCAGAAAAATAATAGATTAACTCAGTGAGGCTTACGTCTGAGTAGACACACAAAGGATCATTATTTTATTTTATTACATTTCTACCCCACCCTTCTTCCCATAGGCACATTGGGTGGTTAACACCAAAGTAGCAAAACTAAAACAAAGCCACATGTGAAAACAACTGAACAACATTTAAAAGCATTAAGGACATCTAAAAGCATGTGCGGTGAGTCCTAAAAAAATAAAGGGGTTTCTTCTCCATGCATCCCAGTATCAACTGGTTAATTATAATGATAATAAACATATGGACATCAGGACATTTTCTACAAGCCTCCCCCCCCCCCACCTGCAGACTGACTATAGTGCTCACATAGGGACATTTGGTGACATAGCGTTACATCTGTGCACTTTGCTAGTTTTGTTTCGTTACGCAGCGTCTAGATTGCACAAGTGTAAAAGAAATAAGTTAATCTAGGATGTCTAGACTCTCTTTCCCACATGACTCCAGCATGGAAGATTTTGACCAGCACTGTCCCAGCTTTCATAATATATACATCTGCAGTGTATTTTCACTGTATGGAAGCCAAGTTCCTATAGAGATCCTGCCAAGGAGCTTTCCCACTCATTCTTGTTTGATCAGCCAAGCTACGTTTCGAATGCTAACTTCCTTTATGACCAAAAACCCAGGAAAGAAGAACTGAGTTGTTAGATAGCCCATTTTCCATTAAGAAAACATAAAACAGAGCAGGCAGGTAACCCTCCTATCAGCTCTAGAGCTATTAATTCAAACCAGCAATGAATACTAGATTTCCTTCCCATGTAGAGTGTTAATTGTGCTAAGAAAACAAATCTGCTTCTGTTGTGGGGTGATGTGTGCTGCCCCCACCGCATATGCAATAATTTAATTTGCCTTCCCTCTGCATATGCATTAATTTAACTTGCAAGCCAAGCACCTGAATGTGGCAGCCAGAGCGCACTGGGAACACACAAAGACCATGGTGACCTCCCAGTAGATGCAGTCCTGAGAGGGTGTCTCTAACTCTCTCTCTCTCTCTCTTGCACCACTGCTGAATGGTGGCATGATTTTGCATGAATCGGCAAGAATATCAGCAAGAAATGGGTTTGATCATTTCTGGACGTGGGCTAAAGGAGCTTGCCTTGGGCATCTTGTTTGATCTGAGCGTGCTCAGAATCTAAGTTAGCATTTCAAGCTAGGGAAGGATGGACAAATGGACAAAACTGATGATGCCATAATGATGACTTTCAGCAAGATCACCACGTGGTAGTAGCTTCTATCAAGCCATGTAGCTTTGCTAAAAATGGGAGATCTGACTGCTTCCCGCTCCCATAGTAGTCCACTGAATACATAGTATTCTATTTTGCAGAGCA
The DNA here is from genome assembly GCF_951804945.1 of Podarcis cretensis. Lineage (NCBI taxonomy): Eukaryota > Metazoa > Chordata > Lepidosauria > Squamata > Lacertidae > Podarcis > Podarcis cretensis. The sequence continues at coordinate 64,276,296 of NC_137170.1, read as the reverse complement.
GAGCAGTCATAGAATCATAGAATTCTAGAGTTGGAAGGGACCCCAAGGGATGACCCAGGTTTATCACAAATCGTTTTCAATGTGTATCAATCAATCATTTTATTTGTATGCCACCTTTCTAAAGTTAAAACCATGCTCAAGGCTGCTTACAACATACAAAAAATGACATAACTACAGGCATAACGAAAGTATCACTGACAAGAAACAAAACATCAAAACAAAACATTTGCACAACCAAATTGAACAATTTCTATCTAAATAATAAGATGCAAAATAAAGATATGAAAAAATAACAGCAATAACAGCAACAACCCCAACCCCCTAAACAATACTCAGACCAAGATTCTGTTCCCCAACCTCAGTCAGTCAGGGTCCTGCCCTCCAAGGCCAGGAAGAAAAAGGTCTGCAAGGCAGGGAGCATGTCTTCTAGGACTCATAGCCAAGATGTGCATAATGCACATTATATAAAGTTCTTCAACACCTGTTCATTGCTTTCATGCTTTATATTTGTAGGCACACCTCATTTTTTAACCTTGTTCCCATAGCATCTAGAATAGACTGCTCTAGTGTGTTAGATCTAGGGCAGCCTTTGAAGACTGACTGGAAGTTTCAACTGATCAGATTACAACAGTTAATCCGTAAAATGGGATGGGTAGATGGGAGTATATTTCACCAGTGTTTAAAGGTTTGCAGTGATTGCCAGCTCGTTTCCAGAAACAGTTTAAAGTCCTGGTTTAGACCTATAAATGATCTGGGGGCCAGGCTACCTGGAAGATTGCCCACTCTTATAAATGTGTCCATTTGTTAAGATCTTTAGGGAAGGACCTGGTCTTTGTGATTCCACTTTAAAACTGAGGTGGGCTGCCTGCAGGTTATAAACTCCTTCCCCAGACTGATTCATCAGGTGCCCTGTAAAAACTCTTTAGTCTTTTGCCAGGCATTCAGGCATAGTTAATGACTGCTGTCCTCATACCCACCTTTGCCCAGTAGATCTTTAAATTGTGGTTTAATTTGAAATTTTGCATGTTAGAAATTATTTGATTTGCATGCTACCTCAGAGATATTGTGGTTGAAAGGTGGGATAAACAACAAATTTTTAAAAGCCATATATATATATATATATGTGTGTGTGTGTGTGTGTGTGTGTGTGTTTCAGGAGTCTTATAATGGAGAACATGATCAATGTGCCCGTTTACTCAGAAATAAATCCCATTGTGTTCAGTGCAACTTACTCCTAGTTTTAGGACTGCGGACCTAGTTCTTGATGCTACATTATTTAACGAGGATTCTACTTGTTCTCATTTCAGACCTGCAAATGTTGTGGTATGTTGTATCAAGAGAGAGAATTTTCATCTTAATCCTCCGGATAACAAGACTGACATCTGGAACACTCAGGCACACACTTTTCTAGGAAAACGGTGTCAGCTACATGCACAGTCTCTCTCTCGAGGCTCATTTAGAATTCCAAGAGGCATTTTGGAAAACTTGTGCAATTGTGATACTATCTACCTCTGAGAAAGGCATCAGCAACGTTCAGGTCTAAATTAAACTGGGCATGAGCAACTTGTGGTCCTCCAGAGGTTGCCGGACTCGAGTTCACATCACTTCCAACCAGCATGGCTAATTCTTAGCGATGAGAGGAGTTTGAGTCCAACAACATCTGGAGGGCCACATGCTTCCCAGAGCCTCACTCCCCATCCTCTGTCATAAGTGCCATGGATTAACTAACTGCATTTTTGGAGCATTTTTCTGAGTTTGTGGTTTTCCTACTAATATAATATCATTCACTGTGTATCAGCCAGCGTAAGTATTTCCAAAGTCTGGATTGCCCATTGGCTGCGAATCAGTCCTTTAAGTACTTGGAAAAGATCACCCATCTTCTTATCTTCCAAAGTACCAAACTCCTACTAAGGTCAATAGAAATTATGTGAAAATGCTGACTGGAGGTTCTGACTCAGGGTGTAAATTCTAAATATTAATTACAGTACTTAAAATGTCTGCAGAGCACATAGCCTGCAGAAGATAAGAAAACAGTGTATGTAACAACTCTGGAAAATCAACAAGGCTTTACTAGCTGAGAATCCTTGCTTCACTTTGAACGTAAAACAAATAAATCTACTCTACTCTTGTTCCAGTATGATTTCTAAAGGAATGTTGCAGGCCATTGGTCTGAACTATCAGGCTCTTAGATTATTATGTTCATATGTCAGCCCCCCCACTGTCTCATACAATCAACCAAAGGACAATGTCTTTGCCCAAAGTACAACTTCACATCAAATGACTATTAGTCAATTATATACTCTATCTGCAGCTATAATTTAATATCTGAATGCATATAAAATTGAAAGATGTGAGTTGAAAGTAACAAATATTCATATATTCCTCACCCTACATAAATTAGTTATGTACACCATCAACCCGTAACACAACAAAGGTATCAATTTGTAATTCAAGCCACATACCCTGCAGTGATACTCAAAAAGAAATAATTTTGCTTAATATTTACAAGGTGTTGCACCTTGACTTTTTGGACACTGCTAAGCCTGACTAATCCAAGTAGCTTGGAATTTAGTAAAAGGATACAGCTGCAAGAAGTTTGAGTTTAATTGAATTTGACTAACATTATTTAAGATTGGCTTGCTGTTGATTGGTCTATATTTTCAGTTGCAAATGGGTGGTCACATGGGAGTTGCAGACCAAACTCATACCAGTAGTCCCATACCTACTCTTGTGTATTTGAGCAGTTCCACTCTTACTCATGAGTATCTATTGTAGACCTCTGCCTCAAAGTCAAAGCATACTTATAATTTGTTCACAGATGAGATTATGAAATGTGCAAAGACGTTTTAAATAACCCTATTTGACTGACTGAACCCAAAGAGTATTCGCTAATGGTTCCTCATCATCCTGGAGAAAAGTGCCAAGCGGGGTCCTGTAGGGTTCTTTCCTGGGTCTGGTTTTGTTCAATATCTTTATAAACGACTTGGATGAAGGAATTGAGGGTATGCTCATCAAATTTGCAGGTGACACCAAACTAGGAAGGATAGCAAATACCTCAGAAGATAAAATCAGGATTTAGGATGATGTCAACAGAGTATAGAACTAGGTGCAAATTAACAAAATTAATTTCAATAGGGACAAATGTAAGGTTCTACACTTAGGAAAGATCAGATGCACAAGTATAGGATGGGGGACACCTGGACTGACAGCAGGGCAGGTGAAAAGGATCTAGGGGTCTTAGTAGACCACAAGCTTAACATAAGTCAACTGTGATGCAGCAGCAAAAAAATGCTAATGCAGTTCTAGGCTGCATTAGGTATCCAGGTCAAGGGAAGTAATAGTACCACTCTATTCTGCCTCGGTCAGACAACACCTTGAGTACTGTGTCCAGTTCTGGGCACCACAGTTCAAGAAGGATATTGATGTGTGCAAAAGAGGGTGAACAATATGATCAAGGAGGGTCTGGAAGCCAAACCTTATGAGGAACGGTTGAGGGAGTTGGGTATGTTGAGCTTGGATAAGAGGAGGCATGATAGTTATCTTCAAGTATTGAAAGAGCGGACACATGGAGGATGGAGCAGGCTTGATTTCTCTTGCTCCAGAGGGTAGAGCCCAAACTAAAGGATTCAAGTTACAAGAAAGAAGATTCCAACTGAACATCAGGAAGAACTTACTGATGGTAAGAGCTGTTTGACAGTGTAACAAAAGACCTTGGAAGGTGGTGGGCTCTCCTTCATGGGAAGTTTTTAAACAGAGGCTGGATAGTTAGCTATCAGAGATTCTTTATTTGAACTTCCTGCATTACAGCGGGCTGGACTGAATGACCCTTGGAGATCCTTCCAATTCCACAATTCTATGACTCTATGATTATGTTGCCTGTCTCCTGTAAATAATTCCCAGATCCAAATATACACTCGTCCTCTTTCTTCTCATCCATATTGCAAGTTCAGGGAACAACCTTGCATAAAGTGTAACTCGTTTTATGAGCCAGGAAACCTAATCCTTGCTCAGTTGATCTTCATGCAAAATGTGATTCTTTGAATGCTTGACAACCATTCAAATTTCACAGCATATGCTAAAGTCTTGAACCCAGTTACGTGCTCACCACGATATGCCAACACATCCTTTTTGAGGAAAACAGGAACATTCAGCAAGCTTATAAATGGAGTTCAGAAGGGCTCATTGACCAGAGCTTGGAAAAACAGTTACTTCAGCAGCAAGCAGTAACTTTCTCTCTCTTCCACTTGGATCACAAACTCAGGGGCCTGATGCCAAAGAGCATTCCCAGAAGTAAAAGAAACAGCAAACATTGCCTAATTAGAAGACTGCACAGAGGCTGATGTGTTCCTTCCCTCTCATGATATTTCCTCTTTAGCTCAGGAGATGTGCTCCCTGAGATGCCTTGTTCTCCTAAACACAGTGGTACCTCGGGTTACAAACACCTCAGGTTACAAACACTTCGGGTTGCAGACTCCACTAACCCAGAAGTAGTACCTCGGGTTAAGAACTTTACCTCAGGATGAGAACATAAATCGCACACCGGCGGCGCGGCAGCAGTGGGAGGCCCCGATAGCTAAAGTGGTACCTCAGGTTAAGAACAGTTTCAGGTTAAGAATGGGCCTCTGGATCGAGTTAAGTTCGTAACCAGAGATACCACTGTAACTCTTTAGCAGACAAAATGTGAGTCTCTTTCTAAAGTGAGGTCTATTCAAGCATAATCAACTTGTGTGTGGCTCATTGCCCTGTGGTAGGGCACATACCCTTCACACATAAGACTTGAGGTTCAATCCCTGGCATGTCAAAGGCTAAAGAAAGACCTCTTCCAGAGACCTCTGAGAGAGCTGCTGCCAGTCAGAGTATACAAAGCTGGACTAGATGGAACAATGACTTGACTCACTAACAGACAGCTCTATATGCTCATTCAGGTTCTTTTTCTTTCCTAGAATCATAGAGTTGGAATGGACCCCCAAGGATCATATTTTCCCCTCCCTATTTTGTTTGCCCAGTTGTTTACTATGTTGTTCATTTTTGGGGTGGCCTGTTTTTGATGTTGATTTTTTAAGCACAAGATGTGCTTCTTACATTCACAGTCATTCTTTCCATCAGGATGCAAGAATGAATACTATGTTTGCCATCAGTTTAATAATAATAATAATAATAATAATAATAATAATAATAATAATACATATTGTAGAAAACCCTTTGCTGCACTATTAACTAGGGTGACGAAATGCAAAGGGGGACAGGTTTCTTATAGTTGTATAACGTTTTGGCCGGTGTAGTTTGTCAAGTGATAAAACCTACAATTCTCTTTGATATACAACCAGGTAGAGGAGTTCAATTCTTTGAATCTGGCCACCATATTGATTTATATCTTCTCAATCCACCTTTTCTCAGCTTTCCTGAAGGAATGGACTCCCTTGTCTATATATCACTGTGACAGATATACAAAACTCTCCAGTTGCTACTTCACCAGTGCAACTCATGCCATATTGAGCATGCTAGTCCAGTATGAAATGATTACTGAAACAAAATCAATTTGGGGCTATGTATTGCAGTGGTAGGCATGGCTCAAAACAATATATACACCTGTGTATAGGCCTCAGTTTACCCCTGTGACAACTTCCAATGTCATGAGTAAGCTGGCATCAAACTCTGGGGTGAAAAAATGGTTTTCTGAATCCAACTCTCATCTTATTGACTGCTGTGTGGGTAGAATGGGAAGCTGTCCTTGTTAAAATCTGGCCTCCATTGCTCTTTGTGTTGTCAATCAAAAGGCCTTCACAAATATGCCCCTCATAGCTGGTAGAGTAAGCGTATTGGTTAAAGTTAACAGAAGACTATTAAATGAACTACTGTGAAGTTCACAACAGGAAAAAAAACAACCAATCAGGCTTCCTGTGATTCCATGCCATCAACACATTAGTAAACTGCTATTAACAGGCAGACTATAGACCATCAGGGAAACAAATCATCACAGCAACCAAGTGAAATTGGACTCATATGTAAAAATATGTATCTGAAAGTGATGTCATTTCTGGCACAAATTCCTCAGTTTAAAAAATACAAGTCCATTCAGTTGAAAATAGTTTGACATAGCAGCAGAGGGAATTTGATTTCAATCCAAGGCCCTATAGACAAAGTCATTATTATACCAGTTAGGTAACAAATGCATGGCTATAGTCTCCAAAAACATTTTTTCTTCAGTGCCACACAGATGATAAAAGCACAATTTATGTAGTGTATAAATACAAAGCAGTCAATAAGACTAAAGTTGGGTTTTTATATTCTAGGAATTAAAGAACCACAGTAAGAAATGAGCCTTATAATATCCAGAACAGTTAGAAATCAAGCAAAGCGACTCACTGTCTTTGTGAACATTTTCAGCAGTGCCGAAAACCGCTTTCGTTTTCTGGTAAATATTTAGTGCACCTAGGAAAAGAAAAGGCTAAAGAGTGGAGTCCATAAGACACTTGGATGGTGTCTTCCATGCCTTCTTCTGGCAACTGCTGCAGCCAAGCTGGTGCCAAATGTATTGCTCTGCTTATCTTCCGATCACATCAGCAAGGTTGCCTGGGCAGTCCCATATACACTGCCCAGACTTGAGCCCAGGAGAAGTCCCTTCAGTGCTGCTGATGCAGTGAAAACAATACAGAATGCAGAAGTTTTGAGTGACCAGTCTCTGCAGCCACAGCTGGCACTGTGATTCTCCAGCGGTTTGGTTCCATGCTCTCAAGGCAGGCAGGTGCCAACAAAAACAACAATACATACAGGTGCAATGAAAGATAAGATACTTTTAAAAAAATCAAAATAATCATAAAATTGACAAGATCATCTTGTGGAAATGGAAACAACTGGACAGGATGGTTGGCATAAAAAAGGTTTTTAAAAAACACATGAAAGCTAGCAGCAAGGATGCCTGCTGAATCTCTGTTTCAAAAGTATTCCACAGTATGGAAATAGTGATACTAGGTGTCCAACCTAGTTGAAGCCAGTCAGGCTTCTGAGATATGGGAGGCAACTAACAGCAGTTTCAGTGATATAAGGGCTCAGCTGGTTTTTAAGGTATTCATGTTGTTCAGGATTTCATGTATTAAGCCTAGACCTTCAACTTGGCCTGGTAGCATAAAGGCAGCCAGTACAGAGGTGTCAAATGTTGTTGTCTGTCTGCGCCCATCTATACACTAGCTGCTTTCCCAAGTACATCAAGCAATCCAATCCAAAACCATTTTGACTCCATATTCACATACCTAAGAAGTAAAGGTATGAATTCCTGACTAAGTTGCACTTCTCGTTTCTTCTTTTTGGCACAAGTAATGTGTTGTAACCAATGCTGATCATATGAACTAGGGATAAATGTATTAAGTTAATTATATTGAAAGGCATTTGATTGACGGGTTTCTTTGGCAATAGTACTTCTAAAAATCTCCTGTATTTTGTTAAAGCAAGCAAAGTAAACATTATTTTTGAATACTGTTGCTGGACATGACATCCAAATTCAAAGAGAGATGCAACATTAAATCTTGCAAAATACCTGCGTCTTACAGCACTTCTCTCAAGTGATCAACTTATGGGCTGCTAGTTGTTCTATGCAAATCCTATTCATTTTTACAGGCCATGTGCAGTGGAGTCAAAAGTATGAGGCTGTGACACTCACACAAAGGTCAAAGGATTTCATTGCTTTTGCATATTTTATCCTCATAGCTTTACAGATAAAGTCGTATCTGTGGCAGGTTCATAAAGAGGACTTGTGTCTTCTCTGTTGTACACACTAACCTCTGCTTGATCCTTTCTCTGTCTAGTCTATCAGGCAGGAACAATGGTTCACAATGTCTGCTTTCCAAAAAAAAGAGAAGAAGATTGCTATTTGGCACTTAAAGGAAATAACTAAGAAATCAAGGACTTTTTGCTGAACAACCAAATTTGCAGCTAATTCAGTTGTTGGCATAGAACTGTACTGAGGGAACAAACTGGCACAAAACTTGTCTGGGGGAGTGCAAAGACATAATGTCATTCTTTTTGAATCTTAGTGGATGAAATACTTTGGGAAAACACCTGTGATACAATCTTCAGAGAACCTTTTGGCTTTGCCAAAGTAAATCTCTGATCCAATTTTAAGTTGTTTATCTCCACCATGGCCTGTCTGATTTCTCCATTGTAGTAGTAAAAACCAGAAAGACAGCAGAAAAGTGCAAATCCCAAGAGTAAGGCTGCAATTGAATCCTCACTAATTTTAGAGTAAGCCTCATTTAATTCAATCGGACTTATTTCTGAGTAGACATGGTTAGAATTGTGAACTAAGTCCAATTCTTCTGAGTTGACTTGTGGAGGATTGTTTGTGTCAAATAGGTGGTGGATGGGGGAGAGAAATGTTTTTCTCCCTGACCTGAATCTACTGAACACTCTGACAACATCATTCAAGAACACTGACAAGGCAAGCCTTTCAATTAGCATTTCCATAGAAGTGCATGATTGGGTCTAGATTCCACCAGATCTCAATAAGTGACTTTACCTTTGTGTGAAAATCCACATAAACTGTAGAAATTATCAGGGGAGGAAATGTAATGAAAATGGGAGAAAGTGCTGTCTGAATGCAGCTACAGAACTTACTCTTCTTGCCTTGACCAACATTTCTATAAATTAAATTCATGCTTCATTCTTTGTGCTTGTTAATTCATAAGTAAACCCCACTAGCGTCTTTAGAGACTCTGAAAATGTAGGGTGCTTCGAGGATAAATTATATGGTTGGCATTCATAGTTGTGCTCTGAAAGTTAGCAGTAACATGTTTATTCTTTGTGGTCAACATCATTCCTCATGTACCAACAATTTTGTGTGGCATATCACCTGACTATGATCTCAAAAGGCTCATATTCACCACAGTTTTGGCAGCCAATCTAATTCTACCACTACTGGGCAAGACTTCAGATTTTACCACCTTTCAAGATGGCCAAGTCTGACTCAGTTTGACAGAGCGCAAATTTGATATAGAGCCATTGTTACATTTATTTACCAGCTGCTTAGCAACCCAATCCAAATAGTCATCTGGTGGCAAAGAGAAAGGGGAGATTTATTGGGTAGATCCATGATTGATGGGTTTAATTAATATTTGGGTTTAATGTTGCAAATATTAAATTTTATATTTTCTTCTCATGGTAATCTGCCAAGCATGGCTGCTGCATCACCTCTGTTTATCCATCCAGTCCATGATTGTGGGCATCAGAACTACTTGTGGTCCCCATCAATGTGCTTAATTGGGGGGGGGGATGTCGAGTTATATGGTGGAGCTGATCTTCTCTTTGCACAGTCTCACCACCCTCACATTTCTAGGTGATAGCCAGGATGTGGTAATGTGAACTCCCCTGCTTGCTCCCCAGCTCAATGGAATCGCTGTGCAAGAGAGTATGAATGTCACACAGTATGCTGCTCAGTGTTCTGAAACCACTAGTGATGTCTTGTCAGTTCAAGGAAGGTGGATGGTCGCGGTACTTAGTGCATGAGAAGTTACTACAGGATAGTTCATATTTCTATTAACCTGCACATCCAGAATAAGGGTCAATAGACCTGCATTAGGTAATGGCAGTGCTTTCCCCCCTAAAAACATTTTTAGGGGTACTCTCATTTTGACTCAAGAAAATCACCATTTTATAGTTCAAATTGGGGGAAATAAATACAGTAAATGAACAAAATGTTTAGGGGTATGCGTACCCCTGTGTACCCCTAGGAAAAAAGCACTGGGTAATGGTAATGGGACACACTTATGGCACTACTTTTAACTCTAGGGACTCCTGTAAAAGTTCTAAGATCTTTTGTCTTAGAGGTAGCTCTGGCTTAATTAATATGTTCCTTCGTTCTCACCAGTGTTTTACAAATTCATAACAGAAAGCAATAAAAAAGTTCTTTTGCTATTAGCTCTTGATCTTTACAACACTGTTTCGATTTGTTGCAACGGAGCCCAAATGATTTAGCAAAAGCCCAGTGAACAGCATGAGTTTTACTTTGGAATCTGAATCTGAATGGCCCATTATATGCAGTTTTGTTTGGACGAACGCAAATAATGCTGGCCAAACCCCAAGCTACATGTGCTAAGTAGCCAGCCTTTTGTTCAGTGAGAATGAAATTAAAGGCAATTAATGTAAAGGAGTCCAGCAACAAAGTGATCATGAAGGAAGGCACGGCAATCTGGAAATAAATAATGGCAGTATACACAACTCTCTCTTGGAAGCTGGCTATTTTTCTTACATGTAATAGGAGAATTATATTGTTCTCAAGAGAGCCCTAATAAAAATGATGGCTGATTTAGTTCCTCAAACTTTTTTAAAAAACAAAAACAAGCATTCATACATACATATAAAATTGTAAATATATATAGCTACTTTGTGCTATTTGTAGAACAAAACTGTTGTAGTTATTTTGTTCCTCAACCTTTCAATGTCACCCCCTCATCCACCCCAGTCACAAGGTCACACCCCATCCTTGCATGTGGTTGCTTACCAAGAGGGAGAGGGGAACGTCTGGGGAGGTTGGTGTGGTGGCAATGCAACAGCAGGAATGTTGTAGTGGCTTTGCCAGTGCATTTGCACCGCACCATCCTCTGCACTGCCTTGCCCCTTCTGCTGGGAAGTGACTCAGCCCTGCCAGGTGAGCCAATTTTGCATACCTGATGTACATTATTTGTTAAAAAAATTATATCCCACTTTTCACCATATAGGTCTCAAAGTAGCTTAAACAGTAAAATATAAAATACAGTCGTACCTTGGAAGTCGAATGGAATCAGTTCTGGAAGTCTGTTTGACTTCCAAAATGTTCAAAAACCAAATTGCAGCTTCTGATTGGCTGCAGGAAGCTCCTGTAGCCAATCAGAAGCTGCGGAAGCCCCGCCAGACTTTCGGCTTCCAAAAATAGTTCACCAACCGAAAGAGTCACTTCGGGTTTGCAACGTCAAAACATTTGGGAACTAAGCTGTTCGAAAACCAAGGTATGACTGTATATAACATTTTAAACACATATTAATCATCTAAAATTTAAAGAATTTATAATCTCAAAAAAAAAAAAAACCTGAGAAGCATTCAGGGTGCAAAGGCTTCCTGAAATAAAAGAGTTTTGACGAGGCACCTGAAATTCAGTAGGGATGGTGTCTGCCTCACTTCTTGTGGGAGTTCCACAGAGTTGGACCCACAAAACTAAAGGCATGACTCCTCTTTGACGTGAGTCAATATGGTATACAGGGTAAGGCTTTGTATACTAGTACAAGAACCTTGAACATAGCCCAATCAATTTAGGTTTTCTTTAAGGGGAGTACACACACACACACACAGCAACAGTGTTACATCACAAAATCTGAAAAACTAGTACCTGTTTTCAGTACTCGAATTACAAAATGTGGCAGCTGTGGAGCTCAGCCCTCTTACTTTTTGCATTGGTCCCCTTTGCAGACCGTGCAAAGTCACATGAACTGGAATTGCTCTTGAATGTTGGCGCTTGCAAGTTTGAAGCCTCCTACATGTAATGGGTTAAATGGATTGCGTGAGAACAGTAAGCCTTTGTATGAACAGAGCAGGACGGTGGAGTCAATCCAAACTCCTAATGAAACAAAAAGAGAAGATTTGAGCAGGCCGTCGTGGAAGGGATGTGATGAACACACCCACAGTTTTCAGTCCACAGATCAGATGCTTGTGCCAATATAGCTGTAGCCATGGCTTTCATTGTTAGATCAGTAATTGAACCCTGGTCTGGAGATGCACTCCCATTATTTTGCAGGACCAGAAGTTGCTGGATGAAGTGACCTGCTATAAATCAAATTACAAAATGAGGCTGGAGACAGGAGAGAAGAGGAAAATCCTTCTGGACACAAGAACCTGTCACATGTTCCAGTTTTCCAGGGTTCGCAGCACCTGATTGTTTCATTTTGAGCCAGCCTCTGGCAAGGCAACAGCTGAATAACTTTGCCGTCTCCCACCAAATCATCTGTGAACAATTGTACAGGGGAAAAAAATCTATTGGACAGTCTTACATCAAGCAGATGCTGATTCCACTGTCATTTGCCAAAGCTCTGCTATGATTTAGAGCTCCCGATCTACATTTCTTCCCAACAATGATGCTGAAACCCTAGTGGGATCCTTATCACGGCACGGCCAATAAAATGCACAAAGGCATCCTCCTTATTACATACATACCTGTTCTGATAGTCTCGCAGGAAGGTTTGGCAAAAGCGGAACAAGACATGTGCAAATTTTATGGGCTAGCAAAATGTCCGTCCTCATGACAGGTGGAGGAAGGAGAGGAGGAAAGCACCCACATAATGCAGAGACCACCAAGGCACAATGCGTTCACTTTGCATTCTGTGCGCAGAGATCTCTCCCTTCCCCACTGGGTCCCTGACTGTGAAGGCTGAGACATTCAGGGACTGGATAGTTCTTCACCCACTGAGAGAGTTCCAGTGCACCACTTTTTCTTTAGGGACATAGGGAAGCTACCTCATATTGAGTCAGATCAACAGCAGCAGATGTTGACAAGAGAGATTTTTATGCACTAAGTACACGAAGATTGCTGCACTAAGTACACAAAGATTTGTTGGGTTAGAGCAAAGCAAAGCAAAGCTTGGTCTAGTTCAGTGATTCTGCCTCTCACCCAGAAGTAAATGGTATCTGAACGCAAAAGCTTTATTTCTGTCCCTGATAGCAGTCATTCATTGTGGAAAAGTAGTATATAAGTAATATCTCTCTCTCTCTCTCTCTCTCTCTCTCTCTCTCTCTCTCTCTCCCTCTCTCTCTCTCTCTCTCTCTCTCCCTCCCCCTCTCAATGTGCCAATGAGGCAGCCAGGGACTCTCCAATGACGTGGGGGCTAAGTCCAGCCCCTGCTGTGTGCGAGAGGCCATGTGGCCTGCCCGCAACACCGTCCCACCAGGAAGTGGAGCGGTTTTCTCTAATCTTTTAAAAGTGCTACCTAGACTAATGACCCTTGCCATACTCTCCATCATTTCTCCAATGAAAATAGGGATGTCCTATTCCGTGTTTATGATGATGATTATACTCTGCCCATTTTGGGTGGCATTCAACATGTATAAAACATAATAAAACATTAAAAATTAAAAACAACAACAACAGGGCTACCTTCAGACATCTTCTGAAGGTGATATAGTTACTTATCTCCTTGGCTCAGGGGTTACATAACTCCATACTCTCCAACATTTATCCAATGAAAATAGGGAAAGTGGGATAAGGAAAAGTGGGATATTCTGGGATCAGATCAGAAACCGGGATGGCTTTTCTAAATCAGGGACTATCCCTGGAAAATAGGGACACTTGGAGGGTCTGGGATGCTTGGGCATCTGTTGAGAGTCTACATCCCATCAAGGGGTTCATGGAAAAGTGCTCCTTGGTCCTGCGGCAGCGAGGAGACAGACTCACTGAGAAGGGGAAACTGAAGGATCAAAGGGAGCTGCCTTACTGGAAGTCAGACCACTAGTCCCTCTAGTTCAGTACTGTCTACACTGAGAGGTAGCAGCATTCCAGGGTTTTAGACAGGAGTGGAATGAATGGCATGTATTATGACCTTGAGTTTGGGTTTGGTGGAGCACTGCCCCATTTATCCTACTGGGCCAATCTCCACTATGCACACCCTCACAATGTGCCTGCAGAAAATCTGGGCCATTTTCGTGGTTTTCCATGGAGGTACAGAGATCATGCTTTAATTTTTAGAGACAGGACCAGCTAAGTGAATGTATTGTATCCATATGGTATGGTTGTTGTATTATATACTTTAGTCGTTAGATTCATGGATATATAATAGGAAAACTTCAGCTGCTGGAACAATTAGGCCATGAAAACAATTGTTCTAGGAATTTGTAGAATTTCCTTTTGTCTCCTGGTTCTAAAGGGAAGCTGTCTTGTTTTGTCTCTAGAAGTCTGAAGAAGTGTTCTCCCTGGGGGCCACACCCAGTCATTTAGGGGTATGCTACATGTTTCCTAATTGCATGCAGTTTGCAACAATGGGCAAGAGAGTAAGAAAGGGCTGTAACAAAGAGAGTAACTTATAAAACAGGCCATGAACTTCCATCTCTGTGAAATTCAGCAATAGAAATGGATAGGCATATTTGCACATGCTGGCGAGCCCTAAAATTGGGTCAATTTACATGTCAAGTGATGGTTTCGTAGGAAAAGTAATGAGACAAAATGATATTAAATTGGCTCCCTGTTCTGACACGTTGTTCTAATGCATGGCTGAGCTGAGGGTAGAGAATTGAAGGTCTTTCAAATTGGTTAGCTAGTATATATTGGCAGCTGAGCAAGTCAAACATGAGCATTAAGTAGTGGATGATGTTCAGTTCTTGGAAAATTCTTTCAGAAATTGCTTTTAAACCCCCAAAACATGAAGTAATAAATCTTGCAAACCCAGACAAATTTGCCGTTGATGTAAATGAATGCAACCATCTATTTTTTAAAGATAATTATAAACAGATACAGCTCACTGTAAGCAACATCCAGCAAAAGTCAAGACTTTTAAAGCTCCATTGATTTCAATGAGCTTAGCACTTTTATTAAAATTAATGGGATGTAAAAGTGCTTCACTTTGGCAGGATTAAGCACAGGTAGTCTGTACATAAGAAAGATTCCAGCATGATCATGCTCAAAACAACTTTATTTCCCAGAACTGCAAGGTATTAGTATATGCTCCTAAAAGGCATGGTGTCAATACAGTCTTGATCAGATTCAATCCACAATAGATAGAAGCTTGGATGGCATGCAAAAGAGAATATAAAATATCTCTTTAAAAGAAAAAAAAAGAGAAAAAACTTAAACCACTTTTTCCAGGATTGAAAGTTCCATAAGGCTGATGATTTAAACATCGTATCTGGTTACTTCTAAATGGAGTCTGAATTATTTTTACTTCAAACGGAAGTGCAGAGCACGTGATTTTCTGTGATTGCAAAGAAATACAAATGTCCCTGGATCTGCATTGTTTATCAAGCTATGACGTATGATGGTTTGGGGAAAAAAAATTTTACACCAGGAATTTTAATATCTGGATTACATCAAGTGATATCAGTTCCAGCTTTTAGACAGCAGTTTCCTTGCCAGGTTTTGCATTATTAATCCCTTGGTAAGCATCAGAGGAAAAAAATCTGCTTCTCAACTGTGCATAAAAGGGATTGGGAAGCCTGGGTTTGGGGATCAAAATCCACACGTTGGAATGTTAACAATGTTATTTACGAGCAGTATATTTTCAACAATGTGAATCTCAAGATGTCAGGGCAACCTGATTAGATCTTGCAAAGCTGGGTGGCAAGATTGCAATAGTTTGCAAACAAGCCATAGTAATGCAGGTTTGACGTCATTAGGAAAGGAGGGGTGTGGGAGCCTTTGGTCTCTCTTGGAGATGTGCAGTGATGTTCCTTTCTCTGTGATGTAGATAGAGTTATTCCATTTAAGTCAAGTTCACATTTATTGTCTTTTAATCATTACTGCAAAGTTTTATGTTAGAGTAGCATCGAGAACATTTGGTTCAGTGAACCTCAGTGTAGGTATCACCTTTCACAGAGTTGGACCTTTAGCACAGTGCAAACTTTACTAGCTGATTGCAAAAACACATGTGCATTCATACCCATACAATACATCAGTTCTTCCACCAGTGGAGGGTTCATCGGGCTGAGAAACTGTAGCTCGCGGCGGGAGGGGGAGAGGCAGAATTTTGAAAGCTTTGCACATTCCATATTCACATGAAAATTAAAGTTGCACTAAAAATCCTCCATTTTCAGCAATTTCAAAGTTGGAATCACCCCCCCCCCAAAAAAACCTCCCACTTTGAGCGAATACACTCTCCTTTTTCAAGTTTCAGTCACTTGTACTTTCTGCTAACTGCTGCACCAGTGCTAGTTTTTTAAATCCCAGGCTGCTACATTTCACTCCTTCTGTAATAATAATAATAATAATAATAATAATAATAATAATAATAATAATGGGTTTCCCCAGCCACTCTGGGTGGCTTCCAACAGAACACTAAAATACAATAACCTATTAAACATTAAAAGCTTCCCTAAACAGGGCTGCCTTCAGATGTCTTCTAAAAGTTTGGTAGTTATTTTTCTCTTTGACATCTGGTGGGAGGGTGTTCCACAGGGCGGGTGTCACTACCGAGAAGGTCCTCTGCCTGGTTCCCTGTAACTTGGCTTCTTGCAGTGAGGGAACCGCCAGTAGGCCCTTGGCGTTGGACCTCAGTGTCCGGGCTGAACGATGGAGGTGGAGACGCAATTAGCTGCACTGACATTCCATGCCATGAGGAATCACATAACGAATGGAATGGCATCACAACATGAAGTAGCCAAGTAGATTTGGCCAAGTCATGATTCCACTAAGGGCAATTGACATAGCTGTCAATGTTTCCCCTTTTTAAAGGGAAATTCCCTTATTCTGAATAGGATTCCTCGTAAGAAAAGGGAAAAGTTGACAGCTATGGCAATTGAGAGTGAAGGAATGAAAGCTTGATGTAAATGTATAACCAACTCCTTTTGCTAGGGAGTGCTGGAAAATCACCAGAAAGAGGAGGAACTTTCAGCACTGCTAACAATGTTTATAAATGACTGAATAAGGGAATGAGCAAGAGCTCAATGGTAGAGCACACATTTTATATGCAAAAGGTCCCAGGCATCTCCAGCTAGGGCAAGGAAAGAGCCGGGTCTGAAATTTTGGAGAGATGCTGCTAGTCAGTATGAAAAATACAGAATTTGATGGGCCAGTACTCTGTCTATCATGGCATAAGGCAATTCCATATGTTCCTATCAGCTGACTCCTACTGAAAATGCAAGAGCAGACTTGAGTTCCCATCATCCCTGACCACTGGTCCTGTTAGCAAGGGATGATGGGAGTTGTAGTCCCAAAACAGCTGGGTGGCTGAGTTTGGGGATGCCTGTGCAAGAGAAACAGGCACATGCCACATTTTGCTACCCTAACTTAAATGGGAGAACTGGAGAGCTATTCACATTTGAGGAAATTATGTCTCTAAGAAAAAACCTGAACATTTCTGAAGAAAATAGAAAAATGAAGATTCATAAAAGTCATCTGCTAAGTATAGTAGAAAGAGGAATAAATACAGGCAACTTTGTATCTGTTAACAATGGGATGGAAATTGCAGAGAGTTTGCCTGTTTCAGAGAAAGTAATAGGAAGCGGTCCTGGGCACACACACAAAACTAACCATTGGCTTGCATTTTAAATGAAAGAAGAAATATGTAGAGGCTTTAGGTCCCCTGTTGTATGAGGATTCTTTAACACAGAATACTCAAGTGTCTCACCAAACCCCACCTCCCAATTACGGTATATGGGCAAAAGAAGTTTATGATATAGCTATATCTGGGTACCTATTCTTCATCAAGGCCAGCCTAAGACATTTGACTGCCTGAGGTGAAGGATACGTTGGTGCCCCCTCTACATTTCCAGTTTAGGGGGTGACTGGACTGGCTTTTGAATCTTATTTCAACTCTCATGACAAGGCAACATCCTCCCCCCTGTACCTAAAGCAGTAGGCTAGCTTAAGGCCATGTAGGGTGTGGCAATGGCACATGTTCACTTTGCTGCCATCTCTCAGCATCTGCTGACAATGGAAGGGCTGGCCCAGTTCTCCATCACAATAAATCACAGCACAAATTAAATACATTTTCTTTTAAATGTAGTCTGCAAAATGTTATTGACATTATCCCAATATAATCAAAGCTTGTTTTGGATGGAAAACGTTCGTATGCTGGATTACATGCGCCAACTGAAATATTGTTTCCAGCAAGACTATTCTAATTTTGTTTTTGTTACAGAAATCATCGTATGTGAACCAAAAGTAATCCCAGTCTTTTCTTTCCCTTCTTCTTGTTCCATCCCTCCCCCATTTTAAACCAACCTAGTTTCCTAGCACTATGTAACAGTGGAATACTATGTGAGGCAGAAGGGGGGGGGGAATGGAATGCTTTTAGGTGTAAATGGACCTTGGCTCTGTTAAATGCAAAAAGTGTTAAACTTGGATGAGGCATGAAGCCAAGCTGGTTGTGCATTCAAGCATCAAACAAGCCAGAACGGAACTGAACAGGTATTCAGTTCATTGGTTAGTTAACTTTAGCTGTAGGGTACTAAGTGAAAAGGCAGATTTGATCTCCAATGCAACAGTGTATAAAGTTTCAGGAAGAGTCTCTTTTTCCTGGCATAATCCATCATGACATGAAGTCTCCTAAGGTCCCATCAGTGGAAGCTCGAGCCCTGAAAGTAGCTGCTGTGCATGAAGCAATATCACAACGGGACCTCTGCTGTAGGCAATATGGAAATGTGTCTTCATTTGTTCTTTTGGCCTTTGTTATATGATATTCTTCTGTGGTTTTGCAGTAATAATAATAATAATAATTAGAGTCACAACATTGACTAAGTGCCCAGACACAATTTTTTTCCATCTGTATTCTCTACTGCTAAATTTCCCTCATTATCCTTCCATGCAGACCATGTTGTCTGCATTCTTTCTGAATTAAATACACAATTGCATGATAACCGGTTATCGCAACATCCTGTATTCCTGTTGTTGAACTGAATTCATTGGAAGCCAACTGCTCTGTAGCCAAAAATGAAAAAAACAAAACAAGCTCCTGTAGATTTGGTGGGGAGCCAATGGAAAGCCTACAAAAGGACGAGCCAAGACTGCAGACCTACACCCTGATTTTCGTTCGCACACTGCAAAGGTTTCCTGTAAACATCTTCATGAAATCTTTTCTCACATTTCTTTTTATGGCTCTACACCTGTTAATTAGGCTGAGGCTGCTGAAGTGGCCAGAGACCATTTTGGATGTGAGTCCTGAAGGCCTTTTTCTTCCTGGCTTGGGAGGGCAGACTCCAGATTCAAAAGCTAAGGCAGCCGAAGAGGCTTTTGGGCTGTGGTATTATTTAGCAGGGTTTGTTGGTGGTGGTTGTTGCTGTTATTGATTTTTTAAAATCTTTATTTTAGACCTCATGATTTGGGTGGCAATCATTTTTTCATGTACTTTGATGTGTTATTGCTTATGAACACTTCTGTTATGTTTGTAATTACAGTGGTACCTCGGGTTAAGTATTTAATTCGTTCCTAGGTCCGTTCTTAACCTGAAATTGTTCTTAACCTGAAGCACCACTTTAGCTAATGGGGCCTCCCGCTGCCGCTGCACCACACCGCCAGAGCATGATTTCTGTTCTCATCCTGAAGCAAAGTTCTTAACCTGAGGTACTATTTCTGGGTTAGTGGAGTCTGTAACCTGAAGCGTCTGTAACCTGAAGCATATGTAACCCGAGGTACCACTGTATTCGGAACTGGGCAGGGAATTTCCCAGCCAAAAAGTATTGTGCTTGTCTGTCTGTTATTGTCTGGCCAGGGTGGAGGATAGAGCAGCATCTGGACTGAGAAAGGGCCTTTTCTGTGGTAGCATCCCAATTGTTAAACTCTCTTTTAAAACCTGACAGCTATTAATGTTCAGTTAGAATTATAATCTTCTTTCCCAAATTTGAAAATCAATTATTATTTTATTTTCTTATTCATTGATTGTTTAATATTGTTTTATTGTTACCCACTCTGAAATATTTGCCTGTAGGGATGCATTTATTATAACAAACAACATTTTCAGAAAGAAAGTAAAGTTAGCTCAAACAATGGTTTGAAAGCCTGACTTTAATTCTGTTTGAACCTATGATGTACTACCATGTACTTAACCATGGTTAGGAGATTGAGGCTACAATCCGATTCCAAATTCCAACTTTACCTCAGGAAAAGTTCCCTTGAATTCAGTAGGACTTACTTCTGAGTAGAAACAGTTTGGACTAACTCCAGAACTCTTTCAGGACAAATTCATTTTACCCCATCAAAACAAAACAAAAAATACCCTGCCTTTTAAAAAAACTCAACCAAAATTATTTCAGGACTTATTTTCTTTTTTGTAATTTGCTCCAGGCAGCCATTATTTGCATATGTTGACACAACACTTTCCATTTCTTGCTTTAAGGTATATTTGTGTTCATTTTCTGCTGCCCACAATGCAGATCACATCCTTGCCCTAGAATCATGAATTTATATTGATTATTTTTGTAAGGAAATATGCTTCCACTTCATTTCCCCCTGTCAAATCCAGCTGCCAAAATCACTTTTTTTTGCTGGCAGAACCTATGGTTTACACTTAGTTTTTAAAAGATGTATTTGGATTTGCAAGAATATTATACCAACTGAAGCTAAGCCATGTACTTTAAAAGCCTGCCACCTGACATCCATCAATCCCTAAGCCCCTGATGCTTCCAATCCTGCCTGGATCCATATTTACTTTAGAACATCATTTTGAGGTTGCATCTGCATAGGCTTTGAGAAAAAGGGTTGACCATGTGGTCACTCATCTCTGCGCTGATGCTGTGGGCACAGTGGGCATCCTATGAAAGGAGCAAAGACTACATCTGGAGTGGGGCTTGCCAATATAAATTTGCGGATGCAGCTAAGAGAAAGACAAACTGTGAAGGAATGAGCAAACCAGCATGGTGTAGTGGCACATTGGAGCAGGCCTCAGTTGCTGGGGTGGTACAGGACAGGGCAGTGGCATGATTGGGTGATGTGGGCTCACCAGAGGAGCCAATCTGCTGCACCCATGCCAGCCTGCCTTTGCCACTTTGCTGCCTCTGCACCATCCCAGGAAGCAACAGCACTTGTCTGCTCCCAAGACAACATAGTCTTGAATTCTGTCAGGTGTGTGTGTGTGTGTGTGTGTGTGTGTAATATTGGTTTTAAAAGCAGCCACTCAGTGTCCCTCTACCCCTGCTTTACTCAAATCTCTGTTGTTGTTTAAAACTTTGATTTTTCTTTCAACATCCAGCCACCCCTGCTTTGCATAAGCTTTTGCTATTGTTTCAAACAGCCACTTTTTTCCTTTCAGCATTCATCTCTTCTTACTGAAGACATTTCAGATATATGGGGTGACATCTCCAGTTGGCATAGGAGTGTGGAACTGGATCTGGCCAGTTATTCGAATCCTTTTCTCTGCCCTCTCCCCTTGGACCAAGTGAAAAAAATGGTTTATAACCATGAATGGCAAGGAAGAGTAGTTGGCCAACCTCATCTCCACACAAAGCCCAAATATATCCAAGCTAACAGCAGAGGCAACTGCTCTGTTTATTTGAATTCATTCGCTATGTTGTTGGCAATGCTATCTCACGACAACATATAAATCACTTGAAACTTCTAGGAGTTGAAAAGACAATGTTAAAGCTCAGAATCTTCTTTGCAGGCTAATAAAGTGAAGCAAAATGGCAATCATCCCAAATGCAGGGAGAAATGGTTTACAACAGCTCATCCTGCTGGCATCACTTCTTGATCCTGTCTGTGGTGCAACTCCATTATAGTCCTGGCCTGTTGGATGGGATGCATCTTTTGAAATGTGCTTTTTCTATTTTAATGCTTTATGGAAACTGTCACAGAAGACCCTGTGCTTGTGACCCACAAGCCTGTTAACTAGAGCACTTGGATGTAGGCCAGATTAGATGCTTACATTTCAATGGGACATAAATCCAAATACGTTGACTTAAACAATTTGGATTTTGTGGTTACTGTGGTACTCTTAGGACAGCAAATTTTCTGCCTAGACCTTCCTCTTTCTTGTCTTCAATTCACAATGCAAGTGTCATTTTGACTGAAAGTTCTTTTACAGGAAGGGCAATGTCTTACAAAATGTCCCCTTGAGGAAAAAGAAAAAAAGAAAATGTGCCCCAAATTTAATTTTCACAGTGTCTTTGTTATTGAGTGACACATACATGAATTACTTGTCAAAGCCACAACCACAATGACATTGAAGTGATTGGCTTAAATCCAAAGCATGCCATTTATTTCAGCACAATAGCATGTGATTAACATGAAGTGCTTTTATTTAACTGGACTGAGAGAGTCCAAAAAATAAATCAGTGGCCACACAGGTAATAAAATGTCTAGCAGACAGAATGTGAACAGGTAAAACTCCCCCCCCCCCGGTCTCTATTTTCATTCCAGAAATGACAACCTCTTGAATTTCTGTCTGCTACACAGTTGTTAAAGGCACAAAAAATGCTGCTTTCTCCCACTGCCAGCCATAAACCAACACCTAGGCTGCAATCCTACTTACCTGGGAATAAGCCCTTTAAACACAAAGACACTTACTTCTTAGTAGACAGGTATACTATTATACTGTAAGTTGACTACATAGTGAACTACACTCTTAAGGTGTGCCTGGTCTTTTGCCCCTGCAGAGTAGGAGACATATCTAAGCCTCTTTGCAGTTTTCACATCTTGCATTTGCAGTTAGGAGGCAGGTTCTTTAACAGCAGTCATCTGACCTGGTGAAAGTAAGTCCTCCATGAGTCAGATTCAAATACCTGGTGATGCTAGCAGAAGCCAGCACAAAGACTCCCACTAATGCAGCTGGTTTCCCCTCTGCTCCCCCTTTGTGCCCCCATACCTCCCCCATATCCACTCCAGAGAATCAGGAGAACCCCAATAATGTGGAAGGAGGAGAAAGGGAAATTGTTCCATTGGGCAACCAGAAATGCTTGTGCTGATGGAGCGATCTCCTTAGTGCTACTTTGAATTCCATCCTCTGATATTATAGTCCATTGTCCTCACTCTGTGTGTCTTGATTTTAGCGCAGCCACACCTCCAAAAAGAGCCCAGTGGTGTCCAAAGCAGGTTCATGAAAAGTGGTCCCTTCTTTCAAGTAAGAATTAAACAAACACTCCCTTGTTTCTCAAAGTGATTCTTTGAAAATATAATGCACCAGTTGTTTTGGAGAACTAGGCTTCTAGTGATGAAACCTATAAAAAGAAATCAAGTGTTTTCATACTTTAAAGCCCCCTTTAAAGTACACTCCTTTACTTCTGCCATATACTTCTCACTTTAACGCCCCCTTTAAAGTACACTCCTTTACTTCTGCCATATACAAGTGAATGGCTGTCATTCACTCCTATGGGAGGAAAGTTAAACAGTACAATTGGGGACACTCTCAAAGCTGAGGAACATTGTACATCAGTGTTCCATTGTAGGATGCGGGTCCTTTCCTACTCCTGCCTCCTCCACCTGTCATGATGATGGGCATTTTGCTTCTTAGTAATACTTGAAAACATGCTGTTGTGCATTTGCAGCACTTTCCTAAGAAACTACTGGCGTAAAAATGATCTGGTTTAGAGATCCCCATAGAGTTTCAAATACAGCCCCAGTATTGTGAAGAAGCTTAGGTCAGGAACACTAAATCATAGCAGAGGTTTGGCAAATGACAGTGGAATCAACATCTGTTAGCTATCAGATTGGCCTGGCAATAGTAATTTTGGGGTGCAATTGCTTTAGAAGATTTGATAGGAGAGAGGTATGGGAGTGTCGTTTTGCTATTGCTGTGCCAAAAGCTGGCTGAAAGTTAAATAATCAGGTGCTGCAAACACTGAAAAACTAGAAAGCATGACTAGTTGACATGTCCAGGATTTCCCCCTTCTCTTCTGTCTCCAATGTAGTTTTCCAACATGGCATAAATCATGTCCACCCAGTGCATTTCATGCTTTTTTGTACTGCAAAAAAGCTCAGTGGAAAATCAGCATCTTTCTTGCATTGTTAAATAACTGAGCTCCAAATGAAAGCCATGACTGTGTCTGATTTTGGCCCAAACAAGTGCCATTTAGAATATTGACTTTGAATGTGCTGAAGACTTTCCTTTCCATTTCACTTTTGTTTCATTTGATTGTTCAGATTTACTCAGCATTGTCCTGCAATGAACCTGTGCTTGATGTTCACATGTTGTCATTTGGGGGGCCTTTACCAGACTGTTCATGGGCATGTATTAGCCCAACTCCACTTGCAATCCCTGTATAAACTGTTTTACATTCTGCCATTTAAGAAATGGTGCACCATTTGTGCAAATACGCAACTTCAGGATATAAATACATTTTAGTTAAATGGTTCAGTTCTACCCCAAGTCACAATGGGAGAAAGCAAGAGGTGAGAAGTGAAAGAGACAACACTATATACGAACAGAAGGAATTTCCATGAACATAACAGTTTTCACACACAGGGCAGAATAAAGATAATAGTTTAAGGTCCTCACTTGAAGCTTTATAAATTTATATATTGTAGCATCATGAATAGAAATAATTAATTATGTAGCTGTTGACTAAGGGATTATTATTATAACTGAAATGTAACTGACATTAATGGAATGCAGTGATATAAGATCGGAAATGCACCCAAACCACCATGTGGGGAGCCAATTTAACTAAAATGTATTAAATGGAAGTTTGATAACTGTATAATTTGAGAATTAATTGTTATTGTTATAATTTGGCTATTATTGATGATATATTGGAAAACAAATATAAATAATAAAAAATAAAAACGTAGTACAACCGATATCTGTCTTGCACAGTTGAAGTGGCTATGTATGAATAGGGTTCACAGACATAGGGACCTTTCTCTTTAAGCAAAGTATACCCAAACTATAAATTAAATTTGTATCATCCAGATATAAAATAGTCCATAGTCCATTTCTGTAAGGTCAATACACTGTGGATCAAGAAAATCTAGCCTGAGATTTCATTCCTAGCATGTGATAATTCAGAAACAATCTAATCTGCAAGAAGAAATAAAAAAATCTTTCTCTAGCAGTGCAAAGCTATTTTATTCCTCTTATTGTGTTATTTTCATTATGCCTTATTTCTACTGAATTGAAAGCATCATATACAATATTGCTTGATGAAGTACTTTCCTTCTTAGTTTTTTCTTTACGGAACTTAAGAAATGAATTTACATTCATCTAATCTCTTTCTGTCACCAGAAAGAGATATAGCAATGGTCATATATCTTGGACAGAATTATAGATCTAATTTGTAGCTGTCCTATATTTGTTGACAACTGTGATCCAGACTTCGTCTATGGCAGCTGGTTCAATTCAGCAATATATATTTTTCTTTCATTTATGTCAGAAACTGCCATTGCTTCCTGCCATTAATTTGAGTAAGGGGTGGAGAGCTTACTTGTATGTGTAAATCATATGAATTAGGAAAGTAAAAATGTAAATGTACAAAACATGATCTTAGCATGGTATCATTAAACTTTGCTCTAAGTATTCCATTTTTTAAACAAATTCAGGCTGGATTAAGAACATCTGGTAGCAGAACGGAGAGACAAATAGATGCTGGAGAAACCTGTCCTTTAAAATTATGGGCTCCATGCAGAGCAAGGTTCAAGTCCAAATTAATGTATGGCAACACTGAGTTGTGTACATGATTACTTCCTACAGTGTTTTGTTCCAGATAGCATCTGGGTCCAAGATGATGCCAGTCTAGGCTGTGTGCTCTCCTGTCCATTCTTACAGGGGATGGGAGAGGGAAGGCAAACTTTTCTGAAATTCCCCTCCTCTTGCTAAATCCCAGTACTAATTTCTGCATTGGTGGATGCATGGAGCTATTTAGTAGTAGCCTTACCAAATGGGGAGAAGAATTTTATTGGTGCCCTGTTGTTGTTTAGTCATTTAGTCGTGTCCGACTCTTCGTGACCCCATGGACCAGAGCACGCCAGGCACTTCTGTCTTCCACTGCCTCCTGCAGTTTGGTCAGACTCATGTTTGTAGCTTCAAGAACACTGTCCAACCATCTTGTCCTCTGTTGTCCCCTTCTCCTTGTGCCCTCAATCTTTCCCAGCATCAGGGTTTTTTCCAGGGAGTCTTTTCTTCTCATGAGGTGGCCAAAGTATTGGAGCCTCAGCTTCAGGATCTGTCCTTCCAGTGAGCACTCAGGGCTGATTTTCTTCAGAATTGGTGCCCTACTTCCCTGAATTTCTGATTAGGTGCATAAGTGGGTAAGGCTTGCTTTGCCACATGACAAGACATTGCATATGAGCTGCTGAGATGTTAGTTACAAGTAGACCCACACAGCAAAGGGACACAGGCTCTGACCCTTTCTCAATGTCACTCACCCCACTTTTTGCAGTAGAGGATCTTTTAAGAAGCATCCATCAAAATCAAGCTTCTGGATGTGTCCTTCGTTTAATATGGATTTGCTGGATCAAGGAGGAGGGAGAAAGACAGCCTTCCCCTCTCACTCTCATCCGTTTTTGAGCACAGAATGCATTTGACGCTTTGGTTGGCTGCAGCCTGGGAGATGGTTGCAAGGAAGGGTCAACAACTGCTGAAAGCTTTGCACCCCTTCAAAGGTATTTGATCAATAGAGTCAGGACATTTCATTGGATGTGGCTTAAACAACACATCTCAAATCACATGAAAAGTTGCTGGTATGAAATGCCCTTACACTATATTTTCTGCTCTAGGGATATGTGTGCAAAAGTAACTTGAAGTTACAAATGTTCTTTCTCTGTTGCCAGGGCCATGCTTCCAAGGCACTTCAAACTGTGATGGAGTTTGAAAACCAGGTGATACACCCTTGAGCAGGAGGGTAAAGAAAGTGGTGGTGATGTCAGTTTCATTTCCCATTCATTAGCAAATTAACCTGGTTATGAAAAATATTTTGTTTCTTTTCGTGTTGGTACAAGCAGGGATTTTTAGAAGTAAATGAAAGACTTCTATTAGACATGTCTATTTTATTCAGAAATTCTATATGAAATCTCTATTATTATTTTTAAAATGAATGACTTCTTTCCCATCTTTAGTGTTAATGAACTAACTACTGAGAACTGGAAAAAGTGAGTCTGCCTTCTAATGCCAAGGTAAACACAAGAAAATAACTCAGCTCCTAATAGCCAGCCATTACTTAAACTTTTTGGAACAACATACAAACTGTGCTTTTGTTGTGGATAATATATATGTCTGGGAAAACGGAGAGGTTATTGTAAAGAATAGCAGAACCCCATTAGGTGTTTCAGTAATGGGCAAATTGGGTTCAAGTAATTAAAAACAAAGCAAAAACCTCAGTCTCTTGAAGCAACAAAGAGAAACAGCTGTATACTGTAGTTTCCTTCCTTTAAAAAAAGATGGAAAGAAAATGAAAAAGAACTGATACAAGCATAGAAGCACAATGCAGGTATTATTTCAAAAGTCTGCTAAATATAGATCTTTTGGATTAAGAATAAATACAAGAAGCACAGATTGGATGGCTGGAAGAAGTACTGGCAGAATCTCTTAAAAGTGATGCATAAGGCAGGGCATGCAACCCATTTAAAACAATCAGAGTTGCAACTAATATCCGTAGAATATGGATTGCAACTTCAGGTCATTGCAGAAGAAGAGGAGTTGTTGGAATCAGGGTGGTATCAGAAAGCATAAGCCTAGAAAATTACACTGAATCAGTGTTTTAAGAAGGGAAAGAGGTTTCTCTTAAGGCTAGAAAGAAGGTGATTATTGAGGTAAAGGTATACAACTAGACAGCAGATGGCTTTATTAAGGTCTCGTTTATAGTCACTTTGAGCTTATGCTGTCAGCTGAACAGCTGGGCTGAGATGTCAGAGACACAGGCCAATGTTTTTATTTGCACAGGCGTGCAGGATGCCCGGACCAAAGAGGTAAACCTGGAAGTAATCAGCATAGAGGGCCCATTGAAGTCACGGAGAATGACATCTTCCAGAGAAACAGCAAAGTAGAAGATGAGAAGAGGGCCATTTGCAGAGCCAGTTCTAGAAATAATAAAAAGCTAGCAGTTACATAATATTTCCCAATGGAGGCCTAGGGAGAAATTTCTTTTCCAGTTGAAATAGCACGGTCCATGGCTACTCTTTGTTTCCTTTCCCTTAGCCAATTTTCAATCCAGTGAGACAATTTTCCTTCATATT
The DNA here is from genome assembly GCF_951804945.1 of Podarcis cretensis. Lineage (NCBI taxonomy): Eukaryota > Metazoa > Chordata > Lepidosauria > Squamata > Lacertidae > Podarcis > Podarcis cretensis. The sequence goes on along the minus strand of NC_137170.1, from coordinate 64,248,539 downwards.
CTTACACTTAAGGTAACCAAAGCTCTGGCCAGCAGAAATGCCCCAAATGCCAGATATTCAGGACAGACATTTGAGAAATGTTCACATAGTTCTTCTTCCACTCCTTTTCTCCATGTCCAAACTCCAACCAAGCTTCAGAATAAGACTTACAGACACGAGAAGGAGAGAAACAGCAATTCTTTGTTTCCACAGTAAGGTAAAGGTAAAGGGACCCCTGACCATTAGGTCCAGTTGTGACCAACTCTGGGGTTGCGGCGCTCATCTTGCTTTATTGGCCAAGCGAGCCAGCATACAGCTTCCAAGTCATGTGGCCAGCATGACTAAGCCAATTTTGGCGAACCAGAGCAGTGCACGGAAACGCCGTTTACCTTCCCGCCGGAGCAGTACCTATTTATCTACTTGCACTTTGACGTGCTTTCGAACTACTAGGTTGGCAGGAACAGGGACCGGGCAATGGGAGTTCACCCCGTCACGGGGATTCAAACTGCCGACCTTCTGATCGGCAAGTCCTAGGCTCTGTGGTTTAACCCACAGCACCACCCACAGTATTTCTTTGTAAAATCTGTGACTGAATTTACCCAAGGCTGCATATAAAAGGTTCTAGTATGGCAAGTATGATCCCAAAGCCAAACAGGTGGAACAGCTGAATGCAGCCATGGAAGGAAACATAGAACTAAGGAGTCAGAATGAACCCCAGTGGTCATCTAGTTTAACGTATTGCAATGCAGCAATCACATCTCAAGAATCGCTGACAGATGTCCATCCTTCCTCTGCTTAAAAACCTTCAATGAAGGAGAGTCCACTACCTTCCAAAGTAGTTCGCTCCACCATCAAACAGCTCTTACTGCCAGAAAATTCTTCCTAATGTTTAGTCAGAATCTCCTTTCTTGTCAATTGAGTCCATTGGTTTGGGTCTGCTGCTCTGCAGCAGCAGAAAACAAGCTTGCTCCATCTTCCATGTGATGGCCCTTCAGATATTTTAAGATGCCTCTTATACCACATCTCAGTCAGGGTGGTGCGCAACATAAAAAATACTGGTTGTGGGATTCGTAAGAGGAGAGAGCCCTATTGTGTTCATCTCCTGATTGTGGGCTTCCTCCAGTCCTCTGGTTGTAAGAACAGGATGCTGGGCTGCATGGGCCTTTAGTCTGATCCAGCACAGGTCTTCTTATATACATAGTGAAATATACTCAGAGTCGCAAAGTGATTTCATGCTCTTTATTCAGCTCATAGTGGTGAGGAGGAATGAATGTCCCCTCAAAGTATCTGCTTTATATACATTATTTACACAATGGGCTGCACATGATTGGCTAATTCCAGAATTCTACTGTAAGCCAATCAGGTTGTGGATTCACTTCAATCTGGAGCATGATTGGGTGGTTCCTGCCAACCAATCATACTGCTGCATTGTTCTAGGACCAATCAGACTGCTGCATTCTGAATCCTATTGTTCTAGGACCAATCAGACTGCTGCCTTTTGGATCCTATTGTTCTAGGACCAATCAGACTGCTGCAGTTTAGATCCTATTTGACTCAGTACATAACACCCCTCCCCTCTAAGTTCCAGTCCTGCCCGGGAGGTCGCATTCATAGTCCTCAAGGTACGCTGGCGGCCTACGTGTGCGTTGCGGCCTGGGGTGTTCCCTGGTCCGGGGTTCAGGTTCTGGCTCGTGTTCCAAGGATGCTGGCTGTGATGGGGCTGTTTGGTCTGGCGCAACCGGCTCACTCAGTCGTGGTTCTGGTTCCAGTGTCCTTTCGGCCTCACGGGTCCTCTCTGTATTTACTGATTCTGCCTCTCCTGCTGGCCCCTGCTGCTCTATGGGCCTCACTGCCCCACTGTTCCCTTGGGACTCCTCTGACCTTTCCTCCTCCTGGTTTTCTCCCGGGAATCGTCGGCGTATCTGGTCGCAGTGGCGGCGCCAGCATTGCCCCCCATCTGTTAGCACCTCGTACGACACGGGGCCAGTGACCCTGGTGACTGTGGCGGGTACCCATGCAGGGCCTGCTCCAAAATTCTTTGCGTACACTGGGTCCTGGGCCTTGAAGGTCCGGGGGTTCCTGCCTTCCCCCACCACTACCTCATCCTGAGCTCTATCGGGGTGAAGGCGGTCCAATCTGATTGCAAGGCGCCGACCCATTAGTAGTTCAGCGGGGCTCCTGCCAGTCGTTGAGCTGGGGGTGCTGTGCTGTGCTAGAAGGAATGTGGCAAGGCGGTACTCCCAATCCCCTTGCGTCATGCGGCGAAGGGTTTCCTTGGTGGTCCGCACCATGCGTTCTGCTTGGCCATTGGTGGCAGGGTGGAATGGCGCCGAACGGATGTGGCGGATGGCGTTCTGCGCTGTGAAGGTTTGGAATTCTCCTGACGTAAATGCAGTCCCGTTGTCTGAGACGAGAGTGTCAGGGAGCCCGTGGGTAGCAAACAGCCTGCGTAGTACCCGGATGGCTGCGGACGTAGAAGTGGACGGTACCAGTGCGACTTCCAGCCATTTGGTGTAGGAGTCCACCACTATGAAGAATGTTTTCCCCTGAAAGGGGCCAGCAAAGTCCACATGCAGTCGTGACCATGGTGCTCGGGCGGACTCCCAGGACTGGACTGGGGCCCTTGGGGGATCCGGGCGGGATTCTTGGCAGGCCTGGCAGTGTTTGACCCAGGCCTCTATCTCTCCGTCGATCCCTGGCCACCACACATAACTCCTGGCAAGGGCCTTCATTCTTACTACCCCTGGGTGTGTCTCGTGTAGGGCTGTGAGGACCCTTTTTCGGAGGCACTGGGGAACAACGACCCTGCTTCCCCATAACAGGCACCCCTTGTGGGCCGACAGTTCATGTTTGCGGGTTGTGTAGCCGGCGAATTCTGGCCCGGGGCTGCTGCTGGGCCATCCCCTCCACACCCAGTCCAGGACCCGGGAGATGACCCTATCTTTCTTGGAATGGTGTGCAACTTCTTGTGCCTGAATGGGGCGGTCAGGAAGCAGCTCCAGGCTCATAACCTCTTGTGCAGGTGCTGGGTCAGGGCCTGTTTCCGGTAGTGGCAGCCTGCTGAGGGCGTCTGCATGGCCCATCGCCTTCCCAGGGCGGTGAATCAGTGCATACTGGTAGCTGGCAAGGAAAATTGACCACCTGAGGACGCGAGGAGATAGCATTTGGGGGGTCTGCTTTTCGGGGGCAAACAAGCCAAGCAACGGTTTGTGGTCAGTCACCACGGTGAAGGGCCGCCCGTACAAGAAATCATGGAATTTTTTAACTCCCTTCACGATTGCCAGACCCTCCTTGTCGATTTGTGAGTAGTTCCGCTCAGTTGCGTTGAGTGTCTGGGAAAAGTATGCCACCGGTACCTCTCTTCCATCTGGGAGTTGGTGTCCCAGGACAGCGCCAATGCCATAGGGCGAGGCGTCGCATGCTAGCACCACCGGCAGCCTCTCGTCGAAGTGTGCCAAGACCGAGTTTGAGACAAGCAAGTCCTTGACTGCCTGGAATGCGGCCTCCTGGCGCTGGCCCCACACCCAAGGGGCCCGCTTGTCCAGGAGTCTGTGTAGGGGCTCCGCTACCGCCACCTTGTGGGGAAGGAAGGAATGGTAAAAGTTCAATAGTCCCAAGAAGGCCTGAAGTTCAGTCTTGTTCTTGGGCGCTGGGGCATCACAAATGGCCCGTACCTTGTCCCCAGTCGGGTGGACCCCTTCTGCGTCCACCATAAATCCCAGAAAGTCCACCTGGGGCACTCCTAGTAGACATTTTTCCCGCTTCACCTTGAGACCCGCTGTCTGGAAACGGTGCAGAACGGTGCGGAGGCGGTCCTCAAACTCCTCTGGTGTGGGCCCGGCAATCAACACATCATCGAAGAAGGGGGTGACGCCAGGAATCCCTTTAAGGAGAGAGTCCATTAGATTCTGGAATATGCCTGGTGCCACGCTGACACCGAATTGCAGCCGCTTTACCCTGAATGCTCCTCTGTGCGTCACAATCGTCTGTGCCTCTGCTGTGGTCTCATCTACTGGCAGCTGTTGATATGCTTGGGCCAAGTCCAGCTTGCCAAAAATTTTCGACCCAGCCAGGGTGGCAAGGACATGGCTGACCACTGGCACTGGGTATGCATGGGCCGTGAGGGCCTTGTTTATGGTACATTTGTAGTCTGCGCAGATGCGGACTGAACCATTAGGCTTGACAGGTGTGACGATTGGGGTTTCCCAGGGGGCATTAGGCACCGGTTCCAGCACTCCTTGCTCCATGAGCCGGTCCAATTCCTCGTCTATACGGGGTTTCAGGGCGAACGGGACCCGGCGGGCCTTGAGCCTGACCGGTCGTACTCCGGGGTCAAGCTGTAGAGCAATGGGGGGGCCCGTATACTGTCCCAATTTCCCATCGAAAACCCCCGGAAATTCCTTGCATATGGCGTCCACGTCCACTTGTAAGCTAGTGTGGTTCACCCCGGTGACAGCTAGCCCCAGTGGTCCAAACCATGCCAATCCCAGTAGGCTAATGTAGGGGCCCTTGACCACAAGTAAGTCCAGTTGCCGCGTCCGCCCTCGGTATTGCACCCTGAAGGTCCCCACCCCCATTGTGGGGACCTTACATTTCTGGAAGTCCCGGAGGGTGAATGGGGCCGGCCTGAGTTTGGGACCCCCACTAGGACACAGTTTCCTTAAGGTCCTTGCCGAGATTATGGATAGAGTTGAACCTGTGTCAAGCTCCATGCGGCATGGGGCCCCCTCTATCTGTACCTCTACATAAATTTTCTCTATGTTGGGGTGGGGCAACTGGTATACCTGGAAGTCCGTGAGCTCCGTCGAGTTGCCTTGGTGCGTTGGGCCCCAGGACCTGGGGTTCTTGGGTTGGTCATCTGATGCCTGGCATCGGGTGGGCCGAGCCCGACACACCCGGGCGATGTGTCCCACTTTTCTGCACTGCCTGCACACTGCGTTGCGGAAACGGCAGGTCCTCCTCTCGTGACTTTCTCCACAGCTTGCGCAGTTCCCTCCTTCTCGTCGAGGCAGCTGTGGTATGTGGGCTGCTTGAGTGCGCTGCTGTACTCGGTGCACCTCCTCCCTGTCAGATCCTGAGTCGTCGGTGAGGTCTTCGTGGTGGACCCTCGGTTGGGACGGCTGGCTCGGCCGTGCCTCTTGCGTTGACCTCTCGGCAGCTTCCGTTGCCAGGGCCTCCTCCAGAGCGACCTGGAACGTTAGGTTCTTCTTAGCGTAGAGGCGTCGTTGCAGCTTCTCATCCCTCAGGCCACCGACGAGGCGGTCACGAAGCATGTTCTCCAGCTCTGAGAAGTTGCAGAACCGGGCGGCTTGGCGGAGAGAGGTCACAAACCCAGTTATGGTTTCCCCAGGGGCTTGCCGCTTTGCGTAGAAGGCATTTCGACGAGCCACCACTGAGGGCTGTGGCGAAAAGTGCCCCTTCAGCTGTTCCATTATTGTTTTGTATGGAACAGTAGCACGTCTTCAGGCGCAAGGAGAGCCCGGGCGATTTCAAATGTCTCCTCTCCGCAAACGCTGAAGAATATTGCCCTCTTCTTGGCGTCTTCTTCATTGGTGACCCCTTTGGCTTCTAGGAGGAAGGTGAAACGGGAGGCGTACGCTTCCCAGTCTCCCGATGCTGGGTTGAACGGCGAGAAGCTGCTGTCGGTTGCCATTCTGAGTTCCTTGTGTCCCGGAGCTGAAGCCTGGATACACGGTGCGAGGCAGCGGTGCGGCAGGTGGCGGTGCTGCGGTGCTGTGTGTGGCAGTCAGCTCAGCGGGATCCCATCCTCGTCGCCAGTGAAATATACTCAGAGTCGCAAAGTGATTTCATGCTCTTTATTCAGCTCATAGTGGTGAGGAGGAATGAATGTCCCCTCAAAGTATCTGCTTTATATACATTATTTACACAATGGGCTGCACATGATTGGCTAATTCCAGAATTCTACTGTAAGCCAATCAGGTTGTGGATTCACTTCAATCTGGAGCATGATTGGGTGGTTCCTGCCAACCAATCATACTGCTGCATTGTTCTAGGACCAATCAGACTGCTGCATTCTGAATCCTATTGTTCTAGGACCAATCAGACTGCTGCCTTTTGGATCCTATTGTTCTAGGACCAATCAGACTGCTGCAGTTTAGATCCTATTTGACTCAGTACATAACACATAGTCACAGAAAGACTCAAAGGCTCAATCCTCCATTAAAAACACACCCACCCCATTATGTAGTCTGAACACAGATTCCTTCTTTTAAGAAGGGGATTTGCATCCTTAGTGGCAGACTACTATATAATGATAGTCGCTTAGTGCGTAGTCCCAGTCAATTAGGTACATATGCTTCCTAAGTAAACACAATGTTCTCACCTCCCATTCATTCAAATGTGACATTCACATTTATGATTTTCTCTAGGGAATTAGTCACCCAAAGTTTTGTAGCCCATGATGCTACATTGAACAACGGCAGTACTCCATGCATGGCCTTTTGACTTGTTCTGACATGACATTTCCATGCTTTTATATAGACTACAGATGTTAAATTAATAGCCAGTAGCTTTCTAACCCAGACCATTCCACCTCTCTTACTGGAATATTGGTACCACATTTCGGAGCTTCTAAAGCTTGCAAAACCTTACATGAACTTGGGAAATCCGGTGGCTTTCGCTCTGAGCCCTTGCCACATCTTTTGCAAAGCAGTAGGATAATCATTGCCTGTAGGGTTTCTGATTCTTGTACATGCGTTGCTTCCCATAGCTCTGTACCTCATTTACGCTGAGGTTATCCTTCCCGCACCCCCCGGCAGCATATGTGGTAGCTGCTGTTAGAAAGCAAGCATTTCCTAAGAGATGAAAAGCATATTGGCAGCCGCTGCAGTGGTGCACTCTCTTCCATGGTGGTTTTACAGCTTTATTTTATTTTTGTAGCACTCAAGCATTTAGTACAGGGTGTACTCCAGAAAACGTACGAGCAGGCTCTTTAAATGGATACAGAAGGAGCAAAGAGGGGAAAAGGGATGGATGAGCCAGAGAGCTCGAATGATGTCCATGCCCTGTCTCCACCGATGACAATTAGCCCTGATTGGATTAATATTACACGCCTGGACTTACAGGAAGTCCAACTCTAGAAGTAATAAACAGCACTGGCAGCATTCTAGTCTAACATATCCCCAAACATAGCTGGATTTGTCGGTGGAAGCCAAAAGAGAAACACAGCCAGCACAGGAACATTCAAATCCCATTAATTTGAACAGGCACCTAAAACTCTATGCTGGATTGTAACCCAAAGGTCTCATTTAAGGCTCATGTCGCAATGGACTAGTTAAGCCTTTCAGATGTCAAAAGCCTCATCGCTCCTTATTCTTTCTCTGCGAACAAGGCTCAGCTCACATTTGGTTTCTGGTGGGAGCTTTTTTCTTCTGCTGCTGATGGCATGGGATTCATCCAATGTGAGCAGAATCTGCCAGTGTTCCATTGCATTGGAAACCTTCTCCAGATGTTCCATTTGTTATGAATAGGAAGCTGCCACAGGCATTATATATATATATGCCACAGGAGAAGCCAGTGGTGTGTGTGAAGCAGTCTAACCCATAGTCTGTTTCCAACATCAATGTGCTGGGAAACAAATGTGTGGTAAGAAGCAAAGCAGTAACTGGGCTTGTCCATTCTTGATCCTTGGGCTGTACTTAGAATGGGGAAGAAATTCAGATCAGTTCACATTTTCAGTGCAAACCTATGTAGTTTACACTTCCCAGAACAATACATGAACTGAAATACAGCCATCCTTCAAAATTTGCACTTCAAATTTCGTGATGCAGTTTTCCAACCAAACAAAGTACAGTGGTGCCTCGCAAGACGAAATTAATTCGTTCCGCGAGTCTCTTCGTCTTGTGGTTTTTTCGTCTTGCGAAGCACCCCTATTAGTGGCTTAGCGGATTAGCACTATTAGCGGCTTAGAAAAAGGGGGGGGGAAGGGAAAAAATCGCAAGAACTCGCAAGACGTTTTCGTCTTGCGAAGCAAGCCCACAGGGAAATTCATCTTGCAAATCACCTTAAAAGACGGAAAACCCTTTCGTCTAGCGAGTTTTTCGTCTTGCGAGGCATTCGTCTTGCGGGGCACCACTGTATACCAAAAAGGCATGTTATGGGGAAAATGTGCTTTGCAATGCTTATATTACTGAAAATAAGATACAAGTATGCATTATGTTAGGGACGCAGGTGGCGCTGTGGGTTAAAGCCTCAGCGCCTAGGACTTGCCGATCGAAAGGTCGGCGGTTCGAATCCCTGCGGCGGGGTGCGCTCCCGCTGCTCGGTCCCAGCGCCTGCCAACCTAGCAGTTCGAAAGCACCTCCGGGTGCAAGTAGATAAATAGGGACCGCTTACCAGCGGGAAGGTAAACGGCGTTTCCGTGTGCGGCTCTGGCTCGCTGACCACGTGACCCGGAAGTGTCTCCGGACAGCGCTGGCCCCTGGCCTCTTAAGTGAGATGGGCGCACAACCCCAGAGTCTGTCAAGACTGGCCCGTACGGGCAGGGGTACCTTTACCTTTACCTTTATGCATTATGTTAGGCAAAGTTGCACATGAAAATGTGTATATTAGGAGAAATGTGTACTAAAAGGCTGAGAGGAGGTCTTCATATTCTTACGATTATTGCAAACAGATGCAGGAATGTGGAGTATGGAATTCAGGACTGGAAAAATGAGCATATGAGAGCAACCCAAAATGACATATTTTTTCATCCCTAACTGTGCTGATGTCTATCAAAGCATGCTGTACCAATCCAGAAGGATAGACGATCTTCACTTCACTAGGAATTGCCAGCAATAACAGATATAGCCTCTGATCTAATCTGACAGCCTTTGAGCAACTTAATGTGGCATGATTTGAGTGCAGGTAGGAGAACCACACTGGAACTGCTGCCAACATTAACAAATGACAGGGTTCCTGTTCAACATTATGGTTGTGACAGTTTCAAAATCCGCCACCCCATATTTCCAGCAAAATCTACCTGGATATTTTCTCACACCTCACTCCAAGGACATGCAGTCAGGAAGCACCACTAGCAAAGCCATATATAAGTCTAGGAATTTGCTGAATTCTAGAGAAAATAGTTTTGCTGGTTTCAGACCTACGGAATTCATTTATTATCCAAATTTCAGAGAACACATACGTGGTTGTGGTGCATGTGGTGGAGGAGAGCTGCCCTCTTGACACCCATGAAACTGTGACTTATTTGGACAGGGCTGGAGCTGGAAGTAGTGGTAGAAGATTTGGGGTTGCAATGACTGGAGTGCCAAACTGGTGGCAGTGCTCATGATGGTATAACTGGGTGGACCCAGCCTTGATACTGGCCCAGCCCTGCACTATCTCCATCTAGGTAAGCAGTAGCATGTGTTGAGATGGAGCTGCCCTCCTGCTTCTGCTTCACCACTACTGAAATTGCTCATGTTAGTGATAAATTATGTCTCATGCCAATTTAACTGGCACAGGAATCAAAGTGATCTCTTCCTGCAGAGATTTACACAGCTGTGTGAAATCCAGCCATATAGAAATGGCTTCCTTGCCACTCCAGTAACATATTGATTGACCTACAGTGGTTTTCTCAAGAAGGACTCCAAGCAATGCTAAGAATATCTAAGCCGACTTGCAAAGATTAAGTATATTGGCGAAAATCTAAATAATGAATAAATGCACATAGGCTGTATTTGCATATCATGATAAGCCATAAGCCATGGTTTAGCATGAATGAGTGGACCATACCCCAGTTCTTCCCACTGAGGAGGAAACAAGCCATGCTCCCAAGTTTAATGCTATAGCCAGACCAGAGATCATGGTTTGTTTCACTGCAGACAAAGCACAATAAAAAGTCAATATTTGTTCCAAGTTTTTGGAAGGAAGAGACAACCCTGACTAAGGAAGAATGGCAAATCAAGCTATGGACTATGCCGAAATGGCAAAACTAACTGGGAAGCTCAGGAATCAAGAAGACAAGAAATTCAGAAAAGAATGGGGAATGCTTATTATGTATATACATAATCATTGTAAACAGGTCAAAACATTAGGAGGATTTTAAATACATTTCTATTGTAACAGAAAGTACAGATAATTTAAAATATGAAAAATTGGAGGTGTTGATATGCAGTTGAAAATAGAATTAATAGAAACCATGGATGGGATGGGGGGAAGTCAAGAGATTCAGAGTAATCTCGAGATATGGAAATATTATGATATTATGATGTTATTTTATTTTATTTTCTACTTTGTTCTTTCTTTTTGTAATTTTCTCTCTTCTTTTTTCCTCTTCTTTCTTGAAAACCAATAATTTTTTTTTTTTGTAAAAAAAGAAGTCAAGACTTGTTTTTTGCTTAGCAATCCTGACTTGTTGCTCATCCTTAGACCATGGTTTGTTTCACTTGCCCCCCTCCCCAGCCAAGGAAGACACATGTCTGATACTTAACTCTTTATTGACAAGAAAATCACTTGCAGCGGCTTCCACAGTGCTCTGGATACACACACACAAACACTTCTAGCCTCCAGCAGCTGTCCACAGGTCTAGGCCCTGTGGAGCAGATGCAGCAACAAGGAGACCCACCTCCTGCCTCCCTATATACCCTCCCCTTATGGGTTGCGCACCTATAACCTGAGACTTCTCCTACATGGAAGCTGCCGCTGCTCTTCCTGCTTCAAGCCCCTCCTGGTTCTAGGAGACCATAGGAGCCAACTCTGAGAGGCTGAGAGGGCTTTGGCCCCCAAAATATTTGAGGGAGCTGAGTCCCCGCAAAGTTGATGAGCATTGCTATTCAAATGGTGCACATGCACCATGTCGTGATTGATTATGAGGGCGGGGCTTACTTGCCCCCCCCCCAATATTTTATCCAAGTTGGCACGCCTGTAGGAAACAATGAGGTGGGGCAAGGTGAGAAGTCTATTAACCCGTCTGTCGGCTGAACAGACAGTTCTTCTACCACATCTGGCACGCCTTCCTCCATCTTGGATTGCCCTGACTCTCCCCGCTTCCCTTGCTCCTGCCTTGCGGGCAGTACCAAACTCCATAAATCACTGGTCCCCTCTCCTGGGTCACTCTTCTGGTCTCCTCCTCTGCTACACAGCCTACCCTGTCACTAGGACGAGAAAAGGGGGCCCCATTCACCCAAGAATGATGATATGCATAAGGATATGCAAATGCAGCCACACACACACACTTTATGAGTTTAGGTATGGCAAGTTATTCATCTATGAAACCACTCTGTGCTATCACTGCTTGCTGCATATCCTATAGAAATGGGATGCTGCTCGACTTCCGGGTTGGCGCCATCGCTGAATGGCGGACTCCCTCCGAGCTCCGGAGGGAGCCTGCTGGGCAGGGGTTGGGTCCCGCCGCGCCGCCCCCCGACCCGCGAAGGAGCCTTTTTAAAGGCTGTGGAGCGGGTGACGGGGGGGGGGGTGTGGTGCTATGAGTCCACTGCTTCCCCTGCCTAGCGAAGCCGCATGCCATTCGACAGAGAGCACCTACTTCTTAATTTGAAAATCTGGATTAAAAAGAACAACCCGTGAGTAAATCTATCGGACTTAAAAGGAAAAATTTATTTTACGAATTCGGAGCGAGCGGGGGAGGTGCAAAAAGGAAGTCCGCCCCCCCCTGTTGTAGAGGTTTTAACGCAAGGATTTGACAACTAAGATCGAGAGAAGAATCTGTTTATTTGAAAAAAGTTATTAATTTCACGAAGGGAAATTACAAGTAATTGTGCTGGAGGAGAAGAGTGGTTTGTGAGAACTAAAATGTAACCCCCCGGGAACCGGGAGTGATCCGTTATGAGAGACTGGTGAAGAGATATAGAAATTTTGACAGCTGTCAAAGTAGCTGTCAAAGTGGGAGAATAAAAGAGAACTTTGTTACGAGGACTCTGCCGGCTAGATTCGTTACAATTTGGATATAAATTACTGAAAATAAGGGCAACAAGTTAATTTGACTTTTGGGTGTGATCTGGAAGGAAACTAAGTTACCATAATCCCTCTAAAGGGAGTTCTGGGACATTGCAAGAATGGCAGCAAGTGGAAAAATACTCATGGAATTGAACAGGACATTTTATCTCCTGGAAAAGCTGCAAAAACGAAGTATTATTTTGTCTGTAAAGGTCTCTACACTAAAGGAGACAATGGATTTATCTATTGAAGAAAGGAAGGGACTTGACGTAAGTTTGTGTTCCTGAACAAATAAAGCCTCTGTAGAGGAACTAGAAGTTTTTGAATTAGAAGGTTTTTGCAGCGGAACAGGAAAAGAAACCTGAGGAATAAAAACTGGACTAAGCTCGAAGTTGGAACATTCGGGACATCCAGACTTTAAAAGGATCAAGAAACAGAATTTGAGTTATACTCTTAAATATAGAGGTCTGGATGGAAGAAGAATGATCTTTTCTGAGAGTTTCTCTAAGATTGGGCCTTCTGAAATTAAAGACTACCAAAAAGACAGTAAAGTGGAATCGAGAGAGATTTAGATATGGACGTGGGATCTCCAGGCCGGCAGTAGACAGATGGATGGATTTTGGGGATCGAAACCGGGAAAGGGGGGAGGGAGATTTGGAACCCAAAGGCTGTAAAATTATATCTTTTTATTTTCTCTTGTTTTACTTTGTGTGACAAAAAAAAAGGGGGAATTCGTGGAAGGGAACTGGGGTCGATCTTAGGGAAGTACAAAAAATATAAAGAGAAATGGTTATACAAGATAAATTAAATTTGAATAATGGGCTAATTATAATTATAATAAGGTTTTAAAATTTGGGGTAAGAATTTGTGGAACTAATCTAATGGAAATGGAATACAAGGGGGGGGGGGGAAGTCCTGGAAAGATGTTAATGAAAGTAAGGTTTTAAATGTAAATTTTATCTTTTTCTTTTTTCTTTTTTTCTTTTTTATTCTGGATTTATTGGAAATTTTAATAAATATCATTTAAAAAAAAAGAAAAAAGAAATGGGGTGCTGCTCTTATATGAACAGATTCCAAGCTGGGCGGTAATGTTGTTTTTTGCTTGTAAATTAAATTACATCTGTTGGTTTAAATCACATTGTAGCCTGTGTTTTTTAAAAAACTAAATAGTGATTCATTTTTTCTGTTTATAGGTATCTTTTATATATAGCCATTATTTATAGGCCTCTCAGTAGACATGTTATTTTAAACATGGAAATTCCTCTATGCTGAACACATATAATTAATAGACATTCCTTTGAAACTCAAATTACAGTGTGATGCAAGTGAAATATAGAGTGCTGTGCAATAGCCTGACATGTTTCAAATTCCCAAAGTCCACTTGGGCACGGAGAATAAATTGCTACTAATAAATAATTTGCTTCTCTTTCCTTCTGCCCCACAATCTTTCCCTTGCATTCAAAAGCTATGTTGGAAACCCCTGAGAACAGCATAAAAAAGTAAAAAAAGGTAAAGGTAAAGGACCCCTGACAGTTAAGTCCGGTTACAAATGACTCTGGGGTTGAGGCGCTCATCTCGCTTTACAGGCCGAGGGAGCCGGCGTTTGTCTGCTACACAGACAGTTTTTCCGGGTCATGTGGCCAGCATGACTAAGCAGCTTCTGGTGTAACGGAACACTGAAACCAGAGCAGTGCACGGAAACGCTGCTTACCTTTCCACCAGAGTGGCACCTATTTATCTACTTGCACTTTTTGGGGTGCTTTCGAACTGCTAGGTTGGCAGGAGCTGGGACCGAGCAACGGGAGCTCACCCCATCACAGGGATTTAAACCACTGACCCCTGATCAGCAAGCCTGAGAGGCTCAGTGGTTTAAACCACAGCACCACCAGCGTCCCCATAAAAGGAAAGTGCTCATCATTTTACCACTTATATGCTGCTTTACAAAGTGGATTTGCAAGAGTAGCAAATGCAGGTTTCCTAGCAATCTTATGAAGTTCGGCAGACCAAACAATGTCAGCCTTATTTTGCCGATGGAAAATCTCTGAAACCACTAAACCTTAATGGAATCTCCTGGTATCCCCAGTGAGTAAACAGAATATACATTTCCTGCTGTCATTTCTAGAACGGAAATAGCCTGAGGATTTGTGTAGCTATGAGGCTGAAAAATGATAAGCTCCTTGACGCATGGGGTATTAGTCTGCCTATCTCTCTCTGTTCTCACACCCACACCAACTTCTATATAATTAGAAATGCAGGGGATCTTACTCAATAGGTTTACCATACAGATGATGTGATCCTATATATTTTTTCTGCTGCTGTTTCTTGGATTAATTTTTGAAGGGAGGCAATACAGAGCAGGAAGGATCATTTATGTAATCCCCATCTTGCAATTAATTTATATTAACTTTATTCCCCAGTGACCAAAGCATTCCAGATTTACTGCACACACAGCCTGATGTCTTTTCCAGATGGAAGATTGCGAAAGAGATAATTTGTCAAAGGGCTTCTCATCTTCTGCCATGTTTTCCATCTACCGCTGGACTCCCAAACGTTATTAAAAACTAAGCAGAAAAAATGATCGTATTCCATGGTACAAGGACAATGTCTATATATAACATGTGGTGACTATGATTAGCAAGAATTGCCAGTGGTTTTGTTCCAGCTGGATCTGATCATCTGATACTCTGAGGTTGGAATGGGACATCTTGCCAATCACAGGACTACTGTTAAATATGGCAACTCTCCCTTTATTGTGTGGTTAAGGAAACAAATGCTGTGATATCACCAAAACATAAGTTTCCCTTCCACATGTCAACAGAAAATGGTGGAACAGGGTAATGTGTTGCACAGCCTCACAAAACAATGGAACATACCTCTTCAGAGGGGAAAGAGCAGGCCAATGGGAGAAGGAGCATAGAGAGCAGACTGCTAGAGAGTCAGTAGCAAGCAGAGGGGGTGGGGAGATGGTTGGTTTAAAATAGGGTAGCCAAAGAGTTGGCTTCTCATGATAGGCCATGCCACATAACAATATCTATCCTGTATCGTATTTTTGCAAGCACTGTTCTAACACAAGCCATTACTATTCCTAATAAAAGCTATATATTTTTCTGCACTTGAAGAAACTGGGCTACTATGAATGACAAACATTGCTAAAATACATTTTTAATTGTTTTTTTTTAATAACAAAAAACCTGTCAATTAATGATGGAACTTGCTATGATAGAATAAATGCAGAATGGAAAAACTCAATGCCCTGCCATCAGCAATTTAGATTAGTATATTGTGCTGCATCTTTTGATAGCTTTCCATGCAAGTTTAAGAAATCAACCAATTTGACAAAATGTGGTTTTGAGTGGTGTGGAAACACTGTTCAAGTGTCAAGGAAAATATTTTGGGCAAACTGCAGGAACCGTTGTTCTTGTTTTTCCTTGACTCATTTGCAATGGAAATAAAAGAATATATATAAATATATTAAACAAAGAAACAAACAGAGGTATTATTCCCTTGCTGTACTGCCAGCAGTTCCATTAATTTTACGCTTTCAGTTGCACCAAAAGGAAAACTGTATGAAAATAGTTCAGTCAAGAGAAATGGGATTATTACACTACTGAAAAAGTAATATTTTAATCTTTAGATTAATTAACTCACTCAAGAAGCCAACATGCATGGTGTTTGTCTAATGTATTTTATTATTATTGCCAGGAAGGCATGACTATATGCCATAGGCACAGTATAAAGGTAAAGGTAAAGGTAAAGAACCCCTGACAGTTAAGTCCAGTTGCAGACGACTCTGGGGTTGCAGCGCTCATCTCACTTTACAGGCTGGAGAAGTAAGATCTGAAAACATCCAGAAATATTTATAAGAAGAAGAACCTTCCCAAAACTCAATATGGAATTTGTTTTTTATTAAACTCTTTATTAAGCATTTTCTTTTTCAAAATAATTGGAGAAATTAAGTTAATTGTACCACAATTGTGGCTACCTTAAACTATTTGAGATAAGTTATTGAACCTCATATATATAGACTCATTATAGCTCAAGCATGCAAATACTATGTCAGCTTCAGAGATTGAAGAATCCCAGCTCTTTTTCTGCCAGGCTGTTTTCCTGGACACAATACGTCAGCAAATTCACCTTTGATTTCTTTTATACACTGTAGCTATTACAACTCAAACTTTAGATATTGTCAAACTGGGGTGAAGACAGAAACGATGATTCACAGGTGAAATCACTTTCAGTGCAGGATTGTCAATAGCAAATAGTATTTAAAATTTCATGCAGAGCCAATCTGTTGCCAACCTTGTGCTGTGAAAGGCACAACATTCTCACATGCTTCTCTATTAACATAGAACGTAGGAAGTTGCCTTAAAACGTAAAGGTAAAGGACCCCTGACAGTTAAGTTCAGTTGCAGATGACTCTGGGGTTGTGGCGCTCATCTTGCTTTACAGGCAGAGGGAGCCAGCATTTGTCTGCAGACAGTTTTTCCAGGTCACGTGACCAGCATGACTAAGCCACTTCTGGCGCAACGGAACACCGAAACCAGAGCAGCGCATGGAAACGCCGCTTACCTTCCCACCGGAGCGGTACCTATTTATCTACTTCCACTAGCATGCTTTCAAACTGCTAGGTTGACAGGAGCTGGGACCGAGCAACGGGAACTCACCCTGTCGTGGGGATTCAAACCGCTGACTTTCTGATCAGCAAGCCCAAGAGGTTCAGTGGTTTAGAACACCGCACCACCCGTGTCCCCTTAGGCACAGTATAGCTGTGCATAGTAACATAATATGCACCATGTACATTTTGACTGGTTTCAAAATCAGTTCTTTGTGTTATCAAGTGTCATCAGCATGAAGATGCTTCCACAGTGGCCCTGATTTGATGCAACACCCCTCCTTCCACATTTCGAGAGTGGACATCTATGTAGGCTTCCCACGACCAGGAACACCAATCATGCTAGATTCTCTCTTGTGAGAACCAGTGTGGCATAGTGCTTAGAGTGCTGGAGTAGGTTCAAATCCTCACTTAGCCAGGAAGCTCAATGGGTGATCTTGGAACAGTCACCCAGCCTAGATTATGTCTCAGGGTTGTTGTGAGGAGAAAATGGGGAAGGGGAGAACTGAGCTCCTTGGAATATAAATGTAATAATAAATTCCAGCTTGTGTGCAACCTGACGTGCATAAATTCTGCCTTTGCAGACATCCCATTTGGAGGTAAGGGTGTAAGTGTATGTAATAAGTTATCAGCTCCCGAGAAGATTGCCTGCCATTCATGGAGGAGCTCAGTTTAGTTAAGCCAATGACCACCTAGTTCAATTTAGCTGAAAACTTAGTTTGCAATACAAGAGGAAGATTAGAAGCAAACGTATTCTAGGAAAACAAGTGTGAGCTGCAGTGTTCCTTCCCATGTTAAAACTAGCCAGAATGCCTGTATTGAGCTAAGAATGTAAGAATTACCTTGTTGCATCAGGTTCCATCTAGTCCAACATTCTACTGCCAACAACCATCAATTAGATGCCTCTGAGAAGCTCACAAGCTGGAGGCAATGATGAAAGCATTCCAACATTGCTTAGTATTCACGATTTCAATCCTATACATACCTACTTTGGAGTAAGTCCCACTGAACTCTCTGTAAACAGGGTTGCTCTATAAGGCTGCAGTCCTATGCACTTACTTGAGAGTAAGCCCTACTTAATTCACAATGCTTACTTCTGACTAAAAATGCATATAGGATCAGGCTGCATGTGATTTCTTCAAAGCATAGAGAGCTATTTTTCTGTTTAGATTTTTTAAACTGTTGATTTATGGGAGAGTTCTCTAGGCGTTGCAACACACAGGGGACCATGTGGAATAAAAGCTCTGGATGGAAAAACAGAAGAAAAATATGATGTCTGGCATACACAAAAAGGAGAAGCAGCTGCAATAAGGTTGAAGACAAGAACGAGTATTTAGATATGTAGTCCTTCCCAAAATCATTCTCAAAACTTGGCAAAGCTGGACATGGCTATAAACTAGCTAAGGCAGGGAAAAACATAAAAGGTACCCAAGGAATCAGCATGAATGGCAACATTTCCAAGGAAACGCTGACCAGTTCATCAATATATACTAGGTCAGCTTCATGGTGGGCATAAAGTATAATGACTATTGATGGCTGTTAGAGTCAACTGGTATCAAGAAAGTTATAGTGTTTTTTCCTCCCTCTGTGTCCTCTCCCAATTCAATATGAAGCATGCTGAATTGAATGGACACAGAACAAATCAAGTTTCACTGAAGCTATAGGAAAGTTTGGAATGTCTTTGAAAGGAAACATTAGGTTAGTTTGACCTCAATGCAGCCATTTCAAGAACACTAACTCCTCCATGAGTAGGTATGGGAACATAGGAATATGCTTTATACCAAGTCAGACCAGTGGTCCATAGAGCTTGGTATTGTCTTTAATGATGGCAAACAGAAGGTCTCTCCCAGTTCAACCTGGAGATGCCCAGGAGTGAGCCTGGACTTTCTGCACGCAAAGCGGAGGCTCCCAGCTGACCTAGTATCATCATCATCATCATTTTTTATTTATATACCGTCTTTCTATCTTACAATACTCAAGGCGGTTTACAAGCTGAAGAAACAAAAATGTACAACTTATAACAATCTAATGCAATACAAAAATGTGATAATAAAACAAAACTTTAAAATAAGCAACCTACATCAAAAAGTAACATTCAACATTGATTAGAATAGTACAAAATAATAATATCAACATATAAAAGTTAAACAGAAATCCACTCAACAGTTACAATAAATAATTTCTAAACTATAATCAATAAAACAATGGCAAGCCACAGTACATAAAATAATACAATACAAATTGAGAAGCAGAGCCTAGAGGGTGGAGCAAGGCAAGTGGAAAGAGGACTTGCCTGAT
Organism: Podarcis cretensis; assembly: GCF_951804945.1. Classification (NCBI taxonomy): domain Eukaryota; kingdom Metazoa; phylum Chordata; class Lepidosauria; order Squamata; family Lacertidae; genus Podarcis; species Podarcis cretensis. The sequence continues at coordinate 64,229,755 of NC_137170.1, read as the reverse complement.
GGAGTATTTCCCCTCACAGTTCTTCCTCCAGGCACAGCTCTCTCATGAGGATGACCCTTCTGTATGCTGCGGCTGACATGTTGATGCGATTCTGCTTGGGGGAGGAGAAGAACTCCTGCACAGGGCTACTGACACTCTTAGCAGTACTATCCAGCACAGAGATGGAGGGAGTTGGCCGTGCAGAGAATAGAAAGTCCCCAAAGGATGGAGTGGCAGAGGGAGGGATTGGGGAAGGTACGTAGCTCAGTGGGTTTAATCTGTCTGAAACCTTGGACAGCCAACTGCTGGTCAGTGTAGATAGCACTCGACTAGATGGACAGATGATCTGACTTGGTGTAAGGCAGAGTCAAGAGCAATTGCAGGCTATATGGTCACACCTAGTCAAACATGCAGGTTTGAGCTGGAAGTATTTTATATCCAGGCCAGGGTAACAAGCAAATGTTGGGACCAAGACCGGTAACACTGGGCAACAATTTTTAACTTTTTGAATGTTGTCTAGATTTCTACAATTGATTTAGGGTATTTTTGCACTGCTGAATCAGGAAATGACATCCGTTTCTCTCCATAAGGTCAGGTTTTTTGTGCTATGTTGATTTGAAAAAAAAATCAGATCTTGTGACAAAATCGATTACATTTTTGTGGCATTATCAGCTGATTTTTGTCAACACATATCATCCTAAATATGTTTTTAAGAGAAAAAAATGTTTTTCCAACAACATATATTGATTACCTGATAGAAACATCAATTACTGTAAACTGAATGGTGGGCATTGATAAAGGTAAGTACACGTAAATTGCATGTTGCTTCACCATTTTTCAAACTTCAGGAATGCTCCTGGAATGCTCAGTGGCAGGGAGGTCTCTCTTCAGAGTCCAACAGTAGTCAGCCATCATGACTGCGTCCCAGCGACCCTGATACCTGGTCTCCATCTCTTTCATGTCCTGATGGAATCTCTCCCCCCGCTCGTCACTCATTCAACCCAGGTTCTCAGGAAACCGGTCCAGATGTGAAAATAGGTAGTGCATCTTGACGCTCATGTTGCAGCCTAGGTTTCTGAAAGCAATCAGAATGTTGTTGACAAGTTCTGTGTAGTTTCTGGCCTTATTGTTGCCAAGAAAGTTCTTCACTACCAGAACAAATGCCTTCCACGCTTCCAGTTCCACTTCGTTCATTGACTTTCCAAACTCTGGATCTCTGATGAGCTGATGGATCTGAGGACCGTCAAAGATGCCAGCTTTCAACTTCTCCATGGTCAGTCCTGGAGAAGCCTGGCACAAGTAAGTGAAGCAGTCACCATCCTTGTCCAGAGCCTTGGTGAACTGCTTGATTAAGCCGAGCTTGATGTGCAGCGGTGGGAAGAGTATTCTGTCTCTGTCCACCAGAGGGTCGTTGATGACGTTCCTTTCTCTGCAAGGCACCAATTCCTCCCGCACAGGCCAGTCCCTCTTTGTGTAATGCTGAGCACGGTCCCTACTATCCCACATGCACAGAAAACATGGGTACTTGGTGAAGCCAGACTGTTGTCCCAACAAAAAGTTCACCATCTTCAGGTCAACACAAATAAACCACTTATGCTGATCATAACCAATTTTCTCCAGCACATACTTCACCGTTTCATAGTTCTCCTTCAGTGTACTCAAGTGAGCCAGGGGTATAGAGGCAAACTGGTTGCCGTTGTGTAGCAGAACACATTTCAGTGATCGCTTGCTGCTGTCAATGAACAGTCTCCAATCTTTGGGTTCGTACTGTGGCACTCCAAGCTTGAGCAGAAGCTGCACAATATCTGCACAGTACACCAAGTCCTTCTCTTCCGAGAAAAAACGGAGATACTTGATGCCTGTTGCGGAAGAAGCTGATGTGAGCACTGTCAGAGAGGAGGTTTTTTTCCTTCAATCTGGATGCCAACAGTTCGGCAGAGTCTTTGACAAGCTGAGGTTGCAAACTAGATCAATCAACTCCTTTTGGGAAAATGGATGTGGAGAACCACTTCTTCTTCTTCATGTCCTTCAACAGTGGAGGCATCTTCGTCACTAGTGTCAGGAAGTTCTCTGAAGATAGGCACTGGAATTTCATCACAATGAGCTACAGGATGACATGCTGATTGAAGATCAGGATACTTGAGGCTGCTCCGGTTCTTTCTGTTGATCCCAGTCACATCAACAGCGCAGAAGTAGCAGTCAGTGACATGGTTTGTCGGCTCCCTCCAAACCATGGGAATTCCAAACAAAAATAGGTACAAATTAGTCTTAAGTTGGTGCATGCGCTGGTGGAGTTTCCTATACACTTTGTGGGGTGGCTGCCCTATTAACTTAGTTTTGATCTCCCAACTTTATGCTTTGCCGCACCAATTTATGGAAGATTTCGAGGTTTTATGACTTCAAACTGATCCCTTTTCGACATAATCACCCAGAACTATCGGACCTGAATACTTGTCATTAAAATAAAATAATCATTTCCAATCAAAACAATTATTCGACATGGCATTTTACCCCCACCAACTTCTTCTAAAATGCTCCACATAAGCGTACATGTGTACATCGTACATAAACGATGCCTTATGAGGAACGGCTAAGGGAGCTGGGCATGTTTAGCCTGGAGAAGAGGAGGTTAAGGGGTGATATGATAGCCATGTTCAAATATATAAAAGGATGTCATATAGAGGAGGGAGAAAGGTTGTTTTCTGCTGCTCCAGAGAAGCGGACACGGAGCAATGGATCCAAACTACAAGAAAGAGGATTCCACCTAAACATTAGGAAGAACTTCCTGACAGTAAGAGCTGTTCGACAGTGGAATTTGCTGCCAAGGAGTGTGGTGGAGTCTCCTTCTTTGGAGGTCTTTAAGCAGAGGCTTGACAACCATATGTCAGGAGTGCTCTGATGGTGTTTCCTGCTTGGCAGGGGGTTGGACTCGATGGCCCTTGTGGTCTCTTCCAACTCTATGATTCTATGATTCTATGATTCTATGTGAACAAAAACATAAAAAAACGACATGTGGCCATAGCTCAAAAACTTGACCTGATTGAGCAAAACCAATGTGATTTTTGGGTTCAGTGCATCAGATTTGTCCTAAATCAACTGAAAAAAAGCAGACAACAAATTTGTTGTTGACCAGTGTAATGATTTGAGAATTTTGAGGATGGAGCGGTCTCTTTTTTCCTCTGCTGTGCCTCTCTGAGAGTTTTACCACAGTGGGCACCAGCAGATAGACCAAGAGGCTCACACATCCTGTCTAGCCCCAACACACTAAAATAAAATATCAGCTGAATTCTAATTCTGTTTTGTTTTAAGTTGAAGCCCTGAAGTTACAACACTGGTAAGGTCTTATGTTTAATGCGGTAATATGAACCACAATGGTGGCTGAGTTACTTTCTCAAGTCTTTCTGCTTCCTCAAATTTCCAAAGTCTGGCATATTTATTACTTTTCTCATGAAACCAGTGGTTTATTTAATGTCGGTATTGAGGCTTGTAGAGCTCTTGAGGTTTAATAAAGGAGAAATAAATAGTCTTATTTGTCCACATGCTGAGAGGTCTGATCTAGATTTAGGTTGAGTTCCAATTATCTCCACTGCTTGCACAAAAGGGACTCCACTTAAGATTTCCAGTTTCTCTGCTCCACCTTCTAGTCCATGCAGCCCCCAGATAAGCTACACAAAGGCCCTCAAGCCTCTGGAGAAAATTTTGGGAGTGTGGCGGGAGTGGGGTCTAGAAGGAGGGAGAAGCCCCATTGCATTCATGTTTTTGCACAACCTTTCTTCAGCTCAGCACAGAAGCAGAGCTAGTTACATTTGGTCTACACTTTATGTGCATGCTGTCTCTCCAAAAGAAACACATCCCCCCTTCATTACTTCATTTTAAGCTGCTGTATCAACCAGAAATAGAGATGTCAGGGAACTGCCATCGGAAAGGCAGGAGGTGGAGGGGCTCTCAGAAGTCAGGAGAGACTCAGCAGCGGAGGAAGGCACCAGCAGGGGGCGAATGGGAGATCAGAGAGAGAGAGAGAGAGAGACGAAGGAGTGGCTCGGTGAGTCTTCCAGCGATAACAGCGGAGAAGTCCCAGGTCCTCCCATAGGCACACCCACTCCTCGCCGGAAACTGTCGCACCGAGAATCCAGACGACGCGTTTCCGTCAAGGAGCTTTTATGCTGGAGTAGATTCCGCAAACGCCCACTGTCAGATTCTGCCAGCGACTAAGGGAGCCATGCTTAAGGGCTCCGCTAAAGACAGAGTCTTGCTGAGCTGAGCAAACTCTGAGGGACTAAGCTTTTACGCACAAGCAGCTCATCATCCCATCACAGCAATCTGACAGTCTCTGAAAGCCGCTTGTGCAAGGAGAGGCATCATGAGCAACCCAGCCGGAGCTGGGGACGCAGGAGGAGCTGGAGCTGGTCCAAGCCTGGAAGAAAGGTACAGGATGTTGGAGGTCCAGCTAGCGCTGCAAACGGCTAGGCACGAGGAGAGGAGGGCTCAGGATGCAGAAAAGGGGAAAGCCACCCCACTCATGAGGAAGGTGCCAGGATTGGTGCAGAAGTTTGGGGGGGACCCCAGGAACTATCAAGCCTTTAGAACAGAGATGGAATATGCCCTCAATCTGCAGCTTGATGACTTTCCTGATGAGGAATCGAGGGCAGTGTTTGTGATTGGCCATCTAGAAGGGGGGGCGAAGGACTGGGTGAGACCCCTGATGGCAGTTAACAATGACGCCCTAAAGGACACGAGGAAGTTTTTTCGCGCCATGGATCTGATGTTTTCCAGTGAGATTGAACAGGGAGTGGTGCGCAGACAGTTAATGGGGTGTAAACAGGGGAGCCGATCTGTACGTGAGTACTGGACTGAGTTCACCATGTTGATCCATAAATTGGGATGGGACCTGTCGGCGGAACCCATACAAATGCTCTTCGAAGAAGGGCTATCTTCGGCGGTGAAGGATGAACTTTCCCGGGCGCCCAGGGCGGAGTCTATGGACCAGCTGACTAAATCAGCGCTGGCCATAGGAGCACGCCAGGAGGCGAGAGCTTTGGAGAAGCGGGAAGGGAAGGGGGAACGTTGGAGGGATTTCCGCATTCCAGAGATTCCCAAGCAGCATTCCCCGCCAGTAGAGCCGATGGAGATTGGAACAGCGCGTGCGCGCGCAGTTTCAAACCCTAGTGAAGGGCGGAAGAAGGAGGGAAAGAGCGCCAAGAAATGTTTTCTCTGCCAACAGCCAGGTCACTTTGCCAGAGTCTGCCCACAAAGAAAGGAATGGCAAGGGATGGCGGGAGCTGTTGGGGAGGAGGAGGAGGGAGTTAAGGAGCAAGTAAAAGCCAACACCTGGCTGCCACCCTCGGGGCACAGCAGCCAGGCCAAAGAGCAGTGAATGTGCCCACGCCGGAACCACCAAGACCAGCGCTTGTAATAGAGGTGTCGCTAGAGCTACCCAACGGACATCCACTAAAGATAAAGGCGCTATTGGACTGAGGCAGCTCCTGTAATTTTATGAGTAAGGAGTTTGCAGCAGAACACCAGATACAGACTATCCCTTTAAGTAACCCTTTGCAGGTGACCACGATTGATGGGAGGGCGCTGTTGGGAGGGGAAGTTAACCAGCAGACTGTCCCAATGATAATGAGGGTGGCAAGACACACAGAACTGATAGTGTTTAATGTGGCCACCTTGGGAGGAGCGCCCATTATTTTGGGGATGAGCTGGCTAGCGCTGCATGATCCGCTAGTGGGATGGCACCAGCGGGTAGTTTCCTTTGGGTCAGCGCATTGCCTGGCACACTACAAGGAAGGGGAAGCCCAAGTACAGACCCAGGCTACGCTAGCAGGGATGGAAATAACAGATACAGGGAAGGTACCACGACAATATGCCGACCTGGTTAACGTCTTCAGCGAAAGAGAAGCAGATAAACTGCCCCCGCACAGACCCTTTGACTGTCAAATTAACTTACTCCCAGGAGCACAATTGCCAGTGGGCAAGCTGTATGCAATGTCAGACAGGGAGATGCAGGAGTTAAGGGAGTTCATTGACAAGAATCTCAAGTGAGGTTTCATCAGAGAGTCACGAGCGGTGGGGGGCAGCCCAGTGTTCTTTGTGGACAAAAAAAATACTAATAAACCCAGATTGGTCGTGGACTTCCGGGCCCTAAATGCAGTGTCAGAACCAGTGACTTTCCCCATGCCCAGAATCAATGACATTTTGACCTGGGTGAGGAAAGGGAAAATTTTTACCAAGCTGGGCCTAAGGGGGGCGTATAACCTGATACGTATGAGAAAGGGAGATGAGTGGAAAACCACTATGTTTACCCCCTTGGGAGCCTTTGAGTACCTCGTTATGCCCTTCGGTCTATAGGCAGGCTCGGCCTGTTTTCAATCGTTCATGAATCACGTCCTGGGACCATTGCTCTACAAGAACTGTGTAGCGTTCTTAGATGACGTCCTGGTGTACTCAGAGAATGAGGAGCAGCATGTGCGAGATGTAAGAGAAGTACTGAGCAGACTGCAAGAAAACCAGCTGTGGGTGAAACTGGAGAAGTGTCAGTTTCATACCAGAGAGGTGGAATTCCTGGGGTACCGGTTGTCAGACAAGGGATTGGCCATGGATCCTAGCAAGGTTCAAGCGGTACTGGAATGGAAGACACCGAAGACTAAGAAGGACGTGCAAAGGTTCCTGGGCTTCGGAAACTTCTATTGGAAGTTCATCAAGAACTTTGCCCACTTAACGGCGCCCATCACTGATTGTCTCAGCAGCAAGAAGAAATTTGTCTGGACGGAAGAGGCGCAGCGAGCGTTCGAAAGGTTAAAGCAGGCGTTTGCGTCGGAAGAACAACTTTTGCACGTGGATCTACAGCAACCAATGAGAGTGGAGACTGACGCCTCAGACCGAGTGGTGGGGACCGTGCTCCTACAGCCGGGAAAAGATACGTCGGAATGGAGACCGTGTGCCTTCTTCTCACGGAAGTTGAACAAATCCGAGAGGAACTACACCGTATACGACCGAGAACTGCTCGCCATTCATGAAGCGTTTCGGAGATGGCGACACTTGCTGATTTGGGCGCAGCACAAGGTCCAAGTGCGGACCGACCACAAAAACCTGGAATACTGGAGAACCGCACGAGTACTGAACCAGAGACAAGTGAGATGGGCCCAGGAGTTCTCCAAATTCCATTTTGAAATTCATTACGTACCAGGACCGGAGAACGTCAGAGCGGACGCTCTCTCTCGAAAACCTGAGTATTTAGAGGGGGAGGGAGCGCCTGAGGAAAGGCATATCATCCCCGAGGACCACTGGGTGTGTGGGGCGGCATTGGTGGGGCAAAGAGAACTGGTAGAGGGTACCGAGAACGATGAATACGCCCAAGAGAAACTCAGAGAACTCAGGGGGACAGGGGAGAACACAGGGGGGTTTGAGGAAAAGAACGGGGCGTTGTATTACAAAGGGGCACTGTACATACCCGATGGGGAACTGAGGGGTAGAGTGCTCAAGCAGTTACACAACAGCCCCACAGCGGGGCACTTCGGGCAGCACAAAACCATGTGGTTGGTTACCAGGGAGTTTTGGTGGCCCAAGGTGAGGGAAGACGTACGGGAATATGTTAGGGGGTGCGACAGGTGCCAGCGAGCGAAAGGGGAGAGGCTGGCACCAGCGGGGCTATTGGAACCCTTACCCACACCGGAAAGGCCGTGGGAGGCGGTATCCATAGATTTTATGACGGATCTACCAAAATCCAAAGGGAAAACAGCGGTCATGGTGGTGGTAGACCTATTAACTAAGATGTGCCATTTTATAGCCTGTTCACACGCGGTCACAGCGGAAGAAACCGCCAAGTTGTTTGTAAAGCATATTTTCAGGTTGCATGGCGCCCCCTTGAGGGTGGTCAGCGACAGAGGGAAACAATTTACTTCCAGGTTCTGGAGGAAGCTCATGAGCTTACTGCACGTAGAAGTCAATTTTTCAACTGCCCGGCACCCAGAAACAAATGGGCAGGCGGAAAGGGCAAACGGGATTTTACAACAATACCTGAGGTGTTATGTAAATGACAGAGAAAATGATTGGGTAGATAAGTTGGCCCTGGCAGAATTTGACTACAACAATGCGGAGAATGTGTCCACAGGGATAAGTCCCTTCCTGGCTAATTATGGGTGTCATCCCAGGGCATTTCCAGGAGAGGAGGGGAGAGATGGAGTGTCCCGGCTGCGGAACACTTTGTAGAAGAGATGGAAGCGATCCATCGGCAACTCCAACTTAACTTAGAGAGGGCCAAGGAAGAATACAAGAAGCAAGCAGACAGAAGCAGAAGGGAAGGTGAAACCATAAGGGTGGGGGACAGGGTGCGGCTATCCACCCAAGGGCTGCCGTTCAAGGGAGGGTGTAAGAAATTGAGACCCAAACGGCTGGGACCCTTTGAGGTCATACAACAGGTCAACCAGGTAGCATTCAAACTCAGATTGCCCAACCACATGAAACTGCACCCAGTATTTCACAGGTCTCTACTGTCGCCATACTGAGAGGGGCAAGAGTGGGGGGAACGTGAGAGGGGGGTTACTCAAAGACCGGTCATAGAAGAAAGGGAACGCAACATGCATGTGGCAGAAATCAGTGATTCCAGGTGGAAAGGGAATCAGGTGGAGTATTTGGTAGAATGGGAAGGGGAGTCGGAGTCGGAAAACACATGGGTGCCGGCAGATGAGGTCAATGACGAGGTTTTAATAGAAACGTTTCATCAACGGTTTCCAAGGAAACCTCAGCCCGTGGGACGGTTTAGGAGGGAACACTTCGGCACCACCGATGAGGAAGAGGAGTTTGAAGGGTTCCCAGAATCAGGGCTGGAAGAGGGAATAGACTCTGACGAGGGAGAGGACACAGGGAGAAGAGACGGGAGGCAGTGGAAAGAAGTGTTTGAGTCCTCTGATGATGAGAAGTGTTCTTTCCGGGGTTTTCCATCCTCACCGCCAGCAGGGGAAGGGGCGGGAGGGGGTGAAGGGGGCCCTGGAGGGGAGGTGGATGTCAGGGAACTGCCATCGGAAAGGCAGGAGGTGGAGGGGCTCTCAGAAGTCAGGAGAGACTCAGCAGCGGAGGAAGGCACCAGCAGGGGGCGAATGGGAGATCAGAGAGAGAGAGAGAGAGAGAGACGAAGGAATGGCTCAGGGAGTCTTCCAGTGATAACAGCGGAGAAGTCCCAGGTCCTCCCATAGGCACACCCACTCCTCGCCAGAAACTGTCGCGCCGAGAATCCAGACGACGCGTTTCCGTCAAGGAGCTTTTATGCTGGAGTAGATTCCGCAAACGCCCACTGTCAGATTCTGCCAGCGACTAAGGGAGCCATGCTTAAGGGCTCCGCTAAAGACAGAGTCTTGCTGAGCTGAGCAAACTCTGAGGGACTAAGCTTTTACGCACAAGCAGCTCATCATCCCATCACAAGAGATGTGAGTTAGATGGCCATTTCCCAAGTGTTTTACATCTAAAGTGTAAAACAATATGAGTGTTTTGGGTAACTCTTTGAACAGGGCTGGGAACTGCTGAATGCTGATTTGCTAATGAAATTAAGTTGAGAATTAAAAGACAGGAAGTCTATTTTTAAAGCTAATATTTTGCTTTCCTGACACATTTGTTATCTTGCTTCTGTTATCTCACAGGAGGTGACTATACTCCGATTACACACCATTTTCCATCCTGGCTGGTGACAGGGAAACTTACCCAGTGCTTTAAGAGCAAACTAGCTCTTGCACTTTGTTTTTTGGGAAGAGAAACCTCATCCAAAGGCAAGATACAAAATGATAACGGTGCAGTATAATGTGACTAGTGTGCCATTATTTATCTTTCACATAGTAGCTTTAATTGTGCTTTTCAGCATCTGAGGCCCTGAGCACTCATTCTTGCCTTGTTTCTTCGGCTTGGTTTAGTATAATCTCACCTGCTGAGAGCTGGATTCATGCCCATTCATCCTGCTGAAAGCTAGCTGGGAAAGACCAAGTGCTCTGCTTACTGGTGTTATTATTCATTCCCGGATGGGGAATGATCTTAAATCTGAAGTTGCTTGGTCCTGCAAAAAAGAAATAAAGAAAATACTGTTACGGATTCTTTAGCCAACTGTCTTCAGTCTCCCATTTTTGGTCTCTCTAGGATGAAAACAATCTGTTTCTGAAACTTCCTGCTCTTGGGCTTTTAGTCTGAGATGCCTCAATTCCCCTAGGAGAAATCTGCCCCTAGCTTGTCCCCTAGAAAAAACAAGAGCCATGTTCCCCACCCTCCTCCAAATTGCATGCAAGTTCAAAATTTTTTAAAGAGCTGGTTTGGAAAACTGGTGCTACAGTCAGGAAACTCCATATTTGTCTCCACCCCAGAGCCTGTTTTCCAAATTGCTGTGTTCTATTCTGCAGTGCTAGTCAATGGAACAAATGTACTGGGAGCCCAATCAATCACATTCTGATGAAGTTGTTTCTGTTTGCAAAATATAGTAATGATGATGTTGATTCTGTTTGCAATTTATTGTATACCTTTCCACTGAAACACTACAGGCCAGAATCCGTTCACAGTTACAGAATATTGCCCTCCTTTTTGCATAATTACTCTGTACGTACTCTAAGGAATTGCTCATATTTTTGGGCCCTTTAAGTAAGGAACTCAGATTAGAAACTTCTCTTGGGGGTTCAAAGCTTTGTTGTCTTTGGAAGGAGAAAGCCAATAATAGATCTCTCTGTATGTTCTACTTCATGTCACATTTCTCTAGGGTTTAATATCCCAGACATTTGGAATTACATCAGACCACGTTTTAGGAATATATTTTCCAGCAGCTGAGCATGTAAATTCCATCAGCATTAATGGAAGCTCAGTGCAGAAGTTTGGGAGAAAATAAATAACATACATTTGGTTTTGCAGCCAGCTTTAATTTACAGCATACCCAAAGGGATATAAGCTAATTTATTTTCTCAGCACTCTTATAATGTTTGATTTCCTAATTATAGCCTCTGCTCAACAGAACTCTTATGAAAATTAAAATTTGACAAGAAATTCATCTCCAAACTGATGCATGAAAGTGTTCTCAACTACAGAGCCAGTTATTTCAGCAGTTTAAGAAAACGTTATTGTGATGATTTAAGGGCCCAGGTGCACATTACATTCATGACCTGATTGTGCTTTTTTTCAATAAAACAACAACAACCAGAGCTAGGAGAGGCAACAGAACTGTCATGTCCCACAGAGAGGGGGGTGGGATTTAAATCTTCCCTACCTAGTTGTGATCTCAGTAAAAATTACCCATGCGACAATTAACATGGAAGGAATAGAACTCCCATTGATACCAAATTGAAGTTCTTTTCTTAATGTGAGTTGCTGTTAGTGGAACTGGGGAAGCAAAACTTCCTCTTCCTGTATACTTTGGTGCCACCCCACTGCCCCGCCCTCACGCCTGGTATTTAATTTTCAGAAATTACAAGATTTCTTATGGCATCATTAGCACAAGGTGCAAGTTAATCCCTTGGAGATATCAGCTTTGATTTTAGAGTTGTTGACCAAAGGCCAGAAAGCCTATGAGAGTGACAGGGTCAGAAAGCCTTCTCTGAGGCAACCTCACCAACAGTACCAGCCAAAGTGCTTGGCAGCTTTGTCTGCAGACAGGAGACTTTGCTGGTTTCCCCAGCCAAGATTCTGGACATGCCTTTTACATCATGTAAAAGCTCGGGTATAATGTGGAAATTAACAGTTAGGAAAACATTTGTGAGAAGTATCATGGAGGCCACACAGAGGATGAATACAGCGGTACCTCGGGTTAAGTACTTAATTCACTTTGGAGGTCCGTTCTTAACCTGAAACTGTTCTTAACCTGAAGCACCACTTTGGTTAATGGGGCCTCCTGCTGCCGCCACGCCACCGGAGCACGATTTCTGTTCTCATCCTGAAGCAAAGTTCTTAACCTGAAGCACTATTTCAGGGTTAGTGGAGTATGTAACCTGAAGTGTATGTAATCTGAAGCATATGTAACCTGAGGTACCACTGTATAAGATGTTTGACAGAAGTCTTTTGATATAACCTTCTATGGCAGGAAAAAGCCATGCAGCAGGTTGCTGCTTTTAATGAAGGAAAGAAATTTAATGAAGGAATGAAATGAATCACCAATTCCTGGTACAGCAAGCCAGGAGGGCCAAGACACCACTGGTCTACTTTGAGTAAAACTTAGTTGAATACTACACTCTGCCTAGAGAATTATCTGGGAACTTCAGAGTCCTTTCAGACATCAGAGTTTTCAAGTGACACTATGAGTATCCTGGCTTATGCTAAAGATTGCTAGTGGAACCTTAAATTATACCGAAGATTGCTACCAGGAAGAGTTTCCCCCCTTTTTTAAAAAAACAAGTACATTGTGATTGCATATCTGGGTAGTTGATAAAGTACCTTAAGAGTCACATTCCATCTCTTATATGGAGTTCTATAAGTGCTGGTGGCAGCAATATCTCTTTTTCTTCCTGCAACACTTTTCTTCTGAATATACCTGCCTTGTGCTTCATATCCTGAGAGAATCTGGTAGGGCACTAATATAAAATGACTAGAAGGTTCTGTCCTCGCCTGCCATCTTTCCTAATATGTTAAGAGATGTCTCTCCAAAACTTGTTCTTTTGATACTTCGCTGAAGAAGCTGTGTGAAGAAGCTTCCACTCGCTGCCTACAAATATTCCTCAACAACTTTCAATTCCCAAAGTGGTTTTTAAATTTAGTCCTAAAATTACTTGTCTACATTTTGACAACAGGGAATGGGGTGGTGGGTGAGGGTTGGGAGAACCCAGGATTCCAAGTCAGCATCTGTGAACTGCCAGAGACACAGTTTTCATAGAACAACAAAAAAGTTGACATATCCCAGCACCCTGTCTATACTTTTCTGTCTGTGATAAAAATAGAACAAACAGAGGTTCTGCAGATGTTCCAGCTGGAAACAACAAGAAACAATAACAACAACAGTGGTTCAAAAAGCAGCATTTAAGAGAGGCATCCCTTTCCTTTGGTCTCCCTCAATCAAGCGTAAGCTAGCAGAAAAATAAACAAAAGAGAATGGAAGAGCAGCAAGAACAGCAACAAAAATCATACCAGACAAATATGCAAGATTTGGACCAGTGCTACTGTACAGCATGTATAGTAGGCACAAATGCACATCTGGAAAAAACCAGAATGCTTTAAGCAGAGGTTGGATTGCCTTCTATCATGGATGCTTTAGTTGAGATTCCTGATTTGCAGAGGGTCGGACTAGATGAACAACAGGATCCTTTCCAACTCTACAATTCTATGATTCTATATGACTTATTTAATCATACCCTGTATTATTGAGGTGATTAACAAGATATATTGCTACAACTAGCCCTGGTATTTAATGAAAAGACAGAATTTATTATTTATCTATGGCATTTACCTTTTCTCCAAGGAGCTCCAAGTTCTCCTGCTCCTCATTTAATCTCAAAAAGTACCCTATGAGGCAGGTTTGCCTTAGAGGCAGTGACTGGCCCAAGGTCATCCAGGGAGCTTCCTAGCTAATGGAGGATTTGAATCTAGGTCCTAGCCTGGCATTCTAACCATTAGACCACACTGGCTCTCTTGCAGTGACAGTGGCACTTACTCAGCAGCTACAAGTCCAGATGACAACCTGGACAATGCCTCCTTGTCTTTTTCAATCTTTGGCGATCAAGATTGTCTTCCATAAACACGGTTTTAACAATGAGTCCGTAGGTGACTGTGGAGGCCAATTCTGGATCCACACGTCCTTCCACAGTGGGGACATTGGTTTCCGGGCAGGAGTTGATCACGGTGTGGATTTGCCAAGCGTGCCTTCCTCCTAGCATGTGTCTCCCTTGCATCCTGAGTTTGAGTGTCCTCAAAGCCCATGACACCTTTGGTAAAGGCTGTTCTCCAACTGGAGTGCTCGCAGGCCAGTGTTTCCCAGTTGCCAGTGTTTATACTACATTTTTAAAGCTTTGCCTTGAGACAGTCTTTAAACCCCTTTTGTTGACCACCAGCATTATGCTTTCCATTTTTAAGTTCGGAATAGAGTAGTTGCTTTGGAAGACAATCATCAGGCATCTGCACAACATGAAGAATCATTGCTTCAACACTGGTGATCTGTGCTTCTTCCAGTACACTGATATTAGTTTGCCTGTCTTCCCAAGTGATGTGTAAAATTTTTCGGAGACACTGTTGATGGAATCTTTCAAGGAGTTGGAGATGGTGTTTATAAGTGGTCCACGTTTCACAAGCATACAGTAAGGTTAGTAGTACAATAGCTTTGTAAACAAGCATTTTGGTTTCCCTGCGAATGTTCTGGTCCTCAAACACTCTGCACTTCAATCGGGAGAAAGCCACACTCGCAGAGCTCAGGCGATGCTGGATTTCGGCATCAATGTTGGCCCTTGTGGAAAGATAACTGCCTAGGTAGGAGAAGTGATCTTTTTCAATAGGGTAGCCCAGGCTAGGAGACAACAAACAGACACGGCATGCATAGGGCTGCCATACATCCGGATTTCCCCAGACATTACCAGGATTTCAAAGGCAGAATTTATATCCAGGGTGAGTATCCGAAAGGTGGCACTTTCTCCTAAACATTGGTTCAACAATTTGGGGGTCTTCCTTTTACTCTTTGAAATATGGCAACCCTACCACTCCCTCTCTATACAACGGTCCTGTTTCTAGGCTATGATTCTGGGCAGGGTAGCTGATCTGATGCCCTCCAGATGTTGCAAACTACAGCTGTCATCATCCCTGACAATCGACTTTGCAAGCTGGGGCTGATGGAACTTGTAGTCCAAACCATCTGGGAGACACTAGGTTGTCTACCCTGATATGGGGAATAGTTGGAATGTTGCATGGTGACAGATTTAGTGCTGCAACTCCCAGTCACTGATCCACATTACATACTCTCAAGTGGAGAGGATTAATGTAGTGAAGTGGTAGGGAGGGATGTTAAAAATGTGGCGGGTTCTAACTGAGTCCTGACTCCAATGCAGTTGTTCATGCGCTTTCTTGTCCAACCTTTATTTCACAACCACAGTATTGAGGGCAGAGCCATCAACCCAAGAGTACCATCAACCCAAGGATTTCTGCTCATGCAATGGAATCTTCCCCCTCTCCTCACTCTGTGCACCCTATGCCCTTGCCAAATCTGCCTCAGAGGGTTGAGGGAACTCCCTGGAACATATTTAGGGGGGACACAAACGTGGAGAGAGGGAGAACATTGCACAAGCAGAGAACCTTGTGTGGGCAGAATGATTGCCTTAGCACTATATTGAATCTCCTCCAATTGCCTAAAGCATGGGTAGGCAAACTAAGGCCCGGGGGGCAGATTCGGCTCAATCGCCTTCTAAATCCGGCCTGCCGACGGTCCAGGAATCAGTGTGTTTTTACATGAGTAGAATGTGTGCTTTGAGTTAAAATGCATCTCTGGGTTATTTGTGGGGCCTGCCTGGTGTTTTTTAGATGAGTAGAATGTGTGCTTTTATTTAAAATGCATCTCTGGGTTATTTGTGGGGCATAGGAGTTTGTTCTTTTTTAAAAAAAATATAGCCGCCCCCCCAATGTCTGAGGGACAGTGGACCAGCTCCCTTCTGAAAAAGTTTGCTGACCCCTGGTCTAAAGCAATTTGCTCTAACACAGAAGAACCCTGTAAGCAACCTAAATGTATACTCTAAATAATTATTACTGGAACTGCCTCTTTTCACAAATCTTTCCTCCTGTTGGAGTTCTCCATAGCTGTATCTCAGAGGTATTTATTTTGGTCTTCTTTCATCCACCCTTCTCTGCTTACGTTCCATGTTTGTTCCCCTCTTCCTCACATGCTCCTCTGTTTCTGAACGTGTCTCCACACCCCAAGGCTGCAATTGTATTTCATTTCTTCCAAAAAAAATTTTGGTCCATTTCTGTCCTTCAGCTAATCTTTCTAGATTCTACACAAATACAAAAACTTCCTCCTGATGGAATGGAAGGACAGCAGGATGAAAGGACAACATAAACTTTGGCTGACACAAATTATGACAAAATTATTTCTTTTCAATGTGGCAGAAAGTTCATTTAAACAGCAGCAAACAACAGGGAGCAGAGCTCAGACAAGAACACAGAATGGAGGGAGAACAAGTAACCACAGCACACTGCTTAAAGCACAGCCTGAGACAGCTTTTTATGGTCTCTCCCGCTAGCTGAAAATTAAGGCCTGCACCCGGGAGATGATTTGCAGCCCTTACCAGCTGTGTCCCAGATTCTAAGGCTAGTTTTAGTTGAGATTCTAGGCGCCCCCCTTTAGAAGGAAAATTTCTAGTTTGATTTTGCTGGGTTTCATGCTCGCAGAAGTAATCACGTGAGTTCAGAAACCAGAAGGAATTTTTTTTATAATGTCTATTATCAAAGCCAGAGCATGATTTTTATCACATGTGCTCTCAGCCCTCAATATTTGTGCTTCCAGTCATCTATCAAGCTAGGACATTAATGGTTCATTCAGGTCCATGATTATAAGTGGTCTAAACACAGCATGCAGTGCTTATTTGTAATTGCGGAAGTTTATCAATCAATCACCTGAAAAACAAATGCTGCTGCATACAGGTGAACTCTGGTTCTTAGTAGGATATAGTCTTTCATGACAAATGGATCTCCAAACAGAGATAAATTATATGAGGGCTGCAGCTTATGCCTTTTCATTCTTGCCTGTCAAAGAGCAAAACCAGGGAAAGTCCTAGGTATTGTTTCAATTTGCAGTGGTGGAAAAACAGCTTCCTTGTTTAATTTGGAAGCTCTGTGCAGGACTGAAATGTCAGTATCCCAATGTAACCTCTCACACAGGGAGGGAAAGAGCTCTGTTAACAAACTATTTACTGAAAATCGAATGAAAAAGGTGCGGTATTTAAGGACAGAGTTTCTCCCTTTAAACATAACTGTAGGATTGTTTCTTCCTTAGAGAACACAGTGATTGATTTATTGATTTATTATTATTAATAATAATTAATATTGTGCAGTCTGCTGAATGTTATCGGATGTGGCAGCTTTCCCTTCATTGCTTTGATTTGCCCAGGCAGAGGTTTAAACAACATCCCAGACTGTAACGTGGAGGGAATGTTAGTTCTGTTGGTCCCAATTACATACCTTTCAACTCATGCATTTTGGATGGATAGGTAAAGGCAAAGGGACCCCTGACCATTAGGTCCAGTCATGACCGACTCTGGGGTTGGGGCACTCATCTCGCTTTATTGGCTGAGGGAGCCGGTGTACAGCTTCCGGGTCATGTGGCCAGCATGATTAAGCCGCTTCTGGCGAATCAGAGCAGCACACGGAAATGCCATTTATCTTCCCGCTGGAGTGGTACCTATTTATCTACTTGCACTTTGACGTGCTTTCAAACTGCTAGGTTGGCAGGAGCAGGGACCGAGCAATGGGAGCTCACCCCGTCGCGGGGATTTGAACTGCCAACCTTCTATTCAGCAAGTCCTAGGCTCTGTGCCTTACACTGATTCAGACCATTGGTTCATCTGCCTCAGTATCATCTAAAACGACTGGCAGTGGATCTGCAGGGACCTGGGCAGGGTTCTCTCCTAGTCTACCCTGGCTGCGATGCATAGAACCCGTGACCTTCTGCTTGCAAGACAAGTGCTCTAATACTGAGCTATGGTCCTTCCTTCACCAAAGGATATTTATGCATTGATTTCCCTGATTTCTCTTTCTTTTGCATCCAACCATTTTTGTGCTCCTAATCCTCTTTCCCTTTATTTTTAAATTGTAAAATTGCAGGCAGGAGCAATCCCGGTATCCCAACTTTTTCAGTTGTCTTTTGGTACTATCTTCATAGATTCATGCATATTTTCTTAGAAATATGCCATCCACACCATTTATTTAATTCATGAAATTGTTCCTGAGAACTAAAACTGGATTCCTCGCTAGATCTAATTCATGAGAAAGAAGTGGTACTGATGTTTGGAAGTTACTTATTTTTTAAAAAGGATATTTGTACAGGAGTACTATTTCTTTCTTTCTTCATTTAACACATTTACACCCTAATGAATCAGAGCAAAACCACAAGAATTAAGAAATGTCTATATTTGAAGTTTGAATTCTGTAATTTTTTTTAAAAAAATGCATGTTCAAAATCCCAATGTGAATGTAAAACTGGAAATTTCTAATTCAAAATTTGAATACCCAACTAGGAAAGCTTGAGTGTATTTGGAATGTTTTTGGCTCTTTGTTTCAGGTTGAGTCATTTACCAAATATGCCATTTGGCATTGCTGGGACACATGTACTATTGATGGCTGAGATATATGGGGCAACCATTTTATCCAAACTGTTAACACATTTAGGACATGGTAAGGGGCCTGTTTCACATAGTTTCTCTGTCAAATCAAAACTGATGGTCACAGAAATATTTCTTCATTTATACACATGGTTCTGGTCAATTCAAGATAAGAAACTTCAGGAGAAAGTTTAGAGTTAAATATGAAGAGGCTGCCACCTTGTGGTTGCAGAATTGATTTCTGTCCTTCATTGTTCATTTTGGTTGCATTTATTTAGCCTGACAAATGCCATGCACATTCTAAGATGCATGTGAGGTTTATATTTGCAAGTGGGACCCAAACTTGGGAAGATTCTCACTGGAATATTACTTCTTTGGGAGATCCTGCTCTGATTATTCCCCTCACTATTAGTGGGCTTATATTTCATCATGTGCACGTAATTCAAATATGCTGCACTCCATGGCAAGGACAACTCAATAGAATATATGCACAGTGCATTCAGCTATCATCTTATGGACCATCATTGCCGATGCAAATCACTGTGCATACAAGGAACTTTAATAGGTAAATAAACTGTTATTCTATTGCTCTACGTGCAAATCGCCCTCAAGGTCTGGGAAATTGTAATTTAATGCATACATATTGGTAGCAGACTGATCCACCACATGTTCATAGTCATTCAAGCCAGACCATATGAATGATTCAGCCCTGTATTTGGCTAGGCTGTGGAATCTCCAAGATGTACTTTCTTCTACCAAAGGAGAATGAAAGATTTTCTTCTTAAAGGGACTCTTCTCTTGTGAATCTGGCTTAGTGCTGCTGTGCAAACTTGCTAAGCCTTTCCCCTTAGCCTGCAGCTGATGTGCGGTTTCAGGGGAGAATCTTGAAAACAGTTTCCCCAGCCCATTTATGGCCTATGTTACCCATGGGGCTTCTGAGAAACAATGGTGACTTATGGGCTATTCTGAAAATGTATTCCCCAGTCAAATGTGAAAGTGAATAGATTCAAACTCAATTCAAATCGCTTCCCTACACCTATTCACATATTCATAAGTGAACCTGTGAAGTGTGAATAACTTTAACAACCTTTGAACAAAATGTGCCACTAGCAAGTCACAATGTGTACAATGAAAGTGGCAATAGATGGCAGGCAGAGATTGACAAAGGTCAAGCTTTATTGCCTCCACTAAATATAATCATGAAATCTGTGGCTTTACTTTAGGATGTTTGTGGCATGCAGAGAACATGGAAACCTTGTGAGAACACTTAAGCAATATAAAACTAGTTGAGTGCCTGGGATGGGGCGGGGGCGGGTCTTTTATCGCTTCAGGATGCATGCTAAAACCCTGACTTATTGTTCTGCTGACCTTCATTATAAAGAGATAAGGAAGCATGTCTGCTTACTTGAGGAAGTAATCATTAATGAGAGCTTTGCCTTTGAAAAGCCAAAGTCCTCTGCAATCCCCAGAGAGAAATCTTTAACTCCATATATTTGACTTGGATGTATCTTATGCGCCAGATGTTCTTTTCCTTTTAACAGAGGAGTTAATATTTCCCCCTCAGCCGCACACTTGAAGGGACAACTTGCAACACACACACACACACACACACACACACACACACACACACCATGATTTTTTTTATACAAAACAAAGCCAACACCAACTTCAGTATGAAAAAAGGCAACTGAAATTAAGGTAAAGGTAAAGGTACCCCTGCCCGTACGGGCCAGTCTTGACAGACTCTGGGGTTGTGCGCCCATCTCACTTAAGAGGCCAGGGGCCAGCGCTGTCCGGAGACACTTCCGGGTCACGTGGCCAGCGTGACATCGCTGCTCTGGCGAGCCAGAGCCGCACACGGAAACGCCGTTTACCTTCCCGCTGGTAAGCGGTCCCTATTAATCTACTTGCACCCGGAGGTGCTTTTGAACTGCTAGGTTGGCAGGCGCTGGGACCGAGCAGCGGGAGCGCACCCCGCCGCAGGGATTCGAACCGCCGACCTCTCGATCGGCAAGTCCTAGGCGCTGAGGCTTTAACCCACAGCGCCACCTGCGTCCCAACTGAAATTAGACTTGGCAATAAAGTAAAAATAAAGCAAGAATATACTGAGAAAAGTGATGTGTCGTTCTACCTTGTTTCAGTAAAAGAGGCCATTTGTTTGTTTGATTTCACATATTTAAAAGAGCGTCCAAAGGAAGGGAGAGGAGAGATTTCTCTCCAACTACTGAAGATAGGAGAAGAAACAATGGAAATAAAATATAGGAAGATGAAAGACATCTTAAGTGGTGTTAGGTACCATCCCCCAATTACAGCAGGCCCATAGCTGGACATTTTGGGGGGTATTCACCTAAGTTTTACTTAGAGTAGGTGCAATGAAATTAATGGTCCTAACTAAGTCATATCCATTAATTTCAGCAGCCCTTAATAAAACTTAGTTAAATGCCATCCCTTGGGATTGAGATACTACAAAGGGTAGTGTTATGAATTGGGGGGAGGGGCAGACTCCCCATAACTCCTGGTTTTAGTAAAAGATAGAAATAATCAAGGTTTGATTTAATTTTGACAGAGCTAGCTGGATGGGCCATTAAAAAGGTAAAGGTAAAGGACCCCTGACATTTAAGTCCAGTCGCAAACGACTCTGGGGTTGCGGTGCTCATCTTGCTTTACTGGCTGAGGGAGCTGATGTTTGTCTGCAGACAGTTTTTCCGGGTCATGTGACCAACATGACTAAGCCACTTCTGGCGAAATCAGAGCAGTAAACAGAAACCTCGTTTACCTTCCTGTGGGAGCAGTACTTACTTATCTACTTGCACTTTGATGTGCTTTCAAACTGCTAGGTTGGAAGGAGCAGGGACCAAGCAACGGGAGCTCACCCTGTCACAGGGATTCAAACCGCCGACCTTCCGACCAGCAATGGATGGGCCATTAGCAGGGGACAAAGGCAGATGCGGTGATGGCCCATCAAGGAAACCATCAGAGGGCAAGACTGTCAGGCAAGAGGCTGTGGGGTCCCTTCTTTGCTGGGTGTGAGTGGGCAGAGGCAGAGGCCAGGTTTAGGATTTCAACTTTGCATGGCATAGCCTGAAGGAAGGTCCTTGGAGTCGGTTAGCAGTGAAAAGAAGGAAGAACCGAACTCCATGTGAGCTGGGATCGACAGGCTGGAACAAAGAGACACAGAAGGTGGCTTTTTGCTGCCCCTTGAATCCAATGATGCCCTTAAGGGGAAAGCAAGATCCTTATAGGATGTAAGTGCACTGCAATCGCTCCATCTAGGTGCAGGTTGTATATACATGTAAATAAAACCATATATCATAAAGACACCACAGTCTCTGCTGTGCCTCATTGTCCCAAAAGAGAACACAGACCTTGGTAAGCATGCTTGCAGCCCCTGGAATCTCGTACTGTGGTGTGTGCAGAACAGCTAGCACTTAAATCAATGCAGATAGTCCACTATGTTAAAGTTTTTTGATTGTAGTAAATACTACTAAAACAAAATTGTATTGGGTGCATATAAAAAATAAGTGCCTAGTGCTTGCCTTTTGCTACTCACATTCCTTTTCTTATATTCCCACAAGTTAAAGGACTTGAGACTTCATTTCACTTATCTCCCTGCGGGAAAGAATACAGAACAGAAGTGTGCCTGCCGACCATGTTCTCAGTGTCAGCATTCCTACAAGCCACCCACCGCCTTGTATTCAGCTGAAAGCATGGAAATGTCTGCAGTGCAATGTATAGCTTTATTTATATGTAGAAGCCTCTACATGACAGGGATCTCTGCATAATCAGGGTCCTAGGTATGGTGTCACTTGTAAAAATATGTTGGCTATAGTGTTGACCGCAGCAAGCACATGCACACACTACTTTTAGCAATCAAGTGCCTTTTGTGAGCCCAGCCCTGCTTAGAAAACTTACCTGACACCATTTCAGATTGCCAGTCTCCTAACCTTTGGGCAGGTCTTTTGTCAGACAAACTGGCTGTCAGCTCATTGGCTATACTTCTTTTTTGTGCCAGCACAAGCTGGCTTTGATCACACTGCGATCCTATTGAGAAACAAGTCCCAATGACCTCAATAGGACTCAGATAACCTCGGCAACAGGATCTCTTAGCTTCTTGTATTTTCCACACAAAAGGTAAATCTGTATGAAACTGCATTTTGATGCTGATGATTTTGTGCGAACACCACAGATCCCACAAGAAGTATTTGTCTGGCAGTCCTCCAACTTTAGGCTGGTGCTTGTGCACATAGATTGTACTGCGTAGAAGCCATCTGAAGTTAAACACTGTGAAGTTCCATTTATTTCACTGAAAGAGCTCACATCTACGCCTTTGAAATCAATGGTACTTACGAGTATTTAACTTTGGCTGGATTGGCTCTATCCATTGTCTATGCCTGGGGCTTTAATTAGAAACTGGCTCTTTTGGTAAGCTAATGAATACACATTCAAGAGAGCATGATTCTTATGCTCAATTAATTCCCCTTAGAAACAAGACAATAGCTTCATGAATTAATTGGGCTCCTTAGAAAGTGGCAATTTCCATTCATCTGGGATTCTAAAAAAATAAGTCTAAATAATAATATACTCTACTACTAATTCTGGTTTACAGGTGGATGTGAAAGCATTCAAAATCTGCCTAGTGTTTTCCCCCCTGATCTGTGAAGCTGTTACTTTATTGATCTGTTATATTAAAAGCATTGTTCCCTGCAATAGGGAAAAAAAGAACATCAGCCATGATGCCGTAATTCTATCTAGAACCCCCAATGGGCTCAAAAGAGCATTAAGAAAGCTTGCAGCCTTTGTGAAATGGAATGTCTTAATATAAACTACCAAAAGACCAAGATTCTCGCTTTCGGGGAAAAACCAAAGATTAGAAACTGGGAACTCCAAGGCCATAAACTAGAACAAGTCTCAAACTATAAGTATTTAGGAATGGTGGTCCAGGCTTCAGGATCCAATAAACTACACATAAATTCCATCAGAAGCTCTGGGGGAAAAACAGCAAATTGTATCCTCAAATTCTTTAGAACCCAAGGGGGCTTTTTTGTCCCTTGCGGCCCTAAAATTGTACAAAGCCAAAACATTGGCACAGCTCCTGTAAGGATCCTTTCTGGGCCCGCCATCCTCTGCTTTCTCTCCCCTTGAAAGAGTGCAATCTAAACTCCTTAGAGCCCTCCTACTAGTCCCCAGATGCATATCAAATGCATGGATCAGACTAGAAACAGGGATGATGAGAGTGGAGGCTCACATCAGCCTAACATCAATCTATAAATGGCTGTCACTGAAACTGCTCCCCCATGGTATAGCTCCACTGATCCTTTGCGACCAGTTCCAGTCAGGCTGGCAGACAGCAGTCCTGAACACTCTTCAGAAACTGGGTTTTGCCCCTCAAGCCCTTCTAAGTCTGTGCTTGGGCCAAGCAAAAGCTATGGTTAGGCAAAGAATTATAGACACCAAGAGACAACAGGACTGCTTAAGGTGCCCTGACTACACAATTGTAGAAATTGAGAGATATTTAGCTGCACCGGCAGCATATCTCTTTTTTCTTATATCCAAAAATGCAAGAAGGGCTTTTACACTTGCCAGAAGATCGGCTCTGCCCTTGCCGGACTTGGAAGGATTCTTCAAAAAAGTCCCATATGACCAGAGAATTTGCGCCTGTCCATTGGGGGATATAGGAAGCCCCGAACACATATTTTTTAGATGTCCCTTTTACGATGAGGCACGTAGAGAAACCATTGACCCCCTGCTGGTGAGGCTTGCTGACCTCCCGGTAAAGCAAAAATTCGATCTTCTCCTGTTAGGCAAAGATCACAAGATGACCCGGATGGTCGCCAGATTCTGCGCACAGATCTGTAAGTGCAGACCATCCCCCGATTCAATCTAGTTTGTTAAGAAAATTCCCAAACTCGGATCCATGGGCAGCTCTAGGTCATTTCTCTATGGTAGTCAAAGTTTTTATGTGCTTATATGCCTACTGCATTTTTAAACTTAAAATCCGTTGTTGTATATTGTTTTAAATGTTTGTTTTGCTTCTGGGATTGTAGTTCCATTTGTGTTTCACAAGCTGGTCTCTGACTGTAATAAATTATTGATTGATTGATTGAACATCAGCCATCAAAATGATTCTTCCTTTCATCTTGCTGTGAAATTTCTTGCTCTTGCCTTTTAATGGTTTCAGTAACCCATGCACATGCTTCGAGGAATGGAATTCAGCTCAGTATTATAAACTTTTATGGCAGGGCCACATTCCTTGTCAGGCAATATGTTGAGTGCTGTTGACTATAGGCAGTCATTTCTTTTCCTGACACCCCATTTTCTCTTTCTCTCTCGCTGCTACACCCTCACTCTCTACTTGTCCTGCATCCTGCTGGGAGAGGAACAGATCACTCTTGCCAGAATTCTGAACTGATCGCTTGCAGAAGGCTTTTGAAATCAGACTGAGAGCTGCCTAATATTAGGCTGATGGTCCCATAAGCTCTGTTGCCCACCTCTGCTTTATGGAGTGTCTAGGTGTCAGGTAACTGTGAGATGCACAGTCAGGCCTTAATCTGAGCTAGGGTTTGACAGTGATGAACTCTAGGACTGATTCTGCCCACAAGGGTCTAAGTCCTGGAATAGGTAAATTAATAATAAATGCAAGGATTCCTTTTAGCACCTGCATAGTGCCTTTTTGTTACCATCTTGAGTTTAGGTTAGAGGGCTTTCAGGAGTCTTTGGTGTCAATGCCTTAATGGTAAACATAGGACTCTGCTTCCCCGTACTTAATGCAAGTGATGTTTCATTTGGATGCTACAGAGAAGCAGTAAAAGCAAAAGAGGTGTTAAGTGGTGCTCATATCAATTTTTGCCTCTCCCTGCTATATTATGGTAAAAAGAACTTGTATTCAAAAGTACCATTCATTTTCAGCCAAGTACAGTGGTGCCCCACAAGACGAATGCCTCGCAAGATGAAAAACCCGCTAGACGAAAGGGTTTTCCGTTTTGGAGGCGCTTCGCAAAACGAATTTCCCTATGGGCTTGCTTCACAAGACGAAATGTCTTGCGAGTTTTTCCGACTTTTTTCCCCTTCCCCCCCTTTTTCTAAGCCGCTAAGCCGCTAAAAGCCGCTAAGCCACTAATAGCGCTAATCCGCTAAGCCATCAATGGGCTTGCTTCGCAAGACGAAAAAACCGCTAGACAAAGAGAATCACAGAACGGATTCTTTTCGCCTTGCGAGGCACCACTGTATGTATGTTTGCTCAAAAAAATATTTTTCAAATCCTATTATTTAAGGAAAGGGGGAGAGAGAGGGGGAGAGAGAGAGAGAGAGAGAGAGAGAGAGAGAGAGAAAATTGTCTTTCGTTTATAATGACTTTAGGACAGATATACAGTTAAACAGAATGTATATACATCAAAGAGTCAGGATTATGCTCCCCAATTTTCTAGTATTGTTTTTATAGATTGGTTCTATATTAGTTTTGTTCTGTGTACATAGGTTCCCATTAAAATATGATATCTGTATATATGTTTTTGGAGATTCCAGTCTCACCCCCACCTAATAGAATAGAACTTATCCTTCTTTCCTATCACCATAGGAAATCAATCACAGTCTTTTGGGATACAAGCTCTCTTTTCAAATCTTGAAGCAAAAACACTGAAAGCAGCTGCTAAAGTCACTCTCGTGTACCCCCATCTTCCATCAGCTCTGGTGTATGACAAGCTCTTATCCACCAAAACAAAACCATTTATTCCTTAAGAGTCCTAACTTGCTCATATATAATGTTGCACAAGCAGATGGGCATGCGGCTTTTGGTGTGAGAACAATGAGGTGGGCACTTTAATATATATAAAAGGCTCCACAAGATTCATTACATAAGCTGTTTTAAAAAGAAAAACAGATGCTTTCCCACTTACCTGTCTAAAGTGATGAAAGTAGCAAATATTTAGGTCTTCTTAAACCAGGGCAGAAGTACAAACAAAACAATGGAATCATTAATAAGAGATGCTCTAGTTTTATGAGAAGATACTACCCCAAGAAAGAAAAAAAGAATAATTCTTCTCATCTTGTGGTAAATGTATCTTGCTGACATAATGATAAAAAAGACTCCTTTGAAGAAAAAAAAAAAAGTGTTTCAGGAAATGAAAGTTCAGCTTCCACAGCTACTGGGAATTGTGAATACTTAGCTTTATTTGCTGACTGAAAGAATTTATGCATAACACACCAAAATGTGTAAGTAGCTTCTGGGGGGTCAAATGGGTTGAAAGCCTTTGACTCATCATTTGGGCACAGTGAATTCTCTGGTGACCCTAGCAAAGTTTCAGCTGCTATTATGAAACAAATTCTTCTCTCATTCCTGTTCTTCTAATTCTCCTGGTGCTTTCAGAGTGCTGCTATTTTTGAGTGGGATTTAGTTGCATCCTGGCAAAATCTGGTTGCGCAAATAAAATTGGTTGGAAGATCTTGTGCAACAGATCCAATTCCCCAAAATATATCAGACTTTTTGAGGTAAGAAAAGTGTTTGGGAAATGCACTAGAACGTGTGGCATAACGCTTGCTTTGATGCAATGTCATCTAACCTCCCCACAAACAAATCAGAATGAATGCTCATTAAATAGCCAGTGTTGTCTGTTCAAATCAGGATGAATGCTCGATAAATAGGTCATCTGGCAGCACCCCTAGTTAATAATGCTAAAGGAAAGGGCAACTAGAATCTAAGCAGGCCTTTTGCTAGTTCCATGAGGTGGTTTCCTCTGTTGCTACAGGAGCATGGATGGGCTGTGCCTTGATTCGTGCACAGGAGCCATTGGTGTGAACTCTTGTCTCCATGTCAGCAATCTACACAGCTGTGGCTGCTCAGTTCTTGCAGAAGCAGTGGGAGCTTTCTTGAGTCCACCCCAGCTCAAGTAGTAAGGACTACTACATATGCCCTGCCCACATGGAGGTGTTGGTTCATACAAACAGGGCCTCCTTGTGAACTGAACCAACCTGGAAGCTTCAAGGAAGGATGAAATAAGCATTTGGGAACATCAAAAATGCAAGCCTCCTCTTGTTAGGTTAGGCACTTCTCCCACACAAGACACGACACGCTGGCAGTTGAGGTGGTAAGTGGTCGCTTTTAGGTTATATGTTAGTGACTAAGTTTTAATTTATATATTTTTTAACTGTTGCTATATCTCTATTGTCCCTGTTATACCTAATTGCAAATTCAAATGTATTCCTATCATGTTTTATGACTTCCTTGATATTGTATGTAGGCTGGAACTGGTCTGTGACTGAAATAATAAATTCATTTGTTGAGGTATATTTATCAACAGGCTTTCCGCAACCCGAGCTTCCCACAACTCATACCTCACTGTCGGAGTCAGTTGACTCGACTGGCTTCTGGTCCCTTCCAAGGCCAGCTATACCCCAAGCCTGCTCTGCTTCCTGTGGGTCTTCCTTTGTTCTAATCACTTGCTCCGCCTCCTGTTTCTTGGAGACTCAGGTGCAGACTATTCCTCCTTCTCTGGAGTTGAATCCAAGCCCCTCCTACCACCTGCATCCTGCTCCTTCATCTCTGTGCTGCTGCGGAAACTTACAGGCAGCAATCTAGAGCAAGAAGGGCTTATCTCACTTTTGTTGTGTGAATGAATCAAGTTCCTGTTTTCCTCTGCCTCCTCCTCCCCCTCTGCAGATTCCTATCTGCCGGCCATGTCTCTGACACCTCCCGACAAGTGAACGCTTGTGATCTATCTGTAGCAGAGGTATCAGCTGTTTCAGACAATTGAGGGGCCTGCCCCCTCAAAAAACAAACAAAAAATCAGCCCCCCCCCAAAGTGCCTCGGCCCCCAGGAGCCGGCGCCCTTGATCTGTAGTCTAGTGAAAGTCAGTCCCTTCCAGTTCATTCCTTCTCAGAAATGAGGGAAAGGAGACATAAACAAAACTTTGCTTTACTTATGACCCCCTCTCACCAGCTGTTTGTGGTGTGGACACACAGCCTCAAAGCCTGCCTACTTAGGTTAATTGAGACACATAATATCTCCCGTTAAAGAGCCTTCATGCCTGCAAATGTGTATGTTGGGGTGTGTGTGAGAAAATCAGCTCAGAGCCCTGGCAAAAGATGAATGGGTTGATATTTGGCCCCATCAGCTATTTAACTTCTTTTCCTTAACTTTAACTTCTTTCTCTCTATGTCAGGCTTCCTCAACCTCGGCCCTCCAGATGTTTTTGGCCTACAACTCCCACGATCCCTAGCTAGCAGGACCAGTGGTCAGGGATGATGGGAATTGTAGTCTCAAAACATCTGGAGGGCCGAGGGTGAGGAAGCCTGCTCTGCGTATAAAATCAGATAAATTATGTTTGAAATTAGCCATTAATTAGACCCTCTATGCAAAGTATGCAAGAATAGATATTCCTGAATAGATAATATAGTGATGGAACAGATGTGTGTAGTGTTTGCACAACAGCAGCAGCAACGACAACACAAATAGCGGTTCATGTTTTCCCCTCTGTGTAGGGTTGCCAAAAATAGTGATTTTTATCTTTTGGAGCTGTTTTCACTACTTTTTCCATTGCACTGCCATACATCCGTGTTTTCCCTGTCGTTTTGCCAATTCGGCATAATTCCCCCAATGTCATTTTTCACACCCGGAAACCAGGACATGTGTCAGGGATTGGACTCAAGAGGGCAAGATGGAGGAGGAATGGTGGAGATCACCCTGACGCTTCAGGAGAAGAGGGATGCAGCATTGATTTGCAGCAGGGATTTGAGAAAAGTCACAGCTCAGAGATAGACAAACAAAAGAGTTGGGAAGTGTTAGAAGACTGTGGCAGAGCAGCCAGCTGACACGTTGTCACTGGAGAGTATTTCTGATTCTCCTTCTTCCAGAAGTCTGCATTTGTTAAGAGTGCAGGAACAAAGGAATTAGAGACATTTGACCATGAGTGGCCACCGTAAGGCAAGATGCTGTTGTTAGGAAGGAGGGAGGAGGACCTCAGTTCAGGGCAATGCCATTGTTAAGGCTTGCATGTTCTTTTGTCTCTTGCTATTATGATCGAATAAACTCATTAAAAAGGACTCTCCTGGTTTTCTCTGCTCTTGCTGCAACCGGAATAGCTTTCCGGAAGCCTTGACAACATGTCATGAATTTTCCTGACGTATGGAAAGTCTACCCTATGTGAATCTAGTTACAATTGGTCTCGCCCAGAACTGAGTTATCAAGAAAATCTAAAAACAGATAGTAAACAAGGGACATTTGAAAGTCAGCCCCAATTGCTTGTGCGAGGGACATCTAATCGTTTTTACTGTTAAACCCTGTTCATTGCACAACATGTTGGGGGTCTTACAAATCGTACATTCCTACTTCCCTATTGCTGCACCTGAGATATTCTCTTCCAATTGACTTGAGATATTGGTTATGCATTAACACAGTGATAAGGATTCCTTTTACGTGAAGGCACATTTACCAATAATTGTGGGGGTAAACCTCAGAAAGCATTAGCTTACTGGAAGGTAAAGAAATGGCACAGTTTTTATATTCACTGAACTAATTACAAGATTAGAACAAATGGTCCTTGAGGCTCAAGTATTTTACTAAAAGATGGAATATGTGAGGCGTTGGAAATGAATACTATGAATAAATTCTATTGTTCAGTTCAAGCCGTAGCAACACACTCAGGAGATATATTTTCTTGTTTCAGAGCCAGAAGGTTCCCAGAAGACATTTTTATCCTTTAATTTTTCATCATTTTTCATTGTTTATTTTCCTAATTTCTTAGGCAGCTCATAACCAAAGACTGGGTGATGAATGGCTATTTTTTTAATTTAAAAAACCATCAACAATGCAACATTGAAACAGCAACACCCCCAAACCTACAGTGTACATAAAGAAATAGTATATCTTTAATAACTTATAAACCTAACCCTTTAAAGGAGGTTAATGTTTAAACCCTGCCCCACAGTCCTGAGGCTGCTCAGGTTCCCCTGTGATTACTATTTGCATAATTTTAAAAATGCCCATTAAGAGCAATCAGGCAATTCATGCTATATCTAGTTTGGCCCTAAAAGACATAGATCAGTGAACTAAGTAACAGAATCTTCCTACCGGATTTTCTTTTCCAACTGATACCCAATATTTTGTGGCTACTGAACATGCTTACTCCTTGCTGAAGGTTTTGGTTGTTGTTTAAAAAAGGAGGAAGATTTTTGTACTTCTGGATCCTCAGGGTTTCCCCAAGCATCATTTTGCCTCATCTCAGATTCATTTCTGCTGGCACTTACTATCTGAGTTTACTATTAAAAGGGAGTGATTTTTAATCACCAAAAGGCCACAAATATATGTTTACTCTTCTGTTGAAATAGAGATCCCTTCATTATACCAGCCTAAGAACTCAGATTTGTTATTAAGATATTTAATCAATATTTCTGACAATACGGTTAGTTGTACTGAGCTCAACGTGACATTCATTGTCCAAGAACAGAACTCTTTGTGTGAGGGTTGTGAAGTTAATGTTCCCTCACAAATCCCAATTGGTATTTGGCCTGAAGACCTCCTTGGTGTAATGGAATGGCATTACTACTGCCAGGCTTCTCTATAAGTTGTTAACCATACTTTCCTGCTTTAATATTAACACTGGGGTGAGGTGGGGAATGCCTCCAGTGCAATAATTCCTTCCAGACTGTTTTCTGCTAGACGAGTTGAAGAACCTATGCACCTTTAGAAATTAAAATGTAACTGAGGCAGGCACTGCACCAAGGGAAAAAACTAGCAAATCAAGTTATATTTTGCCACATGAAATTTATTCCTCAGAAAAATGTATTAAACTAAAAAAACAACCACCACCAGGTAGGTTGTATCTATATTTCATCATTCTGAACATTACGCAACTTACATTAAAAATAATGGCTTGTCATACATAAAACATTTGCTTTACAATTTTCCTAAGCCATAATTGTTGATTGTAATGTGAACTTGGTGTTGGTGGAATCACTTCAAATGATGCAAAATTCATTTTCAGTGGCAGTAACCATAGCTATCTATCTATCTATCTATCTATCTATCTATCTATCTATCATCTATCTATCTAATCTATCTATCATCTATCTATCTATCTATCTATCTATCTATCTATCTATCATCTAGCTAGCTAGCTCCCTAGCTATGTAAGCAGGTATAGATAAATCAAGTTCTCAGTGAGTTGTTCAGCTCATTTCTTGGCTAAGCTCATTTCTTCAGGCAGCTACTTATGAATCAATCAATTTTAAAAAATCCTTTCACGTAGCAAAATGAAACCTCAGGAAGAAAGGCTTTGGTTTCTTAGTCATCTTCTGAACATCTACTTTTCTTCTGCTACTCCACACATTGAGAACTCAACTATGTGAGCCCCCGCACCTAGGAATGGTCCAGCTCAGAAAATGTTTATTGCCTTAGTAAGAAGCAGGCCTCAACTGGGCAGAAGCAAAACATTTGGGCTAAGATCCAATTCTTCCATGGTGGAAGGAAGGGCAGAGAGTGTCTGTGTGTGAATGACTGAGGGTTGCCAAGCAAGAGGCATTTTACAAGGAAGTAGGTGGGGTGAGATGGAGGAAGGCGATAGGCTGACCAACTGATTCCTCCTCCTCCTCTTCCCCTTAATCCCTCTCACTGCTCTTAATTGTGCAACCACAGAGTCAAGAGCTCACAGACCACGTGAGCATGACCTCTACTACACACATGTTCAGCTAACCACATAGTTCTTGCAAGCTGCAATGTTGCAAGTGGAGGGATGAAGCATGTTACATAACATGTTTTTCTTGAGGGGCAGTCCCTGTTTTCTGGCTCTTTCAAATCATATGAATTGGTTAGACCTTCCCTTTTTTAAGGGTTCAGCTCCCTCCCCTGGCGGGGTGGGGGGTGGGGTTAGATGAAATCAGTTTGCAAGTGTGGGCATGCAAAATCCACACAAAATCCCAGCACACATTTTCCTTTCCAGATCCCAGAACCACCCATCCAAATTGTATGACGTTGCTGAACGCAGTTATTCTATAGTAAGTACAACCAGACTGTCTGTGCAATGAAATAGGCCAGGCATCCCCAAACTCGGCCCTCCAGATGTTTTGGGACTACAACTCCCATCATCCCTAGCTAACAGGACCAGTGGTCAGGGATGATGGGAATTGTAGTCCCAAAAAAGATCTGGAGGGCCGAGTTTGGGGATGCCTGAAATAGGCTGTGCAGCATTCTTAGACTTTACAAAAGTAAGCTGTATCTGCTCAGTCTGCTTACATGCCCTGTTTCAGAAATGGCAGGATGGCAACATGAAATTGTGGAAGCTCAGACCTTTGATGTGAGACCAGGGGTATCTTGGTTTTCATCTGTGAAGTGTTGGAGAGAATAGTCCTGTTCAGACATTTGATCTGAATGCCTGCAGAGGGCAAAAGAGACTCACACAAACTCATGTCCTCTAGCTTCATTGTTACATGTGCTTGGTAGACGATCTGAAAGGCCAACACATGTGCTGTACAAAAGCATGTACATTCTGTCCTCGTTCCTGTGATCTCTGCCTATTCTAGAGTATGCAAATACAGGAACATTAACTGCACACATATACAGGTGCAGGAGCTGAGACTCTTTCAGGCCTTTTACTGAAGGTGCATACAGGATGGGACCAGGAGGTGCAATCACAACAGGTCTCATGCTGAATAGACGCCTATCATTTTTATCATGTCAACTCCATATATTTAAGAC
The DNA here is from genome assembly GCF_951804945.1 of Podarcis cretensis. Taxonomy (NCBI): domain Eukaryota; kingdom Metazoa; phylum Chordata; class Lepidosauria; order Squamata; family Lacertidae; genus Podarcis; species Podarcis cretensis. The sequence continues at coordinate 64,196,850 of NC_137170.1, read as the reverse complement.
CCTCATATACCACTTTAGCAGTCATTGCTCCCCCCGCTGAGAATTGAGGGAACTGTCGTTTGCTGAAGGTGCTGGGAGTTGTAGCTCTGTGATGGTTCTCCTAACAACTCTCAGCCATCTTAAACCTCACTTCCCAGGATCCTCTGGGGGAAATCCATGACTGCTAGAGTGTTATAAGGGTTGCTGTAAGTGTATAGGGTGCATGCAACTGTGTTTCACTTACTAGACATACAGTAGCTCACAGCAAAAGGCCTTAACTAGTCCATGGGAATACTCAAGTAGATCAGGCATAGGCAAACTTGGCCCTCCAGATGTTTTGAGACTACAGTTCCTACCATCCCTGACCACTGGTCCTGTTAGCTAGGGATGATGGGAGTTGTAGTCCCAAAACACCTGGAGGGCCGAGTTTGCCTATGCCTGAAGTAGATTGTCTGAGAGGCGACCCACCCCTACACCACCAGAGGCTTCTGTCCAGCCCCCTTCTGCCCAGGAACCGCTTCTGACATATCTTGTCGGTGGGGCTGAACCTGCAGAGGCGGCACTGGGTGACCAGTCTGGCTCAGACCTGGCAATGTCTTCTCCCAGTTGCCTAGGAAACAGAGATGCTAGTGCTGGCTTGTACAAACATCTCAGGCCAAGCCTGCCTGGAGGAGTGCTCATTTGCCTGCGCAGTCCAAAGATGCCTCTTTTACTTGCTACACTAAACCTGTGTCCACCCTTAAAAGCAAAGGGCAGGGAGGTGTGTTGCTCATGCATGTCACATGCTGTTCCTTTTAACCCTTGCCTTGCCTTTTTACCATACAGATTTGAATATTAAAGATTTAGGCAGGAACCTTAATCATTGAGTTACAGCCAGGACACCTGCCATGGCCCTCTCCTCTGCATTCCCTAGAAAGGGTGCATTTGCAACTGATCAGTAGTTAGTCAAGGCTATTGGGTCCAGCACTGGCTTCTCTTTCCCCCTTCTGCCAGTTGGTACCTTAGCTGGATAGGAGTCCCTCCTTTGAAGAGAAGTTCTTCCATATGTGACAGGGCAGCTCAAGTGCCAGGCCACTCTCAAATCCAGATTCATATCTCTCTGTGTCTTAAACTCAGTGAGTGCTCTCACATTGTCACAAAGCTTACAATGCTCACATACAGCAATTTCAACATACTGTTTGATGGCCGCCTAATTTATTGCGTGAAATGCTGACCAATCTGGATGTTAGTCAGTCTGTTTGAGTAATGTTTAACCCGAAATAAAAAAGCTTGTCAGATAAAAAGGGTGTGAATCCTTGAATTCCTCCTTTCAAACCGTTATTTCACAGAGCTTTGAACACTTCTTTGACAAGACAGGTAATAATTGCACGGAAAGTATCAGTTAGTCCCTTTAATCCTGTCTGTACAATAAATCCCTACGACTCTCGAGTGAACCAAATCTGAAGTTTCTGCTGCATCCTGGATTGTACTCTCGATTTTAAGAATATAAAATCATCACATCATGGAGATGGCATTTCTTGTCTCGTTTGGAGGCTCAGTCTCTTAAATGAACAAAGGGACAAATAGATTTGACTAGAGCTCCACGCATTAGCACCATGGCCTCCTTCATCCCTCCGAAGGTCAACAATTTTGTCGCCTGGGATTATGTGGTCTTTGCAGCACTCTTTCTCATTTCTTCTGGCATAGGAGTCTTTTTTGCAATCACAGAGAGGAAAAAAACCACTTCCAATGACTTCTTAGTCGGCGGCAGGCAGATGACTTGTGGACCAGTAGCTCTGTCACTCACTGCTAGTTTCATGTCAGCAGTGACTGTACTGGGAACGCCAGCTGAGGTGTATCGGCATGGGGCTTCCTTCATTCTGTTCTTCCTCGCATATATGTTTGTCATCATTTGTACTTCAGAACTTTTCCTACCTGTGTTCTACAGATCTGGCATCACAAGCACTTATGAGGTAAGAACTTTTTACAAAAGTTGTTTCCGTCAAGACATGGATCTTGACATTATATCTGGAAATCTGAAGGCATTGTGACAACATCAATACTGATTTTTAAACATTCTAATCCTAAATTGCATTGCCTGCCAAGTTCAGCATGGAGGGTGTCAACCTGTCTAGATCAGCTGCCTCCAATCTGCTACCCTCCAGGTGTAGCTGGATTGCAACACACATCATCTCGGACCATTGGCCATTCTGTCTGGGGCTGGTAGGAGTTGTCAGGAGGGTATCAGATTGGCAGTGGCTGGTCTAGATTAATATGGTATGTCAAAATCAGCACAGTGGTACCTCAGGTTAAGAACTTAATTCATTCTGGAGGTCTGTTCTTAACCTGAAAATGTTCTTAACCTGAAGCACCACTTTAGCTAATGGAGCCTCCTGCTGCTGCTGTGTCGCAGGAGCACGATTTCTGTTCTCAACCTGAAGCAAAGTTCTTAACCCAAGGTACTATTTCTGGGTTAGCAGAGTCTGTAACCTGAAGCATCTGTAACCTGAGGTATCACTGTAATGACAATAAATAGGTCTGTGCCTTAGGTAACTTTAAATAGGCTTCTAGTTCTGATGAAAAACCCTTTTTTTATTGATAAAGGTTATTAAGGGTTTGTTGTGGCAATTTTATTATGGGCTGTGAGAATCCATAAAACAGCAGAATGAAAGAATAAGGAATATCCTTCAGTGAATGAATATCTTAAGATATGGCACATTAAAGAAACGGTTTTATAAACCTGGAAAGAATGAGATATGGTTATTTGCAAGATTTTTTAAAAATAAAAAATGTACACAAATAGGCCTTGCCTGGATGCCAGATCAATAATGATTCTCTTTCAGAACAGCTATTTTTGATACTTCCTGTACTATGAACATTATATAGGTTTAGTTGTTTGGAATAAAGAGATAGATAGATCTACAAAGTGTAAAATTTCTGTAGCTGAGTGTTGTGATATAGCTGACAGCTTGTATCCATACTTAAATATGGATATGTAGTATCAGATCCTTGATATAGGGTGTAGCAAGGCTGGCTGAGGTAGACTGTGGTAGCCACCTCAGGCAGTGTCAATACAGTGCTCTGCCCGCCCCTGTTGCTGCTGCTGGAAAAGTGAGGAGACATGGCACTTCTCCTCACTTCTCGGGCACCACAGCAGGCAGCACCCACCTGCCTGCCACAAGAGAAGCAAGAAGAAGTGACTTCAGCAAGAACTCATGCACAACTCTGATAAGCAAGACTTTGGGGGGAAGGTGATTGCTACCTGTTTTGCCTCAGGCGGTGCAACACGATGGGTAAAGACAGTTTAAATATGTAGGTACAGAACTGCTGTAAAGCCAAACTAGATGTGACGTGGGATATCCATAAGAACATAAGTAAAGTCCTATTGGATGAGGCTGAAGACCAATCTAGTCTAGCATCCTGTTCTCACAATGCCAACCAGAAGCCAATGGGAAGCTCACCAGCAGAACCTGAGAAGAACAGCCCTGTCTCCTCCTGTGGTTTCCAGCAATGGATATTAAGCAGCACACTGTCTCTGATGCTGGTGCAATATTACCATTGTCACAAGTAGATGCTGATGGCCCTTATCCTCCATGAATTCACTTAATCTACTTCTAAAGCTGTCTAAAGTGGTGGCCAGTATGACATATTGTGCAAGCAAATTCCAAAACTTAACTATGCTCTGCCAAGATGTGCTTTCTTTGTCTGTCCCACATCACGTTTTAATATAAAGAGAGGGAGAAAAGCCTTTCTTTTCCCATGTTCTTATGTGCTTATCAGATAAAAGGCACACACAACATTGATACTGAAGGAATGGGTTTCTGTGTAGTAAGTTTAAAAACTGACTCAACCCCCCCCCAAAAAAAAACAACCCATCATCTCCCTGATCTTTAAAGCTGGTATGTAGGGCTGTTAATCATGCATATCCCATATCACATCTACTTTGGTTGCGTTGATTTGGACATTAAATCCCTTAAGACACCATTAGAGATTTTTTTTAAAAAAGCAATCCACATCCATTCAGATTAATGAACACACTTTGACATAATTGAAATATGCATTACACTGTTTTGTATATGTGTACTGTTTCATATATGATTTTGTTTATTGAGTAATATCAAATATGATTTAATACGTGTTGCATTTACTCTGTTCATCATTTCTCATAGTACTTGGAGTTAAGGTTTAACAAGCCCGTTCGCATGGCTGCAACCATGATTTATATAGTGCAAACGGTAAGACATTTTACATTTCAATGAGTGGTATATGTCATGGTTTCTAAATAGTGTGGAGGTGATCTGGTATGTATGGCTCTTTTTTGCCCATTTTTGTCTTTGAAACAGCTGACACAGGATGTGACTGAGAACATTCATATGTGCATGGAGAGTGTCTCTATCTTAGATGAGGATGGGAAGTTCTTGCAATTCTGGACCCTAGGTTACTATTTGGAAATGATCATGTCCACAATATTATTTCTCTGGGGGTTTAATGGTTTTCTTTTTAGTAGAAAGCATCATTTGAGTCTAACTCTTCCTTGTCCTCGGGTTGCCATGGAATTCTGCATACAGCAAGAAGATTTCCTCTTTCTAAATCAGAGAGTGGGCCTACTGGAACCAACTGATGGAAACTGATCAACATGATCATCCTACTTTGCATTTATGTAGCACCTTTGGGGTGCTCAAAGTATTTTAGATACATTAGCTTTCCAGCCGCATGTCAGGAGCAAAGGAACAGTGAACTTCCTGCATCAAGCCAGGAAAGAACCACCAGCTCCTTCTTCCCAGGGACACAATGTATTTTGTATGGAAATTTCTGGCAGATCTCTCAAAGTTTCTGCCCAGAATGTGGAATATTCCACTGTTGTCAAAGACTACACTCATGTCCAAAAGCAGACCGTGCTTCATGCAAGCTCAATGCCAGGAGCCTGACAGACTAATGACTTTTTATTTGTTTTAAGATTCATCCTGAGGAGAAACAGTATGGCTTGCTTCAGCACAGCAGGGAACATCTGGCATTATTTGCACATTGTGTGCTATAAAGAGAACATCCTTCCCTTTTCTCCTTAGAATTGCATGGCAGCTTCTAAGAATGTTCCCTAACATTGCAGTAATAGCCACTTCCTGGAAGGAATCCAAGAGTAATCTTCACAAATCACATGGGTCACAAATTGCCAGCATAGAAGGATTCTGTTGATGTCTAAGGTAGTTTGCAAAGCAAGTGCAAAGCTTAATTGACTTTACTTAGTGGATAACCAGATACAGATGTCTATTCAGGGAACTCTCTTGTTTCCCAACACAATTCCACCTTCCAAATGAATTCCATGCAACTCGATAGCACCAGCAATGCATTGAGACTTAGATGAACTGCTCACCTTACAAAACGTTTAGGTATTGTTTGGAGAATTCTACAGAACTGTCAAATCCAGTTCAGAGCGAGGTACTAACTTACCTGGTGTGACACTATGGGTGATACCCAATGAAGACTAGACTCACTGAAGTCCACTGATTTCAATGAGTATACTCTGAACAACACTTATGTTGGATATTTGTATCATTTAATCAGTAGCAGATGGCACAGTGGGATAATGGAGCTCACTTGACAGCTGAGTCGCAGCTTCTTAACAGGAGGAAGGGGGGAGGTGGCAAGGAGGTTGCTGCTGTGCAGATACATTGGCAGAAGCACCAAATTTGCACTGATAGTGAATATGCCATTTATCAGAAGGGAGGGGGGCAAGATGGTAGAGAGGTCTGTGCAGTGGAAATGCATTGGCAGGATTTGATCCACTGGTGTCCTTGAACCATGATGATCTGCCTGCCACCTTGTCCTTCCCCCTTCTCCTGTCCAGTAAGCAGATGATTTTGGAAGGTCAAGTGAGGACTGCCCCAGCTCCCACCCCATCTGCTCATGCATTTAATACTATTTCATATCACTGATACTACAAAATGAAATGTGGTTTTGTATGCCTAGGTATGTTTCTTTAAAGACATATACTCTGAAGGTTTAAGTTAAAAGCAACTTGCAATGAATGTTGCCAGGAGTAATGGCCAAATGTTTCCCAAATTGGCATTCTGATTATGGGACTCTCTCACACCAGAAAAATGGCTGGCATCTACATGGTATGGTTTTTGACCCTAGCTAAAGACATCTCTTTCCACAAAGGCAGCTGAGGACAGTTGATCAGTGTTGCCCATTTGTAATGAGAGACCACTTTCTGTTGTTGCCTTGGTCTGCATTCAATGCTGGTTTTGATGGGTTATTGTGTTTTATAGTTTTAATAATTGTATATGTATAAACCTCCCTGAGGTGGTCAACTGAAGTGCAAGCCTAACCATCTCTACTCAGAAGCAATTCCATTTTTATCAATGGGCCTTACTCCCAAGTAAGTGGGCTAGGAATGCAGTCTTTCTTAGTCTTTAAGGAGCCACAATACATTTTCTTCCAAATCCCTCTGAATCCTTTTAAGTGTTATTATGATCAATATTTACTTAATTTTTGATCCCACCTTTCCTGCAAGGAGCTCAGTGTGCATGGTCCTCTCTCACCTTTCACCCTCAAAGCACCTTTATGGAAGTGGGCTAGACTGAGTGATGGGTTACTGGCCCAGATGAGTCTGGCTCTTTAGTCACTGCTCAACACTGCAGTTCAGACTGCTGTAAATATTCATTGCTATAAGCAGAATAGCCATTTGCTCAGGTGGAATCAAATTTAGATCACTGGCACTGCAAGCAACTCACTGGCTATAGTCATATAAATTTGGGAAATGTGATGAACTGAGATGATAAAAAAGAGTGAGAGAAGTTGTGTTAAATAACTTATCTCTGTATTCGCATGCATGCATTAATACATGCTCCCCTTTGTGTGTGTGCATCAGTGCTGGCCGAAGTGAATATATTTATATGAATGGAACCACAGAATCTGGTGCAGCGAAGAATCCCTGTGCCCTTTGTTTTGCTTATCTATTAGCCTTGGCTCTTTTCTATGGACCGTTGTCTATTTAGAACTGGTTTAGCCAAGATTCCAGTTTGCCCTTTTCATATTCTTTCTGATCCTCTGCAGATTCTTTACACTGGAGTAGTCGTCTATGCTCCAGCCCTGGCTCTCAATCAAGGTGAGTGTCCAGGCCAGCATGCTAGAGCTTTGCCAATTGTCACAATGCAAGAACTGTAAAGCAGAAATGTGAACACCAAATGCTCTGAAAAGATCTATGTCTGCTCCTGTTACCTTCCAATTGGCAGCTCTCACCCTTTTTCTATGCAGGATCATGTTATTTATTTGCTAGGTTTTCCTTTTGCTAAAAAGTAACCGGAGGAGATGTGCGCTGAACGTGCTACTCAAGGTCTTGGCAAAGGTCCCGGTTTAGCATAATGATCTAACACCATGTCATGTACTTTGATACTTTCTCCCTTTGCACCCTTCTGTCTTAATGTCATGTGTAATGTGAACAAGGACAAACTGATGTCCCTCGAAAGGCTATCAACTTAGGCGGTCTGACACTCCATCATTTAGCTTCTAAACCAGATTTGGTCTGTTCACCAGAGTAAGGAATTCTCTGCAAATAGTATGCATCATTCAGAGAAACAATAAAATCGAACTTCTCTTATAAAGGATGTAAAAGGAGGTAATGGAAACAGATAAATAAAAGCTGTGTCTTTCTTTATTATCTAAAATAATACATTTTAGATTTCATCGTGTCTTTAGATAAACCTTGCCTAATTTTATTTCCTTTGGTTTTGCAGTGACTGGATTTAATCTTTGGGGCTCAGTATTTGCAACAGGAATTGTTTGCACCTTCTACTGTACCCTGGTATGTACTTGACATACAGTTCAACTCAAAAGCTTATATAACAAGGATTTTATAATTTGGATTCATATTTATGTTAGTGAGAAAAAAATGATCCTGTGCTTTTGTGCACAGTAAAGGAGAACTTTTAATTTCTCATCATAATTTGTTTCAAAATACTCCGTGAAATTATCAGGGCATGGACGAAGTCTTTTGGTTCAGATAAACAAGTAAGTGATAAATTTCAATATAGCCTACAATCCCTGTATAGGGAAGACTTAATGTTTTATATATGTTGGAAGCCACCCAGAGTGGCTGGGGTAACTCAGTCGGATGGGCAGGGTATAAATAATAAAATTATTGCTATTGTTATTATTGAGTAATACACATTCCCCCATAATCAGAGGATGGAATCCTAATCACAATTTCCTGGGATTAAGCTTCGCTGAACACAGTGACACATCTTTCTGAGTCCATAGGAATAAAATTGTGCTGTTGCTGATACAAAGAAGGTGATTCTTTCATATATCCTTATGTTGGGGGAAGAGGACATGAGTGGCCTTTCAGATGTTTTTGGACTCTTTCAGCCATAGCTGGCATGACCAAGAATGATGGGAATTGCAGCTCAAAAACATCTAGCAGACCACAGGTTATGCACCCCTGTCTTACGCAGTTGCACATAGGTAGCAATTCTCCAGAGCCCTTACCTTGGAGTAAGTCTGATGGAACAAAATAGGACTTATTTCTAAATATAATTGAACAGGTGTGTCCTTCTAGTTGATTAGCTGAACAGAATGTTATGAAAAGGTGTGAAAATCCCAAATACACATTTTTTAAACCTTCCTGAAATGGTACCTTTTGCAGCAAATAGCAGAGCCTCTTGAGAATTCAGTATCACACTAATTTCATTCTTTCCTCCCTCTTTTTCCTCACTAAATTGGTTTTCAACATGACAAGATCTTGCTAAGGTCTGAACTTTGATTGGGCTTCTTCCTGTAATAAACACAAAGTACATATATTTTCTTTCTCTTTGTCTTAGGGCGGATTAAAAGCGGTCGTCTGGACAGATGCCTTTCAACTTATTGTTATGGTGATTGGGTTTGTAACAGTATTGGTTCAAGGAACTATTAAGAATGGGGGCCTCACAAACATTTGGGAAGATGCCCAGAATGGCTCACGCCTCACTATATTTGAGTAAGCAGAATGGGTTCTCATACTCAGATCTATGGACGTGTTTGTTCCTTTGTCAATAACAGTATTGTTAAGAGTGGCCAGCAAGGATGAGTCTATCATTGTCTACTGTATATGGACAGACTGGATACTGAAAGGTACTGAGGAGTGTTGTGGAGTACCTTGGGTAATAAAAACAGATTTAAAAAGTTTAAAATGGCACAGAAAATAACAAAAAATGAACTGATGACATTCAATCATTTCTGGAAACTGCAAATAGTGTGGTCCTGTCATATCTTGAAAGGAATGCTGGTCCATAGAACAGGGGCAGCCGCACTAAAACTCATATTTAAATTATTAAAACTTCAGCACAAGGATTTCCACTTGCACAACAAGACTTCCCCTTCTCCCCCCTCCTAAATGTGTCCTGGGAGCTCTCCAGAGGAGTTTTGGGGAGAGCACAGGGTGCACACAGAGAAATGGGGGGAAATCCCATTTCACAAGCAGAAATCCTTATGAGACATGCTAATTGGATACCGCCTTAAGTCAGGATCCAGCTCATTGTCTGTTTCATTGGGGAGATGTGTATTTCTTTTCCATTAATAATTTGAGGTATAATAGCTGGGAAAATGTTGTTTAAATGTTGAGTCAATTCATATTTGAAGTCCCTCCCTCAAATAATAATAATCAAGGAAGGGATTGTGTATGTGGATTTACAGAGACCTTGCTGCTGTATTCCTAGATATAGTGATGCTTTTTCAACTGAGTTTAAGTAAAAGGGATCTAAGTATTCAAACTGTCTCCAGGATTGCAGCATCCTAAACTAACTTAAGGTGTGACGTGTGGAGGCTAAATGTGTTATCACCATTGTGTCTCATTTATGTAGCTTTGATGTTGATCCCCTGAGAAGACATACCTTTTGGACAATTGCCATAGGAGGGACATTTACCTGGTTAGGAATCTATGGAGTCAATCAGTCCACAATGCAAAGATGCATTTCCTGCAAAACCGAAAAGCATGCCAAGGCGTAAGTAGGCATTAAATTTAGTTCCAAACTGGAACATAACTAAAGCGACATACAGGCAACTGCCCATTTATGCGGAGAAGCATGCACAACTATTTCTGCAAATTTCTAAGAAAACATATGAGGGTGGAGGGGGTGCACTCATCTTATTTACTGTACAAGATGTTCCATTCTTGTTGTTAACAGAATGGAACCTCGAGGCATCCTATAGTCTAAAGGCCATGGGATAGAACAGAAGTCTCTCAATACCACTCACTGTGACCCAGGAAGCACTGGGCCCCCTGTATCATGGGTGTCTCCTAAGTGCAGCCCAGTCAGTCATTCAAAAGCATGCCATGGTCAATGTTAACAAAAGCCACTGAGAGGTCCAGGAAAACCAAGAGGGTTTCACTCTCTTCATCCATTTTCCAGCACAAGTCATCCACCAAGGAGACCAAAGCTGGGTTAGAAACCAGACTGGAATTTGTATATTTTCTATGAATTAGTGTACGCCACTCATGTACATACAGCCAACATGACTGCCACAATCTTTGAAAAAGGGGCACTCATAGTTTTTGGACACATCTTATTCTTTCTTTCTTTTAAGTAGCAAACAGGAATGACTTATTTTTTAAGACACATAACCCCTTTCTCTTTTTCTCTCTTCAGTGCACTGTATCTAAATTTACTGGGGCTGTGGGTCATCCTGACATGTGCAGTCCTTTCAGGATTGGTGATGTATTCCCATTTCCAGACCTGTGATCCTTGGACAGCTGGTTTTATTTCAGCACCAGATCAGGTACAGCAACCAATCAGATACGTAAATGCAATGTGACATTTTTAATATTGGATGTATCCGAAAATACACATCTCAATCTTGTTGTTTCCCTTACTGAAATTCACTCTTTGCTGCACTTCTAAAACTGTACTTCTAAATGTTGCTAGAGGGTCAGGCTTGGTGGTACTCTCGCCAAATGAGGGCAGATACACATCATGCCAGGAAGGCTCTTAGGAGGGGTGATGCTGAAAATGGGATAGAATAATAGAATTATAGAATTGCAGAGTTGGAAGGGAACCCGAGGGTCATCTAGTCCAACCTCCTGCAATGCTCCCTCTGCTTAAAAACATTGTAATGTAATATTTTTCACTGTTATTTGTATATCAAATGTTTTGTACCAGGTTATATTGCCTCACTGAAAAGATATTTCAGATTGGTTAAGCATCACCTCACCTCACATTATATTTAATATGGCAAACTACCCTGTGATCTTCAGATGAAGGGCATTCTAGAAATTTAATAAATAATAATACAGTTAAAAACAAGAACCACTATAAACATGGGGGGGGGGGGTGGGAAACAACCATTAAATAACAATCAACATTGACAGACTCTGCTTTGTAGGGTCCCCACAGAACAGCTTTTTGTGCCATAGAGGAGTGAATAAACTTTCCTAACCTTCCTTCCTTTCTTTTCTGCCATCCAGCTAATGCCGTATTTTGTTATGATCATCTTTTCCACAACCCCTGGACTACCAGGATTATTTGTTGCATGTGCCTTCAGTGGAACATTAAGGTCTGTGTTTTAACTGGGTTGCCTTTATTCACATTTTGTCTGCTGCACTCGGTTTTAATGGAGGCATACCAAGCAGAGCATCGCACAGGGGTTTAGTGTTGGTGGGGCTGCTGCTCTCGAATCTGCCGCATCATTTCTCTCACTCTGCCAACTCCGTCCCTGCAATGAAATGCTGCAGTGCTTTGTCTTTTCGTATGCAATCCAGCACAGAGCTTGTCATGTGCTCTGGCAAGCAGATTTCCACATATTTTTTTTCTCATCCTATCAACAAACCACAATATGATCTCTTAGGTACCAAACTATCAAACAGTGATTTTCATATTAAAAGAACCTCCGGTGTCAGGAAACATAGATGAGCATGCACAAAAGTTAAGCTGGCATTGGGAAAATATGTCACTCCTACTTCCCTGTCTATTTCTGGTGGAAGATACTGTGTCAGTCAGGTGTTTGTGAAGAGTAAAAATCAGACAAGAGCTGGAGACAAAAGGTACCAGTCTGAATAGGCTGGCAGGGGAGGTGGGGGTAGATTGGAGTTGTCAACCTTGTGCCCTCTGAGTTGATGTATTTTTTTATTTTTAGGTGTGTGTGTGGGGGGGGGGGGGAATCATGGTGAAGTGATTGTGTTGATGCTCCGCATTCTGTTTCATGTAGAATGACATCTTATCATACCACTAAAAAGGCTTTCAAGCAGAGGTGATGTAAAATTGCAACCTGCATATTAAGTTCTCCTCTCACACAGACATTCCTAGTTTTCAGAGTTGTGTGAATCAGCACTCAGGATTGTTAATATCCAAACCGCATACTTCATAGCAGTGCAACCCACTCTGGGACCTGTAGCTAAATGTGCTCCCACAGGAAGTAGTGATGGCCATCAACTTGGATGGCTTTGAAAGAGGGTTAGAGAAATTCAACAAGGCCATCAGTGGCTACTAACCACAATATCCATGTTATCTGTTCATTATCTGAGGCAGTGTGCCTCTGAATGGCAGAATCACAAGTGGGAAGAGTGCTGTTGTGCTCAGGTCCTGCTTTCAGGCTTCACATAGGCATCTGACTGGCCACTGTGAAAACAGGATGTTGGACTGGAGAGGCCATTGATAGCTCTCCTCATGTTCTTTTGTGGTTGTGATGCAGCCAAAGTTCTCACAATGTGTGTTTTCACTTTCACAGCACTGTGGCTGCAAGTATAAATGCTCTGGCAACTGTCACATTTGAAGATTTTGTCAAGCACTGCTTACCAAACCTCTCTGAACGTACAAGCACTTGGGTCAGCAAAGGCTTATGTAGGTACAGTAAATGGATTTGATTCTTCTGAACTGTAAGACCACAAATATGCTACTAGATCTAGTGGGCAAAGCGCTCCTCTTACTAAAATTAACAGGTCATTTGCATGATTCCAATATATTAGTGGTCAGGGATTGTGGGAATTGTAGTCCGAAAACAGCTGGAGACCCACGTTTGGGAAACCCTGGTTAGAAGAAAGGTGAATAAGAAGTGACATTGATAGAAGTTTATAAAATTATGCATGGCATGTGGAAAGCGGATGGAGAAAACGCTACAACTCAAGAACATCCAATGAAGCTGAATGCTCAGGGCAGATAAAAGAAAGTACTTCCTTGCACAGTGCATAAACTATGGCACTCTCTCCCACAGGAGGCAAGTATGGTTACCGACCTAGATGACTTTAAAAGAGGATTAGACAAATTCATGGAGAAGAGAGCTATCAATGGCTACTAACCATGATGGTTATGCCTCCATAGTTGGAGGAAGGAATGCTTCTGAATACCAGTTGCTGGAAACCACAGGGAGTGAGAGTGCTCTTGTGCTCAAATCCTGCCTACAGGTTTCCTAGAGGCACCTGGTTACTGTGAGAACAGGATGCTGGACTAGGTGGGTCTTGTACCTGATCCAGCAGGCTCTTCTTATGCTCTTATATTCTTGACCGGGGGAGGGGGGACCCATTCCTCATTTGCAAAAGTTAATTAATTTACACATGACTTAATTGGCCATTGGCCGGCCTTGAAAGTGAACTGAAACAAGCAAAGAAGCAAACCCAATAGACCAAATAAAAAAATAAATGTCTGGCCTGATGCCAGTGCAACATAAGATTAGGCTAATAAGATGGCTGAACTTTTTATCCCATGGTACATTTAAAGAAAGATCTGTGCTCCACTGCTACATGGTGTCCGTGCTGCTTCTGTCAAAGCAGCAGATGAAAGGAAGCACAACTTGATGGCATAGCTCATCCTTTGTATTTAGAAGGTCTGGGTTTCTATCCCTATCATGTCCAATTAAAAATATTTCCAACTGTACCCTTGGGAAGATCTTGGAGAGGCATTGTTAAGTAGGAATAGATGGTCCTGAGCTATACAAACTAAAGATCTGTTTATGTTCTATAAGTAGCTCAGAGCAACCTTCATCTATTGCATCTGACTGGGACCCTCCAAGATGTTGTCAGAGCCATGTTTCCATCAGCTCCAGACAGCCTGGGTAATGGTCAAGGATGGTGGAAGTTATTGCCAGCAGCATCTAGAGGGCCCGTCCTTGATCTATTGAGGTATCATGCACAGCAGTTTTCAGCACTGCATTGTGTTGATCTGAAATTCATACCATGAAAAATCTGTCACACAGTCAAAGAGCTACTCAACGGTCTCTGAATTCGATAGGATGTGGTTTTGTTCATATTAAGCTTCAGCTTTCCATACAGATGTTATTGACACTGTGAGATGTTAAGAGCTTTAAGAAGAATACAGATTATCTTTTTCTATAAAGATGAGGATAAGAACGTTTATACACACTCAGAATTAAGCTGCAGAATTAACCGCGTTGGCTTCTAACGATGAATAATTGAAGTTTGAAGGTTTTTATTCCCCATGTTCTAAAAATGTCATAGATGACTTGTCTGGAAGAGAATTCCAAGCAAAGGGCATCCTTTAGTACTGACACCAGTAAGCAGAGTAAGCAAATGAATAGACCCCCAAATGGGCATATATCAGATTGCAGAACACAGGTTCAGAATCATGGAGATCTTTCATGGGTTAAAAATCTCACAAGAGTGATCTAAATGTTCGAGGCCATAGCTGATGATGGTGCACAACTCTTTTTCAGGCATAGTATTTGGAGTGATATGTACTTCCATGGCCGTAGCAGCATCGTTCATGGGTCCTGTTGTGCAGGTAACTACATATTTTAAGATGGTTGGTATGAACTGGAGCCCCTGCGTGTATCAGGAATTTGTGTTCTCTCCCATGAGAAGTGACAATCCAGCATCTTTAGTACACAAAGTTTGTCTGACCACAGAAGAGACCAGAGAGCTCCAGCCCAAAGGGAGCTCCACATACCCACGGGTCTGCTGCTACTAGGAACCCCTGCCCACATTCTTTTCTGCATTAATTCTTTTCCTTGTGTGGATAAGCAGGATGAAATATCACTCTTCTATTTGGTCAAAACTAAGATCCAGTCTTTTTCTTAGTCCGAATATGTTGAAACAAAATGGGATCCTTGGAGATATGAGCAAATACCCAGTCCAGCAACCCTCGTGTGTAACAACGGGCTGGATTTTCCAGTATCGTTTCAACTTGTAGGGTCTGCCCTTGAACAAGCAAACTGTTGGCATTGCAAGTTAGACCCTGGGGAGTGCTCTCCCTCATGTCCATCACAGGGCCTCCTCAATGCACACAGGATATTCAGAAAGATTATTTTTACATGCTTTCAGGCATGTGTCTGGGTCTCGAGGAACATGCTATTAGAACTGCTAGCCAATTAAGGAAATTATTAGTTGCTTAATGATATAATTGATTGATTAAATCATTGCATGTGATTTCTTAAATTTTGATCTATTGATTAAATGTTGCATATGAAGGAGAGGGAGAAATCATGCTTCCTTTGTTTTAGATTAATGGTGGCAGACCTGTGGCTCACAGATATTGCTGGACTTCAACACCCATCAGCTTCAACCAGCAAAGTCAACAGTTAGGGATGATGGGAATTGTATTTCCACAACATCTGGAGAGCCACAGGTGGAGAATATTTTTCAGCATAAAGGCTGCATTCTCTCTTGGGGCTGCAGGAGTAGTGGGTGGGGCCAAAGCCACACACTCCTCTTCCATCCATCCACACTGATTCTTATATCAAGAATACATTAGGGGCACCTATTTAGTTGAGGGTGGAATGCGCTGCCATAATGTATTGATTCAAAAAGCTAATTCCCCTTCCATACCTTACTATTTATAGAGGAAATATAAGAACTCCTTTTTTAAAACTTGTAAACAGATTTATTTATTTTTTTAAGTCTGTCAAGAAATGGCACACAAAGAAGAAATAGAAAAAGCATGTTCTCTGAGATAAGAAATTGAAAGAACCATTATAGAAGGATGCTGCAGAGACACTTGATGACAATAAATAGCTTTCTAAAGCATCTTTTGTGCTTCCTTTCAACAGGCTTCACTTAGCATTCATGGGATGTGCGGGGGACCTATGCTAGGATTATTTACACTAGGGATCATTTTCCCCTGTACCAACTGGAAAGTAAGTAATAAGAATCACATTTTCAAGACAGCTCATTTCACTTACAGTATTTGTTCTTGCCAATCAATCAACCAATTAAAGCAATTTTTACCGCACTCTTCAGTGAAAACTCTCCCAGGGCATCTTACAGCAATCAGTCATGAGATAGTTTGTGCCCTCAGGTTGGCAATCTAAAAGACATAAAACACAAAATGGAAAAGGGATTGAGAGGGAAGAGGCAGGAAAAGAAGAGGCCAATTTAGGCATTAGATCTTAGTTTCAAAGTTCTTACAGTGACCAGCTGGATTAGAATCAGAGGAAGCCAAAAGGCGGTCTATCTGTGGCATTACTTTCCATTTCTCTCTGTGTTGCAACCTGACGGAATGCTTGCTGCTGGGTGATAGATGATGGAAGGAGCAGCCAGATGGAGCTGGATTTGCAGCAGAGCTGCTTCCTTACTAATACTCTGCTGCATCCTGGTGGAGTAGCTGTTGCTGGAAAGGAAGGAGAGGAAAAGCTTGGTGGAGCTGATTTCTGAGTAACACTGACTGATTGGCCTGCTGTTATTACTGGTTTTAGTGCTGGTGCAAAACCTAGCAAACACTGCATATGAAAAAAAAAACATACAATAACCTGGTTATCATTTAGTTTCCCCCCATAAACACATCATTTCACCAAGCAGACCACTGAGAGGGTTAATTCTGTATGGTTAAGGTTTGTAGTACATCCTATATATTAGCCATGGGGGACCGTCAAGCCTGTGGCTCATATTAGCACTAGTTGGGGACCTAATCTGGCTGTATTCCCCAAGCCACACCTTCAAATGCAATCCCACTTCTTCTTTGAAAGCAGGGCTTGCTATTATTGCTGATCAGCTGATGGACATTGATAACAAGCCCTGCTGTGATCAGCTGCACTGGGGATTTTAGGAACTCCCTAGTGCAGCCAGGCTTGATGGCAGCACTGATCTGTTCATCTGCAGGCCTGCAGGAGTCAGTTATGTTTGCAAGTTCCTGATTGTGAGCTTCCAAGGCAGCCAATTCCTGGTAAAAGTATAGGATTACATGCCCCACTTTGGGCAGGTATCTTCTTTTGCAGCCCAGCCCAAGTTCAAGCTGAGCTGTAAAGGAAAAGGAAAGAACCGGAAGTGCAATTAGAGGGTACTCCCAATTCTTTCCTTTGAATTTGGGTTATTTGATATCATCCATGACCCATGGAGGGTTTAGGATTTGGTCTATTTCCCATTGTGATATGGAGATGACACTGAAAATGTGCTCCAGAGATGAGCAATCCCTTTTCCAGCTGGTAATGCTGGCAAGCACTTTACCCTGTGACTCTCCAATAATACTGTGTATGTCTAATTTTCTTTTGTGATTTAAGGGTGCTTTGGGAGGTCTCCTTACTGGAATCACCTTGGCATTTTGGGTTGGCTTTGGAGCTTTTGTGTACCCTGCTCCAGCTGCAAAGGCCCTTCCATTATACCTCTCCACAGCTGAGTGCATTGTCAATAATACAGAGACTGTACCCACTATGTTCCCTACCTCATCTCCCATCAGGTAAGATTCTCTCTCAGCTGCTCTCCTTCCAAGCTACAATATGGAGACAACTGTGATTAGCAGTAGTTTTTAAGCAAATGTGGTTGGCTACAGAATAGTTTACCGTATTTTTCGCCCTATAGGATGCACTTTTTCCCCTCCAAAAATGAAGGGGAAATGTGTGTGCATCCTATGGGGCAAATACAGGCTTTAGGAAGCTCTGTGCAACCCTCCGGAGCTCGGCGTGAAGCCGCGCCGGCCTCCGGAGGGTCGCGCAGAGCTGCCTGCCCTCCCGGGGTCCGCACAACTCTGCACGACCCTCCGGAGGCCGGCGCGGCTTCACGCCAAGCTCCGGAGGGTTGCGCAGAGCTGCCTGCACTCCCGGGCTCTGCGCAGCTCTGCATGACCCTCCGGAGGCCGGCGCCAAGCCGCGCTGGGCTCCGGAGGGTTGCGCAGAGCTGCCTGCATTCCGCCGTGCCGGGCTCCAGAGGGTTGCGCGGAGCTGCCTGCATTCCGAAGCCTCGGGCGCGCCAAAGAGCGCGCCCGGGCTTCGCACAGCTGTCCGCAAGCCTGGGGAGACGGGCGCGGCTCCCTAGGCTTGTGGATAGCAGGCTGTTCTGGGGGCTGGGGTCGGGGGAAGCTCGGGCTTCCCCCACGCCAGCCCCGTGCCTGGGGGGGGGGATAATTTTTTTTCTTTATCCCCCCCCCAAAAAATAGGTGCGTCCTATAGGGCGGTGCGTCCTATGGGGCGAAAAATACGGTAATTAGAAAGTGCAACTCTTCCCTTTGCTACTATTTTGTTGTGCTCAATCCCCAGCTATATTAAAATCCTGGATTTCTCAATTTATTTCAATGAGCAGCACTGGGGACATTTACAAAATGCCATCGAGTTTTTATGAGGCTATTTGGATCATCTCCCCACCTCCCACCCCATGAATTATGGTGGGTTGTTTTTGTTTTGCCCCATAATGATTGTTTTGCCCCATAATGATTTGTCCATACTTCTGTAAAACATGGGCTTCTGCTGAGTCTTCTGCCCTTGCCTGTGAGTGTTGCACAATGGTGGTCATTCTTCTCTGGAGCTAGGAATTCGAAGGTATGATAAATTAACCAATTCTTGCTCAAAGTGGTCATATATATTGACTGACCCTCAAATTTATCATCCTAGGCCACATCTGGCAGAGACGTGGTATTCTCTCTCCTATCTTTACTATAGTGCTGTTGGGTGTCTTGGATGTATTGCTGCGGGGCTTCTGATCAGTTTGGTTACAGGTCAGTTCTTTACTGGTTTTTGTGGTCCAGACTCTGACATTGTTTTCTTCTACAAAATTGATACTAGCTTTCCAATAATAATAATAATAATAATAATAATAATAATAATAATAATTTATTTGTATCCTGCCCTCCCTGACCGAGGCCAGGCTCAGAGTGGCTAACATCATAAAAACAACACAATAAGCATAAAAACAGACATCAATTAATTAAAATACATCTTAAAATTAATCGAGACAAGTTAAAATGCGGGCAGCTGGCAAGTATCAGGGTGGAATTGAGAGTGGTTAATAATTGCCAGGACCAACAGAGATAATAATTGCCAGGACCAACAGGACCAGCAGAGATAATAATTGCCAGGACCAATAATTGCCAGGACCAACAGGACCAACAGGACCAACAGAGATAATAATTGCCAGGACCAACAGGACCAGCAGAGGCTTGACAACCATATGTCAGGAGTGCTCTGATGGTGTTTCCTGCTTGGCAGGGGGTTGGACTCGATGGCCCTTGTGGTCTCTTCCAACTCTATGATTCTATGATTCTAACTGTTTCCACTGATCATACAAGGACCTGAGAGCGGGTTGGGGCCTCCTTCAGGCTTGATTTATACAAAGGAAAGTAAGTCAAACTGCATCCTGTCCCAAGGCCTGGTGTAACAGTGCCATCTTGCAGGTCCTGCAGAAAGATGTCAAATCCCGCAGGGCCTGGTCTCTTGTGGGAGAGCATTCCAAGCCCTGGCTCTAGTCAAGGCCAGTCTAATTTCCCTGGGGCCCGGGATCTTCAAGGTGTTGTTAGCAGACCGTAAGGTCCTCTGTGGGGCATACCAGAAGAGGTGGTCCTGTAAGTACGAGGGTGCACTTTGAAGTGCACAGGATGACTGATTTGCATTTAAGTGAGCTGTATGTTCTCAAGGCTGATTCAACTTTCAGTCTGAGCTTCAGTTTCTCAGAACTCATTTTTTTGGTGAGAATTTTTTTGACATTTTTCATTTTCTTGTTCTCCTAGAAAATGAAGGCGACTTTGCAGAATTTTATCTGAATATTCTCCACCATTTGTGTGTGAGGGGGATGGCCACTATTCCCACACCCACCCATCTACCCACATAGTGTACTAAAAAGTCCAAGATATGATAATGCAAAATGGTGGCCAGGTAGACAATGTCATTGCTGATGCTGCTGATACCAAGCATCCTGCCCATACTTCCACCATGGCTACTAGGCTGTGGATGTGGTGGCAGCTCTGCAAAGTCTCATGGGCCCAGGTTGGAGATAAGGATCTTAGCTCTTCTCTAGCATTTTGTTAGCCTTTTTCTGGTAATCAGCAATATTTCCAATTATCAAAGAATGGTTGATCAAGCTAAAAGAGGCAGTTGAAACTGACAAGTTGATAAGCACATTTGTATTGATCTCTGTGTTTTAACAGATTATTATGTAGCTGCAGAGGAACCTTGAGGTTTAACGGCAGAATGCAAATTCTATAAATAAGGTTCATTACAAAAAAAAAAAAAAACCCACCCCAATCCAAATTCCTAGTTGAACTGGGGGAACATGGACTCTCTTCATTTTGTGCTAGACTAGTCAGTGTGGTTATAAAAGAACAGATCTATGTTTTTTTTCGTATTATCAATGTTTTGCATAGAATATTATTATACAAAATAAACAACAGCATTTTGATAGATGCTTGACTATTACTTTCTTCTGCCAAGGTCCAAATAAAGGAGAAGATATCAAGCCACTCTTAATTCGTCCTGTCTGCAACCTGTTTTGCTTCTGGTCTCATAAATGCAAACACTTGTGCTGGTGTGGAGTGGACCATGATGACAGCAAAGCACTTCACGTGAGACTCTTTCCTTATAAGCCTCCCATATTTCCTGAAATTGCTGGACTCTGGACTCCATTAAACCCACAAGCCCATTTAGGTTGAGTGCATTATTATAATATGTGCTTCCAAACCTGATAACAGAACTTATATTTTTAAAGCCACCTGTATAGCAGATCAATTCACCATCATGAGAAACTTGTACAGTTGGTTGGTTAACACAATCAGCCGGGAGCCAGCGCTAATTGAAATGCACATTTCATGGCAATATGGCCAATATGGTCCAGTATGCTACTCTTCCGAACGGAAATATCTAAGAGGCAGGTTTCTGAAGGGATACTAGATTGAGGATTGTGTTGTCAGCTGCTTGCTGCTAAAACAAACACCGTTAGAGTAACCCCCCAGCAGCAGTTGAATATTTAATGCAATTTGGTTGCTGATGGAAGAGACAATTTTCAAACACTCCCATAGTTCCAGAGTTAACAGGAAAGGACATATTGTTCTATAATTATGTTGGACAGCAACATCAGTTTTCCAACCAGTATCGGATCGGGGCTTTTTTTTCAGCTGGAACTCATCAGAACTGAGATCTATCACCTCTTTTTCTAGAAAAAAATGGCCTGTTTATGATGATTCATATACAAGCATAAATTTACACCACCTGTTACTCATCTGTTACTCATAAAACACTTAAAATAACATATAATCGAAAAAAGCTAAGCTTTGTTTTTATTTTATTTTTTGTAAATTGCAATTGCTAATGCATATGATCGTCATGGAATATACAATATTCATAGAATATTTCAGTCATGTTACTTTAACTATATTTCTAGAAATAGGTGTTGGTGAATGTCATCTATACCCCCCCCCAAAAAAAAGACTTTTGGCACAAGCCATATCTAGAAAAGCTTTATCCCAAATATTTCTTTGTGGTTCTTAAATGTGTAGTTTTATATGAAAGCCAGTGCAACCAGTTCGTTTATATGCCAGAAAAGGAACTCACTTGCATCAGCCCACCCTCCCAGGTTTCACTCACATCCCTCTCAGTTTCCATAGCTGCTCCCTCTACAGCTTCCCAATCCTTGTCTGACAGTTTATGACCTTTTTGTATGTATAAGGATCCCTCCAGATGAGCTATTTATTCATCGTTCATTCTGATTTGTTTATGGGGTGTGTGTGTGTGCATAACAATGGCCATTCATCCTGCATTTGTCCTTATTTGCAAATTCATCATTTGTTCATCCCAGAGCATTTCCCCATTACTTTCCAAACCACAAAAAACTCGTGTGTTTTAAGTGGATTTGTTGTTCTAGAGTGCTATAGAATCATAGAATTGTAGGGTTGGAAGGGACCAACATGGGGATTGAGCATAAGAGTCTCAGACTATACCATCTGAGCTATTTAGCTTCCTAATAATCCACTTTAAATGTGCAAATCTAAAGTTCTGGTATGTACTTGTATACTCATATTCATATGCGGTTGGGGCCATTACAAGCGGGAATGGAAACTAATCCACTTCTTGACTTAACTGTCCTTCCTTCTTCTTTTTACATTATTTCTCAGGAGGGATCAGAAGATGATCTGCATAAAGGTCTTGGAAAGAAGGCAGAAGCAAATGATGCCCTTGCAAATGGATTCAATAAAGAAATGCTGGGTCACTTACCTGGTTACAACCCAAGTGAAAAATCCTACACTAATACAAGCATAGAGACGGAATCTTACTTTTAGGATGTACAGGGAAAAGGTCATCCTGCTAACAATAGGAATGGTATGGAATTGCCCAAACTTTAGGAAAACAAATCAGTGGTACTACGAATAGCCAAGGAGGCATTTAATTATAATTTAGAGGGTTAGCAGGTGCATTTATTTTTATTTTCAGAAGTCATTTTATAACATGGAAATTTTTTCTAAGACTCAGTGGTGGTGAATGTGGCGAGAGAAAATATGGAAAGTGTGTTTTTCAGGAAGAATTTAGAGTGTTAACTGCACGCTCCAAAGTTTTTTTTTATTTTAATCGCCTTGTATTTTTCGTCGGTGCAACTTGGATATTCATCTCCCATTGATCCTAACATGGAATTCTAAAATATGAACTGATGCATATTTCCTGACCACTGCAGTGTCATTGTAGAGTTTTTCCTCTGGAGTACCATAGGTTGCTTAATAAAGTACTTTCAGAATTTGGTGTGATTTAAAATTCATTATGGATTTTCCCATTATGGCTGATCAGAGAAGCTGTGAAAAGATCTTCAATGACTGAGCTCTTTGGCGACATTGTTTGTTTCAGGGGGGAAGGGGTGACCTGATTATTCTATGTACCCATTTACTAGTACTCCTGCTGTGTGAATGCTCAGTAATGCTGTGAGAGGTTGTACTGAGAATCCTAAAAGCAGTGGCAAAGCTCTGCAGGGAAACTTTGAAACGTCCCCTTTCACACTGATTTACCCTGCCATACAGGAAACAATGGTTCTATATTTCTGTTGTTAGACCTCAGGCTCTGAGCAGCTGACAGGTCTCTGACGCAGAGAGGGAGGAACCAACTGGATTAGGAAGGGCAGCAGTGCATACTAGGTCTGTGCCCAGATCCAGACCTCAACACTACCTGTGCAAGGAAGCCCTGAGCCTCCATTGGCCAGGAGCAAATTGCACAACTGGTGCTGAAGTGGAACCTCCCAGAGGCAGCACCTTCAAGGTAGATGCTTCTTCATACTGGGGCCTCACATTCCTCTGTACCTCTGCAGCTTTGCAGGCAATCCACAAGGCAGAGCATACTGAAAATCAATGGAGTGCTAGGTTTAAAGGAAGAAGTATCCTTTTAAGACTTTGAACAGTTTGGTAAAGGGGCCAAGAAAGATAAAAATCCTCAGTTGAGCTCCAGACTTTGTAGAGCCACATTTTCTGCCTGGAACTGTCCAAGGTCCTGCAACTCCAGCCTGACTTGACCTGCCACCACCTGACAGATAGGCAGGGGTCAGTAAACGTTTTCAGCAGGGGGCTGGTCCACTGTCCCCCAGACCTTGTGGGGGGCGGACTATATTTTTTTGGGGGAAATGAATGAATTCCTATGCCCCACAAATAACCCAGAGATGCATTTTAAATAAAAGCACACATTCTACTCATGTAAAAATACGCTGATTCCTGGACCGTCTGTGGGCTGGATTTAGAAGGCGATTGGGCCAGATCTGGCCCCCGGGCCTTAGTTTGCCTACCCATGGGCTAAGTTACTTCTGTTGCATGAACTGAGGTGCAAGAGTTGCATTGGTAGAAGAAATATGGTGCCTGCTTTAACATTATCCAAATTTATTACAAAAGTGCAATCTTCAGATGTGAATGATACAGTCATTAGTTTGCATTTGTACATGTAAACCTTCGTAAAGTAAAGAGCATCCCAAAAATTAGACGTGTATGGCATGGTATCTTTGTTCACTTGATTGGCATTTTCTAGGGAAATATTTTTGTTTCATTTTCGAATTCCACCCCCGGCATGTACTTTGAAAGATTAAGTCAGGGATGGGACAACACGTAGCCCCCCAGTTGTACTCTCATTCCTGACCACTAACTGTTGGAAATTGGAGTCCAATGACATCTGGAGGGCTACAAGTTGGTCATCCTTTAATTAAGGGTAAACAGTAAAGGGAAATAAAGATTATCCTTGAGCTCTGGTAATGCATCTTTCTTGTCTGGATGGAATATGGAAGTAAGTGTGTGTATGTGCATATGCCTGTGAGTGTACAGGAAAGAATCCACTGTAGAAAAGTAAAATTAACACCAGTTGCTCCACCCACTTTTGCCTCTGACCCATCGCATCCTTGGCATGTGGCCTCTGTAAGGTTGCCCAGAAGGGAACGTATCACACTGTGTTTGAAAAGGTTCCCTGTTCCAGGGCAGTGTTTCCAAAACTTGGGTCTCCAGCTGTTTTTGGACTACAATTCCCATCATCCCTAGCTAGAAGGACCAGTCGTCAGGGATGATGGGGAAAACAGATGGAGACCCAAGTTTGGGAAACACTGCTCCAGAGGTACACAACTGCCTTTCAAACAAAGAGGACAGGCATTACTGTGTTCTTGGTGAATGAATGCTTCCATTTATCTTCTGATATTATTAAAGCTTTTCCATACAATGTAAGGGGCAGAGATAGGGGAAATATGCATAATAATTAGGGCCCAGTATACAAAAGGTGGGCACCTGAAAAAGCCACTCAAGACTCAAATCCAACATTAAATGATCTTGCGATTGACAAATATTACATTGTAACGTGCCAATCCATCTCCAGTGCTTTAGATTTATAAACACATTAAGCATCTGTGGACTGCATTATACTATTGATCTATCTAGCTGGCCCAGTGCTGTCTACTTTGATTAATGGCAGCTCTGCAGAATTTCAGATACAGGTCCTTCCAGTTTCTGCCGCCTAAGATTTGCTTAATTTGATGTGTCAGATATTAAACCTGGGGCTTTCTAAAATCGAAGTACATCCTCTTTTGAGCTATGTGCCCTCTTACACAAGGCTAGGTGCCAGTTAGAGCCCCAACTAGATATATAAGGCTTTTCTATATACACGTTTTGATTCTTTCACTTTCAGTCCTCTCAAAAGGCAGATGCAAGAAGAGGTTTTGCAATGAAGGGTTTCTTTTTATAAATCCCCACCAGTCCCCCACTTCAAAATTTATACGCAAATGCAAAATGAAGGAGAATGAAATCTAAGAATAGCAAATCGTAAACAAATATTTATTTCTGGAACAAGGGTTCCTTCTGATTGCATCAAGACACCGATTTGAGTTGGTAATAGTTAAGACATTCTGGACTAGTAACTAACTGTAGTATTTTGAAAGCCAGACTGTAGCTGCTCATGCAGTCTGCCCTGAAAGAACATGCATAGACCAAAGTTATTGTAGACTAGATCAACAATGATCTAAAGCAGTTTGTTTGCATGGATGCTAGTTCTGAAGCTCTGCAGCTTGGGAGATCCCACAAATTCAGCTTGCATGCACATACCACTAATACTGGTAATTTGTTTGGAAAGACAAGTATTTAGAAATACAAAAAGAAAAGTGGAAAGAGAAAGATATTTAACCAGCATTCATGTAATACATATTTCCTGAGAACAGAGTGTGCCATATATCTTTGTAAGATAATTTGCATTCAATGCAACCAGAGTAAACCAAATCAAGCAGAGCATTTCTCTCAGCTAAAGCAAATGGCTATAGATCAGCAAATTGTTAGACACTGTTAATGCATGTTTTTAAAACAAATACAAAAGGGTACAAGTGAGCATTTTCAATGTGCTTTCCAAGTATGTGTGGGGAAAATACAACAAGAATCAAAGGCTACAAAACTGAGGCCACTAGACTTTTCAGCTGTTCAGTGTAACTAGCTAGGAACAAGTGATTTCAGTATTGTGGCCTAGAACTTTGAACGTGAACTTTGCATTGAAACTACTTTTAAAGTTCAGCAGATTGCGATGCTGCCGTTGTTTTTCCGTCATTTGCTGATGCAATCCTAAGCATATCTACTCAGCAGTAAACTCATCTGAGTCGGATGGCAACTAATCTCTACAAATGTGGGCTCAGAATTTCAGATCTAGGAGTAAATCCTGCTGTAGTTAGTGGGACTTACTTCTGAGTAGATATGTATAGCATTACCCTCTTACATGACCAATCAGAATGTATCTGTGTATCGATCAAAGTGGGATAGACAGAAGAAAAGCCAAACAGAATCATAGTTTAGTTGACTACTTGGCAAACCATATTGGTTTTAAAGCTTGGATCCAGCCAAGGCAACCAGCAGTTAGGTAAAACATAACAGCAAAACTTAACAGTAGCAAAACAAAGGTAACATGTTTCACAGCACACAAATAAAGTGTGCACTTTGCCATTTGTGCCCCTAATTCAGAGATCTTTGTGTACTCTGATGCACCCATAGTGTTTGTGTGCAGGCAGGCTTTTCCAGGCACTTCAACAGAGGTCTTCAGCACCAATGTTTACATGTGCAGTGCTTCTCCCTCTATTGAAATGTATAGAAAGCCCGTGAGGTGGGGGTTGGGGTGCATTAGAGTTTCTATCTGCACAACAACCCCTGAATTTGGGTATCAATATATAAAAAGGGCATTATGATACAAAAAACAAGATTGTCATCATATAAAAACATTAATTATATGACAGAAATATAGTAAGAAAAATCCCACAGGGTTGGAATAATGTATCATAATCAGATCACTTATGGTTCCAAATGATGGAATGTGATGCATGTCCCCGGTATAATAAGGTCATTTCTACAATCTGGTGTTTTCCCCCCTAAACTACAGAAGTCATCCTAAAACTCATGCAAATATTTATATATATATATATATATGATATCATTGCTGTGCTTGATTATAATGAAGTGACTCTTTGAAAGTTTGAGGGGGGGGGGGCGTGGAGTTGTTAATTTACTTTGGTTGATATAAATAAGAAAGAATTCTACACCTGAAATTTTTACAAAAGGAAAACCCAGGAACATTTTGGTCCCCATGTACAAGTGAATCCTGCACACTTGTTTGAGTTTAGTGCTTCATTTCTTCCACATTTTGAAGTAGTAGGTAATATAAATGATAATTAGTAAAGCATTGTTAGATGAAATCATGACTTCAAAGCCATCAAATGATATTGCTCTCAGCTGTAGGCATGTGAGAATCAAAAGTGCAGGTCCCTGCAAGGGCATGTACTGTTTTCAAACAAAAATTTAAGAAGGCATAAAACTGGAGGATACTTCAATACTACCCTTTTGACTCTTTCCACACTTCAATTTTATAAGGGGGAAATTGGGGGGGGGGTCCTCTTTCTTTTAACTTTGAACAAGCAAGCCATGATGTTATACTTTATATTCCACATAAGCAGGAGCTCGCATAAGGCAGGTAATAAAACTGGCTTCTTGTTTGCAATGCCATGAGATTTCAAGTTGACGTGGCTGGTGAACTATATAAAATCCAGGTAGCTCGACAAGATTATATCCATACAGTTATACTTTTGCATGCCACATTAGAGCATGGATAGGACTCTTCACTTCAGAGATATGAGATGACCTTAATCTGCACATTTACTATCAGTAACCACTGAAAAAGTCGCATTGCGTCCCGAGAAAGTGCTGCATCAAGAACAGTGCAAGGGTGTATAAGCCGGCATCCAAATGCCTGCGAGCAGATCGAGAGCGAAAGTATACCACTTGTGCAGGCCTCTGCACAGGCGCACAGGACCTGAGCTATGTGCACAGTTAGCTATATGAAACAGGCTTCTGCATTCGGCCAAGGTTCTCTGGGTGCTATGTAATTTTCCTGATGTAAGATTCTGGTATGAGATAAACAAGTTGCGCCGCATGCAGAAACCAATTTCCTCCTGGCTGGAGAGCATCTCCAGATCCCAGCCTTAAGGCTTTCTAATGGCGAAGCTGTTTTGATTCCCCACCCTCCACTGATTTATAAAGACAAATGGACAAGAGGTGATGTGCAAACATCAAACTGCATAGTACATATTGAACAGGCTGATATCCCTTTTAAAGGGCAGAGCCACATCCACAATCTCAGCAAGAGACGAGGACAAACCTGACAGAACGGGAAGCCTCAAGGACTGTTATAGCATCAAATTATGGCCACAAAGGCAACAATTAATCTTGCTTGGTGTTTTTTTTATATCATAGGCAATACAAATTCATTTGAGCAATTGAAAGCTGTAGAAGGAGTGAATAAACACGTTGTTGTTTTTTTTAAAAAATCATGCCCTTATTATGAAAGTTTTACAAGTAACAGACATTTCTTTTCCAGTATGCTGCCGTGCAAGACTCTCGCGGACTTGTTGTAGCTCATTCTACTGCTGCTTGGTGAATCTACCTCCTTTCATAGCTGCAGCTGAGACAGCATCCAGTCTTTACCACGAACCGTTAAGGGGAAGTAGCTGTTTGTCTTGACTGTTGGTAACACAATCCCCACCCACCCACTGCCTCATTCACAGAAAAGCTTGATAATATTCTTTCTCAACAGCAGGATATACATGCAGATGGATTCCTTTGCCTCGTTCCCAAATCTTCCCATCTTCTTCAGCTCGCCCTGGGAGTTTTCAGTCCTGACGATGTGACTCTCTTTCCATATTAACTAAGGCCATTCGTGGTGATACTGCTTGCCATTCTTTTTCCGCTCTCTCTGCAAATGCTCCAGTTCGGCCTCATACATCATTTCCTGAACTAAGTATTTCTCCCTTCTCATTCTGTCACACAAGTCTTTGGGCATGTCTGGGATTAAGTAGGCAATGAAAGATTTTATTCCAAAAACAAGGTGCTGAAAAGAGAAAGAATATATATATAGAGAGAGATTTAAAATGCTTACACTGATCTGTCTTGCTTGGATCGCTGCAGTATATTTGGGAAGCAATGCACTGACTAGTTACTTATCCTTGATTATTAATATTAGCATATATCAGTGATCTACTGTCTCCTTGTGGCAGGGGGCTGAAAGGGGAAGATAGAATACATATTGTACCAGTGATGAAGAACCCATTTTCCTTTATCCCAAAATTACATGGCTTAAAACAGCTCCTCCAATCCTCCCTATGTGAACATAATGTCAGCAGTTAGAGGGCTTTGAATGTGTGTTTCATTTACACCAGGGAATGGGAAACTCTTCCAAACAAATGTCTTCTGGATAATCCTCTGGGAGCCATATTCCAACAGTTTGTGGGGCTGGAGGCAAATGTGGGCAGAGCAATGGATGTAAATTTTAGCTTTGTACATAACTATATAACTAACCTCAAACACTATAATGAAAGCCAGTCGAGCAGCAAGAACATGCCAGAACTGCAAGGTGAACTCATAGGGTGTTGAACTCCACGGAGGCGCTCTGTAATCTCTGTACCTGTGATGGAAATAAAGGAGATGAAAGCCATTTGGCAAAACTAGAAGTACTTGTAACCATGCAGACAGCCTGAGCTCCCCATTTCAGTGGTGTTTTGGCAGAAGACAGAAGCAGCTATATATGGAAACCCACCAAAACAGTGTGAAGGATGGGTAAGAGATGTGCCTATTTATGATCAAAGTTGCAAAATAAATGAATGCCTTCTATGAATTAGAATGTCTAGAAAACAAGATATTAAAGGCAATATTAGTGAATTATGCGCAAGGCAAAAATGAAGTACAGTTTGTGATCTGGTATATGGAATAGCTCAGTCGGTAGAGCAGAAGAATCTTAATCTCTGGGTCAAGGGTTCAAGCCCCGCATTCAGCAAAATATTGCTGGGGCTAGATGACCCCCCACCCCCCGCTGATCCCTTCCAACTTTTGGGACGCAGGTGGCGCTGTGGGTTAAAGCCTCAGCGCCTAGGACTTGCCGATCGAAAGGTCGGCGGTTCGAATCCCTGCGGCGGGGTGCGCTCCCGCTGCTCGGTCCCAGCGCCTGCCAACCTAGCAGTTCGAAAGCACCTCTGGGTGCAAGTAGATAAATAGGGACCGCTTACCAGCGGGAAGGTAAACGGCGTTTCCGTGTGCGGCTCTGGCTCGCCAGAGCAGCGATGTCACACTGGCCACGTGACCCGGAAGTGTCTCCGGACAGCGCTGGCCTCTGGCCTCTTAAGTGAGATGGGCGCACAACCCCAGAGTCTGTCAAGACTGGCCCGTACGGGCAGGGGTACCTTTACCTTTACCTTATATCCACACTTCCGACAGTAAATATGATCCTGTACTATTCATGGGCTATGTGTGAGGCCCACATGATATGAAGAGAAGGCAGCACTGCAATCCCCTCAAGGCTATGGAATAACCACCCAATGAGATTTTGAACATTTCTTTTTTGCAACCCTTCTGAAGTGCAAAAAGTGCGCTCTTTTCCATTGACCATCTAGCATTTCCCCACCCCCACCCCTTTGCCCTGTTGGGTTTTGATTTTTTTATCAAAGTAGGTGTGAGTCTTAGAAGGCGGGATATAAATGTTTTAAAGCAAACACAGTAACGTGATTTAACCATGTACAGTGGTACCTCGGGATGTGAACGGGATCCGTTCCGGAGCCCTGTTCTCATCCCGAACAGAATGTAAGACGCGACAGCGCATCTGCACATGCTTGGGGCGCGTTTCACCGCTTCTGTGCATGCGTGTGACGTCATTTTGACCGTCTGCGCATGCGCGAGCGGCGAAACCCAGAAGTAAAGCACTCTGTTACTTCCAGGTTGCCTCTGAGCGCAACCTGAAAGCGCTCAACCTGAAGCATATTTATCCCGAGGTATGACTGTATATAAATAGTGATGTGGTGGATTGGTGAATTTGCTGAGAAATTTCAACATCTCCCCCTCAGCTGAACTCTATTGACTGTATTCATCAAAGCAGTTTAAAAGGATATTCAAGACTTTTTGGTTAAGCTTCTTTGGTGTTTCCACTGAAATTAAGCAAGTGACATAATACCTACCTACAATATCCTGAATATCCCATGCCAAGCTCACTCAGATCAAATATTGATAAGCTGCTGTTGACGTATCCTCTCAAACATCTGGAAAAAAGAAAGCCCGGGAAATAGTTTCCAATGAGAAATGAGCTCATCATGGTTCTGTTGTGCTTATGCATGCAAAGCACGTCTCATTCACATTCCTTGCCATTATCAATGTGTGCCTATGATTCAAATGCCATGCCTATCATATTTTCAAAGGGTGATGGTGCCCAAATATTATTGGGATTTATGCTGCAAGAGACCCATAAAGTATTGAATATGTAAGATGAGGTTTATGCTTTGTGTGAGCATACAATTCAACTCTTCGTCTAAGAGGTCAAAACTGTGCTTAAGTAACATTTCCACACTGTGCAGTGGCCAACCAGAATCAGAGGTGCTGAATGCAGCCAGGTTCCCTTCTCAGACTGACTAATGATACCAAATGGCAATGCAGTAATTGTAGCAGGTGTGCAACTAATGCTGTTAAACTGGCCCAGTTTCAGAGGTCCTCACATGCAACATTGGGCTGTATGCGTGCAATCAATTAATGAAATAATGGATGCCACTGCCTGGATGGGGGTAGGTAGGTGGAGAATAAATGAATCTCCCAATATGTCAAAAAGATATTTGGTACAGTGGTGCCCCGCAAGACGAATGCCTCGCAAGACGAAAAACCCGCTAGACGAAAGGGTTTTCTGTTTTTTGAGGCGCTTCGCAAGATGAATTTCCCTATGGGCTTGCTTCGCAAGACGAAAACGTATTGCGAGTCTTGCGAGTTTTTTCCCTTCTCCCCCTTTTTCTAAGCCGCTAAGCCGCTAATAGCGCTAATCCGCTAATAGGGATGCTTCGCAAGACGAAAAAACCGCTAGACGAAGAGACTCACGGAATGGATTATTTTCGTCTTGCGAGGCACCACTGTATGTGCACACATGTGCAGCCTTAGATGCTGAAACTCCCAACATAAGAGAAATGTTGAACACTGCCGTAAGCCCCGTTCTGTGCCCAATAAGCACGGGATGCCTTTTCCCAATAGTGCTGTGGCCCATAGATTGCAGCAAAAAACTGGGCAAGGCTTTGCCCAGTATCATCTCTGTTTGATAGGCCATTGGGAAAAAGCTGTCCCATGAACCCTGCTGAAGAGGGGAAGCCTATATAAGGCTGCTTCCCCTGGAGCTCACAGCCATTTTGCTTTTAGAGCTTTCTGTCTGCCCACCCTCGGCATGGATAGGCAAACTAAGGCCCAGGGCCCAGATCCGGCCCAATCGCCTTCTAAATCTGGCCCCCAGATGATCTGGGAATCAGTGTGTTTTTACATGAATAGAATGTGTCCTTTTATTTAAAATGCATCTCAGGTTAATTTGTGGGGCATAGGAATTTGTTCATTTATTTCCCCAAAATATAGTCTGCCCCCCCCCACAAGGTCTGAGGGGCAGTGGACTGGCACCCTGCTGAAAATTTTTGCTGACTCCTGGGTTAGAGCCTTCACTGACCAATTTTGGGTCATTGGTTGACAGGGCCGGAAAGGAATTTTTCCCCCTTTCAATCTGATTGGCACGTGGTTGGGTTTTTTCTGCCTTTCCCTCAGTGAAATTATGGCTTTCCTTTGTTAGGCGGAAGAACATTGATTGTATGAGGGCAGATCAAATAGTATAAATAAACATTTTCATTCATTAATGAGCCAATACAATACAGGGACTGCATCAATGCATTTAAATGGTATCATTTGATGAGGAAGTTGACACTTAGGCCCAAAGCTTATCTTTTTTGTTTTCTCATTGGGCTACAAAATCTGGGGGCATTGTATGGAAGGCAGGATACTGGCTGTGAAAAGAGTTAGAGCCAAGAAAGAGCTATGAATGATGGAGCAGATTAGAAAAAAGAAGAAGATAAAACTCTCTGTTTTAAGCAGTATTTTCCCTCATACCCACCTATTAAATGTGTAACTGTAAAGCCAAGGAATAAAAACACACACTGTCAATTGGTAACATCAAAAATTAGCTTAACCATTATTTCATATTGTCGACAGCAATGTATACAATAAATAATAGTGCTGTTGTATATGCAACACCCTACCAAAGCCTTGTGTAGAACAGGTGACCCCTGACACCAACCGGCCAAAAATACTGATTAAATGTTTATGTGATGAGAGTACATCATTAGACTAGGTTAGAGACCACAAATGGCTTAGTTCTTATGGTAATTCTCAAAATTCATTCCCTGGCGTAAGCTTTCCACATCCTAGAAGATAAACCCTGATACAAAAACAAGCCCAGGCTTTGGAAATATTTCATAAGAAATAAAGTTCCATTGTTGAAGAACACCACATCCCTCTTTATGTGTTGTATCCAGTGCACTGCCTGCCAATTCCCCCTTCTCAGTAGTGGCGCCCGCCCTGTGGAAAGCCCTCCCACCAGATGTCAAAGAAATAAACAACTATCTGACTTTTAGAAGACATCTGAAGGCAGCCCTGCTTAGGGAAGTTTTTAATGTTTGATCTTTTACTGTGTTTTTAATATCCTGCTGGAAGCCACGCCAGATGGGCGGGGTATAAATAATAAATTATTATTATAATAATCAAACATATATATATTCATCATTTTATTTGTATGCTGCCTTTACATAGTTAAATTATGCTCAAGGCAGCTTACAGCATGAAACAAATTTATATGATAGAACAAAAATAGTCATAAACAATAAATGAAACACATCAAAAAGCACACAACCAATTTGAACCATTTCTACATTTAATAATAGTAAGTTCTGAAATAAGGATACAGAAATCAATATCAATAACAGCAACAACCTCGCCCTCAACAAGACCCCAGAGCAAGTGTCTGCTCAGCAGCCTCAGCTTTTGTAGCTGGAGTCAGTCAGGGCTCTCCCTACCCAGGCCAGGTGGAAAAAGGCCTGCAATGCAGGGAGCAGGTCTTCTAGGACTCATAGTCCCAACCTCACTGCAGCCTTGCCATTCCTAGCAAGTGACAGTGATGCCACTATTGGGAAGCTGGGATCACCACTGGGTAAGCTGCGTTCTGTACATCAGGATATGAGATCAACTGGAATTAGAGGGAAATCTGCCAGTTTTGCTGAGATTCTCTTTTTGCCACACCAGTTTCAGTTCCTTGGTTGTTTTCTTAAAATCCTCGTGAAAACTTTTTTGTGCATATGTATTCTAATATACATATTTTTGCATGCAGTTTTACCTAATATAATGTATTTTCTTTTCTTTTTGTGAATATACACATTATGAACACATTCTCTAATATATGCATGACTGTACATTTTTGTTGTTGTTGGAGAACCGCATCACAAAATTCAGAGATGTGTGCATTTTGATGGATATGTGTGCTTCGCTTTGCGTATTGTTTCAGGAGGTGTGAATTACATAAAGGTAAAGGGACCCCTGACAGTTAAGTCCAGTCGTGGATGACTCCGGAGTTGCGGCGCTCATCTCGCTTTATTGGCCGAGGGAGCTGGCGTTTGTCCGCAGACAGCTTCCGGGTCATGTGGCTAGCATGACCAAGCTGCTTCTGGCAAACCAGAGCAGTGCAGAGAAACGCTGTTTACCTTCCCGCCAGAGCGGTACCTATTTATCTACTTGCACTTTGATGTGCTTTTGAACTGCTAGGTTGGCAGGAGCAGGGACCAAGCAACGGGAGCTCACCCTATCGCAGGGATTCGAACCGCTGACCTTCTGATTGCTAAGTCCTAGGCTCTGTGGTTTAGACCATAGCAAAACTGGTACAAATTTCTCCTCCATCCCTAATTGAGGTGGAGAGAACCATGGCACAGGGATGCAGCTGACAACATTCAGGAGCATCCCTATATTTCTGTTAACATCCCT
This sequence comes from Podarcis cretensis, assembly GCF_951804945.1. NCBI lineage: Eukaryota > Metazoa > Chordata > Lepidosauria > Squamata > Lacertidae > Podarcis > Podarcis cretensis. The sequence continues at coordinate 64,161,955 of NC_137170.1, read as the reverse complement.
CTTTCTGTTGTAATTGCCTGGAGGGGATGTAGTCTTGCAATATTATTTTTTTGTTTCTAGCACAATGTTTTCTAGGTCTTTCACTATTTGGGGGCATATTAAGCAATTGAAATTTTCCAGCTGTCTCATTCACTTCCAGCATGTGACTAAAACTGAACACACACAGTTCAAGTGCTCTAGCTTGGCCTCTGATGCAATCCATTCTGGCCCACTGTAACCATAACAAAATGTGCAAAATAAAGAGCAAAATATACAAAAGGGAAAAATGCAAACTTTTGTCAAAATACAAAAGTGAGTCCATCAGCGAAAAATACAGAAAAGGCATAATTACTTTTCTTGTCTGTATCCTTGATCGACACAGGGACCATACTTGTATGCGTAAACAAAGCGTGGGATATAGTCAGATGTAATGGCAATAACAAAAGCATTGGTGATGACGGCTAGGACTCCAATTCCTTCAAGGATTCCATACCAGATCCCTAGGAGAGGATAATTATCATGAGGCTAAACACAAAACAAGCAAACATGAGAAAGCAGATTATGTAATACTTTGTTTTCAGTCCATGTTCAAAGAAGCCTTTGTTCTAAAATAGAATTAAATCTGCACTTTCTCAATTGCCCTGCACAGCTTGCCCTTCATTCGAACTGAGTCTAGAAAACAAACAGCTTCCATTTTTAGATCCAGTTTGCAAATTTATCATCCACAGCCACAGTATGTGATGCCTCATTTGAGACTCATTTATAATTATTACACTGCAGGTACAAAAACAACACCATTGCCCTTCCAAAAGGCTAGGACCATATCAGATTACTTCTGGTGCCATCTATTTTCATTTGGGAACTGGTGGATCACACACAGCAACACTTTGACCTGCACTTGGAGCTGATACAGCAGAAAACAAGAGAGTGAAAAATGACCACTGCTGTCCTCTGCCCTGGGTAGTGCAAGCAGCGAGGAACTGGATGTGGTAGGAGACCTGCTACTCAGTTCGGCTTCACTGTTTCCAAGCCAGGGCTTGGGATTTCTCTCTCATGTTGCAGTTACAGATAGGTAGCCGTGTTGGTCTGCCATAGTCAGAACAAAATAAAAAAATTCCTTCCAGTAGCACCTTACAGACCAACTAAGTTAGTTCTTGGTATGAGCTTTCGTGTGCATGCACACTTCTTCAGATACACTGAAACAGAAGTCACCAGACCCTTCTATATAGTGAGAAGGTGGGGAGGGGTATTACTCAGAAGGGTGGTGGGGTTGGGTGATTGGCAGATAGCTGTGATGAGCCTGTTGACGACTCTTGATGACTGCAATAGGTCTTACAGGAAAAAGCAAGGGGTGAGAAGGTGAAAACCTCTCCTGGACAATGACAGTTCTCTTTCTCAAGCTCTGGGAGGAAGACCTTTCATTGCCTACTGACAGCCACCCAATCTTAAACAACTCCTAACCCACAATAATACTACAACCAGACTTAACACAGACACTGGCACCAGAGCCTGCAATAAACCCAGATGCCAACTTTGCTGCCACATACACCTGGACAACACCATTACTGGCCCCAACAACATCACACATACCATCTTGGGACTATTTAATTGCTCATCGTCTAACATTGTGTATGCCATCAAATGCCAACAGTGTCCTTCAGCTCTCTATATTGGACAAACAGGCCAAACCTTACGCCAAAGAATAAACGGACATAAATCTGACATCAGGAATCACAAGACAGAGAAACCAGTAGGAGAACACTTCAATCTCCCAGGACATTCTATACAAGATCTCAAAGTAGCTGTTCTATTACAAAGGAATTTCAGAAATAGACTGGAAAGAGAAGCTGCTGAATTGCAACTTATTACCAAACTTAAAACCATGGAGAGACCTGGTCTGAACAAAGACATTGGATTCTTATCTCATTATACATGACAAAGCCATTTTTCACCTTCTCACCCCTTGCTTTTTCCTGTAAGACCTATTGCAGTCGTTAAGAGTCGTCAACAGGCTCATCACAGCTATCTGCCAATCACCCAACCCCACCACCCTTCTGAGTAATACCCCTCCCCACCTTCTCACTATATAGAAGGGTCTGGTGACTTCTGTTTCAGTGTATCTGAAGAAGTGTGCATGCACACGAAAGCTCATACCAAGAACTAACTTAGTTGGTCTTTAAGGTGCTACTGGAAGGAATTTTTTTATTTTGTTCTCTCTCATGTTGGTTAGTATTTGTAAACCAAAAACAAAACTTGCAGACTAAATGATAAAAAGAAGTTGCTACAGTGACTGCACTTTGTCTCACCTATATCAGTTGCTCTTGCAGGCATTGGTCGCCTCCACTGAGTGACAAATTTATATGCATCAAGCCGGATTTCTATGATATTGTTGAGCAAGGCCAGGAGAGGTGCCAAGGGAAAAGCAGCAACAAAGATTGTGGTGAAGCCGAACTGTAGAACTGGAAAGAAAGTACACAGGATCAAAAAGGGAGAACCACTCTTGGTTACCCTTCTGTTTTCTTTGGAGTCCTATGACTTGGGCCTTTATTAAGGTTCAGAAATTGTATACTCATGGGGGTGGTAGATGATTGATGGAGGACCCCAGGTGAGAGTCAGGAAAATGTCCGTGTCCCAAGGTGAGAGGCTAGAAGAAAGGGAATATCCCAGGTGAGAGCTGGGAGGAGCTACCATCTTCTGTTGGTGGCAAGGGCTAAGAATTACTTTTAAGAGAGGACTCTTATTCTATTTGTATTGTTAATAGCAGCTATCCATGTCTAAGAAAAGACGGAATTTGTATGACATTCATCAAATTACATACATACATAAATTTATTTGTATGCCGCCTTTCCATAGTTCAAACCATGCTCAAGGTAGCTTAGAGCACACACAAAAATCAAATAATTACAAACGTAACAAAAGTGGTCATAAAAAATAAATGAAATATGAAAAGTACACAACCAAATTAAGCAAAAAATACAAAAAAGATAATTAATATAAAAACCAGCAACAACTCTATCCACAATTTAAAAAAAACCTAAATAATACTCCAGCCTAATAGTCTATTCAACAGACTCACCTTTGTAACTGGAGTCAGTCAGGGTCCCACCTTTCCAGGCCAGGTGGGAAAAGGCCTGCAAGGCAGGGAGCAGGTCTTACCGGACTCACAGCCAAGAATCTACCAGTTCTTTTTTTATTTATTTATGAAAAAGGGCAACTTCATAAGAACACTCACCCATCTCTAAGTACTCATCCATCAGACCGTGGAGATTCATGGGCTGTAGATTCCAATCTTTTTCCCACTGAGGTAGAGAAATTTTATGCTCCAGTAACTGCCCTCCTTTCTTGATCTTGCGTCGTGCCCACCAATTTTGCAGTAACCTGTATTAGATAGTCAGAGCATAGAATCTATGGTAGCACTCACAGTAACAATTTAATCATTCAACTGATGGCTTAACTCATCACTGCTCTCCTAGTTTCTCTCATTACTTGTGAACATTTGTCTCCTAAGAGAAGGACATCCTAAGAGAAGAGACAATCCTATCAATGCCTGATGACTTGTTGAGAATTCCTCCCCCCAAACCAGATTACAACACTTTTAATGTTTCTGCAGATAAAGTACGGCTAAATTTTATCCCAAATCCCTTTAAATATTACAACTGATTGCCATGTCCTGCATCTAGTATTAATTTTTAGTCTCAAACTCTCCAGTCTTTAGGAAATAGAGTTCCGTAGAGACGGCTTCTCTTTATGCACCTCCAAGGGTTAGCCATGCAGGAGAGGACATTCCCTTGGCCAGCAGATACAATAATCAAGTCATCATATGATATGATGCCTCTGTTCATACTTACGGATAGCCAAGTTCCATGAAGTTGTTCCACATCTGTTTTAAAACCATGATGACACCCATCTGCAGGCAGAGGTCTATCAAACAGCCACTGGGATGACACTGAAAGCAGATACATAAGAACGCAGAAACATTAAGAAAGAAGATAGAGGAAAAAAGGCAAGATACAATTGCAACAAATTGGCAGACATTTGTTGCTTGCTCAGTGGTGCAGAGCTACAGCAACAGCCTGCGGGCAGTAGTGTTGCTGCTGCTTACCGGTAGATGGAGAGGCAAGGTGGTGAAGAGGTTGGGTCTGTGTGTATGCACTAGTGGGAGCACCAAATTGGCTCCATTATTGTGTCTGCATGGTCTTGACCTTGCTGCCACCTTGCTTTCCTCCTCTTGGCGAGTGACAGCGATGCTGCTGCCAGGAGGCAGCTGCTGTGGATCCACTTGACTGGGTAAGGATTTTGGGTTAATTAAAACATACTGTTGTTCTATACCAGGCACGTCCAACTCCCAAGAGACTGCAATCTACTCACAGTATGAAAAGACCAGTGTGATCTACCCACTGTCATTGCCAGGAGTTGTTGAGCATTTTTAGGGGAGGGTTGACCAAAGTTGTTGACTCCCCCCCTTTTATTTTGGTTGTACATCACACCATGATTGACCTGGGACACCCCCACGATCAACTGTTCTATACTGTTTGGAAGTCAAGTTTGGTGAGGGTGATTAAATTATTATCTAATCTACTGTCAAAAGGTTGAACAAGCAGGTTAGAAGTAGTAGTTCTGGATAACTTGAAAGACTGCACATTGCACATGCTTCTGTAACATTTTGGTTGACCTGATAATAATAATAATAATTTTTTTTATTTATATCCTGCCCTCCCCAGCCGAAGCCGCGCTCAGAGCGGCTAACAGCAGTAAAACAATAAAACATTCTAAAATCATTTCATTATAAAATTAATACCAATCAAATTAATGGCAACCATTGGGCTAGAAGTTCTCGGAGGATTGCCAAAGGAGGGAGTCAGGCTGTGCCCTGGCCAAAGGCCTGGTGGAACAGCTGTCTTGCAGGCCCTGCGGAAAGATGTCAAGTCCCGCAGCGTTCCACCAGATTGGAGCAACAACTGAAAAAGCCCTGGCTCTGGTTGAGGCCAGCCTAACCTCTCTGTGGTCTGGGACTTTCAATATGTTTTTATTTGAAGACCGTAAGTTCCTCTGTGGGACATACCAGGAGAGGCGGTCCCGTAGGTACGAGGATCCTAGGCCATATAGGGGTTTGAAGATTAAAACCAGCACCTTAAACCTGATCCTATACTCCACCGGGAGCCAGTGCAGCTATGTGATGTGCAGTGCAGTGCAGCAGTGCAGTGATGAAGCTAGTACCCTAAAGCACACACACACTTACAAAGAAAGTTTGGTGTTTAAGCTATTCCAGAACATACTTTAATTCCCGAAAATTCACAACTATTTTAAAGGAAAATTTTCAAAAGACCATTTGTTTTTATATCATATAAAAATATTTTAAATGCTTTAAAAAAGAAAGAGAATAAGAGGTTGACCATTTCAGACAACAGTAATTTGGTCCATGAGCAAAGGAATGTGTGTGTGTGTGTGTGTGTGCACGCGCGCGCATGTGTATGCATGTTTATATGTGTGTGTGTGTGTGTGTGTGTATATGTATATATATATATACATATACATATATACAGAGAGAGAGAGAGAGACAGACAGACAGACAGATGGACAGACAAACAGACAGACAGACAGACAGTGATTTTACATTGGTACAAGTAAAATTTATCCTTACTTCTTCCAGTCTCCATCTGTTAAAAAGTTTGTTATACTTTCCAGGACGTCCAGCAAACCTATAAAATGATATTTCGGTTTTTCAGCTGAATTCAGAAAGAATGAAAATATTTGACTCTCACACATTTTTACCGAGATAAATTAAACTTAAAGCTAAACCAAAGTAAATCCTTATTACTTATCTCACTTTATGTTTTGATGCATGTTGGAAAAGGAAAAGTGTATCTCCTTTTTAGTACTAATTGTGAACCTATTGATACATCACTCTGGGAACTGCAACTCTGTGTAGGTAAACGGGATCTCCTAACAACTCTCGGCACTTCAAGCAAATCACAGTTCCTAGAATTTTGAGGGGGGAGGCCATGACTCTGCAAAGTGCACTGAATGTATAGTGTGAATGTTGCCTCATTGTGGTAGAAGTGCATTTTGAGGGGAAATGATAAATGGAACTCTGTTCCAGCAGATGCCACCTCCACAACTGGCAGTTTCCCTCCAGATAAAAATGGAGGGGGAAGCTTCCACTTCAGTAAACACACCTAAGCACTCTTTTCCTGATAACCAAAATTATTTGAATTAGTTCATCCCCATTTCCCGAAACTATTGGAATACACATGTGTAAACTCCTCACACATGTTGGTTTACAATACATATACCTTTCTCCTCCATGTAAGTGATTGGTGAAACACTCCTTAAAAAACTGGGATGTACTTTAAATCAGAAATAACATCTATTAACAATAGATTTTAAAATATAATGTTATTTTGTTCTGGGAGTTGCTTACATGCTTTTCTCAGCTCATTTCAGATATACGTACCTTCCAAGGAAAAAGGCAATGTAGAAAATGGAGCTGTTTAAGTTGACAAACTGGAAGAGGAACATTTTCAAGGCAAAACTATTTTCCCATTCTGAGTCAGTTCTAGGGTGTTCTATTAAAAAAAATGCAACAGAATTCACAATATACATTAGTCTGGAAATAAACATTTCTAACTTTTAGCAGGAAAGATCTAGATTGCCATATACACATAAAGGTGTCTGTGACACTACATTTGAAACGCACTGTTTAAAGATTATTTTTAGTTGCAAAAAACCCAACTATTTACATTTGTTCTGAACAAGATAAACATTTATATTAAAATATTACAAAAAGTCATGAGATTAAACATTAACCATCCCTTTCCTCAGTGTATTTGTTATGAGCGTGGTGGTTCCAATACAGCGAACTAATAACACTGGCTACTTACTATTGCTACTAATTGGAGTTTTCTTTTTTTAAACTAATGATAATTGCTGTATGGAGGGCAATTTTTGTTGAGATCATGGCTAGGCTGGGATTGTGTGCTGCTGTTTTGCAAATAATATTTTAAAGTCCCTTTAGACAGATGCAATATACGCAGCCTTTATGTACCAAGTTCTTTTCATTGAAATGTTGTTGCTGTTGTTTCCATGGGAAGCTGGCACTGGAAGAAGGAACAACTTAAGGGAGAATTCTACTTTGTACACATTCAGCTTGACCATAACCAATCTTAGGTGCTAGATCAAAGCAAAGGTGTTTGTAGCTGGGGTCCAGCATTCTGTTTTCACAGTAGTTAACCAGGTTCCTGGGGGGAGCTCATGGGCACTTTCTCCACACATCACAAAATTTTATACACTTTTGTCATGTCAACCCCTATTTGCCTTCTTCTTCCACCCTAAATTAAAAAGGCCCAAATGTTGCAATCCTCATTCTTCCAAATAATAATCATAATCGTCTTAAGAAGCTGAGGTGCACCAAGTGATCATTAGCATTGCTGCCAACACACTTGAAAAGCTTATCAACACCCCAACTGAGCTGACCTGCACCTTTTCCTTTCAAGAAACAAACAATAACCATATTTTAAATTGAGGAAGGCCTGAAGGGAAACCATGTTGATTCATCTCATGAACTGAGACACCACAAGAGGCTTCACCATATGAACAGCCACAATTGCTTTGGCAGACTCCTCATTTTGCCTCACTTCAAAAATCAGAATCTTCTGCCTGGCTTTAGGAATGAACTGCTGAGGTTACCACAGTGTCTTTCACCATAAATAAAATAAACTCATAAAACAGACTCATATTAAAATATTCAAAATTCTCAGTAATAAAGTGCATTATAATAAAAAGACCTAGAGTTGTATCTAAATGGTATCCCTCCATTGATCAGAGGCTTCTTGATCCAGTGAAGGCTTCCATGAGTGGAAACGGGGGGTGGGAGGGAGAGTAATTGTAACAAGTTTCTCCTTTTTCCTGCAGCCCCTCTGGGTCACCTCCTATACTGGCCCCAAGGGTTCTACAACCATTTGAAGCAGATTTTGGGTCTGCAGAGCGAAGGGAAAATCAATACAGATAACCTCTCATTCTCTTTCTTCTTACGAAAGTGTCCACTCCATCAAGGAACCTTCTATCAGCAGAGGAATACAACTGGATACAAGCCATAAACTCATATTTCTTCCTAGCATAAAGTCACATAGACAATGTATTGGCAACCTTTCATATGAGCTATCGGCAAAATTTAGGTATGATTCACCATGATCATCTTAGAAGGCCTCTGGATTTAGATAATCTCTTGCAATTATTGGTTCAGGAGATGTTCTTCCTTTCACCAGGTTTGTTGTCTTTCAGGCACACCAGATATCGATTGCTTGTAATTGCATATGTTACATTATCTGTGTCGTTAGGCACTTTATCAGATACTAGCACAAGTATGGAAACATTCATCAGTGCAAATCACTCACCTAAATCTGTTAAGAGATAGGCAACTTTTTCATATACCTGGAAAAGAAATAAGAAGAGAATAAAAGTGTTCTAGCAATGAGTTCTGGAAAGACTTCGAGAAAAATATACCACAGGTGTGTGTGCATGCATAGATGCATACGCAGTGGGGCGGGGGGGGGAGATTTAATTTTGTTTGCATTTTTAATGGGAAACTAACTAATTCACTTTTAATGTGAAATCAATTGATGTGAATCTGACAAATTATTTTGTGGGCAGCTTCCCTGCATGCAGGGGAGCCACTCATGAAAGAGCAGCAACCAGCACTTAACAGGATCAAATCCTCTTGTGTGGTGCTCTTCAGGGAACAGGAAAAGGAGGGGCCTGCTGGGATGAAGAAGTCAGGCAGGAAAAGTATTCATCCACCCACCCCTACCTTCTTGCAGGAACACACAGCTGCCTGGTAGGTCTCCCCTTTTTGTACCCCCCCCTTTCCCACTCAAGCCTGCCCCTGCTTCCTATGCTCTACCCTCTGACAGGCCTGGATCTGGGCCTTTTACCTGACCTGTCTTGAGCTAGGGCTATCTTAACCCAGCTCAGCCAACAACCAGATTCTCCCCCAACCAGCCTGATTCAGTTCATGACTCAGTTGTATCCAGTGCGGAGAGCTAATGTAACAAACTCACCTCTGGGGATAGAGTTAAAATGAATCTGCACTTTGAGTGCTATTTATGAAGATGCTTAAAATACAATATACAAGTCTAGCTACATAGTACATTCAGCTTCAGTATTGTGCCTACTTACTTGATAGTAAACCTCACTGAACTCAGTGGAACTAACAGTAATGTAGACTTGTATTAAATTACACTGTTAAACATGTTTTCCATTAAATAAATGTAAATGTATATGTGATGTGTGCTTGTGGGTGATTGTTTCTAGTTCTTTGAAATAACTTTTTTGTCTGCTCTGGAGCTCCTTCATCAGAGACTTGCCAAATAAAATGGAAGAAGCGACTTAGTTCTCTAAGATTTTCACAGGAAAAATCATGTTTAACTTTAAATGCATTGAAGACACTGCGTTTAGTATTGTCGTGCTCAAAATCAATGTGTCCTAGCCTGATATTCTGTTAAATAAAATCAGAAATATTATTGGGGTGTTAAATAGCAAACTTTAGCTAGATCAGGCTACGATGATTACAACTACTCTCCTCAAAATCAGTGTGTCCTAGCCTGATATTCTGTTAAATAAAATCAGAAATATTATTGGGGTGTTAAATAGTAAACTTTAGCTAGATCAGGCTACGATGATTACAACTACTCTCCTCAAAATCAGTGTGTCCTAGCCAGATATTCTGTTAAGTAGTATCAAATATATTATTATGGTGTTGAATATTTAATTAAAGTACTATGTGTGTCACGCTTATCCAAACAAAGTCAATAAGTTCCTAGGCTAGAATTTCTAGTTTTATATGCGTCAGCTCAGGGACGTATATAGTCATGAAAGGTATATCCACACCCATTCTTCTTACACGAGCATTTGCCTTAGGGCACGGCCAGATTTAAATTGAATATTTATTTCCTGGAGTGTCTCCATATTTGTAAGAGCATTGACTTTCTTTCTCTGCTAACATGCCTATACTTGCCTTGATCCTGATATGGAACTTCAAACAACATGAATAATGGTTAGAACAATGTTTCAAAAGCCTGTTTCTCAGTATGATCCTCATCTCCTTAGTTCCTCTGCAATGATACTGAGAAATATTGTCATGGCAGACATTTGCCAGAAGGGCGTTTTGAGGAGAACACCTCAGAATCAGATACTTGAAAGCCTAAAGTCTAATCAGTTTGCCTCAGCACTGAACAGGGATGGAGGAGAAATTTGACTCAGTTAACATTTAAAGGCAAATAACCTAATATGCGAACAGAAACACAAACCTTGAATTTTGCAATGCAAGTCTCAAAGCCAAGTAATGTGTACAAAAATGGATACACTAAAGCGAAGTGTTCATAAAGTGCATATATGAGTGAAAACAGTACGCAAAATACATTAGGGAAAGTAATATCAAAATTAAGGGAAATATGCATTGCTCAATATACACTTTATCTTGAGGCAGGCTGCGTAAGGAGAAGCTTCATATCTAGTTATATTTGCTAATGTTGTTAGTGATTGGTTATAAGGCCAAAGCCAAGTTCATACTATAATTAGTTTTCAGAGTTGCAGTGGAAACAAAATTAAGGAGTCCCAGAAACTGGCAAACTGGACCACTTGTTACAGTTTTAGCTTACAAACTAGAATTGCTTTAATTGAAGTTAGTTTTTATTAGATTGGGTTGTTTAATTGAAGGTGCTGCCCAGTAATGGCCAGAGGGTTAGAGCTGGTTGGGGGCAGTGTTGTTTAACTGACTTCCCCAAGCAGAGGTTGCTGCTGGTTACCAGAAGGGAGAGGGTTAAGGCAGCAGAGAAGTCAGACAAGTGTGGCATGGTGAGTGTTGGATTGACTCTACCACTGCATCTGTACCACACCAACCTTCCCATCACCTAGCCCCCCCTCCCCTCAGTTACCAACAGGGAAGCCAAGGAAGCAATGCTACCTCACCACTCTCTGCCCGCCCCCTGGCTGCTGCCTTACACAAGGAACAAATGGTATACCAATTCTACATTTTAATTCATTTTGTATATACTCCGACGAGCCTTCACTTATGAATAAAGATTGGGAACTTACAACATTAAGAGACATGATGATCATAAAGTTGATGCAGACTCCTGTGCCTGATGTAGCAAACTGCCAATACTTTTTAATGAAATACCACTGGAAAGAGGCAAACTGCTCCATAGCCACAAGGCGATAGACTACAACTGCAAACACTGCGGTGAGGACTAATGAAATCTGCAAACAGATAAAAATAAGAATATTTATACCAAAAATAGGCATCGGCTGGGAAAAGATTCCACAGAATTACAGGCTTGTAAATACTATGAAATCACATTTCTTTCAAGACCGAGTTGCTTGTTTATTTTTCAGTTAAAATAATTATTTAGTCCTGGGATTAAATTGCAGACAATGACCCGCATTTCCTTATTTTACTTTACTATATAATGAATTACCTCTGAATCTGAGAAGAACTATAAACAATTTTGGCTGATAGGAAATAGCCCGTAATTCCTTTACAAAATGTCCAATTTTTTTTAGTGACTTTACCATGAAGAATATTCCTGACACAGACACCATCAGTCGACTAAGTTTATCAGGGAAGGGTTGAAAAGGTTCAGGCTTCCCTGTTATAGGATTTACTCGTTCCACTTGAGAATATTTTGCTTCAAATTGGGGGCGAAGCTCTTCCTGCAATTACAAACATTTATTTCAGTTCATGCCTGAAGTGGTTGGCATGTATACATATGGCACAATGATGAAAAATTTTAATACTTCCCTTCATGTTGATATGCTCCATATACTTTATATATCACTTCATAAGGTATTATGGAATTTTAACACTAAGATGCTCTGGGAAAACCCTGAAGATAGATACCTTTAAAACTGCTATTTGACAAGCAATGTGATATCAGTGCCAGCTGAGTATCTTATTCGTAGTCCTATTTTAAAATTCTGTTTTCACACATTATGTCCCTTTTAGATATTTATTTGTTGGGGATTGCTGGGCCCTATATCAGCAGCCACATCCCTGACCTCCACACATGAAAAGCTGCACATCACTCAAATCCATACCAGATACTGTATGTATGATCTGGTACCCTGCAAATGGAGTGCCCAGATTGTGCCCACACATATTTGGGTGTATGTGCATAGGCAGGTGAAATCGAGGCAAACTCAGCACTCACACAATAGACTAACAGCACATGAAAAACTTCAAAAACCCTGGCACCCTGAATGTAGACATCAAAACTGCTGTTGTAATGTACTTTTTATGAATCTTACCTCTTCATCTTCCCAGTCTATAAGATCCCAGTCATAGGTTAGCACAGCCCTTCGCCTCTTCCAAAACTCTAAGAACACTGTAGCTGTGAAAGCCATGAATTACATGTTAACATTAAAATCAAATGACCACCGAGCTCAGTGAGTTGCTCATTGAATTGCCTTTAAAGTGCAGTATGATTAAGCTGACTAGGACACCAACTATAGCACTGTGATTTGTCCAGTTTCACTGGTCCTCTAGCTGCTCTTTCTGCTGCGGCTGAAAACTATGAAGGAGAGTGAATCTTTTTCTTTCTAGCCAATTAGTGCTGGGTATCATTTTCTAAAAATGGAAACCTTCTGCACTCCAGAAATTCAAAAGCTTCTGCAAAGCTAACTCATTTTTTTAGTTTAGAAATGCAATAGTTCCAAAGAACAGCAATGGCATTGAAAGAATTAGCTTAATGTGTAACACCCAATTACAGCGGTGCCTCGGGTTACAGATGCTTCAGGTTACAGACTCTGCTAACCTAGAAATAGTACCTCGGGTTAAGAACTTTGCTTCAGGATGAGAACAGAAATCGTGCAGCGGCAGCACAGCGGCAGTGGGAGGCCCCATTAGCTAAAGTGGTACCTCAGGTTAAGAACAGTTTCAGGTTAAGAACGGACCTCCAGAATGAATTAAGTTCTTAACCCGAGGTACCACTGTATACCCTAATGCAGGGAAATGATTTCAGCCTGAGGGCCACATTTCTTTCTGGCTAACCTTCTGAGGGTTGAATGTCAGTGATGTGTGAAGCCAGAGGTAAAAATGAGCAAAGCGACCATGTTAATTTTACTTTTATGCAGCAGGCTAGTTTCCACACACCCACACCTTTACTAATCTCCATTCAGACAAGCACGAAGCATTAAAACAGATTTCAGTTTGGGGGGGGGATACTTGGATGGGAACTTGAATAAAACTTGAATAAACTTGAATAAAATATGTGATGCCCCCTAGAAAGCCCTGCCTTACATAACTGATCACAAGATGCAGCAAACACACACACTATTTGAATGGGGCTCCCATCTCCTCAAATATTTTATTGCAGGGGTGACAGGACCTTGGACCCTAGGAGTTGGCTGCTATGGATGGGAAGCAGGGACAGTAAGGCCTGTGACTTGGAGGGATTAGCCAGGGTTAGATAGAACGCTCTGAAGGACAGCATTTTGCTTCCAGGCCTGAGATTCCCCATTGCTTCCCTAATGTGTAATTCTTACACCTAGATGAGAAACATCCAGACTGGTGCTCTCTCGCTCTCCCTCTCTCTCTCTCTCTCTCTCTCTCTCTCTCTCTCTCTCACACACACACACACACACACACACACAGCCAACAGTTGTCATTTGTCAAGTTTTAGGACAAAATGAAACCTAATCAGGCATGAAGCTACATCTATGAGCTTTTCTCCAATCCAATCCCTTACTCCACCCTACAGAATCTCTCAGGTACAGACCCAGAATATATTCCCTATTTTTGCAAGGATTAGGTGACAGAAAGACCCAGCTCACATCTAACACTCAGCCAAATCATGGCCTAGCATGAACCATGCGGTTTCCTGGAGTGAAGATAGCAGGCAATGGGCACTCCCCTGGCTCTGTGGCTATTGCACTAAACAGGACTAAGCTATGGTTTGGCTTAGCATGATATCCCAACCCAGGCTCATGGTTTGTAGCTAAGCTGCAACCTAGGTTTTTTCTTGATTTACCACTCATGGTTTGTCTGAGGTATGTAATGTTAAGAAATCCATAGCTTAGCTCTGGGCAGCATGGCAAGAACAGGGCCAGAGGATGCGTGCAGCAGCTGTGATCTCCACTCTAGGACAATGCTCTCTGATCTACTGTCCATTAGATATAGCAGGTAAACCTGAATTATGCTTCCTGTCAGGAGTCTAGGTCTACCAGCCAGGGAGGAAATAGGAGACAATTCCATTAAGTTGCACAGTGAGACGAAGAAGAAGAAGAAGAAGAGTTTGGATTTGATATCCCGCCTTTCACTCCCCTTCAGGAGTCTCAAAGCGGCTAACATTCTCCTTTCCCTTCCTCCCCCACAACAAACACTCTGTGAGGTGAGTGGAGCTGAGAGACTTCAAAGAAGTGTGACTGGCCCAAGGTCACCCAGCAGCTGCATGTGGAGGAGCGGAGACACGAACCCGGTTCCCCAGATTACGAGACTACCGCTCTTAACCACTACACCACACTGCCTCCACAATGTTACCGTTTGTAGTGAACAACATTCCATTTTAAGAAATGAAGGTCTTGATCTTGGAAAAGGCTGTGCCCATGGAAGTCCCTGCACTCGTGCAACATCCTGTTGCCTTTAATAGCACTTCAGATGGCCATGGGAGAATGCCTGCATGGATTTCTCACCAACAAAAGCACTGAGGAATTATTTGAAGTACCCTCAAAGCTTTCAAGAACTGCAGGTTGGAAACAAAGCAATTGACACCCCTCTTTTTGATATAATGGCACAGGAGATGTTGTCTCAAAATATTAGCAGAACAGAGAACTTTGAAAAAGTGCAGCCCAAAGACCAGAACCTTGGTGAGATCAGTTTGTTACCTGGCACAATGTATACCCACTTCACACAAGAAATAGATGTATTGTTTCTGGGAGCTACATCTGATCCGATATATTTATAGATTTATTGATCAAGGGTTAGCAGGAGGTGGCCATTCTGCTTCCTATTCCCACTTGCAGCCCTGTCTCCAAGCCCTGCCTCCAAGTGACCCTTTGAATTTGAGTGTGCTGTGGCATTCAGGCTGGGTTCTGCTCACGGAAGGTGCCTCAGCCCCAGCTTGGATGATCTTCTCCCCTACCACAGCCTTCCTTGCTGTAGCCCACCACATTCAAGAGAGTCCCCTGACCCTCTGGAGAGTCTTGGAAGCAGGGCTGAGGAGGGGAAGCCCAAGGAGACGGGAGAAGAAGGGTTGGGTAGGAAGATACTTACCACATGCTTCTGGGTTTTTATGGCATTTTCTTCAAATCCGCATTACATTAAATCTTTCATTACATGTGTTTAGGTGCCAGGAGAAAACCTTCTCCTAGGCCTTTGGCTAATTAATCAATCTATAGGGTGGGGGTATTGTTTTGTCTGTTATTATTATATATATATTGTGTTTATATATTATAAACCACTCTATGATCCTTGGATGAAGGGTGACATAAATAAAATAAAATAAAATAAAATACGAGAACAGGCAGTTCCTGAAATATCCTGGACCCAAGTTGTTAAGGGCCTTGTAAATTAATTCAAGAACCACAAGAGTTAATACAATCACCACAAAGGGTGATTATATGCAAAAGATGACAGGGTCCGTGAACTATTAATTCTTGTCTAGAAGAGGGGATTTTGACAGGGATTCAGGGTTAATGGATTAAAAATAAAACTTTTACCCCACGATTACAGGTTACAATTTAATGTACTTAAAAGTTTTATGTATTTGTTTTCTTAGCAGATTTATAGGGCTGCCCATCGACATGTTCCCTGAGCAGGTTACAAGGCAAGAAGTAAAATGCCATACTGTTGCCATAAAGTATACCTCCAGGCTAGTGCAGTAGTATAAAGTGAAAAACTGATCTTTCCTTCCTTCCTTCCTTCCTTCCTTCCTTCCTTCCTTCCTTCCTTCCTTTCTTTCAATTAACCTTTTAATTAGCATTACAGAAGACTAGAAAATGAGTTTCTCATTCTGCTTACAAAATGTAGATAAGAATTTTTAATGACAGTGCCCTCTAAATCAGAAGCTGATATATGCCACTAGCAAGTTAGCTAAGTCTCTGGCAACACTTTTGTTGTTGTTCCTAATACTTTAGTACTGTATTCATTCCTTCCCTTTAAGAAGAGAAAGTATGTTGACTCACATCTCTCGGGACTTCAGCTTTGGGGGACATTTTGAGTAGCAATAAAGTTCCCTCCAAAATTGCTACAAGCCTCCTATAAAATAATGACGGTTCACTGAATGTATATTTTTAAAAACCTAAATGCTGAACTCCTAAAAACCATTCATCTTACAGCAGCCCCTGGTAGTCTTTCCCGCAGCAACAAAATGACCTGTTCACTTGATCCTGAAAGCTCCGAATTCTATGATCTCTCTAATGCTATGTCTCAACAAGACAGCTGAGAAGCAGGTCATTCTGGTTCTCAGGTGCTCTATTACACTCAGAGAAATGCAGCCCCACCTAATTTCGTTTCTACCGTGCATTCCTGACCACCACAACACTGACACGTTTACATTACCTGCGTTGCACAGTTTTCAGCAGACTAGTCTTATTGCACTCCAAGTAGGGGGAGAGTTTTTTCAACAACTTCATAAATATTACTGCTGAGCCGAAAAGGTAAGTGGCTTTTAGTTAATGGTTTTCACCAAGTGATCTTTCTAGTCTCTTGCATTAGCTCTTCAAAAATGTCTCTGTCTGTAAGTGATCCAGGTTAGAAACTAACAGTTGTATCGGCCAGGTAATGCCCTGGCCTGGCACAGATCTGAAGATATGTTCTTAGTTGCGTTTAACTTACATTCTGCTTGCAACGTCTCCCCCTCTCCTTCACTTCTAAGCAGTGGGCAAGAGGAGGCATGTCTCAAGGAATTTAAATAACAGTATTTCTCAAAGTGATAAACTCTAGCATGTGTTAACTGTATATAAACACTACCCCAAATGACCTTTTACTGTTCAGTAACATTATAATGTCTGCTGTTCTTTCTGAAAGTTTCAAAGTTAGTATTTCATCTTTAACATGTGCAGTTACTTGCACAGAATGCATGTAGAAGACAACACTTCTCTGTAGTTTATGAATGTATACACTGGCTAAGTTGCACCTGTACTCAGGAAAGAAATACTAGATTATTGGAGTTCTCCTATTTAAGCATTGGTATAACGCAGAGAGGGGGAACTATCTGGAAAAACACCTTCCTCTGCCCCACAAATGAGAGTTAATGATGGGGTAGAAAAAGTGAGATTGGACTGGATTTTTTTTTTTAAAAGTCTTCAAACAATTATGGTCAAGTAGCATTTTAGCCTTTACAAGCCATATGCTAAATGATATCACTAGAACATACTAAGTAGGGATGGGGTAATAAATTAAATTCAGTTCACATTTAAAGACGAAGCTACCTAGTTTGCACTTTCTGGGACAATACAGAAATTGAAACTTTGAAATGTTCGCTTCTCTGAATTTTGCAATATGGCCCTCAAAGTCAAGTAATATGTGCAAAATGCATATGCTAAAA
This sequence comes from Podarcis cretensis, assembly GCF_951804945.1. Lineage (NCBI taxonomy): Eukaryota > Metazoa > Chordata > Lepidosauria > Squamata > Lacertidae > Podarcis > Podarcis cretensis. The sequence continues at coordinate 64,144,436 of NC_137170.1, read as the reverse complement.
TAGCACATGCATAAAGATTCACATAGTAGTGAAATTAACAAATAATAATGCTTTGGACTAGGGAAGCCTGCATTACAATGTGCATATTAGAAATTTACATTGCAACTGATGAATTTTCATGGGGCCATTAATTTAATACAAAAATTCATAAACTGGTGTGGAAATCTAGAGGACTGAATTTAAGATTGGAAAAATGAGGAAATGACATTGACATATTCACCCGTTCCTAATACCAAGGTATATAAGACAATATGTAGACGCAATATAAGTACGAAGGTCATTAACTTACTTTATTTCATGCTTACTATTATCCTTTATGAATAATGATACTAGAGGAAGTACAGCAGGCATGATAGCTGCACCAGTGTGTTATTGACATGGTAACCCCACCATTACCAAACTACAGATGATGTTTTAAATTTAAAACAGCTTTTAATATTGTGGTTTGGGGCTGGTTCAGGGGAGCGGGAGACTGTGGAGAGCAGGGCTGCTGGTTCACAGACATTATACCTTAATACAGTGGTGTCCAAACTTTTTTCAAAGAGGGCCAGATTTGATGAAGTGAAGGGCTGTGAGGGCCAACCAAAGCTGTTGACCATTTTTTTAGGATTGAAGTTGCTGAGCCACAGTGGCCAAATTGAACCAACCGGTGAGCCAAATTAGGCCCCTGAAATGAACTTTGGACATGCCTGCTTTAATACAAAAATCATTGGTGGCTATGAATCTGAATGAGGTGAATTAGGTACAAGGAGAGTGAGTGTCTCCCACTTTCTCCTTCTACAATAGCTTAACGATTGAAAAATTCACCTCTATGCCCAGGAGATATGTAAGTTTACACTGTAAGGGCAGGAAGTGTGAAAGTGTCATGCCAAAGATGACAGAGTGTTGCAGAGGCAGGAAGCGCCACCTCTCTTTTCACCATGCCCAAAGTCATTCAGATGGAGGAAAGATACCCAGAGAAATTTCTCTTTACAGAGGCATCATGTGCTTAAAGGGGCTGCCTGGCCACACCTCTCACCACACCCCTGATAATGCACAGCTCTGCCAGTGCGCAAGTGTTAGCAGCATTCCAGGGCATAGGAGTCCACTTGCGTAGGTTTCTGCATCTCATCTTAATATGTGGATAGCAGGGCCAGGGCCAATGAGATTATGGAATTATCAGGGCAAGGCTAGAGGCAGAATGCAATCCTATCGATTACATGATGCCCCATCAAACAAGTATCATGTGAAGGGATCTTATGACCGTCACCCATGTGATTTTGCTATTGCAAAGCTAAGTGAAGTCTTACTGTGTATAAAGTATACCCTGCAAAGATAATAGGACTCTAAACTATTTGCAGTTGCTACAAAATCCTAGTAGTTTACATGACCTTGTAGTCTGCTTGGGTATGGGTGTGCCTTAACTGACACACACAACCACAGAAAGAGAGAGAGGGAGGGAGGAGATATATGATTGTGGCTGGCTCTCATAAATCAAAACTCTAATTGGCATATGCCTTATTTGAATTCACGAGAATTCATATTTTCCTCAATGTCTCATCATTTACATCTGCTTTGAATTTTCCCTTTAATAGTCCCTATTCATGCTCAGTGAAGCAAGGACACATAGATCAGATTCCACAGTGACACCCAGAACTTTGGAATGTTCTTCCTATGAGACTCACCAAAGCCCAAACCTGACTATAGTGAGGGTTAGTCTTTGGTAATTAATGTTAATTTCTTAACTTAGAAATACCTTTTAGTGAATTTTGATTTGTGTTGTTTTTTAATTGGCATGTATTTTGCATATTTTTACTGCTGTAATCCAGTGTAAGTTTTAAAGATAAAGGAAGACCAATTAAATAAATGGGGCTAGAGAGATATTAACAGTCTTTATTGGACATGAGATCCATGCATATCATATTACCATAAATTTAATCCAAACTAGGGCTGGAAACCTGCACACAACTTAGGCTGCCTAAATGCAGGTCCATAATTTTCAAGGTGGGAAGATTTCAGCAGGAAAGGAAAAAATCAGGGCAAATGTGAAATACCATATTTTTCTGTGTATAAGATGATGCTTTTTGCTAAAAAAAATAAGGCAAAAATCGGCTGTCGTCTTATACACGGATAGTTAATGCAGAGGGGTGTGGGTGGGTGTGTGATTAATGGCAGCAGCCAGCAGGAGACTGGCAGCGGCGATTGGGCAGGTAATTGGTGGCTGTGGCAAGGGCTGCTGGCGATTGGCTGTGGCTGAGGAAACTGAGCAGGTGATTGGCGGCTGTGGTGAGGTGGGTAGGCGATTGGCGGCTGAAGCAAGTGGGTGGATGAGCTGCTGGTGGCAGTGAGCGGGCAGACAATTGGCAGCTGCAGTGAGGTGTGTGATTGGCAGTGACTGTGACAAGCGATTGGCAGTGGCAGGCAGGTGGGTGAGCGATTGGCAGAAATGACCTCCCCGCCCCCCCCCAAAGCTAAACAACTTAATTTCTTAATTGTGGGCTAAAAGGGGGGGGTTGTCTTATACATTTGGGCATCTTATACATGGAAAAATATATGGGCTGAATTCAATTAATCTTACATTGAAATTAATGGGCCCAAATTAGCCATGGCTATTAATTTCAATGGGCGTAATCTGAGTAAAAGTTAATTGGATACAATATATTTGAATATGTTGAAGAATAAATTATACCACAGCAGTTGAGAACTCATATCTCATAATAACTGCAGCAGCCATCACCACCACCCCTCTTTTAAACAAAAGGGAGAGAGAACCAGTAAACATGGAGAAGCAGTAAATTGGGCAAATACATGAAGCATTGGGGTTGTAATCACACTAAATCACTACTAAAAAGTAGCCTAGCAAGATCCCATAAGACTATAAGGGAAGTCCTGGTGGATTAACCCAAAAGTCCTCCTAGCAGTCTGCTTCCTACAATGGCTAATCTAATGCTTCTGAGAAGCTGTAAGCATGGTGTGAAGGCAATAGTCCCTTCTCTCCTGCTGCTCCCCACCAGTAATTGTTATTCACTGATTCACTTCCTGTGAACTTGGAGGTTCCTCCCATGGTGAACGCCATTGGTGGGAATGAGGTGTAATTAGGGTTCCACCTGTTCATAAAGAATTTGTGCTACAGAGAAATGAAATGATAAACATCAGTGTCTTTAAAAAAGAAGAAGTTATTTTGGTTTAAGTTATTACTGGGTGCTAAAGTGGCCCTTTGTAAGCAACCTTGTTGGAGAGAAAGAGGCAAAACTCAAATTAGAAGCAAAGGACAAAAGCCAGATCAGCTGATTCCTGCATTTCAGCTTTTGCCACTAAGTGTATGTGCTATTATATCTGCGGGCATGCGCATGCCGAGAAATGTTAAACGAAAGAACAAGAAACCGGTTTATTATTACACATGAAAGGATTTCTGGGAAACACATAACTAAAAATAAACTCAACTATTTCTCTTTTTTTGAGTCCCCCTTTTTCCAAGTGGAAAATTATAGTGGATGGAACAAAAAGAGAGAGAGAGACTTTTGTGTTGCAAGTACAGCGATTTCAGCATCATGCCCTGTAAATGAAAGCTTTAGTTAAGTGAACTTTGGGTAATTTCCTGTGGGGGTTTCAAATTACAGCCAAGGTGAAATAAAAACAAAAATGACAAAACTCACTTTGTGTAGTAATGAAATGGCTATTGATGGAAAGCAGAGCGGGTTGTGCCAGAAAGGAAAACAACAAGTATGGCCATGAAGAGAAAGGAATATTTGAGAGCTTGCTAAAAGCTCACTCGATGTTTTATTTGTGCTTCCTGTGGTTCTTTAAAGTATCGGTTATAGCGGGCGGGGGGGAGGGGGGAGAGGGAATGCAGTCACAAGGTATGACAAATGTTTTTGTTCATTCAGTCAGAGGGCTTGTAACTCAGGATAAGCAGATTAATTACATCTTGAATACTGCCACTTATGCAGGGTGGGGAATCAGCCAAATAATGATTTGTCTCTTCTGCCTTGACTCATTTCACAAGAATTGCAGCCATATTTTGAACGAAGTAATTGCAGCAAATAATCTGCTTTTATTTTATATTCAGCTATGTGGGCAAAATATTTACAAGCAAATAAAAATAGTGATTTTTTATTTTGTAAATTTGACTGAAGTTGCCTGTGGCATATACAACATATTTGGGAAACAGGCACCAATTTGTACAGTTGACATGGTGCCTAACTAAGAGGAGATACAAGATCCCTTCATCCCTGTTCCTCATATCATGCTGTTCTCTTTCCCCTGAGGTCCTTGTCTTGAGCATAAACATCTGCCAATGGGACCTTATGAACGTAGGTTTTTCCCATGCAAACATCCAGGCTCCATGTGTGTACTTTAGTGAATAGGACTCCTATACATGCATAGCCCTCACACAAGTAATGTAAGTAGGGGGGCTATGGCAATTTGCCTGATGGGAATAAAACAATTTATGAGCACAATTCTGCCAAGACCACAAAAGGGGAAAGATAATTCATGAAATGCAATGATGCAATAAAGCATTAATCACACAATATTGTGTGATTCACAAAATTGAGTGATTAACAAATCTGTTCTGTCCACTGAATAGACTTACCCCAGTATCACCAAATTTAAAAAGTTACCAGAATGTACTGGAACAAGAAAGGTAGCTGAGGAAAGTGATTTTTCTTTTAGACAGTTATGGGATCTGAAAACTGACCAGGACATTTGTTCCTTAAAATATATATATATATATATATATATATATTTGTCCCTTAGCTGTGCTGTCAGAAAGTTCGGACAAGAGAAACCAATCTTACAGAAAACAATTTCTGATAATACGCAATGAGAAAGGCAATACATTTTAAAAATACATTCCTATAAGATGACCCTATGTCTAGCTCAAGAATAATGACAGCTATTAGGCCTTGTCTATAAGACCAAACCATCCTGCTATCTTGAAAAAGAGAAATGTGTTCTTAAATTGCAAAGTTTTGAGAAAAAGCTATTACAGTAGACAAGTGTTGAATTTAGTAGTTGGGACTCCAATTTTTCAAGGAACAAGCAGAGTGACGGTAACTCCAGTTCTTCATACTGCCATTAATTGCATCAGCTGACTGGGAGTGACAACACACTGCTCTTTTCTCACTCACATCTAAACTTGTTATTGTGCGAGTACTGTAATTGGGCAGTTTAGACCTGCATAGTGTTTCCTTCTTAGCCCCAAATATGGGAGTCAGTCAGATCCTGAGTGTAAGCCACATGTATTCATTGACTCTTTTCACAGAAGATTGGGATACCCTCCAATATCTTGGTCTATAGCGTACCATGAAAACACCAAGTTTATAAAAGGGGAAACCTAGTATTTGGCCACAACTGAGACAACCAGAATGAGAACTGCAAGATATCCTTTGTGTATTTATTAATTTTGATCTTCAATTGAGTGAATCTTTGTGACTTTTTTTTTATAAAAAAGATGCAATATAAAGATAAATATAAACTCTGAACTTTTTTACAGGTTCATCATATCAAGAAATAAGTATCATACCTGTGGAGGGAAAATGACGATCCCAGAAGAAATTATGTTCATTTTGCTGTTGGCTAACTTGCAACCAACCAGAAATGCTGGTGTCAATGCGCTAAGTATCACAGCCACTACAAGCAGCTTAAATAACACAACCATGAGTTCTACTATATTTATAAATAAATCATCCATTAAATCTGTAACTTCTGGAAGAACTCCTTCTGTAACTCTTACATCACCAACAGACACTGATGACAACACAACAAAAAATATGGTGATGGAAAGCAGTACCCAAAGCAGCAGTGTGACACTCCTTAATACTTGGCTATCTTCAACGGCACAGCAGCTGAATCTTACAACTAAAGATTCAAATCAGACTTCTGCAAGAATCAATGGAACATCATCTCCTTCAGAGATGCCTACAGTCAGCAGTGGCCTGTTCACAATCTCTGAAAACTATTCAGTCACAACTTATATCAATTCAACAGAGAAAGCATTGAACAACTCTACCACAGACAACTATAATGTCAGTTCTACCACCATAGTCTCTTCTAATGGAACTCAAATTGATGGCATAACAGTTCATCCTACCAGTAGTATGCCAAATACATCAACCATGTCACCAGGTACTAAGATCAACAGTGTTACACCAGATTTATGGATAAGTTTGCAAACCACAAGTCTGCACTCCAGTTTTACTGATGGGTCTGCAGAAGCAAGAGAACCCCAAAAAGGTACCTTAATTTTCAAGAATATTTCAATAATAGTAGCTACTCTGGTAGTCCATCCAGAGTAGAGTAGATAAATATTATTAGACCCACTGTTGCAGCTGGCTCAGTTTTAAAATGAGTTATAGAAGTTGAACTATTCATTTTGCAGAAGAAAAACCTGACAGGATTCTAGTTTACATTTACATGACCTTAGACAGACTTTTCTTCTTCTTTTCTCCCACTGCATTCTAATACAGTGGTACCTCGGGTTAAGTACTTAATTCGTTCTGGAGGTCTGTTCTTAACCTGAAACTATTCTTAACCTGAAGCACCACTTTAGCTAATGGGGCCTCCCACTGCCGCCGCGCCACCGCAGCGCGATTTCTGTTCTCATCCTGAAGCAAAGTTCTTAACCCGAGGTAATATTTCTGGGTTAGCAGAGTCTGTAACCTGAAGCGCATGTAACCCGAGGTACCATTGTAATGGTAAAATTGGAATAAAAGAACATATTTTTCAATGTAGCATTATGTCTGAGTGAACTAATTCTGAAGAACATCAGTGCACCAAGAAAGGATAGTCAACTAAGTTCTCCTCAGAGTAGACTCATTGAAATTAATAGAGCTAACAGTCATCTTCATTAATTTCATAGGTCTAGTCTTTATAAGATTAAGTTGAATACCACCCATTAGTTCTATTTTATTTTTGCACGTGGTCCTTGTTTATAGGGAAGAAAAGCTTATTTAGTGCAGATTGTACAGACTGTTCTGAAGAAAGAACATTGCTTTCATAATTTTCCAACTTGTCTTCAGAGTTCTGACAATGTCTATCCCCCACAATCCAAATGCTGCTATAAAGAATATGTCAACAGAAATACCAATATAGGGTATAAAATGTGCTATAAAGTTTGTAACCAAACTATGCAGCCTACACTTCTTTTTTCCATTTAGATGTTATTAAAGTTGGAAAGAAAATATGCAACTGTTAAAATCAAATTTCCAATATCTTTTTATCAAAGATAAAAGAAAGTAATCTAAATAACAACACAAACCGGAAGGAGAAAAAAGGAAAGCGTAAAATAAGAAAAAAGAGAACTTCTGATTCTTCATCTAAATTATCCAAAACATCTGCTCCGAGATAGCACCCAACAATTTTGCTTTCTATAAACCAATATTTTCTTCAATCCTCAAACCCAGATATAATAAATTCATTTTCTTTTTCACACAAAAAGTCTATAATGGGTGCAGCCTATACTTCTGATTCTGATGGACAGGAAATAATTTCAGTATAAAAAGTGGAATAGATAGACAGATGTGTGAATATCTTATTACTTACTAAACAGATTAAGTCTTGTTTGCATTTAATTTTACTCCTTAATCTGCCCTGCACTGTGTTTCATACTGCAATTCTGTTGTTCATGTTGTATTGTGACAATTCTATCTACATTATCAAAAGAACTTTAGTTGTGGGGAAGAAAAAAATATCATAAATAAATAAATAAATAAATAAATGATATATGATAAACTGTTTTCATAATAGTTTCTTTAAAATGACTTAGAGTTATATGTAGAAGTGAATGTTTTGGATCATAAACTCTGATTGGATGTTCAGATCTTATCAGGGATCCAAACATTTTGTCTTTGCTCAGTTGCCAGTCATTATTTGGGATGACTATATAGTCTCTCTCTGCCCCCAAACCCCTAACATTCAGGGATTATTTTCCAGAGCTGCTTGTGAAAGTTATATGTTTGCTTAAAAATCCATTTTGTTTTTGTTTTTCAGAAAACCGTAGTAATGGAGCTGTAGTGTTTGGTGCAATAGTAGGAGCAATTCTAGGGTGTGCATTAATCTCTCTGGTGGGCTATTTCATGTGTGGGAAGAGAAAAACTGACTCATTTGCACATCAGCGACTTTATGATGACATGAGGAATGATCCAGGTAATGAAACAGCAAAACGAACTGAGACATTATAGTCACACAGATTTCATTTTATTGTAATCGTTTTGAGATAGCTTTGAGATTTTGATAGCACAGAGATCATCCTGAGAACATACCAATTGTCTGGAATTCAAAGTAGGTACTCAAATACTGAATTTTCAGCTAAAAATGGCACCCAAACTATAGACTGCAGGAAGGAAGGGATCAAATGATTCTGCATGTATGCTTTTACTCATGCTTCAGTGGAAGCAGGTAATAAAAGCAAAACACAATCCATACTACAGGAAAACATATCAACATCAACACTTTATACACATTGCAGTTCAATACCCAGCTATCCACATTTGTGTAGGAAAACGAGATTTATTTGTTTGTGTTGCTTGAAGGGAAGCCAGACTGTTCTCATGCTTACATGATTGCATTTATTGTGGTCAAACTGCAAGGACATCTGCAGAAGCAGAAAATGTAATTTACAAATTCAGTTGGCTTCCCTTACCAAATGCAGATTTCGTGCTCAAAATACACTCATTTTAATTTTCCTTAAAGTAAAATACTACCAGAAAAAAATGCTCTGTCATGATGTTTCAGAACTAAACTTGAAACACTGCTCATTAGGTTTGTTATCCCCCTTCTATTATCTATACAACTGTGGCACTAAAATGTCCACATTTTCCCTCTGAAATCCAGGCACATTATGCCTGGATCACATTACTGGTGATATTATGCCCTCTCCAATTATGAGCAGCAATAAAGCAGTCAGAATGAAGTCTTTAATGGGCATCAATCTACATTATTCCTGAAGCAGATAGCTCTTCTCTGTAACAATAGGCTACGGAATGATATGTTCAGAGAAAAGAATTGTCCATAAAATGCTGTTACAAGCTGCTCCGCAAACACAAACCTGGACACATCAAAGCAAAGAAAGCAGTATAAATTCTTGTAAGGAGATGTCTCTGAAGACTTTAGTTTACACCCAAATCCAAATTAATGTGCTCTTGCTTTTGGTCGTTTCCTGTGCAATAAACAACCATTAGAAACAAACTATCTACAGTATTCAAATGCCAAATATTTTATCACATGACACAAAAAATGTATTTGAATTTCCTGCATTGTTTTGACAACTCAATGCTAAACCCATATTAACTGTATTAAAACATTCAGTTTTAACATGGATTTATTCTGCTTTCTAACTTGCATTAAACAGCACAGGAGAAGCTCAATGGCCCCTTTAGGGCTAGGTGTAGAAACAATGATTTGTTCTTTCTCTTAGCTATCTTGACATGTTTATTTGAGGCTCTGAACCTCAATCAATTGATTAGAAGTGGATTCCAGTTCTAAAGTTGTCTTATCTTGCTTCTTTCTTGCCTTTTAGTCAGGGGAGAAGGAAAGCATTTGTGATGGTTGCCCCAGTGATTTAGCACCTAGAAAAGATCAGGCATTTTTCTTTCCTCCATTCCTCTGGATTTCCACTCTATGGGAAGTGCAGCATCTACCTGTATAATGCTAAATCATGTAGTATAACAAGCAAGAGGCTTGGGCTCACATGTTTCCTCCCCCTTCTGGTGAAGTTATGATGAAAGGTCAGGACCTACTACTTCCGTTTTATATTAATCACAGTTTAGCATCTTAAACCTAAACCGTGGTTGATCTTAAACTATGGTTTAAGTTGGCTTATTTCAGTTGCAGGGCTGGCCCACGCAGGAGGCAGACTGAGGCAACCACCTCAGGTGGCAGAATCCTGCTGGGCAGCACCACTGTGGGTGCCCCACTCACCCCTGCTGCCACCACTCACTGGAAGCCACCACTGTGTGACCCAGGTAAACAAAGGCTTCAGCAGTGAGGCAGCAGAGGGGGGGAGGGAAACATCTTCCCATTTCCCCCCAGGTGGCAAAACTGGACAGGCTGCCTCTGTTCAGTTGTAGTTATGATTAACTAGAATGTGTCAGGTCTGGATGACATTAAGGAGAGGAAGTGCATGAGCCAGAGATGGTCATATTTTCTCACCACACTAAGCTATGGGTCAGTGTTACATCTGAGCCAGCTCTACAGGCAAGGTAAGGACCAAGGAAAAAACATGCTGCAGAAACATCTGCTCATAGATTAGTTCTACAAAGCTAGAAGGGTTCATTTGCATCCGTTTTCTTGGCCTGAGCAAGGAAGTCCTGTATAGCAGCCCCTATAATGGTTAGAGGAGAAGGAGACTTGTAGTTGCCAAAATATAGTGCTTCAGCAACACCTGTATGGAGGAAGATGAGCATGACAGAAAATATATGGGAAAGGAGTTGCCAAGTTTGTGTTGTATTTTTTTGAAAGTGGATGGTTGTTGCTTGCACCATAATAACTGACTGAAAACTTCATGCCCTGGCCAGTGTGGTGAGGTAGTTAGATAGCTGGATATGTATAAGTGGTAAATACACTTATGAGTCCATGCTCAGTTATGGCACTCACAGGTCAGCCTTTGGAGAGTATCTATTTGTCTATTGCCCATCCTATCTCACTGGATTGTTGTGAGACTAAAAATGCCACTCTGAGCTCATGGGAAATGGGTGGGATAAAAATAATAGCTGCATTTTGTAGCAAAATTCAAGTCTGTCAAAGTGATTAGAGAGCCTCCCATTGACTACTATATGATTTTGATCAAGGCCTTATTTTCATACTTCTGACATTATATTTTAAACTCTTTTAAAAAATGGAAATGCTTTTGCAAGCCACACTTATATCCCAAACCGTTATGTTAGTCACCTAAGAAAAAGAGAGATTTACTGCTGCTGAGTCGCTCTAGAGTCTTGAAGCAATTCCAATTCTGTTTCTCAGTATTAATTATTCACACATGACATTTCCAGCCATGGGTGTATCCACACATGAGCAAGTGTGTATGGAGCTTGATGTTTAATCTCATTTCATTCCATACACATCCCAACACCTACAACTGGCAAGAGTAGAAATACTTCCTTAGTCAGATGCATCCTGAGATAAAATAACTCATTCAAGGACCTTTTCAACATTCTATTCAAAGCAAGCATTGTTCAGAACCCTATAAATATCTGTCTACATTTATTTTGCAGTTCTACGACTAGACAATGTGTCTGAGCCTTACGGTGCAAGCTTTGGAAATCTGTCATACTACAGCCCTACAACAGTCAACGAGACAGCAGCCCAGAGCAGCAAAGAATCTCCCTATGATGCAATTCAAATGAATGACATGTCCGCATCACAACCTTCAGCACAGTAGTGTGAATAACTTGTGTCAAAACAAAACATCTCACACCCACGGTTTCTTCTTCTTGCGTTTAAAGATCAGGTCAAATGGTTTGAAAGATTTTTTTTTTGTGTGTGTGTGTGATATGTACAGTTTTCAATAATCTAAGCGAGGCAATGCTTGTTAGCCACGTTTACAAATTTATATGCCCAGAATTTCACTTTTGTGTGCATTGTGTTTTGAATGGTTCATATATCAATGCCCTTTACTGAGTGGTCAATTCCAGTGCTAACACACAGGTCCAAACTGATTCTATGGCAAAGAATTGTGCTTTAAGCAATAAGGAATAAGAACAGTCTACCTACATTTTTGGATCTGTAGTACGTCAGTGACACAAATACGGTACCAATGCTATCCTCTCATCAGTCAATGACCTTGCATGTGTGAACCAATTCTCAGTTCATGTCTTTCTTCATCTGTTTCAACTGTATTATTTAACTTAAGTCTTAACTATCTAACCCAATTTGTTACCACCAGATACGATAGGCATGAGCTCTGAAAAAGCTTAGACGACTTTGAAAGATCACAAAGGATAGCTCTTTATGTAGTAGTTCACTGTGATAGCAGAATGCATTTCCTAGGCTCGCAGTCAGTATGTTTCGACTGCCAGATGCTGGACATAAACAAGAGAGGATGCCTGGCTTGTCAACTTCCATGACCATCTGCTTGGCTGTTGCTAGAATGTTGGACTGGATGGACTTTAGACTATTTTAGCAAATCAATTATGGCATGCATGTTGTTTTTACTCTAGGGGAAATGCTATGAATGGGGAAAAAGTGGGCAAGCCAATTATGTTCTACAAATGCATAAAGCACTTAAATCAAGGAACTGGCACAGAGGTGGGGGTAGGTTTTTTTGTTTTTGGTTTTTTGCCCAGGGGCCACATTACCTTATGGGCAACATTCTGGGGTCTACATGGCAAGAGTGGGTGGAGAAGCAGAGCTGGTGCTCCCCATCTTGCCAAAAAGCAACATTCTGGCCTCAGTTCAGATTAGCACATATATTATAGGAATGCATTCAGTTGCACATGGAAAGAAATGCATTGTGCAATATGAATGTGCATTAGAATGCACAATTGGACATGGATTCAGCTGGAGGTCGGAATGTACATTCTTCCCAACTACAGTGCATTAGTTTCATTGGGATGCTCACATCCCTGTCCTCATTTTGCCACATCTTGTCAACGAAGTATGACTGGACTGGCCAATGAACAATCAGCCCAGCTGTCTGGGCAAAGAGCCTGTCTTTTCTCTTACTGCAACATCAATCTGAATGCCACCGTCTCAACAAAAATGGCTTTTTTCAGCTTTCAATTTAATGCAAGATCCTATCGGCATCAGAAGTAGTTATTGTCTGCACCCAGGTGGAGAATCAAAGGGCGCTCCCCATTCCCCTCAGTTTTGAGGCTGTTTGGTTTCCCCTTGGCTGCTTTTAAACAACAAATTTTTGTCTAAATTACCTTCACCATTGCATACAGTTAGTTTGGCCTTACATGCAAGGAGAGCAAATTGTCATTTATCACAGATGTGTGTGGAAGAAGGGAGTAATAAACTAGGATAATGGAAAATAAAACAAAAACCAAAGCAATGTATTTTTTATTACATATTGTATTCCACACAGGCTAGACTGCCAAGAGAAGTGAGATTGCTTTAACTCTAGTGCTTGGGATCACAAGGCGCCAAGGAAACTATGTGACAAAAGAGATGCTTCTCAATAGCAATGCAAGATAGGGAACACCAAATTCATCCTAAAACATGGGTCCTAAAATTTGCCAAGTATCTTTTATCTGAGAAGAGCAACACACTTCCCTGCTACATGCAGGAAATGCTTGCTATATGAAAGAGCACTGAGAGCCAGGGTGGAGTGTCATCAGATCTCAGTTTAGTCTGGGAACTTGCTGGATAAACTGCGGGAAAACAGAGTCTAAGCCCAGCATCAGGGGCCGGCATGAATGAGCACTTGCCAAGGCCCCAAAAGACTTTGGAGAGCCTGTCGCCAACACTGTCACTCCACTGGGACTACCATGAAGTGTCAGTGCCTCTGCTACCACTGAGCCATAGCATGGAACCTTTTGCTGTCTCACTTCATTCTCTCCAGACACGGTGCTTTTGGTTGGTGGTAGCGGCAACAGTAGTTTTGAATGGGAGCTGCATGGGTGCTTGGCTCCAATCCACTGGGTATTTTGATCATCCAAAATGCAATATACTGATGTCTAGTAGGGCACTGCATTTTGGAAGACTAAATGTCACCACACTGCACATCAGAGCAGAGCACCAGCTTGGCTCCCTTTCAAAAGTGGCAGTAGTATGCACAGCAGCAGCAGCCTGTGTCACCCTGATGCAGGGTGAAGTGAGTGACAGGCAGTGGTTGTGGCTGAGGCTACTGTTATGTACTGGGCCAGCAGGGGGATACTGTATATAGTTATGCAAATGAAGGATTGAAAGTGACGTTCAGTGATTGGATAGTTTGCATGCAAATGAAGGATCGAAAGTGACATTCAGTGATTGGATAGTTTTAGAAAGTTGCAACAGTTACATTGTTCTGGAGCTCTATATAAGCAGGCTGACTGAGCTCTTCAGTTCAGTTCTATTCTGGCCTCTGAATAAACAAGAGCTGTTGAAGAATCGCTGTGTCGTCTGATATGTTCTCCCACGGCTTAACAGCTACAATAGCAGATAGCAGTATTGGCAGAAGCCCAGGTCAGGCTCCCCTGGCAACACTCATGCTGAAGGCCTACTGGAATCTGGCTCTAGCCCTGTCAGTCTCTACCTTGCAGGGCTGTTGAGAAGAGAAAATAGATAGCTTCTTGAATGCTACCCAGAGCCCCTTGATGGAAGAAAAGGATATAAATGTGAAAAATAATATTTCCATTGGCTTCTGAATTTGCCACCATTATTATTAAATATTATTAGACCAAGGCACAACCTTTGGGGTTGACCACCCTCATCATGCAAGCTGAGATATTATTCTATGCTTTTTAAAAGTTAGGTGTCATGCAGCACTGACTCACACTGGACATATGAACTGAAACAGAAGGGGAGAATTTGTAGCCTGTTACTCTCTCAACTAGTAGTAATAAGAGATTAGAGACAGACCTTGATAAGGCAAACAGAGCTTTCAAGACAGAATGCTGAACAAATTGTCCTGTGTGAAGCCTGCTTTCCAGTTCAATCTTGATGAGCCTAAATAAATAGCAAGTGCCTTTCCCCAGAGTACTCTTCATGCTTCCCAAAAATTGAGACTTAGAAGTCTGCCGTGTTGACAGCAAAGGCAGCATTGATCCCACAGTTATTCCTTCCTACATACGGACTGAAATTTCATGTTATGTGCAGACTATGGGAATTGGATGTCTCTGATGGTTCCCCAACCGAGTACCCTAAGGATATACATATATGAATTTTAGAAATAGCATGCCCTGCACAGTGTATGTAAATAATGCAAAGGGGACTTTAAATAAATCAACAGGAGCAGCAACCATTCTGCCATGAGTCAGAGACTAAATGTAGAAAGTGTAAGTACTGTATTACAAATCCAGTGGGTTTGTCTTTGTATCCCACCTGGTTTTGGACTTCTGTGGATTTATGTTGGTCTACTGAGTTGATCGATATCCAGCCTTGCGTACAGAATCATTATTGTGGCTTATTTTTTTATGACATTTTGATGCTTTTGGAGAGCCACCCTTTCCCCTTCACCAACCCAGCAGCTGGGATTGTGATAAATGCATATGAATACATATTTGTAAACTATGTCAATAAAGCTATTTTTTAACCTTTAAGCTCTTTGTCATTGTACACTATAGGATTCAAATGGGATGGATATTTTAGGAAAACAATGGATTAAAGAACACAGTAATATGAGGTTGGATTGCCATCTTTCATGGATGCTTTAGCTGAGATTCCTGCATAGCAGCAAGTTGGATTAGATGATCCTCAGAGTCATTTCCAACTCTATGATTCTATACTCATAGTAAACTCATTGAAATTAATGGCTGTAAATTAGTCACCTCCATTCATTAACTGGTCTATTCTGCGTATGACTAGCATTGGATACAACTCATATATACCTCTAGTATAACACTGCAATGGACTGCAAAGTGAAGAGGTTTCTCTAGCACTAGAGTAATTTACCCAGTCATTTGTGTTCCTGAATGGCTTATTTCAGCTGTGTATAGAGATCTACATCCCTAACAAGCATGACAATAAAAGCTTCAAAATGTATATTCTCATTTTAAAGTTCATTCCAAATTAAGACTTGCTGAGTATAATACCTTTTATTTTACAGTAACAGGTGAAATAATAATAACAACAGCAACACTTACCCCATATAGCCATAAAAATGGCGAAGAAGACAGTCCCTCCGTTATCAAATAAGTGTGTAACCTTAGAAGGAAATGAAAGAATATAAGGCAAGTAATGGAATTATTAAGCAATAAAAATCTACCATATGCTAATATGTTCTTAATTAAAGAATGCCATAATACTGAACAATTGCAAACAGACTCGGGTAAAGTGGATGCATAATTTCATTGGGTTTAAACATGGGCCATGCCTTCATGAACTCTATTAAAGGATCAGTAGTGGAATAAGCATAAAATTACATCTATTATATTAGCTCATTGGGCTAATGCTGTGGAGGCTAATTCTCTGCTCATTTTCATATCCACTCGTGGAAACCTCCATCCTGGCTCAGAGGCCTAAAGCAATTGCCATACTAGCTTCCACTATTTCCTCAGTACCACAGCTCTCTGTGTGGAGAGAGGATTCCTCAAATCCCCATCCTCATGGGTGAGAAAGGAAAACATGCCTCGTTGGGGTTTCGTTCCCTCTCTCCCCTGCCCTTGAATCTACTAGACCTGAAAGTTTGTCATAGGAAATCCCTTTTCATCCAGGTTACTCACCAACTTTTCCTGTTCCTTAATCTCTTCACCCTGCACTGTTCCTGCCAGTTGTGAGCAGGGGATTTACCTATTCATAGCTGCACCACCAGGGACAACATAAGCAGAACAGGCAGCAAAACACCCCAAAGCAACTGCACACTGTCTTACAATGAAGAGCAGGATAAAGGGCAGGTGCCAAGCTGAACAGCACTGAAGTAGGTTTTATTTCTTGCTGAGGTCGTCCATTCCACTGATGAACAGCTCTTACTGTCAAGGAAGCTCCTCCTAATGCTTAATTTCCTTTCTTGTAATTTGAATCCATTGGTTTGGGGGCTATGCTCTTAGGCAGCAGAAAGCATGCTTGCTCCACCTTCACTGTAACAACCCTTTAGATATTTGAAGGTGGCTATTGTATCACTTCTCAGTCTTCTCTTCCCTAGGCTAAATGTACCCATCTTGGTTTCCAGACCCTTGATAATCTTGGTCACATTCCCCAGCACATATTCCAGCTTGCTGATGTCCTTCTTAAACTGTGGTGCCCAGAATTGGACACAGTATTCCAGGTGGGGGTCTGATGAAAACAGAATAAAGTGGTACTATTACTTCCCCCACCACGCATTCAGTGAACTGGATGCTTGTGTGGTTTTGTTTAATTCTGAAAAGGACTCAAAAAAGGAGAAGGAATCTGTGGCCATCTAGATGTTGTTGGACTTCAACTCTCATCAATGCCCCAGGCAGCATGGTTAATGGTTAGGAATGATGTAATCCAAAACCTCAGTCCAAAAATAACCTAACCTATGTTTTCCTATCACAATAAATAAAAAAATTAAGAAATTGTCCAGTACCACCTTAGAGATCAACTAAGTTTGTTCTGGGTATAAGCTTTCATGTGCATGGACACTTCTTCATGTATAAATGCTTGTTTTTAGCAAAGCTGTAATTCTGTTTTCCCTTATGCACAAGTGTGAACTGTTCAAAGTGCATTTGATAATGAATTGACTATCTGCTGTCATTTTTATTCAGCTGTTCAGTTGTTTTACCTTTAAAAATAATAATTCATCAGTAATTTATATAATCTGTTTTTCTATTTTATCTGCATGCTATGCTGTATTGTGTTTTTAATATTCAGTTGGGAGCCACCCAGAGTGGTTGGGGAAACCCAGCCAGATGGGTGGGGGTATTAATAAATTATTATTATTATTATTATTATTATTATTATTATTCAGATACACTTGGTGTATCTGAAGAAGTGTGCATGCGCACAAAAACATATACCCAGAACAAACTTAGTGAGTCTCTAAGGTGCTACTGGACAATTTTTTAATTTTTTAATTTATTTTGACTGCGTCAGACCAAGACGGCTACCTACCTGAATCTATTCCTATCAGAATATCAGTCTGATTTAGCTAAACAAAATTGACATGAAGTTCACAGCAAGCAGAGATTGTGAGCAGGTTTACTGGAACAAGAACTATTTCTAACTTAACCAGTAATACTGTAATTAATTCTGTTTGCCATTTAACTACCATTTATTTCCTCACTATTTAGACACAATGTCTACGACACTTTTATTAATGGAAGGACACTTCACTGCCAATGTTTAACTACTCTATAACTACACTGTGTTACATATAACCCCAAAGTCTAAGGAACAGCAATGGACCTTAGGAATGTGATGCTTGTAAGGCAATGGGTATCTGGGGAAAAGGAGTGCTGAGGAGGCTGAATAGTTTGCTGTAGGAGGATTTCATTCCCCACACAAGATGACATACTTAATTAGATGCCTTGAGACTTTTTCTCTTGCACAGTCCTCTTCAGGAACTGCAAACCTTAGCTAATTTAACACATCCCTGTTTTAATAGGAATGCCGTTTTCCAATAAGAAAATATTTACCAGAGAGGGGATGAAATGTTTACACAAAACAGACAACTATAATATATTTCTTTAGAGTGAATGTAATAAAAATGGTTTAAACAACATTTATAGTGTAGAATCCCTCTGGAATGTTTTATTTTCTTTTGAATGAATCCACTATACAGCGTGTAGTTATTTAATGCATATGTTGGATAAGCTCTCAGGCCTCAGATGATTTAAAGTGCACATTTGAAAAAGTGCACATTTACTACCCATTGCTCAAGAATATCAGCTCGGTAAGTGTGCTCCATGAATTTCATTACAGTGAATGTGGGATTCAAAGACAGACAGACAGACAGAGTGCTATTAAAGGACTGGGAGGTACCGGTAAATAAAATGACTGGGAAGTGATTTGTTGTATGTGTGAATCAGATGAAAATAGGAATGCTTCTGTTTTCAAATGGAAGTAGAAAAACCACAAATTCTTACAAATTAATAAGACAACTGTAATCTGTTGTTTTACATTGTATTTATGTATTTATTTAGTAATAATACAGATGAGTAAGGTAATGCTGTAATCTTATTTTCATTTACGTGAAAGAAAGCCCCATTGAACTCAGTAGGGCCTGGTATTGAATACACACATATAGGCAGGGCTTTTTTTCAGCCGGAACTTACCAGAACTCGGTTTTGGCACCTCTCAGGTGGGCACCATTGCCATTATAAGAGAACAAGGGAGGTGTTCATGGTGAGTTCCGGCACCTCTTTTTCTAGAAAAATAGCACTGCGTATAGGTTTGCTATATCTGTAAAACTGCTTTCGTTATATATCCAGTGAATTCTTTCTGTTTGCAGAAGGCCTTTTGCTTTGTACAACAACTTTCCCTCCCCCTCCTCTCCTCTCCCTGTGTGCCCCATAACCCCTCTCCTTGATTGGAATAAAGCCCAGATCAGATGTTTTGGACGTGGAAGGAGAGGGAAATTCTGCTTTTCAAGCAGAAGTTCTTTCATGAACGTAATTACTTCATTGGATCCAACCCCATGACTACATAAATTAATCAAGAGCCAAAATGTACACAGGGTATACTGTTGGTCATGGGTCCAGAATATGTGAGCATCCTACTGATAACCCCAACAACAAATTGGGCATTGAGTATTTGCATTCCGCTCTTGAAAAGTCTTGAAGTGGTGTTTAAGTGTTTGATGTGAATTCATAATCATTTTTTGTCTCTGCAGAGCAGAAATATTTTCCTACAGAGTGGGAAGACAGGGAGGCAGGCTCTCAGCCCCACCACTGATAGCAAAGGACCAAAGATATTCACTTGGCCTGGGTTGCTTTTATAGGTTCTATCGCAATAACCTTTTTTGGCAGGGCAAATCCTTGTGAAGTGATGAGCATGAAAGCTGAATATATTTTTGGGTTTGCTGCTGAAGAGTCCACCAAGCACCACTGTGCATTATAGGAGTGGGAACCTCTGGCTCTCCAACTGTCGCTGACCCACAATTCTCATCAGTCCTAGAAGCATAGCCAATGGTCATGAATGGTGAAAGCTACAGCTCATAATAATAATAATAATTTATTATTTGTACCCCGCCCATCTGGCTGGGTTTCCCCAGCCACTCTGGGCAGCTTCCACAGAGACCAAAAATACACTAAGCTCAGTGACTTACGGAGGGCCAGATGTCTCCCACATGTGGTACAATGGAAAAACATTTGACTGAAATGACAACGAGGCCGTGTGCAGTTTCCACCTGATTTATCTGAAGCATAGGGCTTCTAGAGCACAAAATAACTTACCTTTGCGTAGATGCAGCTTTCATTGAGTTTTTGCAGGGTGCAATTCTTCTCACACATTGGACACATGACAGTTTCGTTTGCCTCGCAGATCTCTCTGCTGCACCAGGAAATAAAGACAGTGAATGTTTATTCAGGGATGACTGATGTTTATGACATTTATTATGGTAGCTGACACAGGCCGCAAGGCTTCTGATATTTGCAGCATTGTGTTTGTACCTTACTTTGGAAGCTGGACCTAAAGTTATTTTATTGCACAGGCACAACACAGGACATGGCAGTTTAATTATGATTTCATTGACAGTAGGATTTTTGGAAGTTCTGTTTCACTTTACCACTCCCCCAAGTCACATGATGGTCCTGGGATGTAGCCAAGGCAGATACCCTGGCAGGAAAGAAACCCTCAGAACCGAGTGCATAAAGTCAGCTTGAAGTTCCTGGTGCAAGTTGCTTCTTCCTGATTTTGTATGATTCCTCTTTCCATTGTAGCTTCCTGCACCACAACCCAGGCCCCAAATGACACACACATGAGGCAGGATGAAGAGTCCATATATTCCCAGAGGTTTGGATTATATCAATCTATGCCTTTGATATTGCCTGGCTGGTGATGATGATTAAAATTTCTCCCAGGCCTTGCTACAAAAACAGAGAAATTTCTCCCAGGTCTTTCTACAAAAGTAGATATGGAAAAAGAAATATTTAAACCCATGCATTTCCTTTTTAAGCAACTGCTATCGACTGCTAAAGCATGATAATCTTAGTTTTGTTTCTAGACATGAAGCACATATCAACTATAGTGCTTGCCAGTTTAATCATTGACTTATCTGAATACTGGGCTAGGTTTGAAACTCTAGTTCCCACCATCTGAAGACTCATAATCAAATAAAAAAATCAGAAACTGCTGAAGGGATGTCTAGCTGTAAGGGGAATTGTGTTATGCAGATTTGTTTTAAAAATCTAATTCATCACAAACCACTAGAGGGAATACTAACTTTACCTAAGTGCCAGCCTGTTACATAACTCTAAGAATTGATTTGCACTGCTGTATGCTTTTTAAAATACAACCAGCATTAATCACTGAAAACAGAAGGTTTCAAGGTGTGGGCCAGAATGAAGGCATATCAGCCATGCACTATGTTAACTGTTAAAAAAGAGATGTTTCTAGTTACATCCTCTTCCTTCTGGAAAACAAGAACCTGTCCCCTAAACAAGTTTGTATGAGTACCTGTTATGTGTATCTAGTGCAAAGGAACCTGTATTTTGCAGATGCTCAGAGTCATATATCTCATATGATTGTAAGTACTTCATATGTAATTATATGGTGAAAACTGCTGAATGCCTGTTGTTGCATCATGTATTACTATGATATATACAAATATATAAAATAACTGAAGAACATCAATGAGTCTGTTGATGAGTCAAAATCTGTTCTGTATCAAACTTTCCATTGGTTCATATTATCCAGGTTGCCAGCTATGAAGGCACATAGCATGTCTGCAAAATATTACAAAACTGAGTTGTTAATTGCTTTAACTGTTTTTTCTGTTTGTTTTAATAGTGTCTTATGTTGTATTTTATGGTGCCATGCACAATGAGGTATTTTATGTTGTAGCCCATCATGGGGTCATGAAATGACAAATGATGGGATAGAAGTGGAAATAGTAGATAGATAACTAAACAAAGTGTCCCAGTCCTGGCTTCTTGCACTTAAAATGGGTTTCTGATTACACTAAGCTCTGCTGAGGCCTGGCTAGCAAATGTTACATTTTGTGGACAAACCTATGAAGCCATTATCGACACACTCTGCTCATTTTTCAGTTACGAGCATCAACGATTTTGGAATCCAGTAGTCTTAAAACCAGATGGCTTTGTATTGACGCATTAAATTAATAGTTATGACTTTTGGGGATGCTAATTTGTCAAACTGACATGAAGTCTTGTTGCATAATGGAAATCCAGGATGATCCTTGTGTTCCTTGACACTTTAGTTGATGAGGGTTAAAACAGTGCAGTGAATGTACTGCAGTTGTGCAGTGTAGCTATGCAATTAATATGTTAGGAATAATAACCACGTTTTCTGAGTTAGGGAGGAATACGTTTAATTAATTAATTTTCAATGCTTTTCTGATCATTCCGTCAGTGCAAACATTTCAGCTTGACAGACAGAATGACACCCCTCCCTCTTCTCCCTCACATGTGTCAGGGACTGACTAGTTAAAGTAGTAGGAGGCACCAGCCAGTGAACCCCCAAAGGAATCCCAAAAGGAGGATGGCTCAGAAGCTGGGGATTGGTAGTGGGACACTGAGGAGAGGTCAGAGGGAGAGGATTGGGAGGAGGGGATGATGCTGAAGAGGCAACAGGGTTTAGTGAGCAGGAAGAGCCTGTGACAGGAAATAGTTCAGACTCTGAGGCTGAAGCAGAGAAGGGGGGGAGGTCAAGAGACTACTGAAGAATCCATGGAGTCTTCCTCTCCTGCTGTAACAAGTTCCCCTTCCCCCTGGTCTCCAAGAACATACAGGATAAGGAGGAGAGCAGAGCAGAAGCCAGTGATACACACATGCAATTGGAGAATTCTTGGGAAACATCCGAAAGAGGAGGAGCCTTAGAAAGGGTAGAAGGCAGGGACCTTCAGTCCTGGCAACTGCTCTACAGGGGCAAGAGCTACTGGGATGTGTTTCTGAGTTGTATGCTGTTTCTTTGAATAATAAGTTAACTTCACTGACGATGGAGTCTTATGCCTTTTGTGTGACCTGTGTCTGACTATGGCCCCTGTCAACATGATGGTTCATGGCTTCTCAAAACACACACACACACACACACACACACACACACACACACACCAATTTGAGGAGCCATGTGAGGAGAGGGCCCATTGCACACATGGATGTATTGGCACAGGCCTTCTATGGATGAGCCTCTTTAGCTGAATCCCACCCACAGTTTTGATTATCAAAAGGCTTTCACAAATATTTATTTATTTATTTGTTAAAAGCATTTCTATCCCATTTCCCCTCATAATGATGCCTACTGGAATGAGATTTCTTCCCCAGGATATTTTTGTGGGTTTGCCATCTGTTTACTGTGAATAAGACTGTTTTGTGGTTTGGCCTTGAGGCAATGGTGGATCAATGTCAGGGACAGGAGAGGGTTAATGGGACCAGGAGGATTGCTCAAACCTATTGGCCAGGTCTGGGATTACCTTCTATTTGTTAGGGAAAGGTCTTGTCTAAAAGGCCTGCAGATGCTTTAATAACAGGCATGACCTATCAAAACATCTGGAGAAATTTTTTGGATCAGAGACTTTAATGTGCATCATAAACTTGTTCTAAGTAATGGTTCTAATTTCAAACAGCTGTTACGCTTTTTTCCAAGAAAGAACAGACTAGCTGCTGTTTGTTGTCTGCTATGTTTTAATTAAGTTTATTACATGTGAAAAAGCAGTAAAATATATTCTTTTAAAAGAATAGGACATTGGAAGGTTTTGGACAGTTCTGCTTGGGGTGGGGGCATAGCGTTCTTTCCCCCATCCAACCTAAGAGCTGTTTGTTTGTATGCAGTGAAGTCACTGAATCATTAGAACTTTGGCTTGTGCAACAGAACTCCAACCCACTCATCCCTTCACAAACCCCAAATTTCCTCAGAGTTTTCCCCAACCCTCCAGAGCAATGTTGTTGGTTTTTATTTTATTGGAAGGGGGACACCAAAACAGCATCTCAGCATTTATTTCTTCCTTGCTCCCGTGTAATTCATAACATTGTCACATTGTGCTTTTCCTCAACTTCTCTCTACATCATTGGCTGTTGTCAAAGGGGGTAAGAGAATGTACAAAGTGATGGCAGCACAACACAAGGTAACTGAGGCAAGATAACTTTATGACGCACAGGTCAGAATGGGGAGATTTTAGTTTCAAATGCTACATTGCATTGTCATGCTTTTATTTTATGGTCATCATAGAATAATAACTTTTCAGTATAGAGAGAGTCATTTTGTCGCCCCCCCCCCACCTTTTGATGTAAATGCTTCTCTAAGGAGTGAAAGTAGCTCATACCAGAATTTTATTTCATTTTTAATTACTGTGAAGTGGATCCTCTGCATCTCAAAATAATCCTTCAAAAGCAAACAGAAACTGGAGTGAAGATGATCACACACTAAAAGCATCATGCACACACCAAACACCTTCTGTCCGGTACGAAAAACCCACCTTGTGATTCTTCCATATGATATTCAGGCAGCAGAGTAGGGCTTAGGCCAATTTGCATTATTCTCGTGATCCATTTCGACAGCTACTTTTGATAGGGCTTGAGAGCTGCCAGCTCATAACGACAGAGCATGCTGTGTTATGATTTTATAAAAGAGGACATCCCCACACCTCTTACCTTACTTGGCTGGAATCCATGGTAAATAATCCATAAAGGAAAACAAACAGCCCAACAAGTGCAGCAGGAATGAGCATCCCAGTATACCATCCCAGCCAAGCGAAATAAAGGCCAATTTTCTCTCCAAAATACCGCCTGCGTAAGAAAAAGGTAAATATACAATAGGCTTAAATGGCAAAGTAATTGAATGCCAAAGCTAGCCTTGGCAACAGAGCATTCACCTTAAGTGGAAGTGGAACTACTCTTCAAGTTGGGATGGGATTTGGTTAGAAATGAGTTTGGCAAACCCCTTTTATTTCGCTTCAACATATAATTTGAAGGCCACTGATTGCAGTCAAGGTCAGCTTTCCCAATCTGGTGCTGGCCAGATGTTTTGGACTACAATTTACCTAAGTCCCAGCCAGCTGACTAATAGTCAGGGGCAATGGGAGTTGTAGTTTGAAATGGGAGTTCATCACAGTGGAAAAGCCTGTTCTGGACCATACATATTTTTTTATTTAACACAAGTCAGGCACAACTTGTCCTGTCTGTTTATTTTTTGTAGAGCAGGGAGCAGGGAGTATTGTTACCATCACTGACTACAGTGGAGCAGGGAGTATTGTTACCATCACTGACTACAGGTTAAAAAGTACATATAGATGCAACACTAAACCATAATTTAACATGGCATGAACAAAACTCTGCAGCAAAGTTGGCCCTGCAAATAGGCAGAGTGAGGTGGTCACCTTGGGGCAGCTGATTTTGATGGTCATAAAAGGGAAGCAAATTGTTAGTTATTATGTTATTACAATTGTATTTTTGTGGGACTTTGTTGCTGAAATGACTTGGCCTTACCTGAGTACTAGACACTTTGACTTGCTGTTCTGCTCTGGCAGCAAAATGTTTTAGGTCAACCTTGCTCTGTGGTTGTTGTTTTTTTCATAGTTTTGCTTCTGATTTTTGCTTAATTGCAATTTCTTGTATTGATGTGTTAATGTTAACCATAGTTTGTTCAAAACTTTAACCTTTGGATTTTGAAACTGGCTTGTTTCAAAACAACAACCCATAGTTTACCATAGTTTTAGCTTGAAACACTAAACTGCAATTAATGGAAAACAGAAGAGAAACTTTCAACATCCTCCTGAGATGCTACAGTAGGAGAGGGGATGGGGGAAATGCATGAACCATTGCTTTGCCTGGCTTGTTCATGTCACATTACGCAATGGTTTAGCCAGATGTCAAAATGCAGCCAGAGTCTCTGGACATGGCCTAGGCAGTCTTTCCTTCCACACATGCCAATAAGTAGATCTGGTAACACCAGTAGCAGGTGGCATGGGGGGGGGTGGCAGCACTCACCTGACCACTGGGTTGTTTCATGGCTGCTGCTTATCAGAAGGGAGAGGGAAAGGGAAAAGTGGTGGCAAAGTTGGCACATTGCAAATGGACTGGCACAGCCAATTCAGTGTGATTGCAGTACTGTATTTGCACTACTGTATTTATTTGCAGATGCATGCTAAATTATCTTACATTTTCTGAATACAGCATGCATTTCATCATCAGAACTAAGAAACAAATCAAAGATTTTTTAAAAATCAATTTATACACTACTTAAAGAAGATGGAGAACTTTTCTCAGGCTGAAGGCTGGATTACATCAATCATCCAGAGGTCACACTCCAGCGGGAAAAGTGCATGGCACAATAAATGTCTACCTACACAGGCCAGATTTCAACTGCACAAAAGCCAGAGGTTTATTTTTTACATATACAGGGCCATCTTACCCATAGGCACTAGGGGTGCGGGGCACCTGGGCACCAGGCTATCGGGGCGCCAGGCTGAGAGTCCGGGGCCAGAGAGTTGAGTCCGGGGAAGAGCCCACCCGTTGGTCGGAGCGCCACGGTGGGCTCTTCTGCTGCGGGCGGCTCTGCACTGCAGGTTTGGGGGTGACCGAGCCAGTGAGACCAGATGCAGCCAGCCGGCTCTACCCTCCTGCATGCCTGGGACTGAGTAACCTGGGGGGGGGGGCACCGGGTGGATCTTTGCACCATGGCGCTGCATTTGCTTAAGACAGCCCTGTACATATACCCCCTCCATCCTCTAACTAGCAAAGGAAGAGACATTGCTACAGTTCAAAGACACATTCCAGTCAGGCAAAACCACTTGAGACTGTAGAACACTATTGGTGAGGGGTGTGGCCTAAGGACAAGGGGTGGGGCCAAGGGAGTGTCCCAAGGGCCAGATAACAGTGGCACAATAGGATGCATTCAATCCCTGGAACATAGGTTACCCAACCAATTTAAAACACTAGGCTGATAGAAGGAGACTGTTCACAGCAGAATGTTCATTGGAATGCCATTCAGCCTTCCTCCCTTTTCATGGGACTAAACCAAGTTCTGCAGTATTCTTGGAGTACCTGATCAAATCCAAAGGCTGGTATTTATACCACATTCCCCACCGTGCCCAGCGCTCATATAACAGATGTCGATGATTCTGGGCTCCGTGAGTTTTGATGGGATGCCTGCTCTTGTGACTTCCCTGGAAGACAGATAGTGGAGGAGGGGGGGATTGTTATGTGCTTATACAAAAGAAAAAGGTTCTTATAAAGAAATTAAGAAAAATATTAAAACAACATTTCTAATGGAACAGGACAGTTGCTCCATGTATTACTAAACAATGCTGAACAGTACAGTCTTGAGCGTACTCTGCTCAAGCTGAGGTAATTATAAATATCTCCACAGAAGGAAAACATTATTTTGGAACAAAAACAGAGAGATCCTTCTGGAAGTGCTTTGTCTTGACAGCATAGAACTGAAGTACTTTCCAGCTGGAAGATACTGTCCATTATTAATGCAAGTATATGGTGCATTGCAGTGAGGATTCTAACCATGCTCAGCCCAACATCATCTCCAAAGCTTCCTGCTTGACTTGAAAGGTTGATTTGTCATGGAAGATGCAGGTATGGGACTTTGTGAGTGAAATTTGCCGTCCTACAGGCTGGTGCACTGGGCAGAACTTGACTGCAGTGAGTTGAAATAACATATTCCATTGTTTTATACTAATGTAGAACACCACTTAGGCCCTCTTCCAAGTATTGGGGTGCATAGAAATGTTGTTAATCAAAAAAATTAATATAGTAATATATAATAATATATGCACTATGCTACCTATGACTGGGGATGCAGGTGGCGCTGTGTGTTAAACCACAGAGCCCAGGACTTGCTTGTCAGAAGGTTGGCGGTTCGAATCCCTGCAACAGGGTGAGCTCCCGTTGCTCAGTCCCTGCTCCTGCCAACCTAGCACATCAAAGTGCAAATAGATAAATAGGTACCGCTCTGGCGTTTCCGTGCGCTGCTCTGGTTCGCCAGAAGCGGCTTAGTCATGCTGGCCACATGACCCAGAAGCTGTATGCCGGCTCCCTAGGCCAGTAAAGCGAGATGAGCGCCGCAACCCCAGAGTTGGTCATGGCTGGACCTAATGGTCAGGGGTCCCCTTTACCTTACCTATGACTATCTGCTTTCCAGGAAACAAAGTTCCTATTGCCTATGGCATGGACTAGAGAAACTTTTTTCAGCCAGAAGGCCACGTTCCCTTCTGGGCAAACTTACAGGAGTCAAAGGCAAAATCAGACAGAGCAATGAATTCAAATATCACCTTTGTACTGCAGGCTAGCTTCCACACATACACACAGTTCTCTTTATCCTCCATTCAAGAAAGCAAGAGTTTGAGAGCACATCCCAGCCAGGCAACAAACAAACAAGAAAACCTCAAGGAGAGTGCAAAGCAGAGCCAGGAGGGACTGTGCCTGGGATGGGTGCATGTCCTGGGGCTGGATAAAGGGGCTTGGAGGGCCATATGCAGCATCTGGACCTGAGGCTCCCCCTTGCTTGTGGGTGTTGTGCCTTAGGCTAGAACCTTGTGCTCATGAATAAACATGCATTGGATGGGTTGCATGCTATGCAACAAATGACATCTAGCGCAACAAAAAACTACACAACGAAGATTGAAGAAGGGGTCCTCAGAGAAGACTGACGGAGCGGAGAAACAGAAATACCTGAGAGCAAATTTACATTTCATTTGCAGACTGCAGGAGGTTAACACAAACTTAGAATAAACATACCATACTCAAAGCACTACTACTTAATCTACCTCGTGAGGTGGAAATGCAGCTTCATAAGTTCCGTTGTTGAGTAATCTGTTAATGCCTAGGGAATGAAGAAGAAGACAATAACACAACTTAGAAATCAGGTTCCTTAACACAAGTGCTAACATCCAAGTGCTGCTCCAAAATGTGGATTTTGTTAACGTTATTTCTGCATTACATTTGTGATATTTTTAGCTGGCTGTAAACCACATAGAGATTTTCTTTGAAATATGAAGTAGTATATAAATTTCCTTGTTAAGAATATTTTCTGGCTTTTGTTCATGTTGCCACACATGCCCAGCCCCCCCCCCATTTTTCTGTCTGCTTCTTCTTTTTTTCTAGATAGGTTCAGGGGCGGCGGAGGGGTGGCGGGGGCCCTGGGTGTCACCACTGAGGGGGTTGACAAAATGCCGGGTGGCACTCACAGCGGGGCCTGCAGCGTGCCTGAGCCATGCATCTCTCCTGGGAGTGACATGGTGGCTTGGGTGCCCACAGGCTCCGCGCTGCCCCAAACGGTCTGCCCCCCCCCAGCTGTAGGATGGCTGAGTGGGAGGAGGCCAACTCCTCAGAGGCCCCACAAAGTGTCCTGCCCCGGCTCGCCCCGCAGGCAGCTGGCCCCACCCCTGCAGGTGACTGGATGTGCCCTCATGGTTGGCTGGCCCCACCCCTGGGTGTAGGGCACACGTGCCACCCCTGGCGCCCGATTGGCTTCCACAGACACACACACACACACACACACACACACACAAACACACACACCAATCTTGATGCCATCACACAAAGGCCTCAAGTGGGCCTACTGCACTGTAATATCTTCAATGCACACTTGTGTATATGTTTCAGGTGTGTGTTTTTGCATCGTACAAAAAGGGAATCCTGATGTGACAGTGTGGTGGATTCCGTGTTCTTCTTTGGCTGGTTGCCAACAGGTCAATCCAGACAGATTTTTACATTTAAAAGTAAATGTCCAAGGTGTGGGGGGTTTTTTGTGAGGGGCAGGCTTGGGCTGCTCTGCTTGCCATGGCTTATTTCCCTGGCTCTGGCTAGCAGCAGCTCCGACTACCTCTTTTTTTGCTCTTCAAAATATGGCAACCCTAATTCTAGTTCTCCTTAACCTGAAACGATGAACCAATTCAAAAATCATTATATGCAAGGCTAATGGTGTTTCAAGTCCAGTCAGCAAGTTTCTCCAAGCAGATAAAAGCTCTTTGCTCTTCTGCTTCTCATCTGGTCATTTGCTAATATGGTTACTGTCAAAAGCTATGAGGCATGGATCAGTTTGCTGCTTGTTGGACTCAAGTCTGAGTTTCAAAGTCCTAGATTAAAAAGTGCTGCTCACAATAAACATGCAGCTCCTACACTGGGGCAGCGGATGCTGTCCTTTACATCCCCCAATGCTCACTTTATAAGGATCCCCACGGAACCCCCACAGCTTTAGTTGCAGGAGGAACTTTGTTTCCCCCAGTAAGTTGATATACTATTTCCAGTTTCATAATGAAAGTGATGTTGCTTGGTTTGTTTCTTTATTTGTGCTGGCATCTAGGAAAATAAGAACTTGTGGCACAACTGAACGTTTTGGGGGAGGTTTGTCCTCTGTTTTGTTATGGCTGATAAGCGAAACAACTACAGTCTTTGTGTCCCTAACTAAATACATTATTTGCATGCCTAATCAAAAATAAATTCCAAAATAATTATAGTGGGATGGCTATGAAGAAGACTGAGTGCAGGATGAGGAAATTAAAAGAACTGGATGTAGATACCTTGCACAAGTATACAGGTAAGGGCCTCTTCACAAGTGCAAAACACCTTTGGATTCAAGCCTTTATTAACAATCTTTGTCAAATTGACAACTATTGTTAGTTTTCTGTGAACTTCTAGGGTTGCCATACGTCTGGAAATTCCTGGACATACCTGGAATACGGCAGTTGGAAGCAGCATCTGGGCAGAAATCGGTAAAATGTCCGGGAAAATCTGGATGTGTGGCAACCCATGTTGGCAGTGTCTTTTTTTGCTGATTTTCCTTTAAAAAATAGCTGAATTTTGAATTTGTCCCCTCCTCCAAAGCTCAACAACTATTCGAAATATGGTAACCCTATATGAAGAATCTTAGGGATGCCTCTTCCTCCAGGAGGAATTCAAGTGAATTCCAAAGCTTTAGGTTTGTGTTTTAATGTTGATTAAGGGACTCTGCTGTCTTAGCACAACAAATCTGCTTTTTAGAAAGAATTAGGTTGGATCTAGACACATCAAAGAAGCTTTTCCATTTAAAGCATTGTAAATTTAAACAGGGAAAACAGGTAGAGAAAAACGGGACTGCACATCGCCATCTGGTGGCACAATGTTATATGGCACATAAAGGTAAAGGTAAAGGTACCCCTGCCCATACGGGCCAGTCTTGACAGACTCTGGGGTTGTGCGCCCATCTCACTTAAGAGGCCAGGGGCCAGCGCTGTCCGGAGACACTTCCGGGTCACGTGGCCAGCATGACATCGCTGCTCTGGCGAGCCAGAGCCGCACACGGAAACGCCGTTTACCTTCCCGCTGGTAAGCGGTCCCTATTTATCTACTTGCACCGGGAGGTGCTTTCGAACTGCTAGGTTGGCAGGCGCTGGGACCAAGCAGCGGGAGCGCACCCCGCCGCAGGGATTCGAACCGCCGACCTTTCGATCGGCAAGTCCTAGGCGCTGAGGCTTTAACCCACAGCGCCACCTGCGTCCTTATATGGCACATACAATGCATATAAATCACTTTTTCTTTACATGGTTTGGATAGTGATGGGGAAATGTATTGAAAAATACGGGATGACTGACAGACTAATTAATGGAAACGAATGTAAACACCGTGCAAGCAAATGAGAATGAATGCTTATTGTCCTGTAACAAACAAATCAGAAGAAATGTGCAATAAATGCTGGATATAATCTAACATCTGCGTAAGCATTGTGCAAGCATAATTGGACAAATGCTTAAGAAAATGGTCATCTGGAGGGTCCCCAGGTGAAAATTCCATGATGTCTTCTCCAACTGGATGTTATCTATATTTTAGTTTAGATATTCACTCAGTAATTTTGGCTGGCAGAGCATATGTTGCTAACAACAAGCAGTCTTAATACCCAAGTGGAATTATACCCATTTTTGATTTCCCATCTTCATACTTCGTTCTCTGCAGCATATGGTGTACTATTCTACTTCTCGTGGAGTTGCTGAAGAAACTGTCCTTGTTGTTTATTGTAAAACTGTTGAAGAGATAGTTGATGTTGATTAATTTTCAAAGCAACTGTCAAAATATCACCATACAATATATCTCACAACGAATGAAATAGCTCCACACATTAAATACAAGCATGGGTACCTGAGCCTTTGATTTTCTGCCATTCAAACGTCTGTCAGTAAACTTCCTTTGCCTTTTGGGTTCACCTGCTGTCCTGTTTCCACAGCAGTTGCCCTTACTAATATTACTCCCCAGCTAGGTTTCCCTTCTGCTGTTGCAGCATGCACTTCTTGTGCCAGAAACCTTTGCCTCCCTGGAATGGTTTGGATACCATACCTTTGCCTCCCTGGAATGGTTTGGATACCATATAGTCAGTGATGCCCTTTCCATCCCATGATTTTCAATGTGGTTCAGAACCTAAGCTTAGGCTGCAATCTTATACCCACTTACCTGGTATTAAGACCCACTGAATTCAGTGGGACTTACCAGTACTTCTGAATAGACACAATTAACATGTTTCTTAAAAAGGCCATGTATTAAGATCTTATTTATATCACTTGAATTGTTCAACTTGTAGTTCGGCCTAGTTAAATCAATACTGAAAAGCAAATCCATGAGTGTCAGGTGACTTCAAATGTTCAAGGATCTCATTGCCCCACTTAAAATGTGAGCAACTAAAACCTAAAACATTTTAATTTCTGCAAGTAGTGTAATTCAAGCAATCTTCAAGCTGGTTCTGAGACAATGGCCTTTTCGAATAAGCTTCCAAAACTTTATGTACACAAAACACTATAGGGTATTTTGCTGACCTGCTAATGTCCAATTGGATGGCCCTGCACCAGTGAGATTTCCCTCTTGGGTCATAAAATTCATGAATATGAGATTTATGGTTTTAATCAGGAACATTCAATTGTGATTCTGCTTTATGAAACAAAAATGTAGCACTTGTGATTCTGGCCCTTAGGATTTCAGAGTAGCTCATACATTTTGAATTTAGTATTGTTGCTCTGAGAATACTGCAAAATTACCCTGGAGAAAAGAAAGCCAGTCCAGGGGATGGCACTGGTGCCTGACCCTACATTGCTAAAGGCTTATCGCTAGAAGATATCACTGAATATAGATGACAGAATTTTTAGAATGTAAATACCATTCAGTTTTGACATCAGCCATCTGTTAATGATGATTGATGCTATGTCACCTGCTGCGGAAAAGTGAAATATTAATCAGGGTGCCTTATGAATATATACATATGGGTCCCCCACTTACTGATGTATGCGTGCGCGACTGAAGGGCGCCGTATAGCAATCTGTTTCTTCCAGGTCAGGAAGTGCTTCTTTGTCAAGTTTCATTGGATTTCTGGGCAACCAGCTCTTCAGTTCTCTCATATTCCTCTGCAAACTGGAACATTTGGGGGAAAATTACTTCAATCTCTTGCATGCATTTTGCCTAGAGATTTCGCTACATGCTACCCAGCAATGGGAGGGTTGTACTAGAATGGAAAACAAAGAAGATGAAGCCACGTTCTTTATAATGTCCTCCTCTTCAAAATGAAGAAAAATAGCTGCATAACCAGGGGATTAAAAAAAGTATTATAAGTGGCACTGCCAACACTAGGAACATAGGAAGCTGCCTTGTAGCAAGTCAGACCTTTGAGTCCATCTAACTCACTACTGTCTACACTGACTGGCAGTGGCTGTCCAGGGTTTCGGGCAGGAGTCTCTCCCAAACCTACCTAGATATGCTGGGGATTCAACATGAGATGCATGTGCTTGCAAGGCAAATGCTCTACCAGTGATGTGTGTTGCTTCCCCTTGCTCTGGTTGGGGGAAAATGGAATGGAATGGCCCACATGAATGGATTTAGAGAGGAGATAAGGAACCTCTTCCAGCCCCTGATGTTTTTTCCACTCACAATTCCCTTCTGTGCCAGTCAGCAAATTCAATGGTCAGAGAGTTTGGGAATTGTAGTCCAGCAATATCTGGAGGTTCAGAGCTCCCCACACATAACTCATGGGTTGCCATTTAGTCTGAGGTGAAATATACAATGAGGCCTCACAAATATAATAGCTGTGTTTCCCTTATACCTGTTCACTAAACATCCCGCTCCAACCTGTATTCGTAAGCTGCAATAGAATTAATATGTAGGGCCTGTGACAAAAACATTGTAGCATTTTACATTCTTTGACTCTATTTGGTTTGTTAGTGAGATGTCTCTCCACAAGACAGGACATTAGACTAGATCTATCTGGGCTCTTCTTATGGTATTTATTTGAATTATTTCTAGGCCACCTGTTGACCAAAGTCTCTCCTGGGTGGTTTACAAAAATCAATAAAATATACAAATGCAATGCATAAAACAATCTCCAAATATTGTTCTTCTGTTGAGGGCCAAATTACAGGCCTCTTGAAGTGTAATGAAGAGGAACCACAGGTTTGGCCTGCCCTTGTCACCACAGAGCTCCATCAGATGCCCTCATGTTCAGCTGTTGCTGCTGTTTCTGATGTGGAGATGCACTGTGGGTGTTGAAAGATAAGAGCATCTAGAACAGTGGCCCATCTAGTCCAGCATCTTATTCCAACAGTGGACAATCAGGAACCGATGGGAAACCTGCAAACATGACCTGAGCTCAAGCCCTCTCTCCTCCTGTGGTTTCCAGCAACTAGTATCCAAAAGCATTGCCATCTCTGACTGTGGAGGCAGAGCATAGCTATTGTGGTGAGTAGCCAGTAATAATCTTATTCTCCTTGAATCTGTCTAATTCTCTTTTAAAGCCATCCAAGTTAGTGGCCCTCACTGCCTCCTGTGGGAGTGATTTCCATAGTTTAATTATGTGCTACACAGAAAAGTCATTTCATCTGTCCTGACTCTTTCAACATTCAGTTTTATTGGACGCCCACAAGTTATGAGAGAGAGGCAGAAAAACTTTTCTCTACCCACTACCTCCATGTCATGCATAATTTCCTCTCTTACTCACCTTTTCTCAGAACTAAAAACTCTCAAAATGCTGCAACCTTTCCTCAGAGTTGCTTCAGCCCCTCAATCATTTGGGTAGCCTTTTTTCAACTCTACAGTACAGCCAGCCCACAACTTACAAACATTTAACTCCTGCACATTCAGCTTTATGCACTTGGAAAATAAAAAATAAAATAAAATAAAGGGGGGGCATTCAGGAAGAAAGATTTGGGTAATCCCACCTGCTATTGAACCCAATATGTTTGGACTACATGCAAATTTGGCTTTAGGTGTCATCTCCAGAATGCACCCCCCATGTAAGTTGCAGGCTTACTGTATGCTTTTTTGAGGTAAGGCAAAGGCCAGAACAGTACATGGTATTCCAAATGCAGTCACACAATTTGGCAGTTTTATTTCCCATTCCTTTCTAATGATCCCCAGCATAGAATTTGCCTTTTTCTCAGCTGCTGCACACTCTGTTGACATCTTGTTGAATGCTACTTTTTTGATGTAGGTTGCTTATTTTACAGTTTTGTTTTATTATCACATTTACTATTGCATTAGATTGTTATAAGATGTACATTTTTTGTTTCTTCAGCTTATAAACTGCCTTGAGTATTGTAAGATAGAAAGACGGTATAGAAATGAAAAATGATGGTGATGATGAACTTCATCAAGCTATCTTGTTCTTAGTCGCTGCAAGTTCAGACCCCATGACCATGTATGTGAAATTAAAATTTATTTATTTACTTTGCCCTGATGTGCAACACTATGCACTTGTTTACACTGAATTGCATTTCTGATCTAGTATCAGGAAAAAAGGGACGCGGGTGGCGCTGTGGGTAAAACCTCAGTGCCTAGGGCTTGCCGATCGCATGGTCGGCGGTTCGAATCCCCGCGGCTGGGTGAGCTCCCGCCTGCGGTCCCAGCTCCTGCCCACCTAGCAGTTCGAAAGCATCCTTAAGTGCAAGTAGATAAATAGGTACCGCTTTATAGCGGGAAGGTAAACGGTGTTTCCATGTGCTGCGCTGGTGCCGGCTCGCCAGAGCAGCTTCGTCACGCTGGCCACGTGACCCGGAAGTGTCTCCGGACAGTACTGGCCCCCGGCCTCTTAAGTGAGATGGGCGCACAACCCTAGAGTCGGACACGACTGGCCTGTACGGGCAGGGGTACCTTTACCTTTAACTTTATCAGGAAAAATGCATCCAAGATCAAAGTACTTGTTGCAGTCACCCAGCAGTGAGAACAATGTGCACAGAGTAAAGGGTGGGGAGAGGGGAGGGATCCATCTCTGTCAGGGAACATACGCACAGATACCTGCTTCTGCATATAACTTGCCCTCACTCTGTTGGTATTCAGTTCTGCAGTGTCTGAGTCTGCTGTTCGCTTGAACTCTAGACAGTGCTTTTTAACAGAATGGCTTATTCATCTTTATAAGGTATAACTGGCACATCAGTGCAACAAATAAACAGGTGACACTTCTTTGCTGTAATGGGCCATCACTCTTAATAAATTCACTGGGGGTAATGAAAGAAATAATTTCAAATAATGAGGAGTACACCCCAGAAGCACTGAACCAGGCAAAATTTCCATTTAAATACAAAAGGAATGCAATCTTTCACTAAAATTCAATATCGGGTCCTGAAAGTGATCTTATTTGCATTGGTATAAGATGCAATCTACATATCATTAAAATCTTTTCCAAACCCGTATAAGGCTACATTGCACCCATAGATATTATTGCTCTCTGCATTGCATTTCAGACATTATTGCTCATTGCACCGTATGTTTACTGGTAGACTTTATTTCATAGAATGATTCAGGTATGAATGAATGAATGAATTCAGTTTAACCAGAAGGTCATAGCCATCATTTATATATAAAGAAAACAAAACATAAGAGACCAAAACATCCAATACTGCATGTATTGAAAATAAATATGACCAAGATAATTGAAATGTGTAAATGGTAACCATAACAACACACTGCATTAATGATTTAACAAAATTAACTCTTGTTTTGTTTGCACTGCTGAAAACTGGGCTACAAAATTTCATTATTTGTTTAGAAAGAAATGCAATGTTCTGTTTTACAAAAAACTTAGAAACCTTATGCAGCAAATGGGACATAGATGTTCTTTGGAACATACTCAATTAATTGTCTTGAGCCTTTGCCACTGAGGCTGCAATTCTGCAGACATTTATAATGTCTTATTGAATTCAATTGAACTTGCTCCCAAGTAGACTGGGTTAACCCCATTGAACTCTGCAGGGCTTACCTCTGAGTAGACAACAGAATTTTACTGTTAGTTCTATTCAGTTATTTTTAATAGGAGTGCCATTTTTTGAAAGAATAAGGAATTACAGAGAGCTGATGAGAAAAAAGTATTGGCAGATTTATTTATTATATCACATGGTTGAATGATTCTGTTGTATGTACTATGGTCTCCCTTTAGTAGACTAATAATTAATATTGTTAAATCTTTACCCAAAATAGGGGGTCTTATCTCTCCACAGGCAATGGGGCAACAGAATGAAATGCTGTGGGGAGGAATCATGAGGGTTGCCTCACTTTGTCTAATGTTAGGGCCAGCCCTGGCTGTGCCTTCCATCTTAATGGCAGAGCCACCCACAACATTAGTTTTAACAATGGGGCGGATGGGTGTTCCCATGGGAAAGGGGCACCCTGTCTGTCCCTCTGTCTTCCCAAAGATATATTTCTTTGCCTTCAGGCAGTGGAAGTAGGAAATTACACTTCTTGAGTGCCTTCAAAGGATTTGCACACGTTTGCTTGCACCCAGCCCCATGCCCTTTTGTAGCAAATTTAGGGGTGCATGAGTTTGCATTGCCATAGAATACAGGGCAAAAAATATTAAAAGCCCTGCTAGGTTCACAAAGTTACATACATGCTTCTCTTGATCAAGGCCTGTATTCTCAGGTATCTTGAATAGACAGCGGCGTAAATGAAACAACACACATTAACTTAACTTATAAACAAGAAGATTAGGGTGGGGTTTTTTTTATAAACAGAGCAATAGCAAAGTTAACATTTAAAATTAAATTAAAATTAAAAATTCTCATCAAATCCCTCTTCCCAGCTTTCACACCTGACTATTTAATGTATCAGTATTCATGCCTTTGCCAGCCACCACGGTTGAATCTTGTAAAGCACAGCTATTTTAGTCAAATTTGCAGTGAAAGTACAAGTTTTTATTCATTTATTTATTTTTACATTCATGGCTCACTCTTCCTCCCAAAGCAGCCCAGGGCAACAAAAACTGCATATATATATATATATATATATATATATATATATATATATATTTCTTTTTTAAAATGAAGTTAACATTTTAATAATGACATGCAAATGAGTACAAAAGGACACATGATAGGAAATGGTTGCATAATGTAAGTGAGTGGAATATGTTCCTGGTGTATAACATTCAGTATAAGAGGCTACTCATGTCAAATTAGGGATGTGGGTGGCGCTGTGGTCTAAACCACTGAACCTCTTGGGCTTGCTGATCAGAAGGTCGGCAGTTTGAATCCCCACAACGGGGTTAGCTCCTGTTGCTCGGTCCCAGCTCCTGCCAACCTAGCAGTTTGAAAGCATGCCAAAAAGTTCAAATAAGTACTGCTCCAGCAGGAAGTAAACAGCGTTTCCGTGCACTGCTCAGGGTCCTTTACCTTTTTTTAAAATGTCAAATTAGTCACTTTTAAGTCACTTCTCACATTTGCGTTTTAAAGTCAGGGTGCAATTTTTGCAAGTAGGATGTGTGTTACATATACAAATATCAGATGAGAATACCAATATTCACAACCTGAAGGGACGACCTTCCTAAACTCACTGACTAGAGATATAGTAAGAAAATAAGAAACAGCCCTGTGAGGGCAGAGGGTTGGTCCTGTTAGATATAATAGGAAAGAACCACAAGCATAGGCAAATCTTTACTGCCTCCCAAGATATCACAAGGAAAGCCCAATCGCCCATGCAGACTGATTTCACTAGTTTATGGCTAAAGTAATAAGATGGTTGTATGGAACACACATTCCAGATCAGCTGTAGTGAGCAGTAGGCTTCCACCATCCCCAAAAGCTGGTGGACATCTTTTCACTTGGTAAACAGTTCATGAATGTTGCCACAACAGTTAAGTCACATGAACTGGCCGTAAGATGAAACAAGGATACCTGGATTCTCTGGTGTGAAAGTGGTGGAAGGTTGGTTTCAAATTTGGTTGGCTTCTTTATGGTTAAGCCAATTTGGATTATCACTTCACAACGGTCTGTACAGGTTCACCTCAGGGCCAGGCTAGCCACACAACCAGCAGCCATTTTTGTCAAGATAAATTTGACACCACAAGATGCGGTAAGGACTTAACTTCATGGTGGGTAGGACTATCATTGGCTACTTAGGTATGATTACTATATGGTTCCTCCAAGATAAGAGATCTTGTGCCTCTGAATAGTAGTTTCTGGGGGTTATAAGCAGGAGAGTGGTTGGCCACGGTGACTGCAAAATACTGGACTAAGTAGGCCTTTGGTCTGATTCAGCAGGGCTTTTCTTATGTTCTAAAGTATGCTTCAGAAGTATTTATGCAAATTTATGCAAATATGCCAAATGGATTAATAGACTAAAACCTGTATGATTAACCAACCTTCTTTAATTGATCAGCCCTATTAATTTCACCCGGTGTTTACCTCTTACTTTTCCTTGACTGAGTTTAATATTGCCTCAATCCTTTTCTCCACAGAATATATTTTTTTAAAAAATGAATGTGAAAGCTTAAAATTCAGAAAGGGTAGCTTGAATATTTCAAAGGGGGCCAGGCCCCATGTGGCTGTGGCTCTGGAAATGAGAAAGGTCAAGGAGAATTTCATCTGACTGTGATTATCCTTTGGGAGTTCTGCCTCACACTGAGAATCAAGAGCTTTATAGAACAATGTTAACAAAAAGAAGCCACCAGCACACTTAGGCATTGTGATTTCATTACCTGTAAATTTGCCACCAGACAGCTCCATAGGAAACAAGCTAAACCATAATCAAGGTAAGTAATAGTTGTTAATACAACAGGAATATATCTCCATGTCTGGATGTTTGGAATGGATGGGGGAAACCCTATTACAATTCACATACCATACAAAGCAAACTATATTTTTATGTATCTATGCATATATTTGTAATGTATTTGATGCAAAGCAGGCATGTGCATGACTGGGGAGAGGAGATAAGCAGTTGTAAATTTACACAATAAAATATTTCAGCATGTTGCTATTGAATATTCAGATCTGGAGGATGATTTATCTAAAGATGTCTTGGGCTAATTGAGAAACAGACATCCAGGAAGGCTGCAGAGTGCAAAGCACCAGTAAGATGATTTCCAGAATGAAAGGAATGCTACTCACCTCAAAATTATGTAACCATTCATGAGAATTATGTAACCTGCAACCATACACAAGAATTTCACCCAATGTTTCCTGTGCCTTTGATCTTTTTGAATGCAATATCTTTTCTCATTAATCGATGGAAAATAGGAAGCACACACACAAAGAGAATTTTTCAGCACAGCACTAAACTCCATGTTTTGTGTACAGAAAAAGGTTCTTAGGCAGCAGGACTAAGAAAGATGGTGGGTTGGATCCTGAGAGCCATGGGCAGAAGGAAGCATCCTCTCCTTCCCCTGTTGAGCTTTCTGGAGAGTTGAGGCTCCTTCTTGAATGGTGTGGGAAGGGAAGGGGGCTGCTGGGGGAGGGATGAACTGGCCAAAATTGGATGGAGACATATTGCATGAGTGCTGCTCTGTTCACACCCAGTGTTTCCTCACAATTTTGGGGATCCCTGGGGAGGCTTTTCTGTCAGCATAGAGGGCTTCAGGGGTGTGTGTGTGTGTATTTGTGTGTGTGTGTGTGTGTGTGTGTGTGTGTACAGGAAAGTAATCTGCAAGATTCTGCACCATTCTCAGGATCTGACTCCATGATAGTGTCAAAATAGAGGGTTCCCAAAATCTCTTTCAGAGTCTTGGATGCCACCATCTTTTTGTAAGAATAATCACACTCCACCTTTTTTTCCTTTTTTTTTGTTTTTTAAAGCAACACCACCACATACACAAACAGCCAAGGTCTACTGCTGCCATTAACTTGTTTAAGGTCCTCTGTAATAAATTTACAACTGCTAGGATGGATTGGTTTTAAGCAGGGTGACTATCTGGCAAAATGAAAAGCTACATATCACCCACCAACCTGCCCATGGTTTTGCTCCTCCAGTCAGTGTAATAACATTTTTTCCTGTAAGAATAGCAGAAAAAATCTGAGAACAGTTGCATACAAAGGAGAAGGAAGAAGACTTAGGAAATAGACAATAGTGTTTTGTCACAAGCAGCTTTACAAAATAAAGGTGCAACAAATCACAGTTCCAAAGGCAATCAAATATCTTTAAAACCATTAACTTGGAAAACCTTGGCTAAAATTATAGTACATATCAATAGTATAGTTAGCTACTTTAAAGATTTAACATGCACTAAGAAGTTACAGCTTCAGAAAGCTCAGAGACTATGGATCTTTCCCCATTCATTTGCACACTGATTTCTTAATGTTATTGTCATTATATCAGCTGATATTTTGCACACAACTGTGGACAGCAGATGGCTGTATGAAGGAACTGGAATGGATTGCTTTTCTATTTCAATATTTTTTTGCTACCCTTAAATGACTACAGTAATGCCTGAGTTTGTTTTTTGTTTTTTTGTTTTTAAAAAGTCATGCAATTATCTCTGCAATTTTCACTGAGGATATATATATATAGAGAGAGAGAGAGAGAGGAAGAGAGAAAGCTATTCATGAGGCACACTGTAAACACAAACTTCATAGTTTCTTCGTAATATTGGAATTCTGCCTTATTATTAATATTATTATTAATTATTAATATTATTATATTATATTATATTATATTATTATTATATTATTATTATTATATTATATTATAATTATTATAATTATTATTATAATAATTATTATTATTAATAGCTTTCTTTATACGCCCCCCCCCCCCCCGCATAGGATGGAAGGATGGACAAAGTGTAGCAGAATTCAAACCATAGATTTTATTTAGACCAAATCACACTTAAAAATAAGCACTTACAAAAATGACAGGTGGATTTCATCCAATATGTTTTTCATAGAATAAACTGATTGAAATTAATGACTAACTTCAGCCAATTAATTGAAGTTGGTCTTATCTGAGTACAACCAAGTTGGATAGCCTAATATGTATTTTTAATTTAATTATGTTTTAACTGGGGGCTTTTAAAACTTTTTATTTTGTGCGATTTTATACTGTTTTGCTGTGGTATTGATTCTTTATTATGTCGATCAGTTATTTTCTATTTGGATTTCATTGCTTGCTACCTTATGTGGCTTTTTTAAAAAAAATCTAAAGATGGAATATAAATGTAACAGGCAGAGGGACGGTGAATCATATAAGAGTATATGGAACTCAGAACTGAAGAAAGGACAATTTATCCATTTTACCATGTCTGGGCTCTCATCTAACTTAAACTCTGTGGTCAGACCAGCTGCCAGTGCTGAAGACTGATGCCCTAGTCTGTGAGACCCATCTCTGCACAGCAGAGCTGAAAAGGGGGGGGGGCGGTGTTGTACATTTGGAAGGAAGAGACAGTACTACCTCTTCCTATCTTTCTTTTTGTCATCCTATGAGCCATTTATCAGCCAAGAACAGCAACTCAATCGTGCAACACTCTTCCCCAGAAATAAGCAGCTTTAATGGCAAGTGAAGCAAGGCAGACCATCTCTTCTTGACAAATAACATCTGCTCAGTTTAATTTAATCTGTATCCCAGTTCCCATCCTTCCTACAGAGAGTTCTCCAGTTTAGCTTGCAAAAGGCACTTGCATCTGTGCCATTTGCTGGCTTGGTCCATTGGACCAGGCTATCAAATTAGAGATAAGGAGATGGGCAAGGGCAACTAGCAATTCAGGTGGCCTGCAGCTGTCTGAACAATCTCAAGCTGACTTGGAAACCTGTTGCTTCTCAGCTCTGCTCCTGAATGAACTCCTTCCCTATCCCTGCTGGCGTAATGGCCATGGAAGCTGTCACACGAGTGGTGTAGAAAGAGGTGTGTGGTGGATGCAGTCTGCCCCGGGTGTCATCACTGAGAGGGGTGACAAAATGGCAAAAATATGAGGGGTTTTTTTTTAAAAAATGGGGGGGGCCCTCAATAAACTTTTTAGTTCAGTCAACAAACAACAAAACGCAGCTGGCACTGGGCGCCACACTGCAGGGGCCGGCACTTACCGTGGGGCCTGCAGCATGCCTGAGCCACACATCTCTCCTGGGAGTGATGTGGTGGCTTGGGCAGCTGCAGGCTCCACGCTGCCTGAAATGGCAGCATGGGGCTTGTGTCTGCCCACCGCCTCTCCCTCAGCTGCCCGACAGCTGAGGGGGAGGCGGCAGAGAGGCTTTGCACAGTGCACCCTGACCTGGTTTGCCCTGCCCCCATGGGGGCTCACTCTGCTCCCAGGTGCAGGGTGTGTGTGCCACCCAGGGCACCCGAGCAGCTAGCTACGCCGTTGTATCATACACAGTATTTTCCTTCTCAGATCCTATACTGATGTGAAGAAGGAGCTGAAGAAGCCATTCTGCAGGCACAACCGCTGTGTCACACTGTTATCTTCTCCCCCTGGCAATGTCCACACATCTGTCTGATGTGGGGAGGCCTTTGTGTGTAGCGTTCTATATGTGTAAGCTGCTGTATTGTTTTGAATTCTGAGTGTACAGGGAATTCAGATTGCATATAAGTCCATCTGCATAGGCCCTCATTCTTCAGCTGCTCAAGGCATGGATGTTAAGGAGTTGGGCCAGGAAATCAGGTGTGGGGGCGGCAGCATATCTTCAGCCCCTTCACATGAATAGGATAATGCTGGTCTGAATCATGGTTGCACAGATATAGTCACCAAAGGCTTTTGATGCACAAAGGTGGGAATAGCAGAAGGTTGGAAGAAAATAGGAGGGAAAAAGGAGGAAGGAAGAAGAAGCAGAAGCAGGCAACTGTAGCAAGATCAACAGCAAGGAGGGAGAATCAGAAGTAGCAGGAAGTCATTGTTCTAACCTGATTTAAATGCAGCATTTTTATATTGTTGTAATGTGCCTTGGAATCTTATGGTGGATATGTTGGAAATCCATTAGCACAAACAAATAAACAAATCTCCCTACAGCTAATAGTCTCTTTGACGCTGTCAGGGACTCAGCGGGAGCGCAGGGAGGAGAGGAGATGGAGAGCGAGGGGGAGCAATCCGAGGGCAGCGTAGGAGAATATGACAGCAGCCCGATGGATTCCATGAGCCTCTCCAGCGAGTCGGAGGATTCGCAGAGGGGGGCGCCGATGGGCAGGGCAAGGGGCGACCCGGGGGGGACGCCCCAGAAGCGGGGGGCCAGCGGGGACTCCCAGAGCAGCAGTTGCAAATCAGGACCAGCTTCCCCACCAGAGCGTAGTGGGGGGGAGGAGTCCCAGGTGTCAGAGCCCACATATGCACCACCAGCGAGAGAAGATGAGTCAGGGTGGACCACGCCTCCATCGGAGAGCGAGTTAACGGTTAAGAGGAAAGTTGCAGGCTGGGCGCACGCGCCAAGTTCAAAGGTACAGGCGAGCGGCGCAGAAGGTAGCCCGGATAGGGAACCAGGTCCTAAAGCCCGCCGGAAGGAGGGGCAAGAATCGTCAGGGTCAGCGTCAGAGGAGTCCAGGAAGGATGAGACCCTAGCGGGCAGGAGGGCCCAGAGGAGAAAGGAATTTAGGAAGAGGTGGAGCAAAGCGAGAGTCTTAAACTGGTGTGGAGGGGGAGGAGACTCAGACAGGACTTCGCCGGTCTAAGGTCGGGACGTAGAGCTGCACGCTGCGGCTTTAAAATGGAG
Organism: Podarcis cretensis; assembly: GCF_951804945.1. Lineage (NCBI taxonomy): Eukaryota > Metazoa > Chordata > Lepidosauria > Squamata > Lacertidae > Podarcis > Podarcis cretensis. The sequence continues at coordinate 64,099,948 of NC_137170.1, read as the reverse complement.
ACTGAATCTCAATAAAGACTTTTGTACATAACTACAGCCTAGCGTTGGTCCTCTGTGAGCTGGGACCTGGAGGCAGCTCTGACAGTAAGTCCTGTCTCAAATTTCAAAGAACCTCGCAACGTGAGAGGACGCAGCGAGGGGCGAAGATTGGTGCTTCGCGAGCTCACAAAAGCAGCACAAGATGACTACAGAAGAACGACTGGCAGCTTTGCAAGAAGCCGTGGTACAACTTAACGCAGAAATACGAGCGGCAAGGAGGAGAGAAGAGGAATCAGATGCTGTCTGCAAGGATCTGCAAAACAGGTTGGAAATGTTGACTAAACAGGGGCCACCGGCAGCCAAATCAGAAGGGATCGGGCTCGGGAAGAGAGGGGGGAGCCTGGTGTCGCATTTCGATGGGAGTCTGCAGCAATATCCTAACTTCAGAGCAGACGTAGTTTTTGCGCTAAAGTTGCTGGAGAAGGACTTTAGAGATGAGCAGGAGAAAGTAGGCTTCATACTAACGCATCTCCATGGAGAAGCTAAAGCGTGGTTGCGCAATCTGTGGAGAGATAATGATCCAGCCCTCCAAAACGCAAAAGCCTTCATTAAGGCGATGGACGATTGTTTTTTATCGGAGATAGATGTAGATGTCGCTAGAAAAGAGATTCACGGTCTGAAACAAGGCAGAGCCACTGTAAGGCAATATCATTCCCGCTTTTTTGCATTGGTCAACGCGCTGGGATGGGAAAAGGACTCAGCGTCCGTCAGGGACCTGTTCTGGGAGGGGCTCAACGGGGCTGTGAAAGACGAAATCGCAAGGGGGGAGAGGCCACGGAGCACTCAAGAAGTGGTCCAGAAGGCGTTGACGATTGGTGTGCGGCTGGAAGAACGTCCCTGGAGCAAAGATGAAGGGCGTTGGGGACGCACGCCAGCAAGGGCACCTCCTTTCTTCCCCAGAGACTCAGCGCGCGCTCAATCCACGCCTCCACTGGGAGGGGGAGAGGAGCCGATGGAGATAGGTGGTGCCAAGGCTCAGTCAGCGACCAGAGCCCTCACACCAGGAGCAGCCAAGGTGAAGCCTCCTAGAGGGAACAGGAAGTGTTACATCTGCGAAAGTGCTCAGCATATGGCAAAAGAGTGCCCCCAGAGGCTCCACAAGCACAATGCAGCCTCAGCAAAAGTAACAGAAGCAGCTCAGCAGAGGGAACCGCAGCAGGGAAACGACGAAGTCTGGCTGGAAGCAGAGCCGCTGGGGCCCAGCCAGACGAATCAGTGAAGCAGTCCCCAGGAATCTTACAGCCCACAGACCCCCTCCCGCCCAAACCAGTGGTGCAGCTCACCGCAACACTCCAGCTTCCCAATGGGCTCACCATGGAAGTGCCTATTACCATTGACTCTGGTAGCAATGCAGACTTTATGGGGGTGGATTTCATCAAGCAACATAGCATAGCGCTCCTGCCTGCCACGATGCCCCTGAAAGTAGTGACAGTCGATGGAAGAGAATTGCTGGGGGGACAGGTGGTACAGCAAACGCCGCCAATGGTGATGCGCATTGGAAATCACCGCGAAGTCATCAGCTTCAACGTCACCCAACTGTCAGACACGCCCATAGTGTTGGGCATGAGCTGGTTGGACAGGCACAGCCCGGCATTGGCATGGTACCAGCGTAAATTGACCTTCTGCTCCTCCTACTGCGCAGAACATTGCATCATGACTAACCAGGAGGACGAGGGGCAAGAGGATGACCCACAGCTACAACTGGGCATGCTGCAAGCTGTACCCGACAAGTACAAGGCGTTTTTGGAGGTCTTCTGCGAGAAGGAAGCGGACAAGCTGCCTCCCCACAGACCCTACGACTGCAAGATTGACCTCCTGCCGGGGGCAACGCTGCCGACCGGAAAACTGTACTCCATGTCTGAAGACGAACTGCAAGAGCTCAGGGAGTTCATAGATCACAATTTGAAGCGGGGATTCATCCGAGAATCCAAAGCAGTGGGGGGCAGTCCTGTTTTCTTTGTGAAGAAAAAAGACACGCCCCAGAAGAGGCTTGTAGTTGATTTCAGAATTTTAAATTCGAAAACCAAGCCCACGGCTTTCCCGATGCCCAAGATCGACGACTTGCTCGCGACGGTGAGGAAGGGACGCATCTTCACCAAGCTGGATCTACGAGGGGCGTACAATCTTATACGCATGCGGGAGGGCGACGAGTGGAAGACGGCCATGTTCACGCCCTTGGGCACCTATGAGTATAGGGTTATGCCTTTCGGTTTACAAAATGGCTCCCACTGCTTCCAAGCCTTCATGCATCACGTGTTAGCGGGGCTCCTCTACAAGAAGTGCGTCTGCTTCCTGGACGACATTCTGATCTTCTCGGAATCGCAGGAGGCTCACGAGAGAGATGTCAAGGAAGTCCTGCAAAGACTACGGGAGCACAGGCTTTACGCCAAGCTGGAGAAATGCCAGTTCGACATGACGGAGGTGGATTTCCTGGGCTACAAGCTGTCCGACAAGGGAATCGCCATGGACAGCGCCAAGGTACGATCAGTACTGGACTGGAAGAGCCCGCGCAATCGGAAGGAGGTCCAGAGGTTTGTCGGCTTTGCTAACTTTTATCGCAAGTTCATCAAGGGTTTCGCTATGCAGACGGCGGCCATCACGGACACCCTCAGCTCCAAGAAGAAGAAGTTCATCTGGACGGACCAGGCGGAGCAGTCCTTTCAGAAACTCAAGCGTCTTTTCGCTTCCGAGGAACAACTGCTGCATGTGAACCCCAGCAAGCCCATGAGGGTGGAGACGGATGCCTCCGACAGAGCCGTGGGGGCAGTCCTGTTGCAGCGAGACCCGCAAGGGGATTGGAGGCCGTGTGCTTTCTACTCCAGGAAGCTCAGCAAGTCGGAGCAGAACTACACCATCTGGGACAGAGAGTTGCTGGCCATTCATGCAGCCTTCAAGGCGTGGCGGCACTTCCTCATCGGAGCCAAACACACGGTGCAAGTTCGCACGGACCATAAGAACCTGGAGTACTGGCGCACGGCGCGGTTCCTGAACCAGAGACACATCCGCTGGGCGGAGTTCTTTGCGGATTTCGACTTCAGGATAGAATATATCCCCGGAGACAACAACGTCATGGCTGATGCGCTATCCAGGAAGCCGCAGTATCTGGAGGAAGCAGCACCGGTAGCGGCCAAACACATTTTCGCACCCAAGGCGTGGGCATGCGCTTCTGCCACAATAGACCTGGAAGCGATACGGCGCGAGCTGCGAACAGATTCCTTCGCGCGCTCCAAGATGGAGGAGGTGCGCAGCGGCACGGCAAAGGACAACGAGTTCCAGATACGCGACGGACTGCTCCTCCGCAAGGGGGCCATCTACGTACCGGGAGATGAACTCCGCGCGACAGTACTGCAACAGCTACACGACGCACCCAGCGCCGGACATTTCGGCAAGGAAAAGACAGTGGAATTAGTAGCCAGAGACTTTTGGTGGCCCAAGATGCGGGGAGAAGTCGCGGAATACGTCACGAGGTGCGACACCTGCCAAAGGGCCAAGCCAGTACACAGACCGCCGGCGGGACTGTTAGAACCGCTACAGACCCCGTCCGAACCGTGGGAGAGGGTAGCCTTGGACTTTGTCACTGACCTGCCCAGCTCGAGGGGCAAAACAGCAGTACTCGTGGTAGTCGACATGTTCACCAAGATGGCGCACTTCATTCCTTGCGCGAAGGTGGCCACAGCGGAACAGACAGCCAAGCTGTTCATAGACCACGTGTTCAAGGTACACGGCCTGCCACGGTCTATCCTGTCTGACAGGGGGCGCCAGTTCATCTCGAGTTTCTGGCGGAAGCTGATGGGGATCCTGAACGTCAAGGTCAACCTAGCGTCGGCAAGACACCCGCAGACCAACGGACAAGCGGAGAGGGTCAACGCCGTCATGCAGCAGTACCTGAGATGTTACGCCAACCAGCAGCCCTCGACCTGGGTGGACTATCTGCCCCTGGCCGAGTTTGCCTACAACAACACACAACACGTGTCCACGGGGGTGACACCGTTTTTTGCCAACCACGGGCGACATCCCAGGACCTTCCCGGGCTTAGAGAAAGAGGGGGAGGGGGAGCCACAGGGAGCAGAGGCATTGGCAGAGGAGTTACAGGAGGTCCATGAACAGCTCCGTAGACAGTTAGACCTAGCAAAACACGTATACAAGATGCAAGCAGACAAACACAGAAGAGTGGGGGAGGACATACGGGTAGGGGACTGGGTCTGGTTAGCGGCCCAGGCAGTGCCGGCCAGATCCTTAGCTAAGAAGAAGCTAGGACACAAGCAGTTGGGCCCTTACCTAGTCGAGGCACAGATCAACCCAGTGGCTTTCCGTTTGACACTACCGGAGGGTTCCAGAACGCACCCGGTCTTTCATAGATCGGTGCTAACGCCCTACAAGGCACCTCACAGGTTTCAGGAGCCAGGAACAGCTCCCAGTCCGCTTAGAGATGCACCCATGACAGGGGGGTCGCCGAGGGAGGGGCCACTCAACGAGGTGACGGAGATTTTGGACTCGAGATGGGGGGAAGAGGGAGTCGAATATCTCATCGCAAGGGAAGGTGCCCCGGCCAGCGCCAACAGCTGGGTGCCGTACTATGCAGTGGAGGAGCACTACCTCAAAGACGAGTTCCACGCACTCTTCCCACACAGGCCCATGCCGGAGGATTATTTTGACGAATATCTTTTCACCCCCACACTCTCAGCCAGTACGTTTCAGGGGTTCTCCTCGGTTGAGGAGACGGTTCCAGAGACTACCTCACCGGAGGGGTCGGTCTCAGACTTGGGTGCGGAGCGCTCTTATTGGTGGGACACTCAACCCGAGGAGGAGTGGCGCAGGAGACTGCTCAGAGGGCCCTGGCACGCAGACTACCCAGAGGAAATGGGGGAACAAGGGGGCATGGACGGGTTGGGGGAGGATCCTGGTTTTGAGCACACCGGCAATGAGATGGAAGCGGAGGAGAGCGACGTCGATGTACCCGTCACGGCCTGGCAGCATGCCAGGGGTGAAGACCGGTATCCGGCATGCACCCCCACAGCATTGGAGCACCCGGAACCCACGCCAGAAGAGGGGGAGGGGGGAAGGGGGGGCTTCGAGGGGGGGGTGGATGTCAGGGACTCAGCGGGAGCGCAGGGAGGAGAGGAGATGGAGAGCGAGGGGGAGCAATCCGAGGGCAGCGTAGGAGAATATGACAGCAGCCCGATGGATTCCATGAGCCTCTCCAGCGAGTCGGAGGATTCGCAGAGGGGGGCGCCGATGGGCAGGGCAAGGGGCGACCTGGGGGGGACGCCCCAGAAGCGGGGGGCCAGCGGGGACTCCCAGAGCAGCAGTTGCAAATCAGGACCAGCTTCCCCACCAGAGCGTAGTGGGGGGGAGGAGTCCCAGGTGTCAGAGCCCACATATGCACCACCAGCGAGAGAAGATGAGTCAGGGTGGACCACGCCTCCATCGGAGAGCGAGTTAACGGTTAAGAGGAAAGTTGCAGGCTGGGCGCGCGCGCCAAGTTCAAAGGTACAGGCGAGCGGCGCAGAAGGTAGCCCGGATAGGGAACCAGGTCCTAAAGCCCGCCGGAAGGAGGGGCAAGAATCGTCAGGGTCAGCATCAGAGGAGTCCAGGAAGGATGAGACCCTAGCGGGCAGGAGGGCCCAGAGGAGAAAGGAATTTAGGAAGAGGTGGAGCAAAGCGAGAGTCTTAAACTGGTGTGGAGGGGGAGGAGACTCAGACAGGACTTCGCCGGTCTAAGGTCGGGACGTAGAGCTGCACGCTGCGGCTTTAAAATGGAGACTGAATCTCAATAAAGACTTTTGTACATAACTACAGCCTAGCGTTGGTCCTCTGTGAGCGGGGACCTGGAGGCAGCTCTGACAGACGCAAAGGCAACAAGTTGTTGTATTGTAAATGTCTAGTTTTCCATATGAGTCCTTTGTAAGAAGAAAAATAGCTACATGTTGGGAAATTCGCAGATAACACCATAGCACGGTCTTCATTTTGACTGCTGTCCTAAGGGGTGTTCAGATCACCCCCTCTGTGCAGACATCTAAGATGTGAAAGGGACGGTAGACCATGCCTGATAGCCTTGTTCCTGACATCCTGCACCCTGAGGGCAGCACCTCCAATGACCGTGCATTCAGGCTGACATTTGAAAGTGGATTGGGATTCTTGACTGTGTATAGGAGCCGACATGGATGAATCCTCCCAGGAGGTCAGAGTGGTGCACAGTTTCAAAACACCCTGGGAGAAAGACTAATCCAAGGTCTCACAGTGAGTTGCACAGGCTCTTAAGCGCGGACAGCTTTTAAAGCATAAAAGCTGCTGGATTAGTCACCAAAGTGTTACTTTTTGTGCTCTTCCATATGCATGAAACAGCTCACATTGTACTAAAAGTTCCTCGTAGATCAAAGCAGGAAAGACTTCTAAGAGCAAGTCCTGCATTCAAACACTTTCATTGTGAGTTTCCTTGTTTTACTTTTGTTCCCATTCTCCCATTGCTGAAGTAAATATGATAAAAATACCAAATTGCTTACAGGATTGCTGACGACCATTGCTGAAAATGATTTGCTGTCTTTTTTGAACTGATGGCTCATTTTCTGACAATTGGTCTAATCCATAACCCATTCAGTTCTGGAAGAATCACACTGAGTTTAATACTACTGCTCAGGAGTAAATGGGCTCTGGACTGCAGCCAATCTGCTTGAGTCAGCAGCTATAACTATCCTGCTTTGCTCCCTAGGGATTAAACTGGATTAAATGGGAGTAGGGTGAGGGGAAGCAGTTTGGGTTATTTAACTTTCAGAAGCTTGTAGCTAAAGAGAATTTTGCATGTGGTGATCCTAGAGGCCCGAATGAAAATGTGTCATCTTCCTCATTCGTCTGGTAGTGCAAAGTCATCAGATCCAAGGTGGAAACTTGAATTCAAGTTGTGCAGGCTTTATGTGAATCTATAATCATTGCAGGTGACAGAGGAATGTGGAAAACAGTCAGCTTGGCTTCTATTTCCTCTGCTGATGCCTTCAATGGGTGTAATGGGGGTTTCCATCATGGAGGAGGGAGTCCTCTGCCAATCCTAGCTCCCTCTTAGAATGCAGATAATGGATTCCTTAGTGTTTGATTTGTTGCCATAATAGGTAGGGCCTATTTTCTGTGGACATGGAAGGATAGAGAAAGAAGCAGAAAGTGGTGACTCGCTTTTGGTGCTGACCAGCTTGTTGACGCTCTAACATGTTGCAGATTCACAGCCCCACTGGGGTCCTTAAGTATGAAGAAGAGGCATATGTGTGAACAGCTGTACACTGGAGTAACTTTAAGAACTGGTGCCTGAACTTGGTTTTACCCTTCCTCTTTGTTTCCTTTTGTGTTGTGTTTTTCGGAGGTTCTAAGCCCGAGTGCAGGAAAGCCTTTTTGGCTGAACAGCAGAGTAGATAAATAAGTACTTAGGGCCCTTTCTCATTGTCGCCAAATTCACAGACTCTGAAGACGGGGCATGGTCAACAATCTTATCAGTTTTGAGATGTGTGTGGCCAGTGTTGCATGATTTCCTTACACACACACACAAACACACAGTGTAAGCATGGGGAAGAATGTCTGTACACCTTGTTTAGTATTAATTGCTACTGAAATTCATGGGAATTAAATTAGCCATGACAAACAACTAGACTAGCTCTATCTTACAATGCAATCTAGACTTCGCCCAGTTTTTAAAAATTGGTGGGCTGAGATCTTGCCATGTGTCTGAAAACTTGGAGTATTCACAGACTGGTCACCTATCCCAGCCACACACAAAGTTTCATTAGGTCAGTTATCAGAACAAATAATGATCTGAATCCACCTCTAGAGATCTAACAGTAGAAAGACTCTATTCCTAAAACTATGGATGTCCTTGCAAATATTAATTAATATTTCATTTATGTTCCATCTTTCCTCCAAGGAGCTCGATGGTTTCTCCCTCCCCCTATTTCATCCTCAGAACAATCTTATGAGATAGGCTAAGAGACAGTGACAGGCCCAATGTCACTCAGTGAGCTTCATAACATTGCAGCTTAGAACCCCGGTCTACCAGGTTTTAGTCCTACACTCTAACCATTGCCACACCTTCTCTGAGTTAATAAAATAACTGTGATCACTGTAACTTTGCATGCAGTTGTATCGTATATTTCTAGAAAACAACCATATATTCAAGAAAACTTATGGAAGCACGACCGTAAAAATAATAATAATGGTAAAGCATATTTCATTAATACATGCATTAAAAAAACTGATTAAGTAAAAAAAAATTAAAATGAAATATTTTATATTACCGGAAAGGCATCCTGATGTTCATTCTTTCAGCGTATTTGCACAATGTATCCCAAGGACAATGAATTTTAACAAACATAATATCATGGTTTGTAACAGCTGGCTGAAAAAGTAAACAAATAAAATTGATTAATGTTCCATATCCAGGTGGGCACTGCCTTTTTGTCAAACTTGGCCTTGAAGTTTGATCCCTGTGGTTATGGAAATTTCAGCTTGCCATGCACTGCAGCTGGGACTAAACACAGCTGGCTGAAAGGAAGAGGTCAGCTGTCTTATCTAAGCCATCTTCAAGGATGAGGCCATTAGTGTCTTGAGAACAAGGCTCACCTGTGGATAGAGTACAGCCAGCCCTCTCTTAATGTGGGCAGATGTAACATATGAGCTGGACCCCTTCCAGAAATTCCTTTTGCAGTGCTTATGTTCTCCTGCCCCCCCACTGAATGTCTTCTGTGGGTTCCTAGCAATCCACTGTTCCACAGAAGTGGTTTTGATATCATGTGGAAGCTCAAATATAATGCGGATCTTAATGTGGAACTGAAAACAGAATAAACTGCCGTGTGAACACAGCCTCAGATGTGGGTCTTCTATTCAGAATAAGTCTCTGCAGAAAGGTGGAAAATGTAACATACCTCTCTTTCTAACATCAGTCCTTCTGCCCGAAGGTTCTTTTCAAAAGTGCTCCGTTTCTCTATTTGTGGACTGGACTTTTTATAGACCAAAATGTAATCAATACGTTTTTTGCCATCCTTGAAGAAGAGACCTGATGTTGCCAGGGCGCTCATGTCATTCTGAAAGAAAAACAAAGACAAAAAGTGGGGATGGAGTGGGGGGAGATGTTTAAACATAGTATCATAGTCCAGACGATTTTTTTAAAGGAATGCTATGGGCATGGATGAGTGACAAAGGGAGGCCTAGAAATTCACTTTGCCTAGATGGTAAAATTAAGCCCTGATTGCCGAACCTAGAATACTTTTTAAAAGTATGCTGCAGACAAAAACACACACAAATATATGGAATTTTGAGCGGGCACTGAAAACTCACAGAAAAAGGGGGTACTTTTACAGCATGATATAATTGTAGAGTTATTTGGTCCCAATCCCCACTCAATGCAGCATTTGCGATGCAGGGTGCAACCACAATTTCACTGATGGATTTTGACAATGGTGTAAACAAAGTAAAACCAAAAAGACTGCTCTGGCAGTGAGAGCTGGGAGAGAACTCACAGAAAACAGATGGGCTTTTTAGGGAATTGTCCAAGAATTTTTTTTATTATTATTACTATTACAAGTATGATTTTTTTTCTAAAAAGGTTTGCTGCAGCTCATTATGAAATGAACAAAAGAATCCTAAATATGCTTACTCTGAAATAAATCTGAGTTCCATAGTACTTACTCTTTTGTAAGTGTGCATAAGCTTGCAGCCCCATTTGTCTTTTGCATAGTGATACATACCCATTTCTGTTTTAACTAACAAGGGCCAGTGGCTGGAACAGTTTAGGTAGTAGCAGAAGGCACTCACTCCTCATTACTATTACAGAATAGAGCTGCCAAATATATTTAATAGCTGATGATGTCTCTTAATATATGCAAGTTCCTAGCAACAGGTCTATATTTTATGCCTAAGTGCATATCATGCAACAGCCTGGTCTCTACGCCATGCTCTCTAAAAGCTTATGAAACCAAAAGTCACAGTGCAGTTCAAGAATTGTCAAATATAAACACTAGAAACACTAATTTTAGTACTAGCTGCTGCTCAGGCTATGGGCACTGCAGTCCTAAGCATGTAAATTCCACTGGGAATTAATTCAGTGGGCCTTAACTCTTTGGCAAATGTGCAGAGAGCAGCCACCTCGATTTTACTTTTCCTGCCTACCCATTTTTAACTGTACAGTGGTGCCTCTGGTTGCGAACGGGATCCGTTCTGGAGCTCCGTTTGCAACCTGAAGAGAATGCAACCTGCGTCTGTGCACGCGCGGGTCGCAATTCGCCGCTTCTGCGCATGCGCGTGATGTCATTTTGCGTGTCTGCGCATGTGCGAGCGGCAAAACTCAGAAGTAACCCTTCCTGGTACTTCTGGGTTACCGCAGGACGCAACCTGAAAAGACGTAGCCTGAACCGAACGTAACAAGAGGTATGACTGTACATTACATCTCTTGGCCTAAACACTGAAACAACTCTTTGGTTTCTAAAAACCATGCATCTAAGAGGTGCTTGAAGAACACAGTTTGAAGAAGCTGAATGTTAGAAGATTTAGGACAGATGAAAGAAAGTACTTTATGCAGTGCAGAGCCAAATATTGGAGCTTGTTCCCCATGGAGGCAGTGATGGCCACAAACTTGGATGGTTGGTGGATTGGACAAATTCATGGAGGAAAGGGCTAGCAATTGCTACCAGACATGATGGCTGAGTTCTACCTCCGCAGTTGGAGACAGCAATGTTTCTGAATACCAGCTGCTGGAAACCATGAGAGAGAAGAGGGCTCTTGTGCTGATGTTCTGCTCCCTGGTTTCCCACAGGCATCTGGTTGGCCACTGTGAGAACAGAATGCTGGACTAGATAGGCCTGACCTAGCAGGCTAGTCTTATGTTCTTAAGGTCTTTGTGAATTTCTGTACAAACTTGACTTGATCCACACCTTCCAAATGAATGTTGCAAATGAAAACATAGTTATTATTCAGATTAAAAAATCAAGAAACATGCATATTGAGCGGGAATAAGTTTACATATACACATTTTATAGAAAAACTACATCCAGAAATAATGTCTTTCAATTTCATGCATATTTTTTTTCCTTGCAGATTAATGTGAAAATACGCCCATACAGATTTAGTTGTGTTTGTCACGCTCAGTTTTAGTGTTTATAGTTTATACTATTTTGGTACGTCACTTTGGGTCACTCCTGCTTCTGCTGCTACTACTAATAACAATAATGTTCACATGTTTCTAAGCTCTTCAGAAATATTCACTGCCCTTTGTATGAGGTATTAACAACAGCAAGTCACTGCAACTCTGTAGGGAAAATCAGTTTGAAATATATGAAGGATGGGCAAGGACACTGATTCAGCACCCATCGTATACAGCTGCTGCTGATATAACTCCTATAAAGCTTTACTGCAACTTCAGTTGGCCTTTGCACAGTAAAACACCAGGGAACATCAGGCACTATAAGCACCACTAATAAATAAATCCTCTTTCTTAAAACAGTGTCTGGCCTATGAATAAAGGAGAAGGGGGTTAGTGGCTCTCTCTCTTTTGCTTCAAACTTCATTTATATATTTCATATTAACTGCAATGTTGATGATACTGAGGTATATTCTACCTTAGCAGTCTGAAGTGAACAGCAGATTAGGAATTCATTGCACTTTTAAAACAGATTGCCATCTTGTTTCTTGATACCAGTAAGCTTTTTAAATATATACCTATCAGTATAACATGCATCCGTAGCTAAGGATTGTATCCATCCTCCATAAACAAAGAGTGCAGTAGAGCTGTTTAACAGCATACCCTCCACTGTTTTTCCAATGAAAATAGGAAATCCTATTCAACAACAATTTTCCTGTTTATACCCTGCTCATTTGACTGGGTTGGCCCAGCCACTCTGAGCGGCTTCCAATATATATAAAAACATAATAAAACATTAAACATTAAAAAACCTCCCTATATAGGGCTGCCTTCAGATGGCTTGAGGGTTGGATAACTCCACACCCTCCCACATTTCTCCAATGAAAACAAGGAGGTCTTACCATACCTTCCAACATTTCTCTGTTGAAAATAGGGACATCCTAAGGAAAGATGGGACATTCCAGGATCAAATCAGAAACTGGGATGGCTTCTGTAAATCTGGGACTGTCCCTGGAAAATTAGGACACTTTAAGGGACTGTAACAGTGAGTGTGGATGAAATATGGTAAAATTGTTTGTTTCACAAGTGGTGTACTCAGAGCTATGTTTTGGATTAGAGCAAGGCCAAAACTAAGAAACAAGTGGGACTGCCACTAAAATGTTTACTGCTTATGGTGACAGCCAGTTATGCCATCTTGTATGATACTTCATTATAGTTCATTATAGAAAGGTGATGTAATTGGGAATAGTACTATATCACCTGTATCAAGATCCACACTCAGGGAATGAGTTTGCCGTTAGCATATAGGATGCATCCTTAAATATGCATCAGTTGTAACTCTAAGGCTAGTCAGTGGTTCTTGTCCCCTGCTTTTCCTCATCTCCATCTTAGGGTTCCACTTTTCAGTTGTACTCCAAATGAACTATATCATATGGAACAATAAAATTTATTGAGCAATGTGGTGCATCAGTCCCCCCAAGGCTCCCATTAATAGCTAGCAATAAAAATAGTCATAATCTAAATAGAAAAGTATTCAAATGAGTTCAGTGAGAGGGATTTAAAAACAAGCCTAACTCTATGACAGCCATTTTAAACACACTAATTAGGATGTGAACCAGAAGCATCACATCCAGTGGGGCAGACCCACTGTGTTAGCTTCCCAGCAGCAAGGTTGGTACCACTTACTGGGAAGCAGAGGAACAAGGCAATGCAGAGGTTGGCAAAGTGTGGCCACACCAGTGAGTGTGGCAGATTGGCCTGTAAAGTTTAAGCTTCATTTATTTGCCCAGAGATATGAATCAGTATGTGATTCTTAAAGTAGCCTCATTTTCAGTGGTATCGTTCTCAAACGCTGACCATTGAATTGTTGGGCGGTAGAGGTATACTAAATTAAGTCATGCGATGGTTTTGTAAGTCACATTTATGTAAAGTGGTACCTTGGGTTACAGACGCTTCAGGTTACAGATGCTTCAGGTTACAGACTCCACTAACCCAGAAATAGTACCTCGGGTTAAGAACTTTGCTTCAGGATGAGAACAGAAATCGTGCTCCGGTGGCACAGCAGCAGCAGGAGGCCCCATTAGCTAAAGTGGTGCTTCAGGTTAAGAACAGTTTCAGGTTAAGAACGGACCTCCGGAACGAATTAAGTACTTAACCCGAGGTACCACTGTACTGCATAGTATCTTTGTAGATCTCTTTAGTCCCTCTGATGCATTGTAAGGCGTTTCTCTGCAGTACAGTAAATTTTAATTTGATTGGGTTAGAGGTTATTTGGAACAGAAGGCCATGACAGCCTCAAATAGCACAGCTGTCAACTCTTTCTCACAGCGAACCACCTCTGTTATGTGAACCTTTTCTTCTTCTATCTTTTTCATTTTGTAAATTTCCTTCTTTTCCTTCTTAAAGATGCCCTTCTCCAGCACTGTACCACACATCTCTCCCCCACCCTTTTAAGTGTATCACAATATACACTATTGCTGAAGCCCAGTTATTCCTGGCTGTTAGTTGAGGGTGAGATATTGTATGGCTGATGCTGAATCAAGGTAGCACAAGTGTTACATTAAGGGGAAACCAATGTATTTAGTCATTGGGAAAGGCCTTTATTTGGCTTCCAAAATGTCAACACTGCAGAACACTTGCTAACAAAAGGAATTGAATATAGTAAAATGTACACACCACCTGAACTAGCATGACATTTGCAGAATTCCTATTCTTTTTGTAAGAGGTAAGAGCAATGTCATTGCTGTTATAAAAATCAATCCTTTTTTGTTCCACACTCCTGATTGAACATTAATCCTAATAGAAAAGTTACATCCAATGCATAGTAAAAGAATGAAAGAAAAAATGACCAATATATCAAAGGTCCACTTCGTAGATAAGATTCCTACAGCTTTGATATGCCTTTAGCTCTTTATTGATCAAGTGGACTTTCTTGGATATGCTTCATGTCAGATAGGGGGGAAAATAGCAAGTGGCAGGGTTGTTGCAGCATCAGAGGTTCTCTTTATTATAACTTATTGATCCACATACCAGCATTCCTGTTATATGTGATAATGAACTCAATAACAGAATCTGCAACTGGTGTTCTCAGATAGCCTTTTAGCCTGTACTACCATGTAATCAAATGCAACATTAAATCCATTTTCCTGCTATATTTGAGCTATGCTAAGACATCAGTGGTTGGACAGCAGCCAGGTGTGTAATTTGTAAGTTTCATGCAAGGCACTAATTTGAAACAAAGGACGGACAGATATTGCCACCTGGGCGATTAATCAAAGTCTCTACAAACTGACTTCAGACTTCGCACTGCTGTCTGCAGTGTTCCAGACTGAAGGCGATATTCTAAATCATGCTTAATTTCTAAATCCCTAGGTACAGGACCTTCTGACCTAACTAATCCTGAGTTGCTGAAAACAGATGTGTGGCATACTGCTTGTCATGTTTCAGCAATGAGATGAATAAATGTGTTAATCTTTGGTAGACTATCAATTTGGGAGGAAAATCATAGAGAGCATGGTGTCAAAAGAGTTGTTTAGGAATATGTTTGCCTGTCATGCTTCAGGATCTGATCCTGCGTTTTGTGAGTGTTTTCTGCAGAACATTGGATGATTGGTGAATTGATTTGGTACTAAGGAAACCTCTGCAGCCTCTAGCTCAGTGGTTCTCAAACTTTTATCTGGGCCACACTTTCAAAATAAAAAAAATTGCTTATGCTGCATCAAATTTATTATTTATAAATTATATTATTTATAAATACATTGAAAAACAACTAGTATCACTTTATACTCCTGCTTCCATTTTGAAAAGATATCTATCCATATTCTGCAAATAAATATGTTTATACCATACTATAACGTTTAAATGTTTCTTGAATCTTCCCACCAAACTTGCTATTCTCTCCTGCCACGCCAGAGAAAGAGACAGATAGATATAGATACATTCTGCCCATATTCTCTTCATTCTCATTACTTTACTTGTTTCAGGGGCTGAGCATTTCTGCTTTATGATGCTGATTGCAGTTTTTTATTCAGTCCACGGGTCATTTAGAACTAGGAGACTGGCAAGTAGTGAATTTTCTAATCTATTCTTTGCACACTATCCTAATGATAGTAAACTATGCCATTTTACTAATAATAAAATGGACTGTGAATCTTGGAAACACATGAGCACGGGCTGAACAAAGATCAGCCTCAAAACCATGTACTATTTATCTTTGAACTTGGTCTCGGAATGGCCCATATTCTGATTATGACA
Source organism: Podarcis cretensis (assembly GCF_951804945.1). Taxonomy (NCBI): domain Eukaryota; kingdom Metazoa; phylum Chordata; class Lepidosauria; order Squamata; family Lacertidae; genus Podarcis; species Podarcis cretensis. The sequence goes on along the minus strand of NC_137170.1, from coordinate 64,084,545 downwards.
AGACCACGAGACAATATTTCACACATTTATATCAATATTTGGTATACTTACAAGGCAAATACCTAACATACTGCAAATCTAAAAGTGTTGCTATGTAATTGGTAAGGGCATGCATCAGCTCTGGGTAAGCTGGAGTGATTTGGGAAAGGTCCTCATATTCCTAAGTCAGATTGCACCATTAATAAGGTGTATTTAGTCAGATCAGGTGCTCTTTAACCTTCTGAAAAGCTCAGTGGTCTTCCCTGTTCAAAAAGTGCACAAAAAATGCACAAAAAATTGTATCCCCCACCACCCCTAGAAGCAAAATGAAGCTGACTGGGAAAATTCCCAGACTTAATAGATGAGGGAGGGTTTTTTTGTCTTGATGGACAGGTCTAGCTTTTATCCACAGTGAATTATTTTCCCAGGGTAAACAATCCCCAGACACAGTGTTGTGAGGGACTAAAAACTGTTTTTCATTTAATCTATACCTTCTACTATTTTCTCTATTGTATCCCTCCAAATCCACTGAGAGAGCAGAAGCCCACCCCTGTCAATGATCCTTTGGGTAACAATTTGTGTGTGACATTTTCACCTCTCTTTCCCCATGCATGTCAATGGAGAGTCTCCAAAATCTGAATCTCCAAAACTTGTGGGAGATGATGGAAGCCCACTACTGACCAAGAATCCTAAAGAGGTCCTTGGTGGAAAGTGACATATTCTGCACCCAAGTGTTTCTGGGGAAACCATGCTCTTCCCCCCAGAATCTAATTCGGTCATGAATAACTAGACTGGCTCTGAAACAGATTGGGCTGCTTCCAGAAGCTGCAGGTACAAGTCAGCACTTGGGGCTGGCGCACCTGCCTGATAATTGACAAAGGCATGGGTCTACCAAATGTTGCGAATTTATCCTTTTGAGAAAGAGAGAAAAGAGATGAAGCCTCCTGCTGCAATTGTCACAGCTGCTGCACAACTACTGAGGGTACTGGAGCCAACTCCAGGCTAGTATTTTAAATTCTAATATCCAGACTATTGGCAACATGGTGCCTGACATATGTTGATGGACTACAACTCCCATCATCCCTGATCATTGGCCATGCTGGCTGGTATTGAATGGGGGTTTTAGCCTGTCATCATCTGCACAGCACCACAGTGGCTGTATCAGTAACTTTAAAGTTCATCAAGTAATTGTAAAGCTCATCTTCTGCAGAACATTTATAAGCACTGGATTCAAGGGAATGATATATGTTTTACTTGAAGTCCTATAATAAAATGCCATGCAGCTAGCCAGCTGATGATAACTTTATCTCTGCCTTTCTTTCCCTTTCACCTCTTTTGTGGCACCAAATCACAACGCTCTCTGCTGTTATCTTAAATTGCTTTCAGAAGAACAGGCATTTTCAGCTGTAAATCTCAAATTCCCAGTTAATTCACAATTGACTTTGCTTCAGTAAGGCTTGTTACCTTGGAAATAGGATAATGCCTCATGCTAGTAGTATTAGTGTGAAGCTATGCTGGAAAATTCTGACAATAAGCAAAAAGCACAGAGGTCTTGTGTACCACACGTAGCAAGCAGAGCATAGCTATATGGTGGTACTATACTTTGTCAAGTGCTGGGTGCTGTTTTAGCATATGACACTGACAAAACAACTAGAAGCGACAAGATGGAACCATCTGTCTGCTTGTTAAGACTCACCGTTATATATAAATCAATGCACATTTTCCGGGCTAGATTTTCAGCATATGATAAACTGTAGATGAAGTCCAAAATATGCTTGAACTGTGGTTTGAATACAGGGTTGTTGTTCTTTTCCCCTAGGTTAACACCTGTTACTAAGTTCACTGGGACTGAGTGTAAGATTGTAATCTCCCACAGAGAAACATTTCTTTTATAATAAATATCCAGACAGCTTCATAAAATGCAGAGCAGGAAACATGATTGAAAACATGACTCATTTGATCAAATGAACAAATAACAACAATTCGATTATTTGTACCCCTCCCATTCGGGTTGCCCCAGCCACTCTGAGTGCCTTCCACCATATGTAAAAACTTCACCATCTTGACTTCAGTTACCACATTACTCCTTGTTTCAGACACTACCCTCTCCATAATACAGTTGAGCTTTGCCTGGTCCTTTGTAATGTTAACCGCTTCTCTTGTACTAGAAAACTATTTGACCCTGAGCATGCCTAAAAATGAATTGCAAACAAAAAATTATGACTCACTGCATGATGAACAAACTTTGCATAATCTTGGGTAGGCAATGAGAAAAACAAAAAGCCGGCAAACCATTCAACACAACTCTGTGCTAGCAAACCAGTAAGTCATTTCTCAAATTATACAGGGTGCAGTCCTTCAGTTTCTCTGAAGTCAATGAGGACACCCACAGGGACTTTAAAGGAGTGAGATTATAGTTACATTGACCCTTAAATTGCCTGTGTTAATACAGTTACTTAGACGATATTTCAGGGTTGTTTTTGATCAGACGTTTAAACAGAGATGCAAATCATATTCTACAGAGAAGTTACTCAGCTGCCGAACAAGCAGCAGCTCAGATACTACATTTCCCTTTAACTAGGAATTATCTTGCCCTAAAACAGAAACACTAAATTATGTATGTTACCTTTTTGTCCATGCTTGAAAGTGAGAGAGCAGCATTTGAAGGTAGAAGGTCTTCGTCAAGGTAGCCTTTTCCATGGAGCTGCTTCTCTGTAGCCTTCATAAAGCCAAATATTTCAGAATGCCGGAGAGAGCCTCTCACTGCTACAACTTTATAGAACTGTTGCTGTCTCAACCTTCTTGGTAATGTGAAATTGCTCCAGCGGGATTCATAAAAAGAACCCCTCAGAGGTTTCTCAAATTTGAGCACATAGTTCTATTATACAATGAGTGTCCAAAGACAACCCATTATTATCTTAAGTCATCATGCCCCCAGGCTTTCCTCGGGTAGGCTTGATTCACCACCTTGATATTCACTCACACATTACTTTATACTGGAAACAGAAAGGAGCTTGATTCAATAGTCCACACTGAGGCAACGTTCCCAGTGGTTTGTGTAGGAGTTTTGCTTTGTCAAAAAGAAAAAGGAAAAAAAAGAACCCTGCGTGACCGAACTCTAAATGCAATATTCACTCATCATCAGCACCAATATTTAAAGAACCACAACGCTCAAAGCCTTTCTGCATAGATTTTGATATCCTTCCCTGAAACAGTGAACATTTCATTTTCCACAATGCCATTTAAAGCCTTGTATCGGCTTCATAATTACACGGCGATTTATAACTTGTCCACGGTACCTTAAACCCATTAGCATAGTCATTTGCTTCAACAAGATCTGTTTTATTTTAATAGGGTTCTTACTAACCATTCTGAAAGTAATTTGCTACTAATGTACTTTAATATGCTTTTGAATCAATTATTAAAGCAGTTTGATCTACTGATCATTTAAGCAATAGCTATAAAATATCCACACACAAAGCGAGAGAGAGAGAAAATAATATTGTCAAGCACTTTTAACTGTTCTCCTTAGGCTACTCTGTGCTCACTCTGCTTTGAAGGAAAGTTGAAAAGTGGAGAAATATGGGGAAAGGAACCTTTCTGAATGTGCGTAGTCTCATTTCTAGGACCACACTAGCTGAGATGCAAACCAAGTGTTCTCCTCATCCACAAAATAAAACCAAAGTCCTAAATTAAAGAACCCAGCTAGAGATAATTGTTAGTAGAAGATGGTGGCAGCTTTATGGGCTTGGAATAGCATGACAGGGTACAGTAGTGCACAGGTTATAACACCCTATAAACAGATGCAGCAGGAGAGTTTTGCAAGTTTCAAGCTCCTTATTTTGGTGATTATGAACTTATTTTGACTTCTTGCCACTTTCATAGAATGGAACCAGTAGGGATGATAGAATGGTTCAGGCACGTGTGGAAAAGCTGGGTCAGCTTACTGCTTTCAAAGTATACCAATGATTTCTTTCTGGGTTGGAGGAGGAGTCAACTTTCATACCCAGCTTGAAATGATTGATGCCTTTAATTGTGATTGGGAGAGGTGGCAGATTTGAATACAGTGCACCTGCAACTAGTGCTCATGTTACATACGTGGATGGGGAAACATAAATAGATAAATGGAAAGAGGGAGAAACCAGACATTCCCTCTTTGAGACTGGACATCTCTATGCAACAGTGAGGGCCCCAACATCAACCCAGGCTCTGGCCACAGTTGTAGTGCTAAACTAGATGGCCACTGGTTAGTTATAGCAAGGGAATTATTTTGTTTCTGTGCTTTTTTTTACATGAGAAGTCTATCATGTTAAAGCTAAACCTCAAAAACCAGATTTGGGCTTCTGAAGAAAGATGGACTATCACTAGGATGGCTAAATTCAGATACTCTGAAAATCAGGCCACTTAAAGCAGGAATCTCCAGCTCATCATGCCTCTGAATTTAGTCCCTGTTATCACAGTAGGCTAATTCCCCTTCCCTCTTGCCATCTCACCTTTGTAAGGTAGTTTTCTTTGGCAGTCCAACCTCTTTCCATAGGAGGAACTGAAGATGCTACTTCAGCCAGTATGGAAGTGGGTCTGGTTGGCGAAACAGGAACAGAGTGCATAACCAGCCCACTCATTTATTTTAGTAAATTATTTTAATTGCTGAGGTTCAAATCTGGTGATGAGGGTCCCTGGTGATTTACCAGTGTGCATGTTTAACAATGGCTCTGAAAAACAGACTATTAAAAAACCTGCACATTTTAAAAATTGCCTGGTTGTTTAAATAAAAATTCCTGATTAAATAACAAGTGATAAATACATGAATAGCTGATGTCCCATATTCAGCTAGATCATCAACCAATGATAATGTCATTAACAGAAATTTGCAAGTGAAAACTGTACAAGCCCACTGATAATTGCATTTCAAGGCTATGACAAAGGAACATATTCTAGCTATTCTGCTCAGAGAAACATTAGTCTTAGTAATTCAGCTCTGAAAGCAAACTGATTAACAACAGGGTTCAGCACGTGATCTGTTCCTACACTGGTTTGACTTTCCAAAAGCAAAACGTAGGAGTCTTTGAAGCTCAAATGAAACAATTTTGCTTCTGTTCCACTGATGGGATAACATGATATCAGGTTTTTTTTGCCAGCTAGCTGCTCTATTAAGTCTAGCATTATATCCATAAGTAGAAGTAAAAATACTGGTAGTAAACCACTTTGTTCATAGACATAAACACAAGTGGACAGACATGGACACAATACTCACATTCTGTCTTTATTCTCTTTTTTATTTGAGCCTAGAAAGCACACCCCTTTCATTTGTTATATCTCCAGCACCCAAGTCTGTGACTGCCTAGACACAAGAAACCCCATCCTGCTTCTCAATACTCCAGAACTGCACACCTCTCCCCCTCCTTTGAGCTCTCCCACTCCCTTCTCTAAATTCATGAGGTGCTTGCTTGTATTTTCCTAGATCCTGGGATCACCATTCGTTCTTCTGCATTCAGCCTAAGCTTGAATCTACCCTATGCTCTTCTTAAGGCAACTATTAAGTATTTACACTTCCACATTTCTAATTTGTTCCTTTGTTTTTCTGTGAACTTTGCCTTTAAAGCGATTTTTTGTAGAAGAATCAACAAGCAAAAAGGAGCGCTCTGTTGTGGAGCCCATGCACTGCTATTCTTGGCTACTACCAACAAACAGTGGTTTTGGGGTAGATGTGGATGGGACAGATGAAGAGACCTTTCTGTCAGTTTGCATTTCTTGGTACAGAAAGTATTGATCTGATGTGTAGAGATCTTTCCTATTCTAATTAATTCAAGAGGGTTCTGGAAGCTTTGTGAAAGAAACTGGTGCAAGCTGGAAATTTCTATCTGACACATAAGTTTCTATTCTAGAAACAAGCAGAAGTTTCCTGGTGTTTGGGTTATTCCTTCAGAGAACTTGAGTACAGCTGGCTTAAACTGGAAGAGTTTAAGAGTTTTTTAAGAGTTTAAGAGTTTAAGCTTTAAGAAAGCTTAAACTCTTTCTGTCAAGGTCAAGCTGACTATAATAATAAGGCCAGAAGGAGCCTGGGCTTCACTTTCTATCTCTTTTTCCTTCTGGTGTGGTGTTCTGTATAAAGTATGCTTAGTGTTAAGGTTGTAGTCTTATTATAAGTTATTGTAAGTTAAAGTTAAGTCTGCTGCAACTGGATTTCTTATGGACAGTGCCAATCCTGAATGTATTTGATTTGTGACCATTATGCTCATTTGCCTTCAGTAGCTGTAAAGCTCTGCTGGATGAAATATTAATTGCCTCTGTTCTGGTGTTGTTGTTGTTGTTGTTTTTTTTTGGGGGGGGGGCGAATCCTGCAACGTGTTTAATTTTTTTCCTGCTAACTATACGTTGAAATCTGTTCTGGATCAATATGAGTAGAATTCTCGACACTTTCCTGCCAAGTGTTGATCAATGAGGAAGGTATGCACAGTTTACACAACTGCTATGCAAGGCCAGAACAGAAACCCATAGAATTCTGTGCAAGCTGATGAAAGCAGGTTCTTTTGTCCCATCTTGGTCACTGGAATACTGACAGTGGATATTGATAAAAGCACCACTATACATGGGCAATTTTTATTAATAAGTAGCGACCAGGGAGGAGTGTTTATCTCTTGCTCCATCCTTACATTTCCCCTTCAAAGTCTAACCTGTAAGTATTCATTTCTGCACAACTCTTACATTCCTGAAGTATTGTAACATACACACAAAACATGTTTTTTTTTCTTTCCCTAAACTATGACAAACCATCCAGCAATAATTTATGATTGATAGGTCTTGGGAAAGCAATTTTCCAATTTGTTCAAGTGAGTAATTTAACAACTGTGGCAGATAAATGAGAAGTGCACATGAAGTTAAACTTGTGGCATTCATCAAGTCGTGCCATTTCACTTTGGGTTCAGGATTCTACTCCCCATATTAACATCATTTGTGGCTGCATTTTCAGATTGCATTTGGTGGTGACTGGTTTTCCATCAAAAGGCTTTCCTCTCCCTGTGGTTCTCCTCTTAGCTGGTTCCTTCTTCCTGTAATCCAATTTCAGATGCTGAACAATTTTGCATTAAAGTCACTTAGCTGACGTGACGACTCATATCCCACTTAAACCAGTGGGTGTTGAAAGCATTCAAGGCACAGTGCGATAGTTAATTTGAACATCTAAAGAAATGAGCAAAGTGAGAATGGACGATTGGAACCTGCCTCAGGAGACTAATGGAGAAAAGTTACTCAGTCTGACTCAAAAGAATAAGAATAAGAGATGAATAAGGTAAGAGATGAAGTACTTAATAGTGGTAAGAAACTTTTCTTACCAACTTTTCATATACCACTGAAAGTAAATTTTTAATATTTCACATCAGAAAAAGGTATAGTACTTTCTCTCCTCCTTTTAGAAATAGTAGGTGGTATTCAACTAGCACATTCCATCAGCACAAGAATTTGAACTTGTTCACTCTAACGTCCCCTCTCCCTGTGCGTACCCTGCACCCTTCCCAAATCTGCTCCAGTGTTGAGGGAACCCTGAACAGATTTAGGGGGTGTAAAGTGGTGGGAAGAGCTCCATTCACAAGCAGAAATCTTTGCGCCGATGGGACGCATTAGTTAGATATCATTCCACTATTTCCTTTCATATAATACTCTAAAATGTTTAAATCACAATGTATGTTTTGGATTGAAATCCTGAACCAGAATATGCACAGCATAACCCTATTTGGCCAATGTTGAAAATCTATACTGATCAAGAGAAGCTGCTTTTAGATTTCACAGAATTGCAGAGTTGGAAGAGACCTTGAGAGTCATCTAGTCCAACCCTGTGTAATGCAGGAATCTCAACTAAAGCATCCATGACAGATGGTCCTCCAACTTCTGCTTAAAAACCTTCAGTTGAGAGTCAGTGAAGTACAGTAGTTAAGAGTGTCAGATGGATTTGGAAGCCCAGTAAAAATCTTACTTCAGCCCTCAGGCAAGTTTACAGGGCTGCCAAATGAAATTTTCTTGCGCTTGGGGCAAAAAAATGGTACTCAGCCTTACCTTCTTGCTCTGCATATCTATCTCCTTGTTCACCACTTTGAGTTGCCCAGCTACACTGCTAAAATCAGCATGTTTTGGTGAGAAGTAGGGGAAACTCTTATTTCCTCTACTTGTGCACCACTGTTACACTTACACTTCTGCTACTTGTGAGGTAAGTCTTTGAGGGATAACAGACTGGCTCAGAGGACAGTTGCTAGGGGGAAAGGGGGCTGTTAGGAATCGGCTGGTGCATCTCCCCAAATCCTTCAATTGGCTCAAAAATCATATTTGAGCTTTCCCAATTCTTTGAAGAGATATTTAAATAATTTCCAAGTAAATCGAATATGAGCTTGCCCATTTCTAGTAACCATGGATATTATTATTCCTAACAATGAATGAAAGTGTCCTGCAAGGCCTATGTAGGGGGGTAGGACAAGGTGAGGCAGGGGGCAGCCTAGATGCTAGGCAAGGCCTATGGGAACACAGAGCCCTGAATTTTCTTCAGCAAGGGACAAGAGGAAATTGAGACTATATATAGCAGTAGCAACATGTGTGGCCTGATTTTTAGCAGTACCTGTACTGCAAGATGCCACAATAATAATAGTAATAATAATAATAATAATAATAATAATAATAATAATAAATAATAATAATAATAATAATAATAATAATAATAATAATACCCTGCCCATCTGGCTGGGTTTCCCCAGCCACTCTGGGTGGCTTCCAACAAAAAATTAAAATACAATGGTCTGTTAAACATTAAAAGCTTCCGTAAAGAGGGCTGCCTTCAGATGTCTTCTAAAAGTCTGGTACAGTTGTACCTCGGGTTAAGTACTTAATTCGTTCCAGAGGTACGTTCTTAACCTGAAGCTGTTATTCCCGAAGCAAAGTTCTTAACCCGAGGTACTTTTTCTGGGTTAGCAGAGTCTGTAACCTGAAGCATATGTAACCCGAAGCATATGCAACCCGAGGTACCACTGTAGTTGTTTTTCTCTTTGACTCTACTTAAAGGGCACCAGCCTTCTACACTTATCTACTACTGTGATGGAGCTGGGGAGCCTGAGGTCCACCTGGGGTTTCTCTTAGTAAGAGAATGGCAGTGGCTGTGCCACATCTTTGGGCTGGCACTGCAGGTTCATCTCACAGCAGCAGTTCTCGGTCTGTCCCTGTGTGCCTTTTTCCTTCAGGTTTGGAGTCCTCCCCTTCATCACCCAATAAAGAGTAATCCTGGTTCCCAACATAATATAATATAATATAATATAATATAATATAATATAATATAATATAATAAAATAAAATAATAAAATGCACAATTCCACTATAAAAAATGGCACAGAAGAATGATGCCGGTAAATACAGTTCAGTCTTAACCAAATCTTCATTTTTAAAAGAAACCCAGTTATACTCCATACGTTTGTTCACACACTTGAACAAGAGGACAGCAGGCGTTTTTCTTAGGAGATACTAATCCATTGCCTTTAGCACCCCTGAAGGTTACGTAACCAGCACCCATTTACTCTGAGTTGAATAAATTGAAAACATACATGCCCACAGGTGATTCTATCACAGCAATTTGCGGTGATGGAAAATCATACCCAAAGTCCAATCTGCTGACACAGTAACACATCTTCCAAGAAGTCATTATGCAGCAGTCTGTCAAAGATCGGACAACTGCAAACGTTATAGGCCATGATGAATTGTGACATTGCTCTTGGCAATAAATAATCTCTAGTTTCAGCAGTTTATCACAAGTGTTTGGCATTTGATATTTAGGACTTTTTGCATCAGTAAATTCTGGATTCACCTGCAGGGGTTGTCAGTAGCAAAAGCCTATTGGAGACTATCCTTTTTTAACAAGCTTCTTTAAAGGAGATCTTTATCCTATTTTGGATTCAAAATTGTTTTCACACCTGAAGTTCTTTTTGTTTGCATATGGAAAGGTTTTTACACGTGGGATTTTTTAAAATTGTTTTAATTGTTTATGATTTTACTGTCAAATTGCTTTGAGATATTTTATGGGAAGAAATTCAGAAATGGAATCAAATAAATAAAATCCAAAGCCCAGCCTACACAGGTTCGGTTTATATTTCTGAACACTAGAGGATGACGGAAGGCTAGAAGAGTGGATCCTGTTAACAGTAAAGGAAGGGAAGATCGCCATGGCTAGTGGAAGAATCCTTTGGTGAGTGAACATAAGTGAATAACTGGAACCCAAGGTGAGGTAGTACAACTGATGGAGACTTTGAAGAGAGGGAGCAGGGAGCAGGTACTTGGCATGATTGTATGATTATGGAGTGAGGGCAATTAAAGAGCCAAAGAAACTCAAGGAACAAGCAATGAAATATATGCTACTTTACGAATACCGCAGAAAACCGCAGCATCAACATTGCTTCCTTGAAGTAGCATGTAGGAGTCATGTTGCTTTATCTCATTGGCTGCCCTTACCATTTTCATGGATATTATACTCAAAATCCTTACACAGTATTACAGTGCTGTAACTTAAATTACACCAATCTTTTGTGTAAGAGGTTTGAAAAGCTTTAATGCCCTGAGCTTGCCGCACTGCTGAAAAGTGTCCTGTGGAAGTCAATATGAAAGGGATTAAGAACTTCATCATTTGGCCCCAAGAGAAAGACTGGTAAATAACTCAGCAATGAATAATGAATCCCAGGTATCTGCCCTTTACAGAAAATTGGCCACTGCTGTTGAGGGCAGCAACCAAATAGTTTACATTAGCATGCAGACACCGTTCAGAGCTCATGAAACTTTTCATCTGAAAGAATCCAAGCTGCAGGAGTTACAGCCTTTCAGCAGAGCTTTACAACTGCAATGAAGCATCTGAAAGGTCTGTCAAGAAAGCTCACAGATTACAACAAACTTCCCTCTGTTTGTGACGCAAACTAAATACGACAATTAATCACGTATATGTTTTCCTCACAGGTTTTCTTTTTCTTTTCTTTTCTTGACAAATATATAAATTTAATCTAGAATATTTTAATTTAAAATTATAATTAACTGTGATATTGCAAGCTTAAACAAAGCACAATGTACTATTAATTTTAAAGAAAGAATGTTGTCCTGCCGAAGATGCAGAAAGTTACAGGTCTATAGCATTGGTTTTTAAATGCATTACAAGTGGACAAATTACATATGGCCACAATTATATGATTTCTATAAAACCATTCCATCTCAAACCTGACATTATCATGCCTTTTCTTTTCTTATTCAAATCTGAGGCAATGGGTTAGGGTTAGGCCATAGCAGCAAACTTCCCAGGTTTTTCCATTTTCCCACAGCATCTTCGTTGGAGGGTCAGGTGAAGGAAGGAAGAATCTGCTTAAGCCATTGTTGTTAGCAAAGTCACCACTTTCAAGCCACATTTCGCTTCATGGGGTAAAAGAAAAAAATGTTTCTTTTTCTTACTCAGAAGACCAATTTTGAATTAATAATAGGGCCAAAAGGGATGGAGATGTGCCACCCCTCTACCCATTGAGCATACCTTTAATGCAGACTCACACTTTTGAATAAAAACCAGTTTCAGAAAAAATATCCACACAGGCACAAGTAGTTTAACCCTGTACTGGAGAACTTTGCAGGTGGCAATGTGTCCCATCGTCCTGCAGCCAATCAGATCAGTGCTACCTGCCCACACTCTGATGAGGTCCAGGAAGTAAGGGACCACTATTCATGGCAAGGAGGCAAACACGAGAAAGAGGGTAAGAGGAGAGACTTCAGTCCTCTCACCATCCACAGCTATCCCCTTCCTCCTGATAGCTTAGCACATGCTGAGCCTCTCACCATCCAACAAGCCAGGTCCAGCAGCTGAGAACAGGGCTCCTACTAGCAAAATGGGGCTTTCCTCCTTCCCCAAATCTGCTCTGTAGGCTCAGAAGAACCCCAAGAACAGCACACAGAGGGGGAAAGGGGGGGTTTCCATCTGGCAAGCATAAATACTTGTGCTGACAGAATAATCAGAAGAGCTTGACACTGAATTCCTTCCCTACTTTTTCAGGCACACTTTCTTTCTTCACTTCAGCATAATAACCTAATACACTTTCAAATTTGACACAATCCTCAAATGCACCATAAACCTTCTGACAGACACGAATTCACTTTTCCCCATGCAATCTTTACATACATAAACTGAAGGTATTTGAAAATGGAAGGATCCATTGCTACAGCCATGCATGTTATCATTTAGGGACTTGTGCTTAATATCAGCTTGCCATATTTTATTTGTTACAATACAGATGATCCTTTATCTTAGAGGACCTTTTATTAATGGAATGGATTTTATGTCAGATTGATATCACAGGTGAAGAATTGGTTGCCTCAGGTAAGCAGATTGTGTTACTTCCAAACCAGGAAACTGTGTAACCTCAATGTTGACTCAGATATGTGTGATGTACAATCCATCACATCTTCTGGCCATGGGTCACTGACTAAACAAATCAAGATTATCTGTACCATGTAAAATCCTTGTCCCTTCTGTCTGTCTGTCCTTTCATGAAATAGCCCTGAAAATCTTAAACTGAGAAGACACTAAACAAACAATTATTGCACTGGTGAGAACATGACAACATCATGTTTAATCTATTCTGACATTTCATACTTGGAAGACTTCTCTTAGACTTTATCATCCTCATAGCTCTAGTATTACATTACAGTGGTCAATCCGTTTGTTTGTAATGGACCAACCTAATGCATGTTTAAAAGTGAACCATCCCGATAGCAGAAATAACAATACATTGCAAGAACTGTATCCTATAATTCATTACCTTCAATGATGACTTAGTCCGAGTCTCCGGTTTCTGTCTCGTAGGCGTATTTTTAATAAGCAGAGACTGATCTGTACGAGAATCATAATTCCCATGTTCTGAATCATCTGTATATGTGTCTTTTTCTCTTCCTATGTCTGAGAGGGGAAAAAATACCAAAAACAGATGGACTCATTTGATATGACTATGGAGACATTCTAGAAAAGCTACAAGAACAATTCCCATAATGATCCACCTTTCATTTCTCTGTCACATGTTCCCATCACCTTCCAGTGCCCTATTTGTAATGAAAAATCCAAGATTTACCATAAGCATTTTTTCTTTCCTTAGTTCTGAAGAGCTTTCAGAAGGGGAAGGGGTGAAGCATGGGGAGTTCAGTGTAGCATGGGCAACAGGAGCACTGAATTGGCTCTGCTGCCATACTAGCACTGCACTGAGCCTCACCCCTTGCCCTTGCCCACTCAGAAAATGGCAACTATGCTCAGATTGGGAAGCCAGGCACATAACACCACCCTGCTTGCCCTCCCTGCTGAATGCTGCTGAACAACTGGAGGATTCATATTCCATTCTCCATTCAGAGATGAATAATTCTCAGGTGCTCTGGCCATTAAATGAGGCCAAGAATGGGAGAACATCTTCAATAGCTATAGAAATTTTAAGGAGCTGCTTTGTTTTTTGCTTTGCTTTTTCAGCAAAGCACAGTGCTTGCAGGCCACAAAAGTAATAAACATTGAGCAAAGCCAAACATTGATTGTTTTGGAGAGAGTACTACAAACACTTTCTAAAAGCATGGTCAACACTTTTTGTTCGCTATTATTGCAATGCTTTGCCTGCCAATGCTTACAATAATGTATACAAAACTAAAAATATCTCACACAGGATTTCTTCAGGTTTTTTGTTTGTTTTACTATAGTATTCACATTTCTTCTGATAGATATTCACTACAAAAGACTATTATTTTTTAATAGCACCTATGCAGATAATAGTACATTGTGGTAAAAATGGGGTGCAATCTTCCATTATGGAATTTTACAATTCATGCAGCTCTGATTTCAAATTTGGTGACCGGGATGGTAGTTTCCCAGTTTTCTCCAAAGCTAAATATTTGGGAGACAACTTAGGGTGTAATGGCATGCACATTTACTTGGGAATGAATCCCATTGAACTCAGCGTTAATACATCTGAGTAAATATGCAAAAGGCAGAAGCGAAAAATCATATTTTTGCTTTAAAATCATGATTTTGTCAATTCAAAAATAGTTTGAAAACATAATAGGCATGATCTAGCCAAATTTAAGCTCTCCAGAGCCAGATCTAACATGTGCAAAATAAGCACTACTCAGAAACAAGTAGAGATAGGGCTGAAATTTATTCACTACACACTTAATTTGCACTCCCTACAGCAATATGCAGATTGAAACACGACTCTTTCAAATTTTGCAGTTTTCTGAATTTTGTGGTGCAGTTCTCCAACCAAAATTTGTGTACAAAAAAGCATATATGAAGGGAAAGTGTATACAGAGGGTTACATTCTGGGGATAGTGCACAAAGCCAAAATTGTGCATAGTAAAAATATATTGGGTCTAATGGTGGGTGATATTATTATTATTAATAATAATTGAAATTATATGCCACCCTATATCTTAGGACGGTTTACAGAATAAAATCAAAATATAAAACCACAAAATACATAATCATAACAAAATCTACCGAATAACCCCTCCCAAAACACCCTCACCTTTTAAAAGACCAAAGCCCCCCCTCCCCCAGGTGCCTGCTCCTTTTTTGCCACCTTTATTTTTTTAAAAAAATTGTTGCCAACCACATAAAGCTGAATGCACTCAAGTTAATATGTATAAGTTCTGAGTTACTTGTACACAGCCTGGATATTTGTGCATATACATAAATGCATTATTCTGTGGAAATTGCTTTTAAAAGAAGACAAGAAAAGACTGACAGAAATGCACAGAGAATGCATATACTTTTCCATGCAGACTTAAAAAATTATTCGTAAACTGATGTAGAACTGGAGCAAACTAAACTTAAGACCCAGCTGGGGGAGGGAGGGAGAGAGAGAGAGATTGACAACCAATCCCTATTGATTTTGATGGGTTGTTTTCAGACAATGCCTCAGATCCCAAAAGCAGCTTTTCATGGGTCACAAAATCTTCCACCTCCTCTTTTCCCAGTATCATACGATTAGGAACTCTGAATCCAAGCCAATATTTCTTAGGCCCTTGTTTTGTTAAGCAGTTGAACTACTATGTAATCTTTAGGGAAGTGAAACCCTTATCCCACTCTTAGAGATGATTTGAAATTCCCCACCCTCACCCTTAGCAAGCTTTGAATTTTTTTATGACTAATAAATGTGATGATTAAGCTGCAGAGATGAAAGCTGACTTTACAAGCAGCCTTGTGCATATACAAACACACACATTATTTGGGAGTAGATTTGTGAATCTTGTAAGTTTCATCTTCAGCCCATTCATTAAGCCAGTCTTCTAAGAAGACACCCTGGAATGATTACTTAATTCACATAGAATTCTAATGGTAGAATGGAATTTTTCACTAGGCTAGTTTCATCATTATCCTAGCGAAATAATGTATTGATTCTAAGTACTGGAACATCATTGTAAAGATACAAGATCAGCACAATTCTTTGTGGTGGACGGCAGGTCGAGGGCAGTAGTAGCCATTAATTTTCACACCTTCTGCATCTTTGCTGTCTGGAAAAGTAATTTGATTTCCACCGAGTCCCTTATTTCAATTACTCTTTCATGAATTAATTGTGTCTTAGATGACCACACACAACACTTCACTCCATCCAAATGATGCAGTATCATCATCTATAATTTAGTTTAACTTAGTACATAAGTAATATTTCATGACCAAGGTGAAATATTGAAGAAGACAGTTTTTTTATTTTTTATTTTTTGGAGTACCCAAATTCAAACTCACCGGCTGGCATGCAAGAGAACATGGCAGGCTATTAATATGCATGTGACACAGATGCTGGCAACTTCAGAATCCTAAAAATAGCACTAATGATCTCTGTGCCAAAGAGCTGGGAGTCCCTGAATCTACTAAAGGAATATATTCTACAATCTAGGATATTACAGTGGCAAGGAAGTTCTCAGATTCTATTGCAGAAGTTTCTGGTGTGCATTAAACCCATATTCACGGATGAATCTCACTGGTTCTTATTTACCAATTTTCAGACAAATTATGTTCTAGAAATAGCAGAACTTATAATCTCATCAGGAAACTAGCATTCCTATTTTGTTGGCTAATGTAGATATAACCAACTCCCAACTTGATTAGAATGGCCTCACATACTCTCACCCAGTTCTCCCTGGTTTGTAATAACTGTGGGATTCATATCTGCTTTAAATCCTGGTTACAAAATCTAATTATCTAATTACAGGCCTGGTAAATATTCTTAATGCTGATGTATTGCACATATAATGCTGTTGTTACAACAATTTGTGGAAGGCATGGCAGAATTCACTGGGAGTAGAGAAGGGAGCATTCAAATCCACAGCACATTTTTAAACTCTCAGCCATGGAGCAGTTACATTTGCACCATTACAGTGATCCTGGAGCCCACAAAAAAGAAATTTGAAAATTAAATTATAGCATATACAAAAAATCATTACTGCTTGGGATGCAAAGATTGCTATCTCTTAAAACTTAAAAAGAAAAGAGATCCACTAAAAGTAGTTCACACGGATTTTGAACATCAAATAGTAAAGCAAACATTGATTTCCTTTAATTACTCGGCTTCCTTTGATGATTTCAGCTGTGTCATCTTTAAAAACCAAAGCACAGATTCTTCGCAGATTTTATCTATGCACAGCCATTCCCCCAAGAAAAGCTTGTTTAGTGCCTCCTATGCTCATGTACATGGTCAACATTTTAAACACAGTTTTACTAAGCTTTCTTGCAGTTTATTTGAAATCTCAAGGTGGCATGTAGGTTAATTAATATGCTGACTCTACAGATTACTCCACAAACTGATTGATGTGTTGGGAGTGTTTCCATTGTGTGTCTAAAAGTAAACCGTGTTTTCTCTTATTAAAGAGGGAACATGCTTTATGTCTTTGTACATAAAACTTCTCTGTGAAGCTTCTACCATATATAAATTTCAGCACTTGTATATAATGGAAAGTAACCACATTCAAAACAGAGGTCTGGATCCAGACTGTCTATTCCATGAACAGAAAGTCTCCTTCCAGTTGCGGAAAGACTGAAATCTGGTGAAACCTTCTAATGAATGAATGGGGTGGTGACTTTTGCCAGTTTCCCCTTCCCCCTGCATAGCTGCAGTTTACAGACCATCAAGGGTAGCCCAGTGTAGACTGCTATAATATACCGTGGCTTGAACAAACCCCTGTTTCTGTATGAGACATAATGGGAAGCTCCTTTTTGTTACAAACCACAGAACCTTTAAATTTTGTCTCATCATGTGCAAACCAGGAAAGAAAAGTTTACAAGTAGCACATTCTTTCAGTGCAGCACATAATTATGCCTTTGCAACCTGTGAGTCAAATCAACTGCAGACCACCAGATATGCTTGCAGCTTGCCATATGCCTCCCGTCTGCTTTGCAGGCCTGGGGCTGCAAAAATTGGGTGTGTGGATCCCCAGATATCTTGTTGACTATGATAGGTGGCTGGAAAGCGGAATTCGCTTTGCTGGATTACAGATTCTTCAGACCAAATCTGAATCATTTTATCAGTGATGAACCGTATCGTTCCAGAACTGAATCTTTAGCCACTGCTTCCCTGCAATAGGATTCTCCACCCATCAGATTATCATCAACAATTTTTTTGCCCATACACATCCAAACCATGAGACAAGGTTATTATCCACACTCATTCAGAGCACCTTGTCATTCTAAACATGGCAATTCCATCTTATTGTATTGTTGGCTCAAAGTTCAGCTGGAATTTAGCCTTTTGCACTAATGGCTTCAGTGGCCGTGCTTCCTTGCCTTCTTTTGTACAGAGCTTATACCATTTCTCCTTTTATTTGTCCTTCCTAGAAGCTTCATGATTAAATATTTATCTCACACACTTAATTCAGATCCATCTTTTAATATCCTCCTGGGGCAGTTCGTAGTAGATCACTGAAGAAATGAAAGTCATTAATCACAGGGGTTATGTAAGCCCCGTCAGCATTCCAAGAGTGACTGCAGTCATGTCGTCCTGACTTTTTCATGCAACACCTCCGTGGCTAGAGGGTTTCACAAGAAGAACAAGCCCCATTTAATAGGTCTTGTGATAGTGGAAATGCTGTGGATCAGAGACTACAGCTTAAAAACAAAAATACCTCTATACAAAGTCTGAAGCTGCAATTGTAAGTACAGGCACCCTCGCACTGATCCATGTTCTACTCATTTGTGACCATGTATATGCGCAGCACTGGAAAATCATTAAATGATTCAATTCATACCCAGAAATAGCAAGAGAGCTCTGGGCAGAATTTGAGGCTCATGAGGGGACCCTACCTGGAGCCTGAAGAGGACATCAATGAGGGCACAGGAAGCCCCAAAGAGACGCAGCGGGGCTTTGTACTGCTCAGCCTCTCCACCTAACAGCTGATATGTGGGGTAGCACAGCAGCAGCAATCACTTTCCTCTGCATCCTCCAGCCTCCTGCCAGCCCCAGAGCTTCAATTCTAGTTGTGGATATTATTAGATACAGCATTTTTTGGAATGGATTGAAGAGAGAGCAGCAAGGAGGGTGTTTAAAGGGTGTCTAGAGGGTAATCCCAATTTTATGCAATTTCACTTATGTGCACGGGCCCCCGGAACGTAACCCACACATAAGTGGGGAGTCGCCTGTATGCTCAGGACAGAATTACACACAATGGATTAACTTTGTTGATCCAACCTTCACATTTTCTGTTCTTAACCTAAATATGTAAGACTTAAGTGAGAGATCCCATCACATCAAAATGTATGCATCTACTAAAATGAAGGAGGGGACCCTCCATTTTACCAGGGGATTGAGGTGCAAACTTGCTCCTGAATCTGAAAGGGGGTTGCATAGAATCTTGCCAAACTCAACAGGATTTAACCCCCACTAATCAGGATTTAACCCCCACTAATCAGCTGATGAGAGGGGCTTAAATTCTGCTCAGCTTGGTTGCATACTACTGATCTCTGCTGGGAGCAGACACAAACAGCCAACACAAGGTTTAATCCCACCCTCCCATTCATCAGATGTCATCACATGATTGACAGGTGGGGAGCCCCACTCACATGTCAAATTTGGCCCAAGAGGCAGATCCCGATATACATCTGGTCCATGGGTCTAAAAAGGTTCCCCACCCCTACCATATAGATTTGCATTTCCTTACTGAATCAGGAAGAGGTTTACTTGGAATCCTGCAGAATTCAGGAAGATTTAAGCTACACTCATCAGCTGGTGAGCGATGGTTAAATCCTGCTCAGATTGGTTGTGCACTGCTGTTTTCTGTGGGAACTGGCAGGAACAGCCAATGCAGTATTTAACTCCATCCTTGTATTCATCAGATGATGTCATGAATGACATCAGCTAATGGGTTTATGGATGTGAATGTGGTTGGGGGAAAACATGGGTCTACTTGCTTGGCCTGTGCTCTAGAGGCCCCCCACCCTTGGCCTACATAGTTGAATTACCAGAGAAGAATTAAAGGCCAACACACAGGATTTCAACTGCTGCTTTAAAATGAATCTTTCAGAGGTTAATAATTTCACATTTCAGCTCTAGGTTGTCCAAAGTGGAAGGAAAGGGGTATTATTTTGAGCAATCACAATAGAATATAACTGAGCAGGGCAAACTCACCTAAGAACGGATCGCTGTATTCTGTATTAGATAATTTGAGTAAATTGTTTTCCAAGGTTTCCATCACTTTAGCTGAAAGGCATAATAAACATTTTACATTCAGGTCACTGTTTATATCACACAGCCCCGTTCCTTTCGTTTGCTACGTTCAGAAGGTATCACAGATGTGGAAGAATGCCAGTGGCCTCAGTGTGCCAGAGCTCACCTCGTTCTGACACTACATCAACGGTAGCGGTTGATGTCCCTGCAGTCCCTAGCTGAGGTTGAGGCTGCACTCGATTTGGCTGCAGGAATGAGGAATGCTTGCTGAGGCTGTGAGGGTGTGTTTGGCTCTGAGCAAGGCATGGCAAGGATCTCCGGGATGGCTTCAATGGGGGCTCTTTGACATTCTCGCTCTTGCTAGTGTTCATACCTGAAACGAAAGATAGAACCATTAAGGAAAAAATAGTCAATTTAATAATAATAATAATAATAAATTTTATTTATATCCCGCCCTCCCCAGCCGAAGCCGGGCTCAGGGCGGCTAACAACAATTAAAACAGTGTGACATTATAAAACATTATAAAAATGAATTAAAATCAAAATTGATGGCAACCATAAACTAAAACTTTGTAAAGATTGCCAGAGGAGGGGGTCAGGCTGCGCCCTGACCAAATGCCAGGTGGAACAGCTCTGTCTTGCAGGCCCTGCGGAAAGATGTCAAGTCCTGCAGGGCCCTTGTCTCTTGTGACAGAGCATTCCACCAGGTTGGAGCCGCAGCCGAAAAAGCCCTGGCTCTAGTTGAGGCCAGCCTAACCTCTCTGAGGCCTGGGACCCTCAAGGTGTTTTTATTTGAAGATCGTAAGTTCCTCTGTGGGGCATACCAGGAGAGGCGGTCCCATAGGTACGAGGGCCCTAGGCCGTATAGGGCTTTGAAGGTTAAAACCAGCACCTTAAACCTGATCCTGTACTCCACCGGGAGCCAGTGCAGCTGGTATAGCACCGGATGAATGTGATCTCTAAGCGAGGACCCCGTAAGGAGTCTCGCTGCGGCATTCTGCACCCGCTGGAGTTTCTGGGTCAGTCTCAAGGGCAGCCCCACGTAGAGCGAGTTACAATAATCCAGTCTGGAGGTGACCGTCGCGTGGATCACAGTGGCTAGGTCAGGGCGAGAGAGGTAAGGAGCCAACTGCTTAGCTTGGCGGAGATGAAAAAATGCCGCCTTTGTTGTAGCTGCAATCTGCGCCTCCATGGAGAGGGAGGTATCGAAGATTACACCCAAACTCTTAACGGACGGTGCTGGCACTAATTGCACCCCCGCAAGAGATGGGAGTTGCCCCCTCAGTCCCATGTCGTCCCGTCCCAGCCAGAGGACCTCTGTCTTCGAAGGATTTAACTTCAGCCGGCTCCCACGTAACCATCCAGCCACAGCCTCCAAGCATCTGATCAGTGTGTCTGGGGCCGAGTCCGGGTGGCCGTCCATCAACAAATAGAGTTGGGTGTCATCAGCATACTGATGGCAGCCCAGCCCAAAACTCCGGACAAGCTGGGCGAGGGGGCGCATAAAGATGTTAAAAAGCATCGGGGAGAGTATTGCACCCTGAGGCACACCACACACCAAGGAGTGGCGGGATGACAATTCCCCCCCAAGCGCCACCCTCTGTCCCCGACCAGAGAGAAACGAGCGCAGCCATTGAAGGACTGTGCCCTGGATCCCCACGTCGGCAAGGCGGTGGTCCAGGAGTTCGTGATCGACCATGTCGAAGGCTGCTGACAGGTCTAGAAGAATCAGCAGCCCCGACCCGCCTCGATCCAGCTGCCTGCGGAGATCATCTGTTAGGGCGACCAGAGCCGTCTCGGTCCCATGACCAGCGCGGAAGCCGGACTGGAATGGATCCAGAGCTGATGTTTCATCCAGAAACCTACCAAGCTGTTCAGCAACCGCTCTCTCAATCACCTTACCCAGGAATGGAAGATTCGAGACCGGGCGGTAATTGGATAGATCTAAGGGATCTAATGATGTTTTCTTTAAGAGCGGGCGCACCACTGCCTCCTTCAGTTCCCCTGGGAATGTCCCGGTGCCAAGGGACAGATTGATGATATCCCCCAGGGGGGCCCGCACCTCTTCTGGACACGCTCTAATCAGCCAGGACGGGCACGGGTCGAGAGGACAGGTGGTGGGCTTTCCAGCTCGGAGGAATCTGTCTACATCAGCTGGGGATATCCAGTCAAAGTGGTCCAATATTGAACCCGAGGACAGTCGAGGGGCCTCCAGTTCCTTTATTGTATCCAAATTGGCAGGGAGGTCATGGCGGAGCAACAAGACCTTCTCCGCAAAAAAGCTCGCAAATGCCTCACAGCTGTGTGTCAAATTGTTATTTAAATTTGGCTGTCCTTCGAGGGACGTTAAAGACCGAATTATACTAAATAATTGTGCCGGGCGAGAGCTAGCGGATGCAATGGAGGCCGAGAAGTAGGACTTTTTAGCGGCCTTCACTGCCATCTCATAGGTTTTCATAAAAACCCTATAAGATGTTCTTGAGGCTCCGTCACAGGCACCCCGCCATACTCGCTCTAGCCGTCTGAGGTCCCGCTTCATTTTCCGGAGCTCCTCGGTAAACCAGGGAGCCCGGTTTCTGCGGGGTCGCAGAGGGCGCTTAGGTGCGATCTCATTGATGGCTGCCAGGAGCTGGGTATTCCAGGCCTCAACAAGCTCAGTCAATGAGTCGCCAGGGGGAGAAAGGTCCCGCAAGGCTTGACGGAATCTATCAGGGTCCATCAGCCTCTGCGGGCGAGCCCAAATTGGCTCGCCACCCAAGCAGGGTGGGGGTGGAACGTCAATCCTGGCTTTCAGAGCATAGTGATCAGACCATGGCACCTTCATCGAAGGAGACATGATCACATCTATACCGACGCCAAAGATCAAATCCAGCGTGTGGCCTGCTTGATGTGTGGGGCCCGAAACAAACTGGGAGAGCCCTAGTGTCGCCATGGAAGACACCAGGTCCAGAGCCTGTGAGGAGGGAGTGGCATCAGCATGGATGTTGAAGTCCCCCAATACCAATAGGTTAGGGAACTCCAAGGCCCAGCCGGCCACCGCCTCCAGCAGGCCTGACAGGGTGGCTGCTGGTGCGCTAGGTGGCCGGTACACCAGCCAGACAGCCAAGCTCACCTCGGAGCCCCACACTAGGCCAACACATTCAATGCCGGGGATCGATGGCGATGGTAGAGCCCTGAAAGAACAATCTTCCCGGATTAATAACGCCACCCCTCCCCCCCGGCCCACAGTCCGCGACTGGTGAAGGACGGAGAAACCCGGGGGCGCCATCTCTCGTAGGGTAACAGTATCCCCTTCGCGCACCCAGGTCTCAGTCACACATGCCAGGTCAACCCCCTGCGAGGTGAAGAAATCTCGCAGGGTGGCGGTTTTGTTGCCTATAGACCTGGCATTGCACAACACCAGTGACGGAGGTGAGTAATCCTTGCTCACCCTACCCTCGTCTCTCGGGATGGGGCGCAGATTGGAAGGGGTACGAGCATATCCGTATCTCGATCCCCTTCGCCTATGACATCTGCCCCCACCGCCATACCTCCCTCGCCCCTCCACAGTAGGAATCCCAAGCCTCATACTTGCCTCCATTTACAGAATATAAAAGCAAACAAACAAAAACAATTACAAAAACAAAACCAATCCCCACCCCACTCCCCAACCACCCCACCCCAACCCACAATAAATCAAAACAAAATAAAAGTACATGGATAAAAACCACCGCTTATGGTGGTACAACAAAGCAAAAAAAATAAAAACAGTTTAAAACATATAAAAACACTTCCAACAACCGCTGCAGCAGCACCAGTGTCCCCGAGGCTGCGGCGGTGGTGAGCGTGGGCCCCGCCCCCTGGCCTGGTGGAGAGTGGGCCTGCAGGGGGAAGAGCCCTCCCCACAAACGCACGGCAGAGTGGCAGCAGCGATGTTCCGAGGCCTCCGTGGAGCCTTATATGCTGAGGTGGAGTCTGGGGCCCGCCCCCAGGCCCAAGGTGGAGAATGGGCTTGCAGGGGGAGCGGTCCTCCCCAAGACTCACCGGCAAAGCGGCAGCAGCAGTGTCCCGGGCCTCCTTGGAGTCCTTCACGCTGAGGTGGAGTATGGGCCCGTCCCCAAGCCCAAGATGGAGAATGGGCTAGCAGGGGGAAGAGCCCTCCCCACAAAGGCACGGCAAAGCGGCAGCAGCTGTCAACTGCTGGAACGGAATTTGAACCTGCACTGCAAAAGTCATTTTTACAGCAATAATCTTGACAGTTTTATGTACTTTATAAAAAAAAAAAATCTGCAAATGTGTTGGAATCTTTTAATGGCACAAACAGAGAGACAGTAAACATGTGGGCTACCGGTTACTTTCAAAATAAAGAGAGTTTTTACACTCAGTGGCTTGCACCCAATTTCTGCTAACATAAAGCAGGGAGTTTGATTTTCTTCAACACCTCCTACCCACTTAAGAGGCCTGCCTGATCCCTGTAAAGCAGTTTTTGAGAGTTGGCGTGGAACTCGACAAACAGAATTGGAGAAGGTGTAGATGTCAGTGGTCTGCTGAGTGGGGAGGTTTCATGATGCCTTTACTTATGCAAACAGACCAACTTTCAGTTATGACAATACTGCCACTGGGTACATCATAATATGTTTTAAAACTGATAATTGCTTACAGGCATGCAAGTAATACTTCCCAAGCTACGCCTCTGTTGTAGAAGTGACTCCGAATATGCAACAACAGAACGAGGCATATTTAGAAATCCAAGTGAAAATACAAATTGATGAGTGAAAGTGTAAAACCTATGTATGCACAACCTTTGAAGATGATGATGATTTTCATTCTGTTCTTCCTCCGAAAGATGCCCGGGGCAGCCAGACACCAGAGCTTAGAACATTACAAAAATTTAAACTAACATTACAGTTCTGCCATGAATAATAGCAATTTTGAAGGCTGCTATAAACCTACTGCTCTTCAAGTATCAAATGTGTTTTGGCCCCCACTTGATCATGAATCCAAACTCAGATACCCACCCCTCAAAGCTGTAATGCTCAGATCAGTGTGATACAGTACATATGCAGAAGAACTACTCAAAGGCACTGCAAGTAATACACATAACTACTCAAAGGAGTTGATATGCCAAGGCACAGCAGGTTATAGGGCTACTTAAGTGAAGCCCTTGATCCAACAAGGACACACACTCTGCAATTGTGTTATAAAGGGATGGGGTAGTCAAGGCAAGAGATTCTGCTCCTCAACAAGCAACCTAGCACTCTGAACTAGTCAAAAGTTGTGCATAAGTACTCCTTTGCATAGATGTCAGCTAGGCCTCCAATGACACATTAAATCAAGTAGCTACATACCTGTTCTTTCAAGGCAAGTACCAGCCTTTCTAGCACTGATTGTTCCCCTAATTTCTGGACACAAAATCTGCCCCCCCATCCTTGTCTTATCAGTCTCCATACTCTAGTCCAACACCTTCAAAGCTTCTCCCGATTCACATAGAGTCAGAGATTGGGTGACCACCTGTCAAGGATTCTTTAGTTGAGATTCCTGCATTGCAGGGGTTGGGCTACATGACCCCTAGGGTCCTTTCCAACTCTATGATTCTATGAAATATAGCACAGTGTGTCATCACCTTGAAGTGGGCTGTAGTTAATTAATGAAACTTTTATTGGTCTTTGAGGTGCCACAAGGCATGCTATCTTTGCTGCAAGGGATTAACTTGGCTACTCCTAGCAGTTCTTGAATCCGCTTTGTATCTACTAATGCAGTCAACTTTGTCAGGTGGATGCATAACTTTGCTTATCAATTTATTGCAGTTTTAAGATATTACATCCTTTGATCTCCACATACAGAGACCTCTTGCTCTTTGTAGTAGCCTAGTGTGAATGGAGATAGAAACAGGACTCTGTAATGCCCTTTGGTGATTCCTCCATGCACCGTTACTGTGACCATACGGAGTAGGAACATAGCCAAAATGTTAAGTAGTTTAATCTTGCTGAACAGCCATTCAACCCTCCGATAAAATATGGGAGCAGTAAGCATTAAAGGATGCCTTAAAAATGATGTCTAAGACCATCTTGGTAATCTTTCTTAAACCAATCTTTGAAAAAGCCAGTAAAAGGGTTTTTTAGTAATAATAATTATGTGTTACTCTTATGGGTATTTCTTGTACAGCCTCCTGCTTTTCTCAGAAGAATCACTGCCACAGATAGCAATTAGGTAAACTTATGTGATCCTTAAAAATGAAGCTCAAAAGGGTTATCTTTCCCAATAGTAGCAGTAGTTTCCAAAATGTAAAGCTTGCTGTAGCTTTCTTTTATTTCCCAAAACATCAAAGTAGAAGAGCACCAGATTATTTGTGATTTTTGTGTTGCCTACTGAACAAAGACCTGGCTCTTGAGATGTGAGAGTGATGTTCCTGGCACATGATTGGGCCTTTCCTCTCCATTACAGGCTCCCTGAACTCCAGGAAGTGAACCCTCCAAAATGGGCCCAGTCAAGGGCCCAGGCTGAAGTGGAGGGGTTGCTCACCAACTCCAACTCCCACCAACCCCAAGCAGCATGGTCAATGGTCAGAGAGGATGGGAATTGTAGTCCAGCAACATAGGGAGAGCCACAGGTCAACCACACCTGCTGTAAAGGGAGGAGGGAATCAGGACATTGGGATTGCCACCCTGAGCTAGTGGAATTTCCTTCTCCTTCTGCAAGTGTGTCTTTGGAGCTAAGCCAATGTACTCTTCCACCACTTACATAAGAACCACAACGCACATTATTGGTCATCTTTTATACATTTCAGGATATGCTCCTTACAGCAGGAGATAAGGCAGCTCTCTGCCCCAGATGTTGATTTAGGTAAGCTTATGCAGACAAAAAGACCAATCTTTTCCAGCAGTCTCAATTTCCAAAACATAACCCTTGCTATGTTTTTTCCCCTTTTATTTACTGAAATATCAAAGTAGAAGAGTGTCAGGTGATTTGTGACTATTGCATTTACTCTATAAACATAGCTTTAAAAACAACAACCCAGAATGGACTACAAATCTAACCAAACAAATCTAACCAAATTGTCAGATGGCTTTGTGCCACCCCAGTTAATAGTAATTTATTTCCTGAAACACTAAAATCATATTTCCGCACAAGTTGCCAGCATAAGTAGCAATCGTTTTAGGGAATGGCAAGATAAAAGTATTATGAGTGAATAGATACAGACATCTTCCTCGAAAACAGACTTACCATTATTGATTCTTTAAATATTTATTCTCCTGCCTCAGAATTCCATTTGATTACTATAATTTCAGCACCATAAATGCTTCAGGCCTGCCCTACAAGATCCAGCAACAAACCTATATTGTGTATGTATCAGAGAAGGTTAACAATCCGATAATTCTGATCTTGTTGGGACACTGATGAACACTATAGAGTTCTATAAAAGACTTTGCCCCAATCATTTCAATGGCAGGGACTTGTGAAGAACTGCTCCTCTCATGTAAGTCAATTGGAAAGTCCATTCCTGATCAAGGCCAGAGCCCATGGGTTGATGCCCAAAGCAAGCAGATGTGGTGCTACCCACATATTGTGCTATTTCTGTCACGGATCCTGGAAGCTGAAGAGACAGGGACATTGTGTCCATTGGTCAATGTATCAAATGAAGTCAACTGAGAAACATATTTGATTGTGTTAACCTTCACTGGACATGTCTTCTGGGACTGTCCAGTCCCCCCAAACAGCAAAGAAATAAGATGCTGAATGATAATGGCAAATTGAAATTGAGACTTCATTCTTCATCAAAGTGATCAGAATATGTTAATATGTCAGTGGGTTCTTGATCTAAGAATCTTAGTTAAATCAAGTAGGGTTTTCAATACCATGTGCAATATTTACTTGGAATAAGAACAGCAATGTATCAGTATTTCCCAATCCCCTGCATCTCATATAAAGAGTGTAAACTGGTAGCCACCCTCTGTTTTTTGCATCCTGGCAGAAAGATGGCAGGCCTTAGGATGTGGGGAGTACAATTCTGCTAAGTCTCTGGGTTCTCTTAGCAGCTTTCAATACCATTGACCACATTCTTTCAATACCACTGACCACCTATTCTTCCACATAGGTTCTCTGGGATAGGAGTTGGACACACAATGATATGATGGTTCTGGAGAGCTAATTTCAAAAGGAAGTGCTATACGTGGCCCTTTGGCATCCATGCTATAGGCTCCTGAATTTTTTAAAAACATTTACAAGAAACAACAGGGAGAGGTCACCTAGGGATATGGGGTGAGGCTCCATCAGTATGCTGAATACACCCTGCTCTCTCTTTCTTTTTAATCTAATCCGGATGAAGCGGTGGAAGTCTTGGATCAGTGCCTAGCAACAGTAATTGGCTGGATAATGGGCTAATAACTGAAAACTCAGCTATATAGTTGCAGTATACCTGAAGGAACATCTCCACCCCCATCGTTCAACCCAGACACTGAGGTCCAGCTCCAAGGTTCTTCTGGCAGTTCCCTCACTGCAAGAAGCGATGTTACAGGAAACTAGGCAGAGGGTGGCCTAGGTAGTGGCACCCACCCTGTGGATTGCCCTCTCATCAGATGTCATGGAAATAAACAACTATCTGACTTTTAGAAGACACCTGAAGGCAGAAGGTTTAGGGAAGTTTTTAATGTTTGATGTTTTATTGTGTTTTAAATATTCTGTTGGGAGCCGCCCAGAGTGGCTGGGGAAAATCAGCCAGATGGGCGGGGTATAAATAAATAAATAAATATATTATTATTATTATTATTATTATTATTATTATTATTATCATTATTATTATACATTTTAAGTGTGTTGAAAAGTGCAATATACAAAGGTGAGCTATGGCAAATTCAATGTATTTCCCAAAAACTTTTTTAAAGCATTTTCACAGTGTTTTTTTTGTATGTGTGTAGATTCCACCAAGGTGAAGGTTCTATGAGTACTTGGTTTGTCTGTTCGGGAAGCTGGTGCTTCACAGCAGAGGCAGATTTAGGGGAGCACAAGCAGTTGGTTGCACTGGGCATGGAACTTCAGGGGTGTTGCTGGGGATGCTGCGACTATGATTCAGAATGGTGTGAGAGAGGCAGAGGGGTGCCGAATTTTGGCATTGCACATTGAAGACATTTGGAAGGACATTGGGAAGTATTAAAGAATGGGGGGGGGGCGGTTACTGAACAAGGTGCATTTTCAATTAATTTTTTAAGTATCCAGAGTACAGACCTGCAGGCTTTCTAGTTTATGAAGTAATTAACACTTCAAAGCAAAAACATTGTGCTTCCCTGGTGAAAACAACAACACAGAGATAACTAGTTTGTCTTTATATATTCTTGCTTCTGTTATACCTAGGATCTGAATTCCGTAATTATAGCCCAAAGAAAGAAACAAGCTGCAGATGAAAACGTGATGAAATCTAGAGACTGAATGAGGTTCCACTTTTCAGAGAACAGACATTTGTTTGTAAAATTTCAGACAAGATGTGTAAGACATCTCTGATGCCATCACAAGAAAAAAAAGAAAAGCAAATTCAAGAGGTATAGAGAAATAAGGGAAGGCGGGTTCATTTAAGCCTTTTCCTGCTTACATTTTTTCCATGCCCAACTGTCTCCTTAAACCAATTTTCCTCTTGTGAGGTTAAAAAAAATGGGGTGTGGTTCCATATAATATAATTAGCTGACATAGCTGGCATGTAATATAATATATTTTATAAATATGGAATCAATTCTCAATGTAAAATATACAATAACAAGAGCATTAAACCATTCTTAATATGATCACGAATATATTCACAATTCCAGGATAAAAAGCAGGGTTAAAAAGCAGGGCAGTTAAAACAGGTAACACAATCTTGTTAAAATTCAAGTTCATATATTTTGTTGGACCAAACAGGATTACCTTCACTTCCACATTCCTGGTTCCTTATTTAATGCTTTAGTTCAGTGACTTAAAATTTGCCATTGCATTCTATACGGTGATGCAAAGGTTATTGTGTGCTATCAAGTGTAGGCATGATGATTTTGATAGTGAAGGGACAAACTCCTGGTCAGACTTCTTGAAAATGGGCTTGGAAAATGAATGGATTTCTGCAAATTAAAAAATAATTAAATAGCTCAATTTCTTCTGGGTGCCAAGTCAACCCAAATTAATGCTTCCCGCATGCAAAATAATCATATCACCAAGGACATGATGGGGCCTGAGCCCTTATCCTGAGTGAGGGAGTGTGGAGGCAGTGTGATAAAGCATGGGAGTGAAGTCATTTGTCTCTTCCTCCCCCATCTGGTTCTTCGTAGAGTGGAGTTGACTTCTCTTGCTCAGATTAAAATCCAAGCCAGTGAAGAGGAGTTTTGGGGTAGTAACACTTGACTTGTGTTTCAGGGGGAGCTGTTTCATCATGTCCTTGCACAGATCCAGCTCTAGTTCCTTGTCTCAGGGGCATTTTTGTGGGAACTGGTTCTTGGGGTAACAACAAAAGAGTAGGAAATGCACCTGTAGTCTCATATGGACACCATGCAATTTTTGTTGCTTTACTAGATTTGAGTGTGATTTTTAGGAATCTTTTGTAAGCCATTGTGGCCAGCTCTTGGGGCTATTAAATGAGCTATAGGAATTCTGAATAAATAAATGACCAAGCACCAAAGCTAGGAATTGTCATCAAGTTAAATTTTAGAAATGAAGATCTTTGATTTGTGCAGAGCGAGTGGAAGATACGCTATGTTGCTTCCTGAAGAACTTCCTTGTGCAAAATGTGCACATTTGTAAATAAAAGAACATCACAACAAAGCCATAAACCTCGCAAGCACGTTCCTCTTAAGAAAAAAAGCAAACACTGTAGCGGCGGTGCCTGCTACTTCCTATCACTGAGGGAGATGAGAGAGCCGTGAACATGAAAGCAGTATTTTGAGAACCATTTCCTTCAATGGACTTTAAGCAGCTTAAATCATGAAGAGAGGAAACTTTGAAAAAGAAATTTGTATTACCACCACAGTTATTACTTTGATGGATGACCATTTAGATCTTAGATGCTTTAACTGGCAATTAAGCAAGACTTTGTGAAATCCAAATATGAAGTTCTCAGATCAGAGGAAGCATTTATATATCACACTGATTCATCTATCTCTAGTAAGAAGTGAATTATCCAGTCAAGAGAAAGAGAGAGAAAAAGAGGAGGGGAAGAAGAAGAAGAAGAAGAAGAAGAAGAAGAAGAAGAAGAAGAGAGAGAGAGAGAGAGAGAGAGACCTTTTTGCCTATTAGTGCTACCAAAAGCACTTCACCAGTTCCAGAATGAAAGTAGCCAGTGCTTTCTTTCTTTAAAAAATGTTTAGGGGGACTCTCATTTTCCTACTCACATTGAAATGCTGCCCCTCAATGAGGCCAAACTTAGATTCACAAAATGTTTAGGGGTATACGTCCCCCCGTGTCCCCCCAGGAAAAAAAGCACTGAAAGTAGCTGAGACAATAAAGCACCCACGATAAAACTGCTAACAGACAATATTAGAAGAGCAGCATCAAAGTTATTCAAATGAGATCCATGGACACACTAAAATCATCTTCAAATGCCCAGTGTAAGGATTTCTTTACTGTCCTCCCTGACTCCTCAAATAGCCATGCATCTTGTAACTGTTAATCTTACAGGCACTTCCCTTGGAGCAGATCTCTAGTTGGTGATCCAAGCGAATAGGAAGAAAAAAGGGAGCACAGATGATATGGATAATATGGATTCTGACCACGTAGTACGTCTTCAGAAGTTAACACCAGCACCTTGACTTGAATTTAGAAACACAATCCAGCAGAACTCAGTTAGGATTACATCCCATTTCGCCCTTTATGACGGAGCTACGTAGGCTCGGCTTGTTTTTGCTGGATGGTGCCCCATGTGATTTATGAGACCTGTAATAATTAAACAAGCCTGAACAAACAGCAGATAGGGGTTAAATTAATAAGAAGGTTGTGCTGTATTCCCTAATGCAGCAAAATAATGTAAATACCAGGTCTCTGGTGGCACAGGCCCTGAGAGTATGTGTGTGTGTTAAGCAAGAATAGGAACTATAGTCTCATAGGGAGGGGTGGAAAAGAGACCCAGCTCATATTATTCATCTCTCCTTAGGAAAATATATGAGCTAATATATTCCTTCACATACTAAGAGAAGAAATATGTGTTCCTTCTTTATCCAAAAGGCACGTGTGATGATGAAGGTGATCTATGAGGAGACCTGTACGCACAGTGGCTTGAATCACACAATTCAGAACCTTTATTTTGAGGGAGAGGAATCATGCAAAGCCTCCGTACCTATGAGCACCTCAGGTCACAAAGCAGATAGAGGAGAGGCATGCGCCTTCTGCAAGAAAGCCATCTAGGCAAATGATTTAACTGAGACAGCAACAGTACGCATTAAGTGAATGGAGCTTTCCCCTAGATAGGCATTGCAGTCTGCTTTAGTAGAACCATGGACATTTCTTCAACTAACACAACTCTTACTTGCTGTTGGCAAGTTTATATCTGTGACCCAAAAATTAATTTATGCAGATGAAACATTGAACTGTGATTGTGTTTTATTCGAAGGAATAAGCCATAAACTATGCAACTGTAAGTACCTTACAATTCAGGGAAGTTTTTAATGTGTGTTAAAAACTGTGCAGGGAAGTTTTTAATGTGTGATATTTTAGTGTATTTTTGGTTTCTATGGAAGCCGCCCAGAGTGGCTGGGGAAACCCAGCCAGATGGGCGGGGTACAAATAATAAATTATTATTATTATTATTATTATTATTATTATTATTATTATTATTACCTGAAGCAAATAAGCATTCCACATGCAAATGAAGGGATATATTGCAACATTTATCCTTTCAAAAACAGCTTCATTTTTCTGCCTGTCCATTTCTATGATGCTCACACTTTATAATTTCTAAACACCCGGAAGTGTTTCATGAAAGGGGAGTTGCTAATTGAAGAGATTTGAGAATAGCTCCCATCCTATGGTCATACCATATGGATGCGCTGCAGGAGAACAAATGGAACAGTGTTTAATTGTCTCTAAATATCATCTCCTGCTGAACTCCTCTCAATCAGTTCTCAAAAGGAATATATAATGCATACTATACAGATGCATTGTAAAGTATTTAGTAACATTTTAGCATACACTTATCTTGCTTTTTAGAACAGAAATTGATCTTTTGTCTCCTAGGTATGCTCTTCCTCAGATCATGCATGCCAGTGCTGCTCAGGGTAGTAGTTTATAATAACAAAATAAAAATTTACAAGGTGCTACTGCCATAAATCATATACATCTATATGTCTCCTGGTAGATGAAATAAACTGGCAAAGTATCTATCACATTCTTATAATTACTGTTTTATGAACCAAAAAGTGGATTATTGACTCTGAAACACAAAGTCACACAAAGCATCACTCCTCCAACCTATCATCCCATCATTTCAATTGCTCATCTTATTTTGTAACTACAACTTTTTTATTGTTTTGAGCTAGGAACACGAGATATGTTAATCTGAGGACATTCACAGAGGTAAAGTTTCCTTTTCCCTCGTTCTTTGTGCAGTCCCCTGCCACTCCAGAAAAAAAAAATGGTTTATTTATGTCGCAACCATGAAGGCTTGAATTTTGCTAGCCCAGAGATAGAAAGTGAGCGAGATCCCTATTAAGGAAGATTGGCAATTTAAGATGATAGAATTTGTGGAAGCAGCAGGTTTAACTTTTATTCCATAGAGCAAGAAGAAACCTGATTCAAAGAGGAGTGGAATTTTTGTGTGGAATATTTAGAAAATAATTGTGCGTAATTAAATGCTGGTAGCATTTAGATACATTCAACAGTATGGTAAATATTTGAAGGACGTAAAATGGAGAAACAATTAGACTGGCTATAGTAAAATATGCAGGAATGATAGATAAATAAAATGAACCATGAAAGGGGAAGGAGAGAAGTCAATTGTTACATGGTAGTATGTAAAAAGTTTATTTTGAGATGTATAAACTGAAAAATTAATAAAAATTGTTATAAAAAGGGGGGAGAAGAAGAAAATATTGGAGCATTGGGGCCCTTCCTGAAGAATGTGGGATGGGGTATGTAGGATTGTCAAGGGAGAGGAGGCTATGGGGAAGCTTCCTCCCTTGAATCACTGTTTGAAAGAGTTCTGCCCTCACACAGCAGCCTGGCAGTCCATCCTACATTGTTCAGCCTGATCTCCAGGCCAATCCTCCTGTGAGGAGGGGGGGGGGGCGGGAGGTTGCAGGTGGCTGTGAAAAGGAGAGTAGAGAAAATTGCCCTTTTGCGAACTTCCTTACTTTGACACCTCTTAGGATCCAAGCCTTTGGAGCATTTTGTAACATCCAAGGAAATGGCGAACAAAAATATATAAAATGTTTATCAACATTACCATAAGAAAAAATAGACCAAAAAAAAAAAAAAAGGAAATGTAGCTTAAAAGGAAAACATGGACTAGGTCAGGCATGTAGAACCTCTGGCCCAGAGGTCCTAATTTGGCCCATGGCCCTGTTTACCCCCAGTCACATCCAGCTGTCACATACCTGGCATCACATCTGATGACAGGTATGGGGTATTGAAAGTCATGGTTGGAAAGGAACAAACATTAAAGGGCATTCCAATTATTCCTTTGCAAGTGCGGTTTGCCTTCAGCGCCTTTCAATTTCAGCTCTGAATGCAAGTCCACTGGGATTGTCTCCAGCTGGAAGCTTCCAATCAGAGCGGCCAAGGGGAGCTGAACCCTCCCACAAGTCACTAAGCAAACCAAGTTTATCTCCTTATTTCAGTTTCAGCACACAGAAGTCCCTAACTGAATCACTATTCTCATCACCTCTTACGGGAAGGATACTGGAAAGGGAACGTCTGAAGAGCTTAATGCTCCCCTCAAAGTTCCAAAGACTCAGATTAGGATGCAAATATACACACATGCAACTCTGAAGCCTGTTTGATAGGCTCAACATGTTGACATAAAAGCCTGGCCTTTTACATCATTTCTCAGTTGGGAATCGTTTTCTGTTGACAGTGGATTAAATCAAATGCCAATTACAAGCACCATTGCTCTGAAGTTGTATGCAAAATAGTACCTCTGAGCTTCCTTTCTGAAGTTCTCCAATTACAATGCTTTAGGGCTTTTAGGTATGTGCTTTTAGGGCTTTTAGGTATGTGGGAGGAATAGAGCAAAATAGATGGATAGAACTATCCCCAATCCTGGCTAAATGGCTGAGCCAAGATTGGTGGAAATTATGCTGGCTGTGCCCTGAAAAATGAGAGTTCTAAACAGGGCTGGATTAACCATTAAGCAAAATAAGCCCATGCTTAGGGCATCAAGGGAAGGGGGACACTACATAAATTTTCCCTTGCCAGATTTACCAAGGACAATATGGTGCAGCTAAAAACAAAGGCTCCCACAATAACTGAAAAATTACAGACTAATAATAATAATAATAATAATAATAATAATAATAATAATAGTAATAATATATTAATCTTGGGGATGTGACAAAGTAAGAATCTGGCTAACTGGTAAACTGTCACTCAGTCCACCAAGGCTCACATGTTTATATTTTGAATTAGATATATATGGAGGCACCAAAGTATTTTACGTGCTTAGGGCCTCTGAAGGTCTTAATCTGGCCCTAGTTCCAAAGGAGTGTGTTGGGGAAAATTAGGCTGAGGGTACTTGCTATGGATCCTAACTCTGTTCAGCTCAGTCATGCAACCTGACAACCTGGTGGACCTTACCCCAGCACAAAGGGTGGTGCAACTCAAACTATTATTTTAAAGGCTTGATTTACCTCTGCTGGGCTTATGCAGGCTCAGCCAGAGTCTGTATCTGGTGTACTTTACACCAATTCAACTCAGTTGGTGTAATTTACGCTACTTCCCATATTTAGGACTGCTCCCAAAATTTCTCAGATTAGCATGCAAGCTTTCAAGTTCTCCAGAGCTCTTAATTGAGCTACATAGTAGGCATTTCTTCTGATGGTCAAGGATTAAAAGGCAATGGAAGACTGCCTGTTTAAACCCATTGTGAGATTCTCTTTCGCCAGTCATTCAAATATACGTGGGAAATTCCTAAGGACAGCCCCAAGTGCTATATGTCATTGCTGATTACATCCATTATAAAGGGACATACAGTGAACCTGGCTATTTTAATGAAGAGCCAACAAGTGCATTACTGCCCTCTAGTGCAATAATACACTCATCGTTAATGACAGGAGTCAGAAAATAGGGGTGTGTGTGAGAGAGGGTTAAAAGTAGATTATAGGGGGGGTATTGTTAAAGTTGTATATCCTCATCCCTCTTCAGAACCCAGTTTGATCAAAGACCTCCAGAAACAAGTGTACACAAATGGGAACAGATAATTCTTTAGACAATGTATCCAAAAGCAAACTTTTTTGATAATTTGGAAACACATTAGGCATTTGCTTTTAAAAAAACATATCCCTACAGTTACAAAAACTGCTGATCAACATTTACAAAAGCTTCATATGCTGATGGAGGTATTCAATGTTGGTTTTTCATCCCCTAATCACATTTGAGAAGAGGCTTCTCTCATTTTGGCACCTCCATTGATTGTAAACGGGGGCATTTTGCTTGTGCTGTAGCATCTGAAATATTGATGTGGTGTGCATTTTCAGGTGCATCATGATAAGCCAAAAGAAATGTATATAGTTTATCAGCTGTCTTAATGTCTTAGAAGCAAAATATTATGAAGCAGAGTGATCCTAATCAGGGCTGGATTTAGGTTTGATGAGGCCCTAAGCTACTGAAGATAATGGGGCCCTTTATATGTCCAGCTGTCCTTTGTCAACAATTTATGGACCTAACAGGTATCGAAAGCCATTTGCACATGTTATCATGCAACCAGTCCATGCAGAATGTTGGCACCCTATATATAGAAATGAGCAAACCAGTGATATTTTAGGGAGCAGGCTAGCAGGCAGGGCCCATTACTTACATCATAGGAGCCTACACAACACAAAACACTGTTGTTGTATGTAGGTTTTATTTTATTTACTTATTATCTTATATTTTGGAAATGTGCATCCAGTTGTTTTTTTCTTACTTTTTTTGGGAGGCCCCCAAGAAAGTGGGGCCCTAAGCTATAGCTTGTTTAGCTTATATGTAAATCCGGCACTGATCCTAATAGGTGTGTGCGGCAGGGGTTGGGTGGCGGAAGAGGCAGAAAAACTGCCTAACCCAAAGCCCTGCCAGCCTCACTGTGTCATGGGGGAAAGTATCTGCATGTGCTGTTTGTTTGTTTTTTTACATTGCTATCAGTCCTCCACTGGCTTTTTGTTTTGTTTACAATTTCCCCATCCATTGACCCCAACAGGAGGGAGAAAGAAGCATGCAAACTCCAAGGCTGGCATATTTTCAGAGTTCTTTCCAATGAATCCAAAGTCTCACTTGGTCTGCTTCCAAGATGTCCCTGAAATGTGTTCTTTTTCACCTTTCCACCATCAGAGCACTGACAGTGGAGGAGGGACAGCTATGCTGGAGCACACACTCCTGTCTCAGCGATGTCTATGCTGGCTTGGTCATGTGCACAGAATGCAAGACAAAGATGTCTGTAAATGTGACATGAAAGTTGGTAACATCAACACCACCCTGTGGGAATCCCTTGCAGACAACTGCAGTGCCTGGAGACAGACCTCAGTTCAATCCATAGCAGTGATCAGAGGACAAAACATGTCTCTCCGTATCTACAGCCATAGCAAGTGCTGTAACCTTCCAGCAGTCTGACTTCAACCCCAAAGGTGCACTCCTCCATTGTCTGCCAAGACAGATGGATGCCAGCAACAACAAATTGCTATATGAAACCAGGGTGATTGACCTGAGTCCTAAATGCTTGTACTGTAAACCTTAAGTTATTTCCACTGGTGCCAGTGTTTTCAGACACAAAGCATCTGAAATTGTATGCATCTACTACACTAATGCTCCCCTTTGGGAAAAGGCTGAACATGGAAAATTTCTTGACTTAAATCCCTAAGTGTGACCACCAGTTTGATTGAAACCTTCATCTTCCATCAAGAAAATGTTTAACACAGGGAAGGCTTGTGGCAGACTGCAAGCAGAGCGGCAAGAATATATATCAGCAAGAACTGACGTGCGGATTACTGTTTATCACATTTGCATCCCAACTTTTCTTTCCAAGGAGCACAAAAAAGCACATATGGGAATTATCCTATTTTATATTGTCATAGAAACCCTAGGAGGACATTTAGATTAGGAAAAGGTGCCTGGCCTAAGGCTACCCAGTGAGCATTGTGGCTGAAAAGGGACTTCAGATCAAAAGTCATCACAGTTCTCTGTCACACCAGCTCTATCTGGGCATTCTGTTGCCATGGAAAGTTGTCATGCAAGGTTTGGGGGGACGGGGGTATGCTAGGTCCCCACTTTTCACTGTTTGAATTTCTGTGTGAAGTTGGGGGCTTTCTGCTTTCTGCTTCCAACACACACACACACACACACACACTTGAAACCCTGGAAGAACAGAGTTAAAAAAATTCACAGTAAGCCTCCACAAATACAGAAAGCTCTGAATGTCACAGAATCAGCAAGGCAACCAGCCTGCACTTGCTGCAGGTGTACTTTTGCACATTCTCAGGCAGGAAGACAAACATGGCGTAGGTGTTGAAAGTCACTGCAGCAACTCCCTAGCCATCTATTTCTCTTGGACAGCACTTCAGGCCTCCCCCTAAAACTCCATCTCAAAATGCCCCTTTCACAAGTCCTGGTCACAAGCTTCCAGAGATTGGAATCAGCCAAATAGAACTGCTGCTGGCTGTGTCCCCTCCCCCTGAGTTCTAGTGTTATGAGAGAGCAAAAAACAAAACCCAACTTTTCTCTTTCCACTTTCTCCACGTCATACAAAATGTTATACACCCCCCATTCACCTTTCCTCTAATCTAAAAAGTCCCAAATACTGCAACCTTTTTTTCACAGGGGAGTCATTCCATCCCATTAATCATTTTGCTTGCCCTTTTCTGCATCTTTTCCACATCCTTTTTGAGGTGAGGCAACCAGGACTGTACACAGGATTCCAAATTCAGTCACACACCATAGATGTGTATAATGGCATCATGATGCCTGACAAAACAAATGCTTCTGGATCATGAATAGCTATGGAGAAGGGTGTTTTTGGAGGTTTACCTCAGCAGGCAGGGAGAAGAGACAGAAAAGTTCCACCTGCTGTAATTTCCACATCTAAGCAAATTGTTGAGGAGGCCTTGCCTCTTTTGCAACCAGTCGCCCTCCTGGGCTCATAGGGAGGGGAAACACAAGTAGAAATGTGACAACAAGAATGTGTATGTAAGAATGGGAATGAATGAATTCCTGGCTTCCTTTAGCACAGAACAGCAGCCATAGTTCTGTTGACAGAGAAACAACATGTTACATCGCCTCATACCAGTTCCAAACACCCAGCTAGCAAATCTCTGCCTGAAGGAACAGTGGCTGCACAAACCCTCGTTCGAGTTCACTGTGGAGATGAGAGAAACATAAAGGTAAAGGTAAAGGTACCCCTGCCCGTACGGGCCAGTCGTGTCCGACTCTAGGGTTGCACGCTCATCTCGCTCAAGAGGCCGGGAGCCGGCGCCATCCGAAGACACTTCCAGGTCACGTGGCCAGCGTGACGAAGCTGCAACTGGCGAGCC
This sequence comes from Podarcis cretensis, assembly GCF_951804945.1. Classification (NCBI taxonomy): domain Eukaryota; kingdom Metazoa; phylum Chordata; class Lepidosauria; order Squamata; family Lacertidae; genus Podarcis; species Podarcis cretensis. The sequence goes on along the minus strand of NC_137170.1, from coordinate 64,045,253 downwards.
AGCACCAGTGCCGCACACGGAAACGCCGTTTACCTTCCCGCTATAAAGCAGTACCTAATTATCTACTTGCACTTAGGAGTGCTTTCGAACTGCTAGGTGGTCAGGAGCTGGCACCGAACGACGGGAGCTCACCCCGCCATGGGGATTTGAACCGCCGACCTTACGATCAGCAAGTCCTAGGCACTGAGGTTTTACCCACAGCGCCACCCGCGTCCCTTTAGAGAGAGACATAGGAAGCTGCTTTATACCAAGTCAGACAATTGATTGATTGGATTGATTGATTGAATTATATGCCACTTTCTTACAATAAAGTTTCTGGTACTGATCTTCCTGTGCACCAAGGAGCCTGGCTTAAATGCAGTTCAGAGGCGAGGGGGTTTTCTCACCAGGCTAGATGACACACCGCTGGCTCCCATGTCCTTACTCCAGAGGAGACTGACAGCGGCAAAAACCAAATGTTGGGGAGGGTAATTATGGCCAGTCTTTTCCCCAGCCTCCTGGAAGAAGCAGCTGCCGGAGCAGGCCTTATTGATCCATTAAGTACATAATTGTCTGCACTGACTGGTAGCATCTCTCTGGGCTTTCAGTCAGAAAACATCCCCAGTCCTACCTGGGGATGCTAGGGGTTGAGCCAGGTATCTTGTGCCTGTGAAACAGATGCTCTACCTCTGAGCTGCGATGCTTCCTGTATTCTTAGCATTCCTCACACTCTCATATATCCATACTAACACTTATGGATCTGTTGCTGCTATCAGAGTCCTACAGAGACATGGCTTCGAGTAGCCCTTAGCTGCCTCCTCTAATTTTCTTCCCCACCCAAAAAAATGCAGAATCAAGGGAGGGGGGAGGCTAAATTTAACCACAGCACTGGAATCTTGTGGAGGCGTTGGGGTGTGTGTGATAAACAGGTGGTGTGGGGAAGGAATTCACACTTTCCCTCTCCTGGCCACCTTTTGTGCCTTACAGACAATCACGATGTATTCCAAGTCTCTTTAAACGTCATTTATGCACGGCTTTTCAGGTGCTTTTTTGTTCAGCATGACAGGTTAGTGCACTGAGCTATACGTGCGTAGGTGCTGGGCTTTGACTCTCTGCCAGAATATTTTTAGCTAGGGATCTTTCTTCTGCAAAAGTTAATGGTTCCTGTGGCGTGTTTATCTGCTTCCCTGTTGACTTGCAATGGCTGCACTGTATCTTGTACCTCCTTCGCATTTCCTCTTCTTAAAAAGGAAAAGAAAAAGAACCAGTGTCCCATTATGTGCTTCCTGGTTTTTTTAAAAAATCAGAAAAACACAATTTTTGCATGAGGTAAAATCTTTATGTCTCATACACACCATACATTTAAAGCCCATTTAAAGCCCATGGCTTTCCCCACAGAATCCTGGGAATGGTAGTTTGTTACTGGGGCTGCTAAATGGAGCTCTGTGAGGAGTAAACTACAACTCCCAGGATTCTTTGGGGGAAGCTGGCTGCTTTAAATGGTGTAAAAGTGACTAAAATGAAGCCCTCCTTGGTGGTACCTCCAGGATGCCCTGATTGAGGAAGCCTACCAAGTCATGTTTTTGCTTTGCTTCCTTCCACTGCTTAAAAATTCATTTGTTTTCCCCTGGATTTTATTTTATTATTTAGATAATTTTTATTAAATTTTCCCAAATACCAAAAAATAAAAATAAAAATTGATATGGCATAAATTTGTCTGGTCTGTCCACAGGGTCCTATTTGCCACAAACGGCATTTAGGTGTGCTTTTCTAGCACTCCCTCCTGATGATAACGATGCTGATTAATTCAATGTATATACCGGTACCTCCCTTTATCAAAAGATCCCAGGGTGGTGTACATCAAAAACACATTACATCAGTGATAAAAAACATAATGACAGAAAGCCTAATAGTAAATTATTATTATTATTAATAATAATAATAATAATAATAATAATAATAATAATAGCGATCCACTTCCCCACACTTTCACAGGCCACCAGTTATTTAATGGCTATAGGCTTGGGTAAAGAGGAATGTTTTTGCCTGGTGCCTAAAGACATGTAGGGATGGCACCAAGCAAGCCTCTTCCTGATATAAAGGAAGTGGCTATAATACCACACCGACTTTACAGAAGTACTGTGAAGGAAGACATAGTTGGACAAAAGGATGTGATTTTGATCAGAAACCTAAATTATACCCTGAGGATTTCACCCCCCAAGCATTCCTACCACTCTCATATGTCCATACTAGCACTTTTGGCTCTGCCGCTGCTGCTTTCACAGCCTCTAGTCTCTTTTCTTCCACCCCCACAAAAAAAAATACCTAGAGCAGCATCTGTTTCCCCATGAGTTCCCCTTGTGTTTCAAGATGAATCTCATCTGCTGATGTATTAATTATTATTTACAATCTAACTTATAACTGTTGGTTCCAGAAGCTGTGCTATGTCAGGCAGCTTATGCAGTGATTTTTATTTCCAGTCTGACCATTGGCTTAAGCAAATTTATATTGAGGATGGGGATAAACTATTGTTTATGTACTTCAGAGAGTTACAGAGCAATCCTGTTCCTAACCTTGGCTGGGCAGTGAGGGAGCAGCGACTTGACCACCACATCCCAAGCTCTGCTGCTTGCTCAGGCCAGGATGAAAAGTGGGAGCTATTTTCCCTCAGGATGTTTTGTTTTGTTTTTGCCTGCAGTTTGCACAACTGCGGGGTTCAAGGAATGGATCCCTTAAGGTTTTGTAACCCATCAATGCAAAGCCTCCAGTTCCCCACTCTTACCAGAGCAAAGCCCTACCAGCAGCACTCTTTTCCACATGTGAAGAGTGTTAAGTATAATTGTTTAATTGATACTGAAATGGAGAGGGGCTAAATGTGTATTGTTAACATTGGGATTTTGCCATGGAAGCATACTGAACTCTAACAGAGTTGATAATTAACTGTTGAATGTTCTCTGCTCTAACACTGGTGGCTTGTCTTTTGAACATGTGACATAGGTATTTGGTTGCAAAACTCCATTTTGAAAGGCAGGAAGCAAGGCCCATAAGGGGTGTGGCTAGGAAGAGGGTGTGGCCTCAGGAAAGACCTATGGGCCTTACAAGGAGGATGGGAGGGCTGCATTTGGCTATCAGGCCTGAGGTTTCCCACCCTGATATAAAAGCCAGTGCTTTCTGATGTGGTAGCTTGTTCTTCCAGAGAAGCCTTCATAGGCTAAATGTGTATGACACCTACATTTCATCATTCTACATAGTGAGACATGTTCCATGTTGGGTACTCAGAGTGCTGTTGGTAGGAAGCTTAGACTACTGCTGTTTTTGCTCTACCTCTTGGGCAGAAAGAAATGCACAGTATCTGGGGTACTCAAATCCTGTATTTTGTAGCCATTAATTCCCTCTTTAACAAAAGTATCGCCAAGAACTGACAGGTTACTTTCTGGCTGCCATGGTGTTCAGTTTTTATGTTTTTTCTTCTCTCCCCCCACCTTACAAACTGTAGGCTGATTTCCCACAAGGTATATTTTCATCCTTTAAAGTTTCCGAGGGTGAAGGTGGGGAAAATTGTGTCTGCTGGGAAAAGGGACTCCTGTTCTCCATAGGAACTGCAGCTCCAGTGATGAATGGAGACAAAACCCAAAGGGAGCATAACTTCCTTTCCTGTCAGCATGCATCTTCGTTAATGAACACATGGAAACAGTGCTCGAGTTCAGCTGGAGACCTTTCATAGCTTTTCAATTTCTTGGGCTCCCCTGCACACCAACCACAAAGTACAATAGGAGGAGAAAGCTTTAGAAAAACCCAGTGACGCTGAGATCTTTTTTAAAAAAATCTGGTGTTCACCTGTATTGACTCACTTATATGTGATCCTTAAAGTATATTTCCAGCACTATAACTATGCCACAAACCTCCAGTGGACACCCTTTCCCTTGCTTAATTGATTAATGGAATTTACCGACACATGATGTGGTGCTGTCATAAAATGAAACTTGGAAAGAAGACAAATTAATCGAGGATAACTCTGTCAATAGCTGTTAGCCTTGATGGCTAAACAGAACTGTCATGTTCATAGGCAATTTGCTGGATGGATAGATAGATAGATAATAGATAGATAGCTAGATAGCTAGATAGATAGATAGATAGATAGATAGATAGATAGGCAGACTGTAAGAATGGGCTAGTGCCATCAGGACAGGCATAGAAAAGGGGTGGGAACTCTGCTTCCTGTTGTTAGTTGGGCCAGTCCTATTATTAGGCAGAATGAGGCAAATGCCACAGGTGGCAAATGTTGGAGGGCAGAGGTGGTAGCTCACTGGCTCTTCCTCCCGTGTCCTCAGCCATCCCCCTCTTTTGAAAGATGGAGCTGTCAGCTTATCCCATGGCCCTTAAACTAGTCTGTTACCCTGAAGTGAGATTCACCTGCCATTCCAAGTGACTTCTATACATGGAATGGGGGAAAGGGTACCCCTTGTCCTTATACTCAGGCAGCAAAATGTCTTGACCCAGCTCTGGTTAAAGAACCACATTCCCCCGAGGATATGTTTGGGGGCATATTCTGGTGGCAGGTGGGCCTAGGACACTGGTGTATGGCACCAGAACCCAGCATGGGAGGTTGCATTCTCTCCCTCAGCCTCTCTATTCTCTTCTTTCCCCACTTTCTCCTCACCCTGCAGGCTTCCAGGGGATGGGGTGGATCATTCTATACAGAAGTCTGAGCAGATCGCTTGCAGAGAGCTTTTGAAATTGGGCTGAGAAGTGCAGCAAATTAGGCCAAGGGCTGGAAGTTGCCTACCATTGATTTAGTACATCTAGTTGTCTGATTCAGTTGGGGTAATGTGCTTATATTTTCCCCTGTAGATAGATGACTGTTCATTATAATCAAGCAAAATGAATTGCCACCTCCTTCAGAGGAAAAAAAAGGGGGGGCTCTATTGCTCACAAGTTATTAGTCACTTCATCCATTATTATGCTTAGGTTATTGTGTTAGGATCCCAAATGATAGCCAGTGCCGTCAACCCACTTAGGCTGAGAGTTGTTTTCTGGGGAGAACTGTCCTGACAACACAGGCCAAAACAACTGGGCCTGACTTCAAGTCGCCTGCACTGAGGTAGCTCCCAGGGGCACCCAGCAGCACTGCCAACAGTCTCATCGGACTCTGCTCGGTCCAGGCAGGCTGGTGGCAGTAATGGAAGAACGGCTGTGTTCCTGCATAAGTCATCACCATGGACTCAGCTGAACAGGTGGAAGCTTGTTGAGATGAAGAAATGAAGCCTACTGTGAGTTTCTGTGGGCCACAGCTTTCTTGAATTTGTATGAGTGAATTGAAAATTGGTGAGCAGGGAGGAAGGGCAAGGGATTGAAATGCAGACTGGTAAAAGAAAAACAACAAAAGGAAGAAGGAACCCTACCAGCAGACATTCAATCCACACAGCATAAATTATTGTCCTCTACAAAAAAAAAAAAAAAAAAAAAAGCCCAGACAACAAAGGGAGCAAGAGGTTTATGGAAAAAGTCCTCAGGAACGGTACCGTTTCTGAAAGTTGGTAGGATACGACATGCTTCAATTTCTCTTCAAAACTCTCTGCACACATACTTTCCCCTTGTCCAGGCAAGGCAAGTCTCTAATCAATTAGCAGTTATTGCCTCAATCAGTTCATGTCAGGCTGCAGCGAAATAGCTTAATGACAGGCACAATTTACTTAGATATTTGAAATTCACTTATTTTCTAAGTACCATACAGGAACAAAAGTGATGACAGCAACAGAGTGAAGGGGTAAATTTCAGTTCTTAAATGCCTGCTTGTTATTCAAATTGTAACAGAGGTTAGAGGCAGGAAGAAAAAAAAGGTAGCAATGTGTAAAAAGTTTCTGTATTCACACACCAAAGCTCACTGGCAACAGAGAGCTCTGCTTGTTGAAAAGAAGCTGTAGCTAATTACAAAAGATACTAGAACTCTTTAGGAAGCTTCATACATTGTATCCTTTACAACAGGGGTCAGCAAACTTTTTCAGCAGGAGCCGGTCCACTGTCCCTCAGACCTTGTGGGGGGCTGGACTATATATGAAAAAAAAAGAACGAATTCCTATGCCCCACAAATAACCCAGAGATGCATTTTAAATAAAAGGACACATTCTACTCATGTGAAAACATGCTGATTCCCGAACTGTCTGCAGGCTGGATGTAGAAGGATGGATCCGGCCCCTGGGCCTTAGTTTGCCTCCCCATGCTTTACAAGGTATTTAAGAGCTTATTATCAGAATATTCAGCTATCAGCTCACTGCAGGACCTGGTTTGGGGTGAACGTATGTGGGCTTGAAGAAAAGTATGCAAGCCCTGCTCCTACTCAGAGCATGTGCAAGATGCTCATTGCATTTTCTGATCATTTAGTGTTCTAATTCTATTCATATAAGAGTGGTCTGCGCACTCCTGCCACTGCTCAATGTCCACATGCATTCAGGCAAATGCTCTTCTGCCAGCAAAATGCATCCAGGCAGCTCACCGTGCATGTTGTAGCATCCCTCCTCAGGACACATGCAGCGCATTGTTCCCTCAACCAGATCTAAACCTTTTGCCATTAAGGGGCCACAGTCTGCACTGTTGCCCCCACTCTCCTGCAGGTTGGTGTGCTTCCATCGTTGCCACCGAGAGAAGGGAGCAGGCACAGGGGAGAGACAGAAAGGGAACAAAGCTTTTCCTCCCTTAATGTTCACCCCCTGCCTTAATGTTCCCCCTTCTCCTGGAGCTAGTGGGGGGGAGGCATGATGGGGGAAAGGTTTCTTGCCTTCATGTCCCATGCAGTCTTCCTTTCATTGTTGTCAGGGCCAGCAGGAACATAAAAGAGAAATCCAGCCGTGAGGATGATGTAGGAGAGAAAGGAGGGAGGCAGCGCATGCTTAGTGGCTCCTGATATTCCAGTTGGGCTCTGCTTATTAGCAGGTGGGTGGCCTCCCTCCCCGCTAACCTCACAATCTCTAATCTCACAAACCTGCCACCCAGGGCATGTGTGCCCTCTGGCCCTCCGTCAATCTTGGCCTGCCCCCAGCCTCACTAGATACTTAAGCTAGCATCTTTTATGTTCCTTTTTACAATGTTAAAAAAAAGTACTTCTGTAATATGAATGTATGTACAATGCCAGATTTTCTCTGTGAATTTTCGCTGTCATAGCAGTGCCCACAGCCCAAGAGAAGATAAACTTGAGTCGACAACTGGAACAGATAAATGACTGCACTTGCGGTTTCTGGTCACACAGATACACAGCTCTGGTCAACCACAGCCATAGAACAGTATACCCCAAATGAATAAAATTGCTTGCTTGTATTTCTCTTCTAAGCTCTGACACTAAACAAAAAGAGAAAGGCTATTCTCTTTGTACAAAGTCTATTTTGGATTGTAGTCCATACTGATGAAATTCATTGCAACAACCACAGACACTTAGCTGTGATCAGGGATTGAAGGATTTGCCCATTTCAGTTTTCTCAGTTCAGCTAATTTTTCCAATCTTAACTTCAGTTCCCCACATTTCTGCAGCAATTTGCGAATTCTTTTCTTTACAAAAATTCTCATGAAAAATTACCAGGATTTTTGGGTGAACTTTTCACAGTGTGCACATTTTTAAATATGCAGTTTTGACTAGTGTACACATTTTGTCAAGCAAATTTCCCTAATGTAATGCATTTTGTTATGTCATTTATAGTAATATATATATTTGTATGCCCCATCTCCCCTAATATGTGCATTTATATAACATTGTTTTGTTGGACAGCTGCATCACAATATTCGGATTAGTGCGAATTTTGAATAATAGGTGTGTTCTGGTCTGTATTTTGCATTAGAAAGTGGAAATTTGGTCAATTCACATTTAAATGTGCCCTGAATCAAATCTCCCCCACCTCCAGCTGTGAGTAGTCCCCATTAAACAAAACAAAAAACAACCACTATATACTATTGAAGGAATGGGTTTCCTAAACCCAAAACTGACTGCGCAGGCAGTTTGAAATAGGCACCAAAATCCCTATTTTTCCTTAGCGAAAATCCATTAACTTGAGCTCTGAGTCAATGTATAAACAATAACCCGGCTGTATAAACAAGTGCTCAGAGCCCTCTCCTTTATCAGTTTGTGACTGCAAGGATGGCCTTGACTGTACCAGTAGAACAGGGAAGACATGTCTGTGCCTTATCTTATATACTGACCACAAAAGACGCACAGACCTAGTCTGGGAACAGCGCCAGAGGATGTTCTTGGAGATGGTGACCTCTTGCTCCAAGATAAGAGTAGGAACAGGGAGATCCTTTTATGGTCAGAAGTATAGGAAGGAATACCCTTTTATGGTTAAGAGTGCCGGAGCAGGAACATCTGTGATGTCAACCTGCGTGTACAAGCTGACGTGGCTGGATTCCTGGGGAAGGAGGGAGAGGGTGCCTGGAGGATATATATACTGCATGAAATTTATCATTTCTTTGGACTTGCTGTGGACTGACCACGCAAGTGCCTTCTGCTATCTGGAGAGCAAAATAAACTCTTTCTTTGAACCAACCTCAGTGTCATTTGACTTCCTTCCTCCTGTTCGGGAGCAACGCAGACCCAATCAGTGAACTCCAATAAGGCTACACTATCACCCTGACTTCACAGCACACTGCTTCTTAGATTAAAGAAGATACATGTAGGCAGGGAGAATGTAAGACAGCAGATATGAAGAATTCCTCTGACAGCTGCAATGTGCCTTTCTACTGGGTTCCCATTCAAAGGAGGATTTGGTAAGGACAGAATGAACCAGCCCATTGTTATACATCTTCCTTCTTCTTTTAAAAATGCCGTTTCGTAACTGATCCAAAAATCCCTTTGCCTGCATGTCAAAATTTTTGGACCACTGTATGCACAAGAAGATTTACTGCACAGGTATGTTAAGTCAAAATGTGCCGTTTTAAACCTATTTCCCACCAAAACTGCTGCAGATAAGATGTCAACTTTTTTAAAAAAGTTACATAACTGGGAAGGGGACAGGGTTCTTTTAAAAGAAGACTTTGCAAAAGGAAACAGCGCCATTTCAAAAGACACAATTAATGCTATTTTAGAGCGTTATGAAAGCACCTGATACATTCACCGTGACACTGGAATTAGAAAGCTATAATCCATATTCATTGTGTGCCTTTGCTCTTAACCTTTTCTATATATAGGTAAAAAAAAATATGTTCGAATTTCTATATAAACCGTGGCTTGATCCAGCCAAAGTTAAGCACAGTATTTAATGGGAAAGTTAAGCATGTGCTTAGTTCTCTTTCTGACTCTCTAATTGAGATTAATGATACAGAAAACGTCTCCCTTGGTTTGGTAATGCTTCTGGCTCATTTTTTGCCATTTTCTCACAGGGAAAAATTATCCAATCGAATTTTCTTTGACTGCTAGGCTGCTGACTTGATTACTGCAGTAAGATTTTTTTGGCTGTAACCACTTACAAAGTGCTATGCTACTGGGTTTTGCCAGGAGCCAGTCAGCAATAAAACACCCAGTGTCAGCAAAGTTAACTCTTTATTCAAAGAGAATTGCAGGCCTAGTGTTCACACCAACTCTTCCCAGTAGCTCTTGCCCCAATGAGGCAGTTAAGAGGACTTAGGGACCCCGCCTTCCCACTGGTCTCTAAGGCTCCTCCCCCAGTTCTTCCCCCAGCAGCCCAAGGCTTTGTCGTCTTGCCTCTCCTTGCCCGGCCCTTTTCATTTCTTTGAAGTATTGTTTCTGGGAGGGGGCGGTATAATTAACAGGATATACACATATGTATATATACATATGGCTGGAACAGTGGCTTTGCATAATGGGTGAACATTGACTTTTTGTTTTCTTAATGGTGGACACTGTTTGTAATTCTCTTAATGGAAATCATTTAAGGGAGGGTTTTGTCTGGGGGGAAAGCATTTATTGGTGATGTGGATTATTGACAGTTCAGTCAGAGGGAGGAGAAATACCTTGGTAAGTAGCTTGCCATGAATCACCTTTCTAGTTTTTGTGTTAACCTAATCTTTCTTTTTCTCAGGAAGTTGTATAGACCTTGTTTGGAGATCTTCCTTTGACAGGAGAACAGTGTTGTGGGTTTGATGCCTTGAATATTATGAAAGGGCCACTGTGAACGAGCAGTTAATAAGTGACAAAGAACTTTGAACCAGAGACCCAGTGTGCTGCAGCTGTGGAAAAAGAAAACCCCACGCTATGGATCATTAGGAAAGGAACTGAAAATAAAACATAATACAAATGTATGGTGTGACCTCATTTGGAATACTGTGCCCAGTATTTAGTTGGTCACTTCTACTAAAAAAGGATACTGCAGAGATGGAAAAGGTTCGGTAAAAGGCTACAAAATGATCAAGGGATGGAACAACTCCCCTGTGAGGGAAGGTTGAAGTGTTTAAAGGTAAAGGTAAAGAGACCCCTGACCATTAGGTCCAGTTGTGGCCGACTCTGGGGTTGCGGCGCTCATCTCGCTTTATTGGCCGAGGGAGCCAGCATACAGCTTCCGGGTCATGTGGCCAGCATGACTAAGCCACTTCTGGCGAATCAGAGCAGCGCATGGAAATGCCTTTTACCTTCCCGTCAGAGCGGTACCTATTTATCTACTTGCACTTTGACATGCTTTCAAACTGCTAGGTGGGCAGGAGCAGGGACTGAGCAATGGGAGCTCACCCTGTCGCAGGGATTCAAACTGCTGACCTTCTGATCGGCATGCGTTGCTCTTCAATCAAGTCTCATGGCAAGGAACCCACTCCCATGGGAGGCAGCGATGCCTACCAGTCTAGATGGATTTAAAAGAAGATTGGATGTGGAGGACAGGGCTGCCAATGGCTACAAGCCACAATAGCTATGCCCTGCCTCCATAGTTTAGCGCTATAACGCTTCTGAATACGGTACCAGCTTCCAGAAACCTCAGCAGGAGAAAGTGCTCTGGTGCTCGAATCCTGCTTGCTGGTTTCCAATAGGCATCCAGTTGGCCAGTGTGAGAGCAGGTTGCAGGACTAAATGGGCCATTGCCTGATAGAGGAGGTTTTTTTTTAATGAACAAAGACTTAATGTTTAATGACTGGGGATATTATTCTAATGGATGGAAAACACTCTTTAGAAAATGATGCACTTCAGTTAGTGAGAGACATAGAAGAGCCTGGATCCAGTCTTTCAGTTTGAATTTAGAAAAGCAGGCAGAGGGCAGAGTTTAGCTGAAGTTAGCTGGACTCGGGATGCAGCCTTGGGAGACTGAAACAATAGCTCCCCAGAAATCTGGAGCTGATGTTTTCCTGCCTATTATAGGGGTCTTCTTGCTTCCAAAAGTGTATCTGCATATATATGCCAATAAAGCAGACACTGAAAAATATATATAAATCACCAGAACTCTCTGCTATCTGTCAGCTCATTATTGTCTACAATACACTAAGTGGACCCATGGGCTAACTCTTGCATTGCAGAGGACTGAACTAGATGACCCTTAGGGATCTCTTCCAACTCTACAATTCTATGTTTCTGTGACTCAGTATAAGGCAGCTTCCTAGGTTCTGTTTTCCAGGGGACCTCTGACTTCTGCCATGCAATGGTCATGTTGTTAGGAACTATATGCTTGTTCCTGTTTGCCTGAAAAAAAATAATGCACATGCCTTGACAAAAGATCCAGCCGGTGCCTAACAGAAGAACCCATCTGCTTAGCAACACCCTCCCAGTTTGCTCTTTATACTGATCCTTATTCAGACTGGCTCCAAGCATTTGTACTTTTATTTAGAGCCTATTTGGAAGTTAAACACACTCGGTTCCAGAAGTTTGTTTGACTTCCAAAATGTTTGACTTCCAAAGTGCGGCTTCTGATTGGCTGCAGGAACGTTTGAAAACCAAAAGAACGTTTGAAAACCGGAACACTCACTTCCAGTTTTCGATCATTTGGGTGCTGGAATGTTTGGAAGCTAAATAATAATAATAATAATAATAATAATAATAATAATAATAATAATAATTTTATACCCCGCCCATCTGGCTGGGCCTCCCCAGCCACTCTAGGTGGCTTCCAACAAAACATTAAAATACAATAATTCATCAGATATTAAAAGCTTCCCTAAATCAGCTGTAAAGGTAAAGGTGCCCCTGGCCGTTAGGTCCGGTTGTGGACAACTCTGGAGTTGCACACTCCTCTCGCTCTATAGGCCAAGGCAGCTGGTGTTTGTAAGCCGCTTCTGGCGAGCCAGAGCAGCACACGGAAATGCCGTTTACCTTCCCGCCGGAGTGGTACCTATTTATCTACTTGCACTTTGACGTGCTTTCAAACTGTTGGTGGGCAGGAGCTGAGATCGAACAACGGGAGCTCACCCCGTCACAGGGATTCGAACCACCGACCTTCTGATCGGCATGCGTTGCTCTTCAATCAAGTCTCATGGCCGATTTCCTCTCCCTTTGCTCAGTCTCAGTCAGTTTTATTGCACATAGCCAAAGGCTGCCGCAATGTACACAGAATTATTTGACAATTAAAAGAAAATATACTGAATTGATAAAAAAGACTTAAAACATTTATATTATTAAAACACTACATACTCTAAACAAAGCCATAAAAGTACCCCAATGTACAAATAAAAACATTAAACAATAAAATTCATAAGCTAAAATCATCACATGGTCACATGTTAAAAACAATATCAATTAATACAGTGTGCAATTTATACTCAGAGTTTGGTGACAAAGATAGAGCATAGCCTGAGGTAGATAGATAGGATCAAATAAATTCATCTCCTTTACAGTTAATGGCTACCTCGGCTATATAATTTGCTCTAATTTTCCTAGCAGCAGTTGCAAAAAGTGCTACCCGCCAGGTGACATACTTATCTGTGTCTGCAAGGAGATATAAAATCATGTCAAGGGGGTTCTGGCCAGGGGACCCTGTCATTATAGGTACCAAAAATCTTTTTCTTGCATCATTATATAACGGACAGTGCAAGATATAATGCATAAGGTCCTCTACTTCAGAACATCCCCTAATGCAAACACGTTCGTTTTTTGGTATGCCTCTGTGTCTCCCATCTCTATAAGCAGAGCTTACTGTATTTAGTCGTAGCTCTGTAAAAGCTTTTCGAAGCTGTGCAAAAGTCAATTCATTAAAATAAGATATGTGTTCATTGACCTCTCTAAGTTTAAAATACAATGGGGCGCATGTAGATGTGCACATAGAGTTTAGATCGTTTTTAGTTGCCACTGCCCTTATGGTTCGTTTAAAAATATTTTTCTGTGAATATAAGGGGAGTTCTTTAATCTCAGTCACTGAGAGGTCATATTTGCCCATCAGTTGGGCAGCATGATGTACCCAGTTTTTAAGGGGTAATCCATTTGAGAGCTCAATCAGGCATTTTTTTGGTAGCCTCGTGTTGTCCATCTGTTGAACTCTAAACCAGTAACAGAGAATTCTTTTATCTATTTGGCTCTCTATGCTCAACATGCGAGTTTCCAACCTGACCATGGCAGATTGCAGGTCTTTGGGTAAACCTAAAAGAACTCTTAAAAAATAATTCTGTGGGGGTTCCAGACCGGAGACCTTTGAGGTACCCCAAACCTCTGCACCATATAAAATCTGGGCCATTGTTTTTGCTTCATACACAGATAGAGCTGGGTTGACCAGATTTCCACCTTTACAGGCTGCAAATTTCAGAATGGCTTTTGCTGATTTAAAGGCTTGCAATTTAATATTGCCGTTTCTGAATAAATCAATCCCAGATATTTAAACGTATTTACTTGGTTTATGATGTGTTCATCCAGGTGCCAAACATGCTTTTTAGAACGCTTCCGAAATACAATGACCTGCGTCTTATCATAGTTTATAGATAAAGCATTCCTCGTGCAATATGAACTTAATTTTGCAAGCAGCCGTCTCAGGCCCACCTGGGTTCTAGATACAAGTACTAGGTCATCAGCATACATTAAAACTGAGAGTTTTTGGTTGAGAATTGTGACAGGGGCAAACTGTAGGCCCTCCAGTTCTTTACCCATGTCATTAATATAAAAATTGAACAGGAAAGGTGCCAGAATGCATCCTTGTTTGACCCCAGTAATGGTCTTAATTCTAGTGGTGAGATGGCCAGCCAGATCCACCTTTACTTGTATTGATGTATCAGTATATAATGTTTTGATGAGAAATAATAGACGGGGGTCTATATTTGTCTTTTCCAATTTTTGCCACAATGCGTGTCTTGGGACCATATCAAAAGCTGACTTTAGATCGATAAAAGCAACATATACCGTATTTTTCGTCCCATAGGACGCTCCGTCCCATAGGACGCACCTAGTTTTTTTTGGGGGAAATAAAGGAAATTTCCCCCCTTTATTTCCCCCCCAAAAGCAGGTCGGGGAAACCGAACCAGGTCGAGGAACGGCGCTGCGCCTCCCTGCTGTCCCCCGAGCTTGTGGGGCTGGCCGATGTCTGCCTCAGGCGGCAGGCTGCTATCCGCAGCGTGGGGAGCCCTGCGGGGAACTCCTGCAGGGCTCCCCATGCTGCGGATGTCTGCCCGGCGCACGGGGCGCTCTGCTTTAGGGCGCCCCGCGCGCCTGGCGGCAGGCTGCTATCCGCAGCATGGGGAGCCCTGCGGGGAACTCCTGCAGGGCTCCCCATGTTGCGGATGTCTGTCCGGCGCGCGGGGCGCTCTGCTTTCAGGGCGCCCGACACTCCGGGAAGCAGGCTGCTATCCGCAGCCTAGACATCCCTGCGGGACCTCCTGCAGGGCTGCCTAGGCTGCGGATGTGTTCCCGAAGCACTGGGTGCTCTGCTTTCAGCGCGCCCGGCGTTCCGGCAAGCAGGCTATTATCCGCAGCCTAGACAGCCCTGTGGGAACTCCCGCAGGGCTGCCTAGGCTGTGGATGTCTTCCTGAAGCCTGGAGAGCGAGAGGTTCTGCTTTCTGCAGAGTTCCCAAGAGAGCTTATGCATGTACATGTTGTAAGCATGTAGCTCTTCCTCAGCTTTTGCTGACTGTTCGTGGAATGGTGAGGGCAGCAGGTGCAATCAACTGAAGCCAGAACTCTCATAGCCAGTAACAATGGGTTCCAATATGACATTTCAGTTGGTTGGAATCTGTTGGCAGGCACTTACTATCTTCCTATTTTTGCATTATGTAATGTTATGCTTTGTTTTTAGAGTTATATAAGCAGGCCAGAGGTAATGCCTCAAATGGAAACTGCTTTAGATGCTACATTTGTACGAGCACCTATAAAAGTGTCGTTCACTTAATTCTTGCCAGCAAAACACTTATATATATTTCAAGCATGGGTAGTCCTATTACTTTAAGTGCTTTGCTGGGTAAGCTGAGAGTTTTCCTTCACATGCAGTACTGGTTTTTAATTGATGCTTATTTGAAGCTGAATTGAAGGCTCTTGGTAAAGGTTTGTCTACTGCTTAGGCACGACATTTGTAAGTGTTTATAGCTGGAACAGCATAGTTATAATGAAATAGATGATTAAAAAATACAGTTCAGTGAAGTGGACCAAAGCAAAGTTAAACTAGAATTTATTCCCACAAGACTTAAATCCAGAAACTGAAGTTTGCAAGGAAACACAAAATGCAAAACTCAGAATATCTTAAGCAAAACCATAATAAGATCCATTGTGTGACATATTGAAAATGTCAGATGTAGGATAATATTGACATTTCTTATTTCAGTGTTATTTTGAACAATATTTTTAGCTTTATCTTCCACCAAATTACATCCAAAGTCATCTAAGGCAGCATTTTTAAAGAGCTCGTTGATGGGAAATCCTTAACTTGATCATGATTTCAATAACTGCTTATGTTTACCATCCAAATCTGTACTTGAGTCACACAGGGTAGAATTCCACTAAGTTCTGTTTAGAGTACACCCACTGAAATGAATGAAGATGGCTAAGTTAGGTCCATAAATTTCAATGTGTGTGATCTGAGTAATACCACTCAAAAATATCACCCAAAGTAATTTGTTTATGTCTGGATTTCAACTAGTTTGCAGACATGAAATTTACCGAATGTGGTAAATTCAGAGCTAGTGCTCTGAATATAGAACCATAGTGTTGGAACAAGACCTAGGTTATCTGGGTTCAAATCCCCACACAGCCAGAAAACTCACTTGTTGACCTTGGGCCAGTCCCAGTCTGTCAGCCTAACTTACCTTATGGGCTTGCTGTGAGGATAACCATGTGCAGGGAGAGAACCAGGGGGTGCTGGTGGTGGCAGGCTACAATGTGATAATAAATAAATAAATTATTGTCACTAAAACAGTTCTGCCTGGAAAAATGGCCACCACTTAGTTCCTGGAATTCTGGAGTAAGGATATGGGAGCCAGCTCATCATCTAGCCTGATAAGAGAACCGTTCCCCGCTGAATTGTATATAAGTCAGATTTCTTGAAGGACAGGAAGTCCTGGGGTTTTTCCCCAGCAGGAATTCACTGGAATTCAGTTCCAGCACCTCTCAGGGAGTAGCCATTGCCATTATAAGAGAACAAGGGTGGCGTTCATGGCGAGTTCTGCTACACACACACACACACACACAGCACTAACTCTTGTTTTGCTTTGTATTTATGTATTTTAATTGTTGGTTTTGGTAATATTGAATTTATTCTGTGTTTGTTAAATTGTTGATTTTTGTCATTTTTTAATTTACTGACATGCTCTGTATTTCATATATTTGCATTTTTACATTTTTGAATGTTTGCTATAAGCCACTGTGGGCGCAGCCGATTGTGGAAAAGTGGCATATAAATAAACTTAATCCATTTTTGCTAGCTCTTCCTTTCCTCAGGTGCCATGACAGGGCTACTCAGTGATGGTTTTTGACAAGGGAGGAGATGTGGTTTGACTTTTAAGACAATGCTTCCCCATCCCTGCTTGTATTTACTCTTTTATTTCTGGTCTCTCATTCATTGTTGTTAATATTTTTATGCCTTGTGAGGTTCACCTGAAAGACTGCACACCTTGTAACAGTAGCACAGAAATAAGATAGAATCACTGTCTCAAATTCAAAGAGCCAAAAGTGCAAAAGAAAGGTGTTCCTCTGCTACTCTTTTCATATTCTCACTGAGAAACTGGATATGAAGAGAAGCTTCCCCACGCTCTGAGCCACAATGAAGCATGGAAATGCAAGCCTGGAGAAAGGGGAACCCCACGAAGAGTGGGAAATCTCCCTGCTTCTTAACAGCTGGCTAGTATGATGAGAGGCTTTGCTTAGAAGTCCTTGCAACTGGGGTTGTCAGAAAAACCTGCTCTAAATGGATGAAGACACAGAAATCCCCTCCGTTCATTTGTTCAGGAATAGAATCCCTTGAACCAAATGCAATGTGTTTGTTTTTTAAAGTCTGCAGATTATATGTAATTAATGACACTTTTTTAACATGTCACTTTGTTTGCCATTTCCTTCTGTTATCATGAAGCTCAATAAAGGTTTAGAACCCCACAGGGAGATAGCTAATTTATGGGCCATTAGCTGCTTCATTTACTATGAAAGGGAACAAACAGGGAATCTAATAACACATGTTATTTGTTCTTAGCTAACAGAGGGGCTGCCAAGGTGTGAGAAAGTCATTGATGTAGCGAGGTGCCTCTTTGCTTGTCTGATCCCTGAAACATTGTTAAGTTGCCAAAGATAGCCTACATGCACTAAGACTGCAATGCTAGCCATGCCTACTCAGAAATAAATCCCATTGAATTCAGTGAGGCTTACTCCCACGAAGGAGGGGTTAGGATTTCAGCATTAATCTGCTTCTAACTGTGATTTTTTTTATTAAAAAAAATGTTATGTATCACTCATTATTTTCTTTCCATGTGGAAAGAAGAACTCTCTCTTACTGGTAGATTTCATCTGTGTTCCTTCATTAAAGTTCCAGTAGGGAGAACCATCTGAATTTGACTGCCCATTTTTGAACACCCTGAAAATGCATTTTAAATGTTAATTTAACTTTAAAATTCCTTCCCCTCCCTTTCCCCTCACAAAATGTTTTCTTGACATAACTAAACTCTCCCCCCATGATGCTAAGTAGGGGGGGGGGGGAGGAGATAGGATGACAAGCTGATACTGAATTGTGAAGTCAAGGTAGTGAGAGTGGCAGCAATCCCAAACCTACATACCTAGGTGTAAGACCCACTGAATTCAATGAGACTTACTTTTGAGTAGAGCTTCTAGCCTTAGATAGCTTTGTGATGGGCCATGAGTCACTTTATTATGTTTGTGTTTAAGGTATCACATAGCTCTATGTTGCTTTTATCCCTCAGTAGGGAACACTAGGAAAGGCAATTGATTTGTAAATATAGTGTAACTATATAGTGTAATCTATATCGTGTAGATCATGACAACAACAAATATGTATAGTGCAGCTATAGCAAACAGTAGTGGATACAGGAATGTACTGGATGGAAACAACAGTGGAACGAAACCATTTCACTTTACAAAGAATAAATGACTGGGCGGATATTACTAATTTTGTACATCCCTGATTACAACACAGATCTACTATTGGAGTTGGAGAAAAGAGGACTATTTTCCAACAGTTCAGGGGAAAGAACCGTGCCACTGTTCAGATATTACTGGATTACAGCTTCCATCATGCCTGATCAATGGTCACAGTTTCCTCACCCCTAAAAGAGCAGCTCACCTTTATGATGAGATTCACAGGGTCAAATTACAGCAAAGTTTGTGCAATTACCAAAATGAATAAGGAAGCCCTTTGGTCTCTGCTCCTAACCTAAAAGCGGGGCACTTTTTCTGAGCATCTTTTCCCTTTGTGAAACCCAATTTAGACAGGCGAGTTCAAGAAACCACGTTCCTTTAACATGAATTAAGTTGGTAGTGATGCACCCAGTATCATCTGGGCAGCAGCATTTTGAACTGCTCCTGAATTGGGAACGCTCTTGTCCCAGAGATAGGGTCAGCCTGTTTTGAAGGGGATTGCATTCACCTTGAAAGATCAGGCGTGCAGTTTGAGGGTGCACTTGAACACCCCTTTGCTCCAGCTTTGGCTGGTATAGCAGCTACACCTATTCCTGGGGCGGCCAGTTCTGGCCATGGTCACATATGCATTAGTTATTTCTAGGTTGGATTACTGTAATGTATTCTAATGTGAGGCTGTGCTTGAACACCACCTGGAAACAACAGTTACTGGGGGAAATGCTGTCACTACGAGACCAAAAAGTGCTAATTTTAGAGATTATGTTTAACCCTGATCTCTAAATCAAGAGATTTGGAGTTGCTGGTCCATTTCTCGGTGTAATTCCAGTTACTATATCTCCTAAGATTGAACAAGCAGCAGTGGAACCAGAATCTCAGACAAACAGATGGGACTGTAAACATTTTCAACTAACATTTCTGAAAAGTAATTTATTTTCTTTTTGTATAAAAAAATGTATTTTAGAAACATGCTTTAAAGATACCATGAAACTGCTTTTAAGATAGCACGAGCAATTTGCTCAGTACAGAAGGCCATGTTGGAAATATATAACAAATCAAGACTGATGCAGCTGCTCTACATATTTATTTGCATGTAATTAACAATTTAAATATCTTTTTGATGAAGTGCCATATGTCAAACTATAGCTGGTAAGCATGATGTACTTAGTCTTCTACAGTATATGCTCATTACAAAAGCATTGCTCACAAATGTGAAAAATGTAGCCTGGCCTCCACACAACAATTGTATTTTACTAACTTTCAGGATAGAGCAGGATTATATATCCATATTTGGAGAGTTTAACACAATAAATTGGAAGCAGAGATCACATGATGGAAGGAGAGAAGGTATGTTTCTCAAAATTTGCCTTCCACTTTGCATCTCCCAAATCTGCTCTTGAGGCTTAGGAGCAAAAATTCCCCCCTCCCACTGGGTCCTCTGCTGGATCCTGTTTGCAGAAGAGCAACTCTAGATCCAAGCCAATCAACTTGGATCTGTTTTTACACTGCCTCTTACTTTCTGCTCTTGTAGATTTTTTCTCCTCTGCAGTTAAATTATTTAATAAACTATAAGGGCTTAAAATTCTACAAGGAAGGCTCAAGCAGTATGTGGACCGAGAACTCCCAGAAGTGCAAGCTGGATTTAGAAGAGGCAGAGGAACCAGAGACCAAATTGCAAACATGAGCTGGATTATGGAGAAAGCTAGAGAGTTCCAGAAAGACATTTACTTCTGCTTCATTGACTATGCAAAAGCCTTTGACTGTGTCGACCATGGCAAACTATGGCAAGTTCTTAAAGAAATGGGAGTGCCTGATCACCTCATCTGTCTCCTGAGAAATCTCTATGTGGGACAAGAAGCTACAGTTAGAACTGGATATGGAACAACTGACTGGTTCAAAATTGGGAAAGGAGTACGACAAGGCTGCATTTTGTCTCCTTGCTTATTTAACTTATATGCAGAATTCATCATGCGAAAGGCTGGGCTGGATGAATCCCTAGCCGGAATTAAGATTGCCGGAAGAAATATCAACAACCTCAGATATGCAGATGACACAACCTTGATGGCAGAAAGTGAGGAGGAATTAAAGAACCTTTTATTGAGGGTGAAAGAGGAGAGTGCAAAATATGGTCTGAAGCTCAACATCAAAAAAACGAAGATCATGGCTACTGGTCCCATCACCTCCTGGCAAATAGAAGGGGAAGAAATGGAGGCAGTGAGAGATTTTACTTTCTTGGGCTCCATGATCACTGCAGAGGGTGACAGCAGCCACGAAATTAAAAGACGCCTGCTTCTTGGGAGAAGGGCAATGACAGGCCTAGACAGCATCTTGAGAAGTAGAGACATCACCTTGCCAACAAAGGTCCGTATAGTTAAAGCTATGGTTTTCCCAGTAGTGATGTATGGAAGTGAGAGCTGGACCATAAAAAAGGCTGATCGCCGAAGAATTGATGCTTTTGAATTATGGTGCTGGAGGAGACTCTTGAGAGTCCCATGGACTGCAAGAAGATCAAACCTCTCCATTCTGAAGGAAATCAGCCCTGAGTGCTCACTGGAAGGACAGATTGTGAAGCTGAGGCTCCAGTACTTTGGCCACCTCATGAGAAGAGAAGACTCCCTGGAGAAGACCCTGATGTTGGGAAAGATGGAGGGCACAAGGAGAAGGGGGCGACAGAGGACGAGATGGTTGGATAGTGTTTTCGAGGTTACCAACATGAGTCTGACCAAGCTGCGGGGGGCAGTGGAGGACAGGAGTGCCTGGCGTTCTCTGGTCCATGGGGTCACGAAGAGTCGGACACGACTAAACGACTAAACAACAACAAGGGCTAAAATGATGCAGTATTATTTTTTAAAAAAATAACCCTATAACAACTAATTTAATTATAACTTTCCCCAAAAGTATTCAAGGCACCCACATCAACTACTGTCAATATTTACCTTTTGCACCCGTGATATGAAGATACAAGACAACATGCACAGATTTAGTGATGGACTGTGACTTATTAATTTTGCATGGCTGATTTACAATGTAATCAACTAATTAGCTGCTATTTCATGGCAAACACTGCTTCATAGAATCATAGAATTGTAGAATTGGAAGTGACCCCACGGGTCAAAGTCCAATACCCTTTAATGCAGGAATACAGCTCACAACTGTCTCTGAATGGGCTTGAACCACCACCCTTCTGGTTAATAGTCAGAGGCACTGACCTCAACAGGAGCACAACAGGAATTCTCACTACCAATATAGGATCTAGAAAATGACATCACCTTCTTATCTTCCTTGCTCAGGTATCCCCACCCTGGCTCTAAGCTTTGGATCAGATATTCAGTTGCTCCTACTGTTCTCTGCTCACACTTTTTAAGGGTTTCCTGAGGAGGTCCTGATAGTATCACTGCCCCCAGTCACCAGGAGCTGGTAAGCTCCTGAGGTCAACCTCCCTTCATCATTCAAATGCCTTACTAGCTTAGCTCATACCGTTTTATCTCACATGCATTTAAGCAGTCTGTTAATCACATGCTTCTTTGGACCAAATAAAGTATAAAGCCTGGGCTGTTGCCCCAGTCCAGGCCACTTCCTTGGGCATCTCATGTTCCTACTCTGTCTGGGTGGCAGGAGATGGTCTCCTTCCCCACATACAGGAGACAGAAGACAGTTCTTCTCATTCTTATTTATGATGGGGGCTATGAAGTGAATGTTACAGCAAGCATTAATCTAGCATCATTTTCCAGATTAATACTTCCCACTCCCATTTTGTGTCCCTGTTCTAAATATAAAACAGGTTAATGAAAATCCTGAGATAAGATAAACAAGAACGATATCTCTGAATAAACTGCTTTGGCTGATTACCTGTTTAATATAAATGTAGCCCTTGTGAGAGATGGGGGGGGGGAGGGGGAGAATGCAAACATTTAATGATGTATTCCACCTATGGAAGGTCATAAATTGGATCCAGCAACAAATCATTTTGAGCATTGGTATATTAAATAAGTGAACGACTGGCTGAAATCTGCAAAGCCAGTGGGAAGGATTATCCATCATTTTGTGTTATAAATGGTACCTTTTGTTCCTTGAACTGCCAAAGATGCTTTAAAACTAGTGAAACTAATCATAACAAGAGACAACAAAGCCAATTCATTTTAGAAGTTGGAACAAACTCGGGCAGAAAATTACTATTGTCCATAGTGTATCAAGGGTTTAATACTAAATCTACTGCAAAAAGAAAGGCTGCATTAATCCCAAAGACACGGTGAAAATATCAACTCTGTTAATATAAGAAAAACAAATGGAGCAATCAACCAGGATTCCTACGTCACCAACAGATCTGTGAAATGAGATAGCTAATGCAAAACCAACTAGCTTTCATAAGCAAAAGCAATGAAAATAATTGACCCATTACCTATACTGTAAAATACCTGTACTGTAAAATTCCATAAATAATTGAAGGTGAATGCAAAATTACTTTCAGCACAAAAAATAATTTGGCTGCAATCCTAAACACACTTATTAAAGACTAAGATTTATGTAAGACACAGTGAGACTTATCTCAAAGAAAGTGTGCATAGAATTGCTGTGTTAAAGTGCTAATGTTTTGTTGTGATAGCAGGAAGATTAACATTCTATACCAGTTTTATCTTACACTTTTTATTTTTTGCCTTATCTCATATTGTAATGTTTTGATTACAATAGCTAATCTGTTTAGTATGAAACAAATTGCAGGTACGCAGCCTTGTATTTATCCTAAGCAAGAATATGTGGAAAGAGTGTTGTCACTCCCACTCCCATGGGATTTACATTCTGTTGCATCCTCTGTCCCTTCCTTGAGATGATCCTATAGTCACATGGTGCATTCTTCAAATTATCATGTAGTAATTGGAACAGTTGTGGTATCAACACAACACCTGCAATCGGGTATTTGCTGCAGGAGCATTATTTTCTACTAGGCTACTGTGTTAATTTTTTTAATCTGCAACACTAGAATGATATATTTGTACTTTCCATCTATACAATACTATACTTGAATTAACAGTGTACAAGAGTGTGTGGGAACCAGTATGGTGTTGAGGTTTTGACCCTATTTAGCCATGAAACTCACTGGGTGACCTTACTTAGCTTAACCTACTTCAACAAGGTTGATGTACAGATACATTTTGAAGTGGAAGAACCATGTGTACTAGCTCCTTGGAGGAAAGGTGGGAAGGTAGACTTCAACACAGCATTATTCCAATTATCCCATCTGTGCAAGCATTTCAGCATGCCAGACAAAAGGATCCCCACTCATCTCCTTGTATGCATTGTTCTAGGGGTTCCTACAAGCTCCCACCCCCCAGTGAATTTTGGAGAGTCCAGGAGAAAACCAGGGGGAGAAGAAAGGAAAACTCCATTGCACACACAGGGGTCCTTGTGCAGGCTTTCCACTGACAGGGCTCATTAGATGAATCCCATCCTTAATAAATAAATATTAGATATATTCCATTTTAAATCTGTGCATGCTCATCCCAGCCTTTTCTGAATCATGATACCTGTAGCTCATTCCTGTGAGGAGGAGGTGTTAAAAACATGAAAGGAAAATATGAAAATCTATTGGGCACCAAGCCTCATGTACCTATGTCAATGACATCACAAACTGGAGCTTGTAAAAAGCCAATAGTGCAGTCATTGTCCTAAAGAGTCATTTTCAAATACCTGTGAGATGCTTCTCCAGAATTATGGCTCCTTCAGTCCTAATGTGGGATTCCTCAAGAAATTCTCAGCCCATTTTCTTAAACAGATGATGGTTGCTTTCTAGTCTTGTCTGGTTTGGCAAATTTTCATTAACAGCTGCTAAGCCAAGCTTTCCTTACCATATACATATTGTATAGGACTGGGAAAGTTGATAGTTCTTTCCTCTTTCCTCCATTCCTTACTTTCCAAAGTCACCTTGTGGAGTGGGTTTTATGGAAGAGGAAAACTGGCAGCAGGGAAGGCTAGAGATGGCATAGGTCCCATCATCTTTAGGTACCAAATGTCCCTCTGTACAACACAACTTTGGAATAGGAAGGCAAGAAAGCAAACTGTCATCAGGGAACTGGATTACGTCAGATTGTGCCCGGGATACTCTTTTTATACTTTCCTTTTATCAAACTACAATGCCTATAAAAATTTGCAGCGTCTTTCCCTATTCACATTTTGCACTTCCACATTAAATGCTTCTTTTTCTGGCAGTCATTTTAACCACACAAACCATCCATTACAGCAATACTCTTATTTTGGCACCAACCTCAAGAGGCTCATAAAAACAGAGCTACTTCTTTTCCAATGCTGTGAGACACTTGGGAACAATTGTGTTTTTTCTCTCAATCTCCAGAACTGCCAGTTGAATTTCTCTTAGGGCAATTTGTCTATCAGTGAGCGATTAAATTTTTAATTTCTCTTTGACAATTCATTGCAGAAAATTCATTAGAAACCAGGGCAATCTATCATTTCCTGTTCATCTAGTGGGGACATGGATAGTTCATTATTGTTTGAAACTCCTGCTTCCAGCACCGTTATTAATGAGAATTGGCAGCAAGTCATATCAGAAGGCATATCAGAAACCAATCCTACCATTGGGGAGAGTGAACAACCTGTCTCAGGCAGAAAGTGGTGGGAGTTGTGGAGCAGCAGGGAGGTATTGGAGGGCAAAAGCTTTGTTTATGCCACATGGCCTTTTTTGCATCTCCTAAACTTGCCTGCTGTCTTAGAGTAGGATTCTCAAGCACCCGTGTGGAAGTTAGATTCAGCTGCCAATCCAGCCAGGTAATGCACATAGAACAGGGGGAGAGGTGAGTGACAGCTTATCATTTGCCTTGGACAACATCTTGTCATTTGCCTCATTCAAGACTTTTATATATGTTAATGAAGACGCCACAAGCTTATCACGCCAGATTTTGTCACTTCCTTTGATTAATTAGAAGGTATATCCATTATGACCACGGCCTGGGTCCCTCACATACTCCTCCCAAATGAATTCAAATAACCGGAAAAGCCTGGTTGTTGTTCAGAAAACAAGCCCCCCCCCCCCCGATTCATTCAGTTATTGTATGAGCAGAGAGCAGAACCACATCCACTAGCTCCATCCCAGTGTTGATGCAGCTGCTGTCACATGCCACCAACCCCACCCTCTAATGCTTGCGACACCATACATGTAGCCACTCAAGATATGTATGCAATGGGCCAGATCCCACTCCTCACCCACACAAACATGTGGAGGCTTTTCTTCTGAACAGCCCATACATCCCGTTCTTTCCTTCAGTGCGAGCCCAGAACAGGTTTTACTCATTAGCAGCATTCAAGTTGTGGGAATAGTCTACCAAAACAAACACCCCATAAACCCAACCATGAGCCCCTTCCAACCAAGGTTCATCTCGCTTAACATCCTGCAGTCAACCAGATGCTCCTGGGAAACATGAGCTTGGCTATCCTCCTCTCTGCATTTCACCAGCAGATGAAAACATTTCTGTTTAGGAAGGCCTAAATTTGTAACTGGGTGACACGGACTAGTTAACCATGACTGCTTCTGGATAGTATGTTATAGCCTGTTATAAATAAGTTGTCATTTATAATATGGTGGAATGGGGTTTGGCTAAATTGTTTTATGTTTTTGCTGTCTTATCTACTATAAACTGGTATGTTGACTGTCTAGTCACGCAGGGGTGCCCAAACTTTTTTCAAAGAGGCCGAATTTGATGAAGTGAACATGCATGGGGACCAACCAAAGTTGTTGAGCTTTTTTAGGATTAAATCGACTGGTGGGCTGGATTAGGCCCCCGAAACAGACTTTGTACATGCCTGGTCTCGTGCTAGGGTGTGATCAGTGTGTGTGTGTGTGTGTTTAAAAAAACCCCACACCCAAACATTTTAAAGAAAGAATGATATATATCAAACGTGTCAACCATCCCAATTTGACCAGGACATTCCAGAATTACAAAAGCCATTCTGGCTTCTGACCGGATCCTGTAATGTCCCATTTTCAGTGCCACTCTTTCATCTGAGTGAGTCAGCTAGCTCCTGCAAGAGTTTGGCACTGAAAGACACTTGCCTTTCATGTGAAAGAAGGAGGCCGAGCAGGAGCCCATGGAGGAGGAGCTGGTAAAAGGGTGAAAGATTTCTACAATCTGAGGTGAAACCAGAGGTGGAACTGGTAATGCCACAGACCACCAGGCTTCCCCCACTGGGCCCAGACATCATGCCTCTTCTACCTAATGCTGCCGCCCCACTGGAGGAGAAGAAGAAGACAATGAGGATGAGGACAATGACAGGGAAGAAGAGGTACCAGTGCAGCCCTCGCTGAGCTTGCTGCTGCCAGTAATGAAGACAGGGGATTGGGGCAAAGAAGCCCCAGTTGGCTCATACAGGAGCACAGCACGGAAAGGTGCACATCCCAATTTTAATTGGTGGAACATTGGAGGGTACGCATAATTAAGTGTGTTGCAACGCTGGATTTAGGGTGGGTCCAGGTGGTTCCGTCATACAGGGTGCCGTGCTAAAGGGACACAAAATTGAGAAGATCCATTTGAAGGAGCCAGATTTTGGCCTCGCACAGGGTGCCATATTACAAGAGACTACCAAAACCCACCCCTGGGTATTGCTCCTAGCTTTACCCAGGAGTCACACAATGGGAGGGAGGGGCTTTCTGAAATCAGACAGAGAAGAAGAAGAAGAAGAAGAAGAGTTTGGATTTGATATCCCACTTTATCACTACTCAAAGGAGTCTCAAAGCGGCTAACCTTCTCATTTCCCTTCCTCCCCCACAACAAACACTCTGTGAGGTGAGTGAGGCTGAGAGACTTCAAAGAAGTGTGACTGGCCCAAGGTCACCCAGCAGCTGCATGTGGAGGAGCGGAGACGCGAACCCGGTTCCCCAGATTACAAGTCTATCGCTCTTAACCACTACACCACATTGGCTCTTGAAGCAGTAGTCCAAGCGGGAGAACCAATTAAACAGAAGGGGAGGCACTGTGGCTCTTCAGCTGTTGGACTCCAACTCCCATCAGCCCCAACCAGCATAGTAAATAGTCCAAGATGATGGAAGTTGTAGTGCAACAGCATCTGAAGGGCACCATGTAGCAATCCCTGGATTATTATTTTTTTAACCTTACTCAGACTGTGAGTTACATTTTAAATCAGATGGAAATTTATCTGTGTGATTCCACTTAAACGTCTGGCTAGCATTACCTCAAGCAAGGACTTTCAAAGCCACTTTCCATTAATAGGAAAGAAAGTCTAGGAGAGACAGGTGACCATGAATCAATAACATTGCTTCATTGAAGTGATTAACATTAATTCAGTGTCGGCATCCCTGAAAGCCCATACTGTTATCTCTAAAAATGAGGTCCATTGTGATTGCTCACCATATCCTGGAAATGTCCCAGTAGCACAGAAAAACAGCAGAATGAGGCTGCAATCACAGTCCCACTAACTGGGAAGTAAGCCCCACTGAATTCAGTGGGATTTACAACGTGAGCAAATGCATAGGATTGCAAGTTCTTCTCCTTGAAGTGGATTTTTGAATGAGTTCCAGAAATGGTTTAGTTTGTGCCTGCCACTCGGGTGCCTAAATGTAGTTTAGAGGATTATACAAAAGGTGGGGGGAGATTAAATGATAGCTGCAGAGCCCATGCTCAACTGGACTTGCCCCATGCAGCTGTTTTGCCAATATCAGAGGATTATTTTCAATTTTTCATTAGCACTGCAGTCATCTGCCTTTCAAATGCAATGTATTATATATTACCACAGGAATGAATAATACAGATTTGTTAGCTAGCCGGGAAGTAGAGATGCTGCAACTGCTACAGCTTCCTTTTCAAATCCTTTGAAGTGTTTCTCGACTGCAACAGGGATACAGCTGCTTGCGCGATTACAGAATAATTAGAGGTTGACAGATACTGTCAATTAGAGGTTGACAAAGACACTTAAGGTAACAGGGAGAAATCATGCATCCCTTGCCAGTACACAAACTGCACCCTGGTATTCACCCCATTGAATCCTAGTGCTTTTACACACACACACACACACACACACACACACACACAGAGAGAGAGAGAGAGAGAGAGAGAGAGAGGGAGAGAGAGAGAGAGAGATGGAATTTGGCTTTGAGACAATTTCTCTTGACCTTTACATGTAAGGGTCTGGAGAGAAAAGTAGGCAGTTAGCCAAGCCCTCCTGAGGACAGATAATAGAAATGCTTGTCAAATGCAGGAAGCTTGGCAGTAAAAACAAAGTCCAGAAATGTCTTGGAGCTTTAAGGCCATTCTCTTGTGAGAAAATGGATTCAGAAGTGGCACAGATTAACTGTGGGATGTTACTATTTCCCCATGCAATATTTCTGTAAAGGGCACATGGTATTCCATCTTAAAACAAAAATGGTTTAGACACATGACACTCCATTGTAGCAAATAGGGCTGGATGAGGTGCCTTCTGGAGTCCATAATTCCTAGGGCCAAACAAAATATTGCATAGAATGAAATGAAAAGTGACGGCAGTTGGGATCTAGATAATGCGTAGGGACAATTTTAACATTATGTTCTCCAGACCAATTTGGGTGGGGTGTCACAAAAAAACCCTTGTATATCATGCCAACTCTGTGTGGAAGCTTACAAACTGCTTAATATGTCGATAAGCCCAAGTGTACTTTGCTAAGGCACACAGTCCTAAAAGCCACTGATGCTGGCATGGCAACTCTGTCTGTAATCAGGCCTATCCATATGGTAAGCAGCTTACAAACACTATGACGCCACACAAAGCTGCTGAAATGCCAGATTTTGTCCCCCCCCCCCTTCCCAAATGGCCTATAATATGTCCTATTCCTCGTCGGCCTCCAGAAAGCTACATCCTCTTTTGGTTCTGGCCTGGCTGCCTAAGTGAGTCAATGTGAGCAGCTGCTGCAAGTCTATAAGGCAGGCAGGCAGGCAGGTAGGCACACACACACCCTTGATGGGCTACCCTTTATTCCACCTGAGTCCTATACTGTGACTGCCTCTATAGTCTTGCTCACTTGTTTTCTAGGCACAGCTTCTGCAGGTGCTGAAGGAGCACAGTGGGGAAGCCTTCTCTATGCAGACATCCAGGGGGTGGAACATCAGAACTCATCCACATCCCATTTCTCCTTTCATAGAATGTGGCATGGAGGGCAGAACAATCTACAGTACAATGAAGAAGCAGTGGAGAATCTTTTTCAGTCTGAGGGCCTCATCGCTTCTGTACAATCTTCCAGCAGGTCCCATGATGCTGCTGGGAGCGGTTAGAGGCAAAAGTAGGTAGAGAAACAAATGCAAATATTATTTTTCCTCAGCGCACTGCTTTCTTCATGTAACCCTTCTTCCCCTGCTCAGGCAAGCAAGAGGCATTGTCAGAGCTTCAAGAGACATTCCAGCCAAGCAAAACACCCAAAGGTGTGTGAAGCAGGATGAGTGGAGTGTGTGGCCTGGAGGACAGTGGCACAACTGGTGAGGGGGGGTGGTGGCATTTTCAGAGTCCCAAGGATCTGTCCCTGCAATAAAGGAATAACCCAGGACAGGGCTTTTTTTGTGTGTGTGACAGTCCTCACCAGTACAAAGAACCAGAAGGGCTTTTTGTGCTACCCATGGGAGCCATTTTGTGCTGGCACCCACAGGATGTGTATCAGCATAGGAGTACTAGCACCTCATTTCTTTCAAAAAAAGAGAGCACTGAACCTTGGGAGATCTTCATCCCTACTTCTTACACACATTTTGGGATATGCACTTGAATTAATGATAGTTAATTCACCACATACTTTAAATAGATTCATTACATGCTCTGCTGGTGAGGTCCAAGCACTTAACATGTTTAAATTTAAAGGTTTTTATTTATTGTAATAATGTGACTTTAAGTCCAAAATATTTGCTGTTCAAAGCTTTACACTATTCCTTCTGATTAATGATAGAGCTTTATAAATTCAATTTACTCTTTATGGAATGTATCTAAGGCAGCCTTTTCAGTATTAATTGGCTTTTTTAAAAAATGAGTCAATTTGGTTGGTTTTAAGTGAGGCATTAGGCAGCTATTTTCCCTGAGTCTCACGGCCTGTTAAGCTCAGCAGATAAAAACAATTATGAGTTATTAAAAATTGATAATTCACAAAATCACTAATTTAACACTTAAGAGAAACAAAGTAGAAAATTATTTTGAAGTCAGCTAGGCATTACAACAGAAATGTTTGAAGCAAAATGATATATAAGAAGAGTTGGGCAGTCGGTGTCTTCTAATTGCACTGTTACTTCACATGAGATGGCGGAGATGCTCAAGCAATTTGGCAAGAATATGGCCTGAACTCGGTGTCCACCTGCCAACATGTCCCCA
This sequence comes from Podarcis cretensis, assembly GCF_951804945.1. Taxonomy (NCBI): domain Eukaryota; kingdom Metazoa; phylum Chordata; class Lepidosauria; order Squamata; family Lacertidae; genus Podarcis; species Podarcis cretensis. The sequence goes on along the minus strand of NC_137170.1, from coordinate 64,014,537 downwards.
GTATCTGTGAAGAAACATTGCTGTAAAAAGGTTTCCCACAACATTGAAAGTTTAAGGCAACTTGTTTACCTCATTCTAAGGTTGTGTATAGCTATGTCCTGGACCCTCTAAAGCCCTTTGCTTATATGGAATACAACCTTTGACCTCTAAGATTGAACCCAGTGCTGTTTTCTCCCTCCAACTACATCTGACATTGCCATGAAGTTATTTATTTATTTAATAGAACATAAAATGTCTGAGTGGGTTTCCAAGAATTCAGTCTGGGTAATGGGATTCAGTCATGGCTGAAGGAGTAATTGGTGTGCTTTGGCTGGCTCTAAATGGTTTTATTCTGCCTGTTTTTTGTTTTAATCTACAGAGACCTTATTTGAGTGTCAACAAGTACAATCTATTAGGTCGATGGGCACAAGGGATAGGGTCTTCTCAGTGATGGCTCCCCGGGTGTGGAATAGCTTTTCTACAAACTGACAAAAGTCTCCTACAGCACAGACCTTTGAAGAAAGACTGATTTATTCCTGCCAGCCGTTCATTAACAGTGTTTTTATACCAATGATTCCTGAATGTTTCTGAATTTATTAATTTTTTGCCACTCAAATGTATTTCAACTGGTTCTCCTTTAGTTGTACATCACCTTCAGATGGCTACCCTAAAAGCCAGAATATAAAATATGTTAAGAAAATAAATATGCTGCAGCAGTAATGTCAAAAAAGAAACATGTTCTTCATCTGCACTATGTCCATAAAATTGTTGGCTCATTTTAGGGCTTGTTTTATATACCGTATTTTTTGTCCCATAGGGCGCACCAGCCCATAGGACGCACCTAGTTTTGGAGGGGGGGAAATAAAGAAAAAAAAATATTCCCCCCCCCCAGGCACGGGGCTGGGGCGGGGGAAGCCCGAGCTTCTCCAGACCCCAGCCCTCAGACCAGGCAGCTCTCCGCAAGCCTTGGGAGACCGGCACGACTTCCCGCCGGGCTCCCACACCTTGCGGATATTTGCCTGAAGCCCAAACCAGGTCAGGGAACAGTGGGATGGCAGTGCTCCACCTCCCCACTGTCCCCCGAGCTTGTGGGGCTGGCGGTGGGGAGAAGCGCGCTTCTCCCTGCCGTCAACCTCCAAACCATGTCGGGGGACAGCGGGAAGGCGCACCGACCCCTCTCGCTCTCCAGGCTTCAGCGAAAGCCTGCATTCGCCCCATAGGATGCACACACATTTCCCCTTCATTTTTGGAGGGGAAAAAGTGTGTCCTATAGGGCGAAAAATACGGTATATATTTTTAAAGAACTTGTACCAGGACAAATGTTTCTCTCTGTACTGCATGAGTGCTCATTTAGGACAGTAAAAGAAAAACCAAGTGGCAAGATTGTACAAGGTTTCCCCATCCTTTGAAGAAAGCCCAGCCAACCAAGTACCATTCCTTATTTTCCTTTTAATGTTATCTATCTCTGTCTTTGAGCACATATTTTCCAATTTTTATTGAAATAGAGAGGGGCTTTGCTCTGGATTCCTTTTCCATTGTGCTTCACCATTCAACGATCAGCATGCATGTATTTTTGTGTCTTTAGATTGCATACCACCCGGTGATCCTCAGATGAAGGGGGGAATAGAAATTTAATAAGTAATAATAAATGATAACAACATGCACTGCATTATGGCATGAGCAAAAGGAAATGAAATGATCAGAGATCACTGTGGCAGGGCCTATAGTTTGGAACTCCCTGCCTAATGATAACAGGCAGGCACCTTCACTGTACTCTTTTCAGAAAATAAAATAAATGCATGCTGCCCATCCAACTGGGTTGCCACAAAAGCCACTCTGGGTGGCTAAAACTGTTTAGGCAAGCCTAGCAAGACACATAAAATACACATAGTTGGTGTATTTTAATCCTTTTCATTGTTACTTTTAATTATTTAAGATGTTTTCAATTGCTTTACTGATAATTTTAATATTTCTTGTAAGCCGCTTAAAGGTTTTACTATACAGTGGTACCTCGGGTTAAGTACTTGATTCGTTCCGGAGGTCCGTTCTTAACCTGAAACTGTTCTTAACCTGAAGCACCATTTTAGCTAATGGGGCCTCCTGCTGCCACTGCACCGCCGCTGCACAATTTCTGTTCTCATCCTGAAGCAAAGTTTGTAACCTGAAGCATATGTAACCTGAAGCGTATGTAACCTGAGGTACCACTGTAATCAAACAGCATATAAGTTTTCTTAAATTAATAAATGAAAGTGTGGATATATAAATGAATGAAATTTGGGTGGTGTGGAATAAGACCAAGAAGTTTAGAAAGAGAAATGTAATAGAAACACAAATAGAAGAGGGAATGTATATCCTTCTCTGATAATACCAGAACTTGGGGCCATCCAATGAGTGCTAATAAACCAATTAATTGACCTCTAGAATCTGTGGTCAATGGCTCAGATAGCTTTGATGAGGGATTAGACAAAACTCAAAGATCAGCGGTTATTAGCTCTGCTGGCTAATTGTACACTCCATTTTCATGAAGGTTTCCTTCATGCCAACACCCACAGGCATTGGGTTGGCCTCTTAGAGACAGGATGATAGGCTAAGTGGAGCTTTGGTTCTGTCATATGTACAGAACCACATGTGTTAAGAACAAACACATTATGTTCAGAGCCTAAGAAGGCATGGACACATTGGGAAGAATGGACATCTTCATGTGTGGCATGTGGCAGTAGAGTGTGCCTGTGAAGGGTACCACCTCTCCAGCCATTATGCAAATCATTTCTTGGAAGCATTAAAACAGGACACTGAAAGCTTCTGCCCAGAATCTTGAAATCACAACCCCACCCCCACCAAACATACCTCAATAGACCTTTTACATTGGGCCATACTATTTATGATAATGAACTGGCAGACCCTACACATTCGTTCATTCCTACAAGGTCAGCTTGAGAAAGCAGCTGCAGCTTACTGATGACCTCAATTTACATGCAAGTGCCCAAATGCTCAAATATTAGCTGAATGTGTATTAAACGAGAGCTTTGGGGACCAAGCTGAAAATCTATGCCAATTGATATACTGTTGCTTTAGTCTTGTGCAATCAGGTTTTGGCCTTGTTAAACTAGTGTAGTAAACTTTCATTCACCCTCTTTCTAACGAACATTGTTCTATGTATATGTTTAATTATCCTGTGAGCGGTATGAAAAAGTCACAGCCAGCGCACTGTGCAATTATTTAGCTCTTGCCCTTGGAAAACAAAATCACTCAAAGCTCAAGCTTTAAAGCTGTTGTGTTGTGCTTTTCAGATACTTCCCAGAATTCCCCTAGTGTGTCATTCCATGACCCCTTCTGCCCAGCCAACAGATATTAATATTTTTAATTATAGCTTGGAAGGAGAGGGAAACGGTTTACAGGACAAGTAGACACCAGCAAAAAATAACTGCTTAAAATACTGCTTCTGAAAAAGATGCCATAGAAATTGTAAAGGGTTACTGAGAGACCTTGATTTGCCAGGATGGTAATACTTGCACTAAGGGACGCGGGTGGCGCTGTGGGTTAAACCACAGAGCCTAGGACTTGCCGATCAGAAGGTTGGCGGTTCGAATGCCCACGATGGGGTGAGCTCCCATTGCTCGATCCCTGCTCCTGCCAACCTAGCAGTTCGAAAGCACGTCAAAGTGCAAGTAGATAAATATGTACCACACCAGTGGGAAGGTAAATGGCATTTCCGTGCGCTGCTCTGGTTTGCCAGAAGCGGCTTAGTCATGCTGGCCACATGACCCAGAAACTGTATGCCTGCTCCCGTGGCCAATAAAGCAAGATGAGCGCCGCAACCCCAGAGTCGGTCACGACTGGACCTAATGGTCAGGGGTCCCTTTACCTTTAATACTTGCACTACAAGTTTATGCTAGGTGTGTTAAATATTATACACTATATTTACCATTTCATTTATTCTTCCTAGCCCATCTTCAACATGAAGGTGATTAGAGCTCCTTATCTCTCCCTTTTTTTTTACTTAAAAAACCATGGCCCTTGGCTAGATGCATGACAACACAACTGGTCATTACCTCCAGTGGGAAACTTATCCATGCCTCCGATAGAGAAATCCAGTTGCCCAGAGCACCAGTAGTATGAATGAGTCTTCTCTCTCTATAAGCCAGATTGCATAACAAGTGCAAAGGTGTGTAACTATAGCTTGGAGGCATTTAAAAATAAATAAATCCAAAAGGGTGGTTGAGAATGAAGAAGCTTCTGCCTAATAAGCCCACTTCCCTTCTCTAAATGCCCTCCCCAACAGTTGTGTCATTCCAAAGAAGCAGCAGGAGCAAGGGGTAACTCATCTTGTTCCCTGTGTATTTCCCTACTCTAAATGCTACCCGTTAAGTTGTGGGTGAACATATCAGACGACACAGCGATTCTTCAAACAGCTCTTGTTTATTCACAGGCCAGAACAGAACTGAACTGAAGGGTTCAGCCAGCCTGCTTATATAGAGCTCCACTAGAATACAACAGTAACCATTTTCTGTAACGATCCAATCACTGAACGTCATTTTCAATCCCTTATTTGCATATGTGGACCTGAGTGAAAACTATCTACAGTATCTCTCTGCTGGCCCAGGGTGAGAACTTCAGTACATAACACTACCTCCTTGGTATATTTTGCCCTGTGGTATACAGTACTTCCCAATCTGTTAACATCCAATGTAAACCTCAGTGGAAGGAAAAGCCATGAAGTTAGGGGCTGATTTGGAGTAGGAAAATGATGGCCAAGGAAACAGATACAAACCACCCACCTTTCATTCTGCTTCTCTGTTCTCAGCTGCACCCATCCAAACAACATGAAGCTAAACAGAGCAATCAGGCTATAGTTCCACATGTAACAAGTGGTTTGCTTGCAAGTGAAGAAAGAAATAGCCAGCAAAATCAGGAAGGAGGAAATGGATCAACATGCCCTTTTATGAGTTGCCTGCCATATGTGCAGCTATGTTTATGGGCAACGAGGAGAATGGATTGTGTCATAAATTGGGAAATGTACGTATAGAATTCCTTAATGAATCCAATAAAAAGTTAGAGAGGCATTTTCTTTTACAAATGCCATTCCTGGCACAACACATGGAAACCGCAATCAATTTCTTCAAGCCTTTACAGAAGTAAAGTTTCCTACTAAAGGCTGCCAAGTGGCATCACTAGGGCACTTCAACTATGTGGGAGAAGGAGATTCAGATTCTCAACTGACAGCAGTACCACTCTGTCACTGACAGGGTAGAGCAGGGCTATCTTCCATTCCTGAGTAAGGTGATTGAGAGAGCGGTTGCTGAACAGCTTGGTAGGTTTCTGGATGAAACATCGGCTCTGGATCCATTCCAGTCCGGCTTCCGCGCTGGTCATGGGACTGAGACGGCTCTGGTCGCCCTAACAGATGATCTCCCCAGGCAGCTGGATCGAGGTGGGTCGGGGCTGCTGATTCTTCTAGACCTGTCAGCAGCCTTCGACATGGTCGATCACGAACTGCTCGACCACCGCCTTGCTGACGTGGGGATCCAGGGCACAGTCCTTCAATGGCTGCGCTCGTTTCTCTCTGGTTGGGGACAGAGGGTGGCGCTTGGGGGGGAATTGTCATCGCGCCACTCCTTGGTGTGTGGAGTGCCTCAGGGTGCGATACTCTCCCCAATGCTTTTTAACATCTTTATGCGCCCCCTTGCCCAGCTTGTCCAGAGTTTTGGGCTGGGCTGCCATCAGTATGCTGATGACACCCTATCTGTTGATGGATGGCCATCCTGACTCGGCCCCAGACACACTGATCAGATGCTTGGAAACTGTGGCTGGATGGTTATGTGGGAGCCGGTTGAAGTTGAATCCTTCGAAGTCAGAGGTCCTCTGGCTGGGACCGGACGATATGGGACTGAGGGGGCAACTCCCATCTCTTGCGGGGGTGCAATTAGTGCCAGCACTGTCCGTTAAGAGTTTGGGTGTAATCTTCGATACCTCCCTCTCCATGGAGGCGCAGATTGCAGCTATTACAAAGGCGGCATTTTTTCATCTCTGCCAAGCTAAGCAGTTGGCTCCTTACCTCTCTCACCCTGACCTAGCCACTGTGATCCACGCGATGGTCACCTCCAGACTGGATTATTGTAACTCGCTCTACGTGGGGCTGCCCTTGAGACTGACCCAGAAACTCCAGTGGGTGCAGAATGCCGCGGCGAGACTCCTTACGGGGTCTTCGCTGCAAGATCACATTCATCCGGTGCTATACCAGCTGCACTGGCTCCCGGTGGAGTACAGGATCAGGTTTAAGGTGCTGGTTTTAACCTTCAAAGCCCTATACGGCCTAGGACCCTCGTACCTACGGGACCGCCTCTTCTGGTATGCCCCACAGAGGAACTTACGGTCTTCAAATAAAAACATCTTGAAGGTCCCAGGCCACTGAGAGGTTAGGCTGGCCTGAACTAGAGCCAGGGCTTTTTCGGCTGCGGCTCCAACCTGGTGGAACGCTCTGTCACAAGAGACAAGGGCCCTGCAGGACTTGACATGTTTCCGCAGGGCCTGCAAGACAGAGCTGTTCCACCAGGCCTTTGGGTCAGGGCACAGCCTGACTCCCTCCTTTGGCAATCTTTACAGAACTTTAGTTTATGGTTGCTATCAATTTTGATTTTAATTAATTTTTATAATGTTTTTAGAATGTTGCACTATTTTAGTGTTGTTAGCCGCCCTGAGCCTGGCTTCGGCTGGGGAGGGCGGGATATAAATAAAATGAATTATATTATTATTATGGAACCACATTTAGCCGTGGGGAAGCCATGCCTCTTTGCCATTGCTCGGCGGCTGCATTCTAGTGGGCTGCAGCTGAGACAAAAGCCAGCATGACCCAAGTCGATATGCCACTCCCCACACTCAGAAAACGATGTTTTAAAACTCCCCTCCTTGTGATTCCTCACCCCATGCTGCTCTGCTGACAATAGAAAAGTGATTTAACATGGACCTTATGAAAATGTGAGGGAAGAGCAGCAGAATAGAAAGAGCATTGTGAATTAATAGATATATCTAGTGACTTCTCCTGCCTTTTAAACAAAGCTAAGAATTACAGAATGATCAAAATAACTTTTTTTAAAAAAACTGACTTTTTAAATGCCTATTCCTGAGCATTTATCTTAATATTACACATTTTTTGAGCAATTTCATTTAGTATATACATATTTGCAGACAATTTTTGCCTAACAGAGTGCATTTTTGTATGTTATTTTAATGTATGCACTATGGCACACATTTTTCACTAATATGTGCTTTTTAATGCATTGGTTGGAAAATTGCATCAAAAAATTTGGACAAGTGTGAATTTTCAAGCAGAGCTGTGTTTTAATTTGTGGTCTGGTTCAAGTAAGGCAAATTTGGTAGTTTTCTATTAAAATGTAAACCGAACGAATTTCTCTGCATCTCTAGATCAAATATGAGATTTGTTTCTAACACAGATATCTTGTTTGTCCCCTATGTTCTTATATTTTCTAGACAAGTGGTGACAATTTACTGAAATTACCGAAATTGCTTCCTAGTCTCTCCCAAATTTGGGCTTGCAAATGTGACATGAGTGCACCAACTGCTTTCAGAAATCTTTTTAAAAATGCAATTTATTTATTGCATTTATACCCCACCTTTTCCCAGGAGTTAAAGGTGGTGCATATGATAGTCACCCCCCTCATTTAACCCCCACAACCATCCTATGAGGCAGGTTAGGCTGAGAGGAAGTGACTGGTTAGAAGTCACCTTGTGAGTTTAATGGCTGAAAACGGATTTGCTCCCTTGGTCTCCCGGGACCTAGTCTGACAATCTTAACACTCATACAAGCACACTGAGAATTCATAGAATGAAGAAAAGCATCTACTTGGATGCAAAGCATGAACTTGTCACTGCTACTGATGGCTAACAAGCATAGACTTATAATCTGTCCCAAAGTGCAGAGCTAAAGAACAAAACAAAAACCTCCTGAATGTAATGCAGGCATTAATGTTTTCTCAAACAATTTTTCAAAGCTTCAACACCTGCTACAAATGTCAGCAGCAACAGCACCCAAAACTTCAGATCAAATGGACTATGATGAAAATATTGTCCAGATAAAATTGCCTTGAGGTCGATCACGAGATAAATCATTAGGTTTGTTCAGAAAGCAAATTGCCAGAGAATTGGCTTGACTATGATTTGGAAGTTTTATAGATCTCATCAGCATTTCTCTATTATGATCTAAGTTGTGAATGAAAGAGAGCCAGTGTAGGATGACAAGTAGAGTGTTGGGAAAGAATAAGGAAAGCCAGTGTTTGAATCCCTTTTCAGACATAATGTTCATTTAGTGACTTTGGGCCAGTCCCTCACTTTCTCTGACTCTGAAGACCAAGCCCTGGCTAGGCAGAGGAAGAGCTTAACCCAACAGCAGAATCAGCCCTGCATCTGAAGCCCTGTCACTCATGCAAGCTGGTATGGGAAGGACAGAGGCAGGTCAACTGCTGTGGCAGCCTGCAGGTGGCACAGTGATCAGGCCCACATTCAGCTTGATTCTGTCAAGAGATGACAGTGGGGCTGCCTCAGCCACACCCACCTGGAATGGCAAATTTAGGATGAGCAGAACAGGGATGCTTGCATTGCTCTAGCAGAGGCTGGGCTGGGCAGAGGGACACCACCAGTCAATTCTACCCACCCATTCCCCAGCCTGGTACAAGGTGAATTTGGATTGCAGCCTCAGCTGCTTCATAGAGTTGTTGCTTTAGAATACAGCAAGTTATTTTGCATTCATTTAAAATTTCAAGTAAAACAAAAGGATAAGTAAAACAGTACCATATAGCCTATACCTGCAGCAAATGTGTTTATATTAATGCACCAGGTTTGAACCATTTAATGCCATCAATAGAAATCAACCACTGGATATAAAAAGAAGTAGAGAGCCTGAGTTCCCGAAATGGCTGAATCATAAATTGGGGCTTGGTGTCAGCTACAATTATCTCCAGTTACAGTGACCTCAAAACAGCCCTTAAAGTCCAAGCCCAAATTACCAGGAATGACTTGGGAGAATATTCAGGCCAGACTTTAGGCACACACCTTTCAAAGGCAGAACATCACAGTTGTGAAGGCAACCTCCCAGAATGCCTCTCTCCCCACATCCAAAAGATCTAAGAGAACATAAGAAAGGAAGCGGTCTCTAAAGTAAGCAAATTCAAAGCCACTGACCTTCAGCAGACTGGAAATCACATTCAGCTATGTTTCTAGAAGAAAACATTCCACTACAACAAATAAGTGACAGTTCAGAATACACACACACAATTTTAAAGCTTCAAACAGAATTCAGAAAAGTTTGCTTTGGATGGTGGAAGCATGTGGTTAATCACTAAAAACCATATATTTATTACAGTGGCATAAACATTTAAGTTTTACAACACAATTTGATTCATGTAAGGGAAGCTGAAGACAGTGGAAGCTGAACTGCTTTTGGTTAAAAACTTTAATAGGTAAAGCTAAAGGACCCCTGGACAGTTAAGTCCAGTCAAAGGTGACTATGGGGTGTGGCACTCATCTTGCTTCTGGCTAAGTGAATCTGCGTTTGTCCACAGACAGCTTTCTGGGTTATGTGGCCAGCATGACTAAACCACTTCTGGCACAACAGGACAGAAGCCAGAGCGCACGGAAATGCTGTTTATCTTCCCGCTGCAGCAGTACCTATTTATCTACTTGCACTGGTATGCTTTTGAACTGTTAGCTCACCCCGTCACATGGATTCGAACCTCTGACCTTCCAATCGGCAAGCCTGAGAGACTCAGTGGTTTAGACCACAGTGCCACCCGCATCCCTAAAAACTTTAATATCTGTTTCATTAGACATTTGTGTGTGTGTGTGTGTGTGTGTGTGTGCGTGTGTCTGTGTGTGTATACCTAACCTCCTTGAAAGATCATAGATAAGAGACAAATGCACTTATGTCTATGTAGGTTTTGATTACAAGGTACACAAACATGTACATTTTTCTGGATAGTCTCAGAATGTTTTTGTGATGGGATCACATCTTTAGTTTTGTGGTATATCTATTGAGTATGACATCACTGGCTTGCAATATATCCTTGGCCTGCTAGGCATTAGGTAAGATCCAGCAGATGTGACAGGACTTTCACTTTTCCTCTTCCCTCTTTTAGCACAGATGGGGAGGGGGGGCTGTAAGAGGAAGAAGAAGTGAAGGTCCCATTTGCACAAGTGAAGGTCCACTGTGCAAGTGCAATAGCACAATTCAACATCACTCTTTGCCCTTAACCGAGCAATTTGGTGACCTGCCCAGAAGGTATCAATAAAATACTCAGGGTGGTATGCAACTATGATTTACTCAGAGTAGACCTTCTGAAATTAATGTACCAACATGGGTAAATGTTGTGAGTAAACCTTAGTTGAATCCCACCCTCATTATCAACTGTCTTTCAATTATATTATGCTGCAAGCATTACATTTAAGCCGCTCTAGTTCTACTGAGCTCAGTTGGACTAAATGGGTCCACTTCACTGTGGAATCTTGCTATGAATAGCCAGTGTGTTTGTGTGTTTAAATAAGCCTCGCTTCTTTTGCTTCATATAATTTTAATTTTTAACATTTAAAGGTTGCTCTATTAAGAAAGTGCACTTAGAGTGTGTACAGCATGGTGTCGTTAAACAGATGGATCTTAATGGGCTCTTGCTATTATCATACCCAATTTATGGATGCTTATGGACTCTGAAAATAGCGGTGGGCTATCAATGAAGATAGATTTGCCTTGTGAAATGGACAAGACTGAGTATGAATACAGAATTTACTGGGCAGTAACTAACTTACTGCAATGTGCATGTAACTATTTGGTAACCCAGTTGTCCGCATTAGATTTCTCACCCTTACAGCAGGATACAAACAATGGAGCTAAGTGGTAAACATAATTTACTACATAATCAGATGAAAATTTGCCACATATCAGGTGTGGCCAAATACTTGTTTTTTAACCACCCATTTCATCATCCTCTCAAGCAGTAAAAATACATTTCCCATGCGTCAGTTGAAGATTTTCTGGAAAAAAATATGGTAAAAGTTAACCATTCTTAGTACAAAATATTTTACTGATGAAAAAAGGAATGACTTCCTTTTAATATATTTGCATCTAAGACATGCAAATATGTCTGGGTGGACTCTGTGCTAAAATATTAACATTTCCATGAACAAATAAATCCCTATTAAACAATGCCAGTAAATAAAATTTGCTTCCTACCCCCCATGCCAGCCACAAGGTTTAAATGTTTCTGAAGCATGGAGAAAACATCTGTGAGGGGCAGTTGGCCAATCCAGAGAGATTATCACAGCTTTTGTATAAATAGAATTTAGGACACTTTTCTCTCTCTTCATTTTTCATGCAGCTTGGATTCATAAGTGTGAGATTAAGGCATGAATTTCTGAGAAATACACAGAAAACTAAAGTGAATGATTTTTGTAATTAAAGCTGTGGATGCTTGCTTTAATTTTCTTCCTTGTTAATTAAACCCTTCAGTGTTCATGTCTGATAATTCATAATAAAATATTTGGGCAACTAAATACCAGTGAAGATTACCTCAGAAAAGTGTCCGATAACCTATTTTCTTTGGTCACACTTTGGTAGGATTCTTTGGAATTATGTGATTTGAAAGAATCCCATATTCTAACACAGCATGCCATACAGAAAATATCCAAAAATCAAAGTATGATCCTCAGTGTTTAATGTGTTGATCTAAGATTACACAATTCATATAAAGTAAACCTTGCTGCCAGGGTTGAAGCCACCTGAGAGCAAATAATCAGAGCTCCCAAGTGGATGTGATGTCTGCCAAAAACTGCAAAACTTGCGTACCGTGCCAAACAGAAGCCACATAGCTGTAGGTCAGGATCAGATCCACTCCTAAGCTCCTGAGTGGATCTAATGTGGTACTGTGTCTTTCATTGCCAAGTATGGACTGAAAGCTCCAAACTGTTACTTTGCAAATGTGGTATACCTTCAGCCAGGGTCAGATCCCCCTGACATCATACACTAGGTGATGGATAGGTTGGAAGCTCTGCCACCTGGTAAGTGCAGCCTGCAGAGGCTTGGCCACAACTGGATCTGGCCTGCCAGTTAAAACCAGTTCTCCACCCCTTGCGTAACCCTTCAAGATGTCTAGGATACTTCACTTGTTGGGTGGGGAAACAATGTTGAGAGGGATAGCTCTTGTTAGACAGACCCTAGGAATACGCAGGCCAAAGAGCATCCACAGTGCATAGCATCACCTGCAGGAGACAAATACCTCAGCCAGCCCACCAAACAACAACAGCTCCACAGAAAGCAAATGCTGATGGCCTGCAGATTACAGTGGTACCTCAGGTTACATACGCTTCGGGTTACATACGCTTCAGGTTACAGACTCCGCTAACCCAGAAATAGTACCTCGGGTTAAGTACTTTGCTTCAGGATGAGAACAGAAATCGTGCTCTGGCGGCGCAGTGGCAGCAGGAGGCCCCATTAGCTAAAGTGGTGCTTCAGATTAAGAACAGTTTCGGGTTAAGAACAGACCTCCAGAAAGAATTCAGTACTTAACCCAAGGTACCACTATATTGACTGTCCTCCCCACCCCAAAGGAAGTATATAGGATCACTCTGACAAGAGCTGTTCTTGATTATACTGAAGAAAAAAAGGGGGTTGTCACAAAAGTTGCAATGGATCACTGAGTTGAGGCCTTTCAGCCTACATTTAACGTTTATTTACGGCACTGATATATTCTGGTGAATTGGTTAACTGAGGGGAAAGGTTCTTAAGTTAGACAGATGGTAGCAAGGAAATCTCCACAGAAAGGAGAAGCATGCAAGTGCACCAGAGTTCTCCATCCCAGCCAGAGGAGCCACTCACCAGCCATATGAAAGAAGGGGGTTTGTACTGTGGAGAAGGGTTTGCTCTGGACTTCTCTTGCACAGAATATCCCTCTCCATGGGTCTATATTATTCTTTGGCAAAACAGGAAACGTACCCACTGAATCCACGTTGTACTGCTCTAACAATGAGGAGGTCTTAATACTATATACACACCTCACAGACTTGGTACTATAGATACCTTACAGATTTTCCATCTCAACGATAATGGTTGCTTCTATGGACTTTGCTATGAGGCAATCAGTGTCTGCCATATGCATTCTTTCACACACGCAACTATTGGTATAAGAGCCCATTATCATATGCCGTAAGATGGGACGGCAGGTTAAAATTCACTTGTGAATTTCACTTGACTTTCACCAGCAAAATGGAACCTTCTCCTCCTCTCCCTTGCAGCCCCCTTTGTTGTTGTTTAGTCGTTTAGCTGTGTCCGACTCTTTGTCACCCCATGGACCAGAGCACGCCAGGCACTCCAGTCTTCCACTGTCTCACATTCTCAAAAGCAGCTCTAGCATGTTGGGTGACAGGAACAAGCCAGCAGTAAATCACACCAAACAAGCTGGAGTTAACTCTATTAGCAAAATAGGACCTGCACAGGAGTCACGAGCACATCAACTCAGGTCTTGCCCTCATGAAGCAGTTGCTAAGACTAAAGGTCCTGCTTCCCCACAGCCGGCTATGTCTCCTCCTCTCTAAGTTGCTTTCCAAGCAATTGGCGCCTCTGCATGTGTACCTGTCTCTCCTCCTGCTTCATGCCTTTCCTGGTTGTGGGCGATCAGGGGGAGGGGAACTTGTGTTGCCCCCTCCCACTCCAACCTGTGCCTTTTCACAAGCCTGACCATTTCTGCTTCTTGGCTTCCCTCCTCCCCTGCTTCAGCTTCTGTCTCTAATTCTGGACTTCTTTCTGCCACAGACTCTCCTGGCTCAATAATCCCTGTTACCTCTTCAGCTTCTGACGCTACCTCCTCCCAGTCTTCTCCCTCTGACCACTCATGATCATCCCACCAACACTCCCTGGACTCTGAGCCTTCTTCCCTTGGGGTTTCCCAGCTGCCCCCCCCCCCCCACATCATTCATTTATAGCCAACCAGTCCCTGACATCAGAGGACCCTTCAGAAAACATTTGGCAAGAAGGTGGTGGTAGTGGTGGTGGTGAGTAAATGGAAGTGCCACTACACCAGCAGAACTCTGATGGCAGCACTGTGGCTACATTCCCAGGAGTGCACTTCATTGTTGTAGAGCAGGGATGGGGAACCAGTGGCTCTGCAGATGCTTCTGGACTCCAACCTACATCAGGATCCAGCCAGCACTGTCCATGGTCAGGCCTGACAGAAGCTGGAGTCTAACAATATCTGGAGGGTCACAAACTCCCCAACCTTGCTGTAGGACCATGATTTTTCTGTAAGCAGACCATTTCCTTCCACGTATTTTTTTCTGGCCTATGGTTGCAAGGATGTAATGAGGAAAGAACAGAAAGAAAACAAAGTTTTTTATGTAGAAAAATAATATTTGGCTTGGCACTGAAGACTTCACCTTCCACAAATAGAATGTCTTCTCCATCCACAAGAAGCTTTTGATCCTTCTGGCAAAGGGAAAATATGGTGACTTTTGATTCATTTTTTCTCCTGCAGCCCGAGACACTTCACATACTGCTCTAAAAGATCCCTCAAGAACATTGTGGTGGTACTGGGGGACACAACTTCCTAGACTGTCCCCTTTTTAAAAATTAAAATTAAAGTACTCCAAACATGGAATGAATGTTTGTTTATTTTTATTTTTGTTTTTGTTTTTATTTTCTGTTGATTACTTATGTTACACACTTTTAAATACCAATACAGCATATAAAAAAGAAAGAAAGAAAGAAAGAAAGAAAGAAAGAAAGAAAGAAAGAACTCTAAACAGCTGGGGGGGGGGAGGACCCTGAGAGCTAGTTTGACTTAGCAAACAGAGTAGGCTTTGGAGATTTTTGACTTTCTCTTCTCTGTCATTGGATGTCCTAAGTCTGTATCTCGCAACCTCAGTTCCCCATTGGCAGAAATTGGATTAGTTGTTATGAAGATGAAGACAATAGGATTTGGAGCACATTCAGCACGCTGGAACGTGCTGGAGAAATTAACCCCATACAAATGTCCAGCAGCAATGCACTTCCCATGAAAGTACAACTCAATTTCCTTTCAAGACACTGCTGGAAATACAAGGGTTAATAGAACCATAAGAGATGGAATGGAACCATGAGATCATTCAGATCACCCCCAGTATGCTCATCCACACAGCATTCTTCCCCTCTGCACCACAAGCTAGACCACATCTTCCCAAAAAGAGATAGCAGGAATACAGTTCAATCAACAGAAGAGGGATAAAATCTTGAATAAAGTTGGGTTGATCAGCTACTGAAAATTTTTCTACAGCCAAACACAGAAACTGTACCAGCATGCTTGCAAGGCAGGAAAACAGTCTACTTGCTATCTTCAAGTTTACAAAGCCCAATTCAATTCCATGACATAAATACAGTGATAGTAAAATTCTTCAATGCTGAATGACTGCAGTGTCGGTCTCTTGTGTGTGTGTGTGCCCACGACCATGAGCTTTGCAACTGTATAAAGAATGAATTTCCTGTGACAAAGAGATCTCTGAATGATTTTTGGTATATAACTCAGATCCTCTTGAGCCGCTCAAGGAAAACAAACTATTTAATAAAGCAAAGAGTGATTCTTTTTTTTACCCAGAGAACTATTTCATTGTTGAAAGTAAAAGAACCTTTTGAGTTGATGCAAGAGTTTAAAGGGTGCCTGCATTGCACAGGGCTTGGATGCTTTCAGCAGCCACTGTGCTGAAGCTTGAGAATACTGCAAGGGCATGCAGACCGAATGATTTAACACTCGTCGTTCAAGAGACAAAAGACACCTACCTTTCTGCTGCTTAAAGGACTGTATAGAACCCGAGTGGTGAACCATCTTCATATATGGGAGCTTGGCTGTTGCCGTTTACTGAGCTTCAGGGAATCAAGGTGTTGCAAAATAGGAAACAGCCTGGCTTGCTGCTCCATAGAATCCAGCAGATTTGGAACAGCTATGTAACCCAGCACCTGCTTCAGTGAGCGCTCTCAGCTTGGAAGACTCTACTCCCTTCTGTTGTCATAGAAACCAGAAAGGCTGATCCAGCATCACACTCCCCTTAGTGGATGCTTTAGGTATAAGTCACTACATCAATCTAATGGGAAATGCAGCAATATATTGTTCTGAACCTTCTGGTGGTAGAAGCTGAATTCCCCCCACCAGGCAAGGTAAAGAAAGAAAACTCAAGCACATTCTCCTCCCGACCCCATTTTTATGATCACTGTATCAGCAAACCATTCCCAGACATCTATAGAAAGATACCCTTGAGCTAAACAGTGGGCAGAAATTTAAATTTCTGTCAGAACACTGGTGACCAAGGAATTTTGCAGACTAGCAGTGCACACAACACATTTGATTGTTTTGTCTTACCTTTCAGAGCTCCCTAGTTTAAGGTTTCTAAAAGTAACCCACTTAACACGTGGCATTTTCTCCCTATGCCAAATCTCCGTGTAAGGAAAACAAAACTGTCCACATGGGTGACGTTCATTGCCATTTTTTAGTTTGCTACAAATACATTGACTGTGGAGCCAACATGTTTACAATCTTCCTTCCTTCCTTCCATTTCTTTTTCACAGAGAATAAATAAAATTTATAAGTGATCACTATGATACAAATGGACACTTGGCTTTATTCACTCTAAATAAGGGCATGGAACTTTCAACACATTTCTTGCTAAGGTAAGGCAGGATCAGGTTTGCATGCCCTTCTTCACATGTTCCAAGAATATGTGAGGGCCATCACAGAGATATGGGGACTAGCTGTGCCTTCTGTCAACCACAGGATTGATAAGGGACGATAAGCACGTACATCGGGATGTAAGTAAAGATCCCTCCATGCGAGAGGGGACCCTGATTGGGTAGGAATCCCCCCTTACATGGGAAGTAGGTAAAGGTAAAGGGACCCCTGACCATTAGGTCCAGTCGTGACCGAGTCTGGGGTTGCGGTGCTCATCTCACTTTATTGGCTAAGGGAGCCGGGATACAGCTTCCGGGTCATGTGGCCAGCATGACTAAGCCACTTCTGGCAAACCAGAGCAGTGCACAGAAACACAATTTACTTTCCCGCCGGAGCGGTACCTATTTATCTACTTGCACTTTGATGTGCTTTCGAACTGCTAGGTTGGCAGGTGCAGGGACCGAGGAACGGGAGCTCACCCTGTCGCGGGGATTCAAACCGCCAACCTTCTGATTGGCAAGTCCTAGGCTCTGTGGTTTAACCCACAGCGCCACCCGCATCCCACATGGGAAGTAGAGTTAACACAATTAGGTGCTAAGGTCCAGGTTTTGAATTCCAACTCAGCCACAGTACGTTACTGTTTGGGAATGTGTCCAAGAGGAATAATAGAGGGCAGGGGGTGGTGTTGTAAAAGAGAGATGGAGAGAGAGAGAGATCATGGATCTCCAGGAAATGTCACTCTAGCAAGAATTCTGTTACCACAAGGTACCTTGGTGACATTATGCTTGTACCATGGCTCAGATTTTTGAGGATGCAGCTTCTTCTATGGAAGAGAAATCTTTCTCCATTGCCTTACACACAAGAAGGGATGTGTATGGAAAAACAGAATAAACCCCCAGAAAATATTAGACTGGGGAAAAGTCACCTCCAAAGAAGGACCCTAAGTTTATTGGGTAGGGGAAAGCATAGAAAAAACAAAGCCCCCCCTTTTTTTACTGTTTACTTCATCATATCTTTCCCCAATTGAGTGTTAAACCACTCTGGAATTGTAGCTCTGTGGGGAGAATAGATGTCTTCAAACAATTCTAAGCCCCTTTAACGGACTACAGTTCACACAGTCATGACTATTTAAAGTGCTATAATACTGCCCTGGTTGGTTGGGTTTGTTTTTTATGTGTTTGTTTCATGAAGTCATATATTGTTATTTTACATTGTTTTTAATGTTATATTTTAATGTTGCTACCTTCCCTAGGACCCTAGAGGGAAGGGCAGGTATAATAAATAAATAAATAAACAAACAAACAATTAAATAAATAAAGTTGTTGAAAGTAAAAGAACCTTTTGAGTTGATGCAAGAGTTTAAAAGGTGCCTGCATTGCACAGGGCTTGGATGCTTTCAGCAGCCACTGTGCTGAAGCTTGAGAATACTGCAAGGGCATGCAGACCGAATGATTTAACACTCGTCGTTCAAGAGACAAAAGACACCTACCTTTCTGCTGCTTAAAGGACTGTATAGAACCCGAGTGGTGAACCATCTTCATATATGGGAGCTTGGCTGTTGCTGTTTACTGAGCTTCAGGGAATCAGTGCTATAATACTGCCCTGGTTGGTTGGGTTTGTTTTTTATGTGTTTGTTTCATGAAGTCATATATTGTTATTTTACATTGTTTTTAATGTTATATTTTAATGTTGCTACCTTCCCTAGGACCCTAGAGGGAAGGGCAGGTATAATAAATAAATAAATAAATAAATAAATAAGTCAGCATAGAGGTATTTTTTTGAAGAGCTTTCTTTTAATGATGCACAGAAAGAAGACAAAAACAAAAGATTTTTTAAAAATATAATTTTAAATGTAACACTTAGGGTACTTATGTATTATTTAAATATTGTGCTAGAGCTTTGGCTTGCTCTTCATAAAGGCAAAGGTTTTATCTAGTTACGTTAGAGTAGACCCATTCAAATCAATAGACCTAAATGAGTTGCATCAATTCATTCCAGTGGATCTACTTGTGAATATGATGCTCTCTTTGCTCTGGGGAGTCTCCCATATCAGAAAAAGCAATGGTTTGGAGCCAAAGCTAGTCATCCTTAAAGGAGACCCAGTGAAATCAATGGGACTTAAGTAAGATTAAGGATGACTAACTCTGGATCCAATCTAATGGACCTCATGGCATCTAAAGCCCAGACTTCTTTTTCTCATGTTTGAGCAGTTTGGCAGCTTCAGTCAAAGCACCATACCAACATGCAGCTTTTAGACAGAAATATCCACACATTTCAAAGCCACTGCTCCCTTGAGCGTAGGCAGCAAAATTGCTTTTCACACTACCAGATTCTTTTTTCCGTTTTAGCAAATCTGGAGGAAGGTATGAAATAGTTAACACAAACATTTTTTGCCAGGCTGTTTGTAATAGAAACATACATTTTTTTTAACCCTCAGGCAGACATAAGTATGAGATAGAAAATATGGCTGCTGGAGAAGGCCTGTTAAAAGAAGGCAAATATACGCCCATAAAATAGGCTTTAAACTTTAAAGTTTAAATTAAATTCATTTTCCTCCACTCCATCAACCTGTGAATATAAAATAAGAGGTAATAGGATGAAAATATGAACCTCATAAAATAAGCCTGATCCACCAGTATAAACATAGGATAAGTTTTATCATTGTGATTTAAGTAATTAGGTTTCAGACAGCAGTCTCATTAGGAATTGCTATCCTTCACCATATTACAAGCACTATGAATGTGTTATTATTAAAACTAAATTCTGGAGAAGTGAGAAATCTTGGTAGGCAATGGCCAAAAAAGAGAGCAATTATGCAGCAGTTGAAATGTACAACAGTTTTGTTAACCTAGAAGAAAAACAAAACTGCAGGTTCGCTAATTTGTTGTCACCCGTGAGCTAAACAAGAAAAGATATTTTAGTGGCGCTAATAAATAAGAAATTAAATAAGCTCCTCTGTGCCATCCATCCTACTAAAAAGTAGCATCCTAGTAACACAGCATTGTAGGGGTAGCCAGTGTAGCTGCCCTTCAAAAGTTGTGAACTATAGGCTCCCATCACATAGCCAGCATGGCCAACCCTGAGAGATGTTGAAAGTTAGCCCACAATATGTGGAGGGCACAGCTTTGGTTACCCTCAAGGTTGATACTTTCTAACTGCCTTTCAAATCCCCTTTCCTCTCTCCCCATTGTTAAAGTGTGTGAGGAGAAGAAGAGTTTGGATTTGATATCCGAAGGAATCTCAAAGCGGCTAACATTCTCCTGTCCCTTCCTCCCCCACAACAAACACTCTGAGGTGAGTGGGGCTGAGAGACTTCAGAGAAGCTACACCACATGTAACTTATTCCATACTCAGACACTAAATATCTTCCCACCCTCCAACCTCACAATGATTCAAGAACCACCGCATACTCATGCCATCCATCCCATAGCATGTGAAGCTTGTGGGTTTTTTTACTTCAGTGTAGGGCCACTATTTTGAGGTGGATTTCATCTCCCTGATTTGTCCCCCATACAAATGTCTCCTAGTACTCAGGGTTTCTTAGGCTGTACACATCAGGTATGAGAGGGCTGAATCAGAACCCGCTAGCTCCTGATTCAATGAGCAACAGACATTTCAGGCCATGCATTAGAAACTGCTGAGCTAGAGATTCAGTTAACTGAGAGCAGCCAATCCCACTCTGCTTCCTCTTATCCAGCTTTATGGTCTAATATGCTACCATGGTGTAGTGGTTAAGAGTGGTGGACTCATAATCTGGTGAACCAGGTTCACTTCCCTAGAATCATAGAGTTGGAAGAGACCACAAGGGCCATCGAGTCCAACCCACTGCCAAGCAGGAATCACCATCAGAGCACTCCTGACATATGGTTGTCAAGCCTCTGCTTAAAGACCTCCAAAGGAGGAGACTCCACCACACTCCTTGGCAGCAAATTCCACTGTCGAACAGCTCTTACTGTCAGGAAGTTCTTCCTAATGTTTAGGTGGAATCTTCTTTCTTGTAGTTTGGAGCCATTGCTCCGTGTCCGCTTCTCTGGAGCAGCAGAAAACAACCTTTCTCCCTCCTCTATGTGACATCCTTTTATATATTTGAACATGGCTATCATATCACCCCTTAACCTCCTCTTCTCTAGGCTAAACATGCCCAGCTCCCTTAGCCGTTCCTCATAAGGCATCGTTTCCAGGCCTTTGACCATTTTGGTTGCCCTCCTCTGGACACGTTCCAGTTTGTCAGTGTCCTTCTTGAACTGTGGTGCCCAGGACTGGACACAGTACTCCAGGTGAGGTCTGACCAGAGCAGAATACAGTGGCACTATTACTTCCCTTGATCTAGATGCTATACTCCTATTGATGCAGTCCAGAATTGCATTGGCTTTTTTAGCTGCCGCGTCACACTGTTGGCTCATGTCAAGTTTGTGGTCAACCAAGACCTGCTCCTCCACATGCAGCTGCTGGGTGACCTTGGGCCAGTCACACTTCTCTGAAGTATCTCAGCCTCACTCACCTCACAGAGTGTTTGTTATGGGGGAGGAAGGGGAAGGAGATTGTTAGCGGCTTTGAGACTCCTTAAGGAGAGTGAAAGGTGGGGTATCAAGTCCAAACTCCTCCTCCTCCTCCTCCTCTTCTTCCTCACTCTAGGTAACATGTTGCTGAGGAAAGCCATTAGGTTTCTCCTCTGTAGTTTCCTGCTATCCATCTGCCTGATGTGCAAATGTCTCCCATGCTTAAGATCTCTGTCTTTTCTAGCCTAGTTGCATCTGACTTTCCTTCACTCTTAACTTGGGTTTATGGAACACCTGGTGGTGTGTCATAAAGTTTAGTTATAAAATTTTCTTAATAGCCCTGAGAGTGAGTAATGCAAGTTGCATAGTTAATATGAATAACAATTGGCCATTGTGTACATTCACCATACCTCATGGGGAATGGGGAATTAATCTGACCGTGGAGAAGGAATGGTGCACATTTACTTGT
Source organism: Podarcis cretensis (assembly GCF_951804945.1). Taxonomy (NCBI): domain Eukaryota; kingdom Metazoa; phylum Chordata; class Lepidosauria; order Squamata; family Lacertidae; genus Podarcis; species Podarcis cretensis. The sequence continues at coordinate 63,992,902 of NC_137170.1, read as the reverse complement.
CAAAATACATAATCTCCAATAGGCCTTAAGGGATGGGCAGATCTCAACAGCATCACACACACACACTTGCTATTATGTATCATCTCCAATAGAACAGACCCTGAGACCTTCAAATTCAGGACTTTCTTCTGGATCTGGACTCCAAGAAAGCATCACCTTCTGCTGCTGCCACCATGCTAAATGGGGCTAAGCCATGGTCTGGCATACTACTGAATCACAAATGGTAAACCGAGAACAAACCTTGGTTACAGACCATGATTTATCTGAAGCAAGACAAAACCCAAGGTTCAGGCATAACACTAAGCCAAACCATATCTTAGTCCTGGGTAGCAAAGCTGGAGCAGAACCCAGGGGCAGGGAAGCATAGCAGCTATGGTTTTCCTTCCAATAACATGCACATTGGTTCATTCAACTAAATAATGATTTGGCTTAGCATTTCATGCAAACCAAATCTCAGTGTGGAACAAAATGTGGCGTGATAAGCACTGGATTTTGGTTTTATAATCAAACTTGCAATACCTGTACCAGTCAAAATAACCATGGCAGATTTTGAAAGTTGAGCCTTCAAATGAGCAACTGAGCCTGATGTGAATGTCTACTTGGAAGAATTTCATAAACATTTCAATCTTTATATTATACTAATATATGGTGGCAGACACAATAAATACACCACTGTATATGTATGTAGTACACAAAAGACAGTGCTTTTTTAAAAAAATGAGAGGCTCAAGTTAACTACTTAAATCTTTGATTAGACAGCCAACTGAAAATGGGTCTACATTTAGTTATCTTCATTTATGAACTACTTCCTATGAAGCATCTTGAAGTGATTTAACAATAAACACACACACACAATATAAACCATTTAAAATATTTTATCTAATTAATAAATATAATAATAATAATAGTAATAATAGTAATAATAGTAATGTTAAACTCAAATCTGTAACAGAGAATAAGAAAAAATGAAAATGAAAATATGGTGTTAGTGTGCTGGAAATGAATCCATAAGTAATTCAGTACACAGAGATGTTTCATTTGACCCTTCATCCATCTGGGTGTAATCCCACAACTCCCTGGGAGTCAGGATTTGTAAAGATTAGCTCATTCTGGGTCTCTATCTGGCAGCTGAATGGGAGGAAGAAATCAAGATATGCAGCTTTTTCCTATTACTACATCACCAGACAGGGAAAATGTTTCACCTTTTTATTTCTGATTATGATGCAATGGTCACATAGCCTCCATCCATACAAAGGTAATAATCCAGAGACCTGAAAAGGCATCCAAGAGCAAATGTAATTTATATTTTTGAAAGTCTTCTAAATATTCAGAACTCTCACTCTGCTTCAACCTTTGCATCTTTAGGATAATGAGTGGAATATAAGACTCTAGCCAGACCAAATCTCTTTAAACAAGCAAAGTATAATTTGATCATGATTTCCAATCCCCTCCTTTAATTCCAATGTCACTTTCATTCCATTTTTAGATTCAAAATGCTGATAAAACCCAAGCAGTTTTACCTAGCTACCTCTGTAACAATAGAATCAGATAACAATGTTGTTTTGAGAATGATAAGATGTGCTCATGAACACTGATAAGCCATGCACCAGAAGCTAGGCATCAATTTTTAAAGAGCTCTCGTCATTTTAAATCAAAGGAAAACTGTTTACAGTGTTTCTGGGTGCTTTTTTTGCATCGTACAGACACAAACAATTGTGTTACAGAAACCAATTAAATAATCAGATATCGCTGCAGTGTTTCTGCTCATTAGCATGAAAAGAATTTAAGCAGAGCTCAAATTGGGCACTGCTGAAATTATCAGTTGAATTGTTTCAGTGTGTGGTCATATCATGTGGCTCCTCCCTCACAACGTGTAGTTTAAGACCTGAGTTAGTTTGACAGTAAGAACTGCTTTTGTGGGAAGTGGTCAGGTAAGAATCTGGGCATCTCAGAGTAAGCAGAAGTCTGGAGATGAATATGAAATAATAGCCTTGTGGAGGCATTGTCTCCATGCATGTGGTAAATGTGGGGAGCATTGCTCATTGGCCCCATATCTCTGCTGACTGGAAAGTCTGAAAGTGCTGCCTTTGTGTATGTAGAATTATGGGTTTAAAGAATGAAGAAATGCAGGAAGTTGGGGCAACGGAAAGAAAGGTGAGAGAAGACCAGGGCAGGTCCAAGATACTCTGGGTGAACCTGAGGTGAACCACAAAATGCTGCCTCCCTGCCAGGGAGGAATGGGTGAGTGAAGATATACATCAGGAACAAAGATTCACATTGGGAATGTGGTGGTGGAGGGGGAGAGAGAAAGCAAACCAACCTTACCCAATAGTTTAAATGCGAATCAAAGGCTAAAATGGAGGGGCACACACTGGCAGAGGAACAGGGGTGCATAAGGCAGGGCATTCTCAATGGTGGCACCTCACCCATGGAACTCCCTCCCAATTGATGTTTGCCTTGTCAGCTACTGTACAGATATTTAAGAGGAAGCCAAATATCTTCTCATTTGGTCCTTGAGCTGAAGTACTTTAGAGAGACTATCACTTTGATCCTAGCATAGTTTTATTAGGTGGTTTTATTCTTTTATAGTTCTTTTATTTATCTCGGTTTGCCAGCTGCCCTCCACTCCATATTGGAGAAAGGGCAGCATAGAAAAGCACCAGATAGTGAGCAAGTGAGATAGTTTAGCTATTACACGCACGCACACACACACACACACACACATATTTTGGAAAAGTTCAGTTTTAAAAATAAAAAAAATAAGAATCAAAGTTCAGCTAAACCCTTGTTGCAGATTCACTGGCAGACTGTCACCAGACTGATTAACAATTTTTTCCATACAAGTAACCCGCCAGACTCATCACTCAAGCTGCCCTTTTGTGCTGCAAAGGCATTAACTAGAAAATGCAGGTGAAACAGGAAGAAGACTAATATATATTCAGTCACAAACAGAAACGACCCAATTAAAATGAGATTACAGTTTCTAACGTTTGCAGTTTCTAAAGGCACTGCCTCCACAGCCTTTAACGGGTATGCATCCACAATGGGAACCAAGTGAATTCATTTTGAATTGGAAATGAGCGCAGGGCTCTCGTCATGGGCCAGAGTAATTTTACACACACAAGATGACTTTTTCAAAATCACTGGAGCATGTAGAAAGCACACACACATCTGATAAATAATACAGTGCATTTTAAGTGCTTCCACAATGCAGTGCTCACTTAGACGCTGCTTTTTAAAAAAAACAATACTGTGTGTCCACACAAAAGAAGGTTCTTTATTTTAAAGATATCATTCTCCTCCCCCCATCAATCCAGAGTCCCATGCTCCTGTTTAAACTGAATTATTTTGTTTTGCCCGATTCTATTTTCAAATAAAATCACATCATTTACAGAATGTTCCTGGTTCTTGCTGTATGGCAACACTCACTTCCGATACCTGCAGTATCTCTACAGAAATGCAGCTTGTGACAGGGATGATACCTCACAGTGAAGAGAATGAATGTGACAGCTATGGTCAGACACGCCTAATGAACCTGAAGATGTTGAATAAGGGCAAGATGGAGCAGTCCAAAGAGAAGCTCTTCTTGAAGCCTTAGGCATTTCTGGCTATGGTTGGTATTTGAATTCTTATCTTTTTTTAAAAAGTGATATCCTTGTTTTGGTATGCCTTGAAGCTCCAGGGAATCTTCGCACACATTGGCTGTTTTCCCGCCAATATATTTTCCCACAGTGAGAACTGGAAGTGAGAGCTGGACCATAAAGAAGGCTGATTGCCAAAGAATTGATGCTTTTGAATTATGGTGCTGGAGGAGACTCTTGAGAGTCCCATGGACTGCAAGAAGATCAAACACATCCATTCTTAAGGAAATCAGCCCTGAGTGCTCACTGGAAGGACAGACTGTGAAGCTGAGGCTCCAATACTTTGGCCACCTCATGAGAAGAGAAGACTCCCTGGAAAAGACCCTGATGTTGGGAAAGATTGAGGGCACAAGGAGAAGGGGATGACAGAGGACGAGATGGTTGGACAGTGTTCTCGAAACCACAAACATGAGTCTGACCAAACAGCGGAAGGCAGTGGAAGATAGGAGTGCCTGGCGTGCTCTGATCCATGGGGTCACAAAGAGTCGGACACGACTAAACGACTAAACAACAACAATATTTTCCCGCAAAGATAGCCAACATAGCAAGGACACCACATTCGCTAGCCCTGCTTTAGATTATTGTTTATCGTATGGCCTACGATGTATTCAAAACAGTACAGTGGTACCTTGGTTTAAGAACAGCTTAGTTTATGAACAACTTGGATTAAGAATGCTGCAAACCTGGAAGCAGGTGTTTTGGTTTGTGAACTTTGCCTTGGAAGCAGAACATGTTTCGCTTCCTGTTGAGTGCGTTCAATTTGTAAATTGAGTCCCCCGCTGCTATGGGAAAGCATGCCTTGGTTTAAGAATGCTTTGGTTTAAGAAAGGACTTCTGGAACGGATTAAGTTCGTAAACCAAGGTACCACTGTACTTAAATCTTAAACAGAAAGGAAATCACTTAACCTATGAAAATAGATGGAAGAATGGCAATGGAGTTTTGTGGGCAAAGTCATATTCTGGGCAAATAAAAGTGAGGGCCACTATACATGTACTTTATTGTCTCTCTCAAGAAAGAACAGAACAGTAATAGGAAACGTCACACATATACAAAGTGTCTAGCTAAACATTGTCATTATGCTGTTCACCAGTCATAAACTGGAATAAGAAACAAGCTCTCTCGAGAAATGATAATTCAGAATGCAATAGCACCATTAATGCTTCTTAGATGGCTACCGGTATATATCGTTTTGACAACTGGGGGGTGTGTGTGTGTGTGTGTGTGTGTGTGTGTGTGTAAACTAGGCTCCTTAGTTACCTCTTCATGGCTGGTTGAAGATTAAGTTCTTCAGTGCTAAATGGCTGCAGGTGTATGGTTCCTTTACTTGCATGTAAAGGGTTTCTTGTGGATAACATTTGCAAACTATAAAGTCCATTGTTCTCTCAGAAACAAGGGAGAAACAATAAAGTAGCCCAACTAAACACAGACTGCTTTTTCTTTATCTGCATTAAAGAAGCATTCACTGCCACTCCTTCTATGTACATGCATACTTAATACGTTAATTCCAAAGTTACTGTTTCCTGCTCTATATAGGCTACGGATGGGGAGAAATTTAGTTCACATTTTAATGAGCACTCTACCTAATTTGCAGCTCCCAAATCAACAGCAAAACTGAAATGCAGCTATCCTTCAAAATCTGCACCTCTCTGAACTCCAAGGTGCAGTTTTCCAGCCAATAATAATAATAAAAAAGCATATGTGGAGTGTGGGGGGGAAAAACCACAATGCTTATATTAATGAAAATGATGCATGCAAATATTAGTGAAATATATTAGGGGAAATTGCTTACAAAAATGTATGTATTGTGAGAAATTGTGTACAAAAATGTATATATATTGACATACTTTAAAATGTAAACAAATTTTCATGCGGCTTTTTCCCCTAATTGCAAACTGATGCAGATGTGAGGAAAATTGAACTTAAAGTTGGAAAACAGAGAAACAAAGTGAAATTGTAATTGACAGATTTGTCTATCCCTAATAGAGGCTTTCAGCACTGACTGGCTGATGCTGTCTCACATTTCTGAAGAATTTAGCAGTTCTGCTACTATTTTTTTAAATTAGATATTCCCTTTTAAAAAAGTCAACATTTTACTTTAAAAACAACAGAGACTGCCATGTTCAAGTCAGACTTGCTCATTTTATGCCACTTTTAGCTTCCTGAACTGGGTCAAAACTCTCAGCTTCTTCTCATTCCAGCAGTGTTCATTTCTTTGCCAACAGGCAATGTTTTGTTGTAATATTGTAGAGTCACTGACTCACTGCACTGCATCCTCCCTGATGAAATGTAAAAGCTGGTGGATTTCTACTACCTGCAGGGGAGAAAATAATTGCTCTAGAGATCTGGCACGTATATGAAAATATGTGAAAAGCCGTATGTGACCTGTGGGATCAAAACCAAAGAGGTGAACTTAAAAATCAATATCGATGATTCATTCCTGCAAACTGAAAGTGAGAGATTTATTACATTTGACACTGTGCAAGTCAGAGCTGGGCAAGTTCTCCAGATTATTATTTTTTTAAAAAAACTGTCTGCCAATTTACCTCAGTCATCTTGAGACACTCACTCATTCCCTTGTAATGTTGATCTTGGCTCTGAGGAACTACAAAAGTGTCAGGTATGCAAAAAATAAAAATAAAATAAATTGTGGCTTTGGAAATGTGGACAATTAGCCACTGGAGAGCAATTTAAGCCCATCTTCCTGTTAGCTGTCAAACAAAATCACATTAGAAAGGCCTGTGCTTCAAGGGGTGTAAGAGAACAAACTTACTAGTCAGCAAAACAAAAAGAAGATCTTCAAGGGGTTTGCCTCTTTAAAAGGATCAGTCCCTCTCAGAGGCCCAGGGTGTCCTAAGCCACTTTCAGCTTTTGAGGCCCCTAGCTATTAAAATAATAATAATAATACACACAAGAACAAAATAAGGCACCAAAAACAAGAGTGAAAATAATTTGTTTTTTTTCATTTAACAAATGCTTCTATGCAATTAAATTGGGGGGGGGGGGGCTTTTGTGCAACATCACAGTTGCTATTATGCCATAGCACAATCTATATGTTTCAACAACAAGAAAGGACTTTTACAAATCACGTCTGTCCTTTGCTTAAATTATCACCTGAGAGAATGCATCGTGATTTGGTCGTATACTAATAAAACAAGTTGTGAAAATGATAAAATGCTTAAAAACAGTAATACCAGTGTCTACAGCTGAAGCTCTGTGGCTGTTAAGCCTTGTTGGGCTTTTAAAATGTTCAGTTGCAACACTCAAATATCAACCATCCCTACCCCAAATCAGAATGACAGCCAATTTGGAAGGTGGTTTGCAACACTTGTTTGAGATCAAGCACAAATCATAGCTGGCCAGCTAATAGGTAACGATGAACTATAACTTTTGCTAAGGGTGTGTAGTGTACTTGTTCACTGTTTTCTTACCATTGCTTTTAGTAACATAAAAACTTGTACCTCATTGGGATTGCACATGAGCAGGAACCTTCAGTTTTACTTTGAATTTTATTTATTTAGTTACAATTATATCTCAACCATTTCCTCCAAGGAGCTCAATGTGATGTACGTAGCTTTCCCACTCCTCAATTAATCCCCACAGAAATCCTGAGAGGCAACGTTTGGACCAAGATGGGGATTTGAACCCATGGCCGAGCTGGGGATTTGAACCCTGCCCTCCGAAGTTCTAGTCTAACACTTTAACCACCACATCACACTGGCACTTTGAGGTTTTCTGTATTGTTTTGTTAATCTCCTTAACTGAAATGATTAAATATTTCAAGGGTTCAACCATCCTCTGTATATTAAAAAAACATGAATGTACTTTTATACTGAGATAACAGATTTCAGCATGATCTTAAAACGACATTTTACAGTAAATTAACACAATACATTAAAGGGATGCATTCATAGTTCTCCACTACAGCATCTATTGTCAAACATCACCACCTTCAGGCTTGTTCATTGTAACTAACACAAGAAATGAGAATCCTAAACTGAACATCAAAACAGCCAACCAAAGGTTCCTTTTTTTATCCCTCAGGATACAATAATTGCACTGACTTCCAGATTCAATGTATACACAGTAAGACTAACTCCGCTTGTATAATTCAGGAAGAATTGGCCTTTTTAATATTGTGCAAAAGTTGCTTTTAAAGCTATGCAAGTCTGGTTGCACAAATTGGACCGATTCAGATGACGTGTGATATAATTTGACCAAGTGCTCAACTTGTCCGAAATCCTTAGCCCCCCGAGAGACAGTGTGGTGTAATGGTTAAAGTGCTGAGCTGGAAACAGGAAGGCTTGAGTTCAAATCCTTACTCGGTGAAGTCGGTTAGTCTCTCTTTCTGACCTACCTCACAGATTTGTAGCGAGAATATAATGGGGTGCACTATGCATGCCACCCTAAGTTCCTTGGTGAGATGAAGATGTAATAAACAAACTCCCACCCTCTTGCAAACAGATCAGCCTATGCAATTCAGACCTCATTGTCTCACAATTAGAATGTTCCACTGTAGGGTAACTTCAGACTAATAGATTCAGAGGAATTAAGCCACCCAATTTATGTACTATAGGGGACAGTCTGACATGGACACAAAGCCCCCTGACCGACTCTGGAAACACTTGCATACAGAGAATGCAATCTAGGTCCCAGTTGTTCATGATTTCTATTATAACATTTCTGACACAATCACAGAAATCACCTCCAGTTAGCTGCTGATTACTGCAAATGATCTGGTTTGCACATTATGTACTCAGTATGAAAGTGTTCTTAGAAACCACCATGAGACATTTCATGTGCATTTTGAATGGTTAACTATTTAGGGGATAGACTAGAGTTCAGCGGCAGAGTAGGCAGACGATCCCAAGTTCAGTCCTCAGCATCTCCAATTAGGACTGGAAAAAGATCTGTCTGAAAAGCCTGGAAGGTCAGGTCCAGTCAGCATAAAAACATGGAGCTAGATGGTCCAATGGTCTAATGAGGTGGTTATATATATAAAGCAGAGACATCACCTTGCCAACAAAGGTCCGTATAGTTAAAGCTATGGTTTTCCAAGTAGTGATATATGGAAGTGAGAGCTGGACCATAAAGAAGGCTGATCACCGAAGAATTGATGCTTTTGAATTATGGTGCTAGAAGAGACTCTTGAGAGTCCCATGGACTGCAAGAAGATCAAACCTATCCATTCTTAAGGAAATCAGCCCTGAGTGCTCACTGGAAGGACAGATCCTGAAGCTGAGGCTACAATACTCTGGCCACCTCATTAGACCACTGGACCATCTAGCTCCATGTTTTTATGATGACTGGACCATCTAGTCTCCACTGAGGGAGGCAGTGGAAGACAGGAGTGCCTGGTGTGCTCTGGTTCATGGGGTCACGAAGAGTCGGAAATGACTAAACAACAACATATATATATATGCTTCCATAGGTAATGTGCTGCGGGGCAAGTGTGTGTGTGGGGGGGGGAGTCTAACCTGAATCAGTAGCATTTCCCAAGTGCTCCATGACACGACAACATATTCTAGGCACTGGTGCTTTCAAGGCATAGAGGGAAGCAACAGCATTTGGAGTACCATCACAGAAACTCCATGTTATAAAATAAAACCCCATTTTAACTATCCTCTTTGTCACATGAACATTTACAGTTCTTATGCCTAAGTATTCTACCTTCAGGCCTTGCTACAATTTTGCTTGCAAATATTTTAGTACGCAGAAGGTAAAGGCAGTAAGCTTGTGGGTGGGGTAAGGGATCTGTAGGTCGGGGCACCACGAAGAGTCTCTTTTTTAAAAGTGCTAAATTCCATCATTGGCTGGAAAGTGTGCTCCCAACTCCCCATTCTTCCTTTTCATGGCTTTACTTGTCCAGCACCTGACAGCATATGACATCAGGTAGATGGGCAGTATAGATGTGGTTTGGGCTGAACCATGCCATGGGCCAAATGAGGAGGCCTAGTGTGCTTGAGTAGACCCACATACTGGAGGTCACCCACAGTTGCTATGGGGCAAGCCTAAAGGGTACGATCCAGCCCAGAAAAAGCAATGGATATTGCATTATGACAACTTTTAGACACCACTCAATTTTTAAGAGTCTACAGAAGTTTTCTTGCCACTTCAGAGGAGCTTAAAAAAATCAAAGTTCAGCAGAGGCTGTTAACCTCAACACACTTTCCCAGATCAAGGAAATGTTCCATTTAAAAAAGGAAAAAGAAAAATCCAAGTTCATATTATATGTGCAGAAAATGCAGCTGACTTTGTACTACATTGGGCTTTCTGAAGCTACAAAGATGTGCCTGACCTTTTCAAACCAGGCAGTAAGACAGTAATAAAAATGCTTTGGTTTCCATACTAGCGCTCTCTCAAGAGTAATTATTCGCTATCTCTGTCATCCCCATTTCCTTCAAAGTATTACAGCTTATCCGCAGGTCAGTCACACTTCTTACTGGGCTCTCTGAATTAATACTCAAATAGCCATTACATTCTTGCTTAACGTTAATTTTGCTTAAGGTAATTGGATAGAATTTCATATGCCTTCATTTCCATATTTAAAGGTAAAGGTACCCCTGCCCGTACGGGCCAGTCTTGCCAGACTCTGGGGTTGGTGCGCCCATCTCACTCAAGAGGCCGGGGGCCAGCGCTGTCCGGAGACACTTCCGGGTCACGTGGCCAGCGTGACAAAGCTGCATCTGGCGAGCCAGCGCAGCACACGGAAATGCCGTTTACCTTCCCGCTGGTAAGCAGTCCCTATTTATCTACTTGCACCCAGGGGTGCTTTCGAACTGCTAGGTTGGCAGGCGCTGGGACCGAACGACGGGAGCGCACCCCGCCGCAGGGATTCGAACCGCCGACCTTTCGATCGGCAAGCCCTAGGCGCTGAGGCTTTTACCCACAGCGCCACCAGTCAGGGATTAATTTGCTCCTTTTGAACAGTTATTTACATTAATATATTAGAACATTGACTCTAAATAGGGTTGATGGTTAATATCTACTTAAATAATTTGTGAGGGGCGCAGCAAAATCCTTAAGTTTTTGTGTAACATTTTGTATAGGGATGCAATAACTATACAGTATCAGGTTTAATGCTGAAAATCAAAGTATCTTATCCAATAATTTGGTATGTCAAATAGGAATGTCGAATAAGGTGGCCATGTGTCTGACTTTATAGAGGACAGTCCTCTTATTCAAAGGTGTTTATTTGAAGACCTGTCCAGTCCAAATCCATTTTTAACATGAAGAACCATATGAAGGGAGAGCAGGAGCCTTGAAATTGCCTCTCAACTGTTTGGGACAGAAGACTGAGTACACAAAAGGGCACTGTCTTCCCCCACTATGGTGCGATATACAGTGGTACCTCAGGTTACATACGCTTCAGGTTACATAAGCTTCAGGTTACAGACTCCGCTAACCCAGAAATAGTGCTTCAGGTTAAGAACTTTGCTTCAGGATGAGAATAGAAATCGTGCTTCGGTGGCGCAGCAGCAGTGAGGGGCCCCATTAGCTGAAGTGGTGCTTCAGGTTAAGAACAGTTTCAGGTTAAGTACGGACCTCCGGAACGAATTAAGTACTTAACCCAAGGTACCACTGTACTGTCTTTCTATTTTAAGTAGAGTAATCGTTTCTAAATTTGCATCTAAACGCATAAATTAGTATATGGAAATTTTATGCAAGCCCCCCCCCTTGTTTGTGTTGATGCATTTCATTTTGTGGGGCAAGTGACCACCCCAAATGAAAACAATGTTTATTCATCCTGCCATTTTTCTTTAGGCAATTTATGCACCTGAGAATCTGGATTTGCCACTAAATAGACACTTAATAGCAAAGGGCAAACTGCTCGAGGTTTTGTTTAGACGAATCAAGAGTCAGGGGTGGAGGTGGAAAGTGTGCAGGAAAGCATTCTGTTCCTACAAGAGTTCTAAATTAGCTCATTGTTGCCGGCTTTTGCCATAAGTGACCCAGTCCGCCTGCATTTGACACTCTTTCTCTCTCCCCCCCCCCCTTGAGTAACAGGAAGGAAGGATCCCTCTACCCTTCCCTCCCCCTTTCTAATGCCTGCAATGCCGCTACAAGCATGTCGTTTTCCCAATTAACAGCCAGGATCTTAAAAAACCTACACCATACCCATTTTTGTTGCAATCTCACTTCGTTGTTGTTTTTTTACACCAAAAGCATCGTATCTGCCCACATAAATATAAAATGTGTGAATGTCCTGTATATTGTGATTTGTCACTATAATTAAGCACACTGCAAAGCAAACCTGCAACATCTATAAGGCACAATTATGTCAAAGCTTAGTTGAGACTTACTTATTAAAAGCCAATCTCAAGTTCAGGGGTGGGGAATGTTATGTGGGCTGGTGGGCCAAACCCTGAGCTTCCTCACCCCTGTGCGTGGCTTAGAAACCTGGATGGGGCCAGAGTCCTGTCACTTCCCTGATGTCACCATGACATCAGGTGACCCAAAGTACCCCCCCCCCCACACACACACCTTTGCATCACTGGCTTGAAACCGAGCTGGCAATGCAAATTATTATTTATGCTTAAACCCCCATTTTGGAGCTTGCTATCACCACTGATCTGCACTGACAGCAAATCCACTTTGGGCAGGTACTGGATGACCATGAAGTTCCCAATTTGAATGGGCAGTGGGTTAAGTTTGTGTCTGCTGCAGGGCATCAGTAGCACCTAAGCTCAACAGCCTTTTTTGGAAGCAGTGTGCAGTAGAAACAAGCAAAAAGCCCAATTTTTCTTCAGTTAGGTGAGACTCTGTGGAAGCAGGATGGATCAGATTTATGGGTTAACACATGCAAAAGTGACATGGAGTGGAAATAGACAGACTCCACACTTGTCTTTGCAAATAGTAGTCTGTTTTCTGCTAGGCTTTTGTAGGCCTGGTAAGGCAGAAGGTGAGCTTTATCATGTAGGTTTTCATTTCCTGGGATACATGTGAATGTGACTCCTGGCCCACTTTTCTCATCAAACTGGAATGATTGAACACATAAATTGCAAAGCCTTCCATTCATCTTCCAAATGGTGTGCTCTAATTTAGAATAGAGAAATGTGTTGATCACCCGCTACCTGCAGCAATCTATACCATATTATGTGGCTTATATGCTCACCTTTCACTTGCAAGTTTCAATCTCTACAACACTGGACTGCTAAGCGAGCAGGGCCATGCTGAGGCTAAGTTTTAAAGAACCAGGGAGCATCCACTATGTTCGTGAGGCAGTATTTAGATGATTTCCAGTATTAGTAAGCTGCTGATACAATTATCCAGGGAGGAAGCCATTGTGTGGCTGGTTGAACACAATCCATAAATGCACAATTGTTTAGTCCAGGCTTTGACAGTCTTAGGACCAGCAGAAGCAACTGACATGTTGCCCCCAAGAGCAATCCCCATCAACAGAGAGGTTTATTTGTTTCACTCTGGTAAACACTGTCATTTGACAGTATTGCCACATTTTGCTGATTCACTCTGAGTCACAGAAAGTCCAGGAGTCACACAACACCGTGGGTGTTTATTCCCTGTTGCTATATTCAGTGTGTCAATGTGAATTCCCCCCCACCCCCAATCTAGCCTGTAGAGATCACATTTGTGTTCAGCTTGCCAGATCTAGACAACTACACTTGTCTACACTTGTCCAATTTCTCATTTTAGCTCATCTTTTAAAAGCAATGATTAAAAAGCCAAGGAAAGGTTTGTACAGTACATTTCTAGATCAAGCTTCTATGGTTGATAGGCTCTAGCCCAATTTGGGCATACAGCTTGCCTGTAAAGGTTACACATGAGCAGGGCAAATGGGGACGAATGGATTGTGCACCACTTGACGCATCACTAAGACCATCCGTTTTTACAACTTGTGCTGTTTGAAGTGGAGAGCCTCATCTATTTGTGAAGGCTCCTTGAATGAATTAGAATCCCAATTTTGCATTGTTCCACATTGTGCTGGGAACAGTTACAAGGACCAGAGGCTCCCACTGCACTGCCCAACTCATGGAGAGCAAACAAAGGAAGACAAAGGGGGTGGAGCTTAGTGCACTCCCATTGTGTACATGTAGTTTTTATGCATATGCAGCACATCCAAATAGGGCTTTCTGTGATTTCAGTGGCTTCTTGCAGGTTACAAGGACGCAGAGCCATGTGTTTTCGTGTTTCCAGTGTGCAAGTTGTACAAAGTGGCTTTTTCCAACAATGAGACACACCAGCCCCAGAAATGGAGAAGGCTCAAGTTTCTCCCAAGGGAAAGAAGCCCTAGTTCCTTGTTTGAACATTACTCAAGAAATGTTGATCCAGGGGAAGACTCTGCAAGGTCTATTGTACCAGCAACTGTTCCCTTCCCCTCTTTTTTTGAAGGAAAAAGACCCTCCTTTTTGCTTCCTCAATGAATGCTACTCTCCTGGTAACATTCCAGCTGTGGCCTAAAGACCTCATTCTGTTAGTCAGGCCTTACAAAAAGCTAAGTAGATGCCCCTCTTAAAAACATGTCCTTTGTACACATATGTAAGGGCATGTGTGGGCAGGCCAAATACCCCACTAAACATTTCCACAATTCAGACCATATAAACCAACCCTAAAGGAGCTGCAGCTGCACATCTGTCAATGCCAGTCTGCTTACACACTTACACACACACACACACACACACACACACACGAGTCATAGCTCTGTCCGAGTCCCATTTCTAAGCAAGCAGGGGCTAGGAGTCTCCAAAATACACTTGCCTGAGAACAGAATCCACATACAAAGTCAGACAGTCCAGGTCAGGAAATCACAGAGCCAAGGGCCCAGTCCAGAGGTCAGGTAATCCAGATGAAGAGCAGTAAGGCAGGTCTAAGAACCACAGGCATTGTTTCCAGCATCTGACTGCTGCTGAGAGCTGTTTAAGAAGGCTGAAGTCAGCTGGTTCTCATAAGTGCCTTCTCCTCCTGCCCTTGAAGGCTGATCAGCTGCAGGTGGAGTCATTCCACCTTCTCATCCTTCAGGCTGCTGTTCAGCAGGTGAAGCTGAATCCGAGCCCATGACACACAAACACACTTCCAAACAATGTCCTGTCTTCAAAACATTGACTATTTTCCTTTGATCTACCAAATTTGCTTCCTATTTCAGAATCCTGAACATATATCTCCTGAATCCAAATTTGCATAAAAAGCATGGACTTTCTGCTTGCTGAGCCCATAAAATGTAAAACAAGGACACTTCAACACAAGACCTTGTTGCTCTTGAGCTCCACTCCTTTCCAAATGCTCCTCAAATCATTAGAGGCATCAGACTCTTATCTATATATGCATCTCACTTCTCTAAGCATGGCCTCCTGGGGGTAAGGTCAAGACTGAAATGGCTAGGAGAGCTGTTCTAAATAGTGTCTTCTCTCAGTTAAATCATGTTAACATTTTCTCACTTGCCCATACGTCCTTGAAAAGAATGTTTCAAGCATGCATGCGAAAAAGCCAAGGACAGAGCTGCGTATGTGGCTATATCTGCCACACTGCTAATTAAATACTTGAAAAACACTACCAAACTGAAGTTCATGTACATTTAAAAGTTACTTCTTCTCAGTTGTGGATAACACAATCTTGTGGGTGGAATTTAACATTGCACTCTTCCCAGTGCTTTTTTTCTTAAAAAAAATGTTTAGGGGTACGTTCATTTTGACTCAGCAAAATCACCATTTTATAGTTGGGAAAAATAAATACAGTAAAAGGACAAAAGGACAAAGATTCACAAAATGTTGGAACTTCCGGGTTGGCGCCTCCAGGCAATGGCGGAGCTCCTCCGATCGGGAGGAACTTACTCCGTGAAAAACAGGGACTGACCGCCACGGCGAAGGCGGAGACCCATTAAAATCACAAGCCAGAGAATCTTGTGAACCTGTGATTCGGCTGGCACCTTTTGCGCCTCCCCTACTCGCGGGGAAACCCTGTTTTGGGGATCCGTAGCAACGTGGGGTGAGTGGCGCGGTGCTTTGAATCGACTGCTTCTTTCACGGAGTGAAGCCGCATTGCTGTTGCTGGAGAGCGCTGACTTTTTCCTGTGGACAATTGGATTTTAAACAACTACCCGTGAGTAGAACAGAAAATTGGATCTTTAAATACCTTAATTTGGCGCCGAAGTGGGAAGGTCATAAACAGGAAGTCTGCCTTCCGCTTTTGTAAATAGACTGAAGCAAAGATGTTACAAGCTAAAGTCTTTGAAAGCTTTTGACAAAGGATTAAATCTCCATCGGTTAAAAATACAAAACCCCCTTGGAAGCAGGTGAAGAGGGGGGAAATTTTGAACTTAGTAAGCCTGCAGGAGTGAGAGGAAAATCAAATTACCACAGCTCTGAACCTGGGAAGAGGCTGCCAGATGACATTTGGAGAAAGTTCATTGACATAACGGTTTTGACAGCTAGCTAAAATAAGAGTAAGATACTGTTTCCATTGTCATCTTCTGCATTTAAAATGGAGGAAAAGTAACTGAAAAAAGTAACTGAAAATCAAAACTATGTTTATTGCTTGAGTTGTGCTTGAAAGAACTGATACAAGTGGAGACTGTTTCCCTCTAGAGGGAGTTTTTGAAATTGTTATAGGAGTGTAACTGGGAGATCTCCAGCTGCAAGATAAGGATTCTGAGAACCAGAAATTGACCTTGGACCATTCAAAATGTTGATAGGAGAAGTTATTGTGACTGTATTATGTAAGATAAGCCACTCGCTGGAAGAGCTTCATAAAAAGACGGATGACATGACTTTGAAAATTGATAACTTGGAACAGAAAGTGACTAATTTGAGACGAGAAGTGAGCACCAACACAGAAATAGTTCAGGACCTGGCACAGGAACCTACTTTGGCAGAACAGATGGTGGAGGAAAAGGAGAAAGTTGTTGTTTTTGAACTTAAAATAACACAAGCGGGATCCTTAGTTTTACAGAAGCAAATTGAGGACTATAAATTGAGGCCTTATATGATGGAATCTAGAAAAAGTCAGATTCTGAGGATTGGATCCCAGCTTGGACTGAAGAAGGAAAGTTGGAAAGATTCCTCTATCCAGGGATTAACTGCCTTTTGGGACATGGACTTGGATTTGGAGGAGACTGAAGTTTTGGGGGCCTTTGGATTTGGAGGGATCTTGAAATACGTCCTGAAACACTTTACAGACCCTAGCTTCAACTATGGAAATTTGGCTGAACTGTCCAGAAGGAATAAAAGTATTGTTAGGATGGAGTTTTCCCGAGATTTGCTCTCTAGCATTAAAGAATAATAAGAAGATTTGCAGAAGGGACCTGGAAAAGAGTTAAGAGCCTCGGACATAAGATCTCCAGGTTGATGGACTATATGGAATTGACGGAAAGGACTGGCAGAATCCGAAACCAGGGAGAGGAGTTGATGGAAGAAGATTGGAAATATATAGAAATATTGCAAAATTAATGAGTGATAGAAAAATGGTGGATTGATATTTTATGGATTTAACAGAAATGTTATAAGGAGTTAAGCATATATAAGTATTTTAGTTTTAATGTTAAAATAAGGTTAAAAAATATGTTATTTATAATATGATAGAGAATAGAGAAAGATGGAAAGGATTTGCTGAAATAACTAGGAGAAGTGGAATACAAAAAGGGAGGTGAGAGGAGGTCGAGGAAACAAGGGAATGAAAGAAAGAGTATCAAAAAGGGGGGATGTATTTTTTTTGTAAATTGTTTTTGTTTTCTTTTTTTAGGGTTAGGGTTAGGGAGTGGGTTTTGTTTAGTTTAGTTTAATGTGTTTAGTTTAATGGGTCTAGGTTGTGTTTTGTATTGTTTATATATTGTATTTTATTGTTTTTTGTTTTGTTTTTTCTCTTCTGTCTTCTTTCCTTTTAAAAGTAATAAATATTATTTTAAAAAAAAGATTCACAAAATGTTTAGTGGCATGCATACCCCTGCATCCCCCCAGAAAAAAAGCACTGGCCTTTTCTCATTGTTGCATTGCAGCTTGCCAGATAGACTGATCCCCACTCTTCTCCCTGCATGTTGTTCTGGGGGTTTCCCCGACCTCCCCCCAAGCCAATTTCACAGGTGCAGGGGGCATATGGGGGTGGGGAGGAGCAGGTGTTGCACAAGCAGAAGTTCTTCCACTGATGGGGCTTGTTAGATGAATCCTACCCAGTGTATATGTACTCAGAAGTAAGCCCCAATGTGTTCAAGGGGGTTAAAAGTTAGAAGCTGTGATGGCTATGTTCTACCTCTACAGCAGGCTCTTCTTATGTTCATATGATAGTTAGTTAATAATAGATTTGTGTACCCAAAGATTTCATAGAATCATAGAGATGAAAGGGACTACAAGCATCATCTAGTCCAACCCTCTGCAACGTGGGACTCAAACCCACAACCCTGAGATTTAGAGTCTCAAGCTCTACCAACCAAGCTATCCAAGTTTCACATGATTTTTACCAAATATTCTATATCCCAACCCAGCTTTGGTAAGAGAAGACTGGGGTCGGGGGTTGGATACCAGAAGATCCTGACAAGGACCTATCTAGTCTGGCATTCTGGTCCAGGTAAGTAGGACATTGAGTTCAACTTATTTGTAAGCACTGGATAGAGAAATCATAATTTTCTATTATTTGGTTCAACGTGCTTTTCAGAATATAAACATATAAAGTGGGACATTGCAAGTTTAAAGGTTTCTCCAAATGGCTTCCTGGAACAGTTATTAACAACACACACGAGGGAAAAGATAGCAAATTCAGCACCATACGCTAGCAACAGCATATTTTACTTTTTCACATCAAATCAATTGCTTAAAATAATGCTTGGGGAATTTTAAAGGCCACTAGAGGGAGCTCGTAGTTTACATATGCATTCTAGTTACACATAGAATGAAAGAACTTTTTCCTAATATCCACATGTCAATACTATGAAAGTTTCACTGAGAGAAAATGCTATTGTACCTTTCATTAGCAACAATGGGTTTAACACAAAGGCTGCACAGGCACTGTACACTTAAAAAAAATGTCTTTCCCCAAAGGATCCTGGGAACTCTAGTTTGTTAAAGTTGCTGGGAATTGTAGCTCTGTGTGAGTTGAACTACAGTTTCCAATGTTCTTTGGTGGAAAGCCATGATGTGTATGCATGGTCATCTACCAGCCGGATGGGGATGATATTCTTGATAGGGATGGCTCTCCCTACTGGAGACAGGCAGGGTCTTCAACTTGCAACATCCTCTCCAGAGGGAAGGACTCATCCCATGTATGTGTATGACTGAAAAGGTACAGCTCCAAAAGTGTACCATGCAGATAGGGACGCAGGTGGCGCTGTGGTCTAAACCACTGAGCCTCTTGGGCTTGCCGATCAGAAGGTTGGTGGTTCGAATCCCCGCAACGGAGTGAGCTCCCGTTGCTCTGTCCCAGCTCCTGCCAACGTAGCAGCTCAAAAGCACACCAGTGCAAGTAGATAAATAGGTACCACTGTGACAGGGAGGTAAACGGTGTTTCCCTGCACTCTGGTTTCTGTCACAGTCCTCTATGCGCCAGAAGCAGTTTAGTCATGCTGGCCACATGACCCAGAAAGCTGTCTGTGGACAAACATTGGCTCCCTCCGCTTGAAAGCAAGATGAGCGCCGCAACCCCATAGTCGCCTTTGACTGGACTTTACCGTCCAGGGCTGCTTTACCTTTTTTACCATGAAGATATGCTTGACATGCTCAGGTCAACTGTGCCGTCCCAGATCAAATTGGCCTCTTCAGTTAAAGCAGTGTGGCACACCACACTGGTGTGTCAGGAAAAGATGGCAAATGTAGTAGGAGAATTCAAGGACAATCAAAGAAACATTTAAATATTTTAGTGTAGTATAGTATGGCAGAATAGAACAGAATAGAATAGAATAATTTTTTTTGTTTGCAGAATACAGCTAGATATCTTTTCAAAGTGAGAGCGAGAACATCAAGTGATACCACAAGCTCACACCTCTTGATGAGTTTGTATACTTAAAAGAGGAGGCTCATTTATAGTTATATTTTGGGAATGATTCATGTTCTCTTGTAGCTGATTTGGTTTATACAGTCGTACCTCAGATCCCGAACACCTTGGTACTTTAACATTTCAGCTCCCCAAAATTGAAAAAACCCGGAAGCGAGTGTTCTGGTTTGCGAACGTTCTTTGGAATTCGAACATCCAGTGGGGCTTCTGCAGCTTCCTATTGGCTGCAGGAGCTTCCTGCAGCCAATCAGAAGCTGAACTTTGGTTTCCAAATGTTTTGGAAGTCGAATGGACTTCTGGAACAGATTCCATTTGTCTTGCAAGGTACGACTGTACTTTCTGGATGTCCCATGAACGCATTACAAAGTAGTTGAGTTCTATGTTGTAAATCAAACACTGTTCGTGGTTGTTTCTTTTTTTGTTCTCCAATGTATTTCTTATCAATAAAAAAACAACAACAACAGTGTAGTGATAGCAAATTTTTATTCTGAAGTTTAACTGGGTTAAAGGGTTCAGTATGAGAGTGGCAGACTAGCCCTGAAGCATGTGCAGGATGTCAGAAAGGTTTAGCTGTGTGAGAGTACTAAGATGCTGGCTAAATTCTTTCACAGGAGGCTCGGAAAGTACACTAATATTGTGGCTAACAATGCAAACTGGGAAGTGCTTGATTTGGATGTTGCCTTAGCCTCAGCTTCTCCTTTGCAACCTGAAAAGAATAATACTGACCTCCCTCGCAGCACAGATTATTAAGATAAGCTTTGTAAGATATGCCAAGTCACAATGTCATCTTTGACAAAAGCAGCTGAAGAAGAAACTCATGTTCACTTGAATACAACAAAAATACATACCAGGCCCAACCACATACAGTGGTGCCTTGCAAGACGAAATTAATCTGTTCCACGAGTCTCTTCGTCTTGCGGTTTTTTCGTCTTGCGAAGCAAGGCTATTAGCGGCTTAGCGGCTTAGTGGCTTTAAGAAAAAGGAAACAAACTCGCAAGAACTCGCAAGACATTTCGTCTTGCAAAGCAAGCCCATAGGGAAATTCGTCTTGCGGAACGACTCAAAAAACGGCAAACTCTTTCGTCTTGTGCGTTTTTCGTCTTGTGAGACATTCGTCTTGCGAGGTACCACTGTACTGCGCCAAATCAGGCCCGAGATGTAGCAATTGCCTTAAGGGCACTGTTCTCAACTTACCCATATTTATGGGTGCAACCAACCCAAAGCCACAGGCGTTGCCTTTCCATCTGTTGAAGAAACTAAATTTTGCTGAGCAACTAGCAGCCCTTGCTTCTAATCTCACCTTGTTCAGCAGGACTTGCTTCCAAATTGTTCTAACCAGAGGGCTCTAAGCTCAGCATTGAAGATAGTGACTTTTCCAAGGATCCTTGCATGAAAAGAGCCAAAGGGAAAGATGTCTTTTTTTTAATTATTATTATTATTATTATTATTATTATTATTATTATTATTATTTGATTTTATATACTGCCCTATACCTGCAGGTCTTTTATTTCTGCATAGTACATGTAGTTCTACAAGGCAAAAAGCAAAAAAAAAGTGTTTGGATGATGCTCTTATGCCTAGATATTTGTTTATTTATTTACAGATAATAGAGAATTATCAATCAAGCATGAATTAAGTATGACATGCTCTGCAATTAAAGCAGCAGATTTTCTGTCAGGCTCTGCAGGAAGCCACTGGCACCCAACTTGAGACTGAAACCAAATCTTTTTCTGTCAACCAGTCAATCATGCTAGTTCAGGGAATATACAAAAACTGCAAAATGTGGATTTAAACCAGTGACTGAAATTAGGCTTTTAAATCCTCCCTGGTGAGACAAGTCTACCATTAGTCACCATCCTTCAATCAAAGTAGTTTAAAGAGGCACAGGAAAAAAAATGGAGGCTTTAAACAGAGTTCATTTTCCCAATGCTCAGCTCTACAAGGAACAGATTCCCTGCCAGAAGCAGCAGGTGGTAATTGCCAACTCATTTGAATCTTTTTTTTTTTTTCCATTTCAAAAGACCCATGTTAAAAAAGCCATAGAAGAATCAATGCAGAAAACAGGTCTCCGCTCTAATTTCTTTCTTTCTTGGAGTTCCTGCAATTTCAACGGCATTTTCCATAGCAGATGCCTCTTTTTCTTCACACAGTATGCCTTGGGGAAGGAAGGCTCTCTTTTAAAATAAAAATAAAAAATGCCTGCTCACAGAATCCATGATGAATCCATCTTCAACCTGGTGCCCTCTAAATGTTTGGATTACAACACCCCAATCCCCGATCATTGGTCATGGTGGCTGGGGTTGAAGGTCATCCAATAGCCTCTGGGGAAACCATGTTGGGTATAGCTACCAATCTGTGCTGTTGAGATCTTTAAAAACTGTTTTGAGGTTCTTTACAATCAAGCTGTATATACATTTTATGAAACAAAATAAAACAATCTTGGGGAACGAAATGCACCACAGTTGCACAATTCTCTTCTAGCTCAGCCACACTTTCCGAGACAGCAATTAGACCACATGTCATTCCAGGAAGTTCTTCCAGGCCAGAAGCTGGCATGTGGAGCACACTGCAAGTCTTTTGTTGTTGTTGTTTAGTCGTTTAGTTGTGTCTGACTCTTCGTGACCCCATGGACCAGAGCACGCCAGGCACTCCTGTCTTCCACTGCCTCCCGCACTTTGGTCAAACTCATGTTGGTAGCTTCAAGAACACTGTCCAACCATCTCATCCTCTGTCGTCCTCTTCTCCTTGTGCCCTCCATCTTTCCCAGCATCAGGGGCTTTTCCAGGGAGTCTTCTCTTCTCATGAGGTGGCCATAGTATTGAAGCCTCAGCTTCAGGATCTGTCCTTCCAGTGAGCACTCAGGGCTGATTTCCTTAAGAATGGATAGGTTTGATCTTCTTGTAGTCCATGGGACTCTTAAGAGTCTCCTCCAACACCACAATTAAAAACCTCAATTCTCCGGTGATCAGCTTTCTTTAAAAGCAAGGCTTTTAGAAAGATTTAAGAGCAACCAACATCCCATGGTCACGGGGGCATTTCAGGAAGTGCTTTCCAGCTGGAAGCCAGCAGGAGAACTTTGTGCTCTCTGATAAGAGTGAGAATGGTGCTTTCCCTTCCATAGTGTTTAAAGACAAGCCACCATGTTCAAGCCATCCTGAACACTAAAATAAGGGAACTGCAGCTGCCCCTTTAAAACTGTATGAGAACTTTTCACTGTGCCTTCCCAGTTTGCAATGGGGTGACTGGCCCTGCAAAACTAGGGGAGAAAGTTTTGGCCCAGACACTTAGTCACCTTTTTAGAACAAGAAATAACAACAGAGTGGGTATTGGGGCTGGGGAGTTATCAAGATCAATCTACCTGTGCCAGCTGCATCCTTGTGCCATTGAAGTCCCAGACTGACCTCAAGCTATGACAGCTTACATCTTTTTCTCCTTCTTCTTTTTGTCAAAGGGATACTTAAATCACACTTAACAGCCACCTGGCAGCAAGCAATTCTCTTTCACCTAGAGGGCTTCTGCTTGCAGTATTCCACCAGTATCAGAGCTTTACTACTTGGGGAGATTGTATCCATTCAAAATGGTGCTTACCTGAAGAAATTAAGGGGATCCAGGGGAGCCATTTAAAGGGGCTACACAGCAATCATACTGCATTTGGGACTGGAGATAAGATGCAGTTGTTCTAGCAGAATAGCTACCATACCCAACCCCTGCTCAATCCAGGAAGGGAGGGGGGAAATAGGCAACTGGAAAACACTAGTGTTGTGCTGAAAATGTACACACACACACACCTGCCACCCTGGTACTCTTTTGTAAGGTTATTTGGGCCGACTTTGGGGGTAGATTTCCTCAAGGAGGGCATCAACTCTTCCAGACTTTTGTTGGATTTTTGTTGAGGACTTTACCATTAAGATAGGAGGCAGAAAATTAATCTCCCTTATGTCGATTACAGAATAAGCTTTACCACTAACCGGAGCTGGGTGGTGCTGTAGTGCAGCAGTCTGTCTCATTCCTTAGTCCTATAAATGTCCCATTGAAATTACTCTCAGTGAAAATGCCCAGTTCATCTGGACAGTGGGACAGTCGTCCTGCACTCTCGTGCCTCTATGAACACTTTATAGGACTGAGCAAAGGCCTTTCTCATTGCAGCTCTGCCACTGTCTACTGAGCACACTTAGGCTTGACACTAGCAGACAACCTCAGGAATCCCTTCCTTTCTGTCCAGATTATAGGGCACTTGAGAAGATTTACAATACACCCCCAAGTATCTAGGACCACAGACTGCAATAGAATCAAAAGTTATGCAGACTCATTTTTTATTTGGTGAGATTTATTATCATGCAGTCTAATGAACAGGTAAATTTATTACAGCCACATGCCAATAGAAGTTGATACACAGAGAGTAATTAACCTAATAAGAGTTTGAGTAGAGCCAAAAGGTCTTACTTCACCATCTGCTTCCTAATTTGTAGAAAGAATTTTTCTACCTTTTCAGTAACATAGGAAGACTCAACATTTCAATCCACCAGTCTGCATTTGGACTGGATCAGTTTTTAAGAAGTTTTCATTGGGCTCCAAATTAACAAACAGCAAATTGACAAACAGAATTTCAACAGAGTTCATCCTAAAGGAAGACTCAGTCTCCCTCTAGATTTTTTATGTAATGAGTATGCCTGTATGCCTGCTTGATTAGAGGAACTCTAGCCATTCCATAATTTTGGATATTGCTGAAGAATATGGAGAGTAGGATACAGGGGTGCCAACTTGAATAAAATATGGGGGGTGGACAGATAAGCCCTGTGCCACATAATTCAACACATGGCATG
Source organism: Podarcis cretensis (assembly GCF_951804945.1). NCBI lineage: Eukaryota > Metazoa > Chordata > Lepidosauria > Squamata > Lacertidae > Podarcis > Podarcis cretensis. The sequence continues at coordinate 63,968,510 of NC_137170.1, read as the reverse complement.
GCACATGCACACCATTTGAATGGCAATGCCCATCAACTTTGCAGGGGGCGGTCAGCCCCCTCAAATATTTTATTGGACGGGGTTGGGACCTTATCCTATGGTGAGATATGTCAACTACAGTTCCCAGCTGAGGTAAACCTTGGGTCTTCTTGTTGCTTCAGTAGACTATGGACACATCCACACCATACAATTACAGCATATGGCTTCCCCCAAAGGATCCTGGGAATTTTATTAAGGGTTATCCCTTAGGCTGAAACTTTATGCACAGTTAACTGGGAGTGGGTCCAATTGTACTCAGTAGGATTTACTTCTAGAAGACATGCACATGATTGCATTGTTTAGGTTTATATCAGTTGCATTTTATAGTTTTGCTTGGCGATACTGATTGGTATTGCAGTATATTAGGTGGGTACAAGTGTCTATTCACTCCAGTCTATTTTATAAGCACCTGGAATTCTGAAGATACCTTTGTGTGTGTCTGCCCAAATGCCCTGACCTAGTTTTTAAACTGTGCATTATAATGCATTAAGATGAATGGCAAGTGAGGGTCACATGCATTCCTCTTCTGAGCCTGTATTTCTTCTGAGTTCCCATTACAGTTATTACTTCAAGCTTTACACTCCTTATTTACGGCTGTTTTGAAAGTAATAACAATTTCCTGAGGATGAACCTGAGAAAGTCAGGGAGACATCATGCATTTGTCTTTTCATTTTATATTCAGGTTATCTTGTTTTGTTTTGTTTTTAGTATTTTTGCTATTACCAGAAGCAAAATAAAGGCATGTTATATAGGAGACTGTCCTATGTTTTTAAAGGGAAGACTAAACATTAAATGAGATGGGAAGAGACCCAGGTCAGGCCTGAAATCATACTTTGGCCAGACCCGTGTATCTTCTCTAAATGAAACTTTGTTTCCCACAGGAAATAGTTCTCTGCTTCCTTTTGAAATTTATATCTTGCCAGGGTTAAAGTCGACATGCATTTGGCACAGTTTTTCACATCAAAAGAGAAAAGTGATTCATATTTCTTGCCTAATTAATTACAACATCACAATACGTGCATTTTTACTGATTGTGAAGATAAGAGGCAGCATTCTTTCCCCCCCTCCCTCTTTATGTTATTTTATTTTGGGAAAATCCCACATAAGAAACTGAGAACCCCAACTGACACTGAACTTTTCCCATTTCCTTTGGGCAAGTCATCCTTTCGGTGACTATCTCAGTGTTTTGTTACTACATGTGTTTGCATTTATTCAGTTAGAGCTGAAACCCTGTGAAAATCAAGGTCATGGTTTTCATTTGCTTATTCCTCTCCCTGCTTCCCAATTTGGGTTTCAGACTATTTGTCAGTCCTTATGAGAATCTTCTGCACTGTCCCCGCTTTAGCTAATGGGGCCTCCTGCTGCTGCCATGCCACCGGAGCACGATTTCTGTTCTCATCCTGAAGCAAAGTTCTTAACCCGAGGTACTGTTTCTGGGTTAGTGGAGTCTGTAACCTGAAGTATATGTAACCTGAAGCATATGTAACCCGAGGTACCACTGTACTTATCTTCTGCTTTTGGTGTGTAAAGAGCTATAGAAGAAGCAAACTTAAGGTAGGTTTGGCGGAGTGTTTCACTGGACAAGAGAATATTCTATGCTTCATATAAACACATATTCATACACGTCTACTTCTGAATGTTATTTCTGAAACGCTGTTCTATGATCCTCCAGAGAAAATTGTTTTCAGATATATAGAACTATTCAGACTTGCTGGCCATCTGTTCAGAAGAGATTTGCAATTTTATCTTCTGCTTCATTAAGACTAATGAATTTTACATTTTGAAGTAATTGCCATGACTTAGTTTCCATTTTAAAAGGGCCCTGTGTCTTCAGTGCACTCATATACTGATTGTTCTAAGTCCTGAATTTAAACCGAATTAAATTTCAGCAGGTGTGCATAATAATGGCAATCCATTATGACATGCCAAGACATCTAAACATGACCAATGGATATTGCCGTCAAGGACAGAAAAGAGCCAACTTAAAAAGTGAAGCAAAAACCAAGCTGGACACAAGCGTTGTAAGTTCAAATAGCATATTAGATGCAAATTGAGGGAAGGCTACAGCATTAAAACACTTTTTTAAAAGAAAAAAGAAAAATCTTGCAAACATAAAAATAAATATGCAACTCAGGTGTCAAAACTGGGGTAAAAAGCTGCATCTTCAGCATTCTCTGAAAGCTCAATTATGAATGCGCTGTTGGAGAGAGAGGTTTGGAAGAGAGATTCCTACTCTCCAATAGCAGAGTTAAGCACAATGGCAATTGCTCCAAGGACATTTAAACTTCTTTGGCATCCACCCACATCCACTTTTAAACAAAACTTTTAAACAAAACTTCCCCACAAAAAACCTTAGGCTAGAACAAATCACAGACACTTAGCTTTGCAAACAAGTGAGGATTTTACTCACAGTTTACAGAAGTTCCAGCAAAAAGTCTCCATCCATTGGCAGTAAAATGAGGATGAAAAAGGTTCCAAATGACTTAAAAAGGAAAAGAACTTGGTGCCCTTACAAAAAAGAAGTGTATCTGAAGAAGTGTGCATGCACATGAAAGGTTATACCAAGAACAAACTTAGTTGGTCTCTAAGGTGCTACTGGACAATTTTTTTATATGTTTCAAAAAAGAATCATGCAATCTTTGGGTTAAGAAAGATGCAGGCTGTAAAATCTCCCTTTTGGAGACATTCAGCTCACTTGCAGCATTTGCCGAGTTGGGAGCCAAGTTGCATTGCTCCTTCTTTGCTTGTTCCAGGAAACAGGAAGAGAGAAAAGAAAAAGGTAAAAGCTTCTGAGGCCCAGCTAAGCCACACCCACTAGCAACATGAGCTCAGGGCTCAGGCTAACCCTTTCAATACACACAAGTGTGAGTTTACAGTATAACTGTATATTACAGCAGGTGCCAGACACACCTTTGTAGGGTAGAAGTTCCACAGCTTAGGAGCTGCCACAGAGAATGACTCCTTCCAAAACATCACCACACCACATCCCAAACCTCTGAGGGTGGAGAAATTACCAAGAAGGCCCCCTCTGCCCATCTTAGCACCTGAGAAGTTCATGGCATTAAACCTGTTGTGCTATCTATGGCCATTATAAATGAATGAATTAATGGCAAGTGGGAGTCAACATTACATAAGAATGATTTTCATCATGAAGAAACTGCAGTTATGATCTTTAACACACCATATTTAATTACAAGCACCACCACAACTTTATATTTTCCTTCTACCACTAAATTTGACAAGAATCTGGGGAATTTATTTGGAAATCTACCTCTGCCTCCATTCATGCCCAGAATCTGCACGTTTCAATTGATTTTCTGTCAGGAAGGTTTTATTCTTTCAGTACAAAGCATCATACTTCTTTTAGACACTTGAAAACAGAAATGGGGGGAGAAGGGTGGTGTTTTTTTTCCCTCACAGCAAATTCTTTGGACTTTAAGAATCCTCGAACACACCTGTGGGTTATGGAGCAGAAAGATACAGCCAGAGGATCTTAAATTCTTCAGGCTTCCCCACCCCCCTTCAGATAAAACCAGAAGTCTGTCTTTGGCATCAGAGGTGCTCTTTTTAAATATCCAAGTATAAAGCTTATACATTCAAAATGAACCCCCACCCCCTGCACTGGATCAAGGTGGTTTCGGTTGTTCTGCACTTTTTCTCTCCAAAACGAAATAGAAATACGTTTGAGATTTCAGCATTCATTTGATGCCAAGATCTCTACCTTTTAAAAGCAAGGGTTGCCTTTCACATGCATCTGAGTCCCAGAAGAATCATACAGGGATAAAGGAAGCAGCTATTCGTTTGTGCTTGTGATCCTAAGAACACACAACAAAGCAGCCATTGAAATCTATGGGGACCATATTTCACACACATATATAGTGGTAGGCTGTCAGAGAGCCCAAGTGTGCAGAATATTAGCTGCAAACCTCTCTGCTTTACCAAACCTCTGATCTGAAGCAATGGTAAGATAACAAGGTGGTACCTCACTTCTTTCTCATTGTTTCTGCGCAGGTGGGTCATAGACTAGACCTGCTCAATCTTCTTGGTATAGGGTCTTGTTTTCTTTGTTTATGCTCTAAAGCACCACTGGTGGCACATTAAATAATGACAATGTAATACATTGCGACGTCAAGATGCTCTGATTTGTATAGTTTCTGATTTAACAAAGGGTTTGTCAGTTTAAAAATAAGTACCTATATACCAGAACAAAAGGGAGATATGCGTAAACTTTAGTTTACATGCTTTTCTCAGAAGTAGAACTCCCAGTTAAGGGCAAACAAGCAACCCTCCCTGTTGAATTTCCAGAGCCGACTAGCGACTTTTTTTTATTCCAGCAGGCATTTTAACTTCTGGTTTTTATTGTTTTAACCAATTTTTTACCTTTTCTGATCGTAGTTAAGCAGTCTACATATTTACATAAGTTTACATATATTTACATAAGTAATTCAAAAATGGCCTTAATTTCATGGGATTCCTTCTTGGAAAGCATGCAAGGACTGCAGTCTTGCAGCATACTCCTATGCTTACTCAGAAGGAATCCCCACTGAGTTCAATTGAACTTTCTCCCAGATGTATTAGGGATGGGGAACCTGTCGTACACCAGAGGTTGATGGACCAGCCCAAGCCAGCAGGGATTGCAACCTCAATCTCAACACGTCATTACTGGAAACTGTGATATTGTATTTGTTTGACCCACACCCCAATGAAGTTGAAGTACTTGGTTAGAAGCCAGTTCTAGCTTTATCAGTGTCAATAAACTAAGTGACTGAATGGCAGTCTCATTAAAGCAGCGTTTTGATACTCATCAGCTTCAAAGCAAATGATCATAACAGGGGTGTGCACCTGTGTCCATGCAGGAATGTCTCCACTCTCTTCAATGAACAAAGGAATGCTCTGGGCACCCAGTGGAGAATTATCATTGATCACAGAACATTGTATTTCATAGAAGAAAATAATTACCTGCTATGAGAGGGAGTCCTTTCATCTGGGCCTAGCAAGTGTACTTTAACTTCAGAGACAAAGAGTTTGGTTTAGGAATGCTTGAGGATTTCATTCAGACCACACTTTTAAATGAACTGGTCTGATTTATACATCCCAAAATAACACGCTGATTGAAACACAGTTATCCTTTGGTTTTCACACCTCTTTTTACAATACAGTTCAGCTACAAAAAAGTGTCAAAATAGTAGTGGTATATATGGTGGTACAGGATTGCAGAACAGTCTGCCCACAGTTTTACTGCTGCTGCTCACCCGAATGAGGCTGGGTGGGGAGCAGCAGGAAGACCAGACCTCACGGTTGCCTCTGGATTGATGGTAGTGCTCCTGGCACTACCATTAACAACAAGTTAACACCACCCATCCCCATCCAGGTAAAGCAAAACTGCTGTCAGAAGGGCAGCTCCATGGTCCCACCAAATGGAAGGTAATGCAATGTTGATCTACACATTAGTCTGATTCATATGTGTATGAATCAACCAGTTCATTCGCCTTGTTCCTCCATGTGCCCATTGCACCAAGGGAGAAACAAGCTCCATTGGCCATGGCGCCTTGCCGGGATCCAAGATGGCGGCGGCAGCACCAGGAAGGTGAGAGTAAGGTTTACTTGTGGGGTGACAGCTATGCAGGTGGGCAGGCAGCGCAGCGTGGAGCCGCATGGCTCTGCTGGGAGGTCACTCCAGCGGTGTTGGTGGCTTGCCTGCCCCGGGCACCAATAACTCACGCTATGCCACTGCATACTTTCTATCCAAAGGTAACTCTTACATTCACAGAAATCCCTCGGTCCAGACATGCCTAGGAATGAAGGATGTGATTCCCACCGTTTCCTTCTGCCCTGCCATACCACCTCCCATGTACAGTAGTTCTAGAAATGCCTACAACTCGCTCTTGTACACATTTTCAGGGTGGTTTTCTTTTTTTTTATGCAGGTACATTATTAAAACATTTTTTACTATCTTTTACCAGCACAGCCTATGTGCATTACTATTCAAAGGACTGTGTTCCTTGCTATTGTTGTGCCATGTATATTCAAGTGCAGAGCAGAGGTCTCATTTTCACATTTCCCTCTCTGCAGAAGCAAAATGAAGCATATTCAAACGGAAATGTGTCTGTGATGGTTCGGGATTAGTCTTTGAAACATAACTGGTACATGCAACATTCCTAAACCTCTTGCTGATATTGTTGATACACTGCTTTCAGGATTTTCTGTACATGTATAATGCAAAGGGATCAAGAGCTTTGGGGGTAGAGTGTAAAGCAGTTCCTCACAGATTCCTTTCTGCTCAAATCTGTACTGCAGTAAATTCTACTAATCCATTTCAAAATGCATCGGGCTATGAAGAGCTTCAAGGAATTGCAGGTTCTGGTTAGCAAGTAATGTGGCAAAATGAGCGGCTGCTGCAAATATCAGACAACACGACGTATCAGACAATGAGGTAAATTGTGGGGTAAAAAACATGCTGATGTTCATTTCCACGTAAGAGTTCTTCTCCTCACCTGTAATGGCATGGGAGGAATATATTTTTGAGTTTCTTATTGCAGAAATATGGAAATATAGAAAATATGAAGAATATATGCACATTTTTATCTAACTGGAATTTTGGGGCAAAGTTTAAAGTTGTTGTTAGGGAATATGAAACATCTGAGAAATTAGGAGGGAAGAAAAAAGATAAAAAAGAGTTTCAGTAGGGTAGAAAAGTACAGTTTACCTTAGTGATGAAATACATATTTATACAATATGTGTGCTATTCCAACAAATGAGTAAAAAAACCTGAAGCTGACAAATGCACATTTAGTATTTGCATTTCCTCCTCCATTAAACAAAGAAACAGCAGCAGGACAACAAAATGCTGCGAGAGAGCAGTAATCTCACAATACAAGTTGTTTTATAATCAATATGTGTGATTTAAACATCCAGAATCATTAGCATTTCTTATATAAATAAACAGGCAGCGGGGAAACTCCATAATATTTTGACAATACAGAACTTGATAGTAGTATCAAGCTGGGTTGATGACATCAGGGTGTGAAACAATATTATTCCATTTCTTCTTTTTAACTTTCTTAGAAAAATAACTCCAGATCATTAGATACAGGAGTTCATCACCCATTAATTATCCTTTGCTCACCTGTTACATTCTGACCCAAGGGATTTTAAGAACATCAGAAAAGCCCTGTTGGATCAGGCCTAAGGTAATGGGCAGTATTCAAGAAAACAGTTTCATGCATATTAGTATTACGACTAGCACAACAGGACTTCTCCCCTCTCCCCTCATGCCACCCCCAAATCTGCTCTGGAGGGTTGAGGGAACCCATAAAATAGATTCAGTGGGTGCACAGAAGTAGGGGAGGGGAAAAATAATCTATAGAGCAAGGAGAAATCCTTGTGCTAATGGAACAATCTGCTTAGTGCTACAATCCAATGAGTCCAGCATCCTACTTCCTACAGTGACCAACCAAATGCCTATGGGAAGTCCATAAGGAGGTCATGAATACAATAGCCCCTTCCTGGTGTTATTCTCTGCTGACTGGTAACTGAAGACATGCCGTATAAAACCACTGGGGCCTTGTCCTCCATGAGTTTCTGTTATCCCCTTTTAAAGGTGGATAAACTTGATAACCATTGCTAAATCTAGTTGCCGTGAATTCCAAAGTTTAACTGGGCACCATGTGAACAATGCTGCACTCAGTGGGGCAGAGCCAGAGAGCCAACCTTCTGACACCTGCATTACAATGTCAGGATCACTTAATTCCAGAGTTCTTAAGCATAGAGCGTGTATGTGCACATGCATGCTTCTGGATTTCTAGAAAGCAGCACTGGTCATAATGGTTTTTAGCACTCTGCAGCACCCCAAATACTATCACTTGGTTGCTTTAGTGCAAAATCGCCAGACTCCGTTTATGAACTCACCATGCCCAATCGCCAGACTCCGTTTATGAACTCACCATGCCCAATATCAAAACTGTGGTGAGTGAATTTTAGTTTCTGCAGTAAGACTCTCTATACTTCTTTAATAAAAATGAACTCAAGGTACTTTCTCCCCTTCTCCATACATCTATTTATCCTTTTGTAGAAAACTGAGATTCTCCCACAGAAACAAAGGATTTCTGCTGAATCAGACCAAAGGTCTATATATAGTCTAACATCCTGTTCCTGCAGTGGCCAACAAGATGCCTATGCGAAGTCCACCAGCCAGACCAGAGCTCAGTTTTCTGATTCTGAATTTAATTATTTTTTATTGGATAAAAGCAAATGCTATATTTAATGTAAGGCTACAAATTATTAATAACTATGATCCAGTTAAGGTTGAAAAGGGAATTCATAATATTTCCAAAATACATCATTCCGACCATATTGCTCTTGACAAAGTCTAACAGCAGCCAATCCTCATTTTGAAACATGTTGTCAACATATAACAGAAGGCACTTCCAAATGTAATGAAATCAGGTTAAATGGGAGGTTGCAATGCCAGTTTTACGGATTAAATTGGTCAGCACAGGCAAACAGGGATGATGTGGCCTGCCCTGGGGAAATCTGATGAGGTTTACGGTGTTAAGAGAAGGCACAATGCATGTGAGGTAATCTCGATGTGACTCATCTTGAATGGTATTCCAGTAAATGGAGAAGCCTGTACTGGCCTTATCTAAAGACCAGGTCTGATTCTGCTCAAGGAATCACAAGGGAATGGAAAACCGCAAGGGAATGCAACTAAAGGAAATTCTGTCATTTGGAGGGAATCATGTCAGGTTCGAGCTAGGCATGATACACAGTAGCATCTAACTTTCTGTCAATGTTTTCTTTTAACAGGGGTGTCAACCTCTTTTTAAACTAAAGGCAGGGGCAGCCAATGAACTGGCTAGCTAGGCAAAACTGCTGGCCACCACCATGTGGAGGAATCATTAAGTGTGATTCCCACCCACATCTTGACACATGAGGAACTGGTGGTGGAGGCAGTGTGTTAAGATCACTGTTGCTGACTGGAGAGTCAACACTCTGGTCTGTATCTACACCAGTGAATAAAATGACAAGAGTATCCACATCCTCTGCCCAGAGGGCGCTGTTGAGCAGAAACATTGTCCAAGGGAGGGGAAGTGATATCATTCCTCTGCTCAAACTCACAGGCTTTTGGAAGCTTTTTCGTGATTTGTTTGTTTATTTTAAACATATAAAGGAAAGTACGGACAACTGTGTGTCATACCTAGTTTAGCCCTCGAAGACTGAATTGGCTCGGCTGGAAAAGCTCAAGCCTTTCCCATAAAATGTTTGCTTTCTGCAGAAATGGTTATACCAGAGCATTCTGTACCGTGACAAAAAGCAGATAATTTTATGGAGAAACTTTCCAAACTGTTTAAAGTTTGTGAAGCCCAGGTTTATAAGGTTAACCCCAGGGTTTACACAAAGCACAAACTGTTAAGTTTATTCATGTCTTCCTTTTTAAAAGACTCGGCGTAAAAGCCTTGCAGTTTATTTCACAGGCAGGGATAGCATCTTCCCAACCTTTAACCCAAAGCGTGTGCTGCAAAGGAAGGAGCCAGTTTTGCCACATAAAGCTATTTTTTGAGCAAGTGGAAATGTAGGCAGAATCAAACCTAGTGGCTTTGTCATTTTAACTTTGCACTCAGAAGCAAACATGGCCAAGCTTCTGGGCTTAAAACAAAATGAAACCTCTCCTCCTTATTCAATTTAACATGCTTCTGATATGAACATTTCATAGATATTAAAATATACATTGACTCTTGGGCTTAGCAATGCACATAAATGGTTTGCATTTTTGGAGAAGATCAGTGGGGGTTTTTATTCATTTCTTTGAAAAGTTACCAGAAACTGTGGAGACCCCATGGAGAGAAGAAAGACCAATGATGGCAGACAATAAAAGCAAAAGAAATGCTGCCATTCTAAACATCCCCTTGCCATGCAACCTTAATATGATAGGAAAAAGCAACACAACTGCATAGATTTTGTATTGCTTGCTATGGTGTAACTAAGCCGATATAGGTTATAATTATTAATATACAACATTACTGTTAGTATTCCCCTTATCCAAACTCAAGACATTCTAAGCCTTCGCATAATCAAGATGATTATGATGATGCACACATGTTCACTAGAAGATGGCAAAGTGTGGCAGCATGTTAAAAAGTGTTCAGCAGGTGGCAGCAGTCAGTACTGGAGTTTCAGCTGCAAATAGCTTATATGCCCTCAGTTTTGCTTGCCAAAGTGAAATTGTCTCATTGATGCACAAAATCCCAGAGGAAAGCAGTTTGTCTAAGCACCCAAACCTAAGGCTCTGTGTCATCTTCTGGTGTATTCTGCAGATACTAGTGTGATCTCCCAACTGATCAGCTCTCTCCAGTGGGTTTGATACACTCTAAAATATTTCTAAAACATCAGAGCAGGTTGTGAAATAAGTAGCAACGTACATGTCACTGGGTTAAACTAGGGCCACAATTTTATTACAGAGAACTGCAACAAAGGTGAAACTGAAGCAAAGGTGGAGAAACTCTTGAGCTTGAGAGAGAGAGTCCTCCTACCTTCACTAGTTATAGGTGAGCTCTACCTGAGGAGCATTCCTTTGTCTGCTTCTGAATCTTTACAGCCACACCTTTACATATGGTGAGGAAGGTTTGCTTGTATCACACTACAGGGTGATGGGTTAAATACTCCCTCCCCACATGCCATGATTCCCGCCCCCCCCCCACAGGACCACTATTTAAAAATAGATACAGTGGTACCTCGGGTTACAGATGCTTCAGGTTTCAGACTCCACTAACCCAGAAATAGTACCTCAGGTTAAGAACTTTACCTCAGGATGAGAACAGAAATAGCACAGTGGTGACGCGGTGGCAGCAAGAGGCCCCATTAGCTAAAGTGGTACCTCAGGTTAAGAACAGTTTCAGGTTAAGAAAGGACCTCCGGAACGAATTAAGTTCTTAACCTGAGGTACCACTGTACACAAATTTTATTCATACATTTCATGCCTCACCTAATTTGGCCCTGAGACTAGGGAATGTTGTTATTCCATGGTGCATGTATGTAACACAACTTTGCATGGTATTTTCTTCTGCATTATTATTTCTGGTAGTATTAAATCTAAAAGAGAAAGAGAGATGCAGAAAGCACTACCATAAAATGAACTTTGGGCAAAATAACTGTCCATTGGATTAAATCTTTGGGGGTGGGGTAAAGGAATCCAAAATGTCACATAGATTTAAATAATGAATAGAACAATAGCAAAAGAATAGAGGAAAATGAGTAGCATAGAATATGATAACATGTTAGGAGTCTCTCTTCCTCGTTGCTGGTAATGAGTTTTACTATTATTATCAAATATTTGCTGAATAAGTATTATTATCAACAAAAATACAGCCTGTGAGGATGTGGTGTCCCTCTTCCAGTTCTGGAGAAAGAGCATGTTTATCATAGGAATAAACAAAAGACATTTTTGCTGCAATATCCCATTGACTTGGCCTAAAATTAGAGCAATGGTTTTCAGACTTTTTTCCTAGGAGAGCCTGGGGTTTTTAGAAGTGTATCAGGAATTTCTCCATAAGATGATCTGTACTGGTGGACCAGTGTCCTTGAAGGATAGCTTGCCCAATGGTGGGGTGACGGTGCTCACCTGACCTCCTAATATCTGAGTCCTTGCTGTTTACCAGTAGGGAGAGGAGGGGATTGACTCTGCCAATATGTTTGCACTGATCCAACCTACCTGCTCCTCATACCCCGCCCCCTCCTTCCCCCAAAGCAGCAGTGACTCAGCTGTCAAGAGGTTGGGTGAGCACCACCACTCCACCCTGCCATCCACTATTGTTCTTAAGCACTACAAGTGCCAAGACAGTCATGGAAGGATGATGTTCCATGTATCAGTTCTAGCCAAGGTGGGGGTATCTTTTCTTCCTGAGGATCCTGGGACTTGTAGCTCAGTCCCAATTCCATCACCACTGATGGTGCTCACTTCTCCCTCAATGCAATTTTAATTTTCATTTCTTTTTTTTTTTTGCCTTAGCAAAAGGAAGGGAAACCAGAGCCAGAGACCACTGTCACTCAGGCATTTAAATATTCTCAGGGGGGGCAGAAGGATCAAGGAACATCCTGGAGCCCCAATGCTTGCCCAGTATTCTGCTTAGATGACTTACTGTGTGTGCAGAAACCTGCCCTTCAGATTCTTGAAAGTTCTTTAAACCCATGAAGGAGGCTTCCATTTTTCTTCCAAATTTACAGGCCACCTTTGAATGTCTGTAGAATTTCAGCCAGCATGGTTTCAAGCTTACCTCAAGTATCTATTAACAATATTATCTAGTTTTCTGCATCTTTCCCAGGTGCCCATGCTTTCACTTAAATTACGACATCTTTCCCTGGTGTTTAATTAAATCATGGGAATCTAGGTGAGCCAGCTCCTGAGCACCTGAGATTAGTGTGCTCACTGATCATGTCTGTAAGGGAAGTTCTTCCTTTCACCTTTGAAGAAAACCCGCACACCAATTTCTTTCAAAGTAAAAAGACACCACTTAAAATAATTAACAATGAACAGCTGTCAGTAGGACATTAGGCACCTTTTCCACTTTCCCATGTTTGCAGAAAAGCCCAGGAAATGATGTTTTGGGTTTTCCAGGAAGTGCTGATGCTGGGGAAGGCTGCAGAATGAGGACCACTGGAATTATTATTACCACTGGAGTATTTGCAGAATGAGGGAAAACACACAGCTTGGCCACCTTGAAAGTGAGGCAACAAAACCCCTGCACCCTACTGTTAAGAATTTCAGCAAAAATTTCCCAATCTGATCTCTACTGGAGACCAGAGCTATGTGTACGCACATAGGCTTGTTACACACATGCTAGGAGTATCCTGCTGCCTCCTTGTGGCCATTGCCAGTGCTGAAGTACGTCTTGAGTGCCTGTTCAATCAGCTTCTGCTCATGGAACAGGGAAAGGGAGTTGTCAACTCACCCTTGGCTTTAGGCAGAAAAATGTATTGGGCCTTATCATTTATCCATGATTGGGTTTCACCATGTCATCCTAAAATGCTGCAAAATCTAGATTTCTTACCTTTCTAAGGTATTACTTTCATCCACTTGGGAACTTTTTTCATGAATACTTTAGGAACTCTACTGACAATTGCTGGTGAGATTATTTAAGAAATGCATTTATGGAAACTCATACATAGAAAATGTCACACATTTTTATCAGGTTGGTATGTGTTTTTCATTTGTTTTGTTCTTGCTGTCAATTATATAATTAAGGTTTTATGTGTTCCACCCTGAAATCCTTGGATGTAGAGTGAATGACAGGTATTTTAAATATATAAATATAAACAGCAATGCACTGTACTCCCAGTGGCTTTCAATGGCCTTCTATAGGGAGGTACATGATCCATGCATATGGGGAAATTTTCTTCTGATGCAAAGGGAAGGGAAACACCTGTAGCTGAGCTCTATTTGGTCTATCAGAACAGCTCGATTTCAGCTTTGTTTACAATTCACTACAACTTTCATCAATACACTATGACTGGCCTCAATAAGAATGTATATGTATTCATGAATTTTCAATCAATATTTCACTTTTATCCACAAAGTTAATGAAGTTCAAATGAAAACAAAACACCACTTGTTTTGGTAGATTTCCCCCTCCCCACCACATACACACTTGCAAGTTCTTATATTATACACTGAACTTGGAGTTAGTCTCATTATATGACAAATGACCAATAATAATATAGCTTCCAATATGAGTCTTCACTTCCATTTTCTGCTTTTTAAAGGAACCTGGTAATAAACTCATTTGATGCGAGCTGTAGCCTCCGGGAAGTTTATTTTCCCTCTGACAACTGTATACAAGGATTAAACCTAATCCCATTAGAGATTCAAGACTGATTGTAGGAATGAGAGTCTGCTTTGTCTCATGCTTGTTGGTGAGAGTAAACAAAACAATATACTATTTACAGGGTCCTCACTGTCAAATACCAACAACTCATGACTCTTTCTGACATAAGGGAGAGTACTGGAGTTGATAAGGAAATGCAAAGACGATCCAGTTGCATGGCAGGCACTATGCAAAGCAGCCAGCCACAGAACCTCATGCCTTTTGAATAAGCAAAATATAGGTGTCAATCAGGAGGGAGAAGGGTGCAGGATCTCGGTCAGAGTCCTGGAGAATCTGCTCTGTTGGAGACACCATGAGGAAAAACAACTGGACATGACAACAATATATGGGAATGCTTCCACTGATAGAATGTTTTCTGTAGCATGGCATCTATTAGATAATTCCGATTAATTCAGGCTTTTCCAGATCTTTATAAGGAATTTCTGAGAAGTGGATGTTCTATTTTGCTGAATCCACATGGCAAGGGGTGTGTAGCACAGATCCCAATGCCTGGTCATTCTGAAGGGTTGACACACAATAGGGCAATCTTGTGTATGCCAGGACCTAGGCCACAGTAAGGTAAAGGTAAAGGCACCCCAGACTGTTAGGTCCGCTCACGGATGACTCTGGGGTTGCGGCTCTCATCTCACTTTACTGGCCAAGGGAGCTGGTGTTTGTCCGCAGACAGCAACTGGGTCATGTGGCCAACATGACTAAGCCGCTTCTGGTGAACCAGAGCAGCACACAGAAATGCTGTTTACCTTTCTGCCAGAGTGGTACCTATTTATCTACTTGCACTTCGTGCTTTCGAGCTGTTAGGTTGGCAGGAGCTGGGACCAAGCAACGGGAGCTCACCGCATCGTGGGGATTCGAACCGCCAACCTTCTGATCGGCAAGCCCTCGGCTCTGTGGTTTAACCCACAGTGCCACCCATGCCACAGTAGCCAGAGGTAAATGGTAGCTGTGGGGAAAGTCACCACACTATAGCTCCAAATCATAGGGTGAGTTGTTCTGAAATGGTCAAAAGTAGGTAGCATTCCATGGTAGATATAACACAGGAGTGGGGGACGTTTTTCATTTCAAGGGGCACATTTTCTTCAGGACAATTTTCTTGGGACCACTGTCATGAATGGGCAGGGCCAGAAATAAAAGCATAGTCACATTGGGATCAAACAGAGAGATTTATTGGAATTTAAAAGGCTAATACACAATGTATCATTTTGTTGTTGTGTAATGCTTACTGTTTGCAACTAAATATTTTAAAACCTAGTTCTGCAAGTAAAGCTTTAAAAACTAATTTCTTGTGGTGAAGAGAAGCTATTTCTACAAAAGAGTCAGAACAGAAACTTCCACTGTACCATATCTAACACACCAAGCCCACAAATGGCCAGTAATGTGAATTTGCTGCCATACCAAAGGTGCAATTTCTTGCATCCTCCACTATAAGCATTCTTGAACAAATATGTATGTAATAGTCGCCAAAGCGGTTTTCTAACACTTTCCTGTTGCATGTTGGTGGCAATGTGAACAGCTTTAATCAGCGTTAGCCATCCTAAAAAGCAGGGGACCTGTGAAAATGTCACATTCTAGCTGAAAATTATGGCACGCTATTACAGTATGTAAATAAAAGGCTTGAGATAGAAAATAGTTTTTAGCAGAATTGAAGGTGGTCTTATTCTGTTTAAGAGGACTATGTTTCTAGCTTTCTTGTGGTACCAGACTGAATGAAACTAACCAGTAAAAGATTCAGGACAGATAAACTGAAGCATTTTTAACACAGTGGGTATTCATGAAACTGGATGCCCAAAGGTGTGGCTATTAGTGTTGATGGCCTCAGAAGGGGATTAAGCAAATGCAAGGTGGAGAAGGCTCTCAATGGCACAATGATCAGTGCTATTTTTTTTATAGAAAAAGAGGTGCCAAAACTCACTTCAGATGCCTCTATTGTTCTCTTATAATGGCAATGGTGCCCATCTGAGAGGTGCCGGAACTCAGTTCTGGCGAGTTCTGGCTGAGGAAAAAGGCCTGGTCATGATGGATGTATACTAGGGTTGCCATATTTCTATCTGGACACAAAAGTTGTTCAGCTATTTTTTTGGGCAGAATTGATTGAGCTATTTGGGGGGAAATTCACCAAAAACTCCAAACACTTCTGACATCAGCTGCCATACGCCCTCTTCTCCCAGACACCCCCCCCCCCCATTTTCAACAATCCCCCCCACCAACCTGGATGCTATTTCTGATGAATGAATCCTGGATATGGGTGGGCAGGAAATTTTGGAGGCATGGCAACCCTACTGTATGCCATCTCCTGTTTTCTGAGTCAGCATTACGAGCTTAAAACACAGTTGAGTTGTTCTTTGTCTCATTTCAAAACTGGGTGTTTTTTGGGGGGGAGGTTGTGCATCAAAACACAGTATTTCATAAGAAGTGATAGGATAGCTACAGGATAGACATGAATTGTGGCTAGTGTTGTGCATATACCGCTTCCCAAATCAGCAGTGGGAGCACCCTGGCTTCAGAATAAATGGGAGTGACTACACAGCCAGCATGCTGCCTCAATATTAGCTACTGGGGAGTAATAGCCAGAGAATGCTTGCCACCTTCATGGCTCTTTTGTGGGCTCCCAGTGGCATCTGATTGGCTACTCCTGGAAATGGGATGCTGTACTAGAGAGGCCTTTCAACTGACCTAGGAGGGGTCTATTTCTGTTTTTGTGACTTGGATATCTCAAGTTCTTGTAATCTGGATGGTTGGGTATTGTAACAGAAAGTAAAGGGTGGGGGCAGGTCTATTTCTTTGAGGCCCCTCACCTGAGATTCTTTGCTGAGGCTCTTTTCACTGCCCCTCCTCTGAGACTCTGGGATACAAAACTGGGAAAACAAAGCTACCTTCAAAATGCCAGACTTTCAAAGAAGCTTAGCTCTGAGAAGTGATGGGAGATAAAATGACAGCTCTCGTATTGTTGATTTTCTGCTCCCAGGGTGGCCCTGCAATTGCTTTCATGTCAAGCAGAGCAAAATATTCTATATTACTAAGAGATTTGAATCAGGAAGCTCATCCACTGTGGTGTATCTGACAAAAGTACCTGCCACGACAAAGAATGATTTGAATTTCACTGCTTATTTGCTTCCTCTCCTTTTTTTGGAGAGCCTATTTTTCTTACTGCCATATTTACAAAAAAGAAAAAAGGATATTAAGCTTCATTGCCTTGCAATGAACCTTTGCTATAAATATTTGCACCGTGTAGAATACTGACATTCACTTTATCCTCTCTGGATAGAACATAAATGTGGATTTCAACCAAGTAAAATCAGGGTGGCCAGCCTGCAAATTAAACAGGCCATTGACAATGTTCTAGTTTCTCAGTCTTCCTATTATATGTTCATATTTAAAGTTTAACTGAATGGGCATAATTACTGTTGCAATGCAAAAATGATTACCTATAAATCATGATAAGAGGTATTTTATTGCCAATGTATGATTGCAAGTAAATTATCCTTTAAAATGGAAAAAAAAGTCACTGGGAAGCTTGTTTAGGATGTTGCATATTTCATGCGTAGAATTTCTGGCAGTGCTCTGCATTCTAATTCCAACTGAATTTACTAAATTAAAAAAGTGAATTAACATTTCATTAAAAAAATCCACACTCGGAGTTGCATTATGTGCACAGTGTTATTCAAGCAACAATATATTTCCATTTGCATTCTGATTTTCATTTCAAGGCTACTGTAGTTGCTTTGCATGCTTTCAAGACTCTCCAAGTTTGTAGGAGCAGAAGTGATGCTTGTCACCTTGCCGGCTTTGATGCTATCTAAAAAGGTAAAGGGACCCCTGACCATTAGGTCCAGTCGTGGACGACTCTGGGGTTACGGCGCTCATCTCGCTTTATTAGCCGAGGGAGCCGGCGTACAGCTTCCAGGTCACGTGGCCAGCATGACTAAGCCACTTCTGGCGAACCAGAGCAGCGCACGGAAATGCTGCTGGAGCTGTACCTATTTATCTACTTGCACTTTTGATGTGTTTTCAAACTGCTAGGTTGGCAGGAGCAGGTACCGAGCAACGGGAGCTCACCCCGTTGCAGGGATTCGAACTGCCGACCTTTTGATCAGCAAGCCCTAGGCTCTATGGTTTAACCCACAGCACCACCCGCATCCCTTTGATGCTATCTAGACAGCCATAAAATTAGCAGCCAGTGGTGTTTGCAACAAAACTCCATGTTTCCTTATATTTCCTCCCACCATCCCCCTTTCCAGAGGAACAGACCTGACAGGGACTAAGCCATCAAGTTTCCTATTGGGGGGAATTTTCTGACCCATAGCACTGGACTTTGCAGAGGTTTTACATTGTGCGCTCCAAAATACAGTATAGCTAAATCCTGCCTCCCAGCATGACAACTGGGTCTGTTGTAATCCCTCTGATATTTATTTATAGTAACCATTTTCATAATTTGCATGCCATCTTCCAGAGTTTATAAGGGGAGACAGTCTCTGCCTTCAAGAATTTGCAATCTAAATTAGACAAATATAGAATAGGGAGATTAACAAAGGAAACTGAGGTTAGGCAAAAGGAAGCAAGACTTGTTCTAGGTAGTGGAGACAGTCAAGTTACTGCTTATGCATGATAGGAACCCGTAGGAATTCTAAGAGAGAGATAATACAAAGTTCTCATTTTCTTTACTATATTTATAGATCTGGCTTTCTGCTAATAATGCACATTGATATTAGCTTGCAATACACAGGACACAAAAGGGAAAGGGGGAATGGGAGGGAAAGAGTCAGTGTGGTATGCTGGTTAGAGTGTCAGACCAGGATTCAAATTTGCAAATACTGAGCCCAGATGGTGACTGGATGATCTACAGTATACCTGAAGGAGCGTCTCCACCCCCATCGTTTGGCCCAGACACTGAGGTCCAGCACCGAGGGCCTTCTGGCAGTTCCCTCACTGCGAGAAGCAAAGTTACAGGGAACCAGGCAGAGGGTCTTCTCAGTAGTGGCTCCCGCCCTGTGGTTTACCGGTAATTAGCCAAAAGCCTGGGAGAAGAGGAATGTTTTCGCCTGGCACCTAAATATATGTAACGAAGGCACTAGGTGAGCCTCTCTGAAGAGAGCATTCCACAAGCAAAGAACCGCTGCAGAAAAGGCCAATTCTTGTGTTGCCACCCTCCAGACCTCTAATAGAGGAGGCACATGAAGAAGGGTCTCAGATGATGATCACAGGGTCCAGGTTGGTTCATATGGGTAACTAACATGGCTATTTAACACAATCAGGTGATTCACACTTTGCTGTAAGCTGGATCTTTTATTTGAAGAAGTGCTACCAGCATGAGTTTGACCAAACTGCAGGAGGCAGTGGAAAACAGGTGTGCCTGGCATGCTCTGGTCCATGGGGTCACGAAGAGTCGGACATGACTAAACGACTAAACAACAACAACAATTTTGTACGTATTACCTGATCCAGAGCACTGAAACATGGATTGCCACTCTATACCTCATAAAAATACTATTTCTGAGAATGAGCAATGCTAGCCTAGGGCAACATGATTGGAATGTCGAAAGAAACAGCCTTCTGACAGTGATCAAAGAACATAAGAAGATCCATGCGGGATCAAGCCAGTGTCCATCTGGATGGCCAAGAGAACCGCATAAAGAGGATCATGCTAAAACAACAAAGGGACAGACACTATCCGAAGCGGCAACCTAAAAGGCAAAGAAGATTGTGAGCTTGTTGTCTTCTTTGGCATATTGGCATATTTTGCTGGATGCTGGGGATACGTGATAATAACTCTATTTCCTCTGATGAAATGTCATAGTCCGCAGAGCCCAAGCTGTTTATGCAGAAGTTCCAGTAAGCCTTTGAGTGTCTCATACTTCCTTCCTTAGTGGTCTCTGTGAACTCTGTGTTCTTTTGAAAATGAACACTGGAAGAGAAAAATATACTAAAATACATTCGTTCCATCGTCTAGATAAATTAATCCAAAGGACAAGGACAGCTCAGTCCCCAGAAAGAGAGAAAAATGCAGTAAACACTTATGGGCATTCCACTGCCACTTTGAAGGCCGAGAATAGTCTGAGAAGATGTTTTCCTTCATGTTTACATCTTGACATTCTGGTTATCATTCAGATATATATTTGTCACAATCAGATGCTTTAATTACAAAGCTGATTCTGTCCTCTTCATGTTTACTTTGTCTACGAAAGAAAACCATGGATGAATCAGGTGTGCTGAAGATTTCATATGTTCCTCTAGTGGTTTCTAAAGTATTGTTCATCCCGCTACCACAAAGGGGGCAACCAAGACACTCCCTAGAGGGGATCTGCAAACTATCTTAACTCTGGCTGAGAAGTAATGGGGTGGAATGGAGTAGCAGAGTCACTGCTACACCCATAGCCCCTGTCAAGGGTGCCAACTTGAATAAGCCCCACCCCGCAAAATCGATCACAAGATGTGGCACACACAAACCATTTGAATGGCAACAAGCATCAACTCTGTAGGGGCCCCAGGCCTTAAAAAAATCTAAGATGCAGATGATATTGACTATTGGGCTATTTCACCTATGTGATACCTATAGAGGCAACCATATATATATATATATATATATATATATATATATATATATATGGAGAGAGAGAGAGAGAGATATGATCAGTGGTTGCAATTGGCCAATGAAGTATAGGATCCAGCTATGTGATTTACTGAGTAATGACCGCTCCCCACATTAAATGGGGGGCACCCTTTGCGTGGTCGTGCACAGCCCCCTGGACCCTATTTGGCACCATTAGCACAGGCTTGGCTTGGCCTTCCCCAGGTGGGATACCTGGAAGTCTCTGCCCACCTCAGCCAGTTGTCCAATCCCACCTGGGGAGGCGTTGCTAAATGGGGGTGGACATGTAGTGGTGACCCATGTCCCCCTTCTCTTTGCGGAGGTGATCCCAGGGTTCCCCGTTAAAGGGACTGTTTTGAGGGGAGGCTTTGGTCGTACGCCTAGAGGTTGTCATTGCTCTCCCCTGCAGTGGCGGAGTAACAGGGGTGGGCTCTCTCTGCCTGAATATGTTCTCCAGAGCCAGCCCATCCCCCCCCCACACACTATGGATAACCCTGATGTTCCCAGATCCCTGACGGGGGACTGGGAGGGATAAACACCCAATGCCTGAACCAAGGTCTACCCGCATCTGAAACATAATAAAATTGTGGCCAATTTTAATCCCATAGCAAGTTGTCTTGAGTCGTTATTCCACACAGGAGCTGCCCAGGGTTTGGGGGACTCCGCCTGTCCACGCAATAAAACATTCCAAAAAGTGTGGTCTATAATTACAAAGAGCTCCATGGTCTAAATCAAAACAATTACAGGTTTTTATATCTAAAACAAAGATAAAAAGTAGCCTTAGACTGTACATGCAGACACTTGCACAGACCTGTGGCTCCTGAATGCTCCAGAGCCACTGTATTTGTATATAAAATAAAGTTAGATCAAGTGACAAAGATGTAGTCTTGATCATTTTAGCCCCTGTACACTTTTAGTTTATGCAATATTTTTTTCAAGAAGTACGTAGGTATTAGGTAACTTGTGCTAAAAGGTATTTTTATCACTTTACAAGCTACATTACCAAGATCATTAAACCAAAACATTTCATAACAGAGAGGCCGTAAATGGAAAGGTCCCCTAATTCAGTCTTCACTCTACAAATCACTCTTCACAAAGGAGATTTACAAACACCCACACCCATTCCAGAGGGAGACTGCAGAAGAACTAAACATAAACAAAAAGGAGACTTTTATATATGAGAATAAACAATTCTAACCTTGGGCTTCCCTTGGCTTTTCCTTTGTTTCAGCAACACAGTTCCTGTCCTGACCACATGGTCTGAAAGTTCGGATCAGGTTCTGGCTGTGCGCAGGCTTATGGAGACCAGATGACAGCTACCTCTGAACCTGGCACCTTGGAAATGTCAGGCAGGGAGAGGCTGGTACCTGGTGTTTAGCAGTCAAGCTCAGGTGAGAAAGAGGAACTGCAGAGGGATCCAAAAAAGCTAGATGAAACAGCTTAAACACCACATTGATCCGAGTAGACACCATGTGACGAAACTCACCCTGTTAGCAGCTTTGAAGGCAGGCCTAGTTTGGTCTGAGCAACAAGGACTCAACTTGTTGCTAGGGAAGTTCACATGACTTTCCCACTCCTATGATGAATAAAATGTTCATGTGGTGTGACAGGGGTGAAGGGAATACAATCATACCTCGGGTTACAGGCGCTTCAGGTTGCGCGTTTTCGGGTTACGGACGTGCCGAAACCCAGAAGTACCGGTATGGGTTACCTCCAGGTTTCAGCACTCACGCATGCGCAGAAGCACTAAATTTCACTTTGTGCATGCGCAGAAGTGCTGAATCACAACCTGCAAATGAGCTGTGGGTTGCGGACACTGCGGGTTGCGAGCATGCCTCCCATTCACAACCCGAGTGTCCACTGTAGTCCCAGCATGCAGCAGGAATTCTTTGCTATCGTGCATACATTTGGCTGGTGTGGGAAAGAGCTAAATGTGCATATGGTTGTGAGGGCTTTATGAGTGCACATCACTTTTTCATAATGTGCAGAAGACAGAGAAACATTTCTACAGCACGAGGTTGTGCCAGGGGCACAGAATAGGCATGCATCACTTGGGGCTAGCCTTGGTGGGTCTGCAACCCCCTCCCATGCCCCTTTAATGCACAGGCGACTGTATAAATCTCCATATGTTCCCATTACAGTTTAATTGGCTTTTTGCCACCTTACCTTTAGCCTCTTCGCGTTCTTTCCCCCTGAACCTTCATGCCCTGTGTATTTCTCACTAACAGAGCAGGAGTTTTGCCAGTTAGCCACATCCTCCGCCGAATCTATCGACACGGCTGACTTTCAAGGAAACGACAACAACTTCTGAGTGATTAAATCTGCTTTAGCTAAGAATATTTTGGAATGAAATTCATCAGGGCCACCATGTGTTTTAAGAAACAAAGTTCTTGTGGCATGAAAATACAAAGGCAAACAAAGTTAACGATAAGCATAGTATTTGTGGCCTAAATTTATATTTAATATTTTGCAAGCCTATTTGATATTCATAAAGAATGCGTTGGCAGGTCGCTTAGTGCTGAATATTCTTATCTTTTCTCCCATGGGGAAAAAATGCAGGTTGGACTGGAGATCATTTTCAGCAGAAAAACCACCAGCAAATTCCACTGGCTAGACACTCTGTGATGAAAGACTCCCTTTTGCTCTTCCCGAAAGCAATTCCAATCAATTCCCTTGGGAAAGCTGTGGTTCTAATGTCATGAGAAACATAAAGAATTCTCTCTGTTCATTATTTTCCATGCTTTGGGTAATTTGATAATCTCTGACATGCCCCCCTTTTTAGTCACCCCCAACATTTTAGATTTAGTTTATAGAGAGGATGCTCCAGTCTCTTGATCATCTCTGCACTCTTTCCAGTTCTATGGAATTTGCCTTGTTCACATTGTAGATCTTTATACCCCCCCTTGTTCCTGATGCAGATCTTCACTTACCCTTTCTTCCCTGGTGGAACGGGAGCATTTTGTGGTGCACCTCAGGTGCCAAAATGTATTGGCCCAGCCCTGCCAATAAGCTGAAAGATAGGGAGGGGAAACTCTTCTCTGGCTCAGATGACAATCCAAGTTCAATAAGGATTCAGGAGCCATAATTTTAGATTCACAACTGGAAGTGAACATGATGAATCCCAAGGGTTATTTCTGGCCTCAGAGCTACATCAGTACTTGTTAGTTCCCACCGCTTCAGACAATATTAATGTGCATATGAAATTGACAGTTGCGTGGCTATTCCCTCCACCCCACAGGAGAAATGAAATAAAGACACAGGACACAAGTATTCTAAGTTAATGGGCGAAAATGGCCACAACTTTATTGATTACAGGTAAGAGAGGTATTGGCTTTAGGCATTGGCCCCTAACCGACTATCCGGTTCTAACCGGGAAGGGTTAAACACCAACAGGGGGAGCTACCCGAGATGCATATCCCTAGGCGCTCCCCGAGGGGTTACCGCTCGGGGGCGCGCTTTAGGCCCTAGCCTCCGTAGGTTTCGGACGAGGCGTCGCCCCTCGGAGTCCTTTAACGAACTACCCTTCAATCATTGGGGGAGGTGATGGCGCTCCTCCCCCCCAATCTCATTTGCATGACAATACCCCGGCCAATGCCTACCGCCAAAACCGAGGAAGTTGTGACGAATTGCTAAGAGGTAGGCGAAAAAACCAAGTGGCTCCCGAACCAGCCAATTAGCCAAATGGAAAAATTCCTACCTGGCCCCAAGCGGCGACCAGCCGAAGCCCCTAGCAAGGTCGATGGCAAACCTAAAGGAGTGGGCGGGTGGGAAATCGCGCTCGCTGCAAGGAAGGAAAGGGGCGAGCCAAGGGCTGCCCCGACCTTATGTGGCCTCTGGAAGGCCCGCCCCTGCCGCCAGCTGATTGGCTGGCGCGCGGGGTGTGACTGGGGAATCCCTGATTCCCGCGAGGCTGACGCCAGCCCCGCGGGAGTGTGGGAGGTGTCGTGAGCCCGCAACCCCACCCCCTCATGACGATCGGTAGTGGCATTGTTGTCCTAATGAACATTACCTTACGAATAGCCAGATGTTTTGGACTATAGTTTACATCAGCCATAGACAGGCTCCACAATATCTGGATGAAACCACATTGGCTAGTGCTCTTCTATACAGGCACTGAACATAATTTGCCATTTCGTTTCTAATTCAACTGGTTTGGAAATGTTCCTTCTGTAGTTCTTTGCAGTACATTTTCATTTTCATCTCCTTAATATTTTAGTGCTATCAGGAGGTTTACTATATCATCACTTATTCCTGACCATTCATTAAATAGCACCATACCCAATACAGAGCCCTGAAAAATATCAATGCTTATGTTCCTTTCATTTTGAGAACTGCCCATTTATTCCTGCCCTCTACTTTGTTCTTTAAACTGTCCTCTTCTGCCGTGACAGTGTTGATACAGAGTAGAAAATACGAAGTGTAATGCTCATTTATGACATTCTTTTCCAATGCCACCTTGTTAAAATTGCACTGTTGAATCTAGTTCCTTTCACAGAATACAGAGTGCATTGAGAGGTAGGTTACATTGCAAAATTCAGGGCAGTTGACCTGAAATGGTCCAGCTATTTTTTTCGATCTTGCGAAACAAAGTGAACATAGGATAAACAAAAGACTAATTAACAACATTTATATAAATGTACAATTCCTGGTGATATGATGTCAAAGTGAATGGCATTCATAGTAAATTAGCATTGTACAAGCAAACATGGAGACTAACAGGCAGCCAAATTCTCATTTAAAAAAATATTTAGATTTTCCAAGCATCTTTCAGATTCCTTTTTATTTAGAACATTTGGCTTCCTATATATTTCAAATATGTGTGTATATACTACCTGCCCTTCCCCCTTCTGATGCTGTTGCTGTGAGTGGCAAGGCCAGGGAGTCACATCTGTGGCAGCGGTATGTTATGATTGCTCCACAAACTGGGATTAAGAGCCTTCTTTTTTTGTTCAGCCACAAAGTTGGATTAATTGATTCAAATAATTTATTAAGTGCATGATTCAACTAAATAGCTTAACTGGTGGGAGCTAGCACAGTGACTCCAGCTAGTGCAACGAAACTTTCCGCGCTCCCCATCCCCAGGACTCTGGCAGGTTGGATGAACTCCCTGAACAGAATGCAGGGGAAAGAGCGGGGAGATCGTTTTGTCTGGCAAACAGACCTACTTGAGCTGATGGAACAATCACCTTAGCCTGATGTTGAATTGCACCCTAATAACTGAACATTTCATCAGAGGTGGGGAAGAAGATTAGAGACAAGGCCCTGCTTGCTCTTTACAAGACAACAGGCAGAGGCTTATCTCCAGTCTTAGCACAGTGGGGGTCACAGCACTAAGATCAGACATAAGCACCTGCTGCTGCATTTTACCATCAAAGAACAAGCAGAGCCTTATTTCAGATTGAAGCATAACATACCATATGTCATTAGGTTAAAGGTAAAGGGACCCCTAAACGTTAGGTCCAGTCGTGACCGACTCTGGGGTTGTGGCGCTCATCTCGCTTTATTGGCCGAGGGAGCCGGCGTACAGCTTCCAGGTCATGTGGCCAGCATGACTAAGTCGTTTCTGGCAAACCAGAACAGCACACGGAAACGCCGTTTACCTTCCCACCAGAGTGGTACCTATTTATCTACTTGCACTTTGACGTGCTTTCGAACTGCTAAGTTGGAAGGAGCACGGACTGAGCAACGGGAGCTCACCCCGTCGCGGGGATTTGAACTGCCGACCTTCTGATCAGCAAGTCCTAGGCTCTGTGGTTTAACCCACGGCGCCACCCACATCCATGTCATTAGGTTACTGGCCTGAAATTGCCTTGTGGGTGCAATTCAGAGTTCTGGTGGGCCTGATTAGAACTACAGGCCATAGGTTCCTCACAGCTGCATTCCATAAGTGCAGAACCCGTTTCTCTTTGGTCAATGGTGTTTTGTTCTAATCAGTTCTAATTTGGAGAAGTGTGGAAACTGAAGGATTCTAATGTTCATATTAATCCAGAAGTATGAATCATATTGTTTCCCATAAAAAAAATGTGTATTGAATGAAATCTTTGAGCACACCTAGTCAGTATGCCATAGAACTGTAGCATCAAAGAGTTGGAAGGATCCAAAAGGTCTTGTCGTGAGCGAGGGCCACCCACCCACCAACTCCTCAGAAGAAACATGCTTGATCCTTCCAGACCTTCATGTGCCACAAATAGATGTGTTTCAGAAGGTGCCAAGCCACAAAAGTCCAAAGAAAACCATAAAATTGACATTGACCTGGGGAATATCAGCTGATCTTGGGAAAAATTCTTTCCTGACACCAAATATGGTGATCAATCAGACTCAAGAAATGATGAGCAATCCCATCTGCCGAGGCTTCCCAAGGGAAATTTGTCTGGAGGACAAATCCCCATTGGCCAACAACTTATCCCTGGTTGTCACGGTCCCCTGACAAAGTGAGAGGGAAACCAACACTACGTGGGATGGAAAATTTCTACTAAGTGGGACTTTATCAACTGGAAATGACACTGGATGAAACTGATCTAAAGCATATAAGATAACCATGAGCACACATGCTTTTCATGATGGTCTTTCTTAACTTGTAGGAAGCGACATCTGAAGCAACATCTATCTATCATCTATCTATCTATCTATCTATCTATCTATCATCTATCTATCATCTATCTATCTATCTATCTATCATCTATCTATCATCTATCTATCATCTATCTATCTATCTATCTATCTATCTATCTATCTATCTATCTATCTATCATCTATCTATCATCTATCTATCTATCTATCATCTATCTATCTATCTATCTATCTATCTATCTATCATCTATCTATCTATCTATCATCTATCTATCTATCTATCTATCTATCTATCTATCTATCTATCATCTATCTATCTATCTATCTATCTATCTATCTATCATCTATCTATCTATCATCTATCTATCTATCATCTATCTACTTTAAAAATACAGTTGAGACCTGTGACAAAATACTGCTGTGGATCAAGACCTCTAACAGTAGTGCTCCTAGTCAGATTTCAGCCAGCCTCTTTCCCCACTGGGATACAAAAAAACTGCACAGAGCTGAAGTAGCAGCTGTGGGGAGCAAGAGAAAGCTCTCTCACTTCTGCCTTTGCCCCCTACTCTTCCCCTGGAGGCAGTGATGGCATCCATGATGGATGGCTTTAAAAGAGGATCATGGAGGAGAGGGTGATCAACAGCTACTAGTCAGGATGGCTGTGTTCTACCTCCACAGTTGGAGACAACAATGCTTCAGAATACCAGTTGCTGGAAACCATGGGAGAGGAGAAGGCCTTTGTGCTCATATTCTGCTCCCTGATTTCCCACAGGCATCTGGTTGGCCACTGTGAGAATGGGACACTGGACTGGATGGGCCGTTGGCCTGATCCAACAGGTTATTCTTACGTTCTCCACTCTCATGAGGTATGCAGAGTTTTTGCTTTCTTTGAGGGCTTTTGTATCTTCTTTCATTTTTAAGTTTTCTTTTTTCCCCCTTTTTTGGGGGGGGGGGTTGTATCTCTTTTCATTATTATCATCATTGTATATTTTATTTTTCTTGAGCGTGCTTTGGAGTTCTTCTGAGTCCCCTGTTGCATATTTATTTGTGTTTGGGTGCTGCTGTTTTCAGTATATAAGCAAGAACACTCTACCCCTGAAGAAAAAGATGAATGAAGATGACCCTACCAATTATGCTAGAGGACATTTCTTCTTTTCTTGCCTTACATTATGCCTTTTAAAATCAGGGGTGGATGACTCTCTCAGTGTTAGTTTCTCTGCAATTTTTTATTTTTCCAGTCTTCAGTTCACCACATTTCTGTATGAGTTTTCACTTTTAAAAAATTCCTCATTAAAGTCTGTTAGCATTTTAGTGTATATTTGTCCCAATATGCCCATGTTTGTAAGCCATCTCCCCTAATATAATTTTCTTTGTTACTTTCAGTAATCACTTAGGGTTGCCATATTTCAAAAAGTGAAAATCTGGATACAAAAGTTGTTGAGCTCTTTTTCTTTTTCTTTCGGCCCAAAGTTGTTGGGCAAAATCTCCAAGGAAAAAAGAAGTTTTAAACCTTTTTTAAAAAGGAAAATCGCCAAAAACCCCAACACTTCCGATATGGACTGCCAGGCACCTGGGCTTCCCCAGACATTTTTAGCCGCATTTAGACAATTCCACCCAGACACTATTTTTATTTTTTTTTGGGGGGGGGATTAGGCAAACTAGGTGTACAGAACCAAATTTCTCCCCTGCTCTCTAATTTTGCAGATAGCACTGCTTTTTGTTAGTGTTCCATTAGCCTATAGAATAAAAACAAGCCTGAAAAGGCAGTGTTAGAAAGGGAAGCCTTTCCATTTCAAAAATGTCATGGATATTGTCCTTTTTTGAGGAGTTTAGATGGCTGAGTCTGTGTCTGCTGACATAGGCAAGCTGTACCCACAGAAGAGGAGAGGGCTTGAGTATAGAGGGGGCTGAGTCACCTGGTAACCAAGAAACAAACTCTTGCTGAGACTGAGAGAGAAAGACAGACAGAAAGGGAGTGAGAGGGAGGTCTGAGACAAGTTACCCATTCCTCCTAGCCATACACCAGCATATCTTGGTATGTCAACCAACACAATTCAATACCTGCTGAATCAGCCAATGCCATTTACATATTTTGCATGCCAACCAGTGCCGCCTACTATACAGTATGCTCTAGGAAAGATGGCCGCTTGTAACAAAAAAGACAGCTGCCTGTTGCTATCCCGTCATAAATCACTGCACAGTTTTCCTTTAAATAGACTTGGATTTGTGGAACTGCCCCCCTGTCCCCAGCTTAAAAGTAAATAGTTCATTAGTGGGAGGAAGAGCACACAAGAGAAATAGGGCCTTTGGGAAACATTAAACTTCTATATCCAGCGTAGTTTCCATCTGTTTCAGCCATGCAAGGATGTAAGTCATGAACCTTGAGGGCAGAGGTCAATGACTCAGCACGTTAGACTTCTGTGTGAGCTTTAAATTACCCACTGGCAATGAACCCTCCCGCATTTGAGGAAAGAGTATTTCAACTCTTTAGTCATATAAATCCCCCTCTCTTTCTATATATTTGAAAATTGCATCCACCCCCCCAAAAAAAAATCAAGACAAAGATCTTTAATATTAGCACAATGTGGTCCTTCAACATGACTAGGGGCTTTCATATTGGTACCAAAGGGATTAACTTGTTATTATAGCATCTAATTCAATTTTTTCTCTCTCTTTTTAAGAGCCAGTGAATGTACTGATATTGCCAGAATCCCATGGATCATTGCATGCAAGGGCTGCCATGATCTATCTGCCTAGGGACACAAGGCCACAAAGTGGATTATGTTCCTAGGGGGAAATATGTTTTATCAATTGTTATTTATTTATTTTCATTTTCATATTGCCCATCCTCTTATGGGAGCTTAGTGGAAACCATGTAAGACTTCAACCGATACAATAAAAGCAACTACAGAGTACATTTTTACCTAGTGCAATACCAGCAGCTGAAATCTGATTAAACATTCATGTTTCAAAGGCCCAGATGAACAGCAATATCTTTAACTGGCACCTAAATACCATCAGCATAGGGAACAGACATGCACTGTCAGGGAGGGAGTTTCACAAATGAGGGCCTGCCATGGAGAACACCCGTCATTACTCACCACCCTGCAGACCATAGAAGTACAGTGGTACCTCAGGTTACATACGCTTCAGGTTACATATGCTTCAGGTTATAGACTCCGCTAACCCAGAAATAGTGCTTCAGGTTAAGAACTTTGCTTCAGGATGAGAACAGAAATTGTTCTCCCATGGTGCGGCAGCAGCAGGAGGCCCCATTAGCTAAAGTGGTGCTTCAGGTTAAGAACAGTTTCAGGTTAAGTATGGACCTCCGGAACGAATTAAGTACTTAACCTGAGGTACCACTGTAAATAAGAATCCACCTTATATCTCCATATAAGGTGAACAATCCTACTATATGTCCCCCCAAAATGCCCTAGGAACACAATGGAAATATTCTGGAAGATCATTGGTTTATCTATATTGTCTGCACTGACTGGAATTGGTTCTCCAGGGTTTCAGGCATGGTTTGTGTTATGTATTCAGTGGTTTGTGTTTGCCTGAGCTTGAGTCTAGACTAAGGATTCTGAGATCCTGTGTTCTAATTCAATACAGGATATCCAATCACAGAACATTTCAGGATTTGGGCCTCTGCCATTGGGCCTTAAACTCTGAGCCATGAGTTGCAGCTTGGAAGTTTAGACAGCCAATCACATTGGGAGTGTGAGTGGCCCAGGTCTTCAGAAATGTATATGAGCAGTTCTTGCTGTTATCATTGTGTCTTGCCTCGTGGGAACCCACCTACACTTCAGGTCTCTTCCAATTTTAACTGTAATTTAATTGTAACTGGAGATACCAGGGAAGTGGTGGGGGGAGGCAAAAATTGAACAGGTGGAGCCTTTTCAAGTATGGAAATACAATTGTGGGAAATGCTTCATCTGTTGACATTCTGTCTGCAAGACATATTATTACTTGTGTGTGGCCCCTCCAACACACCCACCCACAATGAGGATACAAATTTGCATATTGCACAAAGCATATGCTAATGTTGCACATACTGTATCTGTTACCTCTTTTGCAACTCAAGCAGAGAGCCTAATCTGCTTCTAGGTCTAGAAAATCCTGCTGGCATCCCTGCTTAGATATATTTTAATTTTATTTATTTATTTTCACATTCAGTGATCTTAGAGGAGGAACTAAAATGACAGCTATCTTGGGCAGGAAAGGTTTGATGGGCATGGCTCCTAATGTTTTCTTTCCAGGCTTCCAGGGTCTTTCCATTCTGTTCCCAGGCCATTTATTTGGGACATATAGTAGTATTGTTCACATGCTATAGGAACAAAAGTACAAGCTGTCTCTCTCTATGACATTGTCCTCATTTTTAAAAATGGTGAGCATTTTTTCCTGACAGCCAATCTCAACTTTGTCAACACTGGTGACAATGTACTGAGCTACCTTTCAGATAGTAGACTGTCTCTTCATTTTACTTCTTATGCTCAAGGCTCTTATTAAAACGATGTGATGCTAACTGAACATTACACTTCCATTTGGACTCCTAGGTAAAGTCCAAATTAAAAATGACAACAGCTCAGTAAGACATCTATAGTTATCCTGCTACCTATCAGTAATAATGAAATGGGTTTCACAGAATCCAGAGGTCAGAGAGACTTCTAATAATTTATATTCTACTTTGCAAGTCCACTACATAATTATTTCTCTTGGCAGCTTTGAACTTGGCCTTGTGTTCCTGGTCACAGCTCATTGAAAAAGATGGCTGCTGAATATTGATCTTAATTGCATTAGCTGTCACAAGAACAAGATTTTACATATATAAATGCTTGAAATACAATTTCCCACCATTTTCACTCTTCATCATTATATATATAGTGATGAAGAGTGAAAATGGTGAGAAATTTAATTTAAGCATTTATTGCAAAAATGAAAGCCAGGCCAAGTAGACTGAACCCAAGACTTTCATAATCTGGGTCCAAAACTGAATACTCATAGCCAGTGCTATTTTTCTAGAAAAAGAGGTGCTGGAACTCACCATGAACACCTCTCTTGTTCTCTTTGAATGGCAGTGGTGCCAACCTGAGAGGTGCCAGAACTGAGTTCCAGCAAGTTCCGGCTGAAGAATGGCTTGCTTGTAGCAGACTTGAATACTATGTTCAGTCATGTTGCTTACATTTGAGAACCCAAAGAAGCCAATTGACCAACAGGGTTCTGGAAACTATAGCACTATAGTCAAAAGCATGAAAAACCCTTTCACTTAGCTGTGAAGTCATGGATAGCCTAAAGCAAACCTCATTTTCCTCGGTTTAAGCTTCTCCCATTTCTTAGAACCAAACTAAGATGACACATTACTCATGCAATTAGCAACTGAGGGAGCAGAGGGTTAAAGTAAATGATCCCAACCCCACCCCCCATGCCAAGATCCCAAATACAGATCAGACCTGCAAAAAAAGATAAATCACAGTTGAGGGTTCAGATGACATGTTAAACTGTGATTAATCTAAAATTAACGTGGAAGCTTCTTATCTCCTTGTAGTTGTATCAGAGAAAGAGAGGAGAGACAGGAGGAGCATACAAGCCCACACAGGGCTAGTTTTACCTAGAAGCACAGCATTTGCACAACCTTATTGTTTGGACTACTTCTCACAAAAGATTTCAAACTTGAGTATCGTTTCTTAAAAGGGACATGTTGTTTCATATAAGTTATGAAGTGGCCTAGATGTTTTAAGCAATGTTATTTTTTCTCTCTCTCTTCAACACACATGGAAATTGAAAATACAGTGGTACCTTGGAAGTTGAACGGAATCCATTCTGGAAGACTGTTTGACTTCCCAAACGTTCAGAAACCAAGGCGCAGCTTCCAATTGGCTGCAGGAAGCTGCAGAGGTCACATTGGAAGTTCAGGTTCCAAAGAACGTTCAAAAACTGGAACAATCACTTCTGGTTTTCAATCATTCGGGAGCCAAAATGTTTGACTCCCAAGGTGTTTGAAAACCAAGGTACGACTGTATGGACCTGATAGCTTCTCACAATGTATATTAAATATGGAAAGTTATATCTGAAACATACATGAATGTTACATTTCTGTACCGAGATGTGCATGTTTGAATATAAAAACAGAAAATCATGCCTAAGTTAATCTTGAGCTTTGACAGCACTAAACAACTTTCAGAAAGTGCCTCTGTGTGAAGCAGAATTAACTAGATACAGGTTTAGCATTCTAGTAAAAACTGGGCTTTGAGTTGCTGCCTAGAAACAATCAATGAACCAAGAAAATAAGGTCTTATATTTTGGCTGCAGTAACAAAGCCCCATTTTTATCAATTGTGATGGTTCGGTATGTGTAAATCTCTCCTAGGAGACAATATTCGGAATGCCAGACAGAATTTGTTTACAGTGATTCATTCAAACCTTAGCTAAACCATAGCAACATATATATCAAATGACTTTCTTCCTACTTTAAACCTCAGAGAGAGAATTATAGTGCCATTTGAAAAGAAAAGCAACCCTCGAGAATCTGATTAAGATAAAGTTCTGGTGCTCTGAAAACGTTGATGCTAAATGCTGTCACTTTTTCAACTCATCTCTCATTGTACTTTGGTCATTCTTTGCAAGAGCAACATTCATCAACATGATACACATTGTTGTTAAGTTGCTTTTTAATCCATCTGCTGTGAGAAAATAATGCTTAACTGATTGGGGCCACTGTTGGGAAAGCTTATGATAAGCTTGTCAGCATCTCATTAACTTCAGGAAGCCTTTGGAGCTTGCAAATGGATTTAGGGAATCAGCCTTATACAAGGATTCAGGCCCACCCCAAATACCAACAACCACTATAATAGGAGGTGTTTAAGAACATCAGTTTGAAAAGACTTTGTGTTATGTTAGACGTGTCCAGCAAATCTCTTCTGCACCTGAAAATGTTGTTGTGGGAAGGGTTCTAGGTTACTCTACATACAAGACTGCTGAGATTTTAGGAGCAGGTTAACATATTTTCTTCTCCCTTTCTCCCAAGAATACACTTTCATAACTCTTACCATGTTTTTGTAACTGCGGTTGACTTACAATTGACTTAGACAGAGCCTAAAATATGATTCCCAAGTTGGCAAAGCAGGCTGGTTCTCACATATTAACCCCCCCCCACACACACACACCCATATAATCTGGTGAGCAGTGGCAGGGGGTGATATAGTTGGAGAGGACTGGTGTCCAGGTGGATGTAAATCTTTTTCTGATCCTCCATCTAACCTGCAGGTACCTAGCGGCCTGATTACTGTGTTATTTTCAGGGCAAGCCCACCCATAAGGCAAGGTGAGGCTATTTAGCAGTGTCTGTGAATGCATTCATATTGGGTTTTGTAATTTCCTTCTCTGGTGATTAAGCAGACATGTGCATACTTGCAAGTTATGCAGTATTTTCATACGGTTGTCAACTGATCATTGGTAGCGGTGGGGAAAGCTGCCTTGTCCTATTATGTCAACATCAGTTCAATGTGCAGAAATTAGCAGTGAAACTTTTCACAGAAATATTATTGCCTGTAGTGTCAGATGCCAAAGATCAAATTGTTGTTGACAGGACTAAAAGGTTCAGGTTCAAAAGCTGGCAACCTTATTGTCTATGGAGTGCAACACTCACTTTGGCTTAGACTTGCAAACCAGTGTTGGAGGAGGAGTAAAACAGTTCTCAGGCATCCATGCACATGGTGTCAGGATGGGAAAGAGCTGAAGAGGCAGATGGGGCGGGGTCAGCTATAATAAGAAGCAAGAGTGAGAATAAAAGGTGGAAGTTCAGCACTAGTCTGGCAAGTTCACAGACACATCCCTAGATGGACAAAACTCTTGCCAAGCACCATGAGGTTTGGGAAAATGTTTCAAGCAGATCCACGAGTCTTTAAGAAATGGGGAAAAAATGATGGCGTTGAAGTAAAAACACAGAAGAATATTACCAGACTCAGCCTTAGCTGCATGATAACGGTAATGGAGAAAACTCAAAACTTTAAAAAGTGTTTCAAAAGGGGCCTGTCATTGGCTGCCATGATGCAACATCGCTCAGCTGTCATTGTGAGCAGCAACATTCAGGACTAGAGAGTCAGCAAAAATATTGCCTGAAGTTTGGCTATACCTTGCACTATGTCGAGAAATTAAACACAAGATGTCCATACTTTAGTGCAGGGTTGGAGAATCTCAGGCTTGACGGCCAAGCATGACCCTCCATGCCACACAATCTGGCCCTTGGGGGTCATAACAAGCCACACCCTCTTTCCCCAGGCCACACCCCTCACCAGGCTCGCTCCACATCCTCCACAAGTATTTTTGCTTTGTTGGAATATGTCTTAATTTAAACATTTCTGCTATGATATGCTTAAGGTTAGAAACTGCAATTGCTAAGTCAAGTTCAGCGGAAAACAAGAACCCAAATCTATTTGCTTCAAGCTGTATCTGCATGTGCATGTTAAGTACAGCTTACTATAGTTTACATTTATGTCCTATTCCTATGAGATGGTTCCTCTTTCCACTAAACGAAAGCAGATCCATGTTTACATTCAGGTGTGGTATGCTTCTTTTGCTTGTACTTCCTGGGGAAACAAGTGATTATACATCAGGTGCAGACATAAGTCAGTCAGAGACATCCCCTGTGAGTCATGTAAGATGACATTCATTATGAAATAGGCTGCGTACTACAGTTAAGGAAGGCAAAGTAGAGATCCAAACTGCAGTTCTTCAGTGAGTGAGCCAGGAATAACGTGAATGGAATTAATGGGGGGTGGGTACATACTCTCAACAATTCATTAAACAGATGCTCATGAACATTTGTGATATTGCATTGTATTTTTCTTATTTATTTTGAGACAGCACCAAGGGACCTCTCAATTAAAAAAACAGGTTTTGCGTAGGCAAAAGAAACCCCTCTATAAAATTCAGATCTCAATCAATCTTACACAAAACCTCTTCTTCTTTACAGCCCCCCTTGCAATGTGTCC
Organism: Podarcis cretensis; assembly: GCF_951804945.1. Classification (NCBI taxonomy): domain Eukaryota; kingdom Metazoa; phylum Chordata; class Lepidosauria; order Squamata; family Lacertidae; genus Podarcis; species Podarcis cretensis. The sequence goes on along the minus strand of NC_137170.1, from coordinate 63,932,453 downwards.
TCATAGCAGTCTGCTGGTGCTCTGGCACCAACTCACAAACTAGCAGCAGATCTTGGCCAGCTATTTCTAAATCACTATTTTAAAGCAGCAGACATCTATCCAATGTATAAAAGAGTCTAGGTTGGTGGCAGCATGTTTCAGATGGTCACACTTGGGATTAATGAGCCACAAATGTCTCACACAGAGATCTGTCACTCCTCCCTTCACAGCTCAGGAAATCGGACAAGGCAGCCTTTAATTAACCAAAGTTTCCCATTTCATCCAAACCTAGAAAATGCAGTTCCCCATTTTGGAACATGTCATGATATTAAATCAATTATAGTATCCTAGTTTGTTATAAAACTGGCAACCATAGATTCCAATTTGGGTAGACAATTTGGCTGCCCCATCACAGCTTGGTTGTCTTCCACTCACACCCACATTGGTGAATGTTGATTCTATACAGCTCATCTACAAGACCAATCATCATCATCTTCCCCACCTGCCCTACCATAATATGTGTGCAAATGTGTGTGCATGGGGGGTGGGGTGGGGGAAACCAATTACAAACAGAGAAAGTTGACATCGTACATGAGGCCTGCTGTCAAAGTAGATGGAGTCATGAAATTAGCAAGCCTTATATTAACCCTTCCCTTTCACAATGGCCAAATGTGTGTGCGACCCATTCCTTGGAAGGATTGAGAATAACTGCAGAAGAAAAAGGGTTTCAGTTATTCTGTATAGAGACCCAGATAAATCTTTGAGGTTTTGTCATCTCATTTGAAAGTAATAATGATAATAATGATAACCCATCTGGCTGGGTTTCCCCAGCCACTATGGGCGGCTCCCAACCAAATGTTAAAAACACAAGACAGCATTAAACATTAAAAACTTCCCTAAACAGGACTTCAGATGTCTTTTAAAAGTAAGATAGTTGCTTATCTCCTTGATGGGAGGTCATTCCACAGGGCAGGCACCACTACCAAGAAGTCCCTCTGCCAGAAGGCCCTTGGCACTGGACCTCAGTGTCTGGGCTGAACAATGGGGGTGGAGACGCTCCTTCAGGTAAACAGGATCAAGGCCGTTTAGGGCTTTAAAGGTCAACACCAGCACTTTGAATTGTGCTCGGAAACGTACTGGGAGCCAATGTAGGTCCTTCAAGACTGGTGTTATGTGGTCTCGGCGGCCGCCCCCAGTCACCAGTCTGGCTGCCACATTCTGGATTAGTTGTAGTTTCCGAGTCACCTTCAAAGGTAGCCCCACGTAGAGCGCATTGCAGTAGTCCAAGCGGGAGATAACTAGAGCATTCACCTCTCTGACAAGACAGTCTGTGGGCAGGTAGGGTCTCAGTCTGCATACCAGATGGAGCTAGTAGACAGCTGCCCTGGACACAGAATTGACCTGTGCCTCCATGGACAGCTGTGAGTCCAGAATGACTCCCAGGCAGCACACCTGGTCCTTCAGGGGCACAGTTACCTCATTCAGGACCAGGAAGACCTCCACACCAGCCCGCCCCTGTCCCCCAAGAACAGTACTTCTGTCTTGTCAGGATTCAATCTCAATCCATTAGCCACCATCCATCCTCCAACCGCCTCCAGACACTCACACAGAACCTTCACTGCCCTCACTAGTTCTGATTTAAAAGAGAGGTAGAGCTGGGTATCATCTGCATATTGATGAACACCCCTGATGCAGCAGCTTCATGTAGATGTTAAAAAGCATGGGGGAGAGGATGAAACAAGAGAGAGCCCAAGGGGCTGAACACTCACCCCAACACCACTTTCTGAAGAGGAGGAAGGAGCAGAACCACTGTATAACAGTGCCCCCAGCTCCCAGCCTTTCTAGACGGTCCAGAAGGATGTTATGGTTGATGGCATCAAAGGCCGCTGAGAGATCCAGCATAACTAGGAAACACCTTTGTCCCTAACCCGCCGGAGATCATCAACCAGTGTAAAAGTATATGAAGATGGACAATGTGGACATCCTTATTGTATATACCACCAGCACCTGTTCCCCTGTGTCCCCTACCAGATCAAAACGTTGATTAATTGCACAGATTGCGGCAATATAATAACACATTGTAGGACTAATACAAATCTTAAGTCTAATATAAAGTGCAGTCTTTCCAAATGCCTTGAAAAACAAACAGACCCAGAAGTCTTAAAGATCTAAATGGTCCATCTATTGGACAGGATGCCTTTAACCAGCCCTGTTAATTTATCCTGACACATATAACTGCTAGTTGTCAAAAGCCTGTTACACATGTGATTCCAGACACATAATTAGATAAAAAGATGGCACTTTAAAATGAATTTAAATTCAGGCTTACCACTGGGCAAAGAGACTGAGGAATGAAGTTCATGTTTGCACCAATCCACATGTGAATTGCTGAAGTTGGTCTCAAAAATTTCTGGCTGAGAATAACATCTGCCATCCACATCTTCAGGAGAGAGAGTGTCCAGTTCAATTTTCTCAAGTGACATTGCAAAAATAAAAATAAAAATTAGATGAAAGTTTCAGTTGTCCGCTGGTTATGATGAAGGGACACCAGGTGAATTCATGGCTTGGCTGCCAAATAAAAACTTCAAGAAAATGGCCAGTGGTTCACAAAAACCCAGAATCAGTAATTCCAGTAAAGTGGGTGCAAGCTCAGGTACATCTCCTGGACTTCATAGTTTTCTCCCAGGATTAGAAATGAAACAAAACCCCAAACCCTATTCCTGTTAAGAAAGGTTTTCTATACTTGTGTGACAGCAATGCTATGGTGTCTCTGTGTGGCTCCTGAAGAAATAAACAGGATAAGTGGAGACATCTGTATGCTTGCTAAGATCTGCTCTTAATAACTTTGTTTTAGCAGCCCTAATTCACATTTCAATTCTCATTTGTTGAGCTGGGAGGGGCTTAGTCATACCAATGAAAACAAGTGGATTCCACATTGCAGTAGGCAGCTGAAAAGTGGAAGTTAGTTATGCCAGAATTCCCAGACCTTCTCTCCTGGGAAATTTGCAGCAAGGTACCTAAAATCAAGAGCAAACATATGCCTGAGACCAAATGATGTACAGCTGCAGAATCCATGCCCCCAAATACCAATGATTTTCAGCAGCCCAGCATTAAAAAACTAACCATTTCTAGTGTTTTTAATGGTATTATTATTATTATTATTATTATTATTATTATGCCAACTGGTGTGTGTCATTGTGGTTATATACCTTGTGCTTTTATGTGTGGAAAGGTAAGGTGTAAATATAAGAAATGAAAATGAATCAACAAGTAATTGTTAGGCTCACGTGTCTTATGGTCCTCATGATTTTAAGTAGAAGGTCATGATCACTGGTGTATTTTCACATTTACAAAGCAAAAGTGCATTCCCTGAAAGCATTGTTCAGTCGTTACGGAATCCTGTGTACTTTTCTCAGGGCCTGTGTCAAAGTTTAGCAACCAATAAGCACTCAGCAATCCTCAGGAAATTGGCCAGTGACCCTTCAATGAATCAGAATCTATCTCTTACCTATTCCTGCCATACAAAATGTGCTCCGCTGACCCCTACACCATACATTTAAAGCACATGGCTTTCCCTGACAAAACTATGGGAAGTGAAGTTTGCTCTCCCACAGAGCTACAATGCCCAGCACTCTTAACAAACTACAGTTCCCAGGAGTTTTTGAGGGAAGCCATGTGCTTTAAATGTATGCTGTGGATGTGACTCATTTCAAGAAGGAATGCACCATAGTATTCCTAATGTTTTCTCTCCACTTCTATCCCATATGCTGTGCAGATGTACAGAGCATCGGACATCAAAAGAACTTGTTTTCTTCTCCTCCCTCCCTTCAGTGCCTGCCCCACTTTCCAAGCCCAGATGAAGAGTGCTAAGAGAGGCACCTTCTGGCCACAGTAAGAAATTGCAACACAATGTAATACATTGACTTCACGTTGAAGTTATTCTGGGGCCTTATGGTTTCCTGTATGCCACAGCTGATGAAAATTAGGCCAAACAGTGGTTGATAAACTAACACCACATCAACGGCGTTCCTAATGAACTATAACAAAACAAGAGGCAGTCACAAGGAAATAATCCATAGATACAAAAATTACCATCCCGTGTAGATTTTGGGTGCCTTCCACTGGACAAAATACAGTCCTTAGAGATCATAATTAAGTATATTTTGCATGACATTTTTCCTTTATGGAAAAAAAATTAATCAAGAAAAAGGGAGAAAACATAGACGCTAACACTGTTATCCTGTGCAACTGATGTACTTATCTGATAGCAGTAAACTCAAATCTCTCCAAATATCCTCAAGGCATAATTTTGTGATGCTTGTTTTGTGGATTGGATTCACAGATAGAGAGAAGCCAATTCTTGCCATCAACAAGGCCTTGGGCTGATTAACATCCTATATCCTTTCAAATGTGTTGGTGGGAGAAGGTTCGGGGTGTTTATGTTTTTTTAATTATGTAATTATTATTATTATTATTATTATTATTATTATTATTATTATTATTATTATTATTATATTGCCCTATAGCCAGAGGTCTCAGGGCAGGTCACAGAAAAGATCAACATAAAAAAACAATATATACAGTGTGTTTTTTTTCCTTTAAAAAATGTTAGGGGATACTCTCATTTTCCTACTCATATTGAAATACTGCCCCTCAATGAGGCCAAACTTAGATTCACAAAATGATTAGGGGTATGCGTACCCCCGCATCTCCCCAGAAAAAAAACACTGAATATATATAATCAAAATAAAAACAACCCAATAACACCCCCCCCCCAAAGAGCCACAATTTTAAAGGGTATAGGATGTCAATCAGATCAACCAAAGGCCTGGTTAAAAAGAAAGCTTTTTGCCTGGCGCCTAAAGGTGTATAATGAAGTGTTTTTATCTTGTACCTTTATGCTGTGAACTGTCCTGAGATCTATAGATGAACACATTTAATAAATAAAACATTGCACTCACTTTCAACTCCAAATGCTGGCTTTTTCTATTGAAGGAGGCCCCCCCCTTTGCCGTCTTGCATTGAGCCCCTTAATCCCCTCCCCAATGGCTCATCATCCAGGATGTCACCTCACTAGGAGGCTAGCCTGGCTATTCCAAGAATGAGAAGCCTTGATTAAATCCCCACGCTTGCTGGATCCAGGGAGTAGAGGGGTCTGGCACCCATCTTAACACTCCAAACTCATAAAAATTTGTTTTCACTTGGAAAATGTAATCTCCTGCTAGAGGGGCACATAAATCGTTAAAGTAATTACGATATGCAAATTTAACTGTGCAAATGTTTCAGGTGATCATGATGACATTACCTGGGACATTGCTAAAGCAACAATTGCACCCATGCCCCACATCAAGATGTGTTTTGTTGTTGTTGTTGTTTCGTCGTTTAGTCGTGTCCGACTCTTCGTGACCCCATGGACCAGAGAACGCCAGGCACTCCTGTCTTCCACTGCCTCCCACAGTTTAGTCAAACTCATGCTGGTAGCTTCGAGAACACTGTCCAACCATCTCGTCCTCTGTCGTCCCCTTCTCCTTGTCCCCTCAATCTTTCCCAACATCAGGGTCTTTTCCAGGGAGTTTTCTCTTCTCATGAGGTGGCCAAAGTATTGGAGCCTCAGCTTCAGGATCTGTCCTTCCAGTGAGCACTCAGGGCTGATTTCCTTCAGCATGGATAGGTTGGATCTTCTTGCAGTCCATGGGACTCACAAGAGTCTCCTCCAGCACCATAATTCAAAAGCATCAATTCTTTGGCGATCAGTCTTCTTTATGGTCCAGCTCTCACTTCCATACATCACTACTGGGAAAACCATAGCTTTTACTATACGGACCTTTGTTGGCAAGGTGATGTCTCTACTTTTTAAGATGCTATTTAGGTTTGTCATTGCTTTTCTCCCAAAAAGCAGGTGTCTTTTAATTTTGTGGCTGCTGTGTTTTGTTACTATTGTTTTAATTCTCTAGAGTCTAGATGCTTCCTCAGTTTAGCACCAAAGTAAAAAGCCTAAGAGTGTTTACTGTGGTGCTGCAATGATTGACTCCTACCTTTTAATAAAAGTATTCATCAAAAGCCCATCTCTGAAATGGCAAGGTTAACTGCCACCAATAGCATGTGAACTGAATATCGCCTTTGTAATTTTTAAAAAAAAAATTTAAAAAAAGAAAATGCAGGCCTATTCCTCAAAGACAAAGCTGCAGCTAGGGCCTGATTATTTGGATAAGCATTACATCTCTTTTTCAGCATTCTTGCCCTCAGAGGTAATTTTCTTTTCTTTTCTTTTACTTCAGACAAGCTTTTATCCTTATTGTTGTGCAATGGAGAGAAAGCAGGGCTTGGAAGGCCTGGAATTAATTTCCACTTCTGAGAAGAGTTCTTTAGGTGGCCTTGAGCAAGTCATCTCTCTCAGTCTAAAGTGAGAGTGTTTGTGAAACTGGCAAAGTAATGATGAATGAGAGGAGGATCGTGGAATATGCTGCACTTGACAAGTGTTACATAAATATTTCATAGGATCACAGAATTGTAGAGTTGGAAGGAACCCCAAGGGCCATCTAGTCCAACTCCTGCAATGCAGGAATCTCAGCTAAAGCAACCATGGCAGATGGCCATCCAACCTCTGCTGAAGAACCTCCAAGGAAGGAGAGACTACCAACTTCCCTTCTTTTCTTCTCAAAATTACCTCACACATACCTACGTTTCACTTGGATTTGGCACTCTGGGTGAATTATAGTTTTCATTCCATAGACTTCATGTTCCATTGGACAGTTCGCAATTGAACTGCAAATATTGTATTATGTATAAGAGCCCCTCTTCACCAATTCTCACTCTCTCGTTTGCCATCTGCCAGCTATGATAATAATTGTACTTCATTTCAGCCTAAAATACTCATCCGTCACTTGAAGTCCATAATTTCCCCTCCTGATCTGCTTGAATATAGCAGTTATGCCAAGACCAAAGAAGGACCACACAATTCATCACTAGAAAGAAGAAAAGTGATCCATGTCTCCTAATTCTCTTGGTAGAGTGCATATCTATTTTCTTCCCCGTGTTGTATTGTTTCTCATTTCTAAACAGAGCTGAATAGATTGTTTTATGTACAGTCATACCTTGGTTCTCAAACGCCTTGTAATTCGAACTCTTTGGCTGCCAAACGCCACAAACCCGGAAGTGAGTGTTCCAGTTTGCAAACTTTTTTTGGAAGCCAAACGTCCAACACGGCTTCCGCAGCTTCCAATTGAGTGCAGGAAGCTCCTGCAACTAACTGGAAGCCACACCTTCATTTTTGAATGTTTTCAGAAGTCAAATGGACTTCTGGAAGGGATTCCATTTGAGAACCAAGGTACAGCTGTGCTTCTGGGGAGAAATGGGAAGAGGCATGAAAAAATACAGTGGATTTTACTATAGTATTTACTTTGTGCCCGATTCCACAGGTGAAGAACTTTAGTACTTAGACAGGAAGAGGAAGTGGATAGAGGCAAGATGTTTTGAATACTAGTTGCTGGAAACCAGAGTAGTCCCATTTTCAGGCTTCCACAGGTATCTGGTCCACCACAGTGAGAACAGGATGCTGGGCTTCCTCACACAGTAGAAAGTTTCAGATCAGTTTTACATAGGTCAGTTTCCTGAGGGCATTCTGGAATCTGCTGGTATTTTAAATAACAGCTGTTTAGTTGCAAATATATAGGATGAGTAGTTGGAGAGCAGGTATGCACTGCTAATCCCAAAGCCACACCAGTCCCTCAAAGCAACAGCAGTATTGAAGAGCTCTAGCTCTGTGATGGGGCATCTGCGTTGCATGCAGAAAGTCCCAGGTTCACTCCTAGGCTTATCTGTGTTGTGCTGGGAAATTCTCCTATGTGAACATCTGGAGAGCTGCTGCCAGTCAGTGCAGACAATACTGAGCTACTATAAAGCATTTTGCTATGTTCTAGCCCATCAAGAGGACTCGGGTGGCACTGTGGGTTAAACCACAGAGCCTAGGGCTTGCCGATCAGAAGGTCGGCGGTTCGAATCCCCATGACGGGGTGAGCTCCCGTTGCTCGATCCCTGCTCCTGCCAACCCAGCAGTTCAAAAGCACGTCAAAGTGGAAGTAGATAAATAGGTACCACTTTGGCGGGAAGGTAAACAGCATTTCCGTGCGCTGCTCTGGTTCGCCAGAAGCGGCTTAGTCATGCTGGCCAATAAAGCGAGATGAGCGCTGCAACCCCAGAGTCAGCCACGACTGGACCTAGTGGTCAGGGGTCCTTTAGCCCATCAAGACAGCTTCTGTTGCCAGCTTCAAGAATTTGAAATCTGGCGGTAAATGCAAGGTCTGCTGGGATTGGTTCCACTTGGGAGCTTCCAGAACTCCTGAGGGATAGTAACTCATGGCAAAAACAGGACTTGAGAGTGCTACTGATCAGCTCGCTCCTTTGTTGATGCTTTTGCATTTGTAAACCAGCTTGAATTCAAGCCAGTAAATCCCATAAGCATGGATTCCCCCACCCCAGCACTAATAATAATAATAATAAAGAGCTAACAACTTGTAGACTTTTCATAAGATCAAACATCTGCTGTCTGAGGCAGCTGCCTCACTGCCAAATGATAGGGTCTATACAGATGCACTTAGTTTTTTTCTTCTCTGCAAGGGTTGTTGTTGTTGTATAGTCGTTTAGTCATGTCTGACTCTTCATGACCCCATGGACCAGAGCACGCCAGGCACTTCTGTCTTCCACCGCCTCCCGCAGTTTGGTCAAACTCATGCTGGTAGATTCGAAGACACTATCCAACCATCTCGTCCTCTGTTGTCCCCTTCTCCTTGTGCCCTCCATCTTTCCCAACATCAGGGATCAGTGCCAGATTTACATATAAGCTAAACTAGCTATGTATAGCTTAGGGCCCCACTGTCTTGAAGCCCCCTCCCCCCAAAAAGGAAAAAAAAATGTATTTCACTATTAATATACTTCTTAATTGTATTTCAGTTCAACAATAACGTTGATAAAATACATATTTTGTTATGTGCAAATGGCTTTAGATACCTATTAGGTCCATAAATTACCATATAGCATATATTCAACACAAAAAACAGTGGCAATTTGTTGTTGACAAAGGAAAGCTGGACATATAAAGGGCCTCATTCCCTTCAGTAGCTTAGGGCCTCATCAAACCTAAATCCGGCCCTGGTTGAAATGGATGTTTTAAAAGAATCTGCTTAATTGAAATAAAACAAACAAGAAAAGGCTCAAAACTAATATACAGTATATGTTGGCAACAGCATTTTCGTTCAAAGAACTGAGAGGCTAAAAGAATGTTATCTCGATTTGAAAAGCACCTCATGAATAAGTAGAGAAACAAATTAAAGCATTCATTGTTCTGCTGTTTTGTTTTAATACGTATTCAGCCTGTTTGAGAAACTGGGTACAAAATTGGATTGAACTACAAGACTGACTACTGTAGCTTTTACATCCACCTGGGCCCTATACTGTCTTTGAGAAGCCGAAGGTGGCAGCAGCAGACTGGAGTGGGTTTTATAAGCTACGTCTGAGAGCCAATTTCTGGCAGAAAGTAGCATGGGCGGAAAGTAGCCGCCACCATATCTACCCCTATTCCATGCTCTTGATGTAGACTGGGATGCCCACAGTCCCCTTTTCCAAAGATTTTGGAAATGTTCTGCTGAAGATATTTTATTTATTTATTTTGTTAAAATATTTATAGTCCAGCTTTTGACTGGAAGACCCTCCAGACAGTGTGTGAAACACTTTAAAACAATACAAGAAATGTAAGCTACAAAATAAAATAAAGAGCAAGATAATATAATCTCAAAAGAAATAAAAATGGGGGGGGGGAGATTTACAGTAACATCCCACTAAAGCAAAAGTTCCATCAGCACAAGCATTTCTCACCAATTTACGGTAGCTTTTGTGTGTGCGAGAGAGATGTAAAATGCCATCTAGGAGGAGGAGGAGGAGGAGGAGAAGAAGAGGAGGAGGAGGAGGAGGAGGAGGAGGAGGAGTTTGGACTTAATATCCAATTTCACTCTCCTTAAGAAGTCTCAAAGCGGCTAACAATCTCTTTTCCCTTCCTCCCCTACAACAAACACTCTGTGAGGTGAGTGAGGCTGAGAGACTTCAGAGAAGTGTGACTAGCCCAAGGTCACCCAGCAGCTGCATGTAGAGGAGTGGGGAAGTGATCCCGGTTCACCAGATTACGAGTCCACCGCTCTTAACCACTACACTGCGCTGGCTGAAAGGTGATGGCCTTTCAGATATCCTGGTCCCGAGCTGTTTTTGGATATTTATACATACGAACCAGCACCTTGAAGTTGGCCTAGAACAATTGAAGACCACTGTAACATAGGAAAGCAATTGGGCATTTAATACCACCTGCAGTTTCTGAATACCCTGCAGGGGCAATCTTGCCTCTACAATCCTGTTCTATTAGTTTAAGTGGAAATGAGTACCGCAGCCTTCTACAACCCAGCAGGCCCTACAATGATACACAAATGCTGGCAGGCACCATAGACACACACAGGCACCCACATTCCCTCCACCAGCAACATTGCCTTATTTCTGTGGTAATTAGACTTCATACACAACCCTTTTATTGTGACTAGGGTGTGTTTTTGACGGGGGGGGGGGGGCACAACCACAAGCAGGGAAGGAGCAAACCTGAAATCACCACTTATGCTTTAAAGAAACTTTCTATCATAGAAAATAGAAGGCTTCTCTGATGCCTATTTGTGACTCTAGGGTGTGGTTTCAATGGGAGTCACAGGTGGAGCTCTCCTCCCCTCAAAAATTGCCCCTGTTGTGTGATTACAGCTGCAGGAGGGGTGGGACAAGGGATGCTGCAGGTGCCAGGGAAGGCCTCTGTGGAGATCATATTGTGAGCCTATCAACTAAGGCGTGGGTCATCTTTTCCAGGTAGCAGCATACCATGTGGCACACCAGGTGAGCAAAGGCATTCCAGGCCAAGGTCGTCGCTTGAGCATCCAGGAAGAAGCCTAGATCTGGAAACACTGCCCAAGCTGCACACCTGATCCTTCAGAGTACAACCCCGCCCAGAAGAGACTGGACCCTCAATCTCATACCACAGTGACGGACTTTGGGATCTTAAATTTCAGTGGTGCCCTTTGTGACACTAAAATTTGGTACCCCCTTCCACTTCCCATTCTATAGCCTTGTTGTGGCAGCCCCTGCAGTACAGCACCCAGTGCAGTCGAACCGATCACACTACCCTAAAATTGCCTCTGCATATCAGATTGTCTACTGGACAACAAAGCCTCTATCTTGTCAGGACTGAGCCTCAACATGGTAGTGCATCCTGTCAATGGTTCAGGATATCCACAGCCTTCTTGGCATGAGTTTAAAAAATGAAGGGCACTGGGCATCTCCATCAAAATGGAGCTGTGGGCATCTGTTTTAAGACTTGTGCTTGATGTATCATTAAGCTTGGCCCCAAGAGAAGAGTTCCCCAAGACCCAGCCTGCAAAATAAGAACCTGGCTACTGTGGCACATTGAATGTACCTGAAATGAATTTGGAACGGAGAGGTAGCAGATTAAAGGGAAGGCTGCATGAGCTATTCTGCCTTGCTGCATGGTAGCTTTCTTTCTATGTGCCATTTCCAATAAAAGGAAGATGTTTATGAACCTCTCTAGTGAGTATTGGCCTGAAAGCAGAACCTACGAGGGAAAGGAAATTCCATCCCTAGAACCTGCAGGCAAAGATAAAATATTAGAGCCACTATCATTCATGGGTTTGTGGCAACATAACTGGTGCAGAATTCTGCTGCTCATCTCTTTTCTATAATTAATGGCCCATTGTTTGCAAATCAATCTACTGTATAGAATATGCTGCCATAAAAGTAATTCGGGAGATTCCCCTTGTCCAAGGCATGATGATAAACTTGTACTTCAATGCTTAAGAGACAGTTTTAATGTCCAATTCTTTGGATGTTTAAGCTACACTTCTAAAATTATCGTTTTTTTCAGCAATGCAGCCCATAAACATACATCTCTGTATAAAAATGTCCATCTCCTATTTAATGCTTATAATGACATAATCAGCTCAGCAGTGGCTTCTGTGTTAAACTCTAATGGAAATATTCTTATATCCAGTTGGAAATCTTTCATGGTTACATTGACCTAACATTTTACACAGGTGTTTCCCTCAACAAACAAATTACCTAATTTAAGGATAATAAAGCAGACATCTTTTAAATAAGAAGAGAAAATGATGGGTTCATCTATCATAACAGGGATTATTTTATTGTCCATAAAACTGATGAAAGCAATGAGCTGCTGGAGATAAAAAGTGAAAGCAAGAAGACATGTAAGACTTTGAAAGGTCCTCCAAGGGCAAAATTAGGTGACAGCTTATTGCAATGAATAATGCCCCTCCCCACAAAAAAGGGGAAATGGTGGCAGTGAAGCAAAATTTGGATTATTGTGTTTTGTGTTTTAACACCATCATTTTCACCTGCAAAATGAAAATGTGTCATGTTTGTGTTCCTATTCATTTGTTCAGTTTCTGCCACAATGGATCTAAAGAGATGGACCACCATTCTGTCTGTCCCTAAGAGATTTGCTCTGCCAGTTTTTCCAAGGCCAGAGCTCAGGGCCAAATAATTTGATCACTACTTTGATCATTGGTGAAGATATTTTGTTGGCATCTATCTGACTCAGGTAAGGCATCTGAAGGCATATGGTTTTGCTGCTACAGGTGCACGATGGCATGTCTTCTCTCTGCACAGTCCTCCCTCTGCAGTCATTCCTTCTCTGGTCACTGCTGTGAATACATGACCCAACTGTTTGTCTCCAGGCACTTTGATCATCTGCAAGGGATTTCCATACAGTGGGGTTAATGTTGCGACGTTTGCAGATATCTTTGTAACGTAGAGTTGATCTGCCAACAGGCCTAGTACCTGAAGTCAACTCTCTGCAGACCACGTCCTTGGGGATCCTGCCATCTTCAGTTCTGTGTACATGACCAAGCTAGTGTAGATGTCACTGAGACAGAAATGCGAACATGCAGGACATGTGGCCTTGGAAGAGCACATCTTTGTTTGACACTCTGTCCTGCCTTGTGATGCCCCAAATTTTCCTGATGCAGCACATACGGAAGGCATTGAGGCATCACTCCTGGAGGGTGTAAGTTGCCCACAACACACTTCCATAAAGCAGCATACTCAATATGCAAGCCCAGTAGACCTTCATCTTGGTATTGGTCATTAGCATCACATTCTCCCATACCCTTTTGGAGAGGCAAGCCATTGCTGTAGCTGCCTTGCCAATACATTTGTCCAGCCCAGCATAGATGGAAAGCTTGCTGGTTATGGCAGAACCTAGGTAGACAAAATAGTTTATTGCCTCAAACATGTGGTCAACAATGCTGATGCATGGAGTGCTGGTGACATTCTGACCCAGAATGTTGGTCTTTGTTAGGCTGATAGTGAGGTTGAACTCCAAGGTTTGGGCAAAATGGTTGATGAGTCTCTCTAGAGCTTGGAGTCAAGGCTGCATCATCTACAAACAACATCTCTTGGATGAGAACCCGCAACACTTTTGTATTGGTGTGGAGACATACCAGGTTGAACAGACCCCTGTCACTCCTCAAATGAAAGTACACACTATCTTCATTCAAGCTGAAAGCACTGAGAGAAGAATATGCCAGTTGGGGTGAGAACACAGTCATGTTTCACACTGCTCTTTATAGGGAAGGCATCCAAGGATGAGCTGCCAAACTGGATGGTGTTGGGCATGTTCTTGTGGAAGGACACAATCATCTTGTGGAGCTTAGGTGGGCATCTTACCTTGCTGAGTAGTGTGAAGAGTCCTTTTTGACTGGCAAGGTAAGGTTTATGAAGGCGATGTACAAGGAGTGTCTCTGCTCTCAGCATTTCTCCTGCAGCTGGTACACTGAGAAAATCATGTCAACTGTTGACCTCTGAGCTCTAAAGCCATACTGTGGCTCAGAATAGACCCTGTCAGCAAGCGACTACAATCCGTTGAGAACTACATGGGCAAAGGCTTTACTGATAAACCATGGAAATAAATTCAGAATGACACACACTCATTACTCCCTGCCTGAAACCCAGAGACAGTAGTCTCTGTAGACACTACTGAGATGGACCAATGGTTTGACTCCATATAAGGCAGCTTCCTATGCTCCTTTCCTTTTGATGCTCATGCAAAGGACTTTCAAGAAGCATGACAAAAAAGCACCTGAGCCACACATGATTTATCTCCCCCCCCCCCCATCACTCTGCATCTGTATGTGTGTCTGCAACCATTCACACTGGAGCTCTGATCCTGGATTGCATCACATTTAAATTATGTTTTCCAAATAGTGTTACAAGCATTCAGCTTCTGAGTGATAAAAAGGTTACTCAAATAATTGGCATCAGTGCCTGTGAAAGTGATTGTGTCAAAGGATTTTTGGAAATGAATCTCAATTAAAATAAAAATGTCACTGGTGTCTGAAGGAGAACATGTTCTCATAATGAAAAGTCAAAATGTGACATTTCGGTATGTCAAACAACTTGATGTGGGGGAGGAAACTTGCACTTACTATAAAAGAGTTAACCTAAGCCAAAAGTTAATTACCTGTTGCCCCAGATCTTTCAGAAGTGGAAGAATTTGTATCAAGCATTTGTTTTATACAGTCAGAGTAATAAGTCACAGCTTCCTGATTCTGGTAACACTTACTCAGATTTTCTAAGTGGTCGATAGCTAGATGTCCGTAGTTAGCTATATTCAAAGTTACAATCAGATAAGAGAAGACTGGAATATTCCTTCTGGCAGTGAATTCGCTTAAATCCAAGCATAGAAAAATGCAACACCTGACTTTCCAGTAGCAAAGCTGAGTCCAGGATGGCACCCAGACTAGAGCTGCCACCAAATGTTACACAGCAGAAAATGCAGAAGTGACTTGGGAAGTTCCAACCTTCAATGAACTGGAAAGGAAGAGAGTTTTGATAAGGTAAATATTTCTCAGAGGAATGAGTTCTTCTCTGGAGGACCCACAGAAGCATTCATTGAATTCACCTTCTTAACACCTTGAATGTTCCTGCCGAGGTGCCCAATGCAGTGCTTTCCCCTGATCTGTGGGATCATTTTCTCTTTGTGTGGCCAATGATGTGGACGGGACTCGTCCAATGATGTGGCCCCCTTCTTGCTCTCTTGATCCCTGCTCATCTTGACTAGTGGGGTGGGGTTGAATAGTTAGGCCAGGTTGTGGTGAACACATTTTCACACAATGGAGTTGTGCCTGCTGCCCTTAAACAGGCAATTGTGGATCCATCCACCCCTGAAGAAGCCCACTCTTGATGTTAGGTTTATAACTACAGCTTGGTTTCAAACACTCCATTTTGGGGGTAAGGTGGTGAGGAGGAGGGTGGCTGAGCAGGTGCAGGAGGTTCTGGAGGAAGCAAATAATCTAGATCCATTTCAGCCTGGGTTCATGTGCTGTTTTGGGACTGAATCAGCCTCGGTTTTGCTGATGAATGGCTTATATGAGGAACTGCAACTCTGTTTCTGCTTCTTGCTCACTCAGTGGATTTTGAGACCATTGACCATAGACCAGGTCTGTGGCTTGGGTATTCACAGTACTGTTCTACAGTGGTTCTGGCCGTACCTACAGTGTCATGCCTAGAGACTAGCATTGGGAGACTGTTTCGTTCCCAGTGCTGTTTAACGTCTATATGAAGACACTGAGTATGGCTGGAGTTTGGGGGCAAAGTATTGTCAGTATGCTGATTTCACAGAGCTTTACTTCTCCATAACATCTGAGTCAGGAGAGGTTGCCTGGGCACAGTGGTGGAGTTGATGAGAGCCAATGAGCTGAACTTGAACTCTGGTGGATGAAGGCCCTGCAGGTTTCATTATTCCTGCCTGCAGGAAATTTGCCAGGTGTCTGTTGATGGAGTTGCACTCACTCTAAAACAAGAAGTTCAGTGTTTGGGGGTGTTTGTGGCTAGGAGGGTCTTTTACCAGCTGGTGCACCAACGATGGCCCTTCTTGGACAGGGATAGTCTGGCCACAATGATTTGTGCATTGGTAACCTAAAGACTTGATTATTGCAAAAGGCACAATGTGGGGCTACCCATTAGCCTGGTTGTGAGGCTCCAGTTGGTGCGAAATGCTGTGACTGGATTGTTGATGGGGACAGGCTCTTGGGAGCCCATAATTCTGGTGCTCCAAAGCCTGTACTGCCTGCCCCTGTGGTACTGGGCCAGGCTCAAAGTTCTTATATCAGTTTACAAGGCCCTTAACAAGGCACTATGCCTCTGAATACCAGTTGCTAGGAATCACAGACCAGGAGAGTGTTGCTGTGCTAAGGTTCTGCTTGAAGGCTTAACATGGGCATCTAATTGGCCACAGTGAGAACTGAGTGCTGGACTAGATGGGCCTCTGGCCTGATCTAGCAGGACTCTTCTTATGTTCTTAAGAGTCCTACTGGATCAGACCAAAAGCCCATCTAGCCTAGCATTCTGTTCTCACAGTGGTCAACCAGATGAATATCCAGAAGGCACCACATTGCCTCTCCCTGAAATAGTCACTGGATTGTTTCCTCTCTGTTTTATTCAAAGAAGCATCTTCATTGAAGCTACCATGTCTAAATTTACGGTAGTTGCTGGCTCAGTTGCATCAGGTGTGTGTGTGTGTGTGTGTGTGTGTGTGTTTGTGTGTGTGTGTGTGTGTGTGTGTGTGTATGAGAATAAGAAGACATTCTCTGTGCCTACTACCTTAATTTTAAAAACAAAGTAACCTTAACAATATAATACAAAGACAGAAAGGACATAGGTAAATGGAATCAAATTCTAAATTATGTCTATCATGTGTTTCAGATGCACAGACATAGAGAGAAGTCCTATGATCCTTTATAGAGTTAGTCATAGTCAGTTTATTTATACACTGCATTTCCCATAATATATATTATGCTCCAAAACAGTTCACAGAAGACAACTGCAGAGGCTCAAACCTCTGCAGAATTTGCATCCCAATTTCACAATAAAAATGCAAAGTATAATAAAGAGAACTGGAAAAAAAAGGATGTCAACAAAGCCAAAGAGTGCTATCTGCTAAACAGTTAACAGATTCTCATTTGCATCAGAAAGTAAGAGCTTGCTGGAATGCAAAGTATGCAGCTTAGGAGGGAGGAAGCTCATAAACTTAACTGTTATGGTTCCTGTGTGACTTCACACTTATTTTAGTGGAAATTACCTTGAGGAATATTGCATTGTGCTTAGCAGAGGTAAATGCCTTTCAGCAGTGACAACTCCCCCCCCCAAAAAAACCTTCTTCTTTTTTTAGTGGAAAAAGACTACCTGCCATCAACAAACATCATTCTATAACAATGTCTCAGCTAGAGTGGGAGAAGAAGCTTCTTTTATCTGGTAGATTGTTAACTGATTTGCATGAGGGGGAAAATTTGATTGTGTTGATAGTTAAACAACAGAAAAAGATGCACAGGGTGGAATCCAAAGCAGTGCTTAAGGCTTTCTGGTAAAAGCCAGCTGGCAGGGTGGGGTGGGGAGGGGGGTCTGTTGACCAGGCAGGATGTCCAGAGTGAGGTAAAGGGGGGGGGGGGTCCGTTCTTAACCTGGAACTGTTCTTAACCTGAGGCATCACTTTAGCTAATGGGGCCTCCTGCTGCTGCTGCGCCACCGGCGCACAATTTCTGTTCTCATCCTGAAGCAAAGTTCTTAACCCGAGGTACTATTTCTGGGTTAGCGGAGTCTGTAACCTGAAGCATCTGTAATTCGAGGTACCACTGTAGTGCATCCACTTCTGAAGAAGCCCACCCTAGACCCCAGAGCCAGGCTGGGAGGTTTTGCTGCTGAGGCAAAACCCTCCACCACCTCCTCCAATCAGAGTCAGATTTAGGTTTGATGAGGCCCTAAGCTACTGAAGGTAACAGGGCCCTTTATATGTCTAGCTGTCCTTTGTCAACAACAAATTGTCGCTTTTTTGTGTAGAATATATGTAATATGGTAATTTATGGGACCCTATACAGTATATGAGGGACGCAGGTGGCGCTGTGGGTTAAAGCCTCAGCGCCTAGGGCTTGCCGATCGAAAGGTCGGCGGTTCG
This sequence comes from Podarcis cretensis, assembly GCF_951804945.1. Lineage (NCBI taxonomy): Eukaryota > Metazoa > Chordata > Lepidosauria > Squamata > Lacertidae > Podarcis > Podarcis cretensis. Next base: position 63,914,413 of record NC_137170.1, on the reverse strand, counting down.
AATCCCTGCGGCGGGGTGCGCTCCCGCTGCTCGGTCCCAGCGCCTGCCAACCTAGCAGTTCGAAAGCACCTCCGGGTGCAAGTAGATAAATAGGGACCGCTTACCAGCGGGAAGGTAGACGGCGTTTCCGTGTGCGACTCTGGCTCGCCAGAGCAGCGATGTCACGCTGGCCACGTGACCCGGAAGTGTCTCCGGACAGCGCTGGCCCCTGGCCTCTTAAGTGAGATGGGCGCACAACCCCAGAGTCTGTCAAGACTGGCCCGTACGGGCAGGGGTACCTTTACCTTTACCTTATACAGTATATAGAAATGAGCAAACCAGTGATATTTTAGGGAGCAGGCTAGCAGGTGGGGCCCATTACTTACACCATAGGAGCCTACACAACACAAAACACTGTTGCTGTATGTAGGTTTTATTTTATTTGTTTTTTATCTTATATTTTGGAAATGTACATCCAGTTTTTTCCCTTTTATATTTCAGGGGCCCCCAAGAGAGTGGGGCCCTAAGCTATAGCTTGTTTAGCTTATATGTAAATCCGGCACTGCCTCTGATGTGGGCACACCTGTTTGTTCCTCCAATCCCATCCCAGGAAATTGACTAGACCCAGTAAAATAAAATAATTTACAGTCCAGCAGCTGCTTAAATCTGTTTGGGACAGTCACAACAGTTTGAAACTTGTGGAAAATTCAGTGCACAGGAACTTGGCCTCTGATGTATCTTATGGTCCACATATGCATCGGGCTTAGTTACCTGCACTGGAATTTGCCAGTCATTAATTTAAGCAACAACAACAAACCCCAAATTGGAAAACCCATAGAACTCTTGAGGTGCCTTTAGCAGACCAAATAATTTTCAAAATATTGGACCATCACATTATAAACAATTATTTTCTAACCCATCTGGCAGGACACAAGTCAGTAGAGGAGACACAACTTGTTTTTATTTACATAATTGAGACCTGATCAAAATAAGAAGGAAAGCCATGAAAAATCAAGGGTTTATATTGGATCCTCTAGATTTGCATTTCAAGTTTCAAAGTTTCTAATTTACACTCTTCCCTAGTATTTAACATTTAGACTTCCTTGGCATTTGAAAGAGAGCTTAAATTGATCCCTTAATTATTCAGTTTAAATTAGACTTTATCCTTGAATTGCTGAAAGCTACTGCTTGTCATTTTTAGCAATAATTTGTTTCAAGGTTGAGCTTTGCCTTCCAAAAAAGGCATAACATATTAAAAGGTCACTTCCAACTTTTGTCTTCTCAAATGACTTTGAACCTGTGTCTAGTCGAAAGCATTTTTCAGAGAAGTGGGATTATTTATGTCAATTACATATCTTCTGTTTTCATTAAAGACCAGAATTCTATGCCGACAGCAAAAGCTGTGTTTCTAATGTTAGAGCCAAAAGTCAGCCTGCCACTTTGAAAATCCATTTTTTAAAGGAAATTATGATTTGCTCCAATTGTGGGGGAATCATTGGGTAGGCAGCCATTAACAAAGCTAATAACTGCACTAACAGCACCTGTTATGGGAACAGAGTTTGCCAATGATACTTGATCTGTGACATTTTTTGAAAGCTACCGGTAATTGTGCCATTATTTTAGAGCATAAAGCAGAGATTCCTTACAGCTGCTTCTGCTTGGTACAGTGGTACCTCGGGTTAAGAACTTAATTCGTTCTGGAGGTCCGTGCTTAACCTGAAACTGTTCTTAACCTGAGGTACCACTTTAGCTAATGGGGCCTCCCGCTGCTGCTGCTGCACAATTTCTGTTCTCATCCTGAAGCAAAGTTCTTAACCCGAGGTACTATTTCTGGGTTAGCGGAGTCTGTAACCTGAAGCGTCTGTAACCCAAGGTACCACTGTACTTGATCTTACACCTTTAGTGGGTTGTATTTCACTTCGAATATTGCAAAGTATAGATGGAGATAAATAAGCACAGCATATTGACATTTAAATAAAACCCCAGATAATTAAATATATTGAGCTCAGTCCAGAGATTTCTGGGTGACCTGATAATTTCACAGATGCCTTGTACATTCAGCTGCCCCCATTGACCCATGAGTTGCCCCACTGAAGTGTGTTTATATCAGGTCACTTCAGTACAACAGAAAAGCTTCCATGATCGGCAGCTCTATCGAGGAGAATGCCATTGACTTGAAAGCTCTGTTTGGGGGATGGGATGCGGAAAAGACTCAAAAGTGCGTTCTTAGCACCAACAAAGGGGCAGTGGTTTTACAGCCTCTTTCTAGGCTAGATTAGCAGTGCTCAGGTATAGAGTACAGTCATACCTTGGTTCTAGAACACCTTGCGACTTGAACATTTTGGCTCCCGGTTGCCGCAAACCCGGAAGTGAGTGTTTCAGTTTGCAAATGTTCTTTGGAACCCGAACGTTTGATGTAGCTTCCCACTAAGTGCTTGGTTTTTGAAGGTTTTTGGAAGTTAAACCGACTTCCGGAACGGATTCCATTCAAGAACCAAGGTACAACTGTACTGCTTTTTTCTTTTTTCTCTTCTTGTTTTGTATATAATTCTTATTTGTCCATTTAACAATATATAATTACATCATTATTATCCACTTTACCTCTCTGGCTCATTAGAGCCTATCGCCTTTCCTCCCTCCTGCTTCATGGCTTTCAAAATTAACCTTTATATCATAACATTTTATATATTTTCCAATTCTAAATACACTCATTATTTAACAAAAGTACTTTTAAAAATTTTCTTTAACTCATTATATATCATTTCCCAGTAAGCCTTTACCTCTTTACAAGTCCACCAAATGTGGTTAAAGGTACCTTCCTTTTCTTTGCATTTCCAACACTGATTAGATCTTATCCTGTACATTTTAGCAAGTTTTGATGGGTTTAGGTACCATCTATACATAATTTTCATAACATTTTCTTTTAAAGCAGTGCATGCAGTAAAATTAATACCTTCCTTCCACAACCTTTCTCAAGATTCTAGCTGAATATTATATCCAAAGTCTTTAGACCATTGTATCATCACCCCTTTAACCTCTTTGTCTTTAGTATGCCATTCCAATAATAATTTGTACATTTTCGATATTTTCCTCTTGTCATCCAATAAATCTATCTCCAGCCTAGATTTAACTGTGCAAAACTATTTTTCTTTTTATCCTCCTTAAACACATCATTTAGCAGATGATATTGCAACCAATCCATCAATAACTCTTTTATTTCTTCATATGTTTCTAATCTTAACTGACTTCCTATTTCTATCAATAAATATCTATATGTGATCCACTCTTCTTTCATATTTAACTTTTTGACAGCTATTGCTTCTAGTGGAGAGAGCCACCAAGGAGTTTTACATTCCAATAAATTTTTATAGCTATTCCACACTTCATATATTGATTTTCTTATTACGTGGTTCAGAAATCCTTTATGCACATTTACTTTATCATACCAAAAATATGCGTTCCATCTGTATCTGTTGTCATAACCTTCCAAATCTAGCACAACTGTATTCTCTAATAAAATCCAATCTCTTAACTAACATAGACAGGCCGCTTCATAATATATTCTCAAGTCTGGCAGGGAGAAACCACCTCTTTCTTTTGTATCTGTAAGGAGTTTATATTTGATTCTTAGTCCGTCCCCCCGCCAGATAAATCTTGATACAGTGGTACCTTGGGTTAAGTACTTAATTCATTCCGGAGGTCCGTACTTAACCTGAAACTGTTCTTAACCTGAAGCACCACTTTAGCTAATGGGGCCTCCTGCTGCCGCCGTGCCGCCGGAGCACGATTTCTGTTCTCATCCTGAAGCAAAGTTCTTAACCCGAGGTACTATTTCTGGGTTAGCAGAGTCTGTAATCTGAAGCATATGTAACCTGAAGCGTATGTAACCCGAGGTACCACTGTAATACTTTTTGCCATTCTTTGAAATGCCCCACCCTGCTGATCACCAGGATTGTTTGAAACAAAAACATTTTAGGTAGCACATTCATCTTTACAGACTGTACTGCTTTTTTCTGTTTCTTTCAACTATTTATAAACCACTTTACTCCTTCACTTTCTAAGTGATGTGCAATGAAAAATAAAGAATCAGTTAAAATTCACCATAAAATAAGGAAAACAAAGTTCTTAAAATGCCTGCTGACAGAGGTTTCACGAGGAGGGGAGCTGTCTGATCTCAGCCAGGAGGAAGTTCAGAGAATTGGGCCTGCGATACTGAATAGGGAGTCTTGCTAGCATTTAGTCCCTGAAGGGAAGCGGTTTTCAATGGCTCCCACTGACTGAATATCTGAAGCCCTTTCAATGGAACTGACTCCACACTGTACCACCAAAGCAAAAATTTTCTGACCTAGAGAGGGGGTGCTGTTTTTATCCCCCCCCCCCCAATAACGGGATCAGAGGGTTTCACATTATGAATTGAATACAGGGAAGATTCTTTTTTTATTATTATTATTAATTTTTTAGAAAAATTTTCTTTTACAGATTTAAATAACACATTCACATCCACTATAATGCCAAATTCTTTTGGACTTCCCCCCGCTCCCTCCACAATCCTCATAATTTTATATTTATTTCACATTTCCTTTATGATTGTATTGCCAGTTAGTAAATCTTTACAACTCTTATCCCTCTCACAATACCCTTTCTCATCACAAAGCCTCTTTAAATCCAACTAGCGTTGTCTGTTCATCACAAATATTTTCCAGATAAATCGTAAACTTTCTCCAGTCCTGTGTGAACTTGTGATCTTTCTGGTATCTAATTTTTCCTGTCAGTTTATCTAGTTCAGCAAAGTCCATCAATTTCCGTCTCCATTCTTCCAATGTTGGTAATTCTTCTTGTTTCCATTTTTGAGCCATTAAAATTCTTGCCGCAGTCACCGCATATTGAAAAAGTTTATAATCACTTCTATTAATTTCTCTTCCTGTAATTCCTAACAAGAAAGCTTCTGGTTTCTTCACAAACGTGTATTTAAACATCCTTTTCAACTCATTATATATCATTTCCCAGAAGCCTTTTACTTTCTTACACTCCCACCACATATGATAAAATGTCCCTTCCCTCTCTTTACACTTCCAACATTTGTTACATGTCTTATACATTTTTGCTAATTTTACGGGAGTGATATACCATCTGTATACCATTTTCATAATATTTTCCTTTATCGTCATGCATGCAGTGAATTTCATGTTTTCCTTCCACACCTTCTCCCAATCTGCTAACTGTATATTATAACCAAAATCCCTGGCCCAGTGTATCATAACTGATTTAACTTCTTTGTCCTTTGTTTGCCATTCCAGTAACATTTTGTATATTTTTGACAATACCTTATAATCATTATTAATTATTTCTTTCTGGAATCTAGACTCTCCTTCAATATATTTCCTCTCTTTACAATCCTTCTTAAACATATCATTTGTTTGGAAGTAGTGCAACCAATCATATACATATTTTTTAACTTGTTCATATGGCTTCAATTTCCATTTCCCCCCTTCTTTAAGTACAATGTCTCCATAAGTCATCCAATCCTCTCTCATGTTTATCTTTTTGACACTCATGACCTCCAGTGGGGATAACCAATGTGGTACATTTGGTTCCAAAATATTTTGGTACCTGTCCCATATTTCTATAAGGGCACCTCTGAAAATGTGGTTGGCAAAACTTTTATGAGCTTTCTTCTTTCCTGACCATAGATAGGCATGCCAGCCAAACCTATTGTCAAACCCTTCCAAGTCCAGTAGCTTATTGTCTTTTAGTGTTATCCAATCCTTTATCCACCAGAGACAGGATGCTTCATAGTAAAGTTTCAGGTCCGGCAGGGCGAAGCCACCTCTTTCTTTCGCATCAGTTAGTAGTTTAAATTGTATTCGTGGCTTTTTGCCCTGCCAGATATATTTTGAAATCATTCTTTGCCAATCTCTGAAGATCTTTGTCCCCTTGATTATTGGGATCATTTGAAATAAAAACAACATCCTTGGAAGCACACTCATCTTGATTGAAGAAATTCTGCCCCAAAAAGATAACTTCATCCTACTCCACACTTCGAGGTCTCTCTTAATATTGTTCCAAGTTGTCACATAATTGTTTTGGAATAAGTCAATGTTTTTTTGGGTTAACCATATTCCTAGATATTTGACCTTCTTCGCCACTTCCATCTCTGTTTCTCTTTGCACTTCTTCAATCACGCTTTGATCCAAGTTCTTCACCATAAGTTTAGTTTTCCTTTTATTTAATACAAATCCGGCCACTCTTCCAAATTGATCAATTTCTTTTATAACTTCTTTTAGACTATTTGTCGGATCTTCCATCGTAATTACCAGATCATCGGCAAAGGCTTTAACTTTATATTGGTTTTGACCTACTGTTACCCCCTTTATTAATTCATTTTGTCTAATAGAACTCAGCAGGACCTCCAGAACCATGATGAATAACAGTGGTGAGAGAGGGCATCCCTGTCTTGTACCCTTCTTTATTTTCACTTCCTCTGTAATTACATTATTTACTATCAATTTAGCTCTTTGTTCTGAGTATATTGCCTTTATACCATTATAAAAATCTTCTCCCACTTCCATCATTTCCAAATTTTTCAACATAAATTCCCATGAAACATTATCAAACGCTTTCTCTGCATCCACAAACATTAAAACAGCTTGTCTCTCATTACTGGCAGTCAAATATTCCAAAATATTTATTATATTTCTTACATTGTCCTTCATATGTCTGCCAGGTAAGAAACCTGCTTGATCTTTATGGATATGCTGTTGCAATATCTTCTTAAATCTTGATGCTAAAATACCCGAAAAAATCTTATAATCTGTGTTTAGCAGAGATATCGGTCTATAATTCTTCACTTGTGTGAGATCAGAGTCTTGTTTAGGTATGAGTGTTATGAAGGCTTCTTTCCATGTTCCTGGTATGTCCTGTTGTTTCAAGATGTTATTCATAACTTCTTTAAGTGGTACCGTCAAGGAGTCCCTCATTTCTTTATAATACGTTGCTGTAAATCCATCTGGTCCTGGTGCCTTTCCTTTTTTCATCTGTTTTATAATTTCTACTATCTCCACATTCTCTATTGGGGCATTCAGTCTGTCTTTCATTTCTGTCGGGATCTTTTGCACCTTTTTTCCTTTCAAAAAGTTCTCTATCTTCTTTATGTTGTTTTTCTCTCGTTTTGCATATAAATGCTTGTAGAAATCCAAAAATCCTTTTCTGATACCTTTTGGGTTCTCTATTTCCTCGCCATCCACAATAATTCTGTTAATTGTACCTTGCTCTTTCCTTTTTTTTATTTGCCATGCCAGCCATTTTCCAGGTTTATTTGCGAATTCAAAATTCCTTTGTCTCAGCCTTTTAATGTTCCATTCAACTTCTTTATTTATAATCATGGCGAACTGTGTCTGCAGAATTTTAATATTTTGTTTTATCTTGATGTTATTTGGCTTCTTAATTAACTTTTGTTCATTGTCCATTATTTGTTTTAGGATTTCCTTCTTCCCTTTCTCTCTGTTCTTATTTTTGATCGCATTCTGCTGGATGAAGAATCCCCTCATTACCGCCTTGCTTGCATCCCAAACTGTGCTGATCTTTGTGCCTTTATTCATATTATCTGCAAAGTACTCCATCAGTTTTTTCCGAGCATCTTGAATAATTCTTTCATCTTCCAAAAGGTAGTCTTTCAATCTCCATCTAAATGTTCTTTCTTCATACATCTTTATCTCCATTTTTATTGGATTATGATCCGAAATTACTCTAGGTTGGATTTCTATTTGTTGAATTCTAGTAGTTGAATACAGGGAAGATTCTACATGCCATCATTTAAACTCTATTCAGGCAGTGTTTTTACACAGATAGTTTTATTTTCAGAGAGCCTGAGGCATACCAGAGAGCCTAAGCCTAGTGTGATGGAGAATTCTTTGTGCCTGCCTGAAGTAAACTGTAAAGGCTATTATAGCTTCTGAGGTCCACTCTAGAGTTTTCTCGAAAAGTAATACTCCACAAAATATTTCTGCCACTTCCTGTGTTGTCAACATATGGAATACTCCGGAATGAACCAGCTTAAAGTAAATTAGTCTTGAGCCATCATTTAAACACTCTGACATGAAATCTGCTGGTCTAGTTGTGAGATCATAAAGAGCTGGGGAAATATGCATCACTCTCAGGTAAGCTATATTCATTCCATATTCCCAGGTTATGAAACTGACAGAAAGGGTACTATTAGTCAGCATCATCAATGCACTGATGCTCATTCAGACAATATCTCTACTGTACTTCAGTATGTGTTAAATATAATGATGATCTCATTGCCTAGTTTCAAGATCTACCAGCCGGAGGTTGACAAATGTTATGCCTATTTTCAAAAGTGTGTGTGTGTGGGGGGGGAGAGACCCAGGTAACAACCAACCAGTCAGCTTAACGTCAATACCAGGAAAGGTCCTAGAACAGATAATTAAACAGGCAGTCTGTAAGCGACTGATGTCTATGGGAAGCCCACAAGCAGGTCCTATTCCACGGTTTAACTATGTGATGTGTGAATAACTACTTTCTTTTGTCTGCCCTGATTCCTCCAACATCTTCTAAAACTTCCAAATGTATGGAATCTTATAAGTGCACGGAATTTTATGGCAGGCATGTAAGATTTCCTCAGCAGACACAGGCATACGGACAGTATTTCTGGAAGGTTTTTAAAATACAACAACTGGCCTATAACATGCTGCAGAATCCTCCACAAAAATCAAGGAGTTCCATGGCAAACATGCAGAGGTTGGGTAGAAGGTGGACAGATCTGGAATGACTTCCCTGTGGGACGCAATTTTAATCCCCTCTGCAACAGCATCAGTAATGAACTTTAAGAGGGACGGGTGAGATAAATGAAGCCGTCATTCTCACTAAACAAACATTGCCGGGGTGTACTTGGTCAAGACAGAGCACTAATTCACAGGCTGTAATAGAGCTTTCAACAATTCAGTGGCCATTAGTTACAGACTCAGTCAAGCTGTCCCACTGGTTTTCTTAGAGAGCTAGCAAGGGGCGCTACTGGCGCAAACAATAAGAAATAATGCTTGGCAGCCCGCTCAAGAGGAGCAATGTCATTTTAGGCTACAGCTATAAAGCTTTCCCCCCTCTTCCTTGCTGATGCCTGGTGCCGCAATATGTCAAGTTAATTAGCAAGCCCTCTGCACCTCTGAAATTATGAAGAAAGTGCTGGGCTCATTAAGAACACACTGCAGTGCCCTGGAGTAGCACCACAGATAAAAGAAAAGAAGCTGAGCTTAGAGGGCTCTTTCATGGTGCAAGGGTCAAAAGTCACAAAACTTGTAAAATCTACCACAGATGAGTCTCTCTCTGACAAAGTGCAGTTTCCTGAGAAGAATCACACAAGGTTCAGCAGCTGAAGAAAGACGAGTGTGTGTATAGGGGGGGGGGGTACCATTTATGACGAAGCGATCTGCACTAGTGGCAACCCCTTTTGACCCCTGAGCTATGGAGCACTACGACAAAATATAGGAACTCTTGGAGTTTAGCAGTATTTTTGGAGAGACTGGGAAGCAGTGGAGAACATAGGCTGGAATTTTTTTACGAGATTCTCTTTCTTTGACATTCTAGTCATTTGGAACTTTTTGTTCATACGACTGCTGTGTGGATAGGGAAACACTGTTACCTGGAGCATTAAATGAGTGAGTATTGATTTAGTTTTCAAGAATCCATTAGAACTTGCATTTTCTCACACTATAGACTGTGATAGAGGTAGGCAATTTTAGACTCTTGGCCAGATGAAATGGTCTTACCAGGGTGGGGCAGGGAGTGAGGAGCTCTTTACATGCTCTTTACTTTTAAATGTGGTAAGCCAAACCTGCTGGGTTTGTAGGAGTGCCAGATGGATGGTTGTAGCAACTACTGCAACTGCCCAGACCTGATTTGTGCACAGCTCCATCCATCCACCCGGGGACGCAGGTGGCGCTATGAGTTAAACCACAGAGCCTAGGACTTGCTGATCAGAAGGTCGGCGGTTTGAATCCCCGCCACGGAGTGAGCCCCCGTTTCTTAGTCCCTGCTCCTGCCAACCTAGCAGTTTGAAAGCACGTCAAAGTGCAAGTAGATAAATAGGTACCGCTCTGGCGGGAAGGTAAACGGCGTTTCCGTGCGCTGCTCTGGTTTGCCAGAAGCGGCTTAGTCATGCTGGCCACATGACCTGGAAGCTGTACGACGGCTCCCTCGGCCAATAAAGCGAGATGAGCGCCGCAACCCCAGAGTCAGTCACGACTGGACCTAATGGTCAGGGGGCCCTTTACCTTTTCCAATCCGGTAAAATAAAAAAAAGCCAAAAAAAGCTCTGTTCCATCACCTGTGCTGCCACTGCAGTTACCATCTTTGATTCCTGAAACCTATACTTACATCCCTTTGTGCTGCAAAATATGAACACCAGATTTTAGCCCGGCAAATATGCATCCAGTAGATGCCCATAAACTTTATTATGAATTAGTTTAATGGAAAGCCTCAAGGGAAGAGATATTGCATAACCCGAGATCGTAAAATATCTGATACCACGGGCATAATGTGTGGTTGAGGTTGCAGATTTGTGATGTGCTGTGGAGCTTCTCCACGATGAGAGAAGAATTATTTAAGCTGCAGAGGCCATTTATTGCCTTACATACTCAAAAGGTGAACATAATTATCCCATCAATTACCTGAAAAGCAATGAACCTGCCAGATGTAAAGAGCCCTGCAGTAGAAGAAGAATGGTTTGGAAATGTTAGAGAGAATAACAAAACCTCAGGAAATTTGCTTCACAATTGTCAGTTGTGAATCCCCTGGGAGCCGGGGCGGGAGGCCCTCAGTGCCATGTACAGTACCTGGCACATACAAGGACTGTAAATATCACTATTCATTACAGCAAGACACAATTGGTGTGCCAGGTGTGAGGAGAAAGAGCCAGAGTTAAAAGAGGCAGGGAGAGATCTCTTGTTCTGTTTGATCCCTGGGTCTGAAAGACACTGGCTTATTTGCCACTCCTCAGAAAATTCAAGGCTGACCGAGATGGATTTAAAAGGCAGGGAAACAGAAAGGGCATATCAAGTTTTGTGTTGATGACTTCAATGTGGGATGACTTCTATGTGGGATGACTATGTGTTGATGACTTCTACATTTTCTCTCTCTCTCACACACACACATTTATGTATGTATGTATAGCACCGTAGTGATTGGTGTTCATCTCTTTCCACAACAGAACCAGTTGCTACTGTTCAGCAATATTCTCAGCAGATAATTAGAAAAGTTTCTCAAATTCAAACCTGCAGCCCTCAGAAAGCTGAGAAGTAAGAACTATATAGATATGCATAGAATATAATCTGCAATCCTAAACAGCTGTATCCTTGATCCTACGGGAATTAACACAGTGCATTTCTGGGAGATAAGAAAATACCCAACATAATGTGCAGAAGACAGGTGGTTTGCAGTGATTGCTTTCCTTTGCACTTGTTACCTTTAAAGATTATGCAGACTGGGCAGCATAATCCTTTGCAAGTTGGCTCAAAGCGAAGACCTGTTGATTTCAGTGCTTGCAAGTTAGTATGCTTAAAATTTCAGCCTTAGACCTGGCTTGCAAAAAGTGTTCTGTCACTTGACTGATCTTGGCAACAAAGGAAACCCATCTAGCCTAGTATTTCTCCCTCTCCTGCCCCCTCTCTTCTGAATGCCAGTCAGAAGAGAGTTGGGGAGGGGCTGTAGCTCAACAAAAGAACACTTGTTTTGCATGCAGAGGATCTCCAGATGTGATTGGAGGAAAATTCCTGTCTGAAGCCCTTGAGAGCAGCTGCCAGTCAGCATTGACTAGCAGTGCTGTCTAATGAACTACATGGGCCAACACTCTGATATGGCGTGAGACAGCTTCCTATGTCCCCCCCACCCCCCGGGTTCCTTAGGAACATGTTGAGGATTTATTTCTTTATTTCTGAAATTTGCCACCTTTCAACATTTATTTTCCCAAAGCAGTGCACAAATATAAAACGTAAACATTTTAAAACAGACGTCGAAATTCACAAATATTTAAAGAGGGAACAGCACAAACCAACTGATCTCAAGCCAACAATTCCATCACAAAATATAAGAAATCTAACCCACTGCCATTAAAATACAGTGCCAGAAAATAACCACAAACTGTATGAAAAGCAGATAGAAATAAAAACATATCCAAGGCTTCCCTTGAAAGGAAACAAAGAGGGAGTCAACTGGACCTCTTAGAGATGGGAAAGGGATTTCCATAAATATGAGGCCACCACTAAAAGGACCCTGACTCTCATGCCCTTAATGCAAAGTCATGATAACCACACTCTTCTGCTCACCCAAGTAGAAGTCCCTCAAATTCTGCATGCCCTACTTCACACTAAATGCCATGTTAGAAGTTTCCTTGAAACCCAGGAACAGCCTCTGGGTTAGATTACTACAATGTACTCTATGGGGGGCTGCCCTTGAGGGTGGCTGAAAGCTGCAGCTGGTGCAAAATGTGGCTTCTCACTGGGACAAGATATCACCACCAAGCCATTCCTACCACAGAAAGAAGTACACTGGCTTTCAGTTAGCTACTGGACTATGTTCAAGGTGTTGGTTTTGGTGTATAAAGCCCTATACAGCTTGGGACCAGGAAACCTGAAAGATCATTTCACCCCTTATACACCCAATTTATAACTGTGCTCTGCAGACAATGGCCTCCTGCAGATACCATTTAATCAGGTGATCTACTCCATACAATATCAGAATCAGGTCTTTAGTGTTGTAAGACCTACTCATTGGTAATTGTTCCCATTAAATATTAGACTGGTGCTATCTCTGTTGTCTTTTCTCTATGTGCTGAAGGCTTTTCTCTTCCAACCTGTCTTTTAAATAGGGATTTTTCCTGGTCTGTGTCTGTAGTGTAATTGATTTTAGGTTGTTGGTTTTTTACATGCTCAAATTGTTTTTCTCATTTGTGTGCTTGCCACCCTGGGCTCCTTTGGGAGGATGGGTGGGGTACCAATTTAATAAATATTAATAAATTGTATTAGTCCCTGCAAGTAGGGATCACTTCCAGAAAAGCTAGCCAACAATATGAAAGTCAGTACAAGGGACTCCAGTTTGAACAGCAATGGCTTCAGGTGGCAAAGGAAAGTTAAGGCAAGAAGAGCAAGTGATAAAGTGTATATAGTTTTTTACAGGGATGAAAACTAAGATGAAGGGAAATGAAAGTGCTTAAAAAAAAATGAAGTGGGAATGAGGGTGACACCTGCTATAAAAGAGGAGCTGAAGGGGAAATAAAAACACCTCAATAGATAGTGCAAGATTCTTTGTAAGATGAAAAGAGCAGGTGACAGGGAGCATAAAACTGGAACTGCTGACAGTAATCGTTCCTCCTATTATGGACTTGTGATATTGTCACCTCCTGCTCTGACAATAAGACCACACAACGTTTTCTCATTATGTGGAGATCATTTTTTACCCTGACTGCCGTGCCAAGTCACACTCCACTCATCAGGCATACTACACAAGGGACAAACCAAATCATCGCCGTCAAATATTGACAATGGCAGTGTTGCTGTGAAATCTAGGATTGCCTTTTTCTCCTGTTTGGCAAAGAGTGCCTTTTTTTGGTGACCTCCATTACATTTATACACAGACAGTGGCAGGAACCTTAGCTGTCTTCCAAACAACGTGTTCCTTCATGTACCTTTTATGTTAGTCTCCAGAGGCTTGTCATTTTTATTCATGTATCAATAGCAGAGCTACAAAGACTGCGTACAATTACCTTTTAGGACAAACCAACCTATTACAGTGGTAAAATGAGCAATTGTTCTTCCTGTACTTTTTGATTAATATTTTCATACTGGGCTGAAAACCTTTGTAGTTTTCCCTCGTAAATTTATACAGACTTATTTTTGACAGCTGTACTAATGCTGTTCTGTCCTGCTTTGTGTACATCTATGCCAGAGCTTTCCAAACTGTGTGTCACGACACATCAGTGGGGCAGCTGCAGTGTGTAGGTGTGTAGTACAAACACTCCCCACACTCCTCCCGGGGCTGGAAAGTGGTTAGTTTAATCTCTAGTTTGCTAGTAAAACTGAATTACTGTGTTGCAAAATGATTCAAGTCTAAAAAAGTGTGTCACCAACATGAAAAGTCTGGAAAGCTCCAAAAGGCACAGCGCAAAGAGGGCTGCTTATGCAATTTTGTGACTGCACCAAGATTCTCTTTTCACAGTTTTAATCAATGTATCTGGTGATGTTCCTTGTATTGTGGAATGAAGTTAGACCATGTTGGAAGCTAACAACAAATGTTTTACTAACTTTTAATACAAAAGACCTCCATCTTCAATAACCTGCCAGTTTGTGCCTTTTCAACTTCTCTGCACCTGGCCACAGCCTTTCATTCCTTGCGGCCACCATTTGAAAGAGCATTACTCTGGCAGCATGTATGTTCACTGGTAAACCAGTAAAGGTGTGTGGGGGAGAGAGAGAGAGAGAGAGAGAGAGAGAGAGAGAGAGAACTGAAATCTGAAGCAAATTGTGTATGCGTGAATGTTTTAAACAAAGTTCCGGTTTCTTTTAAGGGAAAAGTGCAGATTGAGACTATATTAGTGTTATTCTGCAAAAAAAGAGCAGGTACTTCAGAACTCGGCAGACGTTTGGAATGGGAGAATTTTGTAAAGATTCTTCTTTGTTCAATTTTGTTTATTTCCAGAGCAATCCTACTGAGGTTGAGTAGTGGTGGTGGGAGCTCTGATTGTTTCAAACGGGACAAGGTATGAGAAGCAATCCCCTCCCTTTTAATTCCAGTTCAGTTTTGTTTCTTGATGCACCACACACACACACCTCCCTCTGATTCTTCTGAGGTGAAAATTTGCTATACAACTTCCAGGCACTGACAGTAGATGTGGAATGGTCATGGATGCTGCAAAGAAGGCTACCTGCAAACCACCCTCTCTGCTGAGGAAAGTGAGGTCTATGGTTTCTTATAGCCCCTGAGAGACCCCACCAAGCAACACAGGAATGTGCCTTTTGAGAGTTTCTAGCCCATCTTTTAAAGCATAAACCTTCCCTGCAACAAAATATAACACTAAAAAAAAAATTACTAGTAAAAAGAAGTAAATAACATTAAAATAAATTGTTGTTTTTGTTCCTTTTCCCTGACAGGGAACTAAAGGGACTGACAGGGACTAAAGCTGGCTTATAGCTAAAATAGAAACAGCTAAAAAACATAGTAGGGGAGCTACGTTTTTTGTTTTTTTTTTTTAAAGCCACAATTAAATATTAATAGAATATATGTGTGTTGCGTTTGTGTGTGATTTATTAAAATATACAAAATAGTTTTGAACAATTACAAGATTGCATCCCTAGTCATGAAGAGTTTATTTCAAAATGCATATTTGTTCCCTAAGTGCCGCCCCATCATTAACTTCATCCTGTCCAAATGTGTAGTATGAAGGTCTTACTTCCAGGCATCACTTCATTATAGAGAAAATAATAGCATCCTGTAGCACCTTAAAGTCTATCTAATATATTGCATAAGTTCTTATGGACCCTTCATCATATGCATGAAGGATTATCATCAGTTGACATATTTATATTTACAGATACCTTGGTGCCGCTTAAAAGGGAAATTGTGTTGTAAATAGTGGGGTCAAGTGGCAATGAACTGAACAAATGTCTGTGACATTTGAATTAGAATTGGCAAAATAAACTCAAAAGCAGTAATGCGTTATAATGTAGCCAGTCACTATGTTAAAGAACGTTATATTTCATTAAAAATAGTAATAATAGCCATTTTGGATGTTGACCAACAGTGAAGAGGTTGAATTGCAGAGCAGGTTCACACCTGACTCCTGGACTACTACCTTGAAAATACTGAATATTTGTGCTCCCCAGTCAATGATTCAGTAAGGCTGACAAAAATTCTCTGACTTTGTTGGCCCTGGAAGTGGAAGTACAACATTTCATTCAGATAACTTTGTCTGCCATGGTGAATGGAACCACATAATCAAGAATGAGCTCTGTATAATATATGGTGTTGAGTATGCATTTAATATAGAGTTGCTTATTCCGGATGCAAAAACAAAACCAGCTTTTTCTATTTCATGCGTGGGATTCAACTAAGGAGCCTCATCAATGGAAACTCTGCACAAAGACTTCTACTTCTGCAATGGAGCTTTCTGCCCTCTCTTTCCCCAGCACATCCTTACCCCCGGAAATTGGCTCAGGTGGGGATGAGGTCAGGAGAACCCCCAAAACAACACGGAGGGAGGAGAGAGGGGATCATTCCATCTGCCAAGCTGAAAGGCTTGGGCTGATGGAATCAGCAGAAGAATGTGATATGGAATTGCTCTCCATATTTCTAATGTATTTTTGGTAGTGGTGAAATAGCCTTTACTGTGATTCCGCCCCCCCCCCCCCTTATATTCATTTAATCTAGTAAATTTTCAGCCTTCCTACTGCATTTTTCCTTGTTGCATTTAGTTAATTACATTTGTTTCTCAGGTAATCAAAAAGAAAAGAAACAAAGCACATAGCTGTATCAAGTAAGTTAGACCAGGCCCAGTGAAGTTAATACTGTAAACCTAAATTAGTCATGGCCGTTAATTTCAATGGCCCTGCTCTGAGTGTGACTAACGCTGAATAAAACTGTGTGTTTGTAATAGGCAGGAACTGTGTGCATTATTAGATATGACAATTCAGATGGCATTTATACACCTCCCAGCATGAAAATATGCACAAATTGCCCAGACCATTTTGTTTAACAGATGGCAGGAAGAGAGAACAGGGCAGTCTCCTTTCCAAAATAATCTGAAAAATCAGTGTATACATGCTCATATCTTAGTATGTAGGCTAACTCCTGGTGTCTTAAGGTTGGCTGTTCTGATCTGAAGCATGTTTAAATGTGAAATGACAGCCGTGCACTGCAGCTGGACACCTGTAGGGCATTCTATAGCAGCACAGAAATTAAGAGTGTAAGCTTTCTTTGGCCACTACTTCAGTATGAAACACTTCCTGCAGAAAACAAATTCAAATACTTTCTTCAAATAGTTTTCCAGATTTATGCCGTCCTGGTCCAGTTCTCCTGTTTTTGAAAGGCAACCAACCAGGAGGGTTACCGAGCCCGCAGCCATAATAAAAAGGTAAAAGGTAAAGGTAAAAGACCCCTGGACGGTTAAGTCCAGTTGAAGACGACTATGGGGTTGCGACGCTCATCTCGCTTTCAGGCCAAGGGAGCTGGCATTTGTCCACAGACAGTTTTCCGGGTCATGTGGCCAGCATGACTAAATCACTACTGGTGCACAGAGGACTGTGACGAGTGCCAGAGTGCACAGAAATGCCATTTACCTTCCCACTGCAGCAGTACCTATTTATCTACTTGCACTTTGACGTGCTTTCGAACTGCTAGGTTGGCAGGAGCTGGGAAAGAGCAACGGGAGCTCACCCCATCGTGGGGATTCGAACTGCTGACCTTCTGATCAGCTAGCCCCAGAGGCTCAGTGTTTTAGACCACAGCACTACTTGCATCCATAATGGGCAAGCAGAAATATTTTAGCCTGTTCCAACACTTAAATCATTGTGGTGGGAAGGCTTCTTCTGCCCCAGCTGCAACAAAACATGTCTCTCCTGTATTGGTCTCTAACCTTCCAACAGTTTGACTTCATGCCCAAAGGCGTACTCCTCTGCTGTCTCCCGAGACAGATGGATGCCAACAGCAAGAGGAGGGTAAAAGTAGTTGCTGCCCGTAATAAAATTCACCCCCGTGGCTCACCTAAATTATAGCCAAATCATCTTCCACTCTGCCAGGTTCTATAAACAGTATCTAAGAAGCCCCTTCCCACTTCTGCTTCCCTTCAATTCAAGTAATGGCGTGATAGTCATTCTACATCGGATTAAGGCAACTTTCCCCAACCTCGTGCCCTCCAGATATTTTGTATTACAACTACAGGCAGCCAGTGCATCTAAATGGTGTGTGATCACTGACTCATATGCCCTTTTGGACCCAAAAGAGGGAAGAACAGAGACAGAACGAGGGGCAGAACGGGGTGGAATGGAACCCCTGCACAAGCTGGTCATCTCCTTCACCATCATACCTGACCACTAGTCATGCTGGGTGGGGCTGATGGGGGTTGTAGAACAACAACATGTGCAGGGCACCAGGTTATGGAAAGGTGGATTAAGGCAACTGTGCTATAGCCAGTTCACAGGAGAAAAAGGTTACTTTGATGCAATGTCTTGATGTCATCAGCTCTTTAAAAAGCAAAGTTTAAGTTCATTTGTTTGCACTACGGACAGACTCTGAAATGCGAAACGTTTACAAGATTGCCTCTTTGGGACAATTTTATCTGCAGTGTAAAATGGCAGTACACACCATACCACAGTGTTACATGCTTTTCAACAATTTAAATGCAATGAATGTTTATGAGGGGAATGCAAACAGGGACAAAAAATATATACTGTAGAAGTTTAACTTAGTTCCCAAGTCTGCTCTTATGTAGGAGTCTAGCTCTTAGCCCTGCCAAATGGTAAACATATAGGCGTCTGCTTGTACTAGGAGCAACTGATGGAATAATAAATCTGATTACTTGAAGCAGAACAGGATATTAGTAAACAAGACAAACAAAAGATTGTTCTGGAAATATGTGTTCATATACAGGTAGCAGAGAACTCTTGTTAAGTAAGGAATGAAGTCTAAAGGTGATATCACAAAACATATGGAGAAAGGAGCTGTTGTCAGTCTTCCACAACTACAAGATTTTTTTAAAAAAATCCATCAGGTATGCAGTTCAGTGTGGAGTTCATCCTGGTTTCATTTCAGAGAATCAGAGAATCACAGAGTTGGTGGGGTCATCTAGTCCAACCCCTGTAATGCAGGAATCTCAGCTAAAGCATGACAGATGGCTATTTCTGGTATCTTCAGGTATCTTGCCTGAAATCCTGGAGACCCATTTTCTGTTAAAGGTAAAGGTAAAGGTACCCCTGCCCGTACGGGCCAGTCTTGACAGACTCTGGGGTTGTGCGCCCATCTCACTTAAGAGGCCAGGGGCCAGCGCTGTCCGGAGACACTTCCGGGTCACGTGGCCAGCGTGACATCGCTGCTCTGGCGAGCCAGAGCCGCACACGGAAACGCCGTTTACCTTCCCGCTGGTAAGCGGTCCCTATTTATCTACTTGCACCCAGAGGTGCTTTCGAACTGCTAGGTTGGCAGGCGCTGGGACCGAGCAGCGGGAGCGCACCCCGCCGCAGGGATTCGAACCGCCGACCTTTCGATCGGCAAGCCCTAGGCGCTGAGGCTTTAACCCACAGTGCCACCTGCGTCCCTGTGCCATTTTCTGTTAGCTTAGAGTTAATATTGAGCCAGATGGACCAATGCTCTGATTTGGTATAAGGCAGCTTCTAGTATTCCTAGCCAGAATGGAACTGGGTTTGTACTTAGGGTGAGATTCTTTTCCCCTAGCAGCTTTTATGCCTACTTGATTGAGATAAGTTAACAGTCAATCCATTTCTCCAAGAATGCATAACCTCATACTGAAGAACAAACAGTTGTCTCAAGTAGCACCCCATAGTGTTGATCCAGAAAAATCCAGGGTGACTATTTCATGCTCACCCATCCTTTTGTGATTATCTGCCTATTGAAGCTGAAAGAACAGAACTCCTTATTGTGAGAAAGATGAAGGATGAGCTTCATTTGCTCGGAAATAACTTCATTGCTTATCTCCCAGTGATCTTCTGATTAGAAGTGAATCGAAGACACAAAGGGCTGAATGTCATTGGATCCTAACATCTTGGGGTTATTTTGTATGCAAGGTGATTCTTTGGACTTTGCCGTACTAATCTACATTGTAACAGCATATCAAACAGAAGGAGTGGGCAACATTTGATTTCTGACCAGAGGCAATTCTGAAAGTCGAAACTACAAAACTACAAATAAATAAAATGAAAAAGTGTGTGTGGGGGGGGGGGATAGCAATCCTAGCAATCCAGCAAGTGCACAGAAATGGCAGGTTTATGTGACAGGTGACAAATTGCATCAAAGGCTAACATATATCATGTCAGAAGATGGCAGCAAGTGAACAGCAGCAGTGACATATTCAGCTGCACCAGACTGGTCCGTCATCCCTTGCTTCAAAAGAGATACATACATGTGCTGTGAAGATGAACAACGCAGGCCCATCCAGTGGTAAGCTGGAACTTGTGGCCAATGAACAAATCCTGAAATCACAATGAAGAAGTAGGAAAGTTGACAGCACCAGAGCAAATAAGGAGTTCAGCTGGAAGACAACTTGATGCAGAGACAGAGATGGCTAGGATGGGTTGGGGTTCCGCACTATTGTAGGGCAAGAGGGGCAGCACTGTTATGAGAGCATCGGGGGAAAGGATATAAGGGCAAAGGAGGAGGTGAAGAGACAAAGCAAGGTACAGATTGGGGACAATTTCAAACTGGATAAGAACTTTGCATACCAATGAATCACGATATTTTGAGAAACCATCCTGTGTAATCATTAGGAAATTCACACTGAAAATTCTAAAAACAAAATCTCACTTGGATGTCTGTTTGAATAGACATATTAACACATAACTAGAAAAAAACCTGAGATGCATAATAAGACATTTTATGTTCACATTTTGGTAAAACAAGGATTTTGTGGTTTGACACCAAAACTGATCATGGACTCCTTATATTGTCGTCTAAATTTATTTCTTACAAAAGCTTTTAAAAAATAACAATTCAGAAGTCAAAGGAAGGGTTTAGTGCTTGAATAATAAACAGAATTCCAGGAAGAGTTAATGTTTATTAGACAGGCCCAGTGGCTACATATCTGGACAGACCCATCAAACTCTTATTAAGAGGAATAAATCATTGAAACATCAAATGACAGGACCTGACTTTTTAAAGCTTTGTTGCCTTTAGTCTTTCACAGTCTGTTTTACAGCTTATCTCCTTTACCATATTGCAGCAGTATTTTATGGACAGGCTACTCAGTTTTCCATTAATCTGGAACAGTGTCTTGTGGATTCCTTTTAACATTTCTGTCATGCAGGATCATATATAATGTATATGGAAATAACAGGTGGATAGGCACATTGATGCATTCAGTTCCTAAAATGAGCTTTCTGGCATTTTGGTCAAACATGGCAGAGTCATTTATCTTCTACAGTTTACTAAATGAAGCCCATGGATGATGTTTCGTTTCATTCTTTCTGTCCTGCCCTGCTAAATTTATGCCAGGTGCTGCTTTGGTGGCAGCCAACCCTTTGAGTTGTAAAATCCTATAACTAATCTCCTTCGTTCCCACAAACAACTAAGAGTGAGATGCAGACAATCTATTTTATTGGCTGCAATGGATGGTTCCTTTTGTGCCTCACTGCAATGAAGGAAGGGCAGGGGTAGGGACCCTGTAGGCACCAGGGAAGGCCTCTGTAGGCATTTGCGTGCCCCTAGGGTAGCATGTTGGTGACCCCTGCCATGCAGACTCCTAGCCAAACTACATGTTACTGAAATGTGAAAATTAGAGCCACACTTGGATCCTGGACCCAAATGAGATGTTTTATTGTTCTGTTAAGGAGGTTTGCAAACTTCTTTTAGACAAGGGGGAAGAAACCTCAGGCTCAGGGAGCCCTCAGAATTCTCCCAAAGCCTCGCTGATCCTGTTTCACACTCCAAATGTTTTTGGCTGCCTGAACTGTGTTCTTGCACTCTGATAATGCCTCTTGCTTGTGTGGATGAAGGACAGAGAGGGGTGTTCTCTTCCTGTACAAACTTTAAATTCATTGCTTCAGTCACTTTTGTCTTTGGCCCTGGCTACACTGACATGCGGCCCTCAGAAGGTAGTCTAGAAGAGAACCAAAAAAGATTCAAACGGAAAAGATTCCTCAACCCTATTATACATCTTCTTCTCTTCTTTTTCTCTCCTATCAGTTCACAGCAGCTCTCCCTTCAGCGGCAGACCTTGAGAGTCAATATGAGCTCTTCTGTGTGAATTCCATGATGATAAGTGCCCCAAAGGCTTTTACAAAGCATTTAATTCTCCCTTTTTCATATTGTACCATCACATTCTCTAAACTAGCAATGGTGACTGCATTCTGCTCCTGGGTGGAAAGGATCTCAAACTTCCTCAACACTTTATAATGTTATTTCCTGAAGTGAAGGGTGTATTAACACAAGCTGGAGGAAATTCAAACACAGATGTATTTAAATAATAGCAGTGCCTGGGTTTCATCTTTTTTGTCTCTGCCACTGTAGAAGTGAGGA
Organism: Podarcis cretensis; assembly: GCF_951804945.1. NCBI lineage: Eukaryota > Metazoa > Chordata > Lepidosauria > Squamata > Lacertidae > Podarcis > Podarcis cretensis. Next base: position 63,892,189 of record NC_137170.1, on the reverse strand, counting down.
TATACAGATAGGAATGGGGTTGATCATAAACACAGAGCACAGAACAAGGCAATAAAGTTTCTGAAAAGGGAACCCCTGAAAGATTGTTCTGAAGTGATGAAAGAGGAGACAAATGTCAGAGAAGAGGGTGCATAAAGAAGTCTGAATAAGACCCCCATAAGGTTAGAACAATAAGATACACCTGGGGCTCATTTTGATCCAAGTGCCAGGTCAGTGTCAGAGCTCAGTGAGGGAACATGCAAAGTGACAACAAAGACCATGTGCAGAGTGCCTTTCCCTCACTAAAAACTTACTAACTATTTCACCCCTGCAAGTGAGGGATTAGCATGAAAATTGCCCCCTTTTGTTCTTTTTGAATAAGAGACAGAAATGATTAGCACCTTCAAAGCCTGACATCTCTTTATATAAGAGAAGCAATCGCCTGCTGGTTACATTCTTGTACAGATTAAATGAAGGTGAGACCCTTTTGGTTTTTAAAGGATATTGAGTTTATCAAAAGTGTGCAATAACATGATAAATCCGGTTGGTGGCAGCAACAGCATCTTTTTTTTACTCCTCCTTCCACCCACTTGCTTTTTTAAAAAAATAGCTCTGCTTTTCCAGTAAATTGAAGGTGAACAGGAGACTGGCAAGGATGAAAACAGGTGCCCGTTAGGGGAAGGCACAAATAGGACTTCCTGGGGTGATGGGGGCACTTATTTATTTTACCCTCCCTGTTTTTTAATATATGTAAATAATTCGGCACTCACTTGGCATATCAAGCAGAGCCAACATGAACACACTAGATGTATTTTTGCACACCCCCATCCTCAGCTCAGTGTCTTCAGTCTGGCAAGTTTTTCCCACCCGAGGTGACAGGACATGTTCCTTGTGTTAATTACTAACGGCACAGTTGTCAGTAAATGAAGGATGCATTAAGGAGCACAGAAAGCCAGCTATTAATGCCCCCTTTCCCAGGTGTTTAGAATGTGTTAAATCTGTACTTTTGTGGAAGTTGTTCAATCAATCCATTGCTGCTTCTGTTTTAACCCCACTACCTCCTGCAATAGCTTTTCTGTATGAATGGCTCATCTGCCGAAGCTTGCCAAGACAATATTTTGCTGAATAAATTAGTTGCTAAATCAGGTTCTCTCCTTTTCATGGGAGATCACATGATTCGTAATCCACCTGGGTAACTTTTTGCATGCTCTGAATGTGCATGACAAACTCCTTTTTGCAACATGGAACAGGAATGCTCTTGTTCCACAGGAACAATAGCCAGAGCAACTGATAAAAGCAGATGCCACAAAAATAATAATAATAATAATAATTGTTACTTGTCAGCTAAGACATTGTTGCTGTCACCAGCAGATAGATTGTGCAGTCAGTACTTTGTTGTGCTGAATTTGAATATCAAGGCAGTTGTACAGTGGCACAGAAACTGCACTTCTTAGTGCTCAGACTGCAGTATTTTGTCTGCAGCCAGCATGGTGTAGTGGTTAATAGCAGTGGACTTGTAATCTGGTGAACTGGGTTCACTTCCCTGCTCCTCCACATGCAGCTGCTGGGTGACCTTGGGCTAGTCATAGTTCTCTGAAGTCTCTCAGCCTCACTCACCTCACAGAGTGTTTGTTGTGGGGGAGGAAGGGAAAGGAGATTGTTACCCGCTTTGAGACTCCTTAAGCGGAGTGAAAGGCCAGATATCAAGTCCAAACTCCTCCTCCTCCTCCTCCTCCTCTTCTTCTTTGGTTTAGCCTACCCATGCAGCAGAATGGGATGGTGCAGTAAAGTAAAAGAGTCCTAGGGTGGCAATAGGGGCTACGTATCATTGAAGACCCCTTCATGGATCACTGCCTTGCCGTGGCGAAGGGGCTTGAAGAACTCAGAGAAGCTATGAACTATGCCGAGCAGGGCACCCAAGATGAACAGGTCATAGTGGAGAGTTTTGACCAAACGTGATCCACCTGGAGGAGGAACCGGCAAGCCACTCCAGTATCCCTGCCAAGAAAACTCCATGGACAAAGACAACAGGCATATAAAAGTTATGACACTGGAAGATGAGCCCCTCAGGTCGGAAGGTGTCCAACATGCTACTGGGGAAGAGCGGAGGACAAGTACAAGTAGATCCAGAGCTGATGAAGCGGCTGGGCCAAAGCCGAAAGGACGCTCAGTTGCGGATATGCATGGAAGCGAAAGGAAAGTCCAATGCTGTAAAGAAAAATATTGCATAGGAACCTGGAATGTAAGAACCATGAACCTGGGTAAGTTGGATGTGGTCAAAAATGAGATGGCAAGAATAAATATTGACATCCTGGGCATCAGTGAGCTAAAATGGACGGGAATGGGCGAATTTAGTTCGGATGACCATCATATCTACTACTGTGGGCAAGAAACCCGTAAAAGAAATGGAGTGGCCCTCATAGTCAACAAAAGAGTGGCGAAAGCTGTACTGGGATGCAATCCCAAAAATGATAGAATGATCTCGATACGAATCCAAGGCAGACCTTTTAACATCACAGTAATCCAGGTTTATGCACCAACTACTGCTGCTGAAGAAACTGAAATTGACAAATTCTATGAAGACTTACAAGACCTTATAGAAGTGACACCAAAGAAGGATGTTCTTCTCATTATAGGGGATTGGAATGCTAAAGTAGGGAACCAAGAGATAAAAGGAACAACTGGCAAGTTTGGCCTTGGAGATCAAAACGAAGCAGGGCAAAGGCTAATAGAGTTCTGTCAAGAGAACAAACTGGTCATCACAAACACGCTTTTCCAACAACACAAGAGACGACTCTACACGTGGACATCACCAGATGGGCAGCATCGAAATCAGATTGATTATATTCTCTGCAGCCAAAGATGGAGAAGCTCTATACAGTCAGCAAAAACAAGACCTGGAGCTGACTGTGGCTCAGATCATCAGCTTCTTATAGCAAAATTCAAGCTTAAACTGAAGAAAGTAGGAAAAACCACTGGGCCGGTAAGATACAATCTGAATCAAATCCCTTATGAATACACAGTGGAAGTGAGGAACAGGTTTAAGGATTTAGATTTGTTGGACAGAGTGCCTGAAGAACTATGGGTGGAGGCTCGCAACATTATACAGGAGGCAGCAACAAAAACCATCCCAATGAAAAGGAAATGCAAGAAAGCAAAGTGGCTGTCCAACGAGGCCTTACAAATAGCAGGGGAGAGAAGGCAAGCAAAATGCGAGGGAGATAGTGAAAGATACAGGAAATTGAATGCAGATTTCCAAAAAATAGCAAGGAGAGACAAGAAGGCCTTCTTAAACGAGCAATGCAAAGAAATAGAGGAAAACAACAGAATGGGAAGAACCAGAGATCTGTTCAAGAAAATTGGAGATATGAAAGGAACATTTCGTACAAAGATTACCATAATAAAGGACAAAAGTGGTAAGGACCTAACAGAAGCAGAAGACATCAAGAAGAGGTGGCAAGAATACACAGAGGAATTATACCAGAAAGATATGGATGGCTCGTACACCCCAGGTAGTGTGGTTGCTGACCTTGAGCCAGACATCCTGGAGAGTGAAGTCAAATGGGCCTTAGAAAGCACTGCAAATAACAAGGCCAGTGGAAGTGATGATATTCCAGCTGAACTATTTAAAATTTTAAAAGATGATGCTGTTAAGGTGCTACACTCAATATGCCAGCAAATTTGGAAAACTCAGCAGTGGCCAGAGGATTGGAGAAGATCAGTCTACATCCCAATCCCAAAGAAGGGCAGTGCCAAAGAATGCTCCAACTACCACACAATTGCACTCATTTCACACGCTAGCAAGGTTATGCTTAAAATTCTACAAGGCAGGCTTAAGCAGTACGTGGACCGAGAACTCCCAGAAGTGCAAGCTGGATTTCGAAGGGGCAGAGGAACCAGAGACCAAATTGCAAACATGCGCTGGATTATGGAGAAAGCTAGAGAGTTCCAGAAACACATCTACTTCTGCTTCATTGACTATGCAAAAGCCTTTGACTGTGTCGACCACAGCAAACTATGGCAAGTTCTTAAAGAAATGGGAGTGCCTGATCACCTCATCTGTCTCCTGAGAAATCTCTATGTGGGACAAGAAGCTACAGTTAGAACTGGATATGGAACAACTGATTGGTTCAAAATTGGGAAAGGAGTACGGCAAGGCTGCATATTGTCTCCCTGCTTATTTAACTTATATGCAGAATTCATCATGCGAAAGGCAGGGCTGGATGAATCCCAAGCCGGAATTAAGATTGCCGGAAGAAATATCAACAACCTCAGATATGCAGATGACACAACCTTGATGGCAGAAAGTGAGGAGGAATTAAAGAACCTTTTAATGAGGGTGAAAGAGGAGAGCGCAAAATATGGTCTGAAGCTCAACATCAAAAAAACGAAGATCATGGCCACTGGTCCCATTACCTCCTGGCAAATAGAAGGGGAAGAAATGGAGGCAGTGAGAGATTTTACTTTCTTGGGCTCCATGATCACTGCAGATGGTGACAGCAGTCACGAAATTAAAAGACGCCTGCTCCTGGGGAGAAAGGCGATGGCAAACCTAGACAGCGTCTTAAAAAGCAGAGACATCACCTTGCCAACAAAGGTCCGTATAGTTAAAGCCATGGTTTTCCCAGTAGTGATGTATGGAAGTGAGAGCTGGACCATCAAGAAGGCTGATCGCCGAAGAATTGATGCTTTTGAATTATGGTGCTGGAGGAGACTCTTGAGAGTCCCATGGACCGCAAGAAGATCAAACGTATCCATTCTTAAGGAAATCAGCCCTGAGTGCTCACTGGAAGGACAGATCGTGAAGCTGAGGCTTCAATACTTTGGCCACCTCATGAGAAGAGAAGACTCCCTGGAAAAGACCCTGATGTTGGGAAAGATGGAGGGCACAAGGAGAAGGGGACGACAGAGGACAAGATGGTTGGACAGTGTTCTCGAAGCTACAAACATGAGTCTGACCAAACTGCGGGAGGCAGTGGAAGACAGGAGTGCCTGGCGTGCTCTGGTCCATGGAGTCACGAAGAGTCGGACACGACTAAACGACTAAACAACAACATCATTGAAGACTACAACTGTGGAATTATATTTTTTTCCAATGACACCGTACCAAACAACAACAACAAAAATTGCAGTCAGGAAATCAGCACAGCAGGATGTGGGCTAGAAACAAGCCTCTTTCCCTGATGCATTTGATGTTGTTGTTTCACTTGCAGGAAGTTTGGCATATGGGAAAGTCATAAAAAAGGGGAGCCATCTGAGGTTTTACAGTTCACTTTACGAAGTCAGGATTCTGCCCTCTTCCTGTGTTTCATTTGTAGACCTTACTTATTTTTTTTGGGGGGGAGGGGTTGCTAGCTAGGCTTGCAATATATCAGGAAAATTCCTGACATGTCCTGGTTTTGGGGTGTAAAAATGGCATCAGGGGAGAATTTTGCAATGTGAAGGAAAAAGCAGTGGAAACAGCTCCAAAAGCTTAAAATCACTATTTTGGGGGAAGGTTTCCCCCTAAAAGTGGGTGTCCACTAGCGAATGTGTCCACTGCAGTGATGAGTGCTGTGTGGGATGTGGTTGTGAGGTTGTCACTATTAGCCACTCAAGTTTCTTGAGACGTATCCTCAGGCTGTCAAATTCAATCAAGTATGAGACGATGTGTGCAGTATTAGGTATACACATGATGGAATATTGGGTGTTGACTAGCACTATAAAATACTGGCTGTGTTGCCATTTCTGTTCCCAATCTTCGAGTCTGCTTTCTGATTTACTTAAGGACTCATAAATCCAGATGGCTCCAACTCATACACAGCAAAATTAGATCTATTGGTATTGACTTGGAATTATTATATAATTCTGGAAAGCAATATATTTATCACGATATCCAAATTAGATGAAGGGATATTGAAAAACAAAACACTGAGTCAGCTGTAAATAAGATCTGATTCCCCAAGTTCTATGATTTAAATACAACCGATAACAAGACCACATATCTCAAAGTTAATAATTCCAGCCCAACGCAGGGAATACTGCAGAAAGAGAAAGGGGCCTCCACATTCATATTACTATTATTATTTCCTATTCCAAAATGGCTTCTCAGCAATTTACAATGATAAAAGCAATCCATAGTTAAAATATACAATAACACTAAGACACCCTTAATTAAAATATGCAATAAAGCAAACAATTAAATAGCATATCAATTAAAAGGTTTTTAAAATAATAATACAAAAGCAGTTGAAACAATATAACCACCAGTTCAGGGCCTCTCATATTTCAACAGATCTCTGCCTCTGCCCATTTTGGCTCTCGCTCTAACCACCAATTCCAGCCTTGCCCATCACCAATTCACAACACCACCCAACAGATTACCCTTCAGGGAATGCAGCCTTCGCCAGAAAAAAAATCTCCCTCCAGCACTGCTTTAGTGAAGCAAGTGCTGTGTGGGAAATTTCTCCTGTATTCCCCCCCCCCCCCCCCGCGCGATTTTCCATCAGTTTACGAGAAAATAAATTGCATTCAAAATTAGCAAAAGGGAAAGAAAAGTTTGTTGGAATTCTGGTGGGTGGAGTGTCATGGTATTGTTGTGCTTACTGTACTTTCAAAGTGGCTGAGGAGTGTTTGTATTCCTGCCCCCTCCCCTTTCGTTCTACAAATTCATCTTCCTTGGCTTTCCAAGGGAATACACCACTTTTTTCTGATCAGGAAGTGTGGGCTGCCAGAGAGGCTGCAGAGCACTGGGGAAATGTTTAGGGAAGAAACCACAATACCACCCTTGGCTTCCTCATAGTGATGTGCTAAGCTTGAAACTTTGAACCTCCAAAAATTCAGAAGTACCCTAAGAATGCAGCAGAGAATTCAAGCTACTTTGCAAGGGAGAAGAAAGCTTACGCAAAGTTGGAGGATAAATTTTGGCACAGCCTTAGGTCAATCACTATTGATGCAATAAAAGGAAAGGTGGGCCAAGCAAAATAATGTATGCACAACAAATATCAGTTATTTCAATGGGAATCAGGCACAGCCATGTTTCTCTTGCCTGAACCAGCTAAGTACAGTACATTTGAACAAGAAACAGTGAGAGATGGGAGCAAACTGGATATTTCAAGATTTAATCCATTTAAATGAGTTCCTGGATTTGAACTGATGTGATTATACTCAGCATCAGTGGGAGGTTTCTGGTTTAATTTTGTTTTTTTAAAGTGGACCAGTATTGCCACCCAAGGTTTTTTGTTTTGTTTTGGAGTGGGGAGGCTGGTCCTTTAAGTCAGTCCTTCTTCAACTCTTGTTAGCTACCCAACAATAATCCACCCCATGCTTATGAGAAGTTACTACAAGGAGGAGGAGGAAGAGGAGGAGGGAAAAGGAAAAGAAAGGGAAAAGGAAAGGAAAGGGAAAGGGAAAGTTGAAAAAGAAGCATGAATACTTTTTGTTCCAGTAATAAACAGAGGATCCTGGCAGAGTTGTACACAATTTTATCATGAGGTGAAAACTCTGAAAGTCACTTAATGGTGTTGTGTGCTTATTTAAATAGTTGGTCCTAAACCAGTTTAACTCAAGTGGAAGATTATATCTTCTTATCTTTAAGCAGCCATTGCCTTAGAGCAGAGCTGAAATTCCTCTAAGTCATTACTTTTTCTGATAAAATTTATGAGATTTTTCTCTTTCTTGTAGACTCTAGAAAAAGAAAGCCACTTTGGAGAATTGTGACTGAATATTCTCCAGCATTATCATTATTTATCTGGGATGAGGGTAGTCTCCCCACACAAAAAAAAACATTGCCCAGGCTTCCAACATAATGCTACTTACAAAGGCAGCCCCAGTTCCAAAAAGAAAAAAAGCACACACCTTAGTAAAGAAGAAAGGAGTTTTGCTACTGCCACTGAAGTTGTGACCTGCAACCCTGAGAAACACCAGAAATTACCTTATGCTAAGTCACTCTCCCTGCTGGTAAGCTGTAGTGATAGGAGGTCACCTGAATGCTGCTGTCTGCTACTGATGATGATGAGGGTGATGATTAACCTACCTTTATCCCAGACAGTGAATCAAGCCAGCTTACGGAGTACAGTGGTACCTTGGTTCTCAAACTTAATCCAGAACTCCATTCCAAAATCAAAGTGTTCCAAAACCAAGGTGCTTTTTCCCATAGAATGTAATGCAAAATGGATTAATCCATTCCAGACTTTTAAAAACAACCCCTAAAACAGCAATGTAACATGAATTTTACTATCTAATGAGACCATTGATCCATAAAATGAAAGCAATAAACAATGTACTGCAGTCACACAATCAATCAACCAGTAGCTGAACTGGGTTCCACACAGTCACAAAAACAAAACGAAAAGAGCCGCAAAAACAAAAACGCAAAATAAATAGCAAAAACAGATGGACCTCAGCCTAACACTCAAAATGGAAGTGTGGCACTCAAAGCAGAAGTGTGGCACTCAAATTGGGAGCATAGCACTAAAAACGGAGCATGTTCGGCTTCCAAAAAAAAGGTTCACAAACCGAAACACTTACTTCTGCGTTTGCAGTGTTTGGGTTCCAAGTTGTTTGAGTACCAAGGCGTTTGAGAACCAAGGTACCACTGTAGTGCAAAGGTGGCATAAACATTTCCCCAGTACACTTCAGCCTCCGTGGTTGCAAGCACTTCTTACTCTGAAAAACCTCCAAGGGAGGAGTTAGCTCAGGATGTCTATCTCTAGGCTTTAATTATAACTTTCTTGACATAGTTTAAACAAGTGGAGGGAAGGTGTTAACTGTGAGAGGATGGCTTGAAATGTATAACATTTGTTATAATATAAATGATTTCTTATACCAAATTCATGTTTTTTTCTGTCAAAATAACTGATAGCCCCATTTTGCAGCTACCTGATGTTTCTGATAGCTTTGACCATGCCCTGTGCCTCTATAAAACTGATCTCCTTTTAAAAAACAAAACAAAAACAAAGAATAATTGTCATTCTCCACTCATTACAGAGAACATCCTGGAGGATCAGTGATGTACGATGAAGGAGATGAGTCATCTATCACTTCTCGTACCAAATTAGCTCTATTGTCAGACCCCAGGAAGTTAGTAGGAAAGTAATTGAGGTATGACACATACTTAGTCAATGTTTGCTGGTGATGGCAGTCCATTGTGGAGGAATTCACAATATTTATGAGATTCCTTCATCTGAAACGCTACTACGCAGAGGCCTCAACTGTATTACGGTTAAAAATGAACAAGACTGTTGCACCATTAATTTATCTCAGATTCCCCCCCCCCCTTTCCCATTATGAAAGGGGTTTCGCAATAATTTATCTCTTCTCTACTAGACACAGAATGGAAAATTTGGAAAGTGGAAACTTTACAATGACAGCTTAACGGGCGTGTATCAACCGGTCTGTCACGCGCAGCTTGAACATTTACATGTTAATATCAGTTCACAGAATCCGACATAATTTCTCAGATTCCCCACCCCACCCCATCACAAGGACTGAGAATATTTAACTGTGTGCATGAGTAAGACAGGACTGAGGGTTATTGCCACCAGTTTGCTGCAGCTAAGCAGGGCTGGGTCTGACTTGTGGCTCAATGAGTGACCTTCTGAGTTTTTAAACAATAGCATTCTTAAGCATGATGATTCCTTGTACAGCTAGGGAGAAGCAACAATATAATCCACTGCATTCCCCCTCCCCGCAGTTAGCTCAGTGAGGATTATTAGCTGAGTGAGGGTGGGTGCTCACAGGATCGTACTTTGAGGCAGGCTATGTACACACATAGGATTTGAAATGCACAGGGCTCTGTATCCCCCCCCCCAAGAGCTTCTGTATCTAGCACTTTGCATTTGTACATTCCTTCACACACTAATGTTGTCTAGTGTGGGAGTTAATATTTGTACTATCTATACATGTTGGCCAAAGAATCAAACTGAAATTTTACATTGAGGTCCACCTGACAGTTACTAAAAATGAATCTCACTTGACACAAAAGCAATTGCTTATATTCTGATACCCAGGGAATATTTCAGGTGTCAGTAGTGAGGGGAGCGAAATTCACACCAAGAGTCTATAACCTGCTGTTGGATATATTCGGATATTATCACACTGAGGGGACAAAAGCAGTTCACTACGAACAGATGATGTGTGGAGTAGTAAGTGGGAGGATAGAATTTCAAACAAAACAGTCCTTTTGTAATATGGACACAGTCAGTCACCTATGTACCTATGTGGTTCCTATCCCTTTCCAACACACACACACACACACACGCATCTCGGTGTCTGTGTCATTTATTAATTTGCTTACAATAACTTCTGTAAAAAGACATGTGGTCTTCTGCTAGCTTAGCCTCTGTGTATGCTGTACAGAACTAGAGGGCATCAATGGCATCAAATATACAGCAGCTGAGATACCTGCCTTTATGCCCCTCTACGTGGTCTTTTTACCACAATGGCTCATTTCATGGGCCCCTTCCCCCCATTTGTCATTGCCTATATTTATGAGAAACCCTCAGCCTGTATAAGTTGCTAGATCACTCCTCAGAGTATCTTACTGTAAGAGCTCCTGGGCCAAGGTTTTAGGTTTAGCCATGCAAATTCAGTTTCTTATTTTTCCAGTCTTAAGTTCCATTTGCATTTTTTAAAAGAAAAACCTTACTAATATTCATCCCCATGTTTGTGCGCATTTCTCCTAATATACACATTTTGTATGCAATTTTGCTTAATATACACATGTTGGCAAGTAATGTCCCTTAATATAATGCATTTTGTATGGTGTTTCTCTAATATACATACTTTTCTGCACACTTTCCCCTTACAGATGCATTTTTTTGCACACTTTCTTGGGTTAGAGAATTCAGAGAAGTGTGAATTTAAGAATGACGGCTGTGTTGCAGCTTGCATATTGTTTTGGGAAGTGCAAATTAGCTTGATTCACATACGAGATGGGTGTTGAAGCAAATTTCTCATCCAGATTCTTTTCAAAGAATCTGGGGACACTTCTTCTTTCTTTCTTTCTTTTGAAAAGAGAAAAAAAAGTTATTTTAAAAAAAGTTTTGTTTTTTTTAAAAAAGAAGTAATAATATCTTCTCTTCTGTGGTCTCCTCTGTTGCGTGGCCTTCCTCTGGGCCCCAGCCTGCTCTCTTGGAGTGTTAGCCGCCATGGAGTAGGCTCAGGTTGGGCCTGGGATCAGCCATGTGTCCTTGCCCTCCCAGTGCTCTCCTACCTCTTTTCCTCAGCGGTGGCAGCAGCGCGGCAAGGTTGGGGCTCTCCTCTTTTTTCTCCTTCCTCTTTCTCTCTCTTCCTTCTCCTTCTGCTCTCCTCCTACTCTCCACGTCAGCTTGGGGTTTTTCCTGGCCCCTGAGTGCTGCTGGGAAGTCAGCCAGGCATTCTCGCTCCTGGGGAGGGAGGGGAGTCAGCGGTTCCACCAGTTGATGCACCGGGCATCCCTGGTTCCTCTTTGGCAGCGGCGGCAGCAGTTTCAGCAGCCCGGAGCCAGCCTGGTAGCGTAATTGGCTCTGGCTGGCTTCAGGAGCTGCTCACTGCCATGGTGCCTGCCATATTGCCTCGCCGGAAGCCCCCATATGATGTGACTTGTGCCATTGAACCAATCACGCAACATTCATTCCCTACTAATAAATCTACAACACTTAAAATATAAATCCGAGGACATTAAAAGAAATCTGGGGACATTCCGGGGATGGATTTTGTCCTGGGACAAATTTGTGAATCCGGGGACTATCCCCTGGAAACAGGGATATCTGGTAACCATAAGCTAGGTGAGGCAGGGGGCACTGGGTATCATGCTGCGGGGCCGGCAGCATGTCTGAGCCACACATCTCTCCTGAGGGGAAGGCGGCGGGCGGACTGCCTGCAAACTGCACACTGCTTTTCTGAGCAGCATGGGGCTTGCATCTGCCCACCGCCTCAGCCGCCCTACAGCTGAGGGGGAGGTTGTGGAGGGGCTCCATGCAGTGTACCCTGCTTTGGCTTGCCCCGCCTCCATGGACAGCTTGCCCCGCATCCATGGGCGACTCGCTCCACCCCTGGTTGCAGGGCACGCATGCCACCCCAGGCACCTGAGTAGTTAGCTACGCCACTGCATTCATACATAAATGGAGAATGGTTCCTAAATGATCAAAACTTACACATATGAAGAGAGCGAAGGCACGGACACACACAAAGAGAGAGAAACCTTAGAGTGCATGGAATTCTGGAACAGGTTAATTGTAAAGCAGCACTGAATTTCTGTGTCTCAAACTTTGTACGTCCCTGCGCCCTGTGAGATGCTCTTGACAGTGATGCATGATCAGGCCTTTTCATCAGCAGCACAGATTATGGAACTTGCTCAGCATCCCAGGAGGTTCAGTTCTTTTCAACCTTGAGTGCATTCAGACAGCAGGTGAAAACTGTTATGATGCTTAAACAGAGCCGGCCCACTGATAAGGCATGGTGACACACCCGCCTGAGGCGGTGGAAGTGCCTGAGGTGGGGCTGCGCCTGCCCCCACTCTCACCAGCAAGCAGGGGACAGATAATAAATTATAACTTATGACTCAGACAATATGGGGTCCAAAATCATAGTCAATATAGCTCCCCGATACTTTTTCATCCAGCCAGAATTATTTGCCTTAACTAGCAAATGCATCCACCACACTTATAGCCAGCATTGTACTAAAAACTCCATAATATGGAAATGATATAGAAAAGCAGCTTATGGATACATACAATTTTAACAGTACTTATAATTTGTAGCGTTTCTCACCAGAACGATTTCCCAGGTGGCATTTAAAATACAATAAAATAAAAACTGTTTCCATCATTTAGACTATACAAAACTGTTGTTCCTCACTGTTTTGTCATCCAGAAAATAATGCTTGACTCACTCTTTTCAAACACTGGGAAGCACAATGCCAAAAGTTCTCCTATGTACATGTACAGTAGCAAGCGTCTTTTCTTTTAGTTTGCAATAATTGCCTTGCCTTTTATATTAAGAGAGCAGGATCAAGTGAATAACTGAAATTCAAAAGCAACTTATAAAAGGTACCCATGCAGTTTTCTTTTGTTCCATTTTCCTAAATGTACTCGGAGGCTACTCTGAGAATGATTGATCTGTGTACAGACTGATTCGTCACCTTTTTTAAAATGTATGCAAATTTAGGCTTTTCAGCTAGCTAGTAACATGCTTGAATGGCAGACAATGCAACAAAAATGCCTTTAGACAAAGCTTTTACTGTCCTAAATGCTACAAAGGACCCATTTATAAATCAATCACTCTCTTCCTCTATGCATCCATTGCCAATTGCCTTTTAACATTCCATCCAATCAATGCTCCTTTAACTTTTCGTATTATTTGCTGGCATTCATAAAAGTCACATTTGTTTTAGAAAATAACAATAATCTAGGAGTTGATATCACCGGGCCTGCTGGCATTTCTTACTTCTTTGTTTTTATTAAAAGTGTTATCAGATTTCACAGATGCACAGAGACATTCAAACTCCAATGCTTAGAGCAAGTATATGACTGGGGGGGGGGAGTGTTTTCAAGCTCTTGTGGGGGGAGATATACGTACTGAATGGGGGGGGGGGAATTGGCCATACTCATATACCACTAATATCTGCTATTAATTGTTCTTACACACTAATGAGCATCCTGCAGTTGTGCCCACTGCATATTCAGCAGCCCTCTTCAGTTCCACACAGATTCTGATCAAGCATGTTCACCAGTTGGGATTACCATGGTTTGAAATGTCTGTATCCATTCAAACTGTAGGAATCGGCAACACACCAAATGTATGCAATCTTGATGACCCTTTGGTGTTGTGATCCTTTGACATTTTGGCAATTCTGTATCATAACTGACATATGCCCTGACATTTCATTAGGGATCTGACAAATTTCTGCATCTGACAAATGTACTGATTGCAATTGCTAACACACTGCTGGTTCATGAGTGAGTGAAATTGGCCTTTCAAATGTTTCATAGTGGAGCTTTTTGGGTTGCACTTTCAGACCTTAACAACAGACAAAGAAACCTTATTCCATTAGACACTGGGATTATTTCATCGTAAGCTTGTCAGCCAGTGTTTACAAACCAATAAAAACCTGCGGTGCTTTCATACTGCATGTTTAATTATGTCTGGTAAAATGAAAAGCTGCCAGTGTTTTGAAAGAGATATGAATTGTTCTGTAAGTTTTGTTGTTTTAAAATTGCTATTTACTACAGAAGCTGTGATATCACTCTCAACACAAACAGCATGCATACAATGACTGAATCACTTTGTGCTTGCAGTTATTTGCTGCTTTCCATTTATGAAACATGCTTAGCCGCTTGTTATCAGCATATGAGTGTGTGTTTGTGTGTCACTAAGAACCTCATAAAGTGTGGGGGGGGAAGGTTTGCAAAATGAATTCATTTTCTTTCATTCTGTAACTATTAAGAAGTTCGAGACAAAATTGGGCTTCTGTTTCCTCTCAGAGTAGAGAAGTGTAATGGCTTGATCCTAACATCAAGAATTTGTACTGCACTGCAGGCTCAGCTGATGTTAATCTACCCAGCGTTTAACAGGCCATGTCTACCCTGTAGCATACCTTTTACCTAGAACATTGGTACTGACAACATCTGGGAGTTTATAGCTACTCCCAGTCATGGATCATTTGACTGTACCCAGTAGGATGGGCGGCAATGACTTGGCTCCATGGAATGGCAATACATCACGCTGAAAGACCAAAGTGTTTGGTTTCTGGAGACTAATGGAGCTTGCACTTTTCTTCCTTGGATTGCACAAGCCCTTGGTAGTTTCCAACCCATCCTCAAGTCAGAAAGGGAGAAACCAAAAAGGGGAATATTATGAATGCTATGTGTAAGGATAGAACTGTTACAGTGTTCTGGCATGTGTATAGCCAGAATTCAATGCTGATACAGCTTGAAATGTCCTTGAAAATCTAGCCTGCCTGTAATTCCTGAATGGGTCATCAGCCCTGATTGTCATGTGCTGAAATGAGGTGTTTGGTTTTTTCCCCATGTGCCTATGCAGTCTACACAGCTGATGAGTGTAAGCAGTCACACTTAGCATCCGTTCATGGGGCAACAGCATGGACATTGGCTATTTACAGTAACCGTCAGTGAAATATACCTGTCCTCCTGGATTACTGGAGTGAGGAAAAGGAAATCATGCGGTTGTCTGGGTAATGTTTAAAACACAATATGTCCCCAAGGTGCACGAGAGAGAGAGAGAGAGAGAGAGAGAGAGAGAGAGAGAATTATACAAATGTGTGGAATAAAGGAAAGTTTTCAATCACATTTTCATTTGTTCTTTCTGTTCCAAAACAGAAGGTTCACCCATCGCTAGTTTCAACCATATGAATACAAGTGTTTAGCTGTAGGATGTGCTTTCAATGCTGAAGTGTAACACCCCTCCACATAACTTGCTTTATTCAGCATTCATTTTGATTTGCCCCCACAAAGCTTTCACAGTAGTTAGACTATATACAATCTTTACTGTGCATTCTTTTTGATGAATTTATGTGATGGTTATATGACCATGACCATTCATCCTGATTGCCTTGTGGGGTGTGTGTACAAGTCTTCTCGTTAACCATTCTTTCATCTAACACTTTTCAGTGCATTTCCCTATCACTTCTGGAACTGCAGAAAGTTAAGTGGATTTGCTGTGGTAGGGTGACAGTAAACATTTGAACCCCTCTTGAAAAGGACAGTGTGGAGGCACTACAGAGGAAAAAATCAAGATTAGGTATAAAGGTAAAGGTAAAGGTACCCCTGCCCATACGGGCCAGTCTTGACAGACTCTGGGGTTGTGCGCCCATCTCACTCAAGAGGCCGGGGGCCAGCGCTGTCCGGAGACACTTCCGGGTCACGTGGCCAGCGTGACAAAGCTGCATCTGGCGAGCCAGCGCAGCACACGGAAACGCCGTTTACCTTCCCGCCAGTAAGCGGTCCCTATTTATCTACTTGCACCCGGGGGTGCTTTCGAACTGCTAGGTTGGCAGGCGCTGGGACCGAGCAGCGGGAGCGCACCCCGCCGCGGGGATTCGAACCGCTGACCTTTCGATCGGCAAGCCCTAGGCGCTGAGGCTTTTACCCACAGCGCCACCCGCGTCCCACAAGATTGGGTATAGGGAAGGCCAAATCTGTTAATTTCATTTTCTCCCATTTTCTCATCCCCACCCCAATCTCACATTCTGTTCTTCACATTTTCTGGGGTTGGTGTGTGTGTGTGGCTTTATTTTTGTCCTCACGAAAATTTGTCAGCATTTTAGTGAAGTTCCTGATAATATATAATGTTTGTATGAAATTTTTGCCTAAGTTACACATTTTAGCAAATCAGTGTTCCCTCATTTCATGGGAGTCAACTCCTAGGGGCCAAGGTCCCTTTGCTCTCCCCAATAAAATATTTGAGGGGGCTGGGCCTCCCCAAAGATGGACATTGTAATTCAAATGGTCATGCGATTGATTTTGCAGGACAGGGCTTACTTGCCCCCTCCATGATATTTTATTCAAGTTGGTACCTCACTTAATGCATTTTTGTAAACTATGTTCACTAGTATATTCACTTTTGTACATATTATTTGACTGGAGAGCAGCATTGCAAAATTCAGAGATATGTGAATTTTGAAGTATATCTCTTTTCTGATGGCTGTGCTTCATATTGTTTTGGAAGTTGTGTATTCATCTTTCAATACAAACATAATTGATTTTTGCCCCCATCCCTAATCATTCATTACACCTATGAGGATACCATTGAAAACAGAATTGCTTGGATGAACAATCCCCATGTGCCAGAAACTGCAATTACCCATGGCTACAAAACACATATATATTGCACATGTTGTTGTTGTTGTTGTTGTTGTTTTCATTGCATGGCCATGCCAACAATACATTTGCAAAGGCAGAGATGCAATGTGTAAGATACATCAGTTGTATATTTTATTTTGTGAAAGAATGGCTTTTTCAGAAAACAATTTTATTTTGCAGGAATAGATGGGAAATGTTAGTCGTCTTCAAATTAAATTACAATGAACATTGTGAGACTATGCTCGAACATTTCTGAGACATTATTTGTTTCCCAAAGATTTCAATAACTTTGAATCTTACATGATTACTCACATGAAGGGAATATTAATAACACAGGGTGCATTTGTTCACAATGGTATAGGTGATACTGTTCTACTCTTACTATATAGGGAAACAGAGGCTAAAAATTATTAACACAGGAAGAACTGAACATACCGTAGTAATGAAGTTTTATATCCAGCTGTAAGAAAACTGATTTGTTTGTGCATGTGTATGTATGTATGTATGCATGCCAAACTCCATGTGGTATCAAAGGTTCATGAACTAATCTACGTATGCACATTCTCTCTCTCTCTCTCTCTCTCTCTCTCTCTCTCTCTCTCTCCTAAACATAGCTGATGGTCAGATGAAGAAATCTGCATAAGGGCCTTAGTATGGAGCATATCACTTCCCTTCCATAACAGTTCCCTTATTTTATTTATTTATTTATTAAATTTGTATACTGCCCTTTATCTTAAGATCACAGGATGGTTCACAACATAAAAACACAAAATGAGAACACAAATTACATAATAAAGCAAAAACAAACCAATAACCCCCCTATGTAAGTCCATCAGCATAACTTAACTTTTCCCTCAATAGGCTACTGTAAAATTATGCAAAGGTTTTGCCACATCAAATATCAATGGTTTCACAAACATGCACAGTTAAGGACTGGCACACCTCCCGAATAAAGTTTACAAAATATTCCAGTGGAATACTACTTAGCACTTGATTCCTGAGTGACCTTTAAGTTCCCTGTTAACAGAAACCTCATTTGTCGAAACAAAATATATCTTTGCTTTATTCTTTATATTACATATTTGTTTTATTGTTGACCAGAAAACAAAAATGACACACCAGGATATTAAGATGTTCCCAGGGTAAGTTATCTGAGCGATGACTTGAGGTCTATTTGAAACCTTAGTATTCTGGATGAACAGAAAGCAATTTGATAATAATAGCAGGTTGTATCTGTAGTCACTACATTGCTGAGAAGCAGTCTGAAAATTAAATGAATGGCTCTGGATTTCTTTAAGAATTTAGATATGTTCCATCATTCTAGTGCCCAAGGCTCTCTATTTTCATACTTATCATTCTTTTTGTATCCCCCACTGATTTATTTTCCTGCAAAAACAGCTCAATCCATTAAGCTCCCAAGTCTGCTTCTGCTGTTTTCAAACAAGACAACCAGAGGTATGTTTGCACCCCTCCTGCATGAAAATGCATTTTTGTACATTTGCTTTATCAACATTTCTGCCTTTTCAAGAGGACAGATAGCAAGAAGAGAAACAACAATTTATGACCCATGCACATGCAAAGGGTTGATAGATACCTGCCCCCCCTTTCTATAAAATACTCCTTCCTACATGTCTGGTGGACATTGCTGGGTCAGGGGAACTTATTTACGGAGAGCACAAGAGTCAGGAAAATAACCTCAGGCATAACTTTCACTTTGTCAGAGAATTTGACCATATAGGTCAAATTGGACCAGACAACCATATAATGTAACCAATAAAAGTATAAGCATAAGTAATATAGGAAGCTGCTGTATATCACATCAGACTATTGGTCCATCTAGTTCAGTATTGTCAGCACTGACTGGCAGTAGCTCTCTACAGCTTCAGGCAGGAGTCTTTCCCAGTTTTACCTGGAGCCACCAGGGATGGAACCTTGAACCCTTTGCACCCATGTGTCCTAATATAGAGCCATAGCCCTCACCCAGAATAATTTTGAAAACCGCTAACAAAGAAAATATCCTCCAGCTGGACCAGGAAGACTCAGCTTATAACTCCACATTAAGTGGTCTAAAGTGCCCAGCTTGAGTGATGTTTCAGTTTATCCAAGATCTCAGTTTTGCAGGACCAGTGGTGATGAGAAGAATGCCCCTTCCGACCTTCAGGAGGAGGGGGGGTTGTGGGATCACGACCCCGCCCACACTCTGCGAGGCTGGCGTCAGCCTCGCAGGAGACAGGGATTCACCCAATTAGCATACCCTGTGGCGCCAGCCAATTGGCTGGCGGCAGGGGCGGGCCTTCCTAGGGCCACTTAAGGTCAGGGCAGCCCCTGGCTCACCCCCTTTCTTCCCTGGAGACGACGCAGTCCTCATCGTCGTCCCGTGGGGAGTCAACAGGTCTAACCTCCTTGCTGTCTGCAGAAGCCAGGGAAGTATTTCGCAAGGCCTAGAGGGGGGGGGCTGTTTATTGCTATTGGAGCTAATTCCTTGTGATTAGAGTACTGGGAGAGTTTGGATCTTTGCTTGGATGTAAATTGCTTCAGTTTACTTTTCGTTGAGCTAACTTCCCTATTTCCCCCCATTTCTGGTGTTCGGTTTAATTTCAGGGTTGTTAAGTAGGGGGTTCCTAATTTTCTAAATCCAAATCTGCTGGTCTGCTGTCTTTCCCCCATTCCTAGTGCCTGGTTACACACACGCACGCGCGCTCACACACACAAAGTATCCTTTTCTGGCTACCCCCACTCATTTCGGGCGCAAGTGCAAGCAGTCCAAATTTGGTTTCGCCGCTGTGTGTGCTGGGGGAGTGTGCATCTATGTGTGATCCCCTGCGCCCCGCTGCAGCAGAGTTACTAATATTACCACAAAACTGGCTTAACCCCTGCTTTTATTTCGCCCCCCCCCTTTGCCTCAGCCCACGTGGCCGTGGCTGCTTCCGTTTATCCGCAGCTACTTTTAAGCCTCCCGCCAAACAGCTGATGGAGCAATTTACACAGCTGTTTTGGCAGTAATTCTCCAGAGTTGCTGTAGACAGCGGGACATTTGTTGGAGCTCCCCAGGGGGTCCCCCCCCCATTCGCTCCTCCTGCGTCAGTGATTTAAAATACAAAACAAAACGCTTGCTTCTCCCCCTCCCCGCAGTGGCTTTAACAAAGCAGTAAGAGCGCGGGGAGTGTTGTGGGAGCACGTGCTGGGCAGCCTATCTATATTCTTGCCGTTCAGGTCGTCTAACCCCCACCCGTGAAATTTTATGAGTCTGTCTTAGTGGTTTTATACTCTCGGTACTGAAGCTGTATTCAGCGCTTGCCTCATCTGTGGCTGAGGATAAGTGCGATTCAGAGCGTAGCGAATTTCCACCAGCCTCTCTTTTTCTTTTAAATTGTATTTTGTGAGAGCCACTGGGCTACTGCCTAAAACATATATCTAAGGCTGGTGGTACGTTTGAACAGACAGTGCTAGCGTGCGTGATTCCCCAAGTGGGTAGAGTGAGCATGTTTCCTCTTCAACCCACTCCCTCCTCTTACATTTTGAGTGCCAACTGGGGCACTAATGTGCGTGATTCCCTATGCATGTGTGGCTACTGTGTGGTACAATTCGTGCCCTTAGGCACAGCTGAAGACTGCGCTCTTTATAAGTCCCTGCTTGCCATTCTTTGTGCCTGTAGCTGCCTCTTTAAAAAGTCCATGCCTTCCGTTTTTTCTGTTCTGCCATTTCTTGGCTTGCAGCTGCTGCATTTTGGTTTCTGCTCCTCCCCCAATTGACTAATCAGCGTTAGTATTCGGGAGAAAGCTTCAAGTCCCAACTAGTGTTTTTTGTTTTTTGTTTTGTTTGTTTGTTTGTTTGTTTTGTTTTGTTATTGTTTCCAACTTGTTTCAATAATCCAGGGGCTTGCTTTGGGGGATAGAAGCATATAAGCAAATCTTTGTGAATCTCGCTAAAGCAGATAGCCCTAGGAGTTACGCCTGAGCCTTCTGCGGGCGGAAGACGACGTCCCTTATTGTCTTAAATAAGAATGCCGCCCCCTTTTGAGTCGTGCTAAAGCATGAGCCTTTCCCTGCCGATTTTGACTCAACATGTGGGCTGCGTTTAGTGAGTTATAACGGGCAGCTGGTCTAGTAGCTATCTCCTTGTTAGCCTGCCGTGTGCCTTATATTCAGCAGCCTTTTACCCGCTTTCTGTTTCTGGTGTTGAGCCTTATTTCCTGATTTATTCCCCCCTCCTTAAGTTTCCCCTTCGTGTAGTCCTTTACTCTTACATTTTATTTCCTTCTTTCAGTCTGACTCATTCTGCTGCCTGGTTTAAGAAATCCCATCACAATTGTCCCGGCTTCCAGGCAGTATACATTGTCGCTTAACGACAGGCAGTTCGTCCTACATTGTTAATTCAGGTACCTGGTGGATGGCCAATCAAGGATACATTGTCTTTGGCAGCATTTTCCTTCTGCTGGGTCTCCAGCATAACCTTTTGTTTTTCAAAGTGTTAGTTAAAGGGACAATTCCCAGAGAGCGATTTTCTTTGATTCCATTTGATTGCAGGTGGGGCTGCCTATTGTTCCATCCCTATATGCTTGTGAGTTATTTAGCTGTGTCTATCTGCCTGACCCTTTGTTAGGAGGCAAATAAATAAATTTATAGGCAAATACAAACCAAACAGTCAAGTGAAGAATAATTATTTCATATCATCATTAGTTATGCTAGACAATTTATAGCATATCATCATTAGTTATGGTAGACAATTTATAGCATCATCAATTAATTCTACTTACAGTGGTAATTAATTGAACAAAAAAATACTGTCATAGATCGTAATAAATAACAATAACAATAAATAATAGAATAATAATAACAACAAATAAATAAATAAAGATGAATAGATAAATTATAGAATAATAAAAAAAGAAAGACTACTAATAATAAATAAAATAAGTGGATTTAAATTTAATATTTTTTTTAAAAAAATATTATAATAAATAAAAATTAATAATGATAATATACATTATAATAATAAAAGAGAATAAGTGGAATGATGTCACATACCAAGATTAAATTGATTAATTAATTGAACAAATCTATAGATAAATATATAAATAAACAAATAAAATAAAATAAAATTCATTAATAATAAATAATTTACATATATTTCGGAACCGTCAGTTGGTTAGAGCGTGGCGACAATAATGCCAAGGTTGCAGGTTTGATCCCTGTATGGAACAATTACATATTCCTGCTTTGCAAGGGGTTGGACTAAATGACCCTTGGGGTCCCACACAATTCTAGAGAGCCTGGATAGCTCATTGGTTAGAGCATGGTGCCTATAATGCCAAGGTTGCTGGTTTGATCCCTGTACGGGACCGCAGCATATTCTGCATTGCAGGGGTTTGAATGAGATATTATAATATGAAGTAGGAAGCATCTTTATATATATATTAATAAATATAAAATATTAATAAATGCATCCCGGATACGCCACCTAACGTTGTGGACCACCCTGGCACCTCCGCGGCCACCGCAGCAGTGTAGCAATCCATTTATGCATCCTCACACATAATTACAGTCTACGTGTCCCTGGGTTTCCAATGACAGATCCTCGGGAGGTAGGGCTCATGCTTACAATTATAACCTTTCTGCCTCTCAGTATACCCCAGACTTTCCCAGTATTCCACAGGGAATGCTGTGGAAGGGAGAAAGAAGTCTAAGTAAGAAGAAGCATTCGGCCAAGAAGAGCAAAAGAAGTAAGCCTTCTGATGCCGAGGATGATTCAGAAAAGCTTCCTGCTGCCCACCACCTGCTGTGTTCCGAGCGACCAGAATTACTGGATGGAGCATATGGGTCCCTATGTGGGAAAAGGAAAGTCAGAAAATTTGAAGCCAAGCGAGTCCCTCACCATGAGGTTTGCTGGGAGTACAACACGGGTGTGTGCCAAGGGCCAAATTGTAAGTATGTGCATGAATGTGAGAAGTGCCTAGGTAACCACCCAGCGTCTTCGTGTTTTAAAGGTAAACAGCCTTTTCCGGGCAGCAGGGGGCATTTCCATCAGGGGTCTTGAAAAGCTCACAGACCCGCCAAAAAGAACAGCCAGAAACTGGTATTAATTTGGCCCTTGACTGGCATGTTCTCTTCTGTTGAGCCCTCACCTCTTAGAACCCTTCTCGATAGATACCCTAAAAATAGAGGCAGCAAAGAGTTTCTCTTATGGCCTCAGGATCCTCATTTCATTACCCCCTAACTCGGGGAACCCCCCCCCCCCCAAACCAAAGAATCAGTTCGGGAAGTGTCCCGTCTAAACAATTATCGCACTCCTAGAGTGGCAAACCTGTCCCGGACCTTTGACCTTTAGTGCTTAGAAATAAACATCTACTTTTCTAACAAATTTACCCCTGGGGTTAACAAGGGCATCACGGATGCACAGGTGCAGCGAATTGCCACAGCCATTCCGGGAGCACCTTTGGAGCCTTGGGAACATGATGTCCTGAAGGGAGTATTAGCTTCAGGAGCCAAGCCCACGCTTAGATCTTTTAAAAGGGCTTGGGTGGACTTTATGGAGTTTCAAGGCAAACTTATAAAATAATAATAATAAAATATGATAATGATAATAATAATAATGACAATAATAATAATAGTAAAAAAAAAAAAAAAAAAAAAAACCTACGCTTGACACACCTCAAGGTAAATTAAAAAATCCTAAGCTTCACACGCCTCCTACCAAGGCTGAAGCTCTGCAATACTTGGTACATTGGAGAGTGCTGGGTCGTGCAGCAAAGACTCTTAAACATCCAGTAGGCGGCAATCTCTTTTTTCTGTAAGGTTGTTTAATCCAGAGACCCTGGTGTGGCCTTCTTAGTGTGAAGGGCACTGTGGGGCTGGCGCAGGCCGCAGCCTCCTAAAAGTGATGGTAGAAGGCCCTTAACTTATGACATTCTATGCTAATTCATAAATAAATAAATAAATAAATGTAAAATAATAATAATAATAATAATAATAATAAACCATAAAAAAAAATAAAAAAAAACAAGAAGGAAGAAAATTAAGAAGTATCTGTTGGTCCGAGGACAAGGCCCAGTTATTTACAGCTGCATACTCCATTGCCTTTGGCGCTATGCGCAGTGGCGAAGTGGTTTGTAAGGGCCAACCAGATTCCATTGCCCGAGGTAGTTTGAGAGACCTGACCTTGTTCAGATCCAATTTAGTCCTGCATGTCCAATGTTCCAAAACCGATCAGCAGTAAAGGACACTAAACAATTCATGTACATGGGACCAACCGTCTCAGGTCCATTCCTCGAACATTGGGATGGCTCCGGCCTTGCACGGCATCAGTCCATGCACGTTATGTGAAGGGCGATTGCTGCCTGAGGTTTACCCTCAGCTAAATTCACGGTTAACTCCTTTCGGATTGGGGCCGCCACCACAGCAGTGCATTTGGGACTCTCATCTGAAAGGATGAAGGACTTGGGGGCAGTGGAAGTCTGATGCATTAAGGGAAGTCTGATGCATATAAAGGATATATTCATAAGACCTTGTGATTGTTCACAGTATACCTGACCTGGCTTTGTTACCTTCTTTTGCTTTCAGGTGACGTTGTGATGCATATTTGGAGTATAGGCCCTGCACCGTCCACTGGGATATAAACCATGCCACTAATGGGGACCTAGGGTGCAGGAGCTACGAGGGCGCGCATCTGGATAATCGGGCACAGCATGGTGCATTGGGCCAGGGTCCGCGCCATCAATTCCGGTCTCGGGCCGCACCTTAGCTACATAAATATATCTTGGATCTCTCGAAGGAGAATGCGCTGGGCCAAAAATGTTGCCCGCTATTAGGGCCAGAGAGGCGGCGGAGGGGCCCCCAGATGCTTTAGATATCCAATTAGGCGAAAAGTGTTAGCTTACAGAAAGGCAGTCGACTTGATGTGGCATATCTTTAGTGACTTGGAGGAACTTAAGGCCTCTTACCCAAACGTCACTACTAGTTTATTTGGGGCCTCGTGGATGGAGAGGCGGGTTTGGAGAGATTGCAGGTGCCCGATAGCCATAAACAGGGCTAGGAAAGCCTGGCATTGGGCGTGGTGCGTAGAGTGGCAGCCCTGGGTGGGAGTGGCATTGAGGGCCCACCCAGTGCCATGGTCATCCAGCTGAGCGAGAACGACTTGGCGTATAGGAAAGGGGTGGACTTGATATGGAACATTATCAATGACTTGGAATTGTTGAGGGCATCCCATGAAAACATTACAATAATCTGGTCATCTTTGCTGGAAAGGCGATGTTGGAAAGGGATGCAGAAAAACCCGTGGCTGTGAACAAAGCTAGGAGGATTGTGGAGCGCACGGTGGCTCGTAGAGTGGCCGCATGGGGCGGTCAGGTCATTCAGCACCCATGCATACGGTTTGACAAGGAAATGCTTTATCACTGGGATGGCGTGCATACGGTTTGACAAGGAAATGCTTTATCACTGGGATGGCGTGCATCTATCTGATGCTGGCAATGCTATTTGGTTGGCAGATAATTTTCAAGGCGTTAGGGATTGGTTACAGGTCTGAGGGTATTGGCGGCGAGCCGGCTTGCGGCTCGGTGGCGGTAGGCATTGGCCGGGGTATTATCATGCAGATGAGGTTGGGGGGGAGGAACGCCATCACCTCCCCCAATGCTTGAAGGGTAGTTCGTTAAAGGACTCCGAGGGGCGACGCCTCGTCCGAAACCTACGGAGGCTAGGGCCTAAAGCGCGCCCCCGAGCGGTAACCCCTTGGGGAGCGGCCAGGGATATGCATCTCGGGTGGCTCCCCCTGTTGGTGTTTAACCCTTCCCGGTCAGACCGGATAGTCGGTTAGGGCCAATGCCTAAAGCCAATACCCTTCTTTCCTGTAATCAATAAAGTTGTGGCCATTTTTCGCCCATTAACCTAAAACTCTGTGTCCGTTGTCTTCATTTATTCCACCTGTGGGGGGGAGGGAATAGCCACACAATGCCCCTTCCGACCTTCAGGAGGAGGGGGGGTTGTGGGATCACGACCCCGCCCACACTCTGCGAGGCTGGCGTCAGCCTCGCAGGAGACAGGGATTCACCCAATTAGCATACCCTGTGGCGCCAGCCAATTGGCTGGCGGCAGGGGCGGGCCTTCCTAGGGCCACTTAAGGTCAGGGCAGCCCCTGGCTCACCCCCTTTCTTCCCTGGAGACGACGCAGTTTCCCACCCACCCGCCCTTTAGGTTTTGCCACTGACCTTGCTATGGGCTTCGGCTGGTCGCCGCAAGGGGCCTGGTAGGAGTTTTTCCATTTGGCTAATTGGCTGGTTTTGTGAGCCACTTGGTTTTTTCGCCTACCTCGTAGCAAATCGTCACAACTCCCTCGGTTTTGGCGGTAGGCATTGGCCGGGGTATTATCATGCAGATGAGGTTGGGGGGGAGGAACGCCATCACCTCCCCCAATGCTTGAAGGGTAGTTCGTTAAAGGACTCCGAGGGGCGACGCCTCGTCCGAAACCTACGGAGGCTAGGGCCTAAAGCGCGCCCCGAGCGGTAACCCCTTGGGGAGCGGCCAGGGATATGCATCTCGGGTGGCTCCCCCTGTTGGTGTTTAACCCTTCCCGGTCAGACCGGATAGTCGGTTAGGGCCAATGCCTAAAGCCAATACCCTTCTTTCCTGTAATCAATAAAGTTGTGGCCATTTTTCGCCCATTAACCTAAAACTCTGTGTCCGTTGTCTTCATTTATTCCACCTGTGGGGGGGAGGGAATAGCCACACAAACAGTTCAAAAACTGCAAAAAGTATTGGGTGCCATTTTGGTCAAGAAACAAAGTGTTCCGACATCGAAACGTTCTTTAAGAGAGAGAAGGGGTTTTAGATATAGGGATGCTTTCAGACAAGCAATAATCCCAAATAATATAGAGAGCAGAGGCAGTGAAGTGTTGTGACCTCCAGATCTTACTGGACTGCAACTCTGATCAGCCCCAGCCCAGCACTGCCAATGCTCAGGGATGATGCAAGTTATAGTTTGGTGGCCACCATATTGATTGCCTATAGTCCAGAGTGTACAACTGCATGGAGAATTGTACCACGTGCCCTACTAAAGTGGCATTTTAGACAGCTGGAGGCAGACTATGGCTTGAAACAAAACAGCAGAAACATCAGCAGGCTTCCCCCCTCCAGTTCCTGCCCCTATTTCCCCCTCCCAAGAGAGAGAGAGAGAGAGATGCCCTGGAAGTTCAGAGGACCCTCTGGAATGACTGCCATGGGGTGGATAAGAGAAGCTGTGCTGGAGAAAACCCTTGATCCATACAACATTTATAGGTCTTCAGTTGGCTTATCACCCCTTTGCATTGCAGGCTCATTTCCCTCCCTGTTGTGACGGGTCAACAAGGCTTTGCAAACTTTTGCATTAGGTAACCCATACTCAGAGTGTTTGGGGTCTAACCCTCATAAGCCTCAGTTAGCAGGGACGTTTGGATCTGTGGTCCAACAACATCTGAATGACCACAGGTTGACCATCCCATAGCATTGGGGAATTCTTGTTATTAAATGTATCTCACTGACTGATCAGTTAGTGCTCATTAAAGCAAGTTGGTTTTTACAAACCCTGTTTCCCAAGCCTATCAGACTAATCTCATATTTACTTCTAGAAATATAGCAACTGGATTAGAACGGTTTCTTCTTTAATACTTTGTGATCAGCTGCTAAGCACTGTAGGAAGCATTTTAATTAAGCAAGAGTGAATTCTAATCACATGTGACTGGCTTGTCAGAATCAATATTAAGGAATAAGAAATCTGTTGATTTGCATAAAAACAAACAGCTTTTATATGATAAAAAAAAATGATTACAAAGGAGCAAAACCATTTAATGGTGCATAGTGATGGCAGCCAAACAGGTTGCGCTCAGACCACAATAAATTGCAAGTCTAGATATGTGGCTAACATAAAATAACCTTTCCAATATGGAATACACAGTGTTGGCTCTTTGGGGTGGCCCTTGAGCATTTTCACCCTTCATGGACCTTTCTTCCTCAGTGCTTCTACCTCCCCACTGAAGCAGGTCCAAGGGGCTCTTATCAGGGGACCTACTGTTGATATGTGGGCTCTTCGCAAATGCCCAGTTCATGCCAACCTTTCACTCTGGCTCAGAGAATGTGTCATCACCGTCAGCAAATAAATTTCTATCCCACCTTTTGTCCCCCAGGAACCAAGGTGGCAAACAACTAAGTAGGAAAACAGTGCAATTCAAAATGCAACATTTATTTTATTTTATTTTGACAAATTAATAATCAAAAATAAATAAGAATAAAAATATGCACCCCACCACCAAAACCATTCCATTACAACCATCCAACCTTCCAAAATTTCAACACCTCTTGTGATGGTTTTACCCCTTTCAGTTTTAACAGTACTAATTCTACAAACACCCTCCATATCTCCTCAGAATAATTTCTCCTGCATATTTCTCATCCTACCTTAATAGCACATGTTAATTTATTGTTAATAGCTATATCCCAAACCTCTTTATGCCATTCTTCCATTTTATATTCTGCTTTCCACTTCCTGGCTATAATAATTTGTGCAGCTGTCAAGAAATTTGTGAGCAAGTCCTTCATAGCTTGTGAACCTTCCACCCCATCGTAAATTGATAATAATGCTACATCTGGACTTTCGATGAGCTTTAACTCAGAGATTTCTGTTATCTCCTTAAACACCTTTTGCCAAAAAAAAATGTACAAGGTGTCTTTCAGCCATCAAATGCCTTAGTGAAGAGGATTTTTTTTTAAAAAAATGCTCCTGAATGTTAATAATGAGGAAGCTGCAACTCACCAGGGGAGTGCATTGCACAAATAGGAAGCCACCACTAAAAGGACCCTGCCATAGCTCAGTGTCAATCAGGTATCAGCTATCAGGAAAGGTGCCTGAAAGCTGAAGGAGACAGATGTCACTGAATGGTTTCCCCCTTTATCAATATTCTACCTCAGATACCGATTCTGGAGCTACATATTTTGCCTAGATTTTGGAATATCTGTGCTTCACTCCTAATCTCCACTGTCCTTAATCTGTATGTCAGCAGCATCAAAGACTTCAGCTTTCAAGCATACACACACATAAATGTGTGCACCCAGTAATTCCCAGCTGCTACCAAGTGCTTTACATCTAAACTTTAAAGGAATTGCAAAGTGGAAGGGGGGATGGAATTACCTCCCTCCCTTTTTAGCTTTGTCAAATAATCAAGGGGGGTGGGGGGGGATAAACAAGCAAAGCTTCTGCATTGTCAGTGTCAATATTTATAGAAAACATTTTTTTTAACCCCAGTTTTTCACTGAAAATCTCCCAGCATGGCTTAGAAAAATCCGTAGTAAGACTGTCTCTGCCCTCAGGTGCCAGTTCTTAAAGTTACAGATTCTTAGAACAACCAGCTAGAACAGAAACAGTTTAGGTAGCCTGGTGGAATGGGTGCTTCTGTGTGTGAGTTGGGGAGAGTAAATGGGAATAGTCTGCTTCCCTTTTCTCTCCCCTAGTTATACTAAGGTGGAGTCATGAGCAGTGGCATAGCGTGGGTTGTCAGCACCCGGGGGAAGGCAAGTAATTTGCGCCCCCTAACCCGTGGATTTGCGCCCCCTAACCCTACTCCTAACCCTAACCCCCAGATGTTGCGGCCAGTGCGGCCGGCCCCCCCTGCACCCCCCACGCTACGCCACTGGTCATGAGCTCTTTGTTGCTATCTTCTTCCTGCTGGAGAGGGAGACAATAAGGTTCTTGTGTAGCTTTCTAATTTGCGTGTTATAAGCCTACCATGACAGCTTTAATCACTGTTTCTCTATGCATGGAAAAGCTACCCCTGCCTGTCTGTTAAAGGCACAAAAACCCTATTAAAAGAATCAGAAACTAGTAACCATGCCAACTCATCTTCGCAGTGGCACAAACAAGTAGGATGCTAGTCAGCTAAGAATGAGGAACAAAAATGAAGTATAAACACACACACATAGAGAGAGAGGCTATCCCCACACTGGGCACTTACTATGGAATAGCCACACTTTGTTTACTCAGTTTTCACAGGGCATCTGTACAACAACATTAACAAAACAGCCTCCTCTCATTTTTTCCATGTTCAGCATTTGTTTTCTTAATAGCTTAGAAAAACTATATTTTTCTGTCCTAGAAATATTTATAACAATCCCCTTATGCATCCATACCTTTCCCCAAGCAACATTCCCTGCATATACAATGTAAATGATACAGTCAAATATTAAGCAGCTTGTAAAAGGTAAAGCTAAAGGGACCCCTGACCGTTAGGTCCAGTCGCGGATGACTTTGGGGTTGCAGTGCTCATCTCGCTTTATTGGCCGAGGGAGCTGGCGTAGAGCTTCTGGGTCATGTGGCCAGCATGACTAAGCCGTTTCTGGCAAGCGCACGGAAACGCCGTTTACCTTCCCGCCGGTGCGGTACCTATTTATCTACTTGCACTTTGACGTGTTTTTGAACTGCTAGGTTGGCAGGAGCAGCAATGGGAGCTCACCCCGTTGCGGGGATTCAAACCGCCAACCTTCCGTTCGGCAAGCCCTAGGCTCTGTGGTTTAACCCACAGCGCCACCCGCGTCCCTAAGCAGCTTGTACAATAGTTTAAATTTTGTTATATCACCTAAGTGTCTTTTGCTCTCCATCTTAACAGGTTGTTCCGGAGCGAGCGGTGGTGAGAGGATAGCACTGTCCTTTCCAGTGTGTTGACTAAACATGTACCATGAAGTTTCAAAACCACAGAATCATAGAATTGTCATCTCTGGTCTATGTGGTTTTTAGTGCTCTAAAATGTCACGCCCCACAAGTGTCCCCGAAAAACCGTGGCATCCCATTTTCCCACCCCCTACAAGAGCACAGTGGCCATTTAGTGTGCTGTGCTCTTGCGTGCTTTTGTGCTGAGATCTCACCACAAAGAAAGTTGCATTTTCACATGGTGCCCCAAACCACACATTTTTGACCACGGTGAGAGCATGCCCCCGGGCTGGCGCATTGAAAGATGGCTGACAATAACATCTCTCTGACCCATACGAGGTAATTAAGGGGCTGCTATGGGAAGTATGCAGTCTTCCTCCCCCCCAGGAGATGGGGGGCGCTGCCTTGCCAGCGGTGTTCACAATGCACCCCCTGATCCGAGAGATGGGGGTGCTGAACACTTGGCACGAGCCCTCGGTGAAGTCAGATCTTCCTGACGCCGATTCCAATTAGCGCGTGCTGGTTGCTTCAGCTCGGAATTATAATTGGAAACATATGATTGGAACATATGATTGGAAATGAAGCTGAAGCACATACATCAAGTAATGCTCGAGAGATAAGACTGCTGATTAATGGATTTCTGTGACCGGGAGTGACGGATGGATAAGTAAATCTTCTGATGAATCACCACTAGGAGACTGTATGTTTGGAATGAAGGAGGGGTGGAGGAAAAAACTTTTTTTTTCTTTGCACGATGTGATATTAGTAACCCTTCACCCCAGATAGAAATAAGATCGTTGCATTTTTATTAATCACAAGCAGGAATTTAAGAACTGTGTGGGATGGATTATAACAGGAGAGAGGATTGGTGAATGGTGAGAAAGAGGAAAATTTTTATGACGCAGTTAAAAAATGGCGTCTCGCCAAGACAGGCTTGCCGGAGAAAGAAGGACAGGGGGAGGAGAATCAGGATCGTTTGAAAGAGAAGGAATGTTGGAACGCAATCTTGACCTGACAGAGCCCCCTGATTCATTTGATTTATTTGGCAAGCCTGAGAAAAATAAAGGACAGACCGAAGATTAATTTTGTTTATGGAAGCGTTGAACAGAGGCTGTCCCTGAGCGATATGATCTTTGAAGAGTACAAAACCCACACAGAGATACCTGTTTTCAATCTGCTTGTAAAAATCATCAGAGATCGCAAAGAAAGGAATATACAATAACAACAAGAAGAGAAAGAAAGTAATAAAGGACTATCCGGATCGAACTGGATAGAACTGTCTAATTAAAGCAGTAATATAAGTGATGCTTGGACTTGTCCGGAGTTTTGGACTCGTGCGGAGCTTGATGTATGGGTACCCCCAACAAAATTTAAAATTTGGCTGTATA
Source organism: Podarcis cretensis (assembly GCF_951804945.1). Classification (NCBI taxonomy): domain Eukaryota; kingdom Metazoa; phylum Chordata; class Lepidosauria; order Squamata; family Lacertidae; genus Podarcis; species Podarcis cretensis. The sequence goes on along the minus strand of NC_137170.1, from coordinate 63,860,376 downwards.
ATTTGGAACTAATGTGCTCTGGACAATGTGATGTGATTGGCCTGTTAATATATATATATATATATATATATATATATATATATATATATATATTAAAGAGAGCATGCCCTCCGCCAAAAGCACATGAAAAAGTGTTGATGATTAATTTTGTTGGTATTCTGCATGGATTATAGCCTGTGTAAAGATTGCTTGGCCATTTTCCAGATTCTGTGTTGCCATATCATTTTCTATCGTCTGTCCCTCCTCTCTAGAAATCAACTCTATCACACTAACCCTTACCTTTCCAAACAACCTTGCCTTTATACCCATTTTATTATCTTTCCCTCATGGCCTAACTTTGCTGAGGGGGATGACTCATGACTGAAAGTGCAGTGAATAGGAAGGGACAATTTAACCCATTCTCACCCACTCCCTGCACACTGCTTCCCCCCCCCCCCCAAAAAAACCCATCCCTCTTCAACATTCAGAGGACTGCTTACTTGGTTTACTGATGTGTGGAAGGTGGTTTGCTATTCCACTTCTAGTTTAAAGCAGAATTATGGTTTGGTCCTGCTTTATCTTCCCCCATCAGAGGTTGCAAGTATCCTCATAATCAGTCTTAAAACTAGTTGTTTTTTTTTGCATGTGGAAAGTATGCTAAGAGCCATTAAAACGAACAAATTGACACAGCAATTTCATGATAGACAGGATTAGGGCATTTCTAGGATTTGTCATGCCTCAACTGCTAATTGTATGTTTTCTTTAAAATAAAATTTTAAAAATGGCCTGTGTTTCTATCCCACACAAGCACCATTAAAATGAGTGGAAATTATTGGCAGTACAGTCCTTGATAGCTGTTACCTCCTGTTAAACAGCACATTTCACACACAGTGCATAGCTGGGGCATACTCAAGTGCTTTACAAATACGAACTAATTAATTAGAGGTGAACTAACCTTCAAAAGACCAGAGTTCGGGCATGGCACAGATAAGAATAATACTTAGCATTCATTGGTGAGTTCCATCATCAAAGTACTTCACAAACATTACCAAATTGAAGATGTAACCTTGAAAGTAGTTTAAGTGTCTGGGGCTCCAAGTTAAAGAAGAAAAAAAAACATAGACCTTATAAACTGATTCCTCCATGATTAATTATAATTTATGATTAATAATGATTTTGCTGACACAACACACCCAAGCTGATTGAGGATGCAAAATGGGACTAGGACTTCCCATTTATCTTTATTTCATTTTATTGCTTATCATCATGTTCCTGGGGTCCAACACCGTCTGTTGGATTGCAGGCAGTATACGTCCACACCATGGCCAGGGGAGCACCTGCCTTTGCAAACAAGAACAGCACAGGGAATTTCAATAGCGTTAGCAGAAGTGTGTGAATAGCTATGTGCCTGCCTAAAGTCACTACTGTGATTCCAGTAAGAATGGCTCGGCAGTCGGTAATGGCATTCCGGTGACCTCCTTTTATGATCCTAATCTTTCAGCTAGGAAAGGTAGAACTTGTTTTGGCTAAAGGAACAGACCGTATAATTGAAAAAAGAAAATGATTTTACTTGGTAATAGAAGTAATTAAAATACAGGAGAGAAGTATAAAAATCATGTTTTTCAATACTATGGATTGTACTAGCTGCTCAGCTTATACACCAGACAAGCCTATTTCTACAGATGCAATATTTTGCATGAAGCAAAGCTCATTTGTTATTCAGTTCATACAGGTCATGCTTATCAATATTACACAGTGTGTGCGCAGAGAATTACACTAAGGCTTTGGTTGGAAGAGCATGCATTTGTTTGTGTTTCTAGGTGCTGGGAGCTCTGGCTTGCAATTATGCTATTAACTATTTATGGGTTTTTATGGAAATTAATGTTGTTCTTTTGCTTCGAGCCTCACAAAGTCGCAAAAACAGTCTACCGTTTTTAATGATGTGCTGGAGTCTGAGGAAAAGGAGGATGCCCACACAGATAACAAACCCCACCCCATGTAAGAGCTTACACAGTGTATGTAGTGGCTGCAAATATCTCATTGACAAACAAGCACAGATGGGTTGGATTCTGAAAGGATTTTGGAGTAATTCCTCTAAAGTGAATGAAGTACAACCCAGGAGGGACCTGTCAGAGAAAAGCTGACCCTGAGGTATGTGCCAATATGGTCAGCTGTGAGAGGACTGCATTTTGGAGGCAAGCTTTGGATACAGAGTTTACTAACAACAGTAGTATGCTGAGTGATGAATTGCCAATGTCTTGGAGCTTATCGTCCAAATCAATGATGAGCACACATGTCCACTTAGGACAAGCCAAAACCCTTTAAAACATTTATTATGAGAAAAGGAAAATTAGGGTTCTTGCTGTTTTCATTGATAGAGAATCAGCTTTTACTAATTAAGTGGTCGATGACACCGGTGGTGTCACTACAACAACAACAAAGAACACAAAATTTGACCTAAACTCTGCAATTCTTATGAATGGAGAACATCGGATGAAACAGAGATTCATGCTGGTAACACCGTACTAAAATCAGAAGACTATCAGAGGAAGATTAAGATTAGAAGAGCTTATCTATTTATTAGTTTACCTATTTTCCATTCATTGCTGAAGAATACTGATCAGTCAGTAGGGAGAAATGAGTATTTTGTTACAGTCATCCTGAATAGATAGCACTGTGAAAAATGTATTTATGAAAGAAAACCAGCTGGCTCAAGTCGATGTCAAGTGCCTTTTCATGGTTTCTGCAACAAGACATAGCAGCCCACACCACACAGCAAAGACCATTGTTATATAGCATTCCTGGGTGTATTTTTTTATTATCCCCTACATCTGTGAATGATCCAGATAATCTGCTATTCACCCAGAAGCAACACAAGCTCATCCATGATGCAACACAAGCTCATCCTTTGCAAACCGCTGTGCTAAAAAGCAAGGCTCCTTCAACCATAGGTTGAAGGCTATAGAGAATGACCTGTTTTGGTGACCAGCTGCAGCTCCCAGATTGGTTTTAAGGGAAGCACCATGCAGAATAACTTTCCAGTAAACCATCTGTGTGGTTATCAGTGGGCGGCCAATTATCCCTGTCCATTAAAGGGCAAAGTTGGCATACCAGCCAAAGTTGGTAGTGGATGCTCCATGAATTTACCTTTCAGTGTTGACATTTGCCGAAAAATGCTTTTCTGCATGGTGGCACTTCACAAACCAATCCTCAATAGTGGCCCCTCCCTTCCCATGATAGTCACCACAGGGACATCTGAGGGACCATCTTGCCCTGAGAAGAGTGGAGAAGGAGAAGGAGCAGCTTTTTCTAACAGTCTTTTCCAATTTCTTGTAACTTTTTTTTATGACGCTTATTGTTGTAATCATATGGCAACAGCTGAGAAAGGGCCAGGGCCAGGCTTGCTTTAGGCACAGTGATGCAGCCATCTTTGGCAGTGTGTTTTGGGTGTCAGGAAAGGGCTGTGAATTGTTAGCAATTTAATTGATTTTTATAGCAAAAAAAAAAAAAAATCCTGTCAGGGTGGAATTGTGGGATTTCCCACCCCTCCATTGCCAAAATAATTTGAGAGGTGCTGGGTACTATGTTCTTTGACTCAGTAGTGAGTGGAACAGCTCCATTTGCTTCTCTGGCATGAGCCAGCCTTGGAGAATCCTGAGGTGCTGGCATGAGTGGTTTTATGTGATTTGGCTGGCACACCATCTTGGGGAAAATCAAAACACAAGTGACAGAGAGCTGACAATGTTAATTCAGATGACATACAGAAAACTAAGGACAAGCAGACACATAAGAGGCTGGCACTGTAAGAGACAGGATGAAACAAGGAAAAGGAAGCAGGAAAGAAGCTAGCCTATTTAAAACTACTCTCTCCAAATGAACTCCACACAGTTAGGTACAAATAGGGATTGCTAGCCTGTATATTTCCCCCTCTTCCATTAGCAGGAGCTGATAGGAAGCTGAAACACAGGTGAACAGGGGTGGTCTCAGGTCCACCTGCAGCCCAAGGTGTGGAGGTGGGAATACTCATTCGGTGAGAACAAAAAGCGTTTTCATTCGTCATGCAGAACACCACCACATGAATTTTTGCTGGTGGTCTCCTCATGTGGTAATACTTGAATTACCCCTTTATAAAGTCTTTACAAATGAAAGAGATGCAATCATAACAGTTGGAGGGAAAGCTGACGTGTTGCAGTCTGAATCAACTGAAGAGGGACAAATCAGTAGGGAGAAAATTCAGAAAAGACAAAGTCCAACTACAGTAGATGAGCGATAACATGATCATAGATTATGCTTTTTGTAAGGAGAAGTGTGTGGACCTGAATTTATGATATGGTATATACCAGTGAATATACCAGATATACCAGTGAAGTTGAGGCTCCAATACTTTGGCCACCTCATGAGAAGAGAAGACTCCCTGGAAAAGACCCTGATGTTGGGAAAGATGGAGGGCACAAGGAGAAGGGGATGACAGAGGACGAGATGGCTGGACAGTGTTCTCGAAGCTACAAACATGAGCCTGACCAAACTGCGGGAGGCGGTGGAAGACAGGAGTGCCTGGCATGCTCTGGTCCATGGGGTCACGAAGAGTCGGACACGACTAAACGACTGAACAACAGCAACATATCTGCAGATCATGGCATAAGTATAAGAGTGACATAACTCTAATATGACATGGGACCCTCCATGATTAGCTTTGGTGACTATGGAATCAGTCACTGCATCTGGTGTTCAAGGAATCATAAGTGGTGGAGGGAATGCAGGGCTCATTCTACACATTTCTGCTTCACTGTTCAAACTGTATGTCAGAAGACGGGGAGATTTAGGTTTTATTGAACTTTACAAATGTGCATTTTCAGACTGTATAAGAAACGAATGAACTTCGACCAAACAATGAACTAATTTTCGCTTTCCATTTTGTATTCAGCCTACAAAAACTTGAGTAAACTGTATTTCTTAGCAAATGTAACATGATTATCTATTCCATACTATAAACTGACTATCCTGATCCATAAGTTGTGACTTGGTCAACCTTCTTTCTTTTTAAGTCCATAGCTTGCCTGCAACTATTTCTTCTTGCGCAGAATTTGGATCAGATTTTTAAGTGAATGAGTGGATTGGACTGGCAGATGCAACAACTAAGTAGAAAATGTGGTATCCTTTCTGGAGAACAAGCTCTCTAACTTGGAAGCCTTGTTATGAATTTTGCTATTTGAATTGGGAGGGGGGCACTCAATAATAATATGAGTTTGACTCTAGCTTTACTTTGTAGAGCCATCTATCACCTTTATAGTCCTTTATCAGACACAACATCTTTAGATTGTGGTTCATTTTGTAACTGGTGACATACTCCTCAAAATTAAGCAAAGGAAACATATCACAAAATCAATTTATGCCTATTACTTTGATATAAAATGTTAATTGTTGCATTTGTTAAATGTGGAAAACAATCCTCAAGGTTCTGTCAGCATATAAAACCATGGGTGAGCATAATAAGACTCTGCAGCTGACATTTCCCTTCCACTGAAATATCATGATTGGCATGCAATAGAATAGAAGCGTGGCTGAATTTATGTTACATTAATCATCCTTATTTTCATGGTAACAGAGAGTGATGGGAAAATCTTTAAATCACACATTCTCCATTCACTTTCTCCTTCCTGTTCACCAAAAGCAAATATCAAAGCCTTTCAGTTTTAAGGTAACATGTGACACTGGGGTTTCCAGTGATGCCAGTGCAAAATTCACTGAATGTGCTGACATAATGACCCCCAAATTATAAGTGCTGGGTAGAAATAAACCTGAACATGATTTTCAGTAAGATCATTGTACATTCGCTGTGAAAGAGCTATTAAGATTTCTATCAGCAGTGACATTTTCTATTTTCCTCAAACTAAAATGTGGTGTCATTTTAGTGTACATGGAAATAAGATGATAAATACAGTATACCAGTTTCAAATGTGTAGGATTTTATGTTAATACACAGTAGCTCCATGGGAGAGGGGAGGAAGTGCCTGCAAAGTTTAAGTACAATCACAAATATACTAATTAGCTGGAGGCAGAGAATTTGAAACAGCTTGGCAGGAAAAGCAACAGCTGTGCTAAGGTTTTTGTGGATATTGTCTTGTCATGACCAGGCCACAGAAGAGAGGGGAGGGGGAACATTATCTCTTCCTTAAATTTCAAGCTGTTCAAGTTGGAAATAAATTAACAATTTGAGAAAGAAAAATGGGTGCTTTACTGAGGCTTCACAATCCCGCACCGCCCCACTAGCATCCTAAAAGCTGCATGTGGAAGCTTGGTCACAGAAACTGATGCACTGCTAAGTGGAGTTTCCAAAATGCTTCCTTCCGTGCTTCGTGTCCCATTTATGGTAAATAATTATGGGAATCAGTTGTACAATTCCAGCAATCTTTACCAAGTAAACCGATTGTTCAAACGCAACTCTCTGTTCCTACCACTAGCAGGGGGTTGCCATAATCAGGTTCCCCACAGCCGGCTGGATTTTTGCACGTTGTGCAGATTGTTTGCTGGTTGTGCAAATTTTACTCTGACTTTGTGGGGAGGCTTTTTTTTTTTTAAAAGATTCTAAACATATTACAGCACAACACAGATCAATAAGGTGTGAAGATGATAGAATGTTTGCACTGTCCTTATTCCCAGCAGCCGCAGTGCTGTATTTACCAAGATGGCTGGGTTAATCAATATTGTGCCCTGCAAATGTTGGTCACGCTGGCTGGGCCTGATGGGCGTTGGAGTCCAACAATATTTGGGGAGCACCACATTGCCCCCCTTCCCCGTCTATGACTTTAACATTAATCTTTCTCCTTTTATTTGTTTGCTGATGTCAGCCTTCATCACATCTCATCTAAAACCATGTTGTTGTTTGTTGTTTAGTCATTTAGTCATGTCTGACTCTTCGTGACCTCATGGACCAGAGCACGCCAGGCACTCCTGTCTTCCACTGCCTCCCGCAGTTTGGTCAAACTCATGCTGGTAGCTTTGAGAACACTGTCCAACCATCTTGTCCTCTGTCGTCCCCTTCTCCTTGTGCCCTCCATCTTTCCCAACATCAGGGTCTTTTCCAGGGAGTCTTCTCTTCTCATGAGATGGCCAAAGTATTGGAGCCTCAGCTTCAGGATCTGTCCTTCCAGTGAGCACTCAGGGCTGATTTCCTTAAGAATGGATAGGTTTGATCTTCTTGCAGTCCATGGGACTCTCAAGAGTCTCCTCCAGCACCATAATTCAAAAGCATCAATTATTCAGCGATCTTAAACCATAACATAGTATAATTAAAATAAACAAGAATGTGGACATCCTTGTGCCATGAGAAACATCATTCTTGATATATTTAGCTTTATCCTTTAACTTTCACTAAACCTAGTAGCTCTGGCAGATTTTCTTTATCCTGTGCTTTTTTTAAAAGCAAGGTTAATATAAGTAGGATGTAGGCAGAATATAGAATATTATGCGAGCAAATACTGCACATAAGGAAGTGTTAAAAGTATTTTTAAAACACAGTAATGTCAGCCATTCAGCATTAGCTAATGTCTAGAGCTTTTCAACCTGGGAATAAATTTTCCTATTCTGCTATTGCTATGAACCACCATCCCCACTCCCTGCTGAAGCTGGTAAGGCATATTTTCATTTCATATTCTTAAAGAAAACTGCTGTTGTCCAAACTCAGTGAAGTAATAATTTTAAATTGAGTTGGCATGCATCCAGTTTTTAAGTGGCAGAACTGAGTCCTTTAGTACCATTTGCAGTAAAGGTAGAACAATTGTGCTTAAAACAGTCATTATTAACTCAAAGTCCTTATGGATGTTTCCTCAGACACAACTTAAGGAAATTAAATTAAGGCCTGATTCCATTTCCATTGAATTTGGTGGTGAGAGCATAAACAAACAGTGGATATATGTGTGTGAAAAATAAGAGCTGGAAAAGTAATGTTGGTTGATGTCCTGCCTTGGGCTAGGTTTGGGAGACAGTAAACTTTCATTCTTTACATAATATATGAGTGAAGCTTTTTTTGTCAGCATCACATGGATAGGTGTCTTATTATTGCGTGGCCAGGTGGAGTCCCCCCAACCCCAGGCAACCCTAGTGGAATAATGACTCAAGACAACGTGCTATGGAATTAAAATTGGCCACAACTTTATTAAGTTTCAGATGTAGGGAGACCTTGGCTCAGGCATTGGACGTTTATTCTTCCCAGTCCCCAGCCGGGGATCTGGGGGACATCAGGGTTATCCAGAATGTGTGGGGATTGGGCTGGCTCTGGAGAACATATGTTCAAGCAGAAAGCCCCCCCTCCCCCCCGTTTTGCCACCGTCACAGGGGAGAGCAATGACAACCTCTTGGCGTATGGCCAATGCCTCCCCTCAAGACCCCTTTAGCAGGGAACCCTGGGATTGCTGCCACAAGGGGGGCATGGGTCACCATTTCACCCCCTCCCCCCATTTAGGGAAGATAGACTAAAGGATTCCGCCCAAAGCCTGAAACTGCCATAGTTGTGACGTTTTGCTATGGGGAAGGCAAAACCTGCCAATGCAGGAAAATTCCTTTCCAGCCCTTCAACAGCAGCCATGATGTAGCAATGCCTGAGTACCTGTGGAGAGGAGGTTAACCTGCAAAAGAAGGCTTAACTGAAGGAGGGCAGGGTGGGAGATACTCTGGAGCCAACTGACGATTCCCAGGTAAGATCCACCCTCTGTTATGTGAGCAGGGTGGTGCCTCGCCCTACCTGGCCAATCACCTGGCAACACCTCCCCAGGCAGGATTGGGCAATTGGCTAAGGTAGGCGGAGACCTCCAGGTATCCAGCCTGGGGAAGGCAAAGCCATCCTGTAATGCCAGGAGCCTCATGGGATCCGGGGGGAGGCTGCGCATGACCATGCAAAAGGCACCCCCCCCATTTGATGTGGGGAGCGGTCATTGTTGGTGGAGCAAGAGATCAGAGGGCCCAAGGCATGGGGACAAACAAGGGAGGACACCTTGACCCTGGTATGGCTCCCCTTTATTACATACACAAGGCACCAAGAAAACTATTTTATGTACAGCAAAGCAAATCTATTTAGGTTGCAGTGGTGTCTAAACTTTTTTCAAAGAGGGCCAGATTTGATGAAGTGAAGGGCCGTGAGGGCCGACCAAAGGGCTGACCAAAGTTGTTGAGCTTTTTTCAGGGTTGTGGTTGTTGAGGTTTTCTTAGGATTTTACCCCAGGAAATAAATTGCCATAGGGGTTGGATTAAACTGACCAGTGGACCAGATTAGGCCCCCGAAATGGACTATGGACAATCCTAACCACATTTAACTCAGTATGACTTACTTCTGAGTAGACATGGTTAGGATTGTGGTGTTAGTGCAACACTATGTTCTCTGCTTCCCTGAAAGCAAAATACTCTTAGTAATTCATCCATGATGGAAAAGTCAAACACACAAAAAAGCTCCCCTTTATTACGGTAACTGATCTAATGACTCTCTCTCTCTCTCTCTCTCTCTCTCTCTCTCTCTCTGTGTGTGTGTGTGTGCGCGCAAATGTCCCTTACAGTGGAGGACAAGGGGAATGTATGTGTCACACTTTTCTAGATCTTGGTATATTATGATATTCTGCTTTTATCCAGGAACCGTCCTGCAAGGTATGCCTCTTAATGATACAGGTACAGAAGAGAAGGTTTTTAGAAGGACAGGTAAAAACCTCATTTACATGGCATTAGGAAACCAAGAACAGCAAAGCCAAACAGAGTTAGTAACATGGTGGTAATCTGCAATGTCATTAGGAACAATTGCACTACTACTCAATGAGTCGCTCCAGGGCTGTGCTATAATTTTCCCCCACCACCAACAATTTATTCTAATTCAAAAACTGGGAGACATAATTAAAATATGACTAGCAGCAGTTTAAAACCTTGGGAGAGAAGTACATCATGATGGATTTATACCAGTTAGGCCTTTACTGGGAATTGGATGCCTTTCGGCTATGGTGCAATTAAAAAGGAAAAATCTTGAGTTGTGGTTTCTTTATCCATTAATCTTCCCAGGGCCTTTTTCATGGTAGGACTATGAACCAAAGAATTTCAGGACCATTTATCATGGCAAAATGATTTTTGAATAAAACTGCAAAAGGCTAATGAATTTGCAATTAGGTTTAATGATGGGCTGTCCAAAGCCATTTCTTAAACTAGCCTGGTTTTTGCAGTGAAAATACAGTGACATTGTTTTTCCAGAATACTATATGAATAAAGATGTAAATTAAAATACATACCTGTTTTCTTACTCTAAGCTCTTTTGCCACGGAATAAGAATCCCTTGTTTAGATAGTTGCTTTAGTAGATAAACAGTGACACCTAAGTATTTTTTCCTCTGTGTCTCTCTCACACACAAACAATGAATACAGGTTTTAGTTTTGGGAATTCAGAATTCTGTTCTGGAAATTCTTGTGTCTGCCCTGTGGTCAATTATGTTTTCAACAGATGTGCCTATGTTGATATAGGATCAGGAAACATTGGGAATTTCATGGAAATGGATATAGGCCCCCTGGAATAGTGAGAAAGATGGCAAAGTAATTGCTGATGAAGAGGTAAATAGTGGAAATTGCCTGCTTCCTTCTGCCCACAAGAGCTACCGCTGGATTTCAGGTATTTTCATTTTCAGAAGGGCAATTCATGATATTTGCATTGTACTATTTTAAGCTTTCACAACAAGCCATCTTCTGAAATCTTAGCAAAACCCATAGCTGGTGGGAATGAAATAGGTATACGTCAAACAGATTTTGGTGTGTACTCTGCCTTCAGTCTACAAAACACAACACAGTGCAATTATGAGCAAAAATATTTACCCTCAAGGAAGTCAGGCACCCCAAGCCAGCAGGGATGATGTGCATACATACAAGTGATGCTGATGTACATGCTGACACTAATGCACATTGCTTTGCTTCCAGTCTTCCATGAACTTGAGGCAGGTGTAGATTGATGGATGGCAAAACACAGCCCCATAAGGGGCCCAGGAGCGGCTCGCCCTGTGGGATAAAGCCATAGCAGTAGCCTCCTGGCAAGGGAGACATTGCTGTTTAGTGGGAAGGATGAGGTCTGGGTTGTAGCTGTGCATCAGTAGATTGATCAGTAGATAGATCTAGGGCACTAGATTGGCTTTATGGCACCTACACAGCCTTGATGTCTCCACTGCCTCCCTGGTAAGTGGCAACAGAGCTGCTACTGCGAGGATATTGTCATAGCTCTGCTGCTGCTGGGACCATTAGTAGCAGTTATCAACACATGACTAGAATGGAGCTAGGTAAGCTGTTTTCATGTGCATTCACAGGATTTTTTTTGCGGGGGGAGGAAGAGTAAAACTTTGAAAAGGAGCAGGTTGATTTCTTACAAAAAGATTGAGAAAAATAGTGCCTATACATTTTGTCTTGTATCTCAGGTTCTACAAACTCTCGACATCTTTTAATAAAATGAAATCGAGAGGTTATGGTTCATCTGTAGGGCAGCTGTCCACCCATGCCTAAATGATTATACAGTTTTGAGACTACAAGGTTCATGCCTCATTGCACACTAAAGGTACAATGAACAAGCTACATACAGTATATGGAATCATATCTAGGGGCACAAATTAGAGTGAACAACAGATCATGTACAGTGGTACCTCAGGTTAAGTACTTAATTTGTTCCAGAGGTCCGTTCTTAACCTGAAACTGTTTTTAACCTAAAGCACCACTTTAGCTAATGGGGCCTCCTGCTGCCGCTGTGCTGCAGGAGCACGATTTCTGTTCTCATCCTGAAGCAAAGTTCTTAACCTGAAGCACTATTTCTGGGTTAGCAGAGTCTGTAACCTGAAGCGTATGTAACCCGAGGTACCACTGTACTGAGCGGAGGAAGTACAGCAAATAGTTGCCCAATGTTTTAATCAGCTTACAGATTTTTAAAAATAAAAGTCTCTGTGCTTGAAGCTAGGGAAACTGAATTCCTGCCGCATGTTTCAAGGTTTTGTACTGCTCTTTAATTGCTTAAAGCAGGATATTACGTCAGTGATACAAATATATAATATGGCATCACACATTCGCACTGATGAGGGGGGAAGATGAAACACTGCCTAGCAACTTGATGTGGTGTCTGCCTTTTCTGCTCCAAGTGCAGCAAACAATAATTAAGGGTGCAGTCTGCTTTAAATGTGAAATATAGGGTTTGAAATGCTGTGAACTAGAGAACTTCTTTCAAATGTAAAATTAATGAAATTTTGTCCTCCTTCCCCCTTGATTTAGCTTCATTTGTTAAAGTAAGATAGATGCTGCTACTTAGTCTCATTCATTTCTGCCACAATAGCATTAAACAGGAAATGAGTAATTAATGGAGTTTTCTACCACCACAGTGAAACAGAGAACGTATCCATATACCCTTATTAATAATATGAGGTAAGAGAGGTAAGGAAACTTTCTCAAGGTGATATTGGTAGCCTGCAGCACAACTCAAATTATTATCCAGGGTTTGGTGTCTTTTGACCTATCAGTTTTGCCATAATATATTTTCCTTCTTCCTCCCTCCCTCCCTCTCTCCCTCTCTCTCTTTCATATTACCATTACATTGTTTCAGAAGGTGTTTTCTCATAGCATGTTTTTTCTCTTTGTCTGTGCCCTTCAGGGTATTATTTGTGCACAAAATTAAGTATCCAGAAACTGACCTCCAGATATCACCAGAAAACAAAGGGAAGATAAATATCAATCACTGTGACTCCTCTTTCGAAATGAATGCTAGCCACAGTGAAATACATTATCTACCTTCAATTTTCTTTTAACGTTTTCTCATACTGATAATGAGAATTCCAGTTAATTCCACCACAGAGTTTGAAAAGGGGAGAGAACTGTTGTTAAAAAAAATGCTTGATTTGTATTGTGACCTTTTTTCTCATTTCTAAGAGGCTAACTAATTGCAGATGACTGAAGAAAACATCCTATCCCTTTTGGGGGTAGCAGCTTAAATTAGAAACATTGATTCTCAGCTTATTACATCACAATTGCAACTTTCTCAACACGGGGGCTTTCTTGACTACTAATCACAGATTTCCAAGATCTGAAACTTAAGTAAACAGAAATGATTTCTCTTGCTTGCTCAGAGCAGGTCAGCAGAACATATAGCCTACCAGTAATGTGTTGTAGTTTTTGGAGACTTGATAGACCAACTGCATGTGCTGTCTTTGCTTGGGATTGCAAAAGGAATAAATAAATAAATTCACTTTGTCAGATCTCAGGTTGTGCAGTCCGGCTTTAGAGTGAACAATCATGTGATTTCCCTATACAATTGATTCTGTTGTAGTGAAGCAGTCATTTCTGATTTGTTTTTAAAGAAAGATAGATAACCCATAAAATATGTCTGAATAAGATTATTTGAAATAATCAAATATGGTCAATCCTGGAAAGATAAAATACAATGGTTGGATCACAATTTTAAAATGGAGTGCAGTAGTACCTCGGTTTAAGAACAGTCCTGTTTACGAACAATTCGGTTTACAAACTCTGCAAAACCGGAAGTAGTGTTCCGGTTAGTGAACTTTACCTTGGTCTATGAATGGAAGCCGAACAGTGGAAGGGCACTGGCGGCGGGAGGCCTCATTAAAGAAAGTGCACCTCGGTTTAAGAACGGCTTTGGTTTACGAACGGACTTCCAGAACGGATTAAATTCATAAACCAAGGTACCACTGTACTGAAATCCCCCCTCAAAAAAGCACAAGGAGGCTACATCTTCAACTGGATGTCCTTTAATAATCTTTCAGATAGCTAAGCCACAATCAGACACATGCTGGCCATGCGAGAAGACCATTTGCAGCTCTGTGTGGCCACCTTTGGAAGTTCACTGCTGAAACTTAAGTTTACACATATGCCTGCCAAGGGCACTTCCAGTCTGTCACTATTTTCAAGTGGGTCACAAACTTGCACGTTCAGAAGCTGCACAAATATACAATCGTACCTTGGAAGTCGAATGGAATCTGTTCTGGAAATCCCTTCAACTTCCAAAACAATTGAAAACCAAAGCGCAGCTTCTGATTGGCAGCAGGAAGCTCCTGCAGTCAATCAGAAGCCACGGAAGCCCCATTGGATGTTTGGCTTCGAAAAATCATTCGAAAACTCACTTCTGGGTTTTGATCGTTCGGGAGCCGATTCATTCGGAAGCCAAGGCATTCGAGATCCAAGGTATGACTGTAGTTGATTGGCAGTCCTTGCACAACAACCCCCCCCCCCCAAATGGGCCTCCCTACTAACAAAGAGTGAATGTTCATCATATCCCTGTAAGCAAATCAGGAGGAATACTAAGTAAAGAAGTCATCTGGAACCACCCCTAAGTTAAAGCACACCTTAGGAAGTCAATATTAATTTTCTAGCAGACTTGTTCTAATATTCCACTCCAATATTGAACCCTAATAAAACTACCCTTATGGTTTAAGATGTATTCTTTGTCTTTGAGCTCCAATAACTTTTAAACTCATAATGTTAACCTGTTTCAGGGCCCGCTGTCAATTTTAAGGGCTGGTGAGAAGCACAATAAAGGACCCACAGCTATAGTCACAGAACATTGATACTTAGCACTGGTATATACAGCTCAGTTTATCATCTCTTTCTGAGATACATAATCAAACAAAGGATGGTGTCAGCAGGAGTTCAGGTTATCTTGATATGGCATGGGATAGAAAGTCGAGGAAAGCCTTTCTTAGCCATCCACCGTCATGTTACAGTAACTATCCAAATTCTGAAAATAGAGATCTCAATAGTGAGGAATGGGGGGGGGACCTTAAATATAGATTTTTTCTTAGGATGGGGCTGGGAATGTTTTCATTCCTTTCAGACCTTACAGATGGGGGAAAGTGAAGACAGTAGAGTAACATCTGTTTAGAGACAGAAGTCCCCCATGTTTTTTTTTTAATTAAAAAACCTCTGTATGGGATGAAGAAAACCTTGATGAACAAACATTTGGCAAATTTTTAGACATAGCCAGTTTATCTATATACCATATTTTTAAAAAATACATCTGTGTTGAAAGCAGTTGACATAAACAGTCTAAAAACAGGAGTAATTATAGATAATAACAAGTATAACATCACCACAACTTATCACTAAAAATAACTAACAACTAACTTAATTTAGGGACGCAGGTGGCGCTGTGGTGTAAACCACTGAGCCTTGGGCTTGCCAATTGGAAGGTCGGTTGTTTGAATCCCTGCAACGGGGTGAGCTCCCGTTGCTCTGTCCCAGCTCCTGCCAACCTAGCAGTTCAAAAGCATGCTAGTGCAAGTAGATAAATAGGTACCACTCTGGTGGAAATGTAAACGGCATTTCTGTGTGCAGCTCTTGTTTCACCAGAAGCGGCTTTGTCATGTTGGCCACATGACCCAGAAAAACTGTCTGTAGACGAACACTGGCTCCCTTGGCCAGTAAAGCGAGAAGAAGGCTGCAACCCCAGAGTCGTTCATGACTGGACTTAACTTTCAGGGGTCCTTTACGTTTACCTTTTTTTAAAGTTCTTTTAGTATGCAACAATGCATCAAAATTTAAGTGAGCATAAAGCTAACAAGTGGAAAAACCCAATATCCTCCTATTCCAAAAGTAATCCCAGAGCTGATAACCTTATTATCTAGAAACTACTCCCCACCTTATCCCTCAACCCAAAAGTCCCCTCAGAGTTCTTGTGGAATCAGCTCCCTTATTAAGGCTCCTGGGACTGGCAGGTAGGCTAAGGCTGGTAGACATTGCCATTCTCCCAGGGCCAGCCCTATGATGTGGCAGAGTGAGACAGCTGCCTCAAGCAGCAGCTGTTGAGGTGCAGGGAGTAGCCAGAGCTATGAGTGCCATGGGGTCTGCATACCCGCCAACATTTCTCCGATGAAAATAAGGTAAAGGTAAAGGGAAAATAAGGTAAAGGTAAAGGGACACCAGACCATTAGGTCCAGTTGTGGACGACTCTGGGGTTGCGGCGCTCATCTCGCTCTATAGGCTGAGGGAGCTGGCATATAGCTTCTGGGTCATGTGGCCAGCATGACTAAGCCACTTGTGGTGAAGCCAGAGCAGCGCACGGAAACGCCGTTTACCTTCCTGCCGGAGTGGTACCTATTTATCTACTTGCACTTTGATGTGCTTTCAGACTGCTAGGTTGGCAGGAGCTGGGACTGAACAACGAGAGCTCATCCCATCGTGGGGATTTGAACTGCCAACCTTCTGATCAGCAAGTCCTAGGCTCTGTGGTTTAGACCACAGTGCCACCTGAATCCCAACTTTACCCACTTCTGATGAAAATAGAGATGTCCTATTCCATAATAAATTTACTATTTATACACCACCCATCTGACTGGGTTGCCCCAGCCACTCTGGGCGGGTTCCAACATATATTAAAAAAATAAAAGAAACTTCCCTATACAGGGCTGCCTTCAGATGACTTGGGAGTCACATAGCTCTATATCCTGCAACATTTCTCTGATGAAAATAGGGATGTCCTAAGAAAAAGTGGGACATTCTGGGATCAAATCAGAAACTGGTATGGCTTCTGTAAATCTGGGGCTGTCCCTGGAAAATAGGAACAGTTGTAGGGTTTGGGCCTGCCCTATGTCCCCTACTCTAGTCTACCGCCCTCAAACACAGTGAAAGGCACTGTCTTTTCACTAGTACTGGAGTAAGATTCAACTACTAGTACGATTGGCTTCTGTATGCATCATGTTGTCCTTTGCCACAGGAAGAAAAATGTCTTGAGCTGGTCTTGCATTTTTCTGGTAGCAAACACATAATCTCTCTCTCTCCCCCACCCCCCTCACTTCCTAGGTTCCTGTTACAGAACTCTGGCATTTGTTCTGTAGTTTTCAATGCCATTCAAGCATTCTTAATGTGGGGAATTTTTTATGATATCCTTTCGGATGAGTAAACTGCAGGATAAATGGCAGCTGTTTAGAATATGCAGCACATGAATCCTTAAAATCAGAGACCTGGTAATACTAGGAAAAAGCATTAGAGATTAGAGACATGACACATTATCATGCCCATTTATTGCATAGTGATTTGTTTTTAATTTTTTATTTGTATATATTTTCTTCCATTTATATCCTGTTCTTTTTTTCCATTGCAGAATTCAAGGTCACATATGTATGGCTGGCAAAGTCTCCCATCCAGACACTGACTAGGCAGTTGCCTGCTTCTCTTCGACAAAGTGGTGGTCTCACGTGCCCCTAGGCATGGGCACTCCCTTCTGTTTATATTTTATTAATGTATTTTTAGTATGCCTTTCAGAGCACAGCATGGCAAATAAATTTGGCAAGGCAGTTAAATTGATAGAAAATAATTATATACATTATAGCAATTCTACCCCCAGTTTAAAAACATTGAAGTTTGGTAAGTATCATTTGTCTCATACATTTAAATGTAACAAAATTGCTCCCATAACTGTAGCCTTCGGAGCATATTTTTCAACAGCAGGAATGATCATGAGAAGGGAAGGAAACCATGGATACCCAATATGTTGGGTTCCACCCAGTGCAAATTTAGCTTCCCAGGTAACCAGATGTTTGGTTTTCTTTGGTGGGTCGGGGGGGGGGAGGAGGAAGTTAAAAGAGAAACCTTCCACTACGCTGCTACAGCATTTTCATGACTAACAGGTGTGCTTAAAGCAATCTCTCTTTTAAATCAGCTTTAATGTTAATTTCTAATTGCAAAGGTCTGCAGCAAATAATAAATTCATCTGGCATATATATTTTAAAACTGGTATTAAGAATAGTTGATTACCCCACAGATATTAATCCCTCATTTCTGCGACTCACTCGCATTTCATCTTGTCTTGCTAATAAATGTAGTGGCATTTATGTTTAAGTCAGCCAGCTACAGGATATGTGGCATTACGTATTTTATTCATTAAAGGATATTAGCAAAGGTGGTTAGGAAACGCATCTTCATCCTTCACATATTTTTAATATTTTCTCTAATTGAATAATGAGATGGATCTCTTTAAAATTCCTTATCTTAAGCCACATTTGCCACCATCAGTGCTATGCAGCCTGTGGAGAAATAACCTTTTAAAGTGTATTGGAATACAGTGTATACACAGTGTGCTATGTACATGGGAATGTTTGAAGGGTTAAATTTAAAATACTAAGGGTGATCTTCACCTAACCAGAACCAATGAAGCCTTGTTCATTGTTTTCTCTGTGTGTCCCCCATGCCACAGAAATTGACTCAGGAAAACCCCCAGAACAGTGCATGGGGGAGATGGGGGGACATTTTCTCTGGCAAACTGGAATGTTTGTGTAGGCAGAAGAACTGGAAGAATTTGATTTTGAATTCCACCCAAAGTATGGGGAAAATTCTGGGGAATGCTGGGCTGTTTTCCTACTGAGTTAGAGAATTGTAACATTTCACTTCTGATTGTTTCATGGATACAAAATTTTGGTCACTTATCAGATGGGGAAAGTGATCTGATGAGGAGGGTAGAATAAATGGGGCAGCTGATGTTTTGAATATTATTTTGTTTTATTTTCAATGGTTTTTTTAATCACTGACGTGTTTGCCACCCTGAGCTCCTTTGGGATGAAGGGTAGGATAATCATAATAATAATATATCAATACACATTAAGTTCTGAACCCAACCCACTTTTCCAGTACCCTGAATTCCTTATCACTACTGTTTTTGTGGTCACGTGGAAACCTGTCAGTTTCATGCCATTGTGAAGAGGTGGGAAAAGGCAGGAAGATGCTCAAAACAGTCTTAAAATTGTCATACACACTGATCAGATCAACATTCCGCTTGTGGGGAATCTGTTCATCTCTGATTCTTGTGGCCTTCTCCAAAGTATCTGATAATGGCCACTGTCAAAAAGAGACATACAGCGCAATTCTGGGCAACATGCTGTTGTGCTCAGGGCTTCCCTTCCCATCTGGTTGGCTGTGAAAACAGGTTACTGGACAATAATTAGTTCACTGCAGAATTAATATTCTTTATGTCAGTAATTGTGCTCAAATGTAACGGACAACTAGTAATTTCCCAACAATAATTATTTCAGTTCTTTCACATCAATAATATTGCTCAAATGGAATAGAAAACACTGGTAATTTCCAGTCAAGAATTCTATAATTAAACACATTTTTTTTTCAGTAGGCACAACTTAGTCGCTTTGATTAATTTGGTGATCATGGAGTTTTCTTTCACAGAAACGAATGTGCTTTGGATTCCAGATCAGAAAGAATGGGATGGTCCAAAGAAAGATAAGGAAGCTCATTAAGCTCTTGAACTGTACTCTGAAAACCCTTTAATCTCAGTGAGACACCAGGTTGCTTTATTTTCTGCAGGTAATGTAACTGTACAAGAAAGCTTCTTAATTCCTTTGTGCCACTTCTATGGATGTGAAATATATTTAAATGCTATTAGATCATTAGAATAAGAGGTAGGGTCTAAGGAGATCCAGATTGTTGTTTGTAGGCCTCTAGGGATTGTGCATTCTGTGGGAGAGTGACTGGCAAAACTTCCTACCTCCAGTAAAAAGTCTGGAGAAGGTACTGTGCATAGACGTACGTTTGTGTGACCCAAACACTTAAAAATTAAATTAAGAATATGCATCTGTTATGGTTGACACAGTTCTACAACTTATGGAACATACTCTGACAGTCAGAGATTGAGGAAAATGCTGTGGGAAATTGAAAATAAAAATCAGAAGCAAAACTATAAATTGCTGATTATTCTGTTTTTAGGTAACATGGTGATATCCCATAACAGCTGCTCCAGGAAGATCTTGCACTGTTAACCATGGCTCAGCCTCCATGAATACAGTACTATACAGTCGATTCATGAATCAATTTTCAGAGATAATTCTTTCCTGCATTTTCCAGAGTATTTTTTTTCAATCTTTACCCCACCCCCACCCCCACATCCTGAGTGGTTCAAAATGTTCCCTTGCCAAAACAACAACAATACTTAAAAAAAAAAAATGATGTTCATAGTTTTCTTTTCTCTATCTCTCGCTGTCCCAAGGCTTGCTTCTTCTCCAAGTGATTCCGGCCAATCAGGAATCATGTTGTATCCACAATAAAGTCACAGCACTACAAAGCTAAACATATTAGGCTTTACTGGGGTCACATTTACTAGACACATTTTGAATTTTGAGAGAGTGCTGGGGGCTCCACTCACAAAATAGTTGCTGTGAAGGTGCAATAATGCAAAATTAAAGAGACAGCCATTCCTGACAACCTTATGCTTACCACAGAAGGCCAAAATGTACAAGCTGTTCTCACCATGTTCCCTTTCATTTCAGCTGCCCATGAGTACTGTGTTGGTAACCATTGTGGTATACAATAATATCCCCTAGAATAAATGATGCCAATTATTGCCTTTACTCTAAATTGGTGGGTTTTTTGGGGGTGGGTTGGAAAAAGAAATGGAAGGCATTCCAGTTGTTGAGGCAGTAAGGGATATCTGTCATGAATATGGTTTGCCCGCTTTCGGGAACATCAACAAATTGCCCAAAGAGGAGACAATTTTTGTAATGACTGAAGATGTTCACAAAACACCCTCCTGAATACTTAGCCCTACTTTTCATTCAGCTTCTCTTATTTATAGTGTTCCGTAACCTATCACTAGATCCTTCACATATGCAATTCACAAAGATGTATAGCCCTCAAAGCAGACACTGAGGTTGATGTGTTTTGTTTTCCTTATGGCAGTAGAACCAAGATTGATGGAAATGGGTCAAATGAATTCATTGTTAAAACTCACGAAAAACCATCAAACTTTTACAAGGGTAACTGCATCTGCTAATGAGATCAGATGTTGCATAGCAGTAAATCAAGACTAGTAAGATTGGAATTTGCTATCAGTAGCAATGCTGCTTCAAAATACTAAAACCAGCACAATTTAATGTTTTCCTCGCACATCCTTCTATTGCAGAGAACATTTTTAAGGAGCAATCAGAATATTTAGGCTAATCTTTGCAGTGACAATACCAAATCTCAAAAGGCTTTTGGGGGGGGGGGTTAACACTTTGTCACACTGTTGTTTTTCATACTATTGACCATAGTTGGTACAAGTGAATGAAAAATATGGTGCTAGTTGAGGGCTTTTCCATTATAAAGCCAGCAATTTTAAGATTTGTATTCCGTGTTTTTCTTATGACTAGACACAGACTCGGCAAGCAAAATCTATTTCATTTAGATTGCACTTTCAAGTCATTCTGGAGTAGGAACATTGTGGCTTTTAGCCATAATACGTCTTCTGAAACTGTTTTGTAGCATTTATCTCTATGATAGGTATGTGCTACTGTTAAAGAAAGAAGAAAGAAAGAAAGAAAGAAAGAAAGAAAGAAAGAAAGAAAGAAAGAAAAGTGTGGGGCATTTTCTTTTTTCTTTTATTTGAGATGCTATGAATGAAATGCTACTTTATTTGCATAGAGATTATTTTTATGTACTTTTAAAGTAAAGGTAATGGGACCCCTGACCATTAGGTCCAGTCGTGCCCGACTCTGGGGTTGTGGCGCTCATCTCGCTTTATTGGCCGAGGGAGCCGGCGTACAGTTTCCAGGTCATGTGGCCAGCATGACTAAGCTGCTTCTGGCGAACCAGAGCAGCACACGGAAACACCATTTGCCTTCCTGCCAGAGCCGTACCTATTTATTTATCTACTTGCACTTGGACATGCTTTCGAACTGCTAGGTTGGCAGGAGCAGGGACCGAGCAATGGGAGCTCACCCCATCGCGGGGATTCGAACCGCCGACCTTCTGATCACCAAGCCCTAGGCTCTGTGGTTTAACCCACAGCGCCACCCGCGTCCCTTTTAGAAGTGGTTTAAATCTGGACAATTGTGCATTTACCGGGTTGACCCTATTGGAGGCTTGGATCACAAAATATAGTTTTGTGTTGGTGACAGCAAAGTACACAAAGAAGAGCACAGGTGGTGCAGCAATCTGGCCTAAATCAGGCCCCATGCTGTCACATGACAAGAACAGGGCTGGCTGAAGATCCAATGGATCTCAGGCTGGGTCAGCCCCTTCCTGACCTCAAAAGACTCCACTTTTTAGCTGGCTGTCACCAACAGTGGCACATTTGCCTTCCTGCATGTCCAGCAGGTAGAAGGGGGAAGTCTGCACTGCTGGAGTGAGACTGGAGGGCACCAAAGGCTGGCAGGTCTGAGTGGAGTGGCACTTCCTTTCATTCCCTCTGGATTCATTAGCCCTCTGGATGAAAATAGCAATTTTGCTAACCCAAAGTTGCATAACATTACATTTGTCCTGCTAGCATTCCAAACGTTAACAGCTTACGTCACCAGGAGCAAAGTCTCTGAAAGACTGCAATCATTCAAAGTCTTTCAGCTTCACTTACATCCTCTAGTTTGCCAGGTAAAGAAAAGTCTGTAAAAAAGATATACAGAAGCCTGTAAAAGATGTTAATTTACAGTGCAAGCCTAACTATATCTACTCAGAAAGAAGTCCTGTTGAACGCAATGAAGCTGACTCCCTGGAAAGTGGGGTTAGGGTTGCAGTGTTAACATAACTTATTTTTCTTCATTAGGGTCTTAGGGCAGGAAAAAGAAGAATTCTGCACCTCTAATATATGTGAAATGTTAACGCATTGCACAGCACGTGGAGGAACCCTGAGCTGACATTACATAATCAGTACCCAGTGGGCTACTTACAGTCATGCGCCAGAGCATTTCATTATCCATCATTGTGTTGGTTTCAGCAAATATTCACAGCAAAGATGATTGAATTTAAAAGAATTCATTGAATTCACAATGTGCAAATTTAGACACAAAACCTCTCTCCTTATATTTTCAGCCATTGCTTTCCAATGCACTGGGAAGCGGTATTTCACATCATCACTGTGTGACATTAAAATTAGATAATCAGGAATGTGGAGTTGCTTAATTTGGGATTGGCTGTGTGTTAGATTTAGCACAGCAGCAAAGGCAAATGTCCTCAGTGCAGGGGAACTCACGCAGTCCTTGCCTGCCCCAAAGTGAAATGTGTCTCTCTTTGGGCACATTTGCCTCTGGTACCACTGGCATGGGACGCGGGTGGCGCGGTGGTCTAAACCACTGAGTCTCTCGGGCTTGCCGATCAGGAGGTTGGTGGTTCGAATCCCCGTGACAGGGTGAGCTCCTGTTGCTGAGTCCCAGCTCTTGTCAACCTAGCAGTTTGAAAGAATGCCACAAAGTGCAAGTAGATAAATAGGTATCGCTCTGGTGTTTTTGTGTGCTGCCCTGGTTTCAGTGTTCTGTTGCTCCAGAAGCAGCTTAGTCATGCTGGCCACATGACCCGGAAAAACTGTCTGTGGGCAAACGCCGGCTCCCTTGGCCTATAGAGCGAGATGAGCGCCGCAACCCCAGAGTTGTCTGCGACTGGACTTAACTGTCACGGGTCCTTTACCTTTTTACCAGTGGCATGTGGCCCTTGGAAGTTTTCCCAAAAACAAATGTGGCCCTCACACTAAAATGGCTCCCCATCTTAGCAAGGGAGGTTCCTTTTTTTAAAAAAAAAATGTTTATTAAGGTTTTACAAAATCATAAATACCAAAAATACATAATAAAACAAAAAAGGATAAAAGGAAAGAATACAGAGTACAAAAAACGACACGAAAGAATAAACAAAAAAAAGAAGTTAAAACAGATCCATTTTTTTTAACTTTAAACTCATAAACTTGTTTCTTTGACCTCCTCACACCTCCCGTTTTTGTATTCCCATTAATATAATCAAATCAGCAAATCCTTACCCTCTTTCGTTTATCTTAACTCTATACTCTATATCTTAACATATTAATTCTATGTTTTCACCCATTATCAGTTCACTTTTGCATACTCTTTTTAACCTTGTTGCTAATACCACTTATTTCCAATCCAACATCATTTTAACATTTATTAATTTTACAATGTTTCTGCAGGTAGTCTTTAAATTTCTTCCAATCCTCCTCCACCAACTCCTCTCCCAGGTCTCGGATTCTGCCAGTCATTTCCGCCAATTCCATATAGTCCATCACCTTCATCTGCCACTCTTCCAGGGTGGGTAGATCTTGTGTCTTCCAATACTTTGCAATAAGTATTCTTGCTGCCGTTGTTGCATACATAAAGAAAGTTCTATCCTTCTTTGGCACCAATTGGCTGACCATGCCCAGGAGAAAGGCCTCTGGTTTCTTCAGGAAGGTATATTTAAATACCTTTTTCATTTCATTATAGATCATCTCCCAGAAAGCCTTAATCTTTGGACACGTCCACCAAAGGTGAAAGAATGTACCTTCATGTTCTTTACATTTCCAACATTTATTATCGGGCAAATGATAGATTTTTGCAAGCTTGACTGGTGTCATGTACCACCTATATATCATTTTCATAATATTCTCTCTCAAGGCATTGCATGCCGTGAATTTCATACCGGTGGTCCACAACTGTTCCCAGTCAGCAAACATAATATTATGACCAATAGACTTTAAAGACACCTGCAGATGGGGAAAAGCCAGTTGACTGAGGGAAACTATCTGTCTACAGGTGCCATTTGAATCCCAACCACACCTACAAATGGTTAAAGCAGGATTCTCAGTCAGTGCTACAGGAAGCTCCTTTGAAGCTATCACCTGGAAGCATAATGATATCAGGTGATTGCCAGGTGGGCAGCCCTACCCATCTGTCAAAGTGGCATACCAGGTAGGTGGGGTCAGATTGTAGCACAGGTCCCTAGCCCTGCACTAAGCATTTCTGCACTAAATTTTTCAACTTGTGGACAAATTTGTCACAAGTGATGCTTATATTACTTCCATTTTCATAACAGTTCTTTTCACCTAGCTATTTTTGAAACCCAGGATGGTTTAACAACTGCCTGAAAGCCTGTGACACATCCTTTTGTTTTCATAGATTCTTCCTTCTAACTTGTTTTACTGCACATTAACAGAACTGTTAAACTTCCTCTCACTCTCACAGATGCAGGCAGCACAGATCCCATTGTATATCTTTGTGTTTTGAAAAAGAGGATTTTTTTTTTAAAAAAGAAAACAGAGTAGGCAGAGGCATTGCAAGAAAATAAATGTTAAAATATTAACATCATCTGAGGGTCAAAAAATAGAAATGAGACACAATGAGTCATTAGATAAACCACAGCAGTTTTTTAATCTATATACAGTGATACCTTAGGTTACAGACACTTCAGGTTACAGACACTTCAGGTTACAGACTCCGCTAACCCAGAAATAGTACCTTGGGTTAAGAACTTTGCTTCAGGATGAGAACAGAAATCGTGCTCCAGAGGCGGGGTGGCAGCGGGAGGCCCCATTAGCTAAAGTGGTACCTCAGATTAAGAACAGTTTCAGGTTAAGAACGGACCTCCTGAACAAATTAAGTTCTTAACCCGAGGTACCACTGTAATAGCAGGCATGGGGGGGGGGGACTTTCATGAAGACCCTGGAGATGACAAAAGAGATTTAACCTGCAGAAAAAGAAAAAAGAGCCGGTCTCATGCAGTTGGTTAAAATGAAAGATTAGTTGATTTGGGCAGCAGTTTGCAAACAATGTTGTTACGCTGCAGGTCACTATCTCTGTAGGTTTCCCTGAAATCATTTTGCATCCACTTACTCAATTAAGTCTTGTTTTACTGGAGAGAACAGATGGAAGGTTTTCTGAGCCCTAACTGCAGATGCCAGGGATCCAACTCGAGACCTTCTGCATGCAAACATGTGCTGCAACTCTGAGAAGAAGCCTGTCTTGGAAGGAATAGCCTGGCGGTCACACTGAATACCTGGCATTGTGGTGATATAGTTGGGACTAACACAGCTGAAACCTGGCGTGGAAGGAGGCTTCTACTGATGGCCTGAGGATGGGAGGGATTCCAATACTAGTCTGTAGGTGGAGGCCAACTGGACCTTCAGTTGTTTTTACTGCCGTTTTGTCATGTTGAACTTTGTTTGGTTATTTGTGACTATTAGAAATAATGCTTGAAACACAAAACCGATCTGGAGATGATTTTTCTTCTTTGGCAATCACCCATAGCCGAGTAAGATTGTCTTCCCTAAACATGGTTTTAACAGCGAGTCCATAAGTGACTGTGGAGGCCAATTCTGGATCCTCACGTCCTTCCACAGTGGGGACATTGGTTTCCAGGTGGGAGTTGATCACGGTGTGGATTTGCCAAGCATGCCTTCCTCTTAGCACGTTTCTCCCTTGCATCCTGAGTTTGAGCGTCTTCAAAGCCCGTGACACCTTTGGTAAAGGCTGTTCTCCAATTGGAGCACTCTCAGGCAAGTGTTTCCCAATTGTTGGTGTTTATACTACATTTTTTTAGACTTGCCTTGAGACAGTCTTTAAACCTCTTTTGTTGACCACCAGCATTACGCTTTTCATTTTTAAGTTTGAACACATTATTGGGTGATTGGGTGAGAAATTTGATTCAATTTGCATTTAAAGGCAGACTTACCACATTCACTCTTCTGAAACAAAGTGCAAAGTGGAACCTTGGAAATTAACACTTCTCCAAGTTTTAGGTGCAGTTCTCTAATGAATGTTTGCAACAATGCATGCATTAGGAAAAAGTGGGCATAAAAGGGTATTCATAGAATTGTAGAGCTGGAGGATCATCTAGTCTGCTCACCTGCAAATCAGGAATATTTCGTGAAAACAACATACAAAAATGCATTATATTAGGGAAAGTTGCTTGCCAACATGCATCTAAGAGTCAAAACTGCATACAAACATATGCTTATTGGAATAGATTTGCACTCATTTTTTTAATGAGGATTTTTCCTTTAAATCACAAATCATGGCAGAAAAGTGAAGAACTAAATCTAAGACCAGGGAAAAATGAGAAACTTGCAGAACAGAAATGGGCAAAGTTGTGCAACCATAGAAATTGGGGTAGGCGAAAGCAGCTCTCAATGCAGTTAAATGATAGTTAATATACATTGCATCAGAATAATGCTCCTTTATCTTCTCTCAGAATACAACAAAGTATGGAGAAATGTAAAACTGCTTCCTCTCATTTTCTATCAGCATGGCTATATTTTGTTGAAAGATTGGTGTTCAAATGTGATCTGCATGAGCTCAGCTTCCTTGACTAGCGGCCAACAGAGCAGAGATTCAATTAAGAATCAGTCAATATGCCTGGTGCACTGAGGCACAACCACTTGTAGAGCAGTTCTAAGCAAACTAGCTTAGGTGTATTCTGTTGCATTTTTAAAACCCCAAAGTAGTAAAGCTAACTTTATTTCAGAATTATTAACTAACAGCAACTAGAAGAAATATCATTTTAATCCATACTTTAGCCCTGTATGTTGTGTGTGTGTGTGTGTGTGTGTGTAAGAGGAGGGAGGGGAGAATGCATATATATATATATATATATATATATATATATATATATTTGTACCTTGGACATAATTTCAGAACATCAGATATTAAGAAGGTACGTTCTGAATACTTGTTTGTGGCCACAATTTCCTCAGCAATTGGCACAGAATGGGGCCTTAGGGAGAAGGGCAGGTAATAGGGGACTCTCCTGTGTGAGTGTCTGAGGGCCCTGCTCTTGCCGCTTTCCATCTACCTGGCCCAGAGCGGGGCCTGAAGCCTCACAGGGACTGCTGTGCTCTGCTGCCCAGGAGGACTCTCCTGTGAAGAAGACTTTCTTCGCCGCCTCTATTGCATCTGCAGAAAACAGCAGCAGGAGACTTTTTCAGGTGGTTCACAATTTAGCGGAACCACCTGCAACATCTGGGCCCAGTACGGGCCACATGATCTCCTGCAATGATTTTGCAAAGTTTTTTGCAGATAAAATCGCTCAGATTCGGGAAGAAGTAGACTCCACCGTGGGAGCAGGGCCAGGGCGGGAGAGTGCTACAGTCCTGTCTAGTCAAGTTGTGTCGGATCGATTCAAATCTGTTACCTCCGAGGATGTGGACAGGCTGCTTGGACGAGTGAAGCCAACCACCTGTCTCCTGGATTCTTGCCCATCCTGGCTTATAAAAGCTAGCCGGGAAGGACTGGGCAATGGGCTTCGTGGGGTGGTGAATGCTTCCCTCCATGAGGGAGCCTTCCCAGACCCACTGAAAGAGGCGGTTATTAAACCGCTTCTTAAAAAACCATCTTTAGATGTGGCCACGATGGCCAATTATCGCCCAGTCTCAAATCTTCCATTCTTGGGCAAGGTGATTGAGCGAGTGGTTGCTGAACAACTTCAGGTACACCTGGAAGAAGCAGACCATTTGAATCCCTTCCAATCGGGATTCAGGCCTCATCATGGGACTGAAACTGCCTTGGTCGCACTGGTTGATGATCTCCGGCGGGCTAGGGACAAAGGTGAGAGCTGTTTCCTAGTTCTGCTGGATCTCTCAGCGGCGTTTGATACCATTGACCATAACATCCCTCTGGACCGTCTTGAGGGGCTGGGAGCTGGGGGCACTGTCATACAGTGATTCCGCTCCTTCCTCCTGGGCAGTGTTCAGAAAATGGTGGGGGATGAGTGTTCAGACCCCTGGGCTCTCACTTGTGGGGTGCCTCAGGGTTCTGTCCTCTCCCCATGCTTTTCAACATTTACATGCAGCCACTGGGAGAGATCATCAGGAGGTTTGGGCTGGGTGTTCATCAGCATGCGGATGATACCCAGCTCTACCTCTCTTTTAAATCAGAACCAGTGAAGGCGGTGAAGGTCCTGTGTGAGTGTCTGGAGGCGGTTGGAGGATGGATGGCAGCTAACAGATTGAGGTTGAATCCTGACATGACAGAAGTACTGTTTTTGGGGGACAGGAGGCGGGCAGGTGTGGAGGATTCCCTGGTCCTGAATGGGGTAAATGTGCCCCTGAAGGACCAGGTGCGCAGCCTGCGAGTCATTTTGGACTCACAGCTGTCCATGGAGGCACAGGTCAAATCTGTATCCAGGGCAGCTGTTTACCAGCTCCATCTGGTACGTAGGCTGAGACCCTAGCTGCCTGCAGACTGTCTCGCCAGAGTGGTACATGCTCTGGTTATCTCCCACTTGGACTACTGCAATGTGCTCTATGTGGGGCTACCTTTGAAGGTGACCCGGAAACTACAACTAATCCAGAATGCAGCAGTTAGACTGGTGACTGGGAGCGGCCGCTGAGACCATATAACACCGGTCTTGAAAGACCTACATTGGCTCCCAGTATGTTTCCAAGCACAATTCAAAGTGTTGGTGCTGACCTTTAAAGCCCTAAACGGCCTCGGTCCAGTATATCTGAAGGAGCGTCTCCTCCCCCATCGTTCTGCCCGGACACTGAGGTCCAGCTCCGAGGGCCTTCTGGTGGTTCCCTCACTGCGAGAGGCCAAGTTACAGGGAACCAGGCAGAGGGCCTTCTCGGTAGTGGCACCCGCCCTGTGGAACGCCCTCCCATCAGATGTCAAAGTGATAAACATCTACCTGACATTCAGAAGACATCTGAAGGCAGCCCTGTTCAGGGAAGTTTTTAATATGTGACATTTTAGTGTATCTTTCATCTTTGTTGGAAGCCGCCCAGAGTGGCTGGGGAAACCCAGCCAGATGGGCGGGGTACAAATTATTATTATTATTATTATTATTATTATTATTATTATTATTATTATTATTATTTGCTATGATGATGATGATGATGATTTAACCATAAATATGATATGTACATGATAAAAATCATTGCTACCCTATATGTCTACACAAAAAGCAGACATGTTGGTCCAGAATAAGAAAATCCATATTACAGTGATAGCTTTTTTCAGATCTATCAATATTTCACAAAGTGGTGTGCAAGTTTTTGAGTTCCCCAGAACTCTTCATCAAGCTAGATGGTGTACAAAGGAGGGGAGAGAATAAAGGTTGGCTGGTGGTAAAGCCATGAGTCTGTTTTTTGTAAAAGTCTTAAGACCATACATTCTACATCTGTACAATTACTATAGAGTTATCTAGGTTATCTAAGCTAGTAGAAACAAACCTTATCTGCACTTGAATCTTTGTGTAGGAAATAACTACTAATCCAATGACTTTAACAAACTGGCTTTTGCATTAAATGTGTATAAGTCTCTTCAGTCTGGGATAGACTGTAAAAGCACAAATTAAACTGGAGCTAAAATACTTTGTCAGTTTAAAATTTTATTAATGCCTTAGCTTGCTTTCCAGTTACCCACTCTCTTTATGAAACCAAAGTATAATTATTAGAATAGAAGCTGAAATCTTGTTTTTTCCCTCCCTTTTAGAGATTTAACAAAGACTTGTCCTGTTTTTTAGTCACTTCCTTGATGAGAATATTGAGATCAGTGGGACTCTTAAAAGCATTTTATTGCTAGATAAATACCCCTTAATGATACCATGGATTTGCGAATGCATTACCTCAACTGTTTTTATTACTTCTGCCGCAAACAAGGGGAAAAAGAATGGCAAGTCAATTGTGAGAGGAAAGTGACATCCTAAATCATGTTAATAGGCATTCTCCTAAATAATTCACCCCACATTTTTTTTAAAAAAATTATAGGCACTTGATAGGTACAATGTGTGTCAGAGTAAGTAGCAATTCAGGTTGCCTCCAGTATTTGCAAAAAAGATCCAAGCACATACAAGAAATTTAGATTTGTACAATTAAAGAGTTCTGTTACCCTAGAGCAATACATTAGACTTTTTACAGTTAGGTAAATGACAGGGATTTGTCACAAGGGCACAAGGAGAAGGGGACGGCAGAAGACGAGATGGTTGGACAGTGTTCTCGAAGCTACAAACATGAGTTTGACCAAACTACAGGAAGCAGTGCAAGACAGGAGTGCCTGGCGTGCTCTGGTCCATGGGGTCATGAAGAGTCGGACACGACTAAATGACTAAACAACAACATCAACAAATGACAGGGAATCACCAATCAGAGTGAGAAGGACAGTGAAGCAGCCACAGGTAAGAGCAATAAAGGTACCAAACAAGATGTTTAAAAAGGCAGATATTTTCACAAAGTACTTTTTCAGAAATTCTTTCTATTCCACACAAATAATTTCTTTTCACACCGCCAAACTTGAAAACAGAAAATACTTGACGTAGTGCTATTTTTCTAGAAAAAGAGGTCCTGGAGCTCACCATGAATACCTCCGTAGTTCCAGCACCTCTGAGGTGGGCACCATTGACATTACAAGATAACAGAGTTCTGGCAAGTTCTGGCAGAAGAAAAGGCCCTGATTTGACATAGGCCTAAAAAACTCCTTGGAATGTTTTGAGTGGTTCAGACTTCTTTCATCAGAAGTAAAAAGTTTAAGCCAGGAAGTTAGCTTAAAGTCTGGAATCTTTGAAAGGTACTTTTCACATGCTTCACATGCCAAGTTCAAGAAGAGGTTAGGAAGGTATTGTTGCCTCCACCAATATCTGCAACCACCAGCTGAGAAGCATTTGTAGATGGGCAGCCTTGAGATTTAAGCTAAGTTAACCCAGGAGTCCAAGATGACAAAACAGCTGCCTCCTTTCCATTCAAGGTCTTCAACCTAGGTTGCCTATAGCTCCAAATGTGCACCCAGTTCCTATTAATTTTAGTTGAGATTTCTTAAGACATGTGTCTCAGTTTGAAATTCACCCACAATGTTTGCATTAGGATTTCAATTCAGTGGCTGTGTTCAGCAGCCTACATTTGCAGTAATGGTACTGTTGGAAATGGCTCACAATTACTGGGTCCCTGTAGATTACCTGAGTTTTCCCTGCTGGGCTTTGAGTCACTTCTGCTGGGCTTCCTGACAAAATTGAACCTTTCTTCTGTTAGCATTCTGAATCCATGGCATGTGTTTGACAGCGGAAGTCTTACAAATGATTGGTGGAAGAGCCCGGGAGAACACAACTTGACACCTAGGTTGAGCACAATGTTTGTCAGACAGAAAATCATGCTTTTGGTGTGAAAATTGGATCAAATTAGCACAATATTCACTATACAAAACTCAAAGACGGCTGTGTAAGTGTGTTTTGATGACAGACCTAAAGCCACATACTGGCCTAACCTTCTCCTCCAGTCTTAAATTTGTTCACCTGGAGACATGTGGGGCAGCTTCATTAAAGAGCTCAAAGATATGTTTGGTTCCAAGGGAAAATGGATATAAACTAAGCAATTATCAATTCAAGAGCTGTAATAATGTTCAGAGGAAAAGAACATCAACTCATGATGTCAAAGCAAGAGAATCTCTGAAAAATGGAAAACAAACCAAGAATCAAGTTGACTATTGCTCTGACGCAGTCAGCATGGAACTTCATGTTACATACAGTCCCATGATTCCCCTTTGGGATCCTTTATTATTTTATATGGTACATAGAAGCATGGGGAGGTGTTCCCAGTCAGTGGAGGCCAGCTTTCTCCAACCTGGTGCCTGCCAGATGTTTTGGAATATAATTTACATCATTCCTGACCTTAGGCTGCAATCCAAAGCTTCTGTAGAGTGAGTGATGCAGTTGATACTGGCATAAATTGGCAAATGATCTGGCCTGGTAATATAAGGGATCTTGAAAATAACAGCACAATCCTAGGCACATCTACTGAGAATTAAGTCTATTGAATTCAGGGGCTTACTCCCAAGTAAGTGGATTTAGGAATAATAATAATAATAATAATAATAATAATACCAAATTGTGAAGCTATACCTTGAGTGGTTTTCTAACTTTCTGAAAGGAGAATTCTGTTCTTTTGGAGCCACTTTCAGGCCATAAACAACATACCTATGGGAAAACTGAAAATTGCAGTAAACAAAATCTTAACTATTTTAGGCCTAACTGTAAATTTTAAACAAGGAGAACGGCACTTAGGGATTTTTGAAATATTAACTGGTTTATAGATGCTTATAAATAAATACCTTTCAATAAAGAAAACACAGAGAGCAGGATCCAAGAAGCAATGTATGTATTCTGGAGGTTTATTAATTGTGGCAGTACAAAAGTAAAATCAGCAACTCTCTCTTTCGTATGCAAAATTCCCTAAGAAGAACTAGGGGGGCCTTTGCATTCCAGGCAATAAAAAAGAATAAAATCAAAATAAAAAAGTATAGGAGTGCAAAAAAAAAACAACAACACTATTCTGAGGACAAGAAAGAAATGATGTTGATAGAGCAGATTTGATTTCCACTCATGTACATGTCAACAAAAAATTCAACAGAATCACCATGTTTGGGCAATTCAAATAGCTGCCCTGTCACTACTAATGTAAACGCTGTCAAACAGTTTCTCCATCTTTTAAATTGTGCAAGATTGATGCTCCACTCCCATGCTGTGGAACACTCTTCCAGCAGAGATTCAGCAGGTGTTTGTGCTTTTGACTTTCAGGCATCTCCTGAAAACTACTTTTTCCCCTGATAGGCTTATGCAGTTGCATAGAATTTTCTTAAGCAACCCAGTTATGCTGATGATTGTCCTGTATTGCTTTTAATATATATTTTAATGGTTTTACACATGGGCTTTTTATTTTTTACCAGGCACTCGGCAAAAACGTGTTCCTGTACCTTTTAAAAATGTAATAACTTTTTTTGTTGTTAGTGGGGGGGGGGAGGGGAGGGGCTGGAACGGCTATACGCCCAATGCCTGAGCCAAAAAGCCACCTATATTCAATAAAGTTGTGGCCATTTCTACTTCAGATCATTGCATACTTGAGTTTATTAATCACATTTTGCATTAGCCACTGCATGGTGGGGGGAGGTGGCACTGCGACTGGGTCCACAATAAACTAACTTTGTGATGAGTTCCCCGCCACCTTTTTCAAGAAAAAACACTGGTTTTTCATTGCATTATATTTTCTGACTGTGTGGTATATCGGGTCCTCCCTTAAAGAGGGCACGTGTTGCGGTGAGACCTGGCAACCAAACCCTGTGTTGTGGGTAGGTACGTTTGGATAGCCACAACACCCAGTTGGTAGGTCCCTTGATGCAGGGTTTAATCAGGCCAATGGGACACAGGCTAAACAGATTAAGGGACTTATATATACCTATGCACATGACCCAGAGCTTCCTCTTTCGGTGCGTGCATCAGAACATCCACCCACCTCTCCCTATATTTAGGGCTTGCGCGCTTGACCTTGCTATGCCGTCATGTGTCTTCTGTCGTTGGGGCAGGGGCATGGCTGATTGGCTGTTGCCATTTGGGTTTCGCCTGCTGCGTAGCAGATCGTCACAACTTGTAAGGTTGCGGACAGGCTCTGGTTCAGGTGATAGGGATGGTAGAACGCTCTCGCCATCCCTATGTGAAGGGTATTCCGTTAAAGGAATCCAGGGACTCAATGGTTTGGTGGGGGGGGTGCCCATGCCTGAGTCCAGGGGGACACCTTGGTGGTGGACATAGTGTGTTCCCGGCTTTCTTCCTGTATGGGTGTTCACCCTTGGCTGACCTATGCTGGTGCCCTGGGTCAGCGCTGCCTGCAAGGGTGCAGGGAGCTAGTCGAACCAGAGCCTATGCAACCACTCACTTGCTGTAATCAATAAAGTTGTGGCCTAAATTCTGCTAAAAACCAAGCCAAAATTTGAGTCTTGTGTGAATTTATTTAAGGGGGAGGTTTAAAGGTCTGAACATGCAAATGAATACTTTTATACATACATACATACATACATACATACATACATGTATGACTTGATTAATTGGAACTAGCCATTTCCGGAGCTGTTCTCACACACCCATTCACATGTTCACTGACTAGTGAAAGGACACTCAAAGACACACCAGCTAAGGTCAGCATGCCCCTCTGACTATGTCACCAGCAACTGCCCATTCAGCTGAACAAGTGAAAGGTGCCCTTGTGCATTTCCATGCATTTGGAAACCCCAATAACATGCCACTGTGTTCAACTGAAAGCACAAATATCAGGTAGCATGCCCAGTGAGATGCACCACTGGGGTATGTGGCAAGCCAGCATGGTTCTGCTGTGTCTTCATGCATTCAGTGAAATCATTTTTGTGAAAAGGGCTCTGGTTTAGGACAATTCTGCCTTCGCCCATGAGCCTCAAAGGCCACCTTCTCAAGCCTTGAGAGCCTTTTGGGAGGCCTGTCCCATGTGCCCTCAATGAATGATGATAGGCAGGGAATCGTTAGGGCCTTTTCAGTAGTGGCACCCCACTTATGAAATAGCCTTCTTCAGTAGGCTCACCTGATGCCACATTTGTAGTATTTTCAGTGTCAGATGAATACCTTTCTGTTTTAAGTAAGTTAAGTAATCTTGGCTTCTGTTTTTAAATCTGTTTCCAATTTGGGGTCTATGGTGGGTTCTGGGGTTTGTATGTTTCTTTGTCTCTTTGTTGGTCGCCCCCCCCCCCCCCATTTTCCATAGTTTCATGGTTTACTTTCACATAAAAAGAACAAGTGAGACCCCAAAAGATTTGTTTTGTTGTTTACTCGTTTAGTCGTGTCTGACTCTTCGTGACCCCATGGACCAGAGCATGCCAGGCACTCCTGTCTTCCACTGCCTCCCGCAGTTTGGTCAAACTCATGTTTGTAGCTTTGAGAACACTGTCCAACCATCTTGTCCTCTGTCGTCCCCTTCTCCTTGTGCCCTCCATCTTTCCCAGCATCAGGGTCTTTTCCAGGGAGTCTTCTCTTCTCATGAGGTGGCCAAAGTATTGGAGCCTCAGCTTCACGATCTGTCCTTCCAGTGAGCACCCCAAAAGATACTTAAGCTATAACTTTTTCAGTGGCAAGTCAGCAGCATAATATCTGGCTACAAACCTAGAGAACATGCTGGAAGGCATGCGGAGAAAAGTGACCAAGATGATAAAGGGTCTGGAATCCAAGCCTTGTGAGGAATGGTTGAGCCTGGAGAAGAGAAGATTGCAGGGTAACATGATAGCCATCTTCAAGTATTTAAAGGGCTCTCAGACAGAAGATAAAGCAAGCTTATTTTCTGCTCCTCCAGAGGATAGGGCCTGAACCAATGGATTCAAATGACAAGAGAGGAGATTTTGACTAAACGTTAGGAAGACGTTCTGACAGTAAAAGCTGTTTGAAAGTGGAACTGACTCCCTCGGAAGTGGTGGACTCTCCTTCATTGGAGGTTTTTAAACAGATGTTGGATGCCCACTTTTTACATACCTTTAGAATAATTAAAATCTCTTTTACTTTACAATAGAGTGTATAAACGTATCAATGACTGGGTGCTGCCGGTATATGATCACTTTCTAACTCACTGTTTAAAGGCAAGACACTATATTTTCATTGTAATAAACCAATCTTTTGAGAGTTTTTTGGTGTGCAAAGTTCTTTATTGGGGATAAAGGTAAAAGGAACAACTGCGAAAGTTGCATTTTGGAGTCATCTGCATGATGATACATATGTGGGTTTCAGACATACATCATTACAGGAGAGGTTAAAAGAAAATCCAGATTGAGGGAGTGGAAAGTATGGGAAGGTGGTGATTTGGATGAGAACGTCATATGGACAAAAGAGAACAAATAGGGATACAGGAAGCTTGCTGTCCACATTAAACAACAATATAGATGAGCCCATAGATTCAGACTGAGATTTAATTCATTATTACAATTTTTCAAAATATGTAATAATTATAATACCTTTATTGTCATTGTACAACCTGTGTACAATGAAATTAAATGAGCCTCCCCACCCCACCCAAACACTCAATCTCTTATCAAACAACACACCACCTCACAAGTCAATTTTGCTATGTTATTTTCCATTCAACAGCCTAACAGCCCACAGATAGAAGGTATTTTTTAGCCTGTTGGTATGGCTGATTATACTTCTATATCTCCTGCCTAAGGGTAGAAGATTAAATAGGTGATGACTGGGGTGTGAGTCATCCCTGAGAATTTTTCTTGCTCTCCTAAGGCAATGATCCCTTGCAATGTCACCTAGCAGACTTGAGGGACAGCGCATGATATCATGTGCTGTATCCACCACCCTCTGTAGAGACTTTCTGTCTGTGGCTGTCAGGCCAGCATACCACACTGTAATATGTGTCTAATTCTGAACTTAATCTGAGGGGGGGGGGGAAACTACTTCGGGTTGAAGAAATACACAGCTGAACATGGTGGTTTTTTCCACGTATACCACAATAGTTCTCGATAAATGATTCATGAAATCTATAGATAGCAGTGGAAGAAGATTAGCAGGCAACATAAGAGATTAGGTCCACCTATCATTAACTCCTACTCATGTCCAGTAAAAGCTATATGATTTCACAGAACTTGCTAAAAGCAGCAATCAGCTATGCTTTACAAAGCAGGTGTTGTAAAAAGCCACCTGAGAGCTCTCTTCAAGCATCACACGGAAATCAGCATTCACACAGTGGAGAAAGGTATAAAATCAAAAATTCAATGGTTTGAATTAGATGCTTTTCTCCCCTTGTTAGTTGCTATTCACATAATGCCTTGCTGGTTATTCAGTGCGGTTGCTATTTGAGATACAAACAGAGACTGCATTAGAAACCACACTTCCTTTGAATGTTTTCATTTGTTTATCACTAATAATTCTGCTGCTGTGTGAAGTGTTGCAGATTAATGGACAATCCTGCTCTCAAAATTCCAAATAACTTAAAGAGAACTGCAATGTTTCCGGTGAATAGGCCTGCACTGTGCATGGCATCTAAATAAACATGTTGGACAAAAAGATGTCTGTGCTAAGTATCTAATACTTAGCCTGCAATCATCCTTTTTGTGAACTGATTTCACACGGCAACTTACTTTTGGAAGACCTAATGTCACAGTGTACTTTTTAGTAGGGCTGCTCATTGTTCAAAACTTCTTGCGAACATTTACTAGGATGCTAGAAAACACAGTTACCATTTCTCAGCATTCCTTCCCAAAATATTTGCTTCTTCATTTCAATTGCCCCTAGTTGCCTTGACTTCTATCACCATCACATACCGTCAACGACATCATCAAATAGCTAAAGCTGACTGGCTATGTAACATCTGATACCATCACTTTTACACTGCAATGCCAGATTGTGTTAATCCAAAAATGGGGGAAGAAGAAACGGACAGTGTAAAATCTGGTACTGAAAAAGTATAACGCAGGGGATACAATGAAACCTAAGGGCACCAGAAAACATTGTTTATTTGCACAAAGTGATTTTAGGGTGAAATGCCCATTCTGCCAGAATCATTAATTTTTATTTGAACATTGATTGCAGATTGGTAGGGAGCCTAACCTTTTATTTATTTATGTATGCAACGACCTACTGTGTTTGAGCAAAGGAAGGATAAGAATGAAGGATAATGTAAGTTTTTAAGAAATAGTGCTATTGCAATTCCCACTTTTACCCCCACTCTCAATCTCTTTCCGTCTTCTGTATTTTGGAATGGTTAAAAAGCTTATATTGTCATGAGTTGGCTTTGATCTCTTTCTGCCAGCTGACAGCTTCTTGTTAATTTATGCCACATTTGCCTAAAGCCGAGATTGTCAACTCAGTGTGTGGCACTTCAGCCGCTCAGGTCCCATTAGGATGAATGAAAGATGCAGAAACCAAAGCTTTTTGAACCAACTGGAAGGAATGCAAATGATCAATTTATATTTATCCAGAGAGGTAAAGGTTCTGTGCACGCTGGCCATCAATTCACATTACGCTCCTCACAAATTGAATTCACTTTGATGGGACTGCAATGGCCAAAGGCTACTCCACATTATCAGCACCTTTGGATGATGTAAGTGCAAAGGTTTACACTGGAAGTTTCTTTGGTAGATATAAATGCAGTGATTTGATTCAGATCCCTGCCAAGTGGTTTACATAATGCATGTCATAGCCTGAATTTTTCCAGGCTTTTCATTCATTGTAAGCATACGCACACAGTTGAGGTTATAATGCAGGCAAAGTTTCTGGCATAGGAGCCCAATCCTAGGAACCAAGGTCCCTTCAGCTTCCCCAATAAAATATTTGAGGGCACCCCCTCAAGTTGATGGGCACTGCAATTCAAATGTGTGTGTGTGTGTGTGTGTGTGTGTGTGAGTGTGTGTGGTGTCTTGTGATCGATTATGTGGGGCAGTGCTCACCTGGGTCCCCCTAATATTTTACTCAAGTTTACACCCCTGGTTCCTGGTTTTATTATCACTGACCACAATAGCTTCTCCTGAATCCAGAAACTATCACAGGGTTTGAAAAATATATACCGCTGGGATTGTTTTTGCTTTCTTCTCATCCATTAGTCTGAAATAACCTTAAAATGAGCACATATTTCCCAACCCCACCTTGAAAGAGGTGCTTAATGAAGATGCAGTCTTCCTTTCTTCTTCTTTTCACTAAATCTGTTTGGCTTGACATTTTATTTTTTTTTGCCGCTGACATTCAAATCCTGCCCTCAGGGCTCACAACTTAAACCAAAATTGATGTGCTAGAGCGGGGAGGCGGGAAAGAAACGGGAGAGAGAAAAATAACAACCCAGGACTAAGCTAACTGGCATTCCCCTTGGGAAGTGCAGTGAATCAATATGGCACTGGGAGAAATGAAAGCATTGGAGTAGGGAAAGAAACGGCAGTCTTTAATAGATGAAGTAGATTATAGGAGCCCCAGTCGAAAGCATTTTCTTCACACTGGAGTCCCAAGGAGTTCTTCATTGCCCATTGAGTTCTCAGGGTTCTGTTGAAGTCAGACTTTCCTTTACCATTGTATTCTGGTAAGAACGACTTGGGGTTTCCCTTTTACAACACCCTGTTGTAAAAGCATCCACAGCACCTCAGGTTCGTAAAGTGCAAATGGCTACTTGCTTTGCAGGGGTTGAGGAATTCAAAAGAAGGGTGAACACATTCTGTCAGATATAGTAAACCCCCTTGCTTATATCATTCAGGCAAGGCCAAGGTGGATTACTTAATGGCTGCTACAAATCTATATGTGAGCCCTCTCAGAGGAAGTGAATGAAAAGGAGGGAGTTGTTATTCCTGTGACAGGTCATTGCACTCTCAAGTAGTGAAGATGCATTAGACAAACTATCTGTTCTCCAGTTCTCAAGGGCCCCCAGATTGTTACAAGTCATTTTGGAGAGATTCAATCTCACCAGGGGGAAGTGCTACTGTCACAACAGGTTGTTGCTTATGCCTTACACACCCTTCTGTACTCAGAAATGAAAAGGAAGGATAACAACTCACAACAATACAGTTCAACAACCTAACAATTATGACAATTAAAAGATCAATGAAAACAAAGAATGAAGTTCAAGTTGAAGCATACTTGCCTAAGCAAGTGTGTCTCCAGGAGCTGGAGGAATACTGATGGGGCCTCTCATATTTCAGCAGGAAGGGCATTCCATAACATTGGTGCCACCAGTGAAAAATCCTCCTCACTTTCTACCAAAAGCCAATCATCATTGTCCTTGGGCAAAACTAACTGGGTTCCATTTGCTGATCATAATTTGCTTAGGCGACAGTGGAGAAGAAGACAGTTTTTCAGAGTTGGTCCAGAGTTGTTGAGGGATTTATATGTAAGTAGTGGAATGTCTAAAGTGGCATTGTGGCTAATAGGCAACCACTGCAGAAGCTGTAGTACTGGCTTGATACATGCCTGATAAGGAGCACTATTCACAACCTGGGCGCCAGCATTCTGCCCCAGCTGCAGCTTCCAGACCAACTGCAAGGAAAGCCCCATGTAGTCCAAATGCGAGGTTGCTAATGTATGTCACGATGGCCAAATTATCCCTGTCGATGAAAGGGTGCAGTTGATACACTAGTCAAAGCGGGTGATAGGAGCTCTTAGGCACAGAGACCTCCACAGGTGAAGATGGCTCCAAAGGGGGTTCCTCAGTTGTGAATCTCTGTCTTCAGAGGACGGGAACTGGTTCTTTATTGCTATGCATTAATAATTACAATTAAAAAATATTGTGTGTGTGAGAGAGAAATAAAGGCACTCCAAAGCTTGAAAGAAAGATATTGACAACAAAACTGAGGGAGTTACAAAAGTTTAAGTACACAGCTTCTGTCATTTGGGACTGATTACTACGGTTGCTTCCAGAAAAACGTGTTTAACAAGCAATCAGACTGATCTGTTTGCCGAAAGATTAGACAGCTATTTAATGAGTGTTCTTCCTGATCTGTTTGTGAAGCGATTAGATGATGTTTGGTCAAAGCAAGTGCTACCCCACACTTCCCAGTGCATTTCCACTTCTCTTTCCTTATCGCTAAAAGTCCAGTCTTTTGCCGAAGTGGGTTTGTTGTGCAAGACTTCCAAACTAGCTTTGATTGTGCAGTCTGAATTTTCTGTTACGAATCCCACCTGAAAACAGTGAGAGTTTGGAAGTGTGTTCCAGTCCAGCTTAAAGGATGGATGGAATCTGATTCTGTCTGTTCTGCCCTCAGAATAGCTTTTGCTTTCCAGTTATAGGAAAATCAGGCCAATATCTTCTAGGATCTTGACTTCCGGGTTGGCGCCATCGCCGAATGGCGGACTCCCTCCGAGCTCCGGAGGGAGCCTGCTCGGCAGGGGCTGGGTTCTACCGCGTCGGCGTCGCGGGGACCCTCAAAAACCATGGGCGCTGAAACCCATGGGCATGGTGACTCGGCGGGCACCGTTTGCGCCCCCGACTCATGAAGGAGCCTTTTTAAAGGCTACGGAGTGGGTGCCGGGGGGTGTGTGGTGCTATGAGTCCTCCGCTTCCCCTGCCGAGCGAAGCCGCATGCCATTTGGCGGAGAGCGCTGACTTCTTCCATTGAAAATTCGGATTAAAAGAACAACCCATGAGTAATTGGAAACTGGACTTAAAAAGGGAAAAGATTTTAAATTTTAAATTCGGAGTGAGCGGGGGAGGTGCAAAAAGGAAGTCAGCCTCCCCCCTGTCGTAGAGGAGTTAAAGCAAAGGATTTAACAACTAAGATCGAGTGCTACCTAAGTTTGATAAAGTTATTAATTTCACGATGGAAAATTATAAGACTGGGCTGGAGGAGAAAAGTAGAACCTGAGCTAAAATGCAACCCCCCCCCCCCGGGAACCGGGAGCGGGCCGTGAGAGTGCCGGGAGAGGAGAAACAGAGGCTTTGACAGCTGTCAAAGGAGCTGTCAAAGCTGAAGAATAAAAAAAAAGAGAACTTTGTTACGAGGACTTTGCCGGTTACATTTGTTACAAATTAGATATAAATTGTTTAAAACAAGGAATAACAAGCTATTTTGACTGTTGGGTGTGATCTGGAAGGAAACTGAGTTATTATAATCCCTCTAGAGGGGCTGTGGGACATTACAAGCATTGCTGGTATGGAATTTGAATTGGACTTTTTATCTCCTGGGAAACTGCAGAAATGGAACACTATTTTGTCTACAGAGGTCTCTACACTAAAGGAGACAATAGACTTATCTATTGAAGAATGGAAGGGACTTGACGTAAAGTTTTGTTCCTGAATAACAAAGCCTCTGTAGGGGATTTAGAAGCTTTTGGAATTGGAACATTTTTGCAGGAGAGCAGGAAAAGAAATTGGAGAAAAGTGAGGAGAGAGAATAATAAGAATAATATGAACAACAAGAATTGGATAAAGCTGGAAGTGGGTACATTTGGGACATCCAGATTTGAAAGGTCTAAAGAAATAAAATTGGAGTTTTTACTCTTAAATATAGAGATCTGGATGGAAGAAATGGTCCTTTTTGAGATAAAGTCTTTCCAAGATTGGACGTTCGAAATTAAAGATGATCTAAAAGACGGCAAAGACTATTAAAAAGACGGCAAAGTGGACTTGGCAAGGATCTCGGCCTAGATGTGGGATCTCCAGGATGACAACAGGCATTGATGGACATTGGGGAACGCAATCGGAAAAGGGGGGAGGGAAATTTGGAATCCAAAGGGTGTTAAATTATACTTTATTCTTTTTTCTATTTTCTTTTAATTTGTTCTGCATATTTAAAAGGGGAACTCGTGGAAGGGAGCGAGGTCGATTTTTAGGAGAGGGAAAAACATTTTTAACATTGGGTTAATTGCAATAAGTTTAAAATTTGGGGTAAGAACTTGTTGGATTTATTTGAAGGAATTGGAATACAAGAGGGGTTGGGGAAGTCCTGGAAGGATGTTAATGAAAATAAGGATATAAAACTTCTTTATTTTTTCTTTTTTTTCATTTTTCTGTTATATTTGAAAATGTTCAATAAATATTATTAATAAAAAAAATGAAAAGGAAAAAAAAATATCTTCTAGCATCTTGCTTGAAGGTTCTTGGTGGGTTAATCACTCATC
This sequence comes from Podarcis cretensis, assembly GCF_951804945.1. Taxonomy (NCBI): domain Eukaryota; kingdom Metazoa; phylum Chordata; class Lepidosauria; order Squamata; family Lacertidae; genus Podarcis; species Podarcis cretensis. Next base: position 63,817,363 of record NC_137170.1, on the reverse strand, counting down.
AGACTTCTCGCTCTGCAAATTCTATCTCATCTCCTCTTTTGTTTTTGTCTGCAGTGCCTTTTCACTCATAAATTGAGACCCTGTTATTTTATTCAACAGAGTTTGGCTTCATATTGTTTAATAGAGAGCACCCTATGCTGGTTCCCATTGATTTATTGCCCCCTCCATGCAGATTAGTCTGTTGTAAATATATTTCCTCTCATTTCAAGAAAAGAAAATCTGTGTTTCAAAAATGACAAGTGCTATGCGCTTTACCCTGCAATGCATTATGTTTTGACTAAGCGAATCTTCTCTCCAAAAGCTCATATTATTGTGATGGATAACAACACTGTATATTTCACAAGAGAAAGGCGAACAGACTGACCGACTCAATTTATGGCGAAGAGGCAGGAGTAAACAATAAGGAGTGTTCTTTTATGTAAGTGTCACATTGTAAAAAGAGAAATTACTATATGCAACTTTCCAAATGACGACATGGTAGTAGGTCTCCACATACTTGGAAGCCACCCTAGATTTTTTCTTGGTTGAAGTTAGCAGTCAGTATTTTAAAGGCAACGGGGAAAAGTAAGAAAAGTAAATATTTACTCTTACCCCAGATCTTTCCCATGTTAAAGGTAAAGGGACCCCTGACCATTAGGTCCAGTCATGACCGATTCTGGGGTTGACTCATCTCACTTTATTGGCCGAGGGAGCCTGCGTACAGCTTCTGGGTCATGTGGCCAGCATGACTAAGCTGCTTCTGGCAAGCCAGAGCAGCACACGGAAACACCATTTACCTTCCTGCCGGAGTGGTACCTATTTACCTACTTGCACTTGACATACTTTCGAACTGCTAGGTTGGCAGGAGAAGGGACCGAGCAACGGGAGCTCTCCCCATCATGGGGATTCGAACCGCCAACCTTTTGATCAGCAAGTCCTAAGCTCTGTGGTTTAACCCACAGCGCCACCCGTGTCCTTCTTTCCCATGTTACACGGTGACAAAATCAATTTCTAATAAGAAGGAAGTAAATACCGAAAGGATATTGGTCACTTGCATATGTTTTAAATACTGTGGTTAGATGCTGGTGGGAGATACTTTGAGTGCCGCTGCCTTTAGTAGCAATATTATTTCTTTTTCAAGAAAACAACTGATGTGCATCAGGTGCAAAACAGGTGGGTACACAGGAGACATGAACAGTCAAAGACAGGAGTGTGGGTCGAATAAGAACACCACTTTATTCATTGTGGTACATTGAGGTTTCAGAAGAAAATAGGGAGGATAAATTACCCTCCAGCACATCCTAAAGTGCTCAGACATTTAGTATTTGTTTTATTTTATGTGCTTATATACTGCTTTTTGTCACAAGTGACCTCAAAGTGCTTTGCACCATGGTCTTCTTATGTTAAGTTTTATGATGGTGTTTCAGTTCTTGCATGCAGAATTTCTAAGAATTGTCAGCTGCTTTTGAGGAAGATTCACCCTGTTTATTTTGAATGTAATTTAAATTGGTGAATGAGGGCCAGTTAATTGAAAGGAATTTAATCTGGGACAGGATCTCAGTGGGAAATTAATTGGGGGTAAATTAACTGACAAGGAACAACTTATTTGGGTGATCCAAGGTGATGTACAAACTAGTCGAAGAATTGCTACTGGACTACACTAAGGACTCAGCCACGATAATCAAAAAGCAGTGTTTTGAATGCGTTATAAAGATGCAACAACAGATGGTGCGGGAGAGCAAAAGAAATTCTTTGCTGTTTCCCATAGCGTGTTTCTCTCTTTTGTTATAACGATTAAATTCCTGACTTGTTTATAGAGTTTTTCCCCTGTGTGTAGATCCACCCTAAGTGTTCAGGCCTATGAGGTAAAAGAGTAGATGCAAATTTAGCAAGAATTACTAGAATTTATTTAATTTCTAATTTTCCAGCTATGCTTATACATTCCTCTTTCATTTTTGTTTTTGGGTGGTACATATCTTCATTTTGGGGGGCAATGTGTAAGCTGCTAGCTTACAGTCACCCTCAGCCCACACAGGGCACAAAACATAGGTCCTAAGGGCTGTTACTACTCTTCCACTGCATTGTTCACATACTGGCAGAACAGGTGCCTCGGGCCTTCTACACTATACCTCACCTCCCACCGCTACCTCCCTCTCTTTAGTCTCTACACACCTCACAGGCCCAATGGAGGCCAATGGAGACAGGAAGTAGGGCTTATGTAGCTCCAGCTTGTCCCACTGCATTGACTGTTGGGCTGGCATGGTTGACATCTACACGTCCTGCTCCCATCTGTGACCAGGTAAAACTTTGTTTTCCCTTTTGCTTTGGAAGGTGAAAGATAGAGCTGTATTGTAGCTTCCTGATTATTAAGCCGGCAAGTTTCATTTTAAAACACGCTTGGTTATATTTGCAGCATATTACAGAAGCGGGGCTTGAGTCTGAGCTAAACGAAAGTGAATGCCAGAAATTGGATCTCAGCAAGAAATGCAGCCAGTTGTTTGGAACATGCACCTTCATTTCCTATGGATGTCACATAGATAAACATCCCTGGAAAGATTAGGCATTATTTACCCTTGCTTTTCTCGCTGCCCCCCACCCGCCGCCCACTACATATGTGTAAATGTATTCCTTCTGGGTTCCGTTCTTTATCTCATTAATGCAATTGGAGCATGTAACTCCAATTAGCCTTAATGGCAGGTGCTTGTGGGGCCTTAAGGGAAGATGATACTCCTGCTAATTTAATTCCTTTCTGGCACAGAGGAGCTAGCTTTATTATGGTAGGGGAAATTGCAGGAGTGTCTGGCTAAGCCTTCACTAGCAAATAATATCATCTAGACAGTGCTGCAAAAAAGGGAGAGCAGGATAAGCAGAGAGTTCTGCAGGTGATGTGAAAAACTACAACAAACCTGTGTTTATTTCTAACCTGGGGACAGCATATCATGTTTAAGAATCAGGAAAGAGGAAGATGCATTGTCTCTTTTAGGAATCATTAAGAATTACTACACAAGAACTGAAGAAGTTCCTTGAGGCAACCTTCTTCCGATGACCTCCTGCGTGTGATAGTTCATGTTCTGAACAGTGGGGTAGGAAAAGGCATTCTTTTTAATGATCTTATTTCAAAGAGAGGAGCATGTATGAGTACAGAGAGAGAGTAGGGGGGAAGCATTCTTACAGAAGATTTAGGATGTCTATTTTTTAAAGGAATGTGTGTTGGTGTGATCTTTGGTTTTGCCCTTTCTGGCCTTCAGCAGATGAGGACAGAGAGAGTTGTATTGGGCAATTGTTGCTTGCTGGAGGCACTCTCTCTGGAAAAGGTGTAAAGGTAAAGGACTCCTGGACTGTTAAGTTCAGTCAAAGGCAACTACTGGGTGCAGCGCTCATCTCGCTTCAGGCCAAGGGAGCTGCCGTTTGTCTGCAGACAGCTTTCCGGGTCATGTGGCCAGCATGACTAAACCACTTCTGGTGCAACAGAACACCGTGGCAAGTGCTAGAGCGCATAGAAACGCCATTTACCTTCCTGCCTCAGCCATACCTATTTATCTATTTGTCCTGGTATGCTTTTGAACTACTAGGTTGGCAGGAACTGGGACAGAGCAAAGGGAGCTCACCCTGTTGCACGGATTTGAACCTTCCGATCTTCTGATCGGCAAGCCCAAGAGGCTCAGTGGTTTAGACCACAGTGCCAAGACCCTGGAAGTGACTGAACTATTGTGTTTAAGATAAATATGAAAGGGTTATGGGGTGAAATAATACTCCTTCTATCCAAATCCTAAAGGTAAAGGTAAAGGTATCCCTGCCCATACAGGCCAGTCGTGACCGACTCTGGGGTTGCGTGCTCATCTCGCTTAAGAGGCCGGGAGCCAGAGCTGTCCGCAGACACTTCCGGGTCACGTGGCCAGCATGACGAAGCTGCTCTGGTGAGCCAGCACCAGTGCAGCACACGGAAACGCCGTTTACCTTCCCGCTATAAAGCGGTATCTATTTATCTACTTGCACTTAGGGGTGCTTTCGAACTGCTAGGTGGGCAGGAGCTGGGACCGAATGACGGGAGCTCACCCCGCCGCGGGGATTCAAACCTCTGATGATACTATTGGCAAGTCCTAGGCACTGAGGTTTTACCCACAGCACCACCCGCGTCCCTTTTATCCAAATCCTACTTTCTCCCTATTTTAGGGTTACCAGCTCTACTCCCCCACCAGGTTCTCTTTTATTCTTATAGTTGCTAATTTGGCAGAGAAAACAGAAGATGTGGGGTGTGTGTGTGTGTGTGTGTATACAGTATATATATATATATATATATATATATATATATATATATATGTAATGGTTGTAAGGGGTTACTTGTGCATAAATTGCCTTCAGTTCAATTAGATCGTTTGCTCAACTTGGTTTAGGGTTAGAGCTCACCCTCCGTGACCTGTTAGTCACTTGCAGAATCTGTCAATGGGCGTTTCTTGAATCTCTTCCAGCATAAAAGCTGTTTGACCCCAAGTCTCCTCCTATGTTCTCTGCGCGGAACGCATCTGCGCAAGTAAGGGGAAGGCAGGGGCGTGCCAGCACTCTCTCTGTTAGTTTCGCTTGAAGGGTCTTGGAGCCCTGACACCGCCTCCTCCATTTCCCTCTCCTCTCCATTGGTGTCACGCTGAAATCCTTCCCTTCTGCTGGTTCCCTCCCCGGCATCGCTCTGGTGCCCTGCCTCCGTTTCTCCCTTTGATGTCAGTTCCCTGACATCCACCTCCCCCCCAGGACCCCCTCCACCCCCGGCCTGACCCGGAGACGTGACCTTGTCCCCATCTTCAGCCGACGATGCAGGGAAACCTCGAAAGGAGCTGCTGTCATCGTCCGAGGACTCAAACCCCGCTTCCCACCCACTCCGATTTCTAACGGGAGGGGCTTCCCAATCTGATTCCTCCTCCCCTGACGATTCTCCTCCTTCCTCTTGGGACGCTGGAAAACCCACAAAGTCCTCCTCCTCATCATCGGTGGTGGCAAATTGTTCCTCCCAGAACCTCCCCAGGGGTTTGGGCTTCCTCGGATACCTGTTGTGGAACTCTCCCACCAGATACTCATCATCTATTACCCCTTCTGCAACCCACGTGTTTTCTGACTCGGGTTCACCCTCCCAAGCCACTAGGTACTCCACCTGCCATCCCCGCCATCGCGAGTCCAGGATCTCCATTACCTGGTGGTGGTGTTCCCTCTCTTCCAGCGGTGTGTGTGTGATTCCTTCTCCTATTACCCCCCGGATCCCCCGCTCCCCTCTGTACGGCGAGAGCAGTGACCTATGAAATTCCGGGTGGATTTTCATGCTGTCCGGCAACCTGAATGCCACCGGGTTGACTTGGTGTGTCACCTCAAATGGTCCCAGCCGCTTTGGCCTGAGTTTCTTACATCCCCCCTTGAAGGGCAATCCTTGAGTAGATAACCACACCCAGTCCCCCACCCTAATGGTCTCCCCTTCCCGGTGACGCTTATCTGCTTGCCTCTTGTACTCCTCCTTGGCCCTGTCCAGATTCATCTTAAGCTGCTGGTGCAGTACTTCCATTTCTTCCACGAACTGCTCTGCTGCGGGCACGCTCCACCCTTCCTCCCCCCTCCCGGGAAATGCCCTGGGGTGACACCCATAATTAGCCAAGAACGGGCTCATCCCCATGGACACATGCTCCGCATTGTTATACGCAAACTCGGCCAGAGCTAGTTTATCTACCCAATCGTTCTGTCTCTCGTTGACGTAACAGCAGAGATATTGCTGTAATATGCTGTTCGCTCTCTCTGCTTGCCCGTTAGTCTCCGGGTGTCTTGCCGTCGAGAATCCCACCTCCACCTGCAATAAGTTCATAAGCCTCCTCCAGAACCTCGAGGTAAATTGTTTCCCTCGATCAGAGATAACCCTCGAAGGAGTCCCATGCAACCTGAATATGTGGTTGACGAACAGCTGTGCGGTTTCCTCTGCTGTCACCGCGTGAGAGCATGCTATAAAATGGCACATTTTGGTTAGCAGATCTACTACTACCATGACTGCTGTTTTACCTCTGGATTTGGGTAAATCTGTCATGAAATCTATCGACACCACCTCCCAGGGTTTTCCCGGCATGGGTAAGGGTTCTAGTAGCCCTGCCGGGGCTGCCCGCTCCCCCTTGGCTCTTTGGCAGCGATCACACCCCCGTACATACTCTCGTACATCCTCCCTCACCTTTGGCCACCAAAACTCCCTAGTGACCAGTAACATAGTCTTGTGTTGCCCAAAGTGCCCCGCTGTAGGGTTGTCGTGAAGTTGTTTGAGCACCCTTTCCCGTAGGGCCCCCCCGGCACATACATAGCTCCCTTGTAATACAGTAACCCTTCCCTTTCCTCGAAGTCCCCACGGTCTCTCCCCTCTTCCCTTAGTTCCCTGATTCTGGTTTGGGCAAATTCATCCTGGCGAATCAGCTCGGTTAGTTCTCATTTCCCAACCAATGCCCCCCCACAAACCCATCGTTCCTCAGGGAACACATGTCGAGTTTCCAGTGGTCCTTCTCCTTCCGTGTACTCCGGTTTCTGGGAAAGCGCGTCTGCTCTCACGTTCTCTTCTCCTGGCACGTACTTGATCTTAAAGAAGAACTTGGAGAACTCCTGTGCCCACCGAATCTGTCTCTGGTTGAGAACTCGCGCTGTTCTCCAGTATTCCAGGTTCTTGTGGTCAGTGCAAACCTGAATCTTGAGCTGAGCCCCTATTAGGAGATGTCTCCACTGGCGAAATACTGCATAAATAGCTAACAGTTCGTGATCATACACCATGTAGTTCTGTTCCGATTTGTTCAACTTCCTTGAGAAGAAGCCGCATGGCCTCCAGGTGTGTTGGCCCCATCCCAGCTGGAGTAACACCGCTCCCACCGCTCTGTCCGATGCGTCGGTCTCTAGCCTCATCGGCTTCTGCAGATCCACGTGCAGGAGTTGTTCCTCCGAGGTGAACGCCTTCTTTAGCCTTTCGAAGGACCGTTGGGCACTTTCCGTCCAGACGAACTTCTTTTTGCTACTGAGACAATCCGTGATGGGTGCGGTCAAGTGGGCGAAGTTCTCGATGAACTTCTGGTAGAAGTTGCTGAACCCGAGGAACCTCTGCACATCCTTCCGGGTTTTGGGGGCCTTCCACTCCAGCACCGCCTGCACCTTGCCAGGGTCCATGGCTAGGCCTCTGTCTGACAACATGTATCCCAGAAATTCCACTTCTTTGGCATGAAATTGGCACTTTTCCAGCTTGACCCACAGCTGGTGCTCTTGTAACCTCTTCAGCACTTCCCTGATGTCCTGGACATGCTGTTTTTCATTGTCCGAATAGATCAGGACGTCGTCCAGAAATGCTACGCAGTTCTTGTACAGCAGGGGACCCAGCACATGATGCATGAAGCTTTGAAAACAGGCTGAGCCCGACTGTAATCCAAATGGCATAACTAAGTACTCAAAGGCCCCTAGGGGGGTGAACATGGTGGTTTTCCATTCGTCCCCCTCTCTCATTCTAATCCAATTGTATGCTCCCTGTAGGTCCAGCTTGGTAAAAATCTTACCCTTCCTTACCCTAGTTAGAATATCATTGATTCTGGGCATAGGGAAGGTCACGGGTTGCGACACGAGGTTCAATTTTCGATAGTCTACGACGAGTCTCGGCTGATCCGTGGTTTTTTTATCCACAAAAAACACAGGGCTGCCCCCCACTGCCTTAGATTCTCTTATAAACCCCCTCTTCAGGTTCTTGTCTATAAAGTTTCGCAACTCCTGCATCTGTTGGTCTGACATGGCATACAGCTTACCCACCGGTAGCTGCGCCCCAGGGAGCAGGTTGATTTGGCAGTCGAAGGGCCTATGTGGCGGCAGCCTGTCCGCTTCCCTCTTGCTGAAGACCTCTTGTAAGTCCGCGTACTGTGGCGGCACCCCCACTCCTTGCTTCAGTGTAGTTGCTGCCACTCTGGCCAACCTCACTCTGGGCTTCTCCCCCCCCCCTAGACAGTGTTCCAAACAGTGCGCTGACCCGAAGGTGACTGTCCGTTGGTGCCAAGCCACCACTGGGTCATGTAGCACTAACCAGCTCGTGCCCAGTATTATCGGGGGTCCCGCCAGTGTGGCCACGTGAAAGGCAATGGTCTCTGTGTGCCTGGACACACTCATCCTCATTGGCGGGGTTTGATGTGTCACCTCCCCCCCAGCAGTTCCCTGCCATCTATCGTGGTCACTTGGAGTGGGAAATCAAGTGGCAGCAGGTGGATCTGGTGCTCCAGTGCAAACTCCTTACTAAAAAAATTACAGGAGCTGCCTGATTCCAGCATTGCCTTCACCTTGACTGGGTGTCCATTTGGCAGTTCTAGCACCACCTCTATCGCTATAGAAACCTTGGGTGGGTCCGGTTGGGGCACTCCTGTTAGTTGTTCGCTTGGCTGCTGCGCCCCCCTGTGGGCAGTCAAGCGCTGTCGTTTCCCTGCACCTTTTCCTCTGCCCCCTCCTCCTTGTTTCCAGCGGCTCCCACCATTCCCTGCCATGCCTTTCTTTGTGGGCAGACCCTGGCAAAGTGCCCTGGCCGTTGGCAGAGGAAACATTTCTTGGTGCTTTTCCCAGCCTTTCCCTCCTTTTTGACTCCTTGGTGGGCGCTCGGCACCTCGCTCGCACGCGCCCCATCGATTTCCATTGGCACCACATCATCGTGAGGCTGCTTTGGCATCTCAGGAATGCGGTAGTCAGGGCAACGCTCTCCTCTCCCTTCCCACCTTTCCAAAGCGCGCGCTTCCTGGCGAGCGCCTATCGCTAACGCAGCTTTAGTCAGCTGGTCCATAGTCTCCGGGCAGGGCGCGCGGGAGAGCTCGTCTTTAACGGTTGGGGACAACCCTTCCTCAAACAGCATCCGTATGGGCGGGCTATCTAGATCCCATTCGAGCCGGTGTATTAGCATCGCAAAGCGGGACCAGTAGTCTCTAACAGAAAGATCCCCCTGTTTGCATCTCAACAGCTCCCTTTGGGTGACACTCTCCCCCAATTGGGTTGAATACATGGCGTCCATTGCCTGAAAAAACCTCCGGACGTCCTTCATGGTGGGGTTCTGAGCGGCCATTAGGGGTCTAACCCATTCCCTCGCGCTGCCCTCAAGGTGCCCCACAATATATGCCACTTGTGCTGCCTCGTCAGCAAAGTCATCATGCTGCAGTTGCAAGGCGTACTCTATTTCTGTTCGGAATCCATTATATTCCTGGGGTTTCCCCCAAAATTTGTGTACCAGTCCGGGCACCTTTTTTCCCACTGGGGTGGGTCTAACCTGCGCGTCCTGGGTGCGCCTCTCATCCAGCCTCGCCATCAGCAGTGCTACATGCCGTTCCAGCTCCTGGTTCCTCTTCACCAGGTCCTGCGCCCCCGCAGCCGGCTCCGCTGCCCTGGCGCCTCCAGTCTGCCTCATCTTTCCACTGCTTGCGCACAAGTAACAGCAGAAGATTGACAGATTGCTGTAATGGTTGTAAGGGGTTACTTGTGCATAAATTGCCTTCAGTTCAATTAGATCGTTTGCTCAACTTGGTTTAGGGTTAGAGCTCACCCTCCATGACCTGTTAGCCACTTGCAGAATCCATCAATGGGCGTTTCTTGAATCTCTTCCAGCATAAAAGCTGTTTGACCCCAAGTCTCCTCCTATGTTCTCTGCGCGGAACGCGTCTGCACAAGTAAGGGGAAGGCAGGGGTGTGCCAGCACTCTCTCCGCTAGTTTCGCTTGAAGGGTCTTGGAGCCCTGACACCGCCTCTTCCATCTCCCTCTCCTCTCCATTGGTGTCATGCTGAAATCCTTCCCCTCTGCTGGTTCCCTCCCCGGCATCGCTCTGGTGCCCTGCCTCCGTTTCTCCCTTTGATGTCAGTTCCCTGACAATATATATATATATATATATATGATTTTCTTTCTTCCAACAAATCCATCATCATTACTAAACATTGATTTTCCAATTCCCCTCCTCCCTGTTGACTTCTCTCAACTTCCACTTCTGGTTTGTTACATCAAATGGTACAATCTACTGTTTATATATGATACTATGTTTTCCCATTGTTATATTTCTGATTCTCTGTCAATAAAATTGTAAATGTTTATTTAAATCCTGCCAGTGAGCCCATGTTTTTTGTTGTTTCTGCAAATATGTTGTAAAGGGTTCCCATTCTTTTTCAAAGTCACTATTGTCCTTTTCACACAACTTGTCCATTAATTTTGCTGACTCTGCATAGTTCATCAACTTTTCTTGCCATTGTTCTTTGGGTGGTACTTCTTCTTTGGGTGGTCTTCCAATGTTGTGCTATTAACATTCTTGCTGCTGTTGTAGCAGAGAAATCAGAAGCAGAATCCAAGACCAGGGAGAAGAGTTGGTGGAAGAAGATTGGAAGAAATTTAAAGATTATCTACAGAAATATTGTAAAATTAAGGAATGTTAGAAAGATGTTGGAATGAAGTTACATGGCTTTAGCAGAAATGTTATAAAGAATTAAGTATAATAGATTGTAATTGGATTAAAGGAAAAAATAATGTTAGAATTGGTTAAGTTAAATGATAGGACAGAAGTTTGAGGAGGATGGAAAGGATTTGCTGAAACAATTAATCAAAGTGGAATACAAAAAAAGGGAGGTGCGAGGAGGTCGCTGAAACAAGTAAAAGAAAGTTAATAACATTGAAAGTATAGGTTGTGTTTCTTTTTTCTTTTTTTAATTGTTTTTGTTTTATTTTTGTTATGTATATGTAATATTTTTGTTTTTGTATTGTATGGTATGGTATTGTTGTGTTTAATTCTTTTTCTTTTTCCTTTCTGTAACTTTCAAAATTTTAATAAATATTATTTTTTTTTAAAAAAAAACCAGAAGTTCTAATAGAAACGACCACCTCTTTGGTCTCTAACTGCCTGTCCTCAGATAGAAATCTCAGCACATGGGACATATTTCTTGTAATCAAGAAATATTTCTTGTAATCATTATATATTTCAATATGACATCATTGTAATGATTACTCATATTTCTTGCATGAATGCTACAAAAACTGCCATTCACATCAGTGTCAGCTGAAGTGACAATTAGTTTCTTTCCCTGGACAGTCGGTCCTTCTTTTTTTTTTAAATAATCTTTATTAAAGTTTTGAAAGTTACAAAAAGAAAAAAGAAAAGGAATTAAACATAACAAAACCATAGAATACAATACAAAGACAAAAATATTACATATACATAACAAAAATAAAACAAAAACAATTAAAAAAACAAGAAAAACAACCAATACTTTCAATGTTATTAACTTTCTTTTACTTGTTTCAGTGACCTCCTCACACCTCCCTTTTTTTGTATTCCACTTCAATTAATTGTTTCAGCAAATCTTTTCCATCTTCCTCAAATTTCTGTCCTATCATTTAACTTAACAAATTCTAACATTATTTTTTTCCTTTAATCCAATTACAATCTATTATACTTAATTCTTTATAACATTTCTGCTAAAGCCATGTAACTGGACAGTCGGTCCTTACCTGCCTGCAGTTATAGTCAAGATGGAGACTGAGAGTCAAGATGTGGCTGTTTGAAGGCAAAATGATCTGGAGCTCCCTGGTAACATAGTTGAATCCATTACAGGATCTTTCTCCAAGTGGAATCAGCTCAAATGACTGAAATCCATACAGTGCTCATCAGGTTACATACGCTTCAGGTTACATATGCTTCAGGTTACAGACTCTGCTAACCCAGAAATAGTGCTTCAGGTTAAGAACTTTGCTTCAGAATAAGAACAGAAATTGTGCTCCCATGGCGCAGCGGCAGCAGGAGGCCCCACTAGCTAAAGTGGTGCTTCAGGTTAAGAACAGTTTCAGGTTAAGAATGGACCTCCGGAAGGAATTAAGTACTTAACCCGAGGTACCACTGTATTAGGTATAAACTTTCCAATGTGATAGTTTACTTCCACTTAAAAATCTGCTGTGCCTTGATTTTCCAGTGGAAACACAATCCTGGGTGACTGCCTGGAACCCCCTGGAATCTTTCTGCCTCTCGGCAGAGATTGAGGATGGTGTGTAACAATATTTTGAAGTCCTTTCTCTTTGGAAAGACATTTGATATGACCTGAAATGCAATTTTATACTATGCTGATCTTACAGGATCTTACTCCAGCCTAATGTTTTTTTATTGCTTGATAAACTGCCTTGGGTCTATGTTTTAGAGCAGGGGAAGGAAAACCTTGTAAGTCCAAGCACTGCAAGCCCTTGTGAGGAATTTTCCAGTGTGCCAAATGATAGTGGTGGGTGAGGACACACACAAAAACACAAACACCCCTCCATCCTGGTAAGAGGCATTATCACAGTTCCAGGACACATTCTGACCAGGCCCAAGCACGCCAGGAATATGTGGAGCAGGACCAGAGAAAGTAGATGTCCTACCGAGGGCAGGTGTCCTCGGAAAGTGCCAAGGGCCAGATAAGGAAGCCTGGAGGGCAACATACACACCCACAAGGTTTCCCACCCTGTTTTAGGACAATGAAAGTATGACATGCAAAAATGTAGTAATAAATGAACAATATTAATATAGTTAATTCAAAATGGAAGTTGGTAGTTGACCTAATATCTGCACCGTGAGATTATTTCATGCTGTGCCAGTGACCTAAATCTTAAATCCTTCTTCCAGAAGCAGCTCAATTCCTCCTTCACAATTTGCCTCTGTGTGAAGTGTGTGTGTCCAGGATAGCAGTAAATCCCAACAGAACCCTTTATCTTGGGCCGGTTAAGGGTGAGTTCATTCACTATCTTAATCATATGGTATAATTTCACTTACGATCTGCTAACCTGAATATGTGGAAATGCTAGCATCTGTCTCCACATGGTGAGTCACCACAGATCATTGCCTCTTGCCACCTCAGGCACATTATCCAGTTGGGAACCAAGATATGAAGTGATAAGAAGCAATGATCCATGTAGACTCACCAGGTAATGATTGATGTTAGTAGATTGACTATGTGAGTTAGCTGTAAGCCTGTCACCTTGGAGAAATTCAGAGATTGGAATATGAATATGTTAATAAAGAGACACTGTGATCTAGTGATAGAATCCTCTGAATACAAACTTCAAGTATACATAGAAGCAGTCGGAAAGTGGAAGTTCATACTCTGATGTTGACACTGAGGTATTCTGTCAGTCACTCTTTCTCCCTCGGATATCAGCCCTTCACTCACTTCCATGCAAACTTTTTGAAACACCATAGGGCCAAACATGCACATTTGGACTTGGGGAATGGGCAGCTGTGGCAGGGACAATGTGGAACAGAGAAGTAGTGGGCAGAGAAAGGGTTAAGCACCCATCACTGCTTCTCCTCATATAACCCCTTCCCTCCAGAGTGGCTTTGTCTGAGGCAACTTTATTGACGACCTGTGTACACTGTAGCTGGTGGGTAGGGGAGTGCAGGAGCAGACAGGAAACCACAAGCAAGTTGGTTCCTTCTGCCATTCCTCTGTGTCCAACTAGTCTGTGGCACAATCTGAAAGAAAATCAAAATTACATACACCAACATTAGAGGCTGGGTAGGCTGGCCATCATTTTATGTTCCTGGAGCGGACCAGACTTCCAAAGTCTTCTCTCTGGCTTCTTCAGAAGCCCCACCTATTTGGAGCCAAACAATGTGGCTGATTGGCACCCAGCTCCACTCACAGACTCCTCTCTTTGCCCAGCTATGGGGAGCCTTGCCCTGGGCAGATGCTTCCTTAAGCTTCCTGCCCTTTCCCCTATGGCCACAATGGCCCACAATGGCTGCTCTTAGTAAGCTAAAAACAGGAAGATTTCACTTTAGTGAATTACTTCCAAAACATACTGATGGGTGGGATCTCAGAATCAAGTGTTAGCGGCCTTCCTTCTAACCTAAACTGTTCATCTATGCTCTGAGACTCTTTCCCCTGATTTTGTAAATATGGACATATCAGCAAAATAGTCCATTAGCTCAGGAAGGGGAGCCTTTTGGATTTAAAACACAAATCTTAACAAAACAGAACTCCTATTTTGCATGCTGCTCAGCGCCCAAGGATAGGTTGTTTGTTTTAAATTCTCATGGAAACAGCTGGAGCCATCTCAATGGAAATCTCCACTGAATGAGATTGAATTCAGATCATTTCCTTACTTCAAAAGAAAGTCTCTGCTTGCTCGGCAATGTTGTTCATTATATCAAAGAGGCCCATTCAGGCCCTGGGCAGAGAATGGACCAACTCTTGAAATAAGGGTGGAGAAATTAAACCTCTAAACCATATGTACTTAAGAGTCTAATTTCACGATTAAGTAAATCCTGTTGCAAGTATCATTGCCTACATCATAACACAATGAAATAGATGTGGGAACATTTTAATGTGTTACACAGAAGCTCAAAGGAACAGATTAATCCAACAATAACCAACTACAGCATTTCTTGGAGTAAGCCTATTCATTTGGAGCAGCTGGCAAATTAGGATTGTTTCAAAAGGTGTTAGGGGACAGAGCTCTGTTGGCAATTTTAATATGGCATAAACTTTCATTTAGGTGGTTAGGGAGCTTGAAGAGTATTCAGTTCAGAAGCAAGTGTTAGTTATGCACAATATATCAAATGCAGAACAATTATTTTCCTTTTTTACATAGTTCCATGCATTTCAAATCTTGCCTGTACTCAGTTTTGGAAACAGATGAAAATACCGCTTAATTGCTTTTTAAAAAATAAAAAAATCCTCCTTTCTATCCACATTCCAATAACTCTCCAGCTTCTCTGCAATTACAAAAAGAGAAGGTATATGCCATACTGAAGGTCTCCTAAAATTCTCTGCCTTTAAACCACACAGCTAATGAAGCTTTAACCATGACTGACCCAAGGGTCAAATTGAAATACCTTCAACGGTATTTAGTTTATTTCCTGGATGTTGGGTTTGTTGGGGTTTTTTAAAAAATGGATCTGCAGAAGTTCTGTTATGCTGCAACAAAATGAAAATGCAAGTAGAGAGCATTTGGGCACATGCAAACAGATCCATCTCAACATCCTTTTGTAAGCTAGGACCTATGTGCTCTGCCCCAGACCTTCCATGTTGAGTGTGAAGGTCTGAGGGCCACTTGTTTATGTACTAGATTGTACCTGCTTAGAACCAGTCAGGGACCCTGCATTATCATTGTTCTTGATTGCATGGAGGCTTCTAACTACATTCACTTGAGGACACTAAGAAGCCCATCAGTTCTTCTTGTTTAACATAGGAATATTGGGGCAGGAACCTATTAAGGCCAGCATGTGCATAAAGACTTTGCAAGTGTGGTAAGACAAATGCCTGCCCCCAGACTCTGTTTAAATTCCCTGTTCAAGCCTAATGACCAAGCTGGGCTAGAGTCCACAGACTAAAGTAGAAAACCAATACAGAAATTATCACTCACCCAGTCTCCTCATGCCACTTCTCCCACAAAAACGGTCTCCTTCCAGTTACATTTTGCTCCATAAGGGAAAATATAATGGTGCATTTATCTTTTATCATGTTATTCAAAGAACTACTGATGTTGGCTTTTACTAGTGCATGTAAAGAGTTCACTAAGTACATGCAGATGTATGTCTTTGAAAAAGTTGTGTCCTGCCCTTTCTCTAAGGAGTTCAGTATAGGAAATTCCCAGGCAGTCTCTCACTCAGGTATTGCTAAGATCTAGATTATTTTACTGAAAGGATGGAATTCCTTTGGTACCTTCAGACCATGTTCCAAATGCCCTTACACATCAAGAACTGGTAAGCAGCGTTTAACGCATGGTATTAACATTAGCTATATTGCAGTCAGAAATGAAAGGGCCTTTTCAGATTGAAATCAGACAACACAGGGAATGCTAAAAAGTGCTGTTACTATGTTTGCTTGGGGCATGCATCTGCAGACTGCTTCGCCATAATCCAGGGTAAACTCTTTGGGAGCAGAAATGACTAGAGCAATGTATCTCAGATTTGTGCTAGGGGAACCATTCCCAGCTGCAACCTTATCTCTGTCCCGGAGAATAGGCTGGTATTTTTCCAGTAGGGCTGGCCTAAACTAACCAAAATTCCAAAAGGATCCAAGCATGGGTAGTTTATGGATTGTATATTCTAGGTAGTTGGGTGCCCATGCAAGGTATTCAATGGAGAAATGGAGATGATATCACAGCTTTCAAAAAATGAAAATATATTACGAAAGAGCAGTTAAATGGTTGTCTCTTGAAGATGTCCCAAATCTTTCCTTTTGGGTCTTTCTTCCCCTCCTATGCCCTTTCCCCCGAGTCCTCTTCTGAGTCTTCTTCGCCTCCCTACACCTTTCTTCCTCCTCAAAAGTTTTGTGCCTGTTTTTGCACCCCTGAATCATTATCCTCTTCTACAGGGCCCTCAAGAGGCCATAAATAAAGATCAGTAATCATTCTCGTGCTCATCTTTAAATCCACTCTGCTTTTTAAAGGCCTTCTACAATTCCCTCTCCACCCAACTTCTCCTCAGTGCCCCATGTAATCTCAGGGGACTTGTTACTTGTCTGCATGTCTAGTTATGTGAGTAATGTGTTCCAAGAACCGTCATGTAAACTACAGCTTGGTAGGATTTCTGAATTACATCATAAGCGAGTTGGTTAGAAATATTTCACATCTATGAACCCCTACAAATTGCTCCAAGTTATTCACCCAGGCATTTGATCAGGGCAAAATGTGATCAAAACTGGCAATGAGGGATTGCATATTTACTCTCTTGAAAGTGTAACACAATAGTGACGTGAACAGAAAAAGGCTTTTTTCCAACATGAGGGAACATTCAAACATCTGTCCCTACCTGCAATCTGAAGCAGTAACGTTTAATGCCAGTTTTAATATGGAAATTCTGAAGTGTGTTGTTTGGCTATAAGTCATTTACGGGGAACCTGTGGCCATCCAGGAATTGTTAGACTCCCATGGTTCCTGACTGTTGGCCAGCCTATTGGGGCTAATGGAATTTAGCAGTGGCAGATGGTCATCACTTGACCTACTGGGGCAGCTAAGTTGAGATGGAGCCAAAGGGAATATCCTAGGTGAAGGTAACTGGTTCTCATTTTTCCCTCATCCTATTTCCTTACAAGTATACTGTTGATTCAAGCACAACAATGGTGCAGTTACTTAGCATCAGACTTATTGGTGGGGAACCTCTGGGCCACCGGGTCTTTTTGAGCAACCCACACCCACCTTTCCTGGACCCAACACCATATATCACATCAGACACAGGAAAATTCAAGTGGTGGACAAAAGGAAGGAGATTTTGAAGTCCTCTCACAGTATTTTCAACCCTCTTTGAGGTGTCGTGAAAGGTACCAAACTAAGGACACAAAGTGCTGGCTTGAAAAAAAAAATGCACAGAGAAGCAAATGTGTTTTCCTTACTTTCCTCTGACCACGATGTGGCCACTCACTCTACTTCAGAGCTGTGATTATTATGGCATCAAGGTAAGCACTGTGACAAATTTTAATGAGCTGACTTAATATTCTTGTAACTCATGAACCTACACCAGAATTGCCAATATAACCGTTTGACTCTCAAATGTTTGAATGACCAGCACATTATTCTGCCACTTTTAAAACATTTTAAGTAGGAAACATGTTTATACAGAAATTAATAGTACAAGTTAATTATTTGATATTAAGAAGTGGACAATATATATATAAGTGCCACTGATAAAAAAAAATCTGCATAAAAATGGAATGTCTTCATCTACAAAGGAGTTGTGGTTCTTCTGATCATACTGCCTCTCTTTTAAAATACTATCTTTCTCCAAAGCTAATTTGTGCAAAATCTTAAATGTGTCATTTTGGCAACTCCCCAGGTGACTATGAAGACCCTCGTCAAAGCAGGGGACTTGTCATATGGCTTATTTCAGAGTGACACAGTGTATGTTTTAAATGCTGTGATTCAGCATTCAAGCTCTTGGCTAGCTAATGTAGGTGTGACAATATAATGGAGGGAAAGGATCATATTATTTTCAAGTTGTCGAAGTGGCAGGTTAGCTTGTGAAACCTGGGAATGGCTGTTAAGGGAAAGCAGGCACACTGACCTATGGTGTGTGAACTAATAATACTGCTCGGATGAGGGATGGGAGAGAAATTCCTTTCAGGTTGCATTTAAAGGCAAATCTACCTAAGTTGTACTTTCCCAAACAATCAACAGATTGATGAGCAGCCATGATTTCAAATTTGCATTTCTCTGAATTTTGCAAATAATGTGTACCAAAAAAATTAAATTCATAAAATTTATACACTGCTTGATGGTTTAAAAAAGTCCTCAATGAGGTTTACAAATAGACGGAACAATAAAATTGAGAAAAATCCACAACCATACAAAAGCTAAAATACTAAAACAGATTTAAATGACCTCAACTTTCTAAGCATCTAGGTAGGCTTGTCTAAACAAGAATATTTTTAGCAGGCATGAAAATGCATATGCTGGAGGAAAGCATGCATACAAATACATATAAATTAATGAAAATAACACACAAAATTTTCCTAGCAAAGACATATATATTAGGCACAGATGAATTTTTTGTTAAAATGCTGACCAATTTTCATGAGGACTGGTCTTCTAAGAGAGGCAGGCTTCCCATGTTAGGGTGAGAATGAAAGACTGCAATCTCTGCATAAGGAAAGGATAATTGGTTAGCAAGGAGTAATTTACTACAGTTAACATGCAACCAGCTGGTGAGTCAGTCACCTGTCTTCTTTATCACTGTTGAGGAGAATTTTCATTCTTTTGGGTTTGATCAGATTCTGGCTACTAGTAAAAATTACGCCACTACGTGACTTAACAAATGCTGGCATATGCGTCACAAAAATATCACATAGTTCTGATTACCATCATGAGTTTGGTCAGGCACTTGGTGATATGGGACTATCCATGGATTTTAAAAACGAGTTAATAAAATTTACGCAGATGGATATGCAGATGGGTACATAAAATTCACTCTAACGGTACACTCCTATGCATGTCTACTCACAAACGAGCACCACTGAATTCAATGGGATTTACTCCCAGGTAAGCATGCGTAGGATTTCAGGCTTAATAAATCAAGAGGAAAAAGGATTGCAGTAATTATTCATAAGCTTTAATGGACTCAGAATCCATTACCTTAGCTAATGAAAGCCTCTTGTGTATCATAGGAGGCAATTCAGAGAAGACATCTGTTCAGTGTTTAGTTGTGGTTAAACAAGAAAATTATCTTATACTCATCCAAAATTAGGAGAGAGAATAATGGAATGCAGTACCATAATACTGTGATATAAGAAAATAGTGTGTGTCAGGTTGGATTCTCTGCATAAAAAATGTCTTGATGACATAGGAAGAGGATCCAGAGAGGGCTCTTGACCTCCCTTTGCCCTAAACTTCCTCTCTGAAATTTAGAAAGAGACTGTAGAGAAAAATGCAGCCAGGAAAGGCAGAGTGTTGTGTGTTATATGGTGGGGTTTTTTATTGGGATGGCTTGTTTTTTAAATGTTTTGGCTACAGTTTCCACTTGTTTGAAAGTTACTTCTATTTTTATAATAGAGGGAAATGATGTGAAATATGAGAAAGTCAGAAAAAAAACTAGCTGGTGATTACCTCACAGCATTCCAAGACAAAACCAACTGAGTTTTGATTTTGATTTCTGCTGTAGCGAGGAGAGAAGATCTGCCTCCTGCTGCTTTGCAAGGTGAGGGGGTAGAAAAGGTGCTATGGTTTAATGACAAGAGGGAGTCTTGTGCAGCTTTCTCCTCCTAAGTAAACTCAAGTGCAAGAAGCAAATTCTCTTGTCAGTTTAGCCAAGATATGTATGCGCCTTCTGATATCTTGCAATATTTATTCTTGTTCTTTTCTCTTCAGGTGGTTCTGTTTTCACTGGGCCACCTTCTACAATGCTGTCAAAATACAGAACTGACCTCCATTTGGCTCTTTCTTGAGGTCAACATTTTTTCTGACTACAGCACTGAAATATTCCATCTCTCTTTTACAAACATCTTTGGATGGATTCACTCCTGAGATCTATTACTGGTAGTGAGAACCTGGTACGGACTGTATGACTCCTTACCTTTACTTTTAGTTGGCAAAAACGGCAGAGAGAGGGAGGGAAGGAAGGAGGGAGAGAAGAAAGGAAGGAGAGAAGAAAGGAAGGATAAGTTTTGGATAAGTCATTAGGTTGAGGTCTACTAACAAACTGTTCCCTGTACAACGTCATAGGGTATATTCTTGTAGTGAGCATGCAAGCTAACATAACAGAAATCCCAGACCCTGATCCACCACACTGTGTCCCAAATTCAAAGTGATGGTCATGATGATGATGATGTTCCTGCCCAGTTCTTTTTGGCTCCATTGGGGTCTGCTGGTGGGGGCACCTCTCTGGAATCTCTGCTGCTTCTGTAAAAGGTGCAGCAAGGTAGACGCTGCTGCTGTCAGCATCACCTTCGCTGCTCCAATGGAACCCCAGTGGAACTCCCTGGAATGGGGCAAGGAAGATCACAAAGTTGGACCCAACAAGGAAACTGCTGGATGCAGTGGGTCTGATTCAGCCCTCTTTGCTGCACCAGCCTATAACTATAGGACTGCCATATGTCCAGATTTCCCTGGAAATTACCGGGATTTCAAAGGCAGAATTGACTCGGGGGGGGGGGGATTTCCAAAAGGCTGTGCTTTGTCTTGGATCTTAGGCAAGTCAATTGAAAAATTGTGCTTTTTGGAATTTTACTAAAAAATGCTAGCAGTAAGGACTATTTCCTCTGGCAACATGAACTGTTTTCTTTCAGAACTGACAATATAATTTCATATTCTGTTGGCATGTTACAGTCTGAGATAGTGAACGCTAAATCAAAAGTAACTATGTTGTGCATTCTTTTTATTATTAACATCAAATTGGGTGACAACAATAAACTTCATATTGTTTCAGACCTATTTTTAATATCCTTAGTTTTTGTTTTTTTTAACTTCCCATATAGTAAGGTTTAATTGGAATTTGATTCCTATGAAGGTATTATTTCATGTAACCATTCCATATGTACTAAACAGTTTTGTGACTGATTTACTACCAGTGCAAAAACTCTACTCTTCCTCTGCCTAGAGAATGGTTGATGAAATCTCTGCGGAAATGGACAAATTAACCAACATAATTCATCCAAGAACTTGATATTCTTGATCAATGAGCTATGCACAAAAATGGTGCCTATTTATCACTCCGTAGAACTCAAAATGTAACTGCATGAGATTAGCAAGAAACTTACTTCTGGAATAATTCTGTTTTAGTTTGTAGTGTGAGCTTGTGTGTGTGCAAGCCTAACAGCCAGCTGTTGATGGTTGGGGTCATGGCTTAGGACCAAGCACAGTCACCTCCTTGCCAGCAGAAATATGTGCTGCTAATGGCAGAGGGAAATGACCTCTGCTATGATGGAGGCCTGAGATCCATCCAAGTGAATGGTAAACTACCATTGGCAATCCTGTTGCCAGCAACAGCCAACAGAAATCCCCAAAATGAGGCGTTTTGGGGTGGAGCAAAACCATAAGTTTTGGATCATCTGAGGACCTCCATTTTCTGGCCCCTTAGAGGCAACAGCATAAATACCGTAGATACTCCCTACATTAACCTTCCCTTGAGTTAATATTGGTGTTAGTATAGATAATAAAACTATTTAACATGGAACTTTACACTAATTACACAGAAAATGTATAAATCCTTCAAGTTCACACTGAATGCACTTGCCTCTGTAGTTCACATTAATAATAGATAGTCCTGGGTTTTAGTAGAGAGAAGCTCTATAATAGCCCTGCCCTCCAGTATTTTCTTATCTTGCTTGCTGCTTCGTTGCATGTTGGTACAGGTTCTGATTCTATAAATAACAGGAATTGGCCTAAACTGACCACTATTTCGATCCAGTATTGTCACACTTTAGGCAGAACACTGAAAAACTTTCACTTGCGATTGTTGCTTTCTGTAATAAAATACCTGGGCTCCGAAAGTTTCTTACCCTACAGTTTGGGCTCTTGGGATGTTCAAGGAAAATCATGCAATGTTGACCCCTGACTCTTCTGGAATTGCCCAGCAGCATCCCCTCTTACAAAAAGATAATATTTCCTTATTTCTCCTCCTCCCCAATATATTCTCTCTGCAAGGCTTTCTCATCATCCAGTTCTTTCCAACTTCATGTTATCACTTTGACATTCTTTGCAAAAAATAAATGAGTCATAGCTTAAGAACAGTTGAAGATAACGCCAGCTATTTTGGGATGCACATTGTTGATGGTGCCACTGAGGCTACCTGAGCCTCAAGTAACAGCAAAGGATCCATAAGTACCCCCAAATTATTACCTGCTTCTTCAGAGGGAATGTAGCCCCATCAAGAGCAGGCCACCTTCCATCCATTAAGTCTAGGGAATCGCCTACTAACAATGCTTCAGTCTTATCTGGATTGAGCTTCAATTTGTTGGCCCTCATCCAGTCCATTACCAAGGCAAGAGAACAGTTCAGCACATTCACTGCCTCACCTACTGATGGAAAGGAGAAGTAGAGCTGCGTGTCACCAGCATATTGCTGACAATATATTTCAAAGCTTTGGATAACCCCATTCAGTGGTTTCATGTAGATGTAAAACAACATAGGGGACACGGCCTTCAATTTGAACATGGGCTTCTTTATAGTATTGATTTTATATGTTCATAAAAGTGCTGAGCATCTAGATTTTCCTGACACAAAAGAGCTTCAAAGCTCTCCCTCTGCCTTGCTTTCCAAGCAGGACTTTCTCCTCTCACAGGGTCTAGGAAGCTCTTGTGAAGTTCCACAGGAACTTGGATGGCCCCACAAACATCTCACAAGAGCATCCTGTGGCTTCTGGAGCTGGCAAACAAATATCAGAAGCCCCAGGATGTTTGCATGGGAGATAATTTCCAAGGCTTTGTGTGTACACATTTTTGCATATACGCGGAACCCGTGGAAGTGAACCCCATGTAAGACTGTATTATGAGCTAAATCCAGAAAAGATTTATGGACCCAGATTTTTCACCTACCATTATGGGGCAACATCTTGTACCCAATCCCATGTTAGCCCTGCTGCTAATGGAAAAGAATATCAATCCAAATGTTAAACAAAAAGGGTTGGTCTTCTTTCTTATGATAGCCATGAGACAACTAGTTTCTTTCATTTTTTTAAAAACCCTCCCACCACAGAAACATGGTTCTAACATGTGTGGAATATAACACTTGTGGAACACTTAACTCACTACTGGAAGGTGATAAGATGAATAGGAAAGAAAGATGGAATTGACTCAGTATGGTTTCAATTTATATCATTTATTAACAATACTACAGTAATCTTCCTTCCATCTCAGTCACAGCAACCACTATGGAGAAATTACCTTAATGCTTTAGATTGACGTATACCCAGTAGATGTGAGCTGAATCTGTAATGTAAAAGATTTCCCAAGTTTGTTTTGATGCCATGCGGATGTCGGCGTACAAGGTTTAACTTACAGTATGTACATGTATTTGTCTTGGAAGACAACACTTCATGTTTGGTGATTGCATTTAAGATTTTCAAAAAAGTTTGTAAAGAAAAACAAAGAAGTACATTCCATGTAGGAAATAAAACAGAAGACCTGGTGGAAGGGTGGGTGGGGACGGAATAATTGCAGTCAAGTGAACTGAAAGCCATAAGGATATCACAAAATTTACAAATTGTCACTTTTATTCAGATTACCAGTGTTTTAAATACAGTGGTACCTCAGGTTAAGTACATAATTCGTTCCGGAGGTCCATTCTTAACCTGAAACTGTTCTTAACCTGAAGCACCACTTTAGCTAATGGGGCCTGCTGCTGCTGCTGCGCCACTGGAGCACGATTTCTGTTCTCATCCTGAAGCAAAGTTCTTAACCCGAGGTACTATTTCTGGGTCTGTAACCTGAAGTGTATGTAACCTGAAGCGTATGTAACCCGAGGTACCACTGTACTACTTTTGTCCTTCTTGATAATGTATTCATCTTAGAGCAGTACCGGACAAAACATTTCTTTTCTCTGACCATGTGATTTACTAACACAACTTTCCTCTCCTTTAACAACTAGGAAAATGATGTCCCACCTGACCCAAAGTGCATATATAAAGTTTGCAAGAATATGATATACTTATAAAGGTAAAACGGTTAAAGACCCCTGGACAGTTAAGCCCAGTCAAAGGCGACTATGGGGTGTGGCACTCATCTCGCTTCTGGCTGAGGGAGCTGGCGTTTGTCCACAGGCGGCTTTCCCATGTGGCCAGAATAACTGAACTGCTTCTGGCACAATGGAACACTGCCAGAGTGCATGGAAATGCTGTTTACCTTCCTGTCACAGAGGTACCTATTTATCCACTTGCACTGGTGTGCTTTCAAACTGCTAGGTTGGCAGGAGTTGGAACAGAGCAACAGGAGCTCACTCCGTCATGTGAATTTAAACTGCCGACCTTCCAATCGGCAAGCCCAAGAGGCTCAGTGGTTTAGACCACAACACCACCCGCTCCCTGCCATTACCTGTACCTTATCAAGGAGTATGTGCTCTGGAAAGGTATTTCTACTGCCAGAGGCATGATTATTAAATCAGACATAAAAGGGTAAGGGTGTGTGTAATATAGCTAAGAACTCTTCTTCTTTTCTTCTTGTTAACCAGGAAACGTGGCAAAGTAGCTGAATCCATGTCAGAGTCAGTCTAGGGAATTTCCTCCAAACATCACTATTTTCAGTTTTGAGAAGAAGAGAGCAAGCAATACCGCAAATCATTCCAAGCAATGCCCACATGACAGTTACCTTTCGCTTTGCTCGATTTTATGTATTTCTCCTAGGTTCATTTGTAATAAAACTCACTTCTCTTTAGCTTTCAAACAGAGCACACAAAAGTAATTGCAGTTTGCTAAGAGCACAAAACTTTCAGGAAATATAATGGCTGTGAAATAATTGACAATCATTTTCTTCCTTTTCATTTTCCCCTTCTTGTGAAGCCTATAAAAATATAGACCTTTTTCTTCTTGTGAAAGATATTGCTATTTCCTTTTTTAACTTCTCACAAATGACCTTTTTTAACATTTCAGGCCAAATAGCTGAAGCATTTATTTTTTTTTAATAAATATTTATTAAGATTTTTTGAATACAAATGCAAAAATAGTCAACAATATAGCATATATCATAACATATTTTCAAAACCTCTTTGGACTTCCTCACATCTCCCGCTCCCACTTACATCGTCTTGAAATTTTAACCAGCAAATTATCATCTTATTTAAATTCTTAGGTCCCATTCTCTTAAACATAATCTAATTGTTCTCCAAATGGTTTATATTTTCCTCGATCTACTTATCATCCTAATTCCATCTAATTTAATGGTGGTCAATTATTTATGATCTAGCATCCTTCTTAACATTCAACCAAATTACAATACTTTTTTAAATAAATCTTAAATTTCTTCCAGTCTTCTTCAACCTTCTCTTCTCCCAGGTCTCGGATTCTGCCAGTCATCTCGGCTAGTTCCATATAGTCTATCAGCTGCATCTGCCACTCTTCCAGTGTGGGTAGATCTTGGGTTTTCCAATGCTTAGCGATAAGTATCCTTGCTGCTGTTGTTGCATACATAAAAAATGTTCGATCCTTCTTTAACACCTTCTGGTCGACAATACCCAAAAGGAAGGCCTCTGGTTTCTTAGTGAAGGTATACTTAAATACCTTTTTCAGCTCATTATATATCATTTCCCAGAAAGCCTTCACTCTAGGGCAAGTCCACCAGAGGTGAAAGAATGTTCCTTCATTTTCTTTACATTTCCAACATTTATTATCAGACAAATGGTATATTTTGGCAAGTTTAACTGGGGTCATGTACCATCTATATATCATTTTCATTACATTTTCCTTCAAAGCATTACATGCAGTGAAGTTCAACCCAATGGTCCACAACCTTTCCCAGTCATCAAACATAATGTTGTGCCCAATGTCCTGTGCCCACTTTATCATAGCCGATTTAACCATTTCATCTTGTGTATTCCATTTTAACAGCAAGTTGTACATTCTTGAGAGTATCTTAGTCTTAGGTTCTAACAGTTCTGTTTCCAATTTCGATTTCTCCACCCGGAACCCTAACTTTTTGTCATTTTTAAAAACTTCGTTAATCTGAGCGTAATGTAACCAGTCTCGCACTTTATCTTTAATTTTCTCCATACTCTGCAATTTCCAATTGTCTCCATCTTTTTCTAATATTTCCCAATATTTTGGCCATTTGGCCTCCATATTGGGTCTTTTTCGGGCCTTAGCTTCCAGCGGTGAAAGCCACCTTGGAGTTTTATTTTCCAGTAAGTCTTTGTATTTTGTCCAGACATTAAACACTGCTTTTCTGACAATATGGTTCTTAAAGGCCTTGTTGATCTTAACCTTGTCATACCATAGATATGCATGCCAACCAACAAATAGCTGAAGCATTACCTCCTTCCCTGAAGCCCCTCTTGCATGTTAAGATCAGCAGAGAAAGCCCTCTTAGTAATTCCACTGCTCTCTGAAGTTCAGGGGTGGTGGCAGCCCTCCAGAGGACATTCTTTGTGATAACTGCTAGGTTATGGAACTCCTTCCACAAAGAGGTATGTCTGACACCTTCATTATACAGCTTCTATATATGCTGTATAATGTGGTATGCTGAAGATGAACTGCTTTGCTCTGGCCTTTGACATTGAGACACGTGTTTTTGAGACCAGTCATATTCCTGGGAACATGATTTTTTAAAACTCTTTTTGATGTTGAAGTTCAGATTGTTATAATCCACCCCAGAGCCTGCTGGAGAAGGGTGGGTTACAGAAATATTAACAATAGTTCTGTACATCCTCTTTTGTATCAAGCTTCAGTCTACACACATTCTGGGTCTCTCATGGTAACTTCTCACAAAAATCCCCCCCCCCAACATCAGAATTAATAATTCTGTTCAAAGATGTATGCTCTGCTAGAGAGTGAGAGTCTAAATGGTCATTTCTTTCTTGACACGTGGCCACGGAGATGAACAAGAACAGGATTTCTCAATCTCTGAATTGGAAAATAGATATTTGTGATACTCATTACACATTATTCTGCTCACATGGGTATTATTCCTTGCTAAGGCAAAAGTAACTGAAGGAGCAGCCTTGAAACAACTGACATTTAAACATATTCTCAAAGGGAAAATAGAAAGCCAATTTAAGAGGGTGGGTGCTGAATTCAAACTCGCCTCTTTCATTCAGGCTGGGAATGGTTTGGACTTCACCCTTATCAGAATAGCTGTTTGCCCATTGTCTCCCACACATCATTTGATTTCTTGAAAGGAAATTGGCCCTGAGCCTGATGCTCCCTTCTTGTCCATTGCACCCCTACAGCCAGCAATGTCCTCTTCCCTCTGTGGAAAGGCATTCATCAATTGTGGAGAGCCTTCTCTGCTCACGGAATTCAGACCTTCCTGGATTCTAAATCCTCCAAGTACTGGTCTATTTCTTAGTTGTTAGGTGGAATTACTGTTCCTCATACTAGTGTTCCCTGGAAGGTAAGGGCTGTCATCAACACCACAGACTGGCTGTAAGCAGGCTCCTTGCTGTTGCAGGATCATTTGCCCCATCAAGAAAGAAGTATTATGATATTAAGGTTATTACACCCTGAGAACAAGATCCAGCTGGTGATGCTAAATTTAGTTTCACACTGTGACTTGTGGGAATTTCTTGCAGATGGCAGTCATCTCATCTGCATTGGCAAAGGTAAAAGCAATGTAATTTCATTACTTGCATTGAGCCTCATTCTGTGGCGTATGGTACAAAGCACTGACACTCTGAGAAGACATATTAAGCTGTTGGTTATATATCATTCAGATAATGAAATGGCCTCAGCCCCTGCGCATGAACAATATAAGAATCATTTGGGTTTGCTATTTGCCAGGTGCTGTACTTTTACATTCCGCAACATTTGTGGCATGCCACACTTTCTGAGGAACAAACACAAATGAGCACTTAGCCATAAAGCTATCACTTAGTCCGGCATCATTTATCTGTCATTGATTTAGAAACTCTTTTAACTGCAGGTATAAAATATGTGCCTGCTTTCATTCGATGAGAAATGGCTTTAAAATGAGAGTAAATTCACTTGAGATCATTATTTTGATGTTGTCTATACCTGCTTACCTGAAAGTAATCCCCACTGAAGTCAGCAGGACTACTTTATTAAGCACAACATACAACCAAAGATTTTTTTTTAAAAAAAGAATAAAGGCAAAAGTGAGTAAACAATGTCATTTTATTATTTTTATTTTCTTTGATTAAAAATCATGGTCTCAGTAAGTGCAATTTTTATCACCATCAAATGAAACTAATAATAGGCTCCATTAGGATCCCTGTTACTGGTATAGTAAAAATCACACAAGGGGAAACACCTGAAAAAGCCTTGAATCTTTTGGCTCCCAGCATTGTCCAGTTCTTACTACTTAGCTGGAGAGCTGAGATAATTATGGAGGTAGTTGGCATTTGCCTGGGGAGACAATGGAGGAGTGCACCTTTGCAGGTGAAGTCAAACTGTTGTAAGGTTATGGCGTCTGCTGTGGCTGTAGAGACTGATATGGGACAGACATGTTCTGAAGCAGCTGGGGCAGATGAAGGCACCCAGTTGGAAGTAGTATGCCTCTGAATACTAGTTGCTGGAATCGACAAGTGGTGAGGATGCAGCTGCGCTCATGACCTCTTGCTTGCAGGCTTCTTACAGGCATCTAGATAACTACTGTGAAAACAGAGTTCTGGACTCGATGAGCCTTTGGCCTCACCCAGCAAGGTTCTTCATTGAGAGATCTGTACATCACCGGCTTCTTCAGATCTGCAGGTGCCAAGCTAGTTTTTCCCCCCCCCATGCCCCCATTATTATATTCTATTTCACCCAATAGCATAAAACTAGTGGTTTGGATGGGCAAGCAGTTTCCAAAATAATCACAGAACAGAATGTTTAGGTTTAGACAAAAATGGTATTTAAGGTCTTGGCAATAAAAAGGAGAGACTTTGAAAGCTATATTTAGCGATGTTTACATGTCCTATGACACACTACATTCACGACTGATTGAATTATGGTGCTTGAAATAGTGATGGCATCAACTCCACAAATCAAGCTCAGAGTTTGGCTTGGAAAACTCGGTTGTTTGGAAAACAGCAGGTGTTCAGCTGATCCCCAATTAGGTCCATGAAGATGTTATTGGAACTGAAGCAAAGTCCAAGCCCCTTGGTCCAAGCATCTATTCTCCAATCCCTTTACTTTGTCTGCTGCTCTGGTGATGGCTGCAGTTGGAGGAACAGAGGGAGAAGCATCACTGTTGGTCACCCCTTAATTTACCTTGCTTACTGCTTTGCCACCAGTGGAATGGAGGAACAGAGGAGACCTTCTGTCTCTCCCTCCTTTATCCAATGCCTGTGAATCTGCTACAGCTACATGCTAGGAGCAGAAGCATTTTAACATGGGGAAAAACTGCATGGCATATAGCCATAAGAGTACACAGACAGACAGAAAAGGGAAAGGGAATAGCTATGCTGCCTTGCACCACTGCAGGAGCAGCAAGAAAATTAGGTGGATTGGGTAGGACATGTGGGGGTGTTATTGAGTTCTTCTTTTTATTTTGATTATGTATTTTGTGTTTTTATACTGTGATTTTATCCTGTGAACCACCCTGAGACCAGCGAGTATAGGGCGGTATACAAATTTTAATAATAATAATAATAGATGGTATGAACTACCCATTAGACCAGGGATAGCCAATATAATATTCTTCAGATGTTGCTGGATTGCAGCTCCCATCATCCCTGACAAATGGTCACTCTGGCTGGGGCTGATGGGAGTTATAGCCCAATAACATCTGAAGGGGAACATCTGGCTACTTCTGCAATTAGGCAAAGGAAAACGGAGTCCTAGCTGCATTTCCCCAGCCATCCTCAAAACAGGTAAATAAAGTCAACGTTCCAAGGGTTTCTCTTACAAGACCAAGGCCCTGTATATCCAAGGGCCGAGGAAAATACATTGCTAGAAACCCTCTTCTAGTGTTCTAACCTGTTGGAGCCAGCCATCAAAAGTGGTTTAGCATAGCAAAGAAAGAAGACACAATGAGGCAGCGAGTATTTTCATAATACTGGAGGGCAGCTCCTTCCAGCCTTTCTCCTCCGGCAACTTTTTATTATCTCCTTTGTTCTCCCAGCCGCATGGCCGTTTTCCAAAGTCTCCTGTTACCTCATCCGGTCAAGGCTTGACACTCCCCTCTCCCTATAAGGTAATCATTGCCCAGAGGAATGTCAGGGGGCACCCTGCAGTATTTACAAGCCTCTGCCTTGCCTGTATGACTCCCACATGCCCTCTTTCTTTATTTTATTAATCAGAGTCATAAATGTCCGTTCAAATACGATTATATCGAGTGCGATAAGCGACTCTTGTGAAACCGGAAGTGGGCCGCGGACTGGAGAACCATGCAGTACATATAGAGATTATATGTCCTCTGCTCCTCTTCCTTGTATAACGGTGCAGGAAAGGATGGCAAGGCAAATGGTGAGGAAGGCAAACACTGCCAGATGCAGTTCGTGTGCTGCACCTCTAGGTGGCGCATACGGAAAGGTTTCGATGCTTCATCCACAAAATGCTGACAAAGTGTAGGGGAGTTCCGCATGCTGTGAGGCAGGACAACCACTGATATCGTTGGGTGGGCTGCAAATTGTTATATACTGGCAATGTAAAAGCAAACCGTTCCTGTCTGCTGGGGCCAGTGGGATGAAAGTGGTTCAATGTGGCCGAAAGTCAATTGTTCAGAAATAAGCTGTTCAGAAACGATATGGTGTCATTGCTGCTGATTTTTCTTTTGGTGGAGGCCACTCTACCCGCACTGAGGTATCGGTGATCTTGGTTTGCCACGCTGGAAACGTTTTATCGGTGGCTACAGGCTGGTTTTTATTTTGCGCTGCCACCAGCAGATGAGCTGCTGTACCTACAGACTGACAAATGTGAAGCATAGCTGCTGTGTCTGTGGCAGGATTGTGTATTATCGGGCGCAACGCAACCTTACAATCCTCATTTGCATTTTCAAAGGCCAATTGTTTGATAATTATTTGTTTGGCTTCAGGATTTTCAATTTGTCTACTCACTGCTGTAATCAGCCTGTCCATAAAGGAAGAATATGATTCTCTAGGTTCTTGTCTGATTGAACCCCACCTAGACTGAATACTGGAGGGTTCCGGGATTTTTCTCATTGCTTGTTGAGCAGCAAGAGCAGTATCCCTCAATAAGATCTGCAACAGTGTGGCTTGTACTGAGGCCTGAGCGAAGGGCCCACGCCCCATCATGGCGTCCATCACATCTGCGAGGGTAAGATTAGGATTATTCCCTCTTGCTTGTTGCAGTAAAGCAGGAGCATAAGCACGTCAGGCGATTTCCCATTCATGGGCAAACAATACACCTGCTGATGGGGGTTAAACTGTACGTGCCAAAAGCTTGATGTCATCTGGAACCAATAGCTGGGCTAATGTGGCTTCCAAAAGAGCTTGTGTAAATGGGGCTTGCAGTCCATTTGTCCTAACTGACAATTGCAGTTCTTTCAAGATTTTAAAGTCAAAAGGTTGGTGCTGGGCTTGAGTTCCTGCTGGAGCACCAGCAGGGGGCACAATAACAGGGAATGCCATGGTATCCTGTGATAAGGAACAGGCAAGTACTGCACGTTGAAAGGGGGTCGCTTGTTCTGCCGCTGAAAGAGCAGGGTCATTTCCAGCCAGACCACTGTATTGGGTCCTCTGGTGAGGCACTGTAATCCAGAGGTTTTGGGTCTGGGGCTGCTGGCAAAACAAGTGCTGGAACACATGGCATAACAGCATGCTGAATTAAGGAAGCTGAAGGTTGTTTTTTTTGTCAATGCAGCCATGGAGATATTTTTTGGTGATAAAGAGCCCATAGCATAACGAATCTTGCACCATGCATTTAAAATTCGAACACCGAAACTGGGATGTCCATGAAAATGTGCTCCAATCTTATCCCATTGTGTTAGTTCCCATGTCCCCTCTGCTGGAAACCAAGGACAATGCTCATCGATGGCCAGAATGAGCTGTATCAAATCACCCTCAGGAACTTCCAATTTGTTGGAGGAGAGGAGAAATTGTAAGTCTCTTAAAAATTTCTGTTGCGGAGATGACAGGGAATTGCCCATATTTCTAAAATCAATATAAAAGGGATCGACTCACCAGGGATCCGTAGATGAAATCAGCGCTGTGTAACCCTTTCCGGAAGTGATGAGTCGATGATCGAGAAGCCTCTTACGGTTTCCTTTGAAGTTTGAAGTCAGCCTCACACTGCTTCCTTTAGCCTTTGAAGTCCGTCTCAACTGCTTTCTTTAGTCAGCCTCCTTTCTTTTAAGTTTTCCTCTTCTTTTAATTGAGCCTCACACGGGGCACCACTTGTTGGAGCCAGCCATCAAAAGTGATTTAGCATAGCAAAGAAAGAAGACACAATGAAGCAGCGAGTATTTTCATAATACTGGAGGGCAGCTCCTTCCAGCCTTTCTCCTCCGGCAACTTTTTATTATCTCCTTTGTTCTCCCAGCCGCATGGCCGTTTTCCAAAGTCTCCTGTTACCTCATCCGGTCAAGGCTTGACACTCCCCTCTCCATATAAGGTAATCATTGCCCAGAGGAATGTCAGGGGGCACCCTGCAGTATTTACAAGCCTCTGCTTTGCCTGTATGACTCCCACACTAACCAGCAGATTCCACACATGTGCATGCTAACTCTATGCTCCAACTCCACTCTTGTCTCCCTCATGGTAACTGTCAGAAGTGGGAATCTTGCTTCTACTCATATTCACTCCTGGTGTGATGCAGAATCCCTAATTTTCAGGATTGCCTCTTTCTTATTGTTGTGCCCAGTGGTTTTCTTCTAGAAAAAAAAGGTGCCGGTTCTGTGTTTCCTTGAGTATCCCCAGAAAAAAGTGGTTGTGTCACATATAGCTTCAGACGTCTTTGTTTACATAAACAAGAATGACTTCAAACATTTATTTTCATCTCAAGAACATTTGAGAACAAACCACAAAACATTTACCCTTCAAGATGGCCTAATTGTGAGTTTATACTAGTTATTTCCTTTGAATGCTGAAGCTAAATCTAGGTTTTCATTTTTTATATTTTTAAAAAGGAGCCTATTAACATACGCTGCTCTTTATGTAAGTAAGGACTTTGTTTAACTTTCCAGGTTAGCCCCTTTCTTTGAGTTTCCCTCAAATGGTGGCTGATGACGTTTAAAGGGGTCAATTTTTCTTCCCCTGCCATTAAAATGGCAAAGTCACATTCAAGTGAATCAGCTTTGTATGAGCACAACTTCAGAAGGAAGAAATGGAAGTATGGTAATTTATTCAAGAAACTGATGGATTCTTGACACTTAAATGATCTAAGCTGCAAAGTGATTTAAATTGTCACATTGCACTTGGAACCTTTTCTCCCTCCTTCAGAAAGAAGCTGGTGGGACAAATTTTCTCAAAAGGAAAACTTCTGCCATTCAACTTCAACTCACATCAAAGAATAAAAATAGTCACTTTGTTGGGGGAAGCACTTATCAGTCCTACCAAGAGATCCTTCCTAGAAATGAAATAATTTCTTTGATTGGCAAGGAGGAAGGGGTGGTGTGAAGCTGGAAAAGTTGGGTCTTGACCTAGCCAAAGTTAAATACTCTTAAGCACCATTTATTTCTGTAAGAGCATCTGCTTAATTGTTCCCCCAAGAGACACTGACTTTCCCCAAGGCAAAATTTACCCTGTAGCACATGTTATGAATAGCATCCTTATTGCTTGGGGGCATTTTCACAAGACCATTGTACTGCACAAGAATAAAAGAAAGAGAGACAGGGAGGGGGGGAGTCTTTTCTAGATCAAAACTTATGATGTCCATCAGTTTTTACTTACATGAAGCAAATATAAATATGCCAGAATATGAAAGTCTGTGACAGGACATGAAACACTGAAGTAAATCAACAAATAAATATTCTAGGAACAACAAAAATAGCCAAGACAAAGGTAAAGATATCTGTTTTCCAGTGTTGTCAGATGGTATTCTATGAGATCTTTAATCAAGATGTTAACAACATTTTATTCCAATGCACATAATGGGTGCTCACACATCACATTCAGTGAGTATAATCTGTGCACCTGTGAACACAATAACTGAACTTTATTCACATGTAACAGTGAATGAGGGTACAGTTAGTGGATATGATAGTTGAGTTAGAAGGCGGGGAAGTTACAGTGCACAGCAAAAATTTGAAAAAGCAAAAGAAAGGGGCGAGAGTTGTGCTAGTGGAACTATTTTGTTGGATGCTACCATCTCACTTTCCTTGTGTTGAGTCTAGGACCCTAACTGCACTGTGTTTTTAAAATGGTATTATGTCACTTTAAAAAGTCCCCCAAATAATCCTGGGAACTGTAGTTTGTTATGGGTGCTGGAGTTCCAGGATTCCTTTGGGGAATGAATGTTCAGAGTGGTATGATACCACTATAAATGTGTAGTGCAGTTGGGGCCTAGGTCTCACATTCCAGTTTTGTCATGTGAATCAGCCCTTTGACTAGGTAGTGTTTGGTTGGTATGATGGGGTCACCAAGTATATCACACCTATAGTCAAGAAACTTCCACTATGTTTCTGGACACAGTGCTGGTTCTAACCCTTGCAGTCCTAAATTATCCAGAGCCAGGAAAACCCAAAGACTGAATGATCCTATATGAAGCTGCATAGCAGATGTCATTATCACCAGCAAAGTCACATGCAGCGATTACGACGCTGGCTATCAGAGAGACAGCTTTTTCTAAAGCTGAGCCCCAACTGTGGAAAATTACCACAAAGCAGGTTTACCTGATGCCTTTGTATCCATCCTTTAAGCAACTAGATCCACTGATGTTACTAGAGACTCAGAGAGTCTTAGTGGTCAGAAGCCCCTCTTGAACAGGAATGACTTGGCCACTGTCCTCCATGCTCTGGCAAACCCTCACAAGAGCCAACTCCTAGGGGCTGAGGTCACTCCCCCCCCCAATAAAATATTTGAGCCCCCCAACAAGTTGATGGGCATTGCCATTCAAATGGTGGGTGAGTGTCATGTCATGTGGGCAAAGCTAACCTGCCCCCTCCCAATATTTTATTCAAGTCGGCACCCCTGTAACCTCCAGATTGGATTACTTCCGTACACTCTACATGAGGTTGTCCATGAAGATGATTTGGAAACTTCAATAGTTCCAAAATGTAGCAGCCAATTTACTGGCTGGGGTTCCATGTAGAGCTCATGGAACCACTGGTTGCTTGTTTGTTTCCAGGCCCAATTCAAAGGGTCACATTAGTGCTTAAAACCCTAAAAGATTTAGGCCCCATATATCTGAAAGGCTGTTTCCATCCTTACCAAACTTCTTAGGTGTTAAGATCAGCAGTGGGAACTTCTTGGTACTTCCTCCACTCTTCAGAAGTACAAGGAATGGTGGCCTGGGAGAGGGCTTTCTCTGTGGCAGCCCCTGAATTGTAGAGTAGCCAACAGAGGTGCATCTAGGATATTTGATGCAGAGCTTTTTCAGTATGCTAAAGATGTACCTCTTTGCCCAAGCTTCCCACCCCCCACCCCACCCACAGCTGAGGTATTCTGTTCTGGCTGGACTGGTTTTAATTTCATAATTGCAAGTGTTTGATTTTTTTTTTTTTAAAGAATAACTGTATATTATATTATTGTAACCTGCCCTGGGAAATTGGAGCAAAAAGTGGGCAAGACATCAAATGAAATCAGTCAATCAGTCAATAAAACCAGGGTTTATTTGTTTTTTTTTAAAAAAGGTTTTGATAGGCTTAGGGCCAAAACAAATAAATGGTTGCTGACCATCTATGTTTTTATTGCTGTTGTTTATGTAGAATGGCACACAGTCCTTTTTGTAACTGCTTATATTTCATCGTATTGATGTGTTCATAATCTGCAGGCAAAGTCACCTAGAATACCAGCCACTGCACAGAAAATAAAACTAAAAATGGATAAGTATGTAGTACAACACCCCTTTAAAAGAAAGGCTATGGAAGGTGAGGTATGATCCAGGTACCATTTATTCTCTCTCCATATTTTAATCCAGGCATGGGCAAACTTGGCCCTCCAGATGTTTTGGGACTACAACTCCCACCATCCCTAGCTAACAGGACCAGGGATGATGGGAGTTGTAGTCCCAAAACATCTGGAGGGCTGAGTTTGCCTATGCCTGTTTTAATCTGAAAGTCAATCTGCTTCAATGATCCAAGCTTTGCAATGATTGGAGTTCTGCTCTGCTTCCAGCTGCCTTAAGTCCATCTTTCTTTCTTGGGAGGAAACACAGCAGAAAGAGAATGAAGCAAAGCCTTTTTCTTGGTACTTTGGGCAAAGGGGAGCTGTTGGCTTGATGCAACTGACCACTTCCTGAGCCGATATTTAGAATACTGTTGTTGAAATGAAGCTGTCCTGGCACTTTCCTATTGCTTTTCAACTTTTATTCTTTTTAATCCTTATTTATTCTAATGAATTGGAAAGATTTTACCAGGCTCTTAAAAAGAAGAAGAAAAAAGGACTAGAGCCACCTAAGGGAAGCTTTAACAAGTATGGTAAAATTTCTAAAGAAGCAGAGCAGGATTTTCGTGCATTGCTAGGTTGCTCTTGAATTCCACCCAAAGCAAAATCCAATTTAAGTTTGGAGGTTCTTTAACAAAGTACAGAAGGAATTTCATGGGAAACTAAAGGATTGGATAATACTTTTAATACTTATAAAAGCACAGTGGAGTACCACATCTTGTGTTTCATAAGGATTTGCAAATGTGTCAGTTTCAGTTTCTCATTTTTCCAATCTAAAATTTCATCCCCTCCCAGTTTTCTGCATCCTCTGCATTTCCACATCTTTTTTAAAAAAATAAAAATAAAAATCCACCATGAAAATTCATCAGTGTTTTAGTGCAGATTTATCCTAATGTACTATGCACATTTTTATGTGCTATTTTGCCTAATAAACATATTTTTCTGCACAGCAAATTTCTCATACAAGGCATTTTTGTATGCTATTTTTGTATGCTATTTTCACAGATTGTCATTGACACTTTACCCCAGTATATGGATTTTTGTATACATTACTATTATTGCAAATTTTGGAGAATTTTGGAGAAGTGCAGATTTCACAAGATGGCTGTGTTTCATTGTTCCAGAAGGTGCAGATTATACAATTCATCTTTAAATGCAAACAAATTCAAATTTTCTTCCCATCCCTAGTACTTCATAGATCAGATTTGTAAGTTGTTCTGTGAGTTTCCTTGTAAACCTATTTCCAAAATATTCAGTATTTTTACTGCACCTCTAAAACAACATTGCTACCTTATTTCCAGAGAGAATAGTATGTCCCTCATTGTCGCATGAAAGACAAAAAAATTTCCCCACTGATCACTACAACTCCATCACAGAAAAATGGAATATTTAAAAAAAAAATATGCCTGCCATCCAATTATGAAATATATGGAACCTCAGCCAGAAAAAGGACATGTCTATTTTTGACTTATTTTATATTAGATTGCTGCATCCTGTTTACTTGTGCCTCTAGCTTTGAAACACCCCAGTGATTTAAATTAGGATAATAAACCTTGTGAACTGTGAGAGCATTTGGAAAAATAAATAAATAAGCATCTACTGCTGGTGAAATGGACAGATACATAAATCTCTATGGTAGGGCTGCCTTATGTCTGGATTTTCCCAGACATTACCAGGATTTCAAAGGTGGAGTGGATGTCT
Organism: Podarcis cretensis; assembly: GCF_951804945.1. Classification (NCBI taxonomy): domain Eukaryota; kingdom Metazoa; phylum Chordata; class Lepidosauria; order Squamata; family Lacertidae; genus Podarcis; species Podarcis cretensis. Next base: position 63,779,652 of record NC_137170.1, on the reverse strand, counting down.
GGAGGGAAAAGACAAAAGACAGCATTTCTTTTTCACACTGTATAATCTAATTATGAATGTCCACATTGCTTCTAAATGACTTGAAGCCTCTTGCAAGCAACTATGCATGAGCTAGGCTGATACTAGTACATTCATTAATGTGGATGATTTTACAGCATCTGAACTAGGCCTTCAAAATAGATTGCCCCACTTCCTGCCCCACTCCCCTGTCTCACCCATTCTTCTGCCTCCCTTCAACCAAGCTCCTTGTGAACATTTAAATAAGGAAGGCTTACAATGCAATCCTAGTCTACGTAGAAGTATGTTCTGTTGAGATTGATGAGACCTACTCCCAGGTCTGGGTAGTGCATAGAATTTCAGCTTTAGAGGCTTTTCATAACTGTCACCAGGCCCTTTAAAAAGGTAAATTATTTTTTTCAAAACTTTTCTGAGAATCTGTCAGAAAGCTTCATCTGTAGCAGCTAAAAAACTCAAACTGATCACAGAAAATGCATCTGAAGAGTAGCTCTTGTTTACATTCATTTTGTTTAGCAAAACCTTGTTCAGCAGAGAGCTATAAATAATTCCAGACACTTGCAATTAGTGTTTGTTTCAGTGCCTGCACCTATGAAATTGCAATATTCATCACAAGGATGTACAAAGCCGTCCCTTGTTTTAGTACAAGGGACCATAAACTTTACAAAGTGGCGCTCTTTTCATGTAGCTTAATGTAACGCTTTTCAGACTGGTGAACACCGTATTTTACAATGCATTTTCATGAATCATTGCCCCAGGTCTTACCAATTCCTGCGGGGTGGGGGGAATGCTTCCATTGGTTATCTAACTACTGCGTTCCATGAAAATATCTTCTTTTGCAGAATACAGTTTGTTATATACATATCATAGGCGTCTAATTGTTTTTAAAGTCATGCTTGCTCAAAAAGTTTTGTCAAGGTTGGGCGCAAACTTCAGGCTCATAGGATATGCTTTGTTTTTCACTGGAACGCCAAGATCTAAGAAGCACAGCCAATGCAAAAGGCATATCATTGAAATGAAAGCACATGATGCTATGGAACATATTCCAACTATAGGAATCCCCCCCCCCCCCCAGAACCAAAACTGTTCTGAACTCCAGGGCTGGCCCAAGACACTTTGGCACCTGAGCAAACCACAAAATGACACATCTTCCCACCAAGGAAGAAAAGATGGGTGTGTTAAGTGTAATTGTTTAATTGCACACTGAAATGGAGAGTGCCTGTATGTATATTGCTGAAGGGTTTAACACTGGAAAATTGCATCAGAGTTTTCCTGAAGATTAGCCTAGGGTGCTGGTGGTTTATTCTGAGAAGTTTATTAAGGGAAGCAGGCCCACCCTGTTTCTGAAGCCGACAACACTATTCTAGTGGTCTTGCATCAGGGCTTTGGGGAGGGAACTGGGAACATAGGAATCTGTCTTGTGCTGAGTTGGACCCATGGTCTATCTAGCTCAGTATTGTCTACATTAAGTGGCTGCAGGTCTTCAGGGTTTGGCCAAGGAGGCATTTCCAGCCTTACATAGAGATGTCAAGGGTTGAATGCCTGTGACCTTCGACATGCAAAACAAATGTTCTACTGCTGATCCAAGGGGAGAGAAGAGAGAAGGGAAACTCACTATGAAAGAGGGGTCGTTCTTATTATATGCACCTTTTGGAAGTCAAAATCTAATACAGCTGCTTTTGAATTTTCCTGCTAGCCAATATTTACTGCATGTGTTTCCAGATCCACTATCCTTCTGCCTGCTCTCAAACTCACTTTTTTTTGGCATGCTTTCATTAACATTCCTCATTGTCTCTTTACTGGCATTAACATTTAAACAAGAAGTGGGACTTTTCTGCCTTCATTTCCAGAGAATAATGCTCAGAAGGCTATTTTCATATTTCTTTACAATTAAAAAGAAAATTGTGTCTGCTCAAATACAGTGATCTTTCCATACAAAATTGGCTGCATGGCTTTCCTGAAAGTTGTTTGTAAAGCCCCTTTTAATTTAAGCATTTGAGATGGAAATCAGTGAAAAACAAAAACCCAGATGCAACACTTTTCTTTTCTACAATGAGCACTGATCTGAGCCAGCCTGTGCTTGAAAAATGTGTGGATGTGTATAATTATTATGCCAACCAAAGAGAAAAATAATAATCGTAAGATGTTAAAATACAAAATTACCCCAGATGCCCTTGTCTCTTTTTTTTTCATCAGTTATTCAGGCTGAACAAGAAAATATGTACTCTTTATTTTAGGCTGAAAATACACTTTTAAAGAGAACACTTGGAGTTAACCATGTTGCAGAAGCAGCAACAGCTTGTGAAGTAGTTTGCTGGAAGTATAATAAAGTATAATAAAGTGTTGCTGATCAGTGACTGGGGGCATGGGATCTAGTGCCATTATCAGAGACCAGTGTTTTTTTCTGGGGGTATGCAGGAGTATGCATACCCCTAAACATTTTGTGAATCTGTACTTTTGTCCATTTACTGTATTTATTTTTCCTGATTTGGATTATAAAATGGTGGGTTTCTTGAGTCAAAATGAGAGTACCCCTAAACATTTTTAAAAGAAAGAAAGCCGGAGACCATCATGAAGTAGCACCATAACTTCAGGCACTAGGAGATCTAAAGCTGCTGAACTGCTCACAGAGCTAAGTTCCTCCTCCTAACATCCCAACAATTTCTCAAAAGATTTCTTCCCCAACAAAGCAGGCTTCCATTTCCCTGCCCAATTCTTCGGGCACTTAAGGTTTTCCTTAGGATATCTGCAGGTGCAGAGTTCTGAGCTTAGCATAGCATTGTGAGACGGCTAAAAGTAGTGTATGGTTTCTAGCCTGTCAACTCAGCAAACTCCCTGGCTGCCGATGCTTCTTGATATGAAAAAGCCCCATAAGAGAAGCTGCTATATCTTTCCCAAGCTTTAACTGAAGGGTGGGGGGTCTGGGCATGTCACTGGTGAGCTTGGTTTGATTTCTCAGGAAAGAAAAGGGGTGGGAGATCATGTTTTAACTTTCTGGAGAAACCAAGCTACTAAAAAGATTGGGAGCCTTCCGGATCTCCCTCAGCATGCATTGGTAATGGCACAGCCTGGCTCGGGAGCATGGAAGTCTGACCCAAATCTCCCTGGTTTGCCTTGTTATTCAGGGTACCCATAGAGGGCCTGCATACCCTTACTAGATGTTCTGCTTCCCTCAAGCTCCCTCACAATATATAGTCCACTGATAAAAAGCTATACTCTCCACCACCCTTTTTCTTTTCCCCATTCCTAAAATCTGTCTGGTGGTGGCAACGAGAGGCTAATGTCAGGGCCATGTTGGGCAAGTGTTTCCAATGGCAACATTGGATGAGCTGGTTGGATCACCTTAGAGGGCCACAGTCAAATAAATAAATACCAATTCCCACAGGAGGTGCATTTTTTTAACAAGGATAGTAGCAGTGTAGGATTTACAAGCTGCATTTTGAATAACTAAATTATATTTACCTCATGAGTCCATGAGAAGTTTGACACATTCTCCAAGAGGATGGGTTCAAATTACCCTGGTAGGTGAAACAGAAAGATGGCCTTGCCCTTTCTTCAAGTTTCAAGGCTTCAGCCACAACCATTGAAAAGGCACAGTTGCCTCTCTTTTCTCAGGGTTTCAGTTCTTTGGCTCAAGGAGCCCCCTCAGCAGATTTTAGTTATCTGTACAATATGTGTGGCTTTCACATGATGGTAGCTCCTCCGATGGGCTTTCTGCCCCTCCCCCCCATCTACATCTTGGCATTTCAATATTAAATGAAGCACATACTTTAAATATGAATTTTCTCCTCCTGCTCCTGCTGCCAAACCGCCTACGGTGCTTTCCGCGCAAGCCTTCAGTAATATTCCTTTATTCCTCTCTTTGACAGATAATCCCTTTGGAAAGTTTTGAAGATGTTTTTAATAGACTCAAGGACAATAAATGCTTCTTTCTACATTGCCTGATTAAGAGGATAAGAAGCCCCCAAACCTTTAAGTAGTCTGTTATATCCTTTGAACAGTAGTTTAAGTGTAGGGATGATTGTGCAGGTTCTCATGGGATGGCAAGACAGAGGAATGTCCTCCAGCATCATTTGGCAAATTAGCATCTCAGGGATAAGACTCAGCTAGAGTATCCCCCTTCAATACAATTCTTGTACTAGTGTACACAGCCCTGAATAACAAGCCCAGGATACCTTAAGGACCACCTTATCCTGTTCACTCCAAGTCGATCACTGGACTATCAGGAGGAGCAGTTAGTGGTTCCCTATGGACCCGAAGCAGCAAGGAGTCAAGGCTTCAGTGTGGTTTTCCCAACTCTAGGGAACTTTCTCCCTCAAGAAGTTAGACGAGCACCGTCCCTACTGAGTTTCAGGCACCTTGCCAAAACCGTCTTACCGGGTTGAATGTGTGCATGTGTGTGCAAAGTTGTTTGTCGACCTCGATATGTAATAATGATACTTATGAAACAGAATTGGTTAATAAAATAAAAATTCTTAATAGCATTTCTTTACAAAACAGAGTGATTTATAATAAGCAAGTTACAGATCAGGGCAGAATAATATTTCAAAAAACTGGACTGTATTACAAAGCATTTTTTTTTCCAAACATCCATTTCTCTTGGATTATTGCTGAAAGATACTAATCAATCTATTTCAGAAATCTCTAGACTAATTTACAAACATCCATAAAATAGTGAAAAAATTGCATGCTTTAGAAACCTGGTACATTTTCATGCCTCTGGACTAAAAAGATGAAGACGATAGCAAATGAAGAACGTTTTAAAGAGAGCTGGGTGATGTTTACAGAGTCTTTCCCTTGATTTTACCCAATGCTTCAGGGTTGTTTTCTTTTCTCTCTGTTGATTTTTTAATTTCTGGTTTCATCCATGGAGGACTGTGTGACTTCTGTTAACAGATGGAGAAAAACGCAATCAGTGTTAAAATATTACAAGTGGGACTTGCAGCACAATGTTGCAAGGAATCTCCAACCTTCGGTACTTTCTTTTAAACACCTGCTGAAAACTTTCCTATTCTGCCAGCCCTATGCAGGCAATTAAGAGTACACCCCCCACAACAGTCTATTGTTTTTATTTTATTTTAGATTTCAACATGTTTATTTAACTTTTTAGGATGTTATTGTTTGGTTTTATGTTTTTATATCACTGTAAACCATGGTATATTTTTACGATCCGGCAGTATATAGATAATTATTTTTTATAAATAAATGCAATAAAATAAATGAGTGAAATTTCCCTACCCCAAAAGAGAGTGGTAAAATTTCCTTTGGTAGGACCCAGGCTCCCTTGAAAGGCATGTAGCAAATCACTTGCCTTGCAAGGCTTTCAGAGCCTCAGCAACAGCAAGGGGGATTTTTCTGTTTCACTTCAGACCAGGAGAAGAGGAGAGAAATCTTGCTCACTGGCATTCCCTCCCCATTTCATCCACAAGGCTATTTTCAGGAACCCATGTGCACCTGCCCATACATGATGTCAGATGTGGGACAGGTCTGCTCCCCTTCCCAGGGGACAGTATTGTGGAATGGGATCTGGGACCTCCCAGTGTCCCAGCTGTGGGCGGAGGGATGCCACCCGTGTCATAGGGACTCCTGGCCATGTCACACACCCTGGCTGACCAATCAGAATGGCTAGGGGGTGTGGCTGTTTGCTGTTTAAATGGTGGCATGGCTGGAGGGCGACCTCCTTTTGCCTCCCATTAACCTAAATATTTGTGTCCATGTGTTTATTATTTAAGGGAACTGTGGGACCCGGGGCCTTGACATGCAAGTAAGGGGTGGGAGAAATGAAGGGGGAAGGAAAAACAAACACCAGAAAGGGTGTTTAGGAAGACTTCAGCCTGTAACTTCAGGTGTAACTTCAGCCTGCAAAAAACATTTTTGTTTAGGTAAGCTTATCCAGACATGTAAAATGGTGACGTGCTTTAATTTGGTTTTAGCTTATCATTGATTTTAATTATTTTTGAATGTTGATATACTGCAGCTGTTTTTAACGTCTTCTTCTTTTTTTTTTTACTGATAATTGTATTATTTAATCCTTGATGCAAACAGCTTTGAAGTTTCATTATAGTCAAGTAGTATGTAAATCTTGTGGAATAAATAGCTTGTAAACAGAAGGTGTAATTCTCAATATCAGTGCTCATTGGAAGGGAACAGCTTTGCTACAGCAAACCTTATGCTTTCTAAGAAAATACATCCATCCTCTTAATTTTTACATCAGCAAGGTCAGAAGGCATTGGTAAAAAAAAAAAAAAATTAAGAAATCCATATAGCCTGCATTGATAGCACCAAAGCGTCCTGGTGGTTAGTTGAAGTTGAGGCAAATATGAAAAATTTCCAAGACACAAAATATATACCGGTAAATGTTCTGGATCTTCCAAAGTATTGGAGATCTTTATATTATGTACTGTCTTTTCCAGGATCCATGCATTTTTATACCACATAATATCTGCCCTGTAAAGTCTCCCGTGTTTGTGCTATAGATATTCTGACTGCTGCCAACAGCTTTGTTTTAAGTTCCTTAGAACATAATCATTTATTATGACCAGTCTGTATATTTAACAATGAAAGCAGTGAGGTCATTTGTATAGTAATCTTTATGCTAGTCAAAACCTCCTGATATACATTAGACCAGAAATCCTTTGCAAATGGGCACTCTCATTACAGATGGAAACATGTTCCTTATGTGCCACATCCACACCAACACACTAATGCCAGTCTTGAGGTCATAAGGACATCTGTTTTGGAGTGTGGTGCCATCTATGAGAATAGTCAAATGATCATCCCTGGGTGTCATTTTTTGGAGTGCTTTCATTAATTACTGCACTCAGACATCTCTCAGAATGCAGATGTTTCAGAAATGAAAACAACTGAAGAAAACAAATCTTCACATTTTATAATTTGCTCAGTATTTACAGAGACAACAAGATTAGCACCTGCATATCTGGGTCTGTTTCTGCCACCTTTAGCTGAAGAGAGGTTGAATTGTTCTGGTTTCCTAAGCAAGTCTTGCCAACCTGAAAAGGGAAACCATGGCACCGTGATTCAACCAATCAATCATAATTTGTATCTCAGTCTAGTAGTATACAACAGAAAATAATGGTCCAAGAGTTTCTGAGCACATCAACCCCATATCTTTTGTAACATTTGAAGATTTGAATGCAAAGAGTTGGAAATGTATCTCGGAAAGGTGCAGCTGGGTGGTGCTCTGGAGCACATTTTCAACAAGTATGCAAATAAGAATTTCCCCTTCAAATATTGCAGAACAGATATGAAAACATGCAGACCCATTATTTCCTGTAAAGGAGTCCTAATTCATAGCATTATCATTATGTCATAATTAAAATAATGGAAATTATCTGTGGCAAATAAACAGGAAACTCTCAGAGAGGAACAGAGTATTTAATTATTTTCTTTGCAAAAAAATATTATCCACACACATTTATTCGTGTTATTTAATAAAAGTACATTCTTGTTTCTCTTGCTGAGATAAAGAGTGTTAATTGGCAATTAACCACAGTGTGGAACTTCAACCGTATTAGAGATGCAGGGTGGCTGACTATTTCACTTGTAAAGTTTCATGTTCTGTCTTTCTATGGGAAATCATTTGAATCTGAACCACACTTCCCCAAGATATTTAGAATGTGTTCCTGGGGTGTATCAAAATATCAAGAAGTTGTCATAAATAAGCAGTGACTTCCAAGACACCTAGTATCATCAATTTTTGTGATATTTTCAAAGATATGTAACATTTCATGCAACAGGACAAATTTATGCTAAAAAATACTTCCTGCATTCTTAATATAAATGTTCTAAATACTCCCCACTTAGGTCATAACTATATTAGTGGCAATAGTGGGAGAGAGGCGAGTTTGGAGGAGGAACAGGAAATAAGAAAGGAGAGGGGAATGGTGATTGTGAGAGCAGGCCCTGAAATAGTGCTGTTTATAATATTATACTGCTTATAATAAGTTGGGAAATGCTCCTTGGGTTGCAAAATCAGTGTCACATGAAACAATGGCCATTAACTTTGATGGCATTTAGAGAAAATCATGGAGGATGAGTTAAAACATTGTCGGCATCCGTCTGTCTTGGGATACAATGGAAGAGTGTGCCTTTGGGGTTAAAGTCAAACCACTGGACATTTATAGCACCTGCTGTGTCTGTAGAGACAGATAAGGGAGAGACATGTTTTACTGCAGCTGGGGCAGAGGAAGGCATCCAGTTTTGCTGCTACAGGTGCACCATGGCATTTCTTTTTTCCTGCACTCCTCCCAGTGGTCGTTCCTCCTCTGGTCACTGCTGTGGATACATGACCTGACACTCTGTCTCCAGGCACTGTGATTGTTAATGAGTTAATGGCTAATAGTAATAGTGACTTTACAAAGACTCTTAAGTCTGGAGTTCAAGAATTAGTTGTTGGTAGCAATAAGAGGAGAGAGCTCTTGTCTCTATGTTGGCCACTGTGAGAAACAGAATGCTGAACCAGCTGAACTACTGCTTTGACCCACTAAGATTTGGCAGCATGTGACCCATAGATGAAACCCAACTGTCTGCCATCCAGTTAGATTGCTGTTGGCCACCACACAAGCAAAAGAACAAGGAAACTGCAGTCTTGCCTCTCATAATATTTTTTTTTTTTTTTTTTTTTTTGTAACTGTAGGATCAACTTAGCTTGAGTAATCTGCACAGAAGACTTCCAACTGTTCACATGGGGTGTTCAAGAGAAAACAAAGTTTCAGTTTTCCAAAGTTCCTTGTTGTGAACTTCAACAGCCCATCTTCTTATAGAAGACAGCATTCAAGACTGGACCACCAAGCAGCCCATCGGTCTATTTGCAGCAGAATCCTATGCGTGTGTACTCAGAAGTTGAGTCACAATGTGTACAGAAGCAAACAACCCAAACTGCACACCTGCATTTCTTGCATGCAAGTGCTCCACTCCTTTGGATAGCAGGGGTTTTTTTGTCTTACACTGATAGATCAGGGATCTTTCATAGGGATTATAGTTCATGTGTTTTACAAAATATGGAACAATTACTGAAATATGTTTCAATGTAGGAAACAGATTTTTGTGTGTGGACGTAATAAAAAAACCCCTATATTTTTTACATAAAATGTTAGAAGCGAAGAACATGATCCCTCCCACTCTCAGCATGATTTCTCATCTTGGCCCCTTTGGAGCTAGTTACTGTGGAAACAGGATACTATGCTGAATGTACCACAATTCTCAAACCACCATGTCTTCCTCCTCCTTTCTCTTGCTGTCAGACACACCAGCTGCTTTTACTTATGAACAATAACAATAACCCCATCAGTGTCAATTGGCAGAGACAAAACCAAAATATAATGCCAACCCAGAGTTGCATGGTTTGTGAAGGAGTGATAGTTCCATCCAAAGTGGAGTGACTAACAGCCTTGTGTGCAATCGACTGTGCCATGAGCAATGTATCCTTTCACATATGGATAAGCATTTTTCTTCTTAGATGAGATATAAGGTTTATGAAGCAGGTCTTGATCTCATCCAAGTTAGGCTGCCACAGCCGCTACTGCTGAAGCTGCACATATATAATAATTCCTGTCGTTTTGGCTCATCCTTCCATTCTCAGATATCCTTCTGGCTCTCATCCATTGACAAGATCTATCCATCTTAGAGAACATCTGGTCTGATACTTCATGGATATAAGTTTCAAAACCCTTAAAATCAAATGATAAGAGTGGACAAGATATTCAACCAGGGCAGCTGGGTTGTGTTCTTTCATCTAGGTAGTTTTGGTTGTAGTTGGACTGAAATGCCTTTCTCCATTCCATTGCCTTATCCACAGGCAGAGAAAATGGGAGAGGAATTTCAGAGAAAGATGGTGTAAAATAGGGTTAAAAGGGATTAAAAATTTCCCGACACAGTTTACTATTGATGTTCAAGGCAGCGGTACTCCTCCCAGTGGCCAAAAGCCACCATTTTTGTACTTCAGCATGTCCCTGGGAGCTGGAAGCTCAGGATTCAGAATTGTGCACAAAGGCTACAAAAATAAGATAAGCTTCTTCTTCTTCTTTGGCGATCACTCGTAGCCGAGTAAGAGTGTCTTCCATAAACACAGTTTTAACAATGAGTTCATAAGTGACTATAGAGGCCAATTCTGGATCCACACATCCTTCCACAGTGGGGACATTGGTTTCCAGGTGGGAGTTGATCATGGTGTGGATTTGCCAAGCGTGCCTTCCTCTTAGCACATTTCTCCCTTGCGTCCTGAGTTCGAGTGTCTTCAAAGCCCATGACACTTTTGGTAAAGGCTGTTCTCCAACTGGAGCGCTCGCAGGCCAGTGTTTCCCAGTTGTCAGTGTTTATACTAATTTTTTTTAGATTTGCCTTGAGACAGTCTTTAAACCTCTTTTGTTGACCATCAGCATTACTCTTTCCATTTTTAAGTTCAGAATAGAGTAGATGCTTTGGAAGATTATCATCAGGCATCTGCACAACATGACTAGTCCAACAAAGTTGATGTTGAAGAATCATTGCTTCAGCACTGGTGATCTTTGCTTTTTCCAGTACGCTGATATTAGTTCGCCTGTCTTCCCAAGTGATGTGTAAATTTTTTTGGAGACACTGTTAATGGAATCTTTCAAGGGGCTGGAGATGGCGTTTATAAGTGGTCCATGTTTCACAAGCATATAGTAAGGTTGGTAGTACAATAGCTTTGTAAACAAGCATTTTGGTTTCCTTGCAAATGTCCCAGTCCTCAAACACTCTGCACTTCAATCGGGAGAAAGCCACACTCGCAGAGCTCAGGTGATGCTGGATTTCGGCATCAATGTTGGCCCCCAAAGGAGTCCCTTCAAAGTTCCCTTTTCCAGTGTAGACCTCCAAGGTATCTTGGACATAGCTTATCACTTTCCTTTGTACAATAAAGCAGTTTCTCCTAATTTGCTGGTAGAGGCATGGATCAGTTTCATTCCATGGATTAGGTTCACTTGCCATGGATAACTGAGAACACAAGGCTAAAACTGTAAACTCTGTGGAAAACCCATGGCCTGAATCTGACCCATTAAGCCACTTTTGGTGCCTACCGCCCCCACTTCCATTTTGCATTAGCCAGTTTAGAATCATCAGTGACATCCAAAATCACATCCAATATCACATCCACTTTGATTTTGGGCAATCACAGTGGGCTAAATGGAAGTCCCTTGCATAAGCAAAATGATGCCATTGGGTGTCACCCTCTGTACATACCCTAGAATGTCATTACTTTTAACCATGCCCAAGAAGGGGATATTAGCAACTGACCAGTACAGTAGTTACTTGGATATTCCAAATCCAGAGAGGGTTTATTGTGGAGTGATATTACCACTGCCTCATTCAAGCAAGCAGGCAAGGCCACCCACTCTCGCAAGGAGGCATTAGTCACCTTCCTGGCACAGCCAGTTGTCCCCTCCTTGCTAGTTTTATCAGCCAAGAGGGGCAAGAGTCCAGAGCATATGTGATTTACCTAATCAATCCACCTTATCCACATCCATGAGCCTTAGTAACTGAAACTCATCCAACACAACAGGACTAGGCAGTGATCTGGACACGCCATGAGATTCATTTGCTGCGACAGCAGAGTCAAAACATGGTTTTATTATAGTTCAAGAAATATGTTCAACAGATATTGAAGTAACTGCCGGTCAGCATTTAGCCAAATACCAAGAATTAGCACAATTTAAGTCAAAGCTGCATGATTATTTAATTCCAACAGTTATACTGCAGCATTTTACTGGGTGTGGGTGTATATTATAGCAATTCAGAGAATGAATAAGGTAAGCATCTTACAGGCTACTGATAATTGCTACTGTGTAGTATCAGGAAAGTGATTTAACAGAACAATCAGGCTATACATTTCCAAGGCCAAACAAGGGGACTTTGAAAGACAATTTTACTAAGGTATTATTCATTACTTTTGGAGGGCAGCTCTATTGCTGGAACACCTGAACAAAACAAAAGGACTCATAAATGTGTCTCTGTATTATTAAAACAATACATTTTGGGAATCTAAAAGGGTCTATTCCATGAATGTAGTAGCTTTAATATAATGAATATGGACTTATTACAAGGTGATTATACAAATGACATTGCCTCAAGGCCTCACCCATATTTAATGTGCTGGCATTTTAGGTCATCTTATAAATTTTTCTCTCTCTCTTTTGCTGGACTGTGTACTCACTTCCCTGTGTATAGAAGCCAGCACACCATAAAACCCTGCTTCAAACATGCATAAAAAGCTTCAGGCAGCAGCATTGCAAGAAAGAACACAGAACTACATATTCAATAAAGATAGGGCATTGCACTACTGGTGCTGAACTGCAGCTGGTAAGTATCACCCCAATTTACAAACACAGTATTGTTGTGAACAGGGATTTTCTTTTTTTTTAATTTTTTTATTAGTTTTCCAATTTTAAGACAAGTCAACAGCAACATGCAAACATCAACAAATACAAACAAACATACAAATATAATTTCTTAACCTCATTTTCATAAACCTCCTTTCTCGGACTTCCCCATACCTCACCCTTTTTGCATCCTTATTTTACAGTTTTTCAGCAACCCTTTTTGCCAATTAAATTTAAACTTGTTATCTTTCTCAATTTCACCTTAAATCATCAAACAATTTCAGCTGTAATTCTGCGTCTTCCTTCCCCTTGACGTGAACAGGGATTTTCAAAGGCTTCTTTGAGTTGATGAGGAGGTGAGAGTTTGTTTCAAATTAGTCCTAATATAAATGATATTACCCAGCAAAAGCAAGCTCACACCTCTCAGTGAGTTTGTATACATACTTAAGGTACGTTTGTATACATACTTAAGATACATATAAGAGGCTCGTTTACAGTTATATTTTGGGAATGATTTATGTTTTTGTGTGGCTGCATTGTTTTACACTTTCTGCATGTCCCGTGATCATATTATAAAGTAGTTGTGTTGCATGTTGTAAATTGAACACTGCTAGGAATAGTTTTTTTAAAAAAATTCCAGTTCATTTCTTATCAATCAATTTATTTTTTTTGCTGTGGCGTGTGCAAATTTTTATTCTTAAAAAAGTTTGAGAACCACTAGTGTAGACTCTACTGAGGTAGATGGACCAATAGTCTGACGGTGTCTGATAGATTCCTACGTTCTTATAATAAAGGCTTTTTGCCACAATTTCCCATGTAGAGACAGACTTTCAGTTGAATGAAAATGATGATTTATTTATTCAATTTTTTAGAAAATGAAAATGTACTGAATCAGGGCAATACCAGAACACAGAATTACAATTGCATTCAAACACAATATCTCAGCTTGCTTTTGTGAGGAAAAGGCAGAAGATGCATTCTACTCATGTGTTTTCCTGGTGTGTGAAGGGAAAAGGATGTGGTGAGCAGCTATGCCCTTGATGCCATGCATGTGCAAAGAATTTCTTTCTGAAGATGTGAGGGGTGTGTGTGGAAACACAAGGAGGTGGGGTTATTGGGATGTAACCACATGCCAACAATGGGATGTGTTTACTTGGCCTCGGCACATTTCTTCCTTGTGCACCAGGTGAAGGCATGAGTAAACATTTTTAAAGGGCCTTAATTTATTAGGTTGGTGTAAAAAAATGACATGGAGCTACAGTGACTCCATATCCCATTACTCTCTCCAGGGCCGGATTTAGGTTTGATGAGGCCCTAAGCTACTGAAGGTAATGGGGCCCTTCATATGTCCAGCTGTCCTTTGTCAACAACAAATTGTCACTGTTTTTTGTGTTGAATACATGGTAATTTATGGACCTAATAGGTATCTAAAGCCATTTGCACATGCACAATGTAGGCACCCTATATATAGAAATGAGCAAACCAGTGATATTTTAGGGAGCAGGCTAGCAGGCGGGGCCCATTACTTACATCATAGGAGCCTACACAACACAAAACACTGTTGCTGTATGTAGGTTTTGTTTTATTTGTTTTTTATCTTATATTTTGGAAATGCACATCCAGGTTTTTTTTCCTATAACTTTTTTGGGGGGCCCCAAGAGAATGGGACCCTAAGCTATAGCTTGTTTAGCTTATACGTAAATCCAGCACTGGCTCTCTTCTTGTAATGTCTAATACAAACAGAATGTGGTTGGACAACAACATGAGGGGCAGCTCCCCAACAACCTCTCTGGTTGCTGGGCAGCCAGAAGTTGCTGAAGTCACACCATGCACCGTACAGTGGTACCTCAGGTTACATACGCTTCAGGTTACATACGCTTCAGGTTACAGACCCCGCTAACCCAGAAATAGTGCTTCAGGTTAAGAACTTAGCTTCAGGATGAGAACAGAAATTGTGCTCTGGTGGCGCGGCAGCAGCAGGAGACCCCATTAGCTAAAGTGGTGCTTCAGGTTAAGAACAGTTTCAGGTTAAGTACAGACCTCCGGAATGAATTAAGTACTTAACCCGAGGTACCGCTGTATGTGTTTGATGTTATAAAGAAAAGAAAAAATGGAGTAACAGCAATAGCTCTGTGTCTCTTATAAGATAACCCTTTGTGAAAGTAATGATCCTCCATCAGGCTTCATCTCTTTCATAAGGGCATCCAGGCTTGAAGAAAATATAGCTGCACTTCGTATCTGAAGAAGTGTGCATGCACACAAAAGCTCATACCAAGAACTAACTTAGTTGGTCTTTAAGGTGCTACTGGAAGGAATTTTTTTATTTTGTTTTGACTATAGCTGCAAAAGTTCGTTTAAACTCTTCTTGCCTATGTGAACTCTTTGGGATTTATAGGGTGAGTTTGCGCTTTTTCTGTCACAGAATTTCAATGTGGACTTTCAATCTCTATAGCATGGTATGAAATGAAATTCCATAACACTGCTTGGAAGATTAAGGCCATGATCTCTGGATAATCATCTTGCCTCTCTTACTTAATATCTACCTGCAAGTCCAAGTTGCTCAACAAATGTTTCAGAGTCAATGTTGAAAATGGGGTGATATATTTTCATGTGGCTGTTCTTATTAGCTCTACGTGGAGTGACAGACAAATAAAGTATGTGGGAGTTAGGGCAGAGAGGATAGCAAAGATGGATGAGTCTGTATACCCGAGAGGCCATTGTATTAAGCAAGGAGGATACAATTCAGTGGCGATGCAATGGCTGACATGAAATTATCTTTGGAATGGCTGCTCTTGAGAAGGGAGGAATTATGTTATTTTAAGAACCAAGGTACTGAGTTATATTGCTCAGTAGGGAGAAGCAACAACACTCACACTCCATTATATGCAATATTAAGGCATTTAACTAGGATAATTTAAAACCAAAAAATGAAGTAATCTGAAAACAAGTCATTCCTTCCCTCAAGAGTTAAAAAAGAAGTTACATCTCTGGGTTACAGTATGAGATAGATTAGTGACAGCAGAAATGAATTTAAAATCACGAAGGCCACAGCCCTTTCCTTTTTCACCGAGGCAGCAATTTTGTTTTTCCTAAAGTTCACCTTAAGGGTGGGGAGAAGTGGCTGCTTGTGCTATCAGAGGCCACATTCTCCTGTATAATGAAATTATTCTCCTCCCCTGAGAGAAACGTGAGAATTTAAAATGCATATTTTATGGCAAAACATTTCCAAATACTCTTTGTCATATTGTGCCATAATAGTTGCATGTCTATAGATTGAATATACTCTCTTTGTATTTTTATTGCACGCAAAATGTCCATTTATAGCCTAATTAGAAAGTGGAGTTCATCCTTTTTAGATTCATCTTCGTTTTGTTTTACACTGGTTTTAAGGTATATGCTTGTTTCTTGGTGTAAGTCCTATGAATTACTTTTGTAAAGGAAAAAGAAAAGTGATAAATAAATAAATAGTTCTGTCCCAATCACATTGAAAGGACTTTCTGCATACTTGTGCAAATCAGGGTGGAATCGACACACATATAAAAACCGTTCTGAAAATGCTTTTTTAAAAAGCATTTTTAAAACTACATTGAATTTTCCATAAGGCTCGCCATCGCCATCTAGTGTCACATTGTATATTGCATTTAAAACACACTTAAAGCGTCTTATTTGCAGCTGTATAGCTGAATCCTAAGTTAGGATGAGCAGACTTTGTTCAGGAGCAGTCCCATTTTCACCCTCTCTCTGTTTTCCTCTCTCTGTTTTCTTCCTCTCTTTTATGGCTTGATTAAAGTCCCTGGTTGAAATGAAGAACCAGCTAATCTACTTCTTTGTAGACTGTGAATTTTTAAAAACCATCTATCTATCCCTCTATCCATCTATCCCTCCATCCCTATATAAAACACCAAAACATGCAATTAAGGTAGCATTCGTCAGAGTTCTAAATTACAGAGGACCAGCACCAGATCAAATATCAAAATCCTTTTTCTCTGTACCCTCAGCAATAAAGGTAAAGGTAAAGGTACCCCTGCCCGTACGGGCCAGTCTTGACAGACTCTGGGGTTGTGCGCCCATCTCACTTAAGAGGCCAGGGGCCAGCGCTGTCCGGAGACACTTCCGGGTCACGTGGCCAGCGTGACATCGCTGCTCTGGCCAGAGCCAGAGCCAGAGCCAGAGCCGCACACGGAAACGCCATTTACCTTCCCACTGGTAAGCGGTCCCTATTTATCTACTTGCACCCGGAGGTGCTTTCGAACTGCTAGGTTGGCAGGCGCTGGGACCGAGCAGCGGGAGCGCACCCCGCTGCAGGGATTCGAACCGCCGACCTTTCGATCGGCAAGTCCTAGGCGCTGAGGCTTTAACCCACAGCGCCACCTGCGTACCCTCAGCAATACTGGTTTTCAAAAGGCTAGTTCTTGCAATGAAGTAACAGGAAGCTTATACACTGCATGTATGTTTCACTTATGGAAGAAATATGACCAGAACTAAATAATTGGATCTCAAATTAACAAAGTCATATTATCAAACTGGCCATTTTACAGATAGCTAACTTTCCCCAAACTCAGATTTTAATTAATCAAGTTTTAAAATATCTGTAATATGGAGCTTTGCAAGGCCAAGGGCAGCCTGAGCAGACAAGATTACAGATGTTTGATAAATGGAGCTAATTGGTGTTGCATCTTTATAATGTCGCAATCCTTTAAGTCATTTCTGTGTAGACTCTGCACTGTAGAGCTCTCTTTTGTATCTATGAAATACAACATAATAATTAGAATTTATCCTTGTGGGGGAAGGGGCGGGGGTGGAGAAATGATCTATTTCATTAAATGTATCTCTGCTTCCTGCTTCCCCTTTGTAACATCTTCTTCTCCCTGAACCCTGTTAGTAAATGCCATGGATTGTGGGCAGGCAAGTAAAAGTTCTATCAGCCATGCTTTATTGAAATGTCAGATTGGTCCTTACTTGCATTTTTAATATGGGGGAACAACACTGTCTTGACTAATGCTTACATTTTGTTGTTGTTGTTTACTGAATCAAATGTCAGTAAAAGGAAAGCTTAGGTGTTCAAAACGCAATGATGTTGACAGTTTATGACTACCAAGTGACTGTTAAGGAAAAGTAAGTTTATTTATTTCTGCGTTTCCAAATGAAATATGTATGCTTATGATGCAATGATCATCCTCTTTATACAGCCACTAGAAAGAGAAAGAAGTGAGGAAATTGTGAAGTGAGATATTAAACTACCTAGGACAATCAGAGGCATGGCTCCTGCCTTAACACATTACTCCTTCTTGATCAGTTTAGCATGCTGTTTGATCAGAAAAAGTACCTGGATGCGGAAACTCAAGTGATGAAATATGCAGCTTGATCAGTAAAGTATGTAGAAATTCAGCAAGTTCCAGTAGGTAGCTCAGCCAGTGAATTATACAGCAAAGCTAGGGAAGTACCCAGCTGGGAGCATAAATTATGAAAGTGGCTCAGTCAAGTATGCATCTTCATTAAAAGAATTTGGGAGGAAAAAATAAAATAGTAAAATTCAGCATGTCTCTTGGCTATTAAGTTATGCAAGTGGATATGCAAACGGCAACAATGGGACTACAAAGGTATTCAGCTAAATCAATGAAGCAAGACTCTGCTTAAGAAAACGGCACACTGCAGACCTGCCTGGTCTCATGCAACTTGTTTATTATGGTCGATGAAAATGGAGCAGGTCTAAATTATAAGGATTCCATAGGCTCATTAGAAGCTGGGAATGTATTTTTTCCAACTTGAAAGAAAAATGAAAAACCAGAATAGGGCTTATTTACAATCTTCGCATGCCACCTAGAAGTTACTCATACATGTGCTTACTCCTATGGAAGATGTGCAACCACAAAAATTGCTCATTGACCAGTCTATGTGAAAAAGAAACACTAGCCAGACCATCAATCTTCATTCATTTTCAAATGTAACCATGTCTTCACCCTGCACAAAGTGCTAAAGAATTGTTCAGTGGTGTATGTTGTGACTGGGGGATGAAAGTGATGTAAGGAGCACCATTTTAAAAGCAAGGAACAGTCTGGTGTGCTCCAATAAGGTTCATGTTGATATGGTTTGATCCCTCCTCCCTGCACCAACTCATACCAAGTAACAGATTAACCCCAATATTTTAAGATTTGTAAAGTTCTTGAATGGAATTGGCACGGGCCTGAAAGTCTTTGCTGTATTACATCTGAGATGGATGTTGATTCAGCAAGCTTAGAAGTTAGAAGTATCTTAGAAGTTAGAACCACTAAACCACCTACTTTGTGAACGCACTCCTGCACCTTCATTAGTCATATTGCTAACTCTCTTGGGATGAAGTAGTGCGTCCCTGTGTTTTAACCCTTATTGTCCCTTTAAGGGAAACAGGGAACAACTGAACTTTAGGCCAAAAAGTTGGTCAATGTCAAATAAGATTTTGTCAACATCCAATTTTCTCCTCTCAATAAACTCTACTGAGCCAAATAGCCAAAGGTGAGTGATCAAATTATGAAGCTTAAATGCCATGGTTGCTGAGAAATATGTACATGATATGGTCCATTGCTCAGCGTCCTCTGCCACCAAATGATTAATGATTTTTAAAAGGATTTGTTTAGTACAGAAGTATGGTGGAAATAAATAAAACTGTTATCACTTTTTTTTTCTTTTAAGAAAAGATGACCAAGGGCAAAGAGCTGGAAATCTGGCATAGGATGATGAATGTAAACAATTGAAAACAAAGCAAATTGTTTTATAAAATGCTCAATTCTGATTCTTGGTGGTACTAACAATGATTAAAGTTATGCATCACATTCCTGTGCATATATTGCATCAGCAAATTGATTTATGCTAGACTGTGATTGCTTTATTTTCCATGAATGGTGCTATCATTTAATGAATTGAATTCATAATAACAGCATGTTTGTCTGGTTACCTGGGGTTAGTAAGGGCTTATATTCAGGTATTGTCTTTTTCTCCCCCCCCCCCCCTTGAATTTTAAAGGTGTAGCTTATATTTGGGTGTGACTTATATTCAGGCCAATACGATAGGTTGTGTTATTTTTTTAAAAAATACTTTATTGTCACTTGTACAACTTGTATACAGTGAGATTACACGAGCACCCCCCACTCAGCTCTCTTAGTCTTAATTCCCCTCATTTACTGATGCACACCAACCAAACCCGAAAGTCAGTTGCCCTGTAGTTATCTTTTTGTAGTGATCAGGTGGGATTGCTATGAGGAATTATAACAAATATAGAGTAAGCCATCTGTGTCAGCAATGAAAGCATTGCGCTGGCTGGGTTTAAACTATTTTGATATGATTCTTGATCAATCTACACCCCTGCATCCCCGTTCCATTTCTCTCTTCCCCACATGTCACGTACGCAGCAGTTGCTTTGCCAGGCAGGCATCCTGTGCCATAAAGATAGTAGGCAAGTTACTTTGATGTAGTTTTCTTATATATAATCTTAAAATGATAATCTTGGAGCCAGGAAACAGATCTCACATGAGGGTGGTAGTGATCTGGTCTTTCTGGCCATCCTTCTTATCATGTTTATTTCTCACCTCCAGGGTTGCCAGATGCACCCCTTTATAGTTCTCAACTTATTTACCACCCCTTTGTAGTTCTCAAGTTATTTACTACCCCTTTGTAGTTCTCAACATATTTACTCCAAAATATATGCATGCTAATGAGTATTGTAGTGTAACTTTTTCCCCATGTGGGGTTTGATGAAATGCTCAGAGGAAATACCGTATTTTTCGCCCTATAGGACGCACTTTTTCCCCTCCAAAAATGAAGGGGAAATGTGTGTGCATCCTATGGGGCGAATGCAGGCTTTCGCTGAAGCCTGGAGAGCGAGAGGGGTCGGTGCGCACTGACCCCTATCGCTCTCCAGGCTTCAGGAGAGCCCCACCGCCAGCCCCACAAGCTCGGGGGACAGCGGGGAGGCGGAACGCCACCATCCCGCTGTCCCCCGACTTGGTTAGAAGGCCTGCTCCTCCCTGTCGCCAGCCCCGCAAACTCGGGGGACAGTGGGAGAGGCGCAGTGCGCCTTTCCCGCTGTCCGCCGACTTGGTTAGAAGGCTGGCGGGGGGGGGGGAGAAGCCTGCTCCTCCCCGTCGCCAGCCCCGCAAACTCGGGGGACAGCGGGGAGGCGCAGCACGCCATCCTGCTATCTCCCGACCTGCTTTGAGGCTGGCAGAGGGCTTCCCCCTCCCCCAGCCCCGCAAGCTCCCAGAGTGATGCCAAAGCTGCGCACAGCTTCGGCATCACTCTGGGTCCCGTTCTGGGGGCTGGGGGAGGGGGAAGCTCGGGCTTGCGGAGAGCTTCCTGTTCTGGGAGCTGGGGCTTCCCCTGCCCCAGCCCCATGCCTGGGGAAAAAATATAATTTCCCCCCTTTATTCCCCCCCCCCAATCTAGGTGCGTCCTATGGGCCGGTGCATCCTATAGGGCAAAAAATATGGTATGATTGGTTCTTACGAGCACTGTGTAAAAGATTTTTTTGCTAATAAAATGGCCTGGTGAAGGTGTGGTTTACGCATTTTCTCCGAGAGCCTTGCTGGTCAAAGCCTCGTGTCTTGTTTTTAATCAGGGTCCAGTCCTTCATTCAGTTGATGTTGTAGCGGAGGGGATTTTAATCAAACTTGGAATGCATGGGAGGAGATTTTTCCTCCCTTGATATAGTTCCAATGAAAAGTGTTCTCCATGGTGTCTAGTAACCCTGGAAGACAAGGTTCCAGAGGTATCTATCAGAATTTGCCTCCTAGGGATGTGAGCTGGCTTTTTCATTGGAACTGTGCACATACTACAGTCCCAATGATAATCTCCACCAATATTTACTAAAGACGGGGGTGGGTGGGGACCAACCAGGGCATTTCAAGTCATAACTCTCATAAGTTGTATGTCCATTACAACCATCATTGCCTTCCTCATGTTAAGAAAATGAACTTCTGCAGTGAGGAGTATTCAATACTGATGGATAACTCTGGAGGATGAAGGTTCAAAATCACACCAGGAGGCTCCATCAGTAGAGAGGGTTGCCTTTCCAGCAGATGGAAGCCAATGAAACTGGCAATGGCGAGATAATGGAGGTAGGTATTTAGAAATACACTTTAAAATTTGCTGACATTGACAAAATCAGATGCTCAACTTTCAGATTTTGAATGAATTCAACAGAGGAAGAAAATACACTGGTGCAAAACTATTTTCCTGTTTGGCAACTAGTGTAATCAGACAAAGAATCATACATTTTCCACAGAGTACCGACATTTAATATGGTTTGGGCTCATTAATTACATATGGCTTCTTTCACCTCTTTTGTACAGTTTCTTATGGATCATTATTGGAAGCAGAAGCTTAATGAGAAATGCTAGCCCTGAGAAATTCACACTTGCTCCTACCGAGTAGTAATTTATCTTCAGATCTAACTACTCAGAACCTAATCCTATTATTCAGTCTTGAATGTGTTACTGAATTTCCGTTACTTTATTTATAATGAGACGAGAATGGCAGAGGATTAAATGACAGGAGGAGAACAGTTAAGGTTTTGATTGCGTTCAAGTCAGGAAACGCAGCCCAGCTTATCAAAGTAATGAAGTTCCCTGCCTTCACCCAACGTATCACCTGCTTAGTGATGCACAATTTTATTCTTCCACCACTTCAGAATTGTTTTGCTGATTAAATAGGCAACTCAGAAGTACCGTTCATATGATTCTATAGCACTAATTGCTGAATAGTTAACAAGTGCGTCTCTGAATTTCTAACTATTCTGTGTTTCCAGTGCTTTTCAGACAATCTAACAGATAGTCAAAAGGAAGCACAGCCCACCCAATGTCAAGGTAGTACATATATTCCAGATTTCAGATTGTGAACATTCCAAAGGAACAGATGCTGCAGCATGCTTTTTAGGTCATTTTATTTTATTTTTTTTAACAAAAAATGCTTCCTTTCTAATGTGGCAGTTATATAATTACTTATCTACCAACAGCACATTATCGTTAACCACATCTCCACATGAGGGGAGAATTCAGCTGCTTACTTCATACAATGAATTCCCAATTTTCACAAAGCATACCAACCCATTCTATGTGACACACATCCAAACACACCCTTGCACTATTTATTTATGACACTGATACCCCATCTTTCTTCCAAGCAGCTCAAGGCAGTGTATCTAGTTCTCCCTCTGCCATTTCATCCTCACAACCACCCTGTAAGGAATGCTGGTTGAAAGATAGTGAATGGTGCATGGTAACCCAATGAGCTTCATGGCTGTGTGGGGATTTGAATCATAGAATCATAGAATCATAGAGTTGGAAGAGACCACAAGGGCCATCGAGTCCAACCCCCTGCCAAGCAGGAAACACCATCACGCACTCCTGACATATGGTTGTCAAGCCTCTGCTTAAAGACCTCCAAAGAAGGAGACTCCACCACACTCCTTGGCAGCAAATTCCACTGCCGAACAGCTCTTACTGTCAGGAAGTTCTTCCTAATGGCTCTCTCCCTGTGGCTCTCTCCCACTTCCACCCTCTAGTCTGACACACGAACCGCTTCTCCATTTTGAATCCCTGCCACTAGGCATAAATAACAAAGCATCAGGCTAGTAAAGATTTGCTGTGATTTGCTACACTTCACAGTGACTTCCTATTTGTACCAGCAGTACCTTGTGACAATGCAAGCAGAATGTGCATCCCTATTGAAAATAAACTGATTTGGTGTGGTAAATTCACAAGTGAATAAACCAGGTGGATTACAAGCAGTCAATGATTAAATCACATTTCTAACATTCCTTTTTGAAAGCTTTGCAATCCTGTTAATTAATCTCTCAAGCAAAACCAGGGAGAGTAGACTCTCACATCAAAAGGCATCTCCTTTGCAGCACCTGAATATAAAACAACCTTATTCCCCCCCTAATATAATGCTATATATCATATTCTGATCATTACAACCAAATAAATATGCATCTCCTCTAAAGTCTGCACACAGTGCACATTAAGTCTTGACTTCTGAATGGATTAAACTTACATCTTGTGAGTTGCATTCCGAAGTGCTTTGATTATTATCTTCATTTCTTGAGGAAACCCGAAGAGTCTCTTTGTCTTCAGGAGCTCTTTGCTAGATGACAAGAAAGATAGAAGACTGTGAAAAAATACTGCAGGGATATTTATCTGTTGGATTCGTCTCTGCCTTCTTTCAAATAACTGTTGTAAACAATTACTAACTGGAAATGTTATTTCAAAACATTAAGCAGCACAACTATTATTTGCTATCTGTTGGATCCGAAGAACGGTTTGATGCTCTTGAAAGAGAACTCTCCTGCCTCTGAGCACCCCTGAAAAGCAACTCTTGAGGGCTGAGGGACAGGGATAGAGCTTAGGATATGCAGTGGGAGATGCTAAATGCTAGAAGCACCTTGCATGAGTTAAAAGGTAAAGGTAAAGGGACCCTGGACCATTAGGTCCAGTCGTGACCGACTCTGGGGTTGCAGCGCTCATCTCACTTTATTGGCCGAGGGTGCCGGCGTACAGCTTCCAGGTCATGTGGCCAGCATGACTAAGCCACTTCTGGTGAACCAGAGCAGCGCACGGAAACACCGTTTACCT
Organism: Podarcis cretensis; assembly: GCF_951804945.1. Taxonomy (NCBI): domain Eukaryota; kingdom Metazoa; phylum Chordata; class Lepidosauria; order Squamata; family Lacertidae; genus Podarcis; species Podarcis cretensis. Next base: position 63,755,678 of record NC_137170.1, on the reverse strand, counting down.
TCCCGCTGGAGCAGTACTTATTTATCTACTTGCACTTCATGTTTTCGAACTGCTAGGTTGGCAGGATCAGGGACTGAGCAACGGGAGCTCACCCCATCGCAGGGATTCAAACCGCCAACCTTCTGATCAGCAAGTCCTAGGCTCTGTGGTTTAACCCACAGCGCCACCCGTGTCCCTTGCATGAGTTGAAGCCCCACAAAATCTGCTCCACAGTGTTCCCCAACACCCTGGAGCAGATTTTGAAAGTGACAGGGTTACAAAGGAAAGGGAGGAAAGGGGAAGTCTTACTGCATGTGTGAGTGCCTCATGCAGTGAAGGTTTGGGTGCAACTAATGGTTAAATCTGTCAATTCTGGTTACTCTCAGTATCTCATTTTTCCACTTTTGTGTTCATTTCTCCACATTTCCACATCAGTTTGCAAATTATTTTGATGTATCCCCCAGTCAGCAAAGATGAAGCCTATAAAAAAGGGCTATTATCAACCACATGTGTGGAGTAAATACTTCCAAATTTGCCCATTGGAAATACACAGATTCTTAGCTATCGTATGAATTAATTGCTACTGAGCTTAAGTTATTGTGGCATTTTGTTTCTAATATAATTTATTTAAATCTCGTTGTAACAGTAAGATATGCAATTACTAATAACGGATATCTAATTACAATTTACATCCTAATTATAAAGAGCACACCATTCACAAGTCAAATAAAAACCTAGTTAGCAGTCTGCTTGTACAACTGTGCACTCAGGGGTGAATCATTTTGGGAAGCACTCCAGCCCCTTATCCAATTTGTCTTTGCATTTCTGAAGCCTGCTGATGACTTTCATATTTCAGGACTGTGTGTGCAGCATATGCAAGGTTCCGCATTCCAGCAATACTTTCACAAATTAGAGAGATTTACAGGTGAGACCTTTTCATGCTTGACCAAAAATCACGTTTCAAATTTCAGAAACTTAAGAATTAAGTAAAGCCGTTTGCAGTCCACTTAACTTATGCATGGGCTTGCTGATGAAACTAAAATCTATTTGTGTTTGCACAGCTTTCAGTAAAAGATAATATATAAAAGAAGAATTAAACATCCAGTTTGCTTGAAACAGAATAGCAAGCCAAACTCATTATTTTTCTGTGCTGCTCTCCAAATTTTGTGCTGGAATAAATGATACATTCCTGTTCCAGTCTATGCTTCCTATTTTCTCTCTCTGCTTCAATCTATATAGTTCCCTTTTCATTATAAATTACTTACCATTTCTCTTCTTTGTATTATTATAATCTTCCGTGTCTTTCATTATCTCTTCACTGCCTAATACTGCTACGGTGCTCTCTAATCATGATGCTTCTAGTTAGTGACCTTTTTTTGACATTGGTATGTCATTTCAGGTTTTTTTCACCAAATAAGCTAATTTTCAGCTGTTCAGATAGCTTCTCACTCACAACACCTTTTGCATCAGATTGTAACACCCTTGCATTATTTTTTATTATTTTTTATTATTTTTAAATATTTATTAATATTAACAACAAAATATAACAATATGCCAAAACAAGAAAGAAACAATTCCAAATCTTACAGATTAAAACACGAAACTAAGAATGAAAGAAAATAAAAAGAAAAAAGAAAAAGTTACAGACGTTTCAGGTTACAGACTCCGCTAGCCCAGAAATAGTATCTTGGGTTAAGAACTTTGATTCAGGATGAGAACAGAAATTGCGTGGTGGTGACGCGGTGGCAGCAAGAGGCCCCATTAGCTAAAGTGGTACCTCAGGTTAAGAACAGTTTCAGGTTAAGAACGGACGTCCAGAGCGAATTAAGTTCTTAACCTGAGGTACCACTGTACATTTTCATATAATTCTTTCTTATTAAATAACATGCTGTGAAATTTATGGTTTTTGTCCATAATTTTTCTACTCTTTTTATTCTATTGTATGGCCTAGATCTTGTTCCTACTTTTTAATGGCATTTCCCTTTTCTTCTTTTTCTGATTGTCCATTCTGTAACAATTTGTAGATTTTTGAGATAGTCTTTTGATTATTCCTTTTCCTATAACTATTTTTTTTTTATCAACACCCTTTGATTTTTTTATCCTTCTTGAACATTGCTGTTAGCTGGTAGTATTCTAGCCAATTAACCCCACTCTGTTTTAGTTCTTCAAATTTTTTCACTTTCTGGCAATAATTTATCTCCTCCACAAATTCCCTATATGTTAGCCAATTATCTTTCATGTTATTTCTATGACTAGCCAATGGTTCTCTAGGCGATAGCTACCAGGGAGTTTTAGTTGTTACTACTGCTTTGTTCCTTTCCCAAACTTCAAATAGGGCCTTCCTCACCAAATGGTTAGTAAAGCCTCTATGTGCTTTTTTGTCATGTCCTAGGTAGCCATGCCACCCAAAGACTTTGTCCCAGCCCTCCAAATCCAGAACCTCAGTACACTTAAGGATACTGTTCCTTATCACCTCTATAATCTCTTCAGTCTCTATATCCAAATTTAAATAAATATATTCACTGCTTTCAATTTCCGGAAATTTATTTCCTCTGACATAATCTCTAATTTTATTCTCTTCTTTGTGTTCCAATTCATATAATTTTTTATAGAAATTTCTGAACTTAACCTTTATTTGATCTGGGTCTGTGGTTTCCTTACCTTGTTCTATAATTTTATTTATAACTCTTTCCACTTGTCTTTCCTTTGTTAGCCAACCCCCAGTAATGTCCAGGACGTATGGCAGCTCTAGCTATTATGAAGTGAGAAGAAATCCCATTTCCATTAGGCTTGGAGTCCAGCAACCTGCTCTATAACTCCTTGAGTGACCTATGAAAAGCAAGCTGTGTATTTCCAGCTTGCTTTGGACATAATGCTAAATCATAATTTACTATTACAGGAATTAACTTGGGCAAACCTCATGCTCATTCATTCCCGCTCTCTCTTCTTCCACCAGCATGCCTGTGAGGAGACCAGAAGCATCCATGTATCATTTTTAAACTAGCAGTGCTCTCGTTGACTGTATACTGCAGGTGCAGGGAAGGCCACAGGAATGGGGTAAAAGAGAGAGAGAGGGTGAGGAGGAAGGGGGAGGCTTATATATACATATGGTCTCTGTGTATGAGATGTATGTGGTGAATGTGAGGGAGGAAGGGGCAGGAATTTGTGTGTGAGAGAGAGATCCATACATGTCTATGGGTACGCAGTGCTGGCACTTTTCGCAGCTTGAAATGTTAAAGGTTGCACTTTAATGTTAAAAGTTAAATGTTAAATGTTAAATGTTGCATTTACTGTGACAACTTCTTGGTGAGTACCGGCACCTTTTCTTCTTAAAAAAAGCACTGAGTAGGACACAGGTCACCTCACAGCAACCATGAGTTTTCCATGGGAGGTTTGTGCTATGCCAGGCCACCCATGGCAGCTATTTTGTGACTGGCACCCACAGCACTTTCTCAAATTTAAAAATGTGACCACTGGTTTAAAATCACTGGGAACCCATGGTTTATTGTTCTGGAATGTTCCGTAGCCATAGTCCTCTGCCTTCCTGTACCTCACCTCAGCCTAGACCTTTCCTTTGCCCTTTCCAAAAGTCAGAGATTGATGTGCATTATAATGAGTGAAATAATATTTGATCCCCTATCAGCCAGTCAGATGTCAGGCTACCTGGTATCTTCACTGTATGTAACGAGCTGAGATTAGAAGCACCTGCTATAAGGGAGAGGTTTTACCTGTAATCCCAGCTCGTTACAGTACCAGAACTATATGGGGGGGACTTGTCAATGATCTCAGGGCAGCTGGGACCATAGTCACAATGAAAACAGTTGGTAACACACCATGCCGTGAGGGACTGAAATCTTGCAGAGCTTGCAAGATCCCCTTGCTCAAGACAACACATGTACAGGCCCGTCTGCAGTTTGCCAATGCACATCTGAATGACCCAGAGGAGAACTGGGTGAAAGTGTTGTTGTCAGATGAGACCAAAATCAAGCTCTTTGGCATCAACTCAACTCACTGGGTTTGGAGGAGGAGGAATGCTGCCTACAACCCCAAGAACACCATCCCTACCGTCAAACATGGAAAGGGGACATATTATGCTTTGGGGGTGTTTTTCTGCTAAGGGGACAGGACACCACCTCATTGAAGGGACGATGGAGCGGACCATGTATCGTCAAATCTTGGGTGAGCACCTCCTTTCCTCAGCCAGAGCATTGAAAATGGGTCAAGGATGGGTATTCCAGCATGACAATGACCCAAGACACATGGCCAAGGCAACAAAGGAGTGGCTCAAGAAGAAGCACATTAAGGTCCTGGAGTGGCCTAGCCAGTCACCAGACCTTAATCCCATCGAAAATCTGTGGAGCTGAAGGTTCGAGTAGCTACACATCAGCCTCAAAATCTTACTGACTTGGAGAGGATCCGCAAAGAGGAGTGGGACAAAATACCTCCTGAGATGTGTGCAAACCTGGTGGCCACCTACAAGACACGTGTGACCTCTGTAACTGCCAACAAAGGTTTTGCCACCAAGTACTAAGTCATCTTTTGCAAAGGGATCAAATACTTATTTCACTCATTATAATGCACACCAATCACTGACTTTTGTCTTCTGGGTTTCTGGGGGTTGTCCTGTTGTTATTCTGTCTCTCACAGCTACAATAAACCTACCATTAAAATTATGGACTGGTTATTTCTTCGTCAGGGGGCGAACAGGCAAATTTAGCAGGGGATCAAATACTTTTTGCCCTCACTGTACCTTAGGTCAGGATTACTGTACTGCTGAGGTCATTACTGCTTGAAACAGAACAGGAAACAAGCTTATGATTCACTCTGTGAGGACAGGGCTGACTTGGAAATCATGAACTGGGGCTCTCTATTTCAGGAGTGGGGCTCCATGATCACTGCAGATGGTGACAGCAGCCACGAAATTAAAAGAGGCCTGCTTCTTGGGAGAAAAGCAATCACAAACCTAGACAGCATCTTAAAAAGCAGAGACACCACCTTGCCAACAAAGGTCCATATAGTTAAAGCTATGGTTTTCCCAGTAGTGATGTATGGAAGTGAGAGCTGGATCATAAAGAAAGCTGATCGCCGAAGAATTGATGGTTTTGAATTATGGTGCTGGAGGAGACTCTTGAGAGTCCCATGGACTGCAAGAAGATCAAACCTCTCCATTCTGAAGGAAAGCATCCCTGAGTGCTCACTGGAAGGACAGATCCTGAAGCTGACGCTCCAATACTTTGCCCACCTCATGAGAAGAGAAGACTCCCTGGAAAAGACCCTGATGCTGGGAAAGATGGAGGGCACAAGGAGAAGGGGACGACAGAGGACGAGATGGTTGGATAGTGTTCTTGAAGCTACCAGCATGAGTTTGACCAAACTGCGGGAGGCAGTGGAAGACAAGAGTGCCTGGCGGCTCTGGTCCATGGGGTCACGAAGAGTCGGACACGACTAAACGACTAAAGAACAACAACATTTCAGAAGTGTGGTGAAGGTTGTAGCTCAGTGATTGAACATCTGCTTTGTGTGCAGAAGGTCCTATATTCAGTCCTCAGGATTTCCTAGTAAGTATGGGAGAGACACCTGGAGTGCTACAGTTAATAAGTGTCAACAATATTGAGGTAGATGAACCAACGGCAGTCCCTATATTCATAAGGGATATAACATTCCTATTTGGTAATGGGATCAAATAAATGAAACATTGAAAGACATGCCTCTCCACACCATTTTTCCACTGCACTTGCTTGAAATAATTTGAGCAACATGGCCAAGTCATAGACTATTTAGATATAACAAGTGTAGTGTGAGGCCCTATTATCCCAAAGAGATAAAATGTTCAATTTGCATCAAATAAATGAAGCAAGTAAACACAATGAGAACTGATGGGGTGTTGTTGTTGTTGTTTTTTTAAAAAAAGAATAACCATGCAATAATAACCAATATGGGAAAATCTGCTGAACTGAAGACATGGCCTATTAAGCCAATTACCAGGGTAGCTTTGAAATATATGACTTTACCCTGTGGCATTAGTAGACATTTAGGATTTCACCTTAAATTTAGATAGCAATGTTTCTAAATTTGACAAATCCCCCCCTTTGCCTTTGTGGTACGGCTACTCACATTTAAAATACAATTACACTTCTATCAAAATGCCCACTTTAATATGAAGCTTCATATTATCCCTCCAATCTGGCCAGCTGAAGTCTGCTGATGCCAGCTCAGTTAACTCCCTGTGAGGCAACAATAATGACAGATGAGCAGCCAGACAGATGGTAACTAATAGGCCAGGACTAAACCTAAGCTTGGCAAGGCCCACTGTGCATTTGAATATCAATCTAGGAGATTTTTTTGCTTGGTATTTGGGACAAAGGTATTTATCTGATAGCATTTTTTTCACAGAAGGTCAGAGCAGCTTGGTAGGAGAAACTAGCAAGAGCATTCTGGACCTCCAGTTCTGTGAAGAACCTGTGTCTCCCATACATGACCCACCCCTTCTGGAAGAATCAAACGCACAAGTCTCTGTAGGATGCTTCACACATAACAGCAACTGAAAGTAGCTGTGTCAAATGTGTCAATTTCAGTTTTTCCTCAGTTTCTCACTTTTTCCAGTTTGGTTCTCTACATTTCCACATTAGGTTGGGCAGATTTCTCTAATATACATGTTTTGTTATATTCCTCCATCCCTAATTACACATTTTTTTGCAAAACAATTTCCTCTTATATAAAGTATTTTTGTATGTTATTTTCAAGACTATATTCATTTATAAACGTACTCTAGTATATGCATTTCTGTACACATTGTTTGGCTGGGGGACTACAATATGAAATTCAGCAACATGCTAATTTCAAAGGATGGTTTCTTTCGGTTTGCAAATTGTTTCAGAAAGTGCAAATTACCATATTATTCCATGTATAAGACTAGGTTTTTTTCCTAAAAAATAATGTCCAAAATTTGAGGGTGTCTTATACACAGATATATCTTTCCCAATTTTCTTAAATTGGAGTCCCCCAAAATAGGAGGTGTCTTATACATGGGGGCGTCTTATAGATGGAAAAATACGGTAAGTATATTCACATTAAATGCAAACTTAATTGAACTTCTCTCAAAATTGCAGCTTGAAGAGAATCTGTTTGTGGTGGCAGCACCTTCTGAAATCTGGGGAGCAGCAACGCGCAAGATGGCCTCCTTACTGGTGGTCCTTAGGCTATGTAACTCCTTCCCCTTGAGGATACACAAGGTATTGTCTCTTTTAAAATTCTGCCAATAGTTTACAACACATTTCTCTGCTCAGATCTTTGAATGGATCTAGTTCCTCTTTGCAATATTGTTATATTTGTGGAAAATTATTTCTGAACAGGTTTTGATTAACTGTTTTAATCGTCATTTTGAAATGTTGTGCACCCACTCTCAGGATCTTTTGGTGATGAATGGGTTATAAAAGCAATAAATAAACAGCTATGCAAATACGAGTAAACTGAAAAACCTCCCATTTGTAAATGTGCTTAAACCAGTCCTCACTAAGCTGATGCCCTCTGGATGTTGTTGGATTTTAACTTCTTCCAAGCCCCAACCAGCATGACCAATGGTCAGGGATGAAGAGAGTTGTAATCCAACAACATCTGGACATACAAAGAGAATGGTAGAAGATCCCAGGCATTTGTTATAATGTTTGGTTTCTCAGTCTCTTTAATGAACATGCACTATTGTTCAAAAAATTCTGAAAAGGATCTGACATGGTTATCCTAGGCCAAACCTTTCCCAAAGTTAAAGCATTGCATTCACCAGCTGTTCCGTAAATCACCCTACCTAAATCAGAACACAGCTAGCAAGAAATTCTAAATTAATTTGCATTCATTTGATTAAAAGAATAAAGGAAAACCCTAAAGCCAAACTGATTGCCCAAAGTGGTGATTATTTCCTTGCAGGCATCATGCAGGTACCAATTAGCATAAACAAGAATTCCCTCTCTGTGCTAAAAAGTTTTACTGAACCATATTTTATGGAGGTCACCATCTCTAAAGCGAAAGAATATAATCAGATTTTTTTAAAAAAAATCTTCCCCAGTTACTACTTTCTCTTTTCATATTTTGAAAGAGAAACCCTCAGATTGCCAACTCCAGGTTCTGAGATGCTCCTGGGCAATAAACCCTCATTGGACCTCCTCTCCTTCAGTGACTCTAACAATTATTCACTGCTGTGGTTGCTTCTTTTCACCATCATTGCTATTACCTGCTTACTAGCAGTGGGCTTGCATGCTTCTCTGAGTCTCATGAGCAAAGCCATTGGGAGTCTCATAATCCCAGCAAGGTCACCCAAGACAGTAAGGTCAAAGGGGAGGAGCTAGACAAAGAATGATCCAAAAAGTCCTCAGTGGTTGAACAGGCGGGTGATAACAAGCGGTATGTTACAACAGCTGTGAAGGCAGATGAAGGCTGCAGCAAATAAGAATCTACTGGTCGTCGTGATACTCATGCCAATGGAATAGAGCCTTACTGCAAAGACTTTGTGTTGGTCAGTGTGCACTGATCTCCACACATAAAACAAATTCTTGCACAGGTGTCTTCCAAAAAGCCATCCCAAACCCAACCCATCCCTCTCCCAAAAAGTTCCATGGTGATCAGCAAATGGTAATGGTGGCAGGACCGTGAAATCTGGAAGCCCCTAATCATGAACCTGCACATGGCCATGGATACAGGTTCTGTCGTTCTGACTTAAGGAGTGAGGCAGTTTAGTAGCTCGGCAGTTGTATCCATGACTGAGCAGTCCTATTTAAGGTCCACTTTGCTTACCCCAAAAAGGGGGAGGGGCAAGAAAAGGTGCTGTAAACATAGTCTGCCTCTTTTCCCCCTGACTGTGTTTATGGAAAACAATCTTACTTGGCTACGAGTGATCGCCAAAGAAGAAGGAAGAAAGAAGAAGAAGCAGAATGAGAACAAACAGAATGCAGTAGTGAAGGGAAGAGGATCCAGGGGGCTTTTGTAAGTCCCCCCTTCTATGGTGTGGCTCCTTAGCAGATGCCCAACCATGTTGGTTTGATGCCAGCATGAAAAGCTTATGCCAAGTAATTCAGTTGTTACAGAAACCTTGCTTAATGGCTAAAGCCACACAGAGAAGGTTATAGCTCAGTGAAAGTGCAGCTGCATAGCACGCTGAAGATCCCAAGTTCAGTCCATATCATATCCAGGTAAGACTGGGACAGATTCTTGTCTGAAGCCCCAGAGAGCTGCTGCCAGTCAATATAGACAATACAGTAATACCTCGGGTTACAGACACTTCAGGTTACAGACGCTTCAGGTTACAGACTCCGCTAACCCAGAAATAGTACCTTGGGTTAAGAACTTTGCTTCAAGATGAGAACAGAAATTGTGTGGCAGTGGTGCGGTGGCAGTGGGAGGCCCCATTAGCTAAAGTGGTACCTCAGGTTAAGAACAGACCTCCGGAATGAATTAAGTTCTTAACCAGAAGTACCACTGTACTGAGCTAGATATGACCAATGATCCAACTCAGTATAAGGCAGTTTATGTGTAACTAATCCTATGGTGTAAGATTAAGCCTTATTCCTTAGAAAGTGCACCTTGATGAGACCTGACAACTTTCTGCAATGCAGCAAAAAATATCGGCATTATTGTACGGTGACCTTGCTTTATCTCCTGTCTTGCCTCTCTCTCTCACACACACTCACACACTTCTCCATAGTAGTAAATAGGTGTTAGGCAATGTAGTGATACTTTGGCTTCAAGCAAATGAACAGGGGTAGGACAGCTTGACCCCAGACATGACTAAAAAGCAGCTGCTTAATTGCTTGCCATCTCAAAAAGAACTTCAATAGAGCTGTAGCTGTTGACTATTGAAGTGAATGAATCTTGTGTCCTGGTCCTAGCCACTTGCCAGAGGACCAATAGCACATGGGAGTTTGCTCCTTCTTCTTCCAGAAAAAGCACTCCAAAGCAACTGATAGTGGGCCTCCAAACACAGAGTCAAATTTCAGCCTAGTCCCAACCCTTTGCCAGACAATTTAGTAGAGGCCTCTGATAATAGAAGGTGGAAGGTGATTTTAAGCAATTCCACCTTGTTCTTTAGTCGTTTAGTCGTTTAGTCGTGTCCGACTCTTCGTGACCCCATGGACCAGAGCACGCCAGGGACTTCTGTCTTCTACTGCCTCCCGCAGTTTGATCAAACTCATGCTGGTAGCTTCAAGAACACTGTCCAACCATCTCGTCCTCTGTCGTCCCCTTCTCCTTGTGCCCTCCGTCTTTCCCAACATCAGGGTCTTTTCCAGGGAGTCTTCTCTTCTCATAAGGTGGCCAAAGTATTGGAGCCTCAGCTTCACGATCTGTCCTTCCTGTGAGCACTCAGGGCTGATTTCCTTAAGAATGGAGAGGTTTGATCTTTTTGCAGTCCATGGGACTCTCAAGAGCCTCCTCCAGCACCATAATTCAAAAGCATCAATTCTTCGGCGATCAGCCTTCTTTATGGTCCAGCTCTCACTTCCATACATCACTACTGGGAAAACCATAGCTTTTACTATACAGACCTTTGTTGGCAAGGTGATGTCTCTGCTTTTTAAGATGCTGTCTAGGTTTGTCATTGCTTTTCTCCCAAGAAGCAGGCGTCTTTTAATTTTGTTGCTGCTGTCACCATCTGCAGTGATCATGGAGCCCAAGAAAGTAAAATCTCTCACTGCCTCCATTTCTTCCCCTTCTATTTGCCAGGAGGTGATGGGACCAGTGGCCATGATCTTCATTTTTTTGATGTTGAGCTTCAGACCATATTTTGCGCTCTCCTCTTTCACCCTCATTAAAAGGTTCTTTAATTCCTCCTCACTTTCTGCCATCAAGGTTGTGTCATCTGCATATCTGAGGTTGTTGATATTTCTTCCGGCAATCTTAATTCTGGCTAGGGATTCATCCAGCCCAGCTTTTTGCATGATGAATTCTGCATATAAGTTCAATAAGCAGGGAGACAATATACAGCCTTGTCATACTCCTTTCCCAATTTTGAACCAATCAGTTGTTCCACATCCAGTTCTAACTGTAGCTTCTTGTCCCACATAGAGATTTCTCAGGAGACAGATGAGGTGATCAGGCACTCCCATTTCTTTAAGAACTTGCCATAGTTTGCTGTGGTCAACACAGTCAAAGGTTTTTGCATAGTCAATGAAGCAGAAGTAGATGTCTTTCTGGAACTCTCTAGCTTTCTCCATAATCCAGCACATGTTTGCAATTTGGTCTCTGGTTCCTCTGCCCCTTCGAAATCCAGCTTGCACTTCTGGGAGTTCTCGGTCCACATACTGCTTAAGCCTGCCCTGTAGAATTTTAAGCATAACCTTGCTAGCGTGTGAAATGAGTGCAATTGTGCAGTATTTGGAGCATTCTTTGGCACTGCCCTTCTTTGGGATTGGGATGTAGACTGATCTTCTCCAATCCTCTGGCCACTGCTGAGTTTTCCAAACTTGCTGGCATATTGAGTGTAGCACCTTAACAGCATCATCTTTTAAAATTTTAAATAAAATTTTGGAATTAAAGCCTTTCTGTTTGTGTATTTGTACAAAGGGATTCCACTAAGTGGAAATCTCTTTGGGAAAAAGACAATTTTGGTAGGACTTGGAGTACATGTACACATGGTACATTTAAAAATAATAATCAAATATCCATCAATTTCTAATGATTCCTTGTGTTGGATATATTGTGTTAAGGAGGACAACTCCACATTTAGACATTGGACTTTTGTGGGTCCTCCTCCCAGTTCTCTGAAATGTTGATTAAACTTTAATCTGTTTCATAATTTTCATTAAAAGGTGGATTATTGCTGTCTTGCATCTCCAAACATGTTCATAGCCTATTTCAGCATATGTTGTATTAGCATATGCTGTACCAATGCTAGTAACCATGCTTTTACAGTGGTACCTCGGGTTAAGTACTTAATTCATTCCGGAGGTCCGTACTTAACCTGAAACTGTTCTTAACCTGAAGCACCACTTTACCCAATGGGGCCTCCTACTGCTGCCACGCCGCCGGAGCACGATTTCTGTTCTCATCCTGAAGCAAAGTTCTTAACCTGAAGCACTATTTCTAGGTTAGCGGAGTCTGTAACCTGAAGTGTATGTAACCTGAAGCGTATGTAACCTGAGGTACCACTGTATTATTGTGACACTTTCCCCCATTTGTTTCAAAATCTTCTCTGCGGGTCAAAGGCAAAACGGCAACTTCCTCAACTGCCTATTGATAAAAACACAGGAATACATCATTTCATTTTAAAACACTGAAACTTTCCACACTGCACAACTCTTTGCCCCAGACCTACTGGGCAAACTAGTTGCTAATAGTGGAAAGGAGGTCTGCTGGGATCAATCTATGACAGTAACAGATACAACAAAGAGATACAACAAAGCATTCCATGGGATTTCAAGAGCCTGGGGAAAGTGTTATTTTCTCAAAAGCCTCAGACACTGCTAAGAGCCCCACTTAGAGGCTGAAAGATGTTCTCAATAAAAAACAGGGGGGAGTCGTGAGCACTACTTTAATATACGCCCCCTGGGAAACTATGTGTTTCAGAAAGTTACAGTATAAAACATTCTTTCTTACACTTGGGGATTTATGGGGGGAGGGGAATGTACTCTATGAACCTCTGTCTTCTTCTTATTTGGCGATCACTCGTAGCCAAGTAAGATTGTCTTCCATAAACACGTTTTTAACAATGAGTCCATAAGTGACTGTGGAGGCCAATTCTGGATCCACACATCCTTCCACAGTGGGGACATTGGTTTCTGGGCAGGAGTTGATCATGGTGTGAATTTGCTAAGTGTGCCTTCCTCTTAGCACACTTCTCCCTTGCATTCTGAGTTTGAGTGTCTTCAAAGCCCATGACACCTTTGGTAAGGGCTGTTCTCCAAATGGAGCGCTCACAGGCAAGTGTTTCCTAATTGTTAGTGTTTATACTACATTTTTAAAGATTTGCCTTGGGACAGTCTTTAAATCTCTTTTATTGACCACCAGCATTACACTTTCCATTTTTAAGTTCGGAATAGAGTACTTGCCTTGGAAGACGATAATTAGGCATCCGCACAACATGTCCAGTCTAACAAAGTTGATTTTGAAGAATCATTGCTTCAACACTGATGATCTTTGCTTCTTCCAGTACACTGATATTAGTTTGCCTGTCTTCCCAAGCGATGTGTAAAAAATTTCAGAGACACCATTGATGGAATCTTTCATGGAGTTGGAAATGGTCTATGTTTCACAAGCATATAGTAAGGTTGGTAGTACAATAGCTTTGTAAACAAGCATTTTGGTTTCCCTGCATATATGTCTCTGTGTAGACACACACAATGGGATTAAGTGCAAAAGTATATAGCTATACTTGGACTTAGAATTTAGCAAGCTCTTTAGGGCAGAGAACTGCTTTTTGGTTTTGTGAAACAGTTCCTGCTTTTAGGCTTCCCATAGGAATATGGATGGCCACTGGGAGAACAGGAGGCTGGACTAGATGGGTCACTGGCCTCATCCAGCAGGGGCTTCTTGTGTTCATATGGTAACAGTAAAACACACACATAAGAAATAGTACATGTCTTAGTCTTTAAAGTGCCACAACACTCTTACCTGTTTTTACAAAAAGAAATATGGATACGTGTCTCTTACTGTTCTTAGCGTGTCATTTTCATGTGTTTAGTGGTATTACATTTTAAGTCTTATATAAAAAGACAAGCTGTAACAAACCAAAAAGAAGATAAACTGGAGAAAAACCAAGAATAAATACACTTAATAGTGTAATCCTATTCATATCTGCTCAGAAACAAGCCTCATAGATTTAAACTGGACTAGTCCCAGATATGTGTGTTAATGATTGAAGTCTTGTTTATTTTTATCTTTTTAAAAGGAAATGTATGCACAATGTGTTATGTCACCTTGGAAGAGGGCTAGACACAACAGCACCTCCTTTCGTTGCGTTTAGCATTAGTCACCTCCATTATCTATTCTGTGGGAGGTTAGGAAAGTGATTGGGAAATGCAGAAAAAATTGTGGGATAAATGACTTGTGTAATGGAAAGACGTGTAACTACCACACAAGTGAATCAGGATGAATGCACAATAAAGACCAGGTATTGCATGACCTCCATGTAAGTTTTGTGCAAGCAAATCCGAATGGTCAATAAACAGATTTTTATTGGTTGTAACTTAAATTTTATCTTACGACGTTGTGGTTGACCAAGACCTGGTTTCCTGTTTTCTGCATCTGTGTTGCAAACCTAACTTCAACAGATTGGCTGCATATGTAGGAAAGCAACACAAAACATTTATCTTACGGGAAATTGTAGAGGCAAACCCAGCAATGTGGTCATTGCTTTTTATTTGCGTCCAGTATTCCAGCATTTTTGCTCCCATTTGTGCAAAAGCAAGCCAACTTTTCTGGGATTGCATCCAGAATACAAATGGGATATTTAGGATATAAGCCTGAAGCCACTTTATCCTATAAGATCCATGCATTTCAATAGATGTGTTCCTTGCTGTTTTGACAACTGGACTGTCACTTTGATTTCATGTCTTCTTCTGGAGACAAAAAGTAAGAAGTCATCACAGGTTTCTTTTTAAAAAATCAAGTTGAGAGACAGAAAGAGACTGACCAAATAAGAGTTCTCTTCTGTATATGAGCTCGTTGTTTCCGCAATTATCCAATTTGCTTTGTCTTGAGTTCTGCCATGCCACCCTGCACTTAAGCTTACATCTCAGTTTAAAGGTCTGATAACTGTGAAAAATACTTATCAGCAGAACAGCCCTGCAGAGTAGCAGCTGCTTTGCCAGCTGGAGATAAAGTGCTCTAGGTATTATTGCAGATGCTTTGAGATTTCTGGCAAGTCTCTGAAGGCAGTGCTGGCACTGCCCTCTTCACAGTCAATGTTGTCACTGCCTTGTTTACTTTCACATCAAGACAAAAACTACAGGAGATCACTTTATAACTGATCTGTTTTAAGCATACAGCTTTATTATCTTAACTCCCAAGTTCATTTGTTTTGTTTTGTTTTACTTTAACGCCTTTCTGTTCCTAAATTCCTTCTGCTGAACTATAGAACGGAACAAGACAAAGCATTACATCTCACAGAATACTAACCTCCCTCAACTGAGGTAGTGTAATGTTGCGGCTAAGAGGAAGTATTTGGTTGAGATTTGATTTTACTGCCATGAAAATTCCACCTTTACCTTATTATAATAATATTATTATTATTATAATTTATTATTTATATCCCGCCCATCTGGCTGAGTTTCCCCAGCCACTCTGGGCGGCTCCCAACTGAGTGTTAAAAACAATACAGCATTAAATATTAAAAACTTCCCTAAACAGGGCTGCCTTCAGATGTCTTTTAAAAAGACTCAGCCTCCATTAACAATATCAAGATAATGATGTCAACCTACCTTTACATAATAAATATTGATAGAGAAGCATGAAGAGTACATTGAACATTTCAAAGCACTATATAAATATATCAATCTCTAATTAGTTTGTAAAATACACTGATTTCTAAAATATTTAAATATGTAATTTCAAAAATATTATTGAAATTTGTGTTTGCATTATCTTGTTTCTAGAGCTAGCAACAATCAAATTTAGGAATCCTGCACAAACTGTGTTTGTCCTAGCAGGGAGTAGATTGCAACTGACCTTCCTGCTCTAAACATTGCTTGCAATTGAATGCTACAAGCCGATGAACTGCTCAGCATATGTGCACAATCAGTGCTATGATCACAGGTAATCACAGTCTTTGCAATGAGGGGTCCTGTGCCTTTTGTTGCAGTGGTTTTATCCTGTGGCAATGTCCTTGTAGTTCTACATTCATAGAACACCAGTCTCTCACCTTTCACACCCATGCAGAAAATCAGTCTTTGTAGTAGCAGAAAGTTATTTCATTCGGGGGGGGGGGGAATGGCATGTTGGTTTGAGCCTATGTAAGAACTCGTAATCGGATAGCAGTCATTTTCAAATGTTTTTTTTTTTTTTTGGAAGCTTATATTAAGTTTGTCGGTTAGAAGATCAGCAACAACAGACAAGCTTCTCTGAAAATTCAAATTTATATCACACTGTTTCTCCCCAGAAGGAGTGCAGGGCAGCTCAAATTAATAAAAGGAAATAAAACAATTTGAAACAGCACTGTAACATATCACTGACATTAGCTGCATGTACTAAGGTGTATGGGAAATCTCAACAGGACTATACCATATGAACTAACTGTACATCATTGAACACATCACAGAATACTTTGTAATGTCCAAGGGTCAATGGCTAGCTTGGAATGATTCCTCATTCATTCATTCATTCATTCATACAATTAGTTATCTGCTGCCACTTTGGGCATAGAATACCCAAGATGACTCACAATATCATAAAAACACAGTGAATATAAAATAATCAAAACTGCCAAAGGCAGCAACATTGTCAATTATTTTAAAAGGCTAGTTAAAGCACTTAATGAAGACTAATCGAAGACTATTCCTTGACAAATAATCTGATATGGAAAGGGAACCTAGATCGCAGTAGGCTTAAACACTGCTGGTGTTGAAAGACATGCATTGTATAGGCATTATGGGAGTGCACAGCAAGAAGGCAGCAGTATGCTTGCAGCAACAGCAAGAGCGACCTAGGAACTTCAATTCAGCCTGGACCCTGAAATTCAACTTTCTCTCTCAGCACAGTTGCACTGTGCCATTTTTAGATAACCATCTCACCGGAGAAAACTTTTCTTCTGACCTCCTTTAGGCATGCTCCCATTATAAGCACTACATATTCCCTGAGCACCCAAAAGCTTCTTATTGCAGTTAATTAACTACAGTTGCCTCATCACCCATTTCTAGAAGAAAAAGGAAGGAGGCAGGCATTTTCTCCACTTTGTACAGGGCAGTAAACTGGCTCAAAAAACCCCCAAAGTTTCCTAGGGTAACAAATTATATTTATTATACCTTTATGGCATCAGAATATATGAAACTATAAATAGCTTTTTCTGGGTATTAAACACCCAAATTCCTGACTATTGCAAAGTCCATTAACACTGAGTGCATACTAGTATTATGGATATGATTGCTGGTAATAACAAATCCAAAAGAAAATTCAGTAAACCGGTTCATTAACATCTGTATGATATTTGTTAAAAAAATTTTCCTCATGGAATGAAGAATGTTTTTCCCTTCTAGGTTCTTACATATATAGTTTTGATATAGATTCAATTGTGGTCATTGATCATTGTTAGACTACTTATCCCGTTTCTGTGTAGCAACAGCCTTGTGTCACATGCTTCCTCTTCCTCCTTTTTTTTTTGCAACCTATAGAACACTTCCTGTGTTCAATAGACCACAGTTGCAGCTATATCTCTATTTACAAACCAGAGTATAAACCCTTCTTTGCGAGTAATAAGAAAATGTGGTTTAATTAACCATGGTAGTAGTGCTGAATCAAATGCAATGCCTGTTTTCAGGGTACTTTATTAGACAAATATTCTCAAATTTGAATTGGGCCACTGAGAGCTGCAGTTGTTTTTATTATTATAACATTTTATTGTTTTCTGCTATGTTCTTACTCTTCTGTTGAATTTGCAGCTCCAATTTATACTGCATTTTTATACCTTTTGGTTGTCTTTAAATTTTTAAGCTGAGGTGTTTAATTGTATCAGAATGAACACATTTAAAAATAAGGCATGCCAACTAACAAAACAGAGCCTCTCAAAGCAAATGTATGTAATGAGTTCTGCTACAGATGACAATCCTAGATGGTGTTTCATTAGCCTACACATGGGACCTATACATAGCCCCTGAATCTCAAATTCTGGAGTACTGTCTGACCACCCTGTTTTGTAATACAGTGGTACCTCAGGTTAAGTGCTTAATTCATTCCGGAGGTCCGTTCTTAACCTGAAACTGTTCTTAACCTGAAGTACCACTTTAGCTAATGGGGTCTCCTGCTGCTGCCGCGCCACCGGAGCATGATTTCTGATCTTATCCTGAAGCAAAGTTCTTAACACGAGGTACTATTTCTGGGTTAGCGGAGTCTGTAACCTGAAGTGTCTGTAACCTGAAGCGTATGTAACCTGAGGTACCACTGTACTGGGGACTCTCAGAGACGGGATTTTGGATTAGGCAATCATTGTTCTGATACAATAAAACTATCTTTGTGCAAATCAAGAAATGATTTGTGGACTGCAACACATATGTATAAATGAGAAAAAGAAATACAGTTAAACAGGGGGTGGAAGTTTGCAAAGAACAAAATTATCATCATAAATGCTGTTGGAACCCGAATTCCAGACAACATTACTGCATTATTTTACATGACAGAAACTACACTATTAACACATTACCTCCATCACAACTGGGCAAACAACCCAGCAGAGGGTCATTGAACATAGTGAATTCTCCAAATGGCTCCCAATTACAGAAACACCTGTGCCTGTAATTTTATGCTAATCCAATGGAAAATGCAACGTTCAGCACTACGAATCTACATAATTTCTCATTTATTACCTGTAGAGTGTTAGCTCATTGTTTTCAGATTTTGTTGCTGTTTAAAGAACATCATTTCAAGGGGAGCTGAAAGGACATACTCAAAGCCTTTCTGCGTGTGCAGTTATTGACACTCAATCTTTCTGTATCGACATGTGAAGATATACTTGGGAGAATGCATGATGCTGACATAAAAGGGAGAACAGTTGAAAGATTAATGCAAACATTTACAAAAGCCAGCTCCCAAGCTCAAGGGGGTATGCCGCTCCTGATAATATACACCACCTCCTCTGAACACAGAGATTGCCAGCAACCAACAGCAATATGTTGAGAAGACAGTGACAATGGTAAAGTAATTGCTTCATGTGATTATCCGTGGGGATTTTTTACTGTAACTGGGTGGGTGTTCCCACACCTGCCTGCAGCTTCTGTCACTTCTTAACTTTTTGGCTGAAATATAACAGGGACATAATATTCAGCAGAAGAAAGGAAACACAAACACAGCTTCTCTCTCATTTTCACAGCAATCTTAGTATGCAAAACCCATGGGTTGGAAGGAGCAAGGTTAACAAGTTCACTGATAACCTAAGAAGAAAGCAAGTCTCATTAACTTGCATTTGCTTTGCTATGCATCTTGATTTTTATCCCTGCTGGATTTTGAAGGGGAGGCAAATGTTCTTCTGTCATGTAATTGTGCTCCTTTAAAGCCAATTTAGCTAATGATTCAAGCACTTTCCTAAGGACAGAACCATCTGTGATGATACAATGCAAAGAGAAGGGTGGGCTGGTTGACTCTGAAATATGCTAGCTTCATCCAGGCTACAAACTCAGGCTGCACTCCCTTGGTGAGTGTTGCAAACATCAGATGGTGCTGGGGTCACAGTGCAGAGCCAGACATGAAGAGGCTCCTGTTCAGAAGATCCCAAAAAGGCCACAGACTCATGAGAAAATCATGCCCAGGCTCTACTGGAAACCAGTAATGCTTCTGTAGATTTATTTCACTGAAGAAGAAGCACTGTCATGCAGCAATGGGGGAGAGTTGTTTTTGTCACATTTTAGTATGAACCTACACAAATTCCCAAATCAATATGCAGACTGAGACATAGTTCTCCTTGGAAATGTGCACATCTTTGGGTTTTGTGATGCAGTTCTCTCTGGCCCACCATGTCAAGTTTGTAATGATGAACCCAAGAAGCTTACTTATTCAGATTGGCCCTGAAGAAAGAAAATTGTATTTTTGATTCAGGCATTTGAAAATTCATTCCCCCCCCCCTTGCTTTCTTGTCTTACGTAGTCCTTTCTGTCTTTGCTTCTAGAATTCTCAGATGCTGCTACTCCTTTCCAGAACTCTTTGCAGATGCTGTTATGCTGTTCCATTCTAGAATCAGCAGTGGTCAAGCCAAGACACACTGCTTATTCTATCCATTTTAGGGTGGCATACATGTCATTGTTGTCCATTTTATTCCCACAGTAACACTGTAAGTTACAAAGGGACAAGAGAAGATGATTCCTGGTCCAAGGTCATATCTTCCTAAACTAGCACTTTATCCACTGTATTATGCTGGGTCAATCCAGTATCTAGTTCCCATGCTTGGAATGATGAGTCCCTCTTAAATGGAGTGCCGTGATGCAAACTAACTCTGCCCATTAGCAAAAGGTACACTCTGTCAAATAATTTCAGCTCTTCATGCTACCCTACTACAAGAAAACTCCAGTAAGCAACCCCTGTGCGTAGATCACGCATATTCTTATGTGTTGCATGAATATTCACATCATAAACCCATTTGAGGGTAGGCCATACCTCAATGGAAGAGCAATTGCATAGCATACAAAAGATCCCAGGTTCCATTAAAAAACAGATTCTTGCCCAAATGCTGTATGCAATGTAGGTGAATTAAAATACTGTCATTGCCACTAGCGAAGATGAAATCCGAGCAATATCCTCAAGCCAGAAAAAAATATAGATAGGAAAAGTAAAATAGAGCAGAGGAATTACCAAAAGGCTTTTCTGTAATGTTTTTCACTCTGCCTATAAATCTGATCAGATTTGTCACCTAAAATGCCAGCCAGCCTGATGATTTATTATACAGCTAAGAAACTCCCTATTACCCTACTGACATTTGTGCCATTAAATATTTGCCCTCTTTCCATTTTAATCAGATTTTTGGGGCTTTGTAAATTGTCTCTTGAAATCACAGTATGGCGGAAAAATCCAGAGCAGCAGCAACAAAACAAAAAAAAGTACCAACCAGGGTACTTTGCTTTGTGACGCTTCCTTATTACAAAAAATGCAGAAAAGGGGTAATGTAGTGTAACACACTACATGCTCCAATATCTATGTTTTGAAGGACTATTTTTCAGAGTGGTATGTACTATCCTTCCAGAAAAGACACAATATCCATTCCACTGATGTCTGATGGGTTGAAAGCAGCTGATATCAATGGGGGAAAATATCAAGTGTTATGGGAAGCTTTTTGTCAGTTTCACAAAGGGAGCTCTGGGGACTTAGAAGCACTCATTTCTCTTTACATTGCAAAGATTTCTATGCTTCCCACACAGCATCAGCAGCATTTGACAACATATGTGTAGAATCTGTCTTGTAAACTATATGAGATGAAAAAGTGGGGCTTATGGATCCGTGGGATGTCCTTCCACATAGTGAAGGTATTTATTTGTAGTATATCCATGAGCACCTTGAAATATTTGTGATATTCAAAACTCAAAAAATGCATCTACCGTATATACATTTATCAAAGAAGAAATGAGCTACATTAGCACTAGAAAAATTCTATTTGTTTTGGTAACACACACACACTCATATTTGCAAAAGGAGCTAGTGTACACAGCAAAAACGGAGAATCTATTTCAAATGTTGTTAGACTCCAACTCCTATCAGCCCCAGCCAGCATGGCCAATAGTTAGGGACGCTGGGAATTATAGTTTAACAATGAGAGAAACAGGCCATATGAATGTTAATTCTTCTGTAAATTCATGCATCTCTCCATTGAAATGGTGAAGGAGCACCTACTCTGTAAATTACACAAAGCGTAAAAAAATGAAGCATAAATTCTCTTGTTTTCTGATTCCTCTGCTTGTTGAATATTCAAATCTACTTTGGGTTGTCAGACTCCCTTAATTCAGATCCCCTAAGAACCAAACTAGATATGTAATAGGCAGCTAAAATCTTACGTTTCCTTAACTAATTACAGGGGAAATCCAATTTACACTGCAAAGGCAGCATCTAAGGAGGCTTCTCTCTTCATTTCCCCTCATGATCTGAATAGAGATCTCATCTTGGAATAAAAACTGTCCCATCCCCTGCCCTCTCAGAACAAAGTCCTCATGGGTGCCAGTGGGAATTCTCCCAGCCACCCTCCCAAGGCTCATAGCTGTGTAGAAAGGGTCACTGTTCCAATCACAGTGGGAGACTGATGAGACAAAGCCCTCCCTCCCCATATGTAGACGCTCCCATTTGTAATTAGTAGTACTGAGACAAAAAAAATATCATGCGTGTGTGCCAATGAATGAGAAAAGAAATTTCATTTCAAAGTTATAAAATTATTCATGGGAAAACAAATTTCAGTAAAATTCTCATGGTTGAGGTGCAAGGTTCTTGTTGTGCTTAGTTTTGAGGTGTTTGTGGGTGTTCTTTCATTCATTCTACAAATCATCTCACTAGCGGTCTGCACTCTGCAGCCTTCCTAGGTGCCCATACTTGTATTATAGTCTAGGGAAGACATCAGAAGGTAACTCCTGCCATGGGCATTTTTAAAAGTCAGGAAGCATGGGTAGATGGAGAAGTTGCAGAGTGCTGGATAGATATTTACAGGAAACAGAGGGCAATGTTCAGCTCAATAGTTGAGCTAGCATAAGGATTAGCACTAAAATAATGTGATTTTCCTGTGCCATCTTCAAATCTATTCTTGAGGGCAGAAGCAGATTCCAGGCAGCGTGACCTGTTTACTCTCACTGGGTGCCGAGCCAAGGGGGGCACTGCTATGATGTAATGCAGGCACAGAATGGAAGCCGAGAGGTGCCCAATTTTGGCCTCACACCCCTGAGATTTGAAAGAGCAAAGTCTGTATATCACCTCTACTGTATATCTCCTGAGGCCACCTCCTATTGTAAGCTCAAAATCCTGCACTGATCAAAATACTATCGAAATCCCAATAGAAATTCTCAGTCCCCTGACAATGAGGTGCAACAATGGAAACATTTTGCCAAGGAAGAAAAGTGAAGGAGAGATTTTGGCACAGCACTAGGAATTAGTTAAGGAAATACATAGCTGCCTGGTACATATTAAGTGTATGTCTGGTTTGGCCCTGGCTTGTGGTAAGAGCAACAGTAAGCTTAGGTCCTAGAGAGAAAAGCGGAAATCTCCATGTACTTTCACGTGTCCAGGGGACTTTTTTCTTACAATCTGAAAGCATAGTGTTCCCTGAAAATGCCCAGCCACAATATAATAGTCTAAGGGTTTTTTCTTGTTTGTTGGTTTTATTGGGGGGGGGGGGGTCACATGGATTTTAAAACTAGTAACCCTCTAACAGTTTTAACAACCTCACTGGCCTCCTTAAACATCGTTTCTCCGTGCTTAGTTGCTTAATAAATTGTAACCTTGCTTTGTACTTCAGATCAAACAAAAACCTGCTTTTATGTATCTGTGATATATACACACACATGCACACATATATACATACTCATTTTTCCATTAACAGAGAGAGAATATTTGCAAGGAATATAAAGTGGCAAAAGCTTTAATATGGTTGTATTGTACCTTACGTGACAGTACTAAAATTAGGGTAAACTTCAGATGATACATTTTCAGTGCTTCATTTCACTTTCACCCAAGAGAGGGATGTTTTCCCCTTCAGGGCAAAATACTAAATGGGAAGATGCTAATGAAGTTCCATGGAGCTTCGCTGCTTAACTGCACACCTTCTTGTTGTGGTTTTGTTTTTTAAAAAGCCTGCATTTGCCTTCTCCTGAAGAAAGTCTTATTCCATTTTCCTGCAGTTTTCATGGTCAGAGAAGATGTCCAAGAAATATGCATGCTATTTGTGCCTTGTCCTTATGACCTCCTGTAACAGCAAATTTGGAGTAAAGACTGCTGTGCCAACTTGTATTGTCAAGTTGCATCATGATCATAGGCTGACTTCAGTAGGTAGTCATGTCACAAAGCTACAATATGGCACATATATGGGAATAGGAACAGGAATGTGGCAAAGGCAAAATAGGATGAAACTCACATTCCATTCCATTTTAGAATCATAGACTTGGAAGGGACCATGAGGCTCATCTAGTTCAAACCTGCAGTGCAGGAACCTTTTTGCCTAATGTAGGGCTGAAACCATAACCCTGGGATTAAGAGACTCATGCTCTACCAACTGAGCTAGGTAGCCAAAGAAAAAACTCACATCCCATTACATTTCCAAAAAAACCTTGTTTGTTATCCCTAACTAGAACCAGAGGTCTGCTTGCAATGGGTCAAGCAACAGTTAAATTGTTGCACTTGTTCCCTGTTGTTGAGATGGCATTCTGGCTTTTGGCTGCCATATACAGAACAGTAGCATCCAATTTATATTTAATGTTTGGGCATTTGGTGGGCAATCCATTCAAATCCATTAGTACATAGTTACAGGCTAATGAGAGTTTGGAATTCCATCAGAAATGAATTGATTAGATTGAGAGTCCTGGCTGAAAGGAATATAAGGCCAAATTCAGTACTGTTTGGAGGTCAGTTGTGTGTCTTTGGCGAACTGTGAATAGGGTCAGAAAAGGACTTCGGAAAGGTTCAAGGAAAGGTAGAAAGAAAGGCAGCTGGCAGACGAAGAAAACTGAAGCTGATATTTCCTAAGGCAGAAGCTAAAGAGGCTTGCAAAAAAGGGAGTGTGAACTCCCACAGCAGCCTTTGAGACAGCTAAGGCCATGGTGGCAGAAGGTGCGGACTTCTGGTGAAGACCTCAGTAAAGCTGAAAGGTAACTGAGAAAGGTGAACCCTGAACAAAGGGAAGACTTCAAGAAAAGCCCTCTTGACAAACCTGTGAGTTACCTGGGGGTGGAGTTAGGACTTGACTAAGGCTATTATAGACTTAGGGAAAGTAACTAGCTATCTTCTTGAAGCAGCAGTAATACCATTAAGTAATAGTAACATCTTACATCTAATAATAAACCAAGTTTTATTTTACAACTTGCAAGATTACATATTACATCAATAATACGATTCAATATATTATAAGATCTGACTTACTTCTAAGCAAGTATAGTCTTTTTTTGTCCTGTGCCTATACCCATCTACTTTATCTGAAAGAGGATAGGATATAAATACAACTGTTTGAAATAAAATAGAAAATGAGAAATAAAGCAGGTATTTGATTCAATTTGAAAACACCAGAGTCACAGTTGTTGTTTTTTTTTGAAAAAGTGGAGACTAAGCAATAAAGGTCTGCGCCACTAGGCTTCAAAAAGATGGTGGTTTGGAAGTGGGATATAAAGGTCTGCTCCACCTAGGCCTGCCAGACACCTAGCACAGCAGTAAGAAATGATAATAGATTGCAAGAACAGTCACAGTTTGCATGATACTTTTTTAGCCTTCAAGGTAAAGACGTTGCTGTAGCAGTCTCAGCTAGTGATGGTGCTGAAATGGAAGGGCTTTGGAAGGTGACTTAAGTGCCCACACACTGCCACTTGCTAGTTCTGCAGCTGCTCCTTTCCATTCCCAAAAACTTACCTGAAGCATATAAAGTTGCCTTATACTGAGTTAGACCATTGGTTGCATTGTCTACATTGATGGGCAGCTGTTCTAGCTGGCAATGCTGTTGAAGCTGGCATACTTCATGACTCTTCGAATACTGAAATGAACGTGCTGTGGACATAAAAGTCTTTGGGATATACCTTTTCACCCCCAAGGTGCCTGAGGAAGTAGAGGAAGCAGGAGTATTGACTACAGTCGTACCTTGGTTTTCAAACAGCTGAGTTCTCGAACGTTTTGGCTCCTGAACAACGCAAACCCAGAATTGAGTGTTCCGGTTTGCAAATGTTCTTTGGAACCCAAACATCTGACAGGGCTTCCTGGGCTTCAGATTGGCTGCAGGAGCTTCCTGCAGCCAATCAGAAGCCGTGCTTTGGTTTCTGAATGTTTTGGAAGTCAGACTTCCGGAACGGATTCTGTTTGACTTCCAAGGTACAACTGTACATGTCCCAGGACTCCTTATGAGTAGTACATTAGCACAAATAGCAATATCCCAAGCACCAGAACTCATGGGATATGTTTTGGGGATATGTGTTTTGGGAACTACATTTCACAGGGCCTTGATGACCTGGGATACTGCAATTTCAGCATTCCAGATCCTTTCCCGTAAGTTCTAAGCTCCCAGTGGGAGCATAATCTCTTGTGTCCAAAGGAAGGGCCTACACTTTCAAACCTAGCTAGTTCTGATCCTTACATATACAACACCTCCCTAGCTCCACAAATCATTTCATATTGTCTCATGCATGTTACAATTTGACCTTTTAGGGAAAGCCATTTATCCCCCTGTAGCTCTTTACTCATCTTTGTTTCCTCTCTTCCTTGTTGTTCTTCACAGCCACAAATTCCTATACTTCTCATTATTTTCAAATTAGGAAGTGACTCCTGAGAGAGAAAAGGCACTTCCCAAGAGAAGGAGACAGTCAAATACCGGTATGTGTTGTCTGGAGCTAAAATTACCTTTCCCTCTGTATATCATACTAACTGGCTAGGCAGCACTCACAACCAAGTTGGTTTACATTAAACCTTCACATGGCAAAGTAATACCAAGGAATGGACATTACTGAATATGCTCAGCTAATTTTCTTCAAAGAGTAATACTGCAATGTACTGTCTTGTACTTGAGAAAGTTAAGATGTACTGAATTCCATAGAAATGAACAGGATATGTTAGATGCCCTGTGGATATGGACTGGTACCCAAGGCACAGTGTCTAAAG
Organism: Podarcis cretensis; assembly: GCF_951804945.1. Lineage (NCBI taxonomy): Eukaryota > Metazoa > Chordata > Lepidosauria > Squamata > Lacertidae > Podarcis > Podarcis cretensis. Next base: position 63,729,263 of record NC_137170.1, on the reverse strand, counting down.
ATGCTATTTAGATCTCAGTCTTGATGTTTTATGAAACAGTGTGGAATAGGCATCATTTTATCTTTCTGTGATATTTCTCCTGTATTTGTTTAGCAAAATTATTTCTGTTGAATAATAGCCATTTAACTTACTTAATTAGAATCTTATTGTACTTTTTGTGTGAAAGCCACTAGAGAGTACAGACCATGTACAGACGCAGATTTATGAGTGTATTTATCACAGAGGCTTTGCAAATTACTCCACAATGTTCATGTTTCTGCTGACACTTAAGAATCTAACCCTTGCTCTTCTTTCATATATGCTCAGATACACCAATAACAGTTAGGCAGGGTAAAAAGCAGTCAAACACGGCAAAAAATGTGGGGGGTGGGGGTGGGGGAGAAGAATCATCATGCCTAAACAGGGAGGAATTCTTGACTGAGAAAATGAATAGGGAATTACATTTCTAAAACATATTTTTGAAAACAGAAATGTTGTTTTTGTTGTGACTACAAAATCCCAACTGCATACAGTATGTCATAAACTGACATTTTAAAAAATCAACTCTGTTCAGAAGCTATCATGGCTAGAGATGGCACGGAGCGATTATACAAGTCATCTCACCTCACTTCCAATTCAACAAAGATAACTTGCGTAAAGGGAACACACAAACTCCAGCTATACAAAGGAAAGCTTAAAGCGGGGTTGGGGAACCTGTGGCACTCTAGATGTTGTTGAGCTACAACTCCCAGCAGCCCCATCCAGCATAGCCAATGGTCAGGGATGTTGGGACTTGAATTCCAACAACATTTGGAAAGTTACTGCTTCTTCTACTCTTAAACTAAAGGTAATGGCACATGGGTTTTCCACAATGTGTTGATATCAATTTTTCAGTGCCGAGTGTTGACTGTTTACTTTCCCCACATTCATTCCTGAGGCATCTGATCAGGGCCTATATTTTAAAAATGAGCTTAAAGATGTCCCTAAGTACTTTGGGAAGAATGTTTATCTTCCTAAATAGCCCCCCCCCCTTGATTTATAGCAGAAGCTAAAATTCTCAAAGTTGTAAAAACGGAATTACAGGCTGAGAGCAAAGGTTAATAGGTTACTGACCCTACAGAATACAATCACCTGCAAAAACACAATTAAAATTGGTAAATAGTAAGTTAATACCATGTGCCTCCTAAGGTTAAAGGGCAAGAGCAAATAGAAACAGCAGCTGGCTGGAAAGAAGAAGGGTGTAAACTGAAGAAGAGGCTTTTTCCTATTTTACTTTGAGTTCTTATGTTTCCTTGCAAAGGTTTATTCTTCTAAAAAGCTATCTATGTTAATGTATGAAATATATTGGCTTAAATGTAATAATGCAAAGGATTTAGAAAGTAAGAAATGTTCGATTCTTATGTTAGATTCTTATTTCATTGATGGTGTGTGAGAATGTGAACCCAAGATCTCTGACATCTGTTTAAGATAAAAATTTAAAACCATTAACCATCTGTTTTGGAGGGCAATAGGGCAAGGAGGGCAAGAGGTGAGCTGGTAATTAAGGTTCCTTATTGAGGCAAATGTAAGATACATGACTATTTATTTGCCATTCATAAATATAGCTCTTTGTCTCCCATAAAAGGCAATAGGAAATGGGTGTATCTTTTATGATTGGTTCTAGCAAACAGCCAATAGGAATTTCAACCAGGCTGATTGGACAGAGGCAGCCAAAGGAGGAGCAAGGGGGCTGAGCTGAGGAAATATAAGTGCTGACCATCAGGGCTGGAGTGGGCAGAGCTTTGGTAACCAATACCACTGTGTCTCTCATTTATTTGTCTGACAAATAAATTATTATTTTAATTTCTCTATTGCTATGTTGAATATTTCATTCCAGCTAAGCGTTAACCACAAGCAGGGTGCTACATTCCTAGGAAGACATGCAAATGTTATACCTGAAAGTTAATACAAATTCATTTCCCAGGGAAGAATTGGAATCCTTAGGCCCACTTCCACATTCCAGCTGCCTATGCATCTTATCTCAGGAACAGATAATAATTTGCATTTGCTCCTTGGTAATGTTAAGTTAAGAAAAATGACATGTCATCACTGCACAGCATTCCTCTATCCCCGCTCCATTTTCTTAGCTTTCATCTTTGGGTGGGCAGGAAAATGCTGAGGAATAGTCTTATTATCATTCACACATTTTATTCAACCAAATGTTACTGGAGGGAAGTAAGGGAGACATGGGAAGTGTTTCAGGTTAGTGGTGGCAGCCACATAATATTGATAGCATGTAGTTTGGGCCCAAGAGACAAATAAGCATTTGTGCATTTTGACTTCAGAGGAGGAACAACAAAACTAATACTTAGCAGGGAGAAGAGTGATCTTAAATAATCCCTGGCTCTGCTATCATTGACATGATGTGTATCTGCACACCAGCATAATGTGTGCCACTTCTTGCTGTGGTTCAACAACAGTACCACACCACACCCTGGGCCTGAGGTCCATAAGGCACAAATCCACAAATCTAACTATATTCACACGTTGCTACCATAGCACAAGGATTAAGATTAACAAAATGTACTCAAATGGTTCAAGGAAGTGCATCCACCCAGTGTCCCTGGCCCAGTTTTCCTGCATAGAAGAAGAAAGAAAGAAAGAAAGAAAGAAAGAGAGAGAGAGAGAGAGAAACTAGGGAAATTGGAGAATCTGAACTATTTTGTTTTCCTTTGGAAGCAGTCATGATAATAAAAAAGCAATTAGTCACAGGCTAGTGAGTAGTTCTTTGTGCACAATGTTCTATGTAAAGCATCAGTCACACAGACTATCACACAGGGCCCCAAAGGCAATTATAGTCGACAAAGAAAATAAACACAAGTAGGTTAGAATGTATCAGAGCAGAGGTAGGACCTGTGGGTGAGAGGGACTGACGAGGAACAAACAGAAACAGATCACAAGGATATCTGGGACTTCTTGAAGGGATGTGTAGGGTCACAGTGAACAGAAATAATAAAAAATATACAGATAATGAGGGCACAACTTTCCTTAAATAGAAAACAGAGAGCACGTATTACATTTGTGTGTGTGTGTGTGTGTTTTTAAATTGTTGCATGCTACCCCAATCTCTGAGTGGTGCAAGATTCCAGGGGTTCCAGGCACTTACCCAGGGTTTCTGTTTCCTCTGGGAATGAGGAACAGTGGAGACCGTGGTGTCTTTATGAGATATGGTTTATTCACACATATATGCAACCTGTGGCTATGATGGGGGGTGGGTCACAGCATTCATTTCCCAATAAAGTCCTGCCACAGCCTTAGATTCCAGCAGAAATCAGGCCTGGCTCTCTCTCTGCCTTTTCAGCCTGCAGCTTTTGCACCCAGCTCATAGCTCACATCACAGCAAACCCTGTCTTAAAAACTCAGGCTTTGCCCTTCTATCTAAAAGTTGAAGGAGGAGCCACACCCATCTGGAACAGAGTCCCCTTTCCCTTTATTCTCTTAAGGACTCATACTTAGTGGGCCATTACCAGGCTGGCCTGGCTATTCCAGGAATTAGAAGGGGGCCCAGGCACCCCCAAACTCATAAGAATATATAGCAGCTCTTGCATATTAAGTGCTATGAGGAGGGCTTATAAAGCATGTTTCTAAAATGTTTTGGGAAGTCAAAACATATCACTTGACTTAGATTTGCAAGCTGCTTGTCCATTTTCCATTTGAAATGGAAAGCTAACTAGGCACCCTTCATCTTTGACTTACCATCCCACGGCTGTTCAGCCAGCTAAACCTTGCGTAAGTCCCCTCTGTTTATTTCAGGATAAATATAAATAATTGCCTAGGTAACCATTCATTCACAGGATGATGAATGCCATCACTTGTGCTCTTTGATTGCCTCCAGTAAAACATCCTTTCTGTGAAAGACTATCAACTGATGAAGTGCTTCAAATCACTGTTACTTTATCACTGTTTAAATCATATGACCATGCAAATCTATTCGCAGTGGGCCCATGAAATTAGGGCTCACTGAGCCCTATAGTTATTTGGGTGTATGCAGGTGCCATATTATCATTCAAGGAATGATTTTTTAAGTAAAGAGAGCCAAAATATTGCATTATGTTTAACATGGGCTACCCATTTACTATTTTATGTACAGTGTGCACATAAGTATCTAGTCACTCAGGATGATAAATATTCACTGCTCAATTTTCAAACATGGTTAATGAATGGCTAAAGGGAAATCATCTCTTTAAACCACCAGGAAATTGGATTTCCCTTCCCCTATGCTTTTCCATAAGCCTTTTTCTAGACCAGCTTTTAAAGACAATGATATGAGACTTATTACATTAGCTGTCCACTGAAGGTCAAACTGGTTCAGGTGTCTGCTAAGGTTTTCAAATAGGAAAATCAAAAATAAGTTCCATTGGGAATTGTCAGGATTTCAGTTTATATCCGTAGATTGTTTCTTAAATCATTCAGGACAAAATAAATTGAATTCCTGCATTGTTGATAGCCTACTTTCTCCACATTTTTATGGTCAATGATTCAACACGTTTCAGTTTAAATGATTAGACGTACAATCTGTGGCTGAATCATAAAGGTCAATCTGCCTGATTCATTGCTGAAAATTAATGCTCTTTTCTAGTGAATGTTTTCTGGATGGTATCTTAATCAAGTGCCAGACAAAAGAGGAGTAATTCATCACGAGCCACCTTTCCTACTTTAATTTCTCTTTACGTTAGAACACAACTTTATAATACTGGATTAATAATACATGCATCATATAGAGATATACCACATTAATACTCATTATATAAATCATTAATGAATGCTTAATAACATTTAATTCCTTGTGGAGTTTGCTGGCAGTTGCATTAAGCTTTGTAATTTACAAACTATTCACACTTCCCTTGCAGCAATAGAGAAGGCTAATAATAATAATAATAATAAAAACATTTGTATGATCTCAACATATGCCTTCATGTGGGTAACATTCAGGAAGGCTTGGCTATAGCCATGGTTTTATCTAGGGGCACTGGCTCATGGGAAGATAAGCTGTTTTGGGCCCCCTTAGTATTTTGGGGAAGGGGGCCCAGGGCCCCCCATTGTGTGGGGCACTCAGACATGTGGGGCTTGGAGTGGCTCTTAATATCTAATGAGTGAAAGATGGGTTATAAACATTTTAAATAATAATAAAATATGATTTATTTGACTTTATAGAAAACAATTCCTTTCCCAAAACAATATTTGCTCTTTCTGCTACAGCTAAAATATATACCTGGTGCTGTTTTGTATTCATCACAATTGTCAGGTAAGTGAGTGGAATTATTATTATTATTATTATTATTATTATTATTATTAGAATCTAGGGTTTGTGCAAACCAAGGAAGCAGACTCAGATTAGTACATTAGATCTATGCACTCAACTCCCTTTTGGATTCAGCAAATCTTGCAGATGAGATTGTAATAGTGGAAAGCATATTTCAAACTGGATGCATTAGATGACCCTCGGTCCCTTCCAGCACTAAAATCCTATGATTCTGTGATACTCAGTTTATTTTTCACTCCCCATCTAAGGCAAAAAGTACACATTACTTTAGCATCAGAATGAACATATCCTGAAACCCAGGTTTTGGGGGGGGGAGCCCTCATGGGCCAAACTGGGACCAATGCAGGTCCAAATCTGGTCCATGGGTTGCCCACCCTGGTCTATACTACAGTGGCTTCTAGGCTTTTCAGACAAGAGACCTTTCCAGCCCTTCCTGGAGATTTTGAGATTGAACCAGGGACCTTCTGCATGTAAAACAGATGTTATATCATTAAAACTATGGTCCTTCCCCCTTTTCATTGTGGAAAATTAAAATGGCAATCCGTACACTCAGAAGTGTTAGAATTCCTGCTCCATGATTTCAGTCGTGGGATTGCTGTCTATCACATGACTTTATATGTTTTGACTCCACAGAGTGGGAAGTGACGGAGACAGGGTGTTTGTGTTGCTGTGTTCCATGAAGTGGGACTATTATCCTTTGTTCTTTTTCTCTTTGCTGTCTGATGCTAGAGAGAGAGGGAGCCATGTTGCAGTACTCTGTGTGTGTTTATATGTAAATAAAGTAGATTAGCCAAAATGCTGAGTTGTTGAGGTCTGTCATGCAAGTTGCGAAGACTCTGTGGATCCCTAAGTGTGCCGGTGTCTGTTGGCATCGGTCACTGTGATGTTCAAGCAGAAGAAAGCTCTTGAAGCTCCTGAACGATCGACCAGGAGGGAGGGAACATGCCAGTCGCGAATGTCTCTACCAGGGTCCTACTCAAGTGTAGGCTGAACTCCTGACAAGAAGACGGGGTAAATCACCCCACCCCACCAAGAAGGGCTCCAGACAGGCATCAGGGGTGGGTACTGCCAGGGTGTTGGGGTCTCAGCAGCTGCAAAATGATGCCCAAAGTTTAAAAATGAATGCCAAGCGTTCTGCTAAAAGCCTGCTGAAAGTTCACATTCTGCAACATGAGGAACATAATATTTTCCTTCTAAGGATAAAATTAATCTTACAAAGCAATGTGTCCTCATGAATGACACAGATATTAGGCATAAGAAACAGGCCTGTAATAAACAAGATATTTCTGGGTTCTTGCTGACAGGGTGTCATAGCAACAGCTTGAAGTTCTTGCCTAAGAGGAATATCTTCTTTAGAAATGTGGGACTTTGACATGTTTTGATAAGAGAGGTCACATGGAGGTAAAAAAACCCCAACCTATACGCATTAGGAAAGCTTCATATCTCTCTCGTATTGGAAACGAAAAAAGAACCTACCATGTAATTAAATTTATATTGTCTTATATGCTCTTCGGAGAAGAATGCTTTGTGCAAAAAGGTCAAACCATGAATTTAAATTGGGATATTATGATAAATGAAATGATCAGCATTGGTTCCAATTTTAGCAACCAAAGTGATTTCTTTTTTTAAAAAAGGATTCTAATTTAGGAACACTTCTTGGCCTCCCCTCAAAGGGAAATAATTATTGCCTGGATCTTCCTAGTAATGCCAGCTCTGCTGATCACTTGTTTCAAGAAGTGGTGATTTCGATCCAAAGGACACGCCCATAGATCCAAAGGACACGCCCTTATAGATCAGTAGCTAGAGCCACATAGATAACCATGAACCTATATTGCTGGAGAAGGGAAACTCTGATCCTAACCCTCTGCTGCCTTGTGGGACATCTTTGGGAGAAGAAAGGGCTAAGGAGTAAACCCTACACAAATCCAGAGTGGAGTCCGTGAGACACTTGGATAACATCCTATACCGCCTCCTTCCAGCAACTCCTGCAGCCAAGCTGGTGCCAAACTTATCGTTCTGCTTTCCTTTGGACCACATCAGTGAGGCCAAGATTGGGTCTTGTCATCTGGGCAGCCCTGGGAAGGTAACTTCAGTATTGCTGATGCAACAACACCAACACAGGAGGCAGCAGTTACAGGTCTCCAGCAGTTTGATGTCACCCCATTGTCTCTCAAGACAGATGGGTGCCAACAACAATAATATTGATGGGGACTATATTTTGTTTTCAATGGATTTTGACTACTGTTGTGCTAATTACTTTCATTTCTACAGAGTCTGTGCAGGAGTGATTGATCTAAAGTTCTGTCTACATTCTGATGTGTTCTCAAAGGTCCTTTTTGTGGGGAACTTACAGTTCCAATAGGATCCATACTGGTACAAGAAATGGCAAGTTCTAGGCAAGGGATCTCTCTCTCTCTCTCTCTCTCTCTCTCTCTCTCTGTGTGTGTGTGTGTGTGTGTGTGTTGCAGCATTTGCACCTGGGTCAGATATGCTGAACAGCATTCCCTGCCCCTTCATAATTTGTAGCCTCAAAAGGAATTGATGGATCAGAAAAATTTAGTGACTCAAATGACCACTTTTCAGCCTTTTGCCTTTTTCAGCCTGAGGGTGACATACCCTCATAGACAAGCTTCTGGGAGCCGACTGCCAAGTGATGGGCAGGGGCCAGAGGCAAAAGTGGTTGAAACAAAGGATGTGACTCTAATCCTTACACTTTATCTAGACTCCAGAGAACAATTCGGGTATGTAGAATTGTCATGGAGTTGTGACTGGGGAGTAATATATTATTGCAAAAAAAGAAAAGAAACCTGCCAGCTAAGATAGTTCATAATCTTTCTGAGATCATAGTTCATACATTTTGTCCTGAGTTTGTTAAACATTTAAAAAAATTCTCTGCTAATGTCAATTCAGATAAAGGATATTATTATAGTACCATGTTGCACTGGGTGAGCCTTCGGTAAGAGAGTCCTATGTAAAAGAAGAGCAACTCCCCTTTTGCTAGAGGGTAGAGGAAATAGTGGGTGACAAACATGAAGTAGTACCATTGTTTAAACTTGTTGGAGTAGGGTGTGTGGAAGGGAGCCTTATCTTTACACACACACACACAACCATAGTGGAAATTTTCCCCAGTGGCACAAATAGGGGCATTTTTCAGAGTGTCTAGTTTTACGGATTGGGGGCCTGGCAATCTATTTGCGGTGGGATAGTGAAGAGAAATCCCTCATGTGCAGTCTTCCCAGTAAGCATCAACTCCATGGCTAGGCCAGTAATTAATTAAAGACAATACATAGCTGCACACTGAGCAAACATCTCATTCGGCCTTAAGGCTGCAGTCCTATGCACACATACATAAGGCATGCCATTTGCTGGAGAGAGGGTTGCATGAAACTACGGGGACAACAGGATTTTATATTTATTTGTGGCACAAAGAAACTAGTCAGAGACTGTGCCCCCTCCTTCTCAACAATGGACCTGCCATTAGTAAGCATGGCTGGGAACCAAAGGACACAGAGATAGGATGGCTGTCACCCATTGCCAAAAATCTCTTATCTCCTTATGCATACTTTCTCAGAGAAACACACACTGACTCCTACAGTGTTGCCCAAGACAGATATTGTCAATGTAATATGCATTTCAACCTATAAATGATATGTAAATTTCACACCGAGGAAAGCCCATGATTTGGTAACTGGATGGATAATCCCTTGAAGTTATGATATTTACAAGGCAAGACATACACTGAAGGTTAAGCTGCTTCTTATCAAAAGTGACAGGATTCATGAGCGCTGAGATTCTGAATTCTGTGTCACTTTTTTAAAAAGCACATGTGCCCATTAAAAAAACAACACCTGAGTCATATACATTGATGGAAAGGAAAAGCTCGCGCAATTACAGCTGGGGCTAGTTAGCTTTTAATAGGAAGACAAAGTCAAGGACTACATACATAACAATGCCTGTCATCATGAAAGTGTTCTGTGATATAATTCCATTGCAGAAGGTATAATTCTGGCTCAAACCACGATTCCCTGACAACCTATTTCACAGTAGCGAGTTTTCAAGGGTTTTGTAATCATGGATAATGTACAGATTTACAATAACGAGGTGTCCATGAGTAGAACAGCAGGATTATGACCCATTATTTTCCCTCAGACACATTCATGGCATGTACCAGTATGAGCAGTATCTATGAAAGATACTATTTTTGGTGAATGATGTTAAGTAAACATGTTGAGTATATTAAAACCCACCTGTTAGTGATTGCTAACCCTGGAGTGTGGCTCTACAAGGCTGTGACCAGAAAACGTTGCTAAGAAGAAATTTAAAGTAAATTTAGGAGCCCCTCCTTTGGTAAGACAAGGGACGCAGGTGGCGCTGTGGGTTAAAGCCTCAGCGCCTAGGGCTTGCCGATCGAAAGGTCGGCAGTTCGAATCCCTGCGGCGGGGTGCGCTCCCGCTGCTTGGTCCCAGCGCCTGCCAACCTAGCAGTTCGAAAGCACCTCCGGGTGCAAGTAGATAAATAGGGACCGCTTACCAGCGGGAAGGTAAACGGCGTTTCCGTGTGCGGCTCTGGCTCGCCAGAGCAGCAATGTCACGCTGGCCACGTGACCTGGAAGTGTCTCCGGACGGCGCTGGCCCCTGGCCTCTTAAGTGAGATGGGCGCACAACCCCAGAGTCTGTCAAGACCTGGCCCGTACGGGCAGGGGTACCTTTACCTTTACCTTTACCTTTGGTAAGACACCTGAGGAATTCCAAGGGGAGCAACGTTTTGGGGTCATGATGCTGGACTAGCAGCTCTTATGCTTTTAATGAGGTGCCTTTGGATTACCTTGTTCTCATCCCGAAATAAGTATTAATAGCAGAGTGTCACCTCTTATAATGGAGTTCATGTCCATGATTCCATTGAGAGAAAAAGGGGGTCTCTAATAACATACACAGTAAAAGCAGGAAGAGGAAGAAGGATCACTGGCCATGTGAGCTGCTGGCTACACCACTCAGCATTATTGTAAAGGAGGAAACACATGTAATGATATGCACACACGGAGCTTCTCCATGTGAGCAGGTTCTTGCCTGCATGGAGGAGTCTCGTGTGTGTAAGCTACTTTTCCACAAATGCCGAATGTTCAGGCCCCATAGTAGCCAGTCAGTGCATCAGAGCTAGGGCTGTTCTGAATTCACAAGGATCATTTCTCAGCCATTAGAAATTACAGTGGTACCTTGGTATGCAGACATCTTGGTTTGCAAACGTTTTGGATTACAAATATGTCAAACCCAGAAGTGTGTGTCCCGGTTTGCAACCTTTTTTTGGATTACAACCCTTTTTTGGGGGGGGGGATTACGAACAAAAAAATATTGGAAGCCCCATTGGCGAAAGCACACCTTTGTTAACAAACTGTTTTGGTTTACAAACGGACCTCCAGAATGGATTATAGTTGTAAACCAAGGTACTACTGTACCTTATTCAGTTACACCAGCCCTGTGAATGTGACCAGTGGACACGATCTTTTCCCACTCATATGTTCACTTAAAACAATGGAGTGTACATATTTGATCATCCCTACAATGAAATCTGAATGACCCAAGTTAGTAAGCAAAGGGGTGGGTGGGTGTACAACACCATGAAATTCCCTGACTGTCCAACCTGGAGTTGTAAGGGTATACATGTGCATAATCAACTTGAGAAAATAAGTGGGACTTGTCTATACTCCATGAAAAGATCCTTAAAGTTATTTATTTAGTAGTGCTACAACAGAGGATTACTGACACATTGATAGCAATTGCTGGTATGGTTGGGGATTATATGCAGCTGCTATTACACCACCATCACTAAGGCACCAATGGTTGCTACTATATGTTACTGGATTAGTGAAGCATTTAAAATTATTGCAAGTCTTCTGCACTGCCGCTTCATTCAAATTATGCTTTGCATTACTGCATTTCAGTAATAACCAAGTCCTAAGAATGCAATGGGATAAAATTCAGTCATGACCAATTTGTCTCATTGCTTTCAGCTGCAATTAGTGGCAACTGGCCTTTGCAGGAATAGGAATTATATCAGTAAGCTCTGTTGAACGGTATATTAATTACAGACAGTATCAATAAACTGCATACCAAATAGGAGAGATTATGTACTATAACAGTTAACTATGCAGATGAGGCTTCTATAAGAGCAAATATCCCAAATCTTCTTCAGCAACAAGAAAAATAGTAAAAAGTAACTTCAGTGACAGCAAAGATAGGCTTAGCATTACCTTCAAAATTCATCCTAATCTTTCAATGAATTTAAAATCCTTCTTAGTTCCAGTTTGATGGACTTTCAGGACACACTCTCATTTTTAAAAAAGAAGAAAAAAGATACCTTGGTGCTTGTCACTTGAAATGGAATTTTTGAACCATTTGTAACTGGGGATGTCTGTCTCTCAGTCGGTCTTGAAGGGATTATATTTGTAGTGGGAGGCTGATTGTGCAAAACTGAAGACAGGCAGAGTTGTACGGTCTCCTTCAGAGCCTTCAGCTGTGACTCCTGAGGGGGGAAATGTCATTCGATCTTAACAAGAGATTACAGAGGATCATATTTTACTCTGCACTTTTTATGTTCACACTCTACCATTTTCAGCAACTAAAAAAATTGAATGAAAACCAATGTATGATCGAACACAGAAATGAAAATAGGAACCAGGCATGTGACACAATGGCTAAGTGTACTATTCCATTTTTTTCTCATAGGAAAGAGGCATTTCTGTTTGGGAACTCCTAGCTTGTTTCTCACCTCAGCTATCTGTGTTTCACACACTGGAAAGAGGACAGGATGGCAGTGGATTCCCTGCCCTTGTGCTTCTTCCAGCCTTGGGTCAGCAACTTAGCTTTGGCCCTAAAAAAACACAGATTCCAGGCGGTATGAACTGGTCCAGAATGCCTTGGAAGGTGGTGGCTCTTCTGTGTTAGATTTGATAAAGCAGCTGCTAGGTGGCCACATATAGCGGATGCTGTGCATTGGATTTCTGACATTATCAGGGAACACTATGTTTCTAAGGGGAATGTGAGAGGTTCCAATACTCCAATGCACTGCTAACCCTACACCTTTCCTCACTGCTGCTTGTACAACAACCCTCAGGATGTTGTGACGATGATGTAGGAGTAAGGAGTATAAACAAGCCCCCCATGGGAAGACTCAAGCCCCTATCTTCTGTCTCCCATCACAGTGTCACAGTGTTCATTCCAAGTGGACTACCAGATGGATTTTGGTGCTGATCCATGTGAGCATTTTGTTCTGGTTTTCACCCTTTCCTTGGATATGTAGTCTGCCTCTTGCAAAAAGTTTGTTGTCCTCACCTGGGCACCAGGACATTTGTGCTAATTTCTGAAAAGTGTCTATGTGGGGAATATTAGGTACTGAAGAGAACATAGACTATGTGACATGTGCACTGGATTATTGGTGCCTTCCCTGCATGTGAAAGCATTATCAACCAGACACATCCACCAGTGACTATTGGCAAGTTTGCTGGTGTTTCTGGGGATTTCATTATGGTGTTGCCTCTGCTGCTGGTGGAACAAAGAATCACCTCACATTATGCTGGCATCAGCCCAGGCATAGTAGCCACCTAGCTAGATGAGTTTGCTTTATATTTTACAACACATTCCTGTCGCAAGAAAATTTTCACACAGCACACATTTTCTCTCTGTAATGATGCTCTGTGCTATAGGTCTTACAACATCACATCTTTTGGGTCCCAGCTGTATTTGGGTATTTGAAGTTGTAAAAATCATAATGATGCTCTTGCCCCTTCCTGAGCATGTTGAGAGAGAGGAAAGAGAGATGGCTCTTCTTCATCATCTTCAATGAACAAATGCCTGTACTTAGACTGTCATACTGCAAGAACTTCCCTCCTCTCCAGGGGGAATACTCATTATGCATACAATCAAATATATGTCTACAGTTTTACAAGAATAAGATCCTACGTTGTCATATTAGACTGCAATCACTGTCTATTAATAGAGCTGAAAGATGTGCTCAGAAGAGTTCTTACTTTGTCAAGAGCTGCTTTCTCCAATTCTTCTTTTGCAATTGCTAGTTTTTGTTCCAAGTCTGTAAGCTGCTGTGCCTGTGGGAAATTTAAAAACAAATTAGCTGGTATAAATTATAACCCTATTTCGTCTAACATTTCTGCGAGGAGGGTGTGAGAGTTTTACTTTGGAAGGTAAGAAAAATAGATGAAATAAAAAACCCCATCTTGTCAATATAACAAATTCTCTGGGGAATATTACAATTGATAAATTGAAGGAGGCCTTTGGTGTGGGAACATTTTATTACAGTATCTAAATCCAGCCTTGTTCAGATGAATGTTTTGTCATTGATTTGAAGGGGAGGGGGGGAATCTCATCTTGTGCTAAAATATTTACAATCCCCATCAAAGCATAAGCATTTCATACACAGTTGGTAAATAAATACTGCATTGTATGTTTCTAAGATGCTTAGGATAGAACTACATGTTGCAAACATGTGGGAAAAGGTAAATTTTACTTCTCCTAGTGGAGGAAATCATCTTTAGGATAGGTAATGTGGAGCAGAAAAGCCAAGAGGAGTGTTTCCTTAATTTTTTTCTACTCTTGTCACATCTCTATGCAAATTGCTTCGCCTCCTTACATTTATTTCATCTCACATGCATGTTTGCATCTCCAAACATGTTGGCTCATGTAGATAGAAAACCTACCTGAGGGGTGGGCATGATTAGAAGTAGGAAAAGTGCTTCCTTTTGACCCCTTCTAAGACTGCTTTTCTGTATAGGGTAGTGTGAAAAATGTGCTCCTAACTGCTCCTATTTATTTCATCCTAGATTTTTCTCGAACCACTAGATAGAAGATTTGTAGCTTAGGCACTGCTACATTTCTTCAACTTAAGGAACCAGCTATTTTTTCAAAGGTGTTCCACTTCCTTGCTTCCTTTCTGATAGACCTCCAAGTACTAAGCTACATGCCTTGTTTCTCTTCTTCTTCTTCTTCTTCTTCTTCTTCTTCTTCTTCTTCTTCTTCTTCTACTTACCCTCTGAGAATGACATAACTGCTGCTATTTGAGCTGGCCGATTTTTTAAGAATAGACTTGTAGAGACTCATTCTGCATAGAAGGATTCATTATGGCAAAGCAGACTAGCACTGTACCAGTGCAGCCATCTGCAGGGAGCTCAACAACCCCTTGGTATTTGAAATAATGGACAAGGCGGTTGGAGGATGGATGGCGGCTAATGGATTGAGGTTGAATCCTGACAAGAAAGAAGTACTGTTCTTGGGGGACAGGGGGCGGGCTGGTGTGGAGGACTCCCTGGTCCTGAATGGGGTAACTGTGCCCCTGAAGGACCAGGTGTGCAGCCTGGGAGTCATTTTGGACTCACAGCTGTCCATGGAGGCACAGGTCAATTTTGTATCCAGGGCAGCTGTCTACCAGCTCCATCTGGTATGCAGGCTGAGACCCTACCTGCCCACGGACTGTCTCGCCAGAGTGGTGCATGCTCTAGTTATCTCTCGCTTGGACTACTGCAATGCGCTCTACATGGGGCTACCTTTGAAGGTGACCCGGAAACTACAACTAATCCAGAATGTGGCAGCTAGACTGGTGACTGGGGGCGGCTGCCGAGACCATATAACACCGGTCCTGAAAGACTTACATTGGCTCCCAGTATGTTTCCGAGCACAATTCAAAGTGTTGGTGGTAACCTTTAAAACCCTAAATGACCTCGTCCCAGTATACCTGAAGGAGCGTCTCCACCCCCATCATTCTACCCGGACACTGAGGTCCAGCGCTGAGGGCCTTCTGGCGGTTTCCTCACAGCGAGACGCTAAGCTACAGGGAACCAGGCAGAGAGCTTTCTCAGTAGTGACGCCTTGCCCTGTGGAACACCCTCCCACCAGATGTCAAAGAGATAAACAACTACCTGACATTTAGAAGACATCTGAAGGCAGCCCTGTTCAGGGAAGTTTTTAATGTATGGTATTTTAATGTATTTTTAATCTTTGTTGGAAGCTGCCCAGAGTGGCTGGAGAGACTCAGCCAAATGGGCGGGGTATAAATTATTATTATTATTATTATTATTATTATTATTATTATTACAATGTAACATGTCAGAAATTGTGAATGGTATGGGAGATGGGCTTGTGACAATGAGTGTCACAGCACCATCCAAATGGACACAAATATGATCATTCCCCATATTGGAGGGAGTAGAATCAGTGCTGCTTACTGGGGCCAGGAATAATTATTCCTAAAATAGAAACCACGTCTTACAATGAAACTAGCAAAATTATTAGTAGTATAATTGTTCTATTTGTAAATTTAAATGGCTTTGTGGAGACATCCAGTGTTTATATAGGGAAAGGGAGAAAGGATACTGGACCAGATGGTTATCTCTGCTGTAATACATTTTTATGAGGCATTTAACTTCTTCTTCTTCTTCTTCTTTTTTTTTTTTTTTTTGCACATGAATTGCCCTGCAAGGTTTTAACTCATAAGTCATAAAGGACATCACATTTAGGGCTCTTGGCTAAATATTTCCAAACAGGCAATTGCTAGAGCTTACTGCTAATTTTTCCCAAAGATGCCACCATCCAGATGTCTGACTTTCATATTTCCTTTACAGAACTGCAGGAAGAGACACTTTCACCCTCTCAATCATTAATGTGTGGCATTGGCAGGCTGGTTGTTGGCATGAAATGCAAAAAAAATAAAAAAATAAAAATGGCATGCACTGAATTAAGATATGATGTTAAATATATTAAATAGACTCTGAGCAAAAGCAATGTCAAAGTGAATGGGAATTCTTCCACTAATATGAAAAGTAAATTAGGAAGGTTCAGTAAAAAGTTAGATATTTTAGAATCATAGAATTATGACTACGTAGAAGGGACTACCTTGGTAATCTAGCACAACCTCCTGTAATGCAGGAATCTCTTGCCCAATGTGGGGTTCAAACCCATCACCCTGAGATTAACAGACTCATACTCTACCAACTAAGCTATAAATCCCAGTGAACTGAATGCAGGATTTCAGTCCACACAAGGCCTTGGATAGTCAACTTAACTGTGGAGACTCAAGTCCAAATATCTAATCAACCCCTCTCAGTGGGTGCTCCTGAATCAAGCTAAGTATGCCCCAGTATGTTTTTTGTAGGAGTGCCCATAGTGCGATATTTCATCCAAATGTATTACTGTGGGTTACAGATGAAATTCAGGAGAGAATAGCCTTTGCTGAGAAGAAGAGACAGAGGAAATATTGTGCTATTTATTCCCCCTCCTCCCAAATAACACTAGGAGTTTTGTGTGCTCCAGAACAAGAACGGAAGAGTTTTCAGCCTTCAAAGAGGAGAGCCCACCTAAGCTGAAATTGACAAAGAAATCATCTGGGCATGCCAGAATGAACAGTTTTCCATGAACAGCATGGAAAAGTTCAGAAATGCCCCATGCCCGTTCCTGCACTGCATCAATTTACCTTTGCAAAGGAATGTCCTAATTGCTTAGAGTTAAGAAAGGTCTGATGGAATTTCTAGTTCAACCTCAGTATCAAAACAACCTAAAACCCTCTGATGGATGCCATTCTTTTCTTGAACATCCCTCAGTAAGGGAAATTCTAGAATTCCTTAGCTATGAAAGGTTGCTCTAGGGTACAGTGAAGCGACGTAAACCAAAGCCACCTCCCTGTAATTTAAATCCAGTTTAATCACCTCTAATTTTGGGAATGAAAAAGCAGCACCTGGAAGAATTTGACACCAAAAGTATTTCTTGCCATGGCTGTCATTTGCAGTCCTTCCAAGATAGAAAATAATGAGCCCAATAGAGTATAAACATTCTTATTCATATCAATAAATCCATTAGTGGTTTAGCCAGAACAGTCTTTTAAACAAAATATATGCATTGCCCTACCTATCATTTAATCCCATTTCATGAGAAAGAGAGAGGGAGAGGGAGAGAGAATGTGTGCATGTGTGTGCACACGTGCATGTATGCACAAGCGTATACATGCATTTTGGTTTAACTGATTGACTTTAATGTCTGAATCTCTTTCACAAATCCTTTTTTCGTTCACAGGCCATTGAATCAATAAGCTGGAAGTATCAATCCTCCTGCCACATAACTTGTATAACAAACTTGCAGTAGAAAGCTGTTTGGTTCAACAGATTGATTGGTGATTTGGAAGTCAATCATGCTTAAAACCTCTACCTTTTTATTGTTAGATTATTCCTAAATTCCCTTTCAAAGTTGTTAAGGGGGGGGAAATGTTCATAGGTTTCCATTTTGATAAATTATGATGCAAATTTGGACTTTGCATTAAAGATGATGAAACATCTATCACTGTAGCAGGTGAAGATTAGCCATGGACTGTGGAGACCCAAGAGAAAACCTGCACTCTCCCCACTAGTACTTTTCACCCTATCTCACAGGGTTGCTGCAATGATACAATTGGAATGCAGCTAACCCTGTGCTTCCCTGAGAACAATGGAAGAAATGTGGGGTTCAAAAAGGGATAAAATCAGTTGTGGTGTTCAGCCTTCTAAAATGAATTCTCAAGTGCATACGCTGGCCACGGTTGGCATCCAAAAAATGGCGAGTAGAAGGCTGGGGGCCTTTTACAGCTCCCACCCCGGGCCTTTGTGTCCCTAAAATACTTGGAGGACTCTCCAGAACAATCTGTGCTGTGGTTCAGGGACTGCTGTTGGAAAGAAAATCAGTGGAACTGGTGACAGTCTGGTGCTTTCTGCTTCCTTCAGAAGGTAGGATATAGCCCTCCAGGTTGAGGTGGGGAGATCATTATACTTAGGAAATGTAACTGGGAAACGAGGGAGAAACAATCTTGGGTAGTCATTATGAGAGGCATAATGAAAATTAAGTTGTAAGAGTAAAGGAGTGTATCACTTCAGTAATGGGAACAAAGGCACAACATCAGAAGTGAACTTTAACAGATTAATGTTGCTTTTTTCAAGTGCCAGTTATGAAAGTCTTAGCAACAGTTTCTCTCTACTGCAGTGGTTTCCAGACTTGCTTCATTTAAGCAACCCTTTTGATATTAAATAATCTACCAAGGAATCCCCACACATTTCCCACAAATTCCCAGCACTTTGCAGAGGACTCTGTCCAGGGAGCACAATAGACTTCACATTTCTTCAAGACAAGGTTTCATCGTTGCATGCAAACAAAAATCCACCATATGTATATCTGACAAACAAATATGAACATAACATCTTACAAACACAGAATGTAAAATGTGATATAGCATGTAAATGTTGTGTATTATATTTAAGGCTACCTACTTATGCAATATATAATATAGAACAGAAACAGAATGAATACATATTGTTTTTCACGTGATACACATGAAATTCTAATAGGATTCAAGTTCCATTAATGAAATCCGAACTCTACATCAGCTCCCGTGAACCACAGCTGCAAAAAGCCAATGCTACTCAAAGTTAATGAGAATTCACATTTAAGAAAACTTAATATCTAATAAACATTCCAAGCATAGCTACTCTTGATTACTATTGATCTAATGGAAGATTTCAAATATTGTCCTGAATAAAGTAGATCAGTAGAGTGGATGTTAAGGAAAGGGCTCTTAATGACAGTGCAAGATCCTTGCTTAAGAAAAGAGAACTACGGTAAAATTCATCAGTGTGCTACTGCTAGCACAAGGTATTGTGCAATTGCTTGCCCAAGATCATGCACAATTAATAAAGATAGTGTTTGCACTAAGTCCATATTGCACTAAATTTTCAGGAAGTTCTTCCATTAGTTTGTCGAACAGGACTGTCACCAGAATTTCTGCCAGCCCTAATATTTCTAGAGTAATTTAAAAACATCTTTGGAAGTCTCTTCTGCCCCACCATAGTGAAATGTTCATTTTATTTTAATATTCCCTGCTTCCTAGAGATCACGGTGTATTCCAAGTGGCCTTTCATAGTTAAATTGGATGCTATGTTACCAAATGAAACTTTTTTCAGTATGTTGCGCATAGTTTATATCAGAAGTAATTATATATTAAAAGGATCTTGAATTAATTAATTTCATTGAAATATGAAAAGAAAATGAGACAATATGTAAACACTGAGTATAAGAGGGCCTTCCTAAAAGAACATTCAGTAATTGTAATAATTATCCTTTCAAATGCATATCCTATTTAGTTTCAGAATCTTTCATTTTGCGAACTGCGATTGTATACTTGAGAACAATTCATTGTTTCTAATTAAATCCTTTTCTTTCTTTTTTTCCTTTTTAAAAAGCCTGATCTATTCTCAGGTTACTTTCGGGTATACATGTTTAAAGTTTCACTAAAAAATTAAAGACAGATAATAATTGTTTTGCCCAATTATACTGAAAAGTTAAATCATGGTGACCTGAGAAATAATTATCCATTAAAAGTTTTGGAAATGACAGATGAGACGAAAAATAATGAGCAGTTTACAACTGAAGAAGTTGCTGGCAGAGACTACTGTAGTTCCCTTTTATCCCATTCTAGCTAAGACCTCTTCAGGTGTTCAGTCTGAATGTATGAAGGAGTGAGGGAAACATGCTGTGTGGGCCCCACCTCTTCAATGATTCTGCATGCGCCAGGCACATTCCATGGCCAATGAATGATTGACTTGAGCCTTACTCACACATACAGCTTCCAACAAGGGGACAGGAACCCTGGTCAATCACATATGATTCCTCAGCTCGATTTAGCAGCCAGGACTGCATATGTGTAGCCCTGTCAAGTAAGGTGGAATTGAATGAATGAGCTGTCCAGGAGAGGGAAAGGGCTGAAATTAAGTCCCCACTCCCCTTCTAGTTCAGTGAATTGGTGTACTTTCCAGTTTCTCTTACATGGTGACCAGAGCCAGCCCACCATGTTTTGCTACAAGAAGAAAAACAGAAAAAGGCCGCCCCCTCCTTCTCCTCCCCTGCTGTGTGTCTGCTCGGAGCAGTGGGCAGGTGCGCAGCAGGGGAGGGAGAGGAAGCAATGCTGATGGCCGACAAGAGCAGGGCATGCTCCGTGGAGGCCTGATCTGCTGCCTTTCCCAGCTATCCAGAGCCCACTGCCCTGAGGCAACTGCCTACTTAGCCTCATGGGTGGGCCGGCCCCGAGAGCAACATAAATGTAGCCACAGCTTCTGCATGCATCGATGGTAGCGTCACAGTCATGATGTTTAACATTTGATTCACATGTGGCAGCTTTTCCCTACATGGAGATAATTTTCATTTTGAGGGAAAACATGTACATAGTCACTTGATGTCTGTAGTGTGTTTATTATAATTGTGATGACATTCTTCAGGAAATATATAGATGGATTTATCAATTTTATCTTTATTATGACTGGGGTTTTTTGTTTACTATTCATTAAGTAGGCAGGATCCTCCTCATTCTTTTACTCCTGTTATTAATGACGTGTAAATTTATGCTGTAAACTGTCCTGTGATCTTCAGATGAAGGACAGTATATAAATTTAATAATAATAATAAGGTCCTAAGTAGATATGTGCCACTGCAATGCTTGCAGATCCTAACACCGCCTACACACAAAATATGGATGTAATTCTAATTTGGGCACAAATTCTTACAGACATGCAGTCCTGCATATGTTGCCTGCCTTGTATGCTCTCTCTACACACCCATGCGTATCTCATGTACACAACAGTTCACCATAGAATTCTAACTACTCTACTCATCCCAGACACCTCTGGAGCAGAAAAGCTTTCATAACTATCTTTAGAATTAGAGGTTTCAGAATCCAAACAGACGTTTCTGGAATGGGAAACAATAATTTATCAGAACACTGGTGGAATTTTTTAAAATAACCTTCAGAACTCACTCTGTGTTTTTGACAAACCACTTCCCAACCAATTTTCTTTGAGCATACATTCATTTCAGACTGAAAATAAAAGTGTTTCTCTACATGCCCTAGAGTGTAGGGATCTGGACCAGAGATCTGCAAGACAGTAATAAATATGATGTTACGTTATTTTTCAATTTTACATTTTAGCTTTCAGAGTTAAATAGTCAAAACACGGATAAGCAATGTAATTTAAACATTGCTTATTTCTGCATAGACATGCATATGATTGCACTGTAAGTGACTTTATTTCTGTTACTGTTTATATATCTATATCTCTCTTTAAGCATAATTGTCTTTGTACTGCAGCTGTACATTCTATCTTTCCCCATATTAAAAAATGAATCAACAGTGTGCACTGTTAAATTGTTCTCTCCGTATTAAAAGTAGCTAATTACATATCCTAGCATATCCTAGCAAAACTGATATTCCAGGAAGAATAGAAGCTATAAACACATTTCAGCAACAAAAAGATTCCTTCACTATTAAAATGTAAAGTACTGTTATCTCCTCAAATTGAAATCCCTATAAAATGCATTTTTATAGTGCCATCAATCTGTCAACAGCTTGCTCTGTGTAAGTAAACTTCGGTTCAATCAACAACACTCATGGCAAGACACAAATACTCTCAAATCTTGCAAATGTCAGACTCCTTTCAATATGTCAGTGCTAGTTAGCCCAGTTTCATACACCTTGTGATCTCCCCTGAGCTGAATGCAGCCAGGTATTGCAGCCTCACAAGGGCTTCTTGACCGAAGAGTGAAGTAAAAGTGCTTTAAATAATAATTTTAAAAATCTGTCCTCCCCACCTCACCAAGACAACTTAGAGACTGGCTGGTGACACAATAGATAGGTATATTATCAGAAGGACTACAAAGTGATGCCATTATGGGTTCCATAATGGTTTCACCTCTATGGACTCTGGTCTATGGAATCCAGGTTCCCAAACTTTGTGTGACACCACCCTTCATTGCTGGTGAGGCTAGAGATGCTCATAATTCTCCTTGCTACTAGGCTTAATCTAAACTAGCCATTCAGTTTTGTTTTCATTGTGTCCCCCCCCCTTTTATGTTCAGTGCCTGTCTGAAACAACCAATCCCAAGATTGTTCCCCAAACTTTTGCTCATCTTATCTGAACTTGCTAGGAGTGCTCTTCAAAGCGCAAAACTGAAATAAAAAAGAGGAGAGCATTTATGGCTCCTGCAGGGGCTTCTAGAGTAATATCAGAAATAAATTAAAATTACTGTTTGCTTCTCCCATCTCTTTCTGCTGTCTGCCCTATTATTAACATTTAAATTGTAAGCTCTGCAGGACACAGATTTATTCTTTAACTGATATGTATATTTAAGCTGTCATGTATATTAATGGTGCTGTGTAAATGAAAAACAATAGAAATACATTCTAAATATGACATCCTTAGTGCAAAAGGTTATTGACTGTAGTTCAGGAAGAGTATGTATGATATAACTACGTGAGATCTTGTCTAAGAAGAAAGGTTAGTTACAAAGTTTAAAAGACATAAAACATAATAATTTCACTCACTGCATGTGCATACATACATACATACATACATACGAAAAAACTAGATATGTTTGTGAACAAGACATAGCAAAAGAAATGGGGTTGTTATGTCAGTTCACTGTACTAACATTACTTAAAGAATTTATAGCAGCTTTTGGATAGGAAGAAGTAGATATTTTCCCCTTGTGAAAGAAATTTCACAGTGGTGACTTTGTTAAAGATGAGAAATAGATATAGAAACTCCCAGCTAAATTCAATATGTTATCTTAATAACAAGAGACGTAAGCCTGGAGACAAGAATCTGAAAGATATTATATTTTTATTACTGAACTGCTGTTAGCATATTGTTTGCAAGAATAAGTACTGAAACCTATTTTATTCTGGATGGGCACACTAAGGATTTCAGAACTGGCAGTGGCTTGCTTTTTTTCTTGCAAAAAATACCCCACTCCAACAGCCCTACCCTTATCAGCAAGATTCTTTACCAAACCATTCTCTTCATCAAGAATGTTTTGTCTAGGAGAAAAGAATCTATTGTTTAGAATTTCATAAACTGAAATTAGCAGTCAAGAAAAACTGGATTTTTTTTTCATTTCCCCCAAGGTTGTATTGAAATGTTCATTTCTTCAAAAACTGAAAAGAATGTAAGAGTGATGCTTGAAACTCAAGATAAAACATGCTAATGTACACTGGGGTTTTAATGTAGCTTCTAAGCACCGAAGTCAATTACATTTTATGTCTTCATTCATGTATATCACCTCTTCAGTAAAATTAGGGTGTCTCCTTACCTACTGCTGTTAGGGGTTTCATGAAAGCCTCTCCTCCTTCCGGAGGGGAGGGGTTGTGAGCGGGAGCCAATTCCCACGTCACGCAGGGGGCATTCTGCCCCCTGCCCTGCCATCTTCACTGGTGCGGCACGCCTCCCAGTTGGACACCCAATCGGGTGACACCGCAGGGGCATGGTCTAGCCGCTCAAATGCGGCTGCGCCAGCTCTCCCCGCCATTGCGCTGCCAATTTTCACGAGTCACCACCCACCACTCCCTTTAGTGCACAGCTTCTCGCTTGACCTTGCTATGGACCCATGGTTGGTCGCTCTGGTTGCCCGGGGGCCTGGTAGGAGTTTTTTCCAATTGGAAAATTGGCACCGGCCTCTTGGTTTTTTTCCGCCTACCTCGTAGCAGTCGTCACAACTTTCTTGGTATTTGGCAGTTAGGCATTGGAATGTGTTGCTGGTGTGTGGAAGGGCAAGGTGTGGCCATCGCCTACCCCTTCACTTATGGGTACTCCGTTAAAGGAATCCGGCGGTCGTGGATCCTGTCCGATGCTCTGTGTGGCAGGGGACCATGGCACAACCCTCGGTGACATCAGGGGAGAGCTTATAGTTGTATTTGCATCAACAGGCTCCCCCTACTGGTGGTTAACCCTTCATCAGACTCACCCCTCTCTGAGTAGGTGGAGTCAGATTTGCTGTTGTCCAATGCCTAAGCCAATACCTCCTCACATGCTGTAATCAATAAAGTTGTGGCCTTTTCTAGCCCATTAACCTAATATCCTATGTCCACGTGTCTTTATTATCCCCAAGCGGGGGACGGGTCCTCGAATCACAAATAGCAGTTCTCAGTGTCTACTAATAGCCCAAACCCAGGTGTGCTGCTTTGTATATATATTGCGGTGATCTTATGCAAAGGAAGGTAGAGCTCCTTTACCATAAAATAGGTAAACCAACCTCAGAAGGTGAGGCTTTGGCCAGCTACATATGACCAGGTAGGTGAATTTATGATGTTTAAAAAGGCAGTTTCCCATTGCATTAGGTTTCTCTAATGATGCACATAAGGAAATGTCATCTGCAAATATTGTGGTTGGGTCTGAGGCAATTGCAAGCACAGCAAGATGCCAAGAAGACTACTGGGGCAACGACAAGAGAAGATTTGGGAGTAGGTAAAGAAAAGAAGTTTGAAGGACATTCTGGGGAGGCCTGATATATGGGCCACAAGGTAAGTTGCTCTACTGCAACCTGAAAAATACCTTCCAATTCGTCACTGCTTCAGGAGACAACACAGAACATAGGTTGCCCCCATTTGCCTATCCAATCTCTTACGAGCGCTGCAGCATACCTGAAATCTTACTCCATATGACAGGCAATTCACTGTTGCTGTGCATTTCAATAAATGACAGTTTTGAGGATGCAGTGAGAATCTTTGTGTCTCATGCCCCACCACCTTTGTGTCAGGAACAGACTGGAGCCAGAAGTGTATGTGACTTTCTGCTTGGAGAATGATCCCACTGCCAGTCCCAGCACGGCTGTTGGTTGGCAGATCTTGACAAATACTCTGACACCAACTCCCTAAACGATGTCCCGCTACAGGAACCTACAGATCTGAGGGATTCAATGTGCCCTGGCTCATCACAGAGCCTATCCCCTCTACACTCATTGCCAAAACCCCAGGAACAAATGGCAAATGTGGTGGCAACTGTAAGCAGGTGGCCAGGCCAAGAGGTGCAGTGCGTACCTGGTAGTATGAACCCAGAATGAGCCTCATTCTAGAGGGGAGGAAGTCTCTATGCATCACCTGGATCAGGGCCCTGCTAATGTTCTAGGAAGGGCTGGGAGCAGGTGTAAAACTGGTTGGGTTTGTAAGAAGATGTTTCTGGCACAGCATCACATTCTGGTCAGTTCCTGTTGTCCTGTGACTCTGTGGTTGGACAGCTCTTCTGCTACTCAACCCACCATGCTAGAGACCTTGACTTGTGTCGTTATTCCTTGGTCTTAATGGTGAAGTCAGGAATACAAGCCCACAGCAGTGGTAGCAGAAATGCCACAAGGAGTTGCAGCTTTGCTGGCCTAGCCAGTAGATGCTTATTGAGAAATATGAATGTGTTGGTTTTTGTATTGATTTCTCTATGATACTGTGTACACACACACACACACACACACACAAGTCTAAGGAAACATAAATTAGTATATGTCTCTGTGTGTCTGAAACACATTTTAACCACACCCCTTCCCTCAAATAAATTCTAGGTGCTGTAGTTTACCCCTCACAGAGTTACAATTCCCAGCAGCCCTTAACAAAGAGTGTGGTGTTGATAATGCCAAAGTTGCAGGTTTGATCCCTTTATGGATATTGCCGCATTGCAGGGGGTTGAGCAATATAATCCTCAAGGCCCCTTCCAAATTTACAGTTCTATTATTCTGTTCCCAGAATTCTTTGAGGGAAAGAATGTGCTTCAAATGTGCTTTAAAGGTACAGAACAGAGAGAGGGGCTAAAATAGCAAATATTAGAACTGAGAGATGAGAGATTAAACCATAACTTAAGGAGACAATGCCTTTCATGAGACTATCTTCACAGTCAAACAGTATGCAGGCTTTAAAGTTGTATTTGATGCTTTATCAGAGATAGGATAGCTGACTTTCAATCTCCAGACCTGGCTTGCTCACTAAATCAAAGATTGGGAGTCAGCTACTAACCTTTTAGCACATCAAACAGATGTGAACAATACATTTACCAGCTGTGAGTTAGACTTTTAAAAAGACTATTGTTTTAGATGCTGTCTTGATGAGCACATTAATGACTCCAGAAGCACTGCTGCATGCTTAATGGGCTGCAGTAAGGTCTGTTTTGATACTACTGTAGCCCGAGGGTGAACAATAGTTGCAAATACTTCTGGGGATTCTTTCCTCATGAGATTTCTCTGTGTGTTCATTATATCCAGCTAGCTTCATTAATTCCAAATTCTCCAGTGCAAATGAAAAATACAAATTTCATCCTTTGACATAGCTCTGTGAATAGTTGCATGTAAGTTGTGTTCCTAATCCAGCTTTGGCTAAGAAGAGCCATATGTCAAAGCAAGCTTTTAGGCATGTCACCAGTCAGATCAAGAACTGCAATCATAAATTAGATATGCACAAAAATGCACATTGGAATGCTTACCTGTTTGTGACCATCTATCTGCACTGCATTACATTTAGTTGGGTGCCCAGTTTCATGCACATCCACATTCTGATGCACCTTCTCATGCATAAACAATTTCTTAAATTATGATTAAAAACTGGTTCATGGCACACATGTCCTCAAAACAAATAGTTTTTTTTTCCTTTCATCCTCCTTCCTAATCTGTCCTGTCTTTCATTAATAGTGAGTCTGTGTGCAAATTTTTAATCTTTGTTCTAGTTTAGTAGATTTGAGCACTTGACCATTAGCTTCACAAAAGTATGGTGGCAAATAGGTGCTAGCATCAGTTCAATGCATCCTTTTAGATTTGTGTGTATGCTAAAGTTAAGGAGATGATAATCAGGCATTATTCAGGTTCATGGGTGTTGTACAAATTACCGTACTTCAGTTCTATCTGTGTGTCTAAATTGCCAATAATGGTTTCATTTATATAAATTATAAACTGTCCTGGACTAGGAATGTCTGCTAGGAGCTTCACAGAGCTTTTGATTCACATATAAATGTTGCCGTTCACATACATGTAGTTTCTGGAGCTTCACTGTCTGATTTCTTATTCTGGGAGCTGATAAGAATAAATTAAAAGTTGCCCATGGAAAAATTTGGCAGCTCAAATGTGAGGAATGTTGATGGGTAATTGTGATATGAAAGTGGCTTACCATTTCCCCTGCTTCTGCTTTTGCTACCACTTTGTGGCAGTGGCAGTCTTCCCAATGGACACTAGATGGTGGTAGCAATTTCTACCCCCCGAAATGCCCCTTGGAACAACTCTAGATCATCACAGAGACATCTAGGAAGGGGTGGGGAAGATGGTAGCCAGTGGCTGCCAGGACAACTACTGGTAAATCCCTCAAACTATCCCATTTTGTATTCACAAAAACAAACAAATAAACCCCCATTAACTATGCCGGTGAATCAGTATTCTGATGTGAACTGAAAATTAGCCCTTATATGAGCAGAACATGTCCAGGAAGGTCATTTTGGGGTTCAACTCATTGACTTTAGGACTTCATTTTACTTCCAACTCTGCTCACATTTAGATTCTGCTTGCATGGTATGTATTTTAAATGAAATCCTGAGCTTCTTTCCAAAGGCAATATTTGCTATGAGAATTTGAGTAATTGTATATTTACTTAGTTCCAATTATTTTCAGCAGGGGAAAAAATAGATCATTCCCCCCCCCCATTGCACATCACGTCTTTCTTACTAACACTCATGAGAATAAATCATTGGTATTTTACTTGATGATGTGATCAAACCACTATCTTAACTATAGTCTTCACTGTGAAGAACAGGTTCCATTTTGTGTGTGTCTGTCTCACCCTTTTATTCAGTGAAGCTTCTTGATTCATTTGCCAATCATTCTCTCCTTTTTTGTTCTGGTTTGTAAAAGGAGGACCATGATAAGACAGAAGAGACAGCAGAGAGGGAAGTCGGCAGGGTGTCATGGCAATATTTGTCAGGAATCTTGGTTTTACCATAATTACATATACACAAGTCATGATCCATAGCTCCAGTGCATAAACTTGTGTCTTAGTATTTCTCTGTAAAAGCTGCCCCTCTCATTTCATCCCACTGCTGCTGGGAATCCTCTAAAATACATACAAAGTAATATATCATTTTTCTATTGCCCCCCCCCCCACTCAGACAACAGAAACAAATCAAAGCAGAAAACATGTTTAAGCATTTGAAACACTTCTAGACAAAAAAACAATAATCCCAGAAGCCTTTCATTTATAATTGGATCTGAAAACAACTAGCACATGGACCCTGAGTGCCCTTAAAAATGGCACAACAAGTTGTATTCATTTCCAGATTACTTTTAAACATTGTTATGTATTCCAAGGAAACATACACAGACAGCAGATCATTTCCAGACCTCTTTGTTTTGATTTTTTTAAAAAATAATGCAAATTCCCAATGGATAATTCTAGCCTAGAATTTGATTTGCATATGTGTTAAGTATTGCGGTACATGTAATGGGATGAAGTAAGGTGGGATGATATCCCACTTCTTTTCAGGCTGCCCTATAAGATGTTTCATCAGCCTGACACAAATATAGTAGGGAAACATTTGTGGATAAGTTAGAAAATGGGGCTTTACATTTGTATTGCTTCATGGAAGTGTTTTCAAGCTGTGTCTCTGGGTCTTCATGGAAGTTAATCTAGGGGAAGGGGTCTTCAGGGAAATGATGAGAAAAGACAGGCTAGCTTCCATCCCATCTCCCGCTACTTGGGTTCTGGATGTACCCAATGGACAGCTGGGAGTAACCATGAAACATATCACAGCTGGTCAGAAGAGGTGTGGATGGAACTGCAGAGTTTCAGTAGGTAGTTAAGATAGTCCCAGCATTTAATATGGAGGCCAGAATGGC
This sequence comes from Podarcis cretensis, assembly GCF_951804945.1. NCBI lineage: Eukaryota > Metazoa > Chordata > Lepidosauria > Squamata > Lacertidae > Podarcis > Podarcis cretensis. The sequence goes on along the minus strand of NC_137170.1, from coordinate 63,700,289 downwards.
TTCTTCATTCACTTTGATTCAGCAATGGTAAGGTAATAAACTGCTCACTGGAAGGACAGATTGTGAAGCTGAGACTCCAATACTTCAGCCACCTCTTGAGAAGAGAAGAATCCCTGGAAAAGACTCTGATGTTGGGAAAGATGGAGGGCACAAGGAGAAGGGGACGACAGAGGATGAGATGGTTGGATAGTGTTCTCAAAGCTAGTTTGACCAAACTGCGGGAGGCAGTGGAAGACAGGAGTGCCTGGCGTGCTCTGGTCCATGGGGTCACAGAGAGTCAGACACGACTAAATGACTAAACAACAAGAAGGTAATAAAAAGGTATATCCTTGATGCATAAGGGTTGATGTGGAGACTGGATTAGAGAGCTTTTGTCTTAGGATGCAGAAATGAAATAGGGACCTAGCTATATTCATTTCCTTCCTCATCTCGACATTCCCCAAGGCCTCCATGGGGGAAAGCAAAAACACATCTTTTCCCCAGCACCAGAGGTTTCATTCTATTTCTGGAGCAGATCTGTTTCCTAGTAAAATGCAGAGGAGTCTGCTGAACCCACTCTCCCTCCTAGAAGCCATGGGTCTTGTACAGATTTCAGTGATGGAATATTTCCTCAGCCATAACTTTCCATTAATCGTATATGCTCTCTAGCAAATATGTGGGGAAAGCACAGGGATTTCTCAGAAGACAAGCCGATGAAGAAACAAGAATATTAAGAAAGTGGTCTTAGTGATGTGGGCTGTTCTCCTTCCCTGGAGTAAGGCCCTTGCATTAATCTCATTACATTTATAACTCTTATTCTTCTGCTGTCACAATGATGATTGTGAGTAGTCATTGGGCAGGATCACAGATACAAAAATGAAGGACCGCATAAGGGGTCTTGTCAGGATGCTACATTATAGCACCAGCAGTAGCTCATGTGCAGATTCCAGTTGAAGACTAGGACCACTGGAATGACCCATGCAAAGGTGGATTCAAATTATCAGTCAGCTCCCTGACGGCAGCCATCTAACACACTAAACCTTGGGGTTGTTATTTCCAATATAGTTGTGGCTATTTTCAGCCCACACCTGGACTCTGTATGCTATTCCAAGTGGGGGATTGGCTCCTGGAAAATATGCCACGTGCATGTGGGCAACAATTGTGATTTGCTGTTTTAAACTTTAATTGTTTTGTATTGAATTGCTTTATTGTACACTGCCTTTGATATTATTTAATGACAGGCAAAATAGAGATGTTTTAAGTAAATAAATAATGGGCACAGAATGAAGCCTACATCCTGGAAAAGACCCCTAAATTTAAAATGCAGGTGAAGGGAAATAGTGACAAAAAAGAAGGGTAGGAGACATATATTCAAGTTTTAATATAGATTTATAATTGCTTGTATGATGTAATATTTATGAACTGATATTGGGTTAATGGTCTATAAAACCATAATTAATCCATACCGGTGAATAGGTCAACTAAAGGTTGTAATGAATCAAAGCTCTCTCTCATCTTCACATGAAGATTCCTTTGCTATTTTTATAAACCTGTGAAGGAAACAAGAGCCCCTTTCATCTCTGACATGTTAGAAACAGTCTTTCTATTGTTTTGTAGCTGCTTTGAATGTGGCCTTGTGCATTAAGAAGGTTATTACATCTTTAATGAACTGAAAAAATCCAATTTGGAAAGTTTTGCGTGCCCCTGAGGTGGCCTTAAGGTTCCGGACTTACATTTGAAGTTAATGGCACCTTTAATATGTCGCCCAAGTTATTTTGTGTGACAAGGTTAGGCAGATAAATTTAGCTGGAGTGGCAGCAGCAGCTCTGCAGCCATTTCAAACAAGAGGGGTCCTTCAAGCTGATTATGCAGGTGCTGCTATTACTGAAAAACTGAACGACTGGTTTTGTAATTGACTTCAAAAAAAGGTTGTAGTTCTGGCCCAAGCTGGCTATGTGTTTTTGCCTTTGCTCTGATTGGGACTTTGAAGATGCCCTAAGGAGAAGCACTAGAGATAATTAAGATGCTGAAGATCTCAGAAAGTTAGTAGTGCATTTTTAAACTGTCCTGAGCTCTAGGCCAAATGGAGCTTGAAAGGGAAGGGGAATACCCAGCTGTGATGAGATGCAAGACAAGCCCAAAGCAGGTCATCATGTGGCTAAGAGTAAAATAAAATAGGAGGAGGGAAGAAAGTCATGTTGTGCTGAAAATATCTTCTGTGTTTGCCAGACCACAGCCCCACCTATTCTCTATCAGTGAGTGGGAAAAGAAATTGCATCCAGAAATGATCAGAGAACACAATTATGTGAAATTCTCATGGATGGGGTGCAGGTTTTGCTATTGCATATCCTCTCGAGGTGGCATTTCATTCAGCAAGCAAGTGGTGTGTGCCTGTGGGTCTTTGTTGGTGTTCCTGTTGTTCTGAGATAATTTTCTGGCACACTGGTCAGATCTAGTTCCCCACCTTTTAGATAAGTCCAGCCCAGTACCCACCAAAACTCTAAAGTGGCATACTCTAAAGCGGCAGAAAAAATAAAGTCTCATTTACAAGAGAAGAAAACTTTCAAGAAATCAGAGAGCAGGTTTCAGCACAACTCTGGAAGGAAGGAAGGAAGGAAGGAAGGAAGGAAGGAAGGAAGGAAGGAAGGAAGATGGAGAATATATGTTGATAGTAGTTAGATTGTTGGACTAGGACCTTCAAGATCAGTGTTCAAATCCCAATTCAGCCATGAGACTTTCTGGGTGAGCTTGGGCCACTCACTGCCTCTCCATCTAAACTACCTCACAGGGTTGTTGTGTGGATGAAATGAAGAGTGGTGAACCTTGTATGCCACCTTGAGCTTCTTGGAGAAAAAGGCAATCAACCGATCCCTCAATTAACAAAATATGTCTCCATGTGGTTCTATAGTCCTATAAGATTTTGGATGAAATGATGTACTGTGGTACCTTGGTTCTCAAACTTAATCCATTCTTGGAGTCTGTTCAACTCCCAAAACTGTTTGAAAACCAAGCGGAAGCTGCCTCGGACATTCGGCTTCCAAAAAACATTCACAAACCGGAACACTTACTTCTGGATTTGCAGCGTTCAGGAGCTGATTTGTTCTGCATCTAAGCTGTTCAAGAACCAAGGTACAACTGCAGATCACTGTTGCTCAAAGAGGAACACACCCAGTGCTTTCTTCTTCTCCAGGGGGTACTCAAGGGTATACTCTTTTCGGTTGTTTTTAAAAAGTATGGCATTTACTGTAACAACTTCATGGTGAGTACCGACACCTATTTTTCTAGAAAAGTACTGAACACACCTCAGTTGGAAAAGTCAGCATTCCTGAGCCCTTTATTTTCTCTTGGCTCTCTAAAGGCCAATGAAACTATCCTGAATTGAATGGGTGAAATAATTTAACTTCCTCCCAGCAAATGTGATTTATAAATCAACTGCTTTGTATACTGATGTGGCCAAAGAGTAGCCTAAGAATTTAAATCTAAATAAAAAGTCCAAGAGCCTGAAGGGGCAATAAAATAAAACAATGGCATAAGAATAGGAAAATAAGCAGTGAAGCCTTCCCATAATAAATGTACTTGATGACATAATGCTTGCAGTTGCAACTGTGCTGCTTCATTGATTTCACTTGGTTTTGTATGAATAAACATGAGAGCGGTCAACCATATGGAGTCAGCACTAGCAGCAGTGGCGAAGCTTGATCTTTTTATTTTAGAAATGGAGATGCTCAATGAAGCAGTTGCCTCTTCTAATACTCACATTCAGTGGGTGATGTCCCTCAACCTTAGCTCTGGGTATTCAACTGTGAGTGATCTATGCTTTCAGTCCATGCTTTTCAGACCTTGCGCTAATTAGAGTAGGGACCGAAAGCTGGAATGGAGTGGATGGGGAGTCAAAAGCACAAAGGTTTAGGGTTGAGGTGAGTTCCTGACCACTACCACTTGCTTATTCTTGAGGAGGAGAAACATCTTATAGACCACTTCTTGCCTTAGGCCAGAGAGTAGGGAAAGTTTCAAAGTTTCTTAGCCCAAGGGTGGCATTCCCTTCTGAGCAACATTCCATCAAGGCCAGTAAGAGGCAATGTCAAAGTTCAAAGACCAATTCCAACCATGCAAAACATTAAAGAGAGGTGCAAGGCAGGGCTGGTTCAGAGATGAGGAGAGACGAGGTGTGGCTGGGAAGAGGGTGTGGTGTGGGGAGACCCCTCGCTCCTGCTTTAGGCTGTGAAAGATACAGATCTCACCTGAGTCAATGATGCAATATAATGCAGAGTCCAAGAAAACATGCTCAATGAGGATAGGCATTGAAAGTTACACACACAAGGACCTAAAGTTTCTTGCCACTTCTTTAGCTTATCCCTTCTCAATAATTTTAAGATAGGTATATCCCAATGAACTTACAGTGATTTCTTATGATTTCTTATTTATTTCTTAAAATAATTTCCGTGCTGCCTTTAAAAATACAGTATAGGTCATTCAACAAAAATTAGAAAGCAACAGAACAATAACTGGACAGCAATTAAAATCACACAAAGCCAAACAATTTAAAACACATGAGAATACAAAATCTAAGAACCAACACAAAGCAGTAAAATCGCTAAAAGAAACCCAGAAAAATCAGAAATAAAAAGCCTTATAAGAAAGGTTTCAGAACCTGTGAAATCATCCTAGTTCATCCTCACAACTACGCTTTGAGCCGGCTTAGGCTGAGAGATTGCAAGTGGTCAAAGATCATCCTCTATGCTTATTGAGTGGCGTTAAAACCTGGACTCCAACAATCTGCTCACTGCAGCACATGGGTTCTTCCACTTCCTTGATCACTTGCAATATACACCCCGCCATGCTACTCACTGCCTGATTATAAATATGTTTATTCAAGCATAAGTCCTACTAAGTTCAAATTGAGTTACCCTTCAAAGTATGCCTGAGACTCTAGAGCTAGACTGTGATCATGCATTCTTAAAGCCCAATACCATGCATATCTTCTCAGGAATAAATCCCATGGTGTTCAGTGAGACTAATTCTCAGTTAAGAACGACAGTACTAAGCTGATTCTGCTGCTGTCTGTTATGACTCACACTTCTATAATTTGGCACACTTATTTAAAATGATTTCTATTGAAATCAGTGAGACTGTATTCCTAATGAACATGGTAAAAAATAGAGGGTTGCTTTGTTTCACTAAATCTGCAGCTATTTCTCAGTTTGCATTTGTGTTTTTTTTTGGTGATTTAATAATTTCAGGTGAAAAGAAATCAAGTTGTAAAAAGCTGATGAGATGATAGAAGGAATTTATGTTCACTCGTATAGAATTTTCAACATAGAGCACATGTCTAGAATAGGTTCTAATGGCACATAAAAGCTCTGAGAGCTTTCTTCATCCGAAAAATGATTAGCAATAGAAGGATAGTTTATAGGGTGCTTTTCATTGACAGTGTACTGAATAGAGCACTAAAGAATATAGGAAATTTGCTCTACTTATTGGGCATGGGTGCAATCAAGCACATTTACGTAAGTCACAAAGGACATGCCCCTCGAACAGGGAACAAATTACACCAGCTCTGGAACACTGGAAATGTCTTTTTTGCCCCATTGAACTCAGTGGAGCTTCCTCCTGAGGAGGTATGAATAGCAAAATGAAAAACTTGCCCCTACTTGCAGGATCACAGGGCCCATTTTTATTTTTATTTTATTTTATTTATTGGATTTATATACTGCCCTATATCCAGAGGTCTCAGGGCAGTTGACAAAATAAAAATAAAAATGGTCCTGACTTTGGATTGTACAGCCAAGCAAAAAAGTACTTGTTGAGGATCAAGCTTTATTAAAAAGAATCTCTTCATGCTCCTCAACCCAAATGGGACTGAACTCCAGTGAACATGGTGGGTTGTACTTAAGAGTATCCAGGATTGCTATAATACTGTTGTGTGCACGACAACCTCAAAGCAATGAGAGATTCCAGGCAGGGGCGTAGGAAGGAGGGGTGAGGGGGTGCGATCCACCCTGGGTGCCACCTCCTGGGCAGGGATTACCATGACAATCGCCCTTGTGGGCGGCCTGCCTTGCCCCTGGGTGCACGGCATGTTCATCGCTCCATGAGCCGGAGCGGCCAGGTATGCTGCTGATTCCAGGGGTTCCAAAACTTACCCAGTGTTGGCTTCCTTGGAATGAAGGTCAATGTACATATGGTTATATGGATATATGGCGGGAGGGTTCACTGCATTAAACTCTAACAGATCTTGCCTACCCATCAGGTTCCTAGATCCCGCCCCAAAATGCATAACTTTGGATTCAGTATATAGAAAGACAACTTTCAGTAAAGTCGTACCTTGGATCCTGAACACCTTGGTACTTGGATGTTTTGGCTCCTGAATGCTGCAAACCCAGAAGTGAGTGTTCCGGTTTGTGAACATTCTTTGGAGCCCGAACGTCCAACAGGGCTTCTGCAGCTTCCAATTGGCTGCAGGATCTTCCTGCAGCCAATCAGAAGCCACACTTTGGTTTCTGAATGTTTTGGAAGCCGAACGGACTTCCAGAACAGATTCTGTTTGACTTTGGAGGTACCACTGTATCAGCCAAAACACAGAGACCACATTGGCCTATTGTTCGTCATCCCAGGATGATGCAGCATCTAGTCAGGTGAGGTGGGAAAAGGCTCACCCATTTGTCTCTATGGCAAGAGGGCAACCGCTTTGGCCATGTAAATGGCAGTACTTAACTGGCCAGCTAGGGGCATTATTCAGCTTCTTCTTCTACTAGTTTCCAAACCTCAAAGATACAGGATCACAGATATGTAAGGGATCTATGGATAGCATCCATATTGACCCCCACAAACATATAACAATACTTTCAAGAAAAACTAGGAAATAGACATAGATAATCAGACAGGATATTTTTCTACTCAGAGATCAACTCCAGTGTAATTTGGGGTAGTAAAATGTCCCAAATTTCACTCAATTTATTCATTTCCCAACATTTATATACCACTTGTGTATATAAATATAGCCAAGTGTGTTCTGCCAGAAGAACAGCACTTTAATCTGCTTCCCAGAATCAGTTTTTGCTTGGGGGAAAGAAGGACTTTTTAAACCCCAGTTAATTAGTTCTTAAACAGAAACTAATGAATTGACACAGGCAATCTTAGTGGATAATTTTCTGCTTCAAGCCATGTTCAGACGAACTCCTGAACACACATCTAAACTAAAGTGTTCAGTTCTTATGCTTATTATTATTATTATTATTATTATTATTATTAATTGTACCCTGCCCATCTGACTGGGTTGGCCCCGTCACTCTGGGCGGCTTCCAGCATATATAAAAACATCATAAAACATTAAACCTTAAAATGCTTCCCTATACAGGGCTGCCATCAGATGTTTCCTAAATGCTTACAAGGCATGTTTCCAAGTAAAACTACTTGCACATGACATCAAGCTATCACAGATTAACCTAACACAAAATCCAGATTACAATTTGGTTACAAGCACAAAGCAAAGATAAAATTCATGCAAAGCATGCAACTCAAACAGGTGAGTCAATCCACAGACTTTACATCAAATAATATACATGCAAGTTGTTGTTAAGAAATGACATTTTAAAAGACATTCTGGAACACCTCTACCCCGTTATAGACAGGAATTTGTGGTTCTGCACCTCAAATCCAAATGAAAATCCACGAGGTAGAAGATGAATGTGGCAGTAAAACATTATCACTATTTTTGCATGCATAAGGCAGGCATGTGGGTATCATTTGCCAGGCTGATATTGTATTTCCTTCCTGGCTTCACTAGCTACAACTAACACGTGCTGTTGTACAGCTTGTACCATTGGGGGAAGGTGCAATCTCCAGTTTTCTGGGCACTGCTACAAGCCCTATAGTTCCTGATCACTGGCCATGCAAGCTGAGGTTCATGGGAGTTGGAGTCCAAGATAATCTGGAGGCTAACAGGTTCCCAGGCCCTGTTGTGCCCATTTACTAAGTAAAATGGAAGGGAAATAATTCTGTAACTTTATAAGTACACAGAAGATTTTCACCATCTCTGTGAAAGGAAATCTCTGGTGGAATGATTTATTTACAAAAAATAAAATGGAAATAAAAAGCAATCCAGCCTCTTAAATGAAAGATTTAAAGTATGATTGACCAGAAACAGAAGAGTCTTGCTCTTCATTTCACAATTTTTGAACTTCTGTAACGGAGTCATTTTTTTATCCAATATTTTGAAAACTTATAAACCTCATGAAGGTGATGTCAGTTTCAAGAAGCTGTATGGATTATATACAAACTATCACTTCTATGCTTAGAAAGGCTAGACTACTGGAAACACCTTAACTGTGACTTCACTTCCATGGCTATACTGTATAATATGTAATAGTGGGACTTCACCCTTTAAGAACATTTTCATAGTGAAAAACTGCTGAAATCATTGACATTTTCGACAATGTATCACAGAAATCAAATTTGCCCTTTAGTTTTCCAAATCCCTTTGAATATGTATGGTGATAGGTAGTCATTTCTGCCCCCCAGCACAGGTTAGAATAATAAAACCATTGGACCATATTCCCTTAATGTTACTCTGCCTGTAAGCAAATACCTTTGCCAGCTCAAGTGACAAACTCACCTTAAAAATCAAATCCTTTTTCCCATAGCGAAGCTCCTTCAGTTGGGCTTGGATCTTTTTTGACTGCAAGCAGAGGATAATACATTAATCCTTTAAGTAATTTATATTTTAAAACCTGCAGAGGAAAATATATTAAAGTTCAGGTAATAGGACAGTATATCTGGGGTGGGGGTTTGGTAAAATTACAACTGTTGATGAAACGAGCTGTGTTTGCTACAGCTATGCTGGTCTTGCATACATTATGCACGTAAAACAAAGAGCCAAATTTGCCACTTTACAAAGAACATGGCAAGCACAACTGACACGTCAAGAATGAGATTGCTCTTAATACACATGTTGGCCTGGAACATGAGTGCAAAGTAAGCTAAGGAGACTTTGCCTTTCCCTCTTTCACCCTTAAGCTCTCTTTGGCCCTCAAAAATGGGTGATCAGAGAACCCTTCTGAACAACATGAGGTAGGGTGCAACAGAATGTCAAAGGGAGGGCACATTACCCAAAATTGAGTGGAGCCACTTTTCATGATTCCGTTTAACTCACAAAATATGGATCTGCACCTCCCCCCCCACACCCCCCATCCTACTTTGTTTAGGATTATTTCCATTCTATCTCTATACATTGGTATAATCAATTAGGGCTTGGAGCTATCCAGACTTTTCACAATTTGTAGTGAGAAAAAAATCTGTTAGAAATTGTTTTTCATCACTTTGTAGCTGCAAATAAACCACTCAGGATATTCTTGTTTGCAACCACACGAAGATGTGTAACACGAAGCAGCTTGCTTCCATGGGGATTTAGTCGTGTTTACCACACCATAACAGAGACACACAATAAGTCTGCAAACCACTTTGGGAACAGCTGGAGCTGCTCAGACTAGGGCAGTGGTGGCCAAACTTGGCCCTCCAGCTGTTTTTGGACTACCACTCCCATCATCCCTGGCTAACAGGACCAGTGGTCAGGGATGATAGGAATTGTAGTCCCATTCCCTTCCATTTTACTTAGTAAATGGGCCTACACCACTGGACTAGGCACACTCTGAGGTCCTGAGAAGTTGCTGAAAGGTTCCTGGTGGAAAGGTACTGGTTCTGGTTATGCCACGCCCCCCAAACTCTTTAAATTGTTTTTCTCTGAATTTGCCAATTCTGTTAAAGTGCTTTAGTGTGCTGGGGGGGGGGGAGTGCTTTGAAGCATTGATGAGTGTAAACCCTATAAAGCTGCACACACAGTGACTTAATGCCAAGAGGAGCATTAGAAAAAGGACCTTGTAACCAAGGAGCTTGTAACCAAGGACATTGTAACCAAGTGGTAGCTCAATTCTATGCATATCTACTTGGATGTAAGGCATATGGAGTTCGCAGAGACTTCTACCCTCGTAGATTTGTATGGGATGGCATCCTAAACCAGACTACAAGATTATCTGCCACATTAGTTTCTAATCTAACTAGAAGTTGCACTGCAAAGTCTCAAGGAGGTATTTCCTAGCCCTGCTGCATGTGATCTTTTAAGCTGGAGAAGCCAGGGTTTGAATTTGAACCTTAATCGTATGCATGGAAAGCATGTCATCTAACACTGAACTGCAGGCACTCATGAGACAGGATCATTTTTCATAATTAAACTCTGCAGATCAGAAACATGAAGTGAACTTCCTCCCTACATGCTGAACTTCGCTTTGTCTCTTGCAGAAATTTTATTCAGCCGGTTCTATTTCACAGGCTGCCTAGTGGCGTGATGGCAGATTGGAATCACAGGTATGAGACACTTCACTACAAGATAAAACTGAAAGCTTTTTTTTTTTTTCCTTTGGAACAATATTTAGAACACTGACTTCATGGTCTAGAGGGAGCAAAATCAACCTCAAAAAGAAAATGTTCATTGACAGCTACATGGCTACAGACCATTTTCTCTTGGCTTAAAACCCTATTAAGCTGAGAGCGACATTGGTTAGTGAGGGCAACTTTGATCTTATCCATGCTACACTGCTGTCTTTAATGTCACACTGGCCAGTCTTGCCTGAACATGATATATTTTTTTTTTAATAAAAAAAAAAAACCAGAAGCAAGAGCAGAAATCCTGCAACCCCACCCAATAGCTATTTATTTTAGATAATTAACTTACAAATTTTAAAGGTATTATCATTCATTCCAATTGTGAAACTGATGCTGAATTATCTGCTTTGTCATAATCAGACTCAAGCTGCTATTAATTTTTCAGTTTGATAATATTCAGTATATTGATAGCTCATTAATACTGAGTGAAACATTGGAAGCTGCCTTATACCAAGTCAGAAAGTCTGTGTATTGGTGTTATCTGCTCTGAATGCAAGTGCTTCTCCAGAGTCTAAAGGTTTCGCTCATTTCCTGCTTCCTGATCCTTTCAACGGGAGTAGCTAGGGAATGAACCATGGAAAGCTTGTGCTTTGCCACAGAGCTATGGTCCCTCCCCAAAAGAATTCAGGGGCTATTGCCTAATTCTGTCAACCATGATCAGATGCAGGCCTACAAACAGGGCTGTTTCCAAACTATTTTGCAAATTAACATGCTGAGTATTTTAGCTCATTGACTAAGTTCAATATAATGTGACAACATCAGAGTTACGCAAGCTGTTCTGAATCAGGGACCTATCTTTGGAATCAGCAAGATTCCATATGTTTAAGTTATCTCATAGGAACATAGGAAACTGCCTTTCACTCAGCAAAGTCACAGATCTCTGTCTAGCTCAGCACACTACACTGACTAGAAGCAAATCTACATGGCTTCAGACAGGCATCTTACTAGCCATACCATGCCTGGGATGGGCCAGAGTGCCAAGATCAGCGCAGTGCCAATGCACTGGCAGAGCTAACCTGGCAATCTTGCTGGTGTATCTGTCCTGCATGGACCTCATTGCCACCTCACCCTTTCCCATCCTGGTAGGCAGCAGTGACATAGGTGTCCGGAGGTTAAGATGAGTGCCACTGTGCCATCCCATGGCCTGCTTTGGGGATAGGAAGCCTTCTTATACCATTCCAATTCCTTGGTCCATCAAGCTTAGAACTGTCTACAATGACTGGCAGTGGGTCTTTCACAGCCCTACTTGGAGATCTCTGGGATTTAACTCTGAGCGTTTTACACGCACAATATGTCTTCTATTACTGAGCTATGGTTGCTGTTTTTAAGTGAAGAATGCATTGCAGGTTCTGTTATATTAGGCAAACACACAGCAAGGCAGGTTTATTATTAACAAACATTCCTTTATAAAATGTATTTCTCTTAGAAAGGTGCTCAGTGAACAATTCTAGAAGCTTGTCAACTCACAAAGATCTATGGGCAAAAAATACTCAGGGGCGCAGATTTAATATGAGGCACCGGGAAGTAATATTCCCTGTTTACCATTTAAATGTAAACTCTCGTGTTACATTATTCACAGTTGTGTAGCAAATATTAAAATGTGCATAAACATCATGCAAAACAAACAGAAAAGGAACAGTTGTAAAGTAACAGTGCAGATCAAAATATGATGTTCCCAAATGAAATGTTATGGAGTTACGGAAGAAAACCACTGATGTTGGCTGCATCCACACAACTAAAATGATTCACAATTTAGATTAAAAAAGAAAATGGTGATTAATATGATGACAAGGAGGTGAGCATTCCTTCTTGCCACATTTTGTATATTGAAAAATTATTCAAATGATTGGCTAAAGATGTATTCAGGGAATCATGGTGAACCCTCTGGAAAAGGATATCCATATCTATATATCCTAATTTACAATAGTTTTATTTAGGGCTGCATTGAAAAAGCAGCCCTTTCTGTTGGCTGCAAAATTGCCTTCCTGCATTTAACTCCCCCCCCCGCCCCCGCTTTTGAATGAAGACCTCTGAACATGAATGAAGTTTTCTCACTGTTCATGGGGAGGCAGGGACACCTCTTATCTTCTGGCTTTTGCGTGTGGTTCTCAATGCAATATGGGAAGATAAGAGAGTACATTTTCCAGTTGCCTAGGTGGGCCTTGTGTCTGTCAAGGACTGCATTTCCCCAAGAGTAATCTGTTAGGGGCTGCACACAGGCAGTGAGAAGGAACACAGCCAAAAAATAGGCAGGGTTACCTTCTTTTCACTCTTATTTTCTGTCACCTGCTTCTGTGTCTTTCTTTCCTCCCTAGTAGTGTATTGGGGTGAAACAGATAGCTCTTCCTATACCAAAGGGTTATTTCTGGTCCCTTGGTATGTCATCATTCATGGACAGATCAGCTATATACTTGCCAACAATCTAGTGCATTAAAATATATATTAACAGTTTGTGGTGTTCATTCTATTATACTTAAAAGCAAAAATTAAAGGTGGAAGAGTACAAAAAGAATGAACAGACTGGAATAACCTGCACTTAAAAGAAGCAAGGAAGATCAGGTGAGTCAGAAAAGACATGGACTTATTCCATTTTACATTCATAATGGGTTTTGACTAGGGGCATAATCTGGATTTTTAAAATTAAAACATGGATAACGGTCTGCTTAAAATTAGGGCAAACCTGATCGTGTAAACTAGGCTGAATTGCCTTCACCAATGATTTCCGCAAATGTGATTTATCTAATAAGTGTGCCACATGAACAGGAGAGTGATCATAAATTTAATAATTTGGATTTAATTACGTTTGTCCTCTGTGAAATGACAATCACGTTTGTTGATTGCGTTGCTGTTAACACTCCCTGAATCTTCTCTTCCTTTTTTAAAGCATTGTGTTTTGATATTAATTTCTCAGTGCAGCATTGTCTTTTTAGAGCTTTGAAGAAAGAAAAATGTTCATTAAATATTCCCCCTGTACTAAGATATACTAAAAAAAGTTAAATTAAATTCATCAATTCATCCATTTATTAGCAAGACAGCCACCAAGCTCCCAACCCATTCTGTTATACCTGACAGGGTACAAAACGCATGGCACTGTTTGGATTCATCAAGAATTCTACTCCTGAGGAACAGCGTAGGTACCAAAGCTATTATTCTGCCAACAGTCATTCTTCTTTCAAGTATGATAGCAAATGTGATAGTTTTGCATGATCCTGCTATGAGGGATGGCTCACCAGAAATGTACTGTAACTACCACAAAACAAGCACAATCCTATTTGTGTTAAAATGTGGCACAAATATATTTTAATGGTAGAAAGGGTCTACCCCTTTTGTCTCTGCACTGTGATTGCAAAGAGATTCACACCTTACCATAGCCAAACATATTATTATGCTGGGAAAGCAGAAATTAAGATTTTAAAGAAATGTTCTACTTCTCACCCTGTGAAAAGCATAAAATTATCTGTTTGCACAATAGAGGGGTTGACAGATTTCAAACAACCTTCTGCACATTTTGATTCTGCTGAAATCAAGCATTTTCAGCACAGTACTTTTTTATCATGCTTTAACATTGTATCGCTGCTGATCTCAGAAACATCTGGAATGAGGGTCAAACTAAACATGCTGGCAGCAGATTGTGGTGCTTAGACATGAATCAGCCCCTGTCCAGTAGAAATATTAGATGGGATAGCTGTATCTTAAGTCAGAAGACAGGGGTTGTGAATTCATAAGCGGGAGGACAACTTCTCAGAAAATAAGGTGGGCCATTTTGAGGTCCCCCCCCATCAGTCTATATTCTAAGCCAATTGGATGTGAGCATGAGGAAAGTCACACATCTGTACTTGAAATGGCTCAATCTATGGTATGGACCTGCAAGGCACCAACTTGGAGCTCCTCAACCTTGCCAACACCATGCCTTGTCACCATCCTAATGACCAGCAGTACTGCTGCCACTTATGGGCACCACTGCCACTTCCTCCTTGCATGAACTGCTGCTTTGTGACACTCTGAAAAGCCTGTACTATGAGTCCAGATCACAGGCGCTGACTCCATTTTTGCACATCCATTTTTGCATTGAAGTTTGTCTTCATTATAGCTATTCAGCCCAACAAATTCCTCAGATGCTCCTAAAACTCTATTTCTGGTGCTCAAGTGGTTCAAAAGAACTGAGGTGCCCTTTAATAATGACTCAGAGTGGCTGCTGTTTTAAAATGACAATGTGTCCTTTCTCAGATTTTCAACCCATGGCATGCAGCTGCATATCCAGTTACAGTGGTACCTTGGTTATCAAACTTAAACCATTCCAGAAGTCTGTTCCAAAACCAAAGCGTTCCAAAACCAAGGCTTGCTTTGCCAATAGAAAGTAATGCAAAATGGATTAATCTGTTCCAGACTTTTAAAAACAACCTCTAAAACAGCAATTTAGCATGAATATTACTATCTAATGAGACCATTGATCCATAAATTGAAAGCAATAAACAATGTACTGCAGACATACAATCAATCAATCAATCAGTAGCTGAACTGGGTTCCACACAGTCACAAAAACAAAACAAAAAAGAGTCACAAAACAAAAACTCAAAATAAATAGCAAAAACTGACAGACCTCAGCAAAACACTCAAAACAGAAGCATAGCACTCCAAACGGAGCATGTTCGGCTTCCAAAAAAAAGTTCACAAACTGGAACACTTACTTCCAGGTTTGCAGTTGCGGGTTCCAAGCTGTTTGAGAACCAAGGTACCACTGTACTTCTGTAACATGTTAGCTGAGGTCTTTGCTGAAATTTCATCTGCTGGGTGGGGGACAGGGATGCTATCACAATACTGATGAGTGATATTCAGCTAAGTCCTGCCTAAGTTATTTATGTTTATTAACTTGAATGGGTCTCCTCTCAATAGGACTAACATTGACTACCACTCTCTGTTCGTAGAAATATTTTGCACATGTTTGACACAAGAGCTTCTGAATGTGAAACAAACTGAAAATTCCAGTGTACACATCCTATTCCCAGCATATACATATCATATGGCTTTTCTATAAGCCATGTGTGTGAAAATATGAAGCATCATTAACATTGCAAGGTTTTTGAAACAGTGGTTGGGCTTTTTATTAGATTTGAAACATTGCTTAGGAGTTTTATTATATTGATTTATTCACAATATTTTCTATCCATTTCCCCCTTAAAGCAGATGAAATAGCAGAATTTTTATGATTGACTGCACCAATGACTTCAAGACTCTTATTCTTGGACACATATTTGCTTTATGAATAAACATGTAAGAATCTACTGTAGGTAACCAGACACTTTTGTGCACAGGATTATCTTGACACTTGCACAGAATATTTTTTTACTCCTGAAATAAATTTGTGCAGTGGCAGACTGGGGTATTATTGTTCCCTGTCCAAGGCCAAAAAGTGCTTCCACCCACTAGTCCTTGGGCTGCCCTCCCCAAGGTGGGTAAGGAGGCACCTGGCTTTGGGAAGGAGGCACGAGAGCTCAGCAGGGTCCCACAGCCCTCCCATCTTTTTTTTCAAATCTGGGAAAGCACTAACTAGGTTTTGGGAAGGAGGAGGGGGGACTCTAGGATCCTGTCAGAGCCTCTTACCTCCTTTCCAAAGCCCAGCACCTCGCTTACTGGGCTTTGAGATGACACCCCCTAGGCTCAGCACCCAATGAGTGCTCACCCTTGCACATCCCTAAATCCGCCCCTGATTTGCAACAGGCTTCACCAATAAATCATTTCCTTCATTGGGCTTGCTGGGGTCAGAACAAAACAAATCCTACTCACCTCTTCAGCGTGAATGCCACAAAGCTTGCTTCCAGAAAGGAGTTTGTTTTTCAGGCTTTTGTTCTAAAGGGAGGAGAATAAATATATATATATATATCACCAGCACGCATTAAAATATTAAGAAATCATCTAAATATTTTAGCATGGTATATGTAAATATGATATTTAGGATAGCAGTGAGGACAAAAATACATTAAGAATGAAGATAAATATATAAATAGCACAAGTAGCATTTTCTCTTTCCTAGATGCCTGTGGAATTTACTTTTAAATAATCATTTTAGGAGACAGAAAAGCACACTTAAGTTTTCAAAAATAGACTGTCAATCAAGGTGGAAAGTATTTGTTTGGACTAGCCACAATATGGGCTAGAAAGGGTGATAAGTTATGGAAAGACACTTTCTCCCACTATTGACTTAAATGAAGCAATTCTAATTTTTGCTATGTATGGACTTTGTCCCTAGTTTTAATGCATTTTAAGCACATGAAGGGGCTTGTCTGAACTCCCCCAGTGTCTTCACACATAAAAGTCACTAGCTCAAGTGGAAGCTGCATTGGCACAGGGAATAATCATGTGAAGCATCCTTGTCACAAGTCACCACGCTTCAAATTTGATTGTATACGAAACCACGTGGGACCTGCAAATACTGTTCAAGCAATTTAAGAACTGCCCCCACAGTCTTGTTACTTGGTAGCCGATTTAATAAACAGATTCTGTAAACAGAGAGACTGAGTCTATTTTAATTCCATTCATCGTCATGCTAAGAATACAGTGAAGCGGACCAGAAGCCTATGTTTGCTTATATGGAGGCACCAAACTAGCCACACATTTTAGTGTATGTGAAAAATTTCCCAGATACTTTGCAACAAAAGCTGTACCAAGTCTTTTCACTCTTCCCCCACCTCCATTTTCTGCCCTCATTATTGCACAGAAACCCATTACTATCTATATTTCATTACATGTGGGATATTAAGAAGCCTCATGAAAAAGCTAAAGTGGTTTCTAATGGATCTTATGTTTTTTTAAACACCATGCTACTCCAATCGAGGAGAGCTTGCATAATTAATACCACATTTTTAATATATTAACAACATTTACGACATTGACAAGCAGTGCAGATGTTCTGGATACAGGATGATCCTGTAGAGTAAAGTGAGAGGCAGACTGTAAAAATTGCTTTCAGGCAATTTCCCATTTCTGGCTTTTATACAGCAAGTGTAATAATAGTATAGCACTTACTTACAGAGTCAAATAAAGCTCAGGAACCATTGTCTAGAGCCCTGGAGGCCCTATTTCTTTTCTATAAAACGCCACTTTGGGAAGGAATGATTCTGAGCAGAGAAACAGCAGGGAGAAGACTCGTCACTGGGTTGCTTTGCCCTGCAAAGGGTACTGAAACATGTTTTGGCAGCAACCCAACATGAGCAAAGTGGATGTCGCGGGATATGAAGAGGCATATAAGTAAAGGATTAAGCACTCTCTCTTCTACTGTTGTTTCTCTACCCCTCCTGAGGTGTATATATTTTTCCCCTTAAAAAAAAAGAAGGTCATCACGATTCAGTACATTCACTTGGATGCAACATGTGTTTAGGTCTTGTGAGTTAATTATTTGGGGAAATCACCATGAAATTGGTGCATAATCTTTACAATTAAAAAAAATGTTGGTCTGGAAAGCTTTTCACACTAGATAAGACAATCAAAACTAGATGATTGTATCATAAGGAAGATGTAGGCTAGGGGTCTTCAGGAACCTCTCAAGAGAATAAGAGGAGGAGTTTGGATTTGATATCCCGCTTTATCACTACCCAAAGGAGTCTCAAAGAGGCTAACATTCTCCTTTCCCTTCCTCCTCCACAACAAACACTCTGTGAGGTGACTGAGGCCGAGAGACTTCAGAGAAGTATGACTAGCCCAAGGTCACCCAGCAGCTGCATGTGGAGGAGCGGAGACGCGAACCCGGTTCCCCAGATTACGAGATTACAGCTCTTAACCACTACACCACACTGGCACTTAGGAGTGCCTAAGGAGGAGTGGCTTGAGATTTTGCTCCCAAATTCAATAGCTCCATTTTATTAGTGGGAAGGACCATTTAATAAGTCAAATGAAGTCCAGTTGGCTGAGGTGGGAAGTAATCTGACTATGCAGAGATTAAACATCAGGAAGAACTTTCTGACAGTAAGAGCTGTCCAACAGTGGAACGGACACCTTCCTTGGTGCTAGACTCTCCTTCCTTGGAGGTTTTAAAACAGAGTTTGGATGGCCATCTGTCTTAGATGCTTTAGTTGAGATTCCTGCATTGCAAGGGGTTGGACTAGATGACCCTTGGGGTCTCTTCCAACTCTACAATTCTATGATTCTGTGATTCTATTAACTACAGACAGGGTCAGTCTGGGGAGAGGGATTGCCCCTCTTCCTGGAGAGGAGGCACAAGACAGGTTTCTTCCTGTCACAACCAGTAGGAGGAATATCAGAGGAATATCCTTCACCTTGATGCAATAACTCTCAGGAAAAATGAAAAGAAAAGAAAAGAAAAGGGCTAGAGCATTTCTCTTTGATTAATTTCTGTTAAATGCCACCCCATTACTTTTCACACTGCAGCACGCAGTGCCTAGGAAATCCACATCAAAACATATTTCAAAAATGAAATATGTGAAGTCTTTCAATGACAACCAGCTGTAAATGATATGGAAACGAAGCCCTATGCATTTGATTCTTTTAGATAAGCACACTGCAGTAGTAATGCAAATTTATTTCTAACTAGTAATAGCATCCTCTAAAATTATGCATGGGAAACATGTTATCAATTGAAACAGAATATTAATTGAATTCAGAACATCAAGCCAGATTTAAGTCTGCATTCTAATGGAAACTCTGAAAGTTTGAGTTGTAAATAAGACATTTCTTAGTTTTATTGGACAAAATCTGCTTCCTAAGACCGATGCAAAAAATAATTCCCATTCACTGTTTACATTTGAAATCCCTCATGTGTCCTTTGCACAATTCCTGGGTAATGACAGCATGCAGCATCTTGTTTCACACACATTTTAACTTGTTCCTGTCTATTACCCACTGAAAGTGGCTCCTTCTGCAATGATAAATCGCTTCAAGCTGCTTGATGCAGGTGTTTGTGGCACTATGAGGCAATGAAGAGGAACTACAATATTATTCTACAGAGAACTCAGAATTCACACTTTCAGCACATCTCCTCGTTTCTTTGGAGCACCTATGCAAAGCCAGTCAATCAGCACAAACTGGAAGAGACTAAGGATTTTCTGCCATGCATTAATTGACTTTGTCCTCAACAAGGGTACATGTCTGAGCTGGCATTTCACAGCTATAGTCTACACTGTCCCTTTTGTTCTTGATGCCAAGGGCCAGTTGGTCTAAGCCATCCTTAGGTTACTTTACACCTGCTGAGTCTTATGCTGTGCCAAGGGCATTTTTAAAATATACTTATGGATTGATTCTACCATTTTTTGCATAGAGCAGGGGAGCCTCAAAGCAGCAGCAATGCACTTCAGCTTTGGGGAGCTTACATCTTTCTTACTTTATCTGAATTTTTTTCTTTGGCCCGGTGTTCAATATCGTAAACCCAGAGCAAAGTATCCAGGCAGGAGACAGTGGGAAATCTGGCACAAAAAGTGATTTTCTTTCCAAAGACAAATGCAGAGACTCTGAACTACAGTTCGATCTAGTCAGGCCAGAGAAGAGGAGGTCAAGGGCATCACAGCGCTCCGAAGGATAACTCGATTAATTATAAACCAATCCGAAAGAAAGCTTGAGAGGAATACTGAAAGCTGGCTGCATTTTCAAAGTGAACAGAAAGAAATCTGAGACCTGGGAAGGACATGGTAAGCCTAAGGCAAGAACATCACACTCTTCACCTCAAATTAAGAATGATTTTGAAGGTAACTTCTATTCACTGTTAAAGCAGGAGGTGTTAAATTCAGTGATAATTACTGTGCTAATGCATTGCTCATTTGGCTATGATACCTCTGGAGGTGATAATGGGGGAGGGACATTGAATCTACACAGAGTGCATATCCCAGTTGTTACACTTCACGAACCGTTTGCAACTGCTTCTTGTACCACCTGCCCACTCCACACTACAAGCAAGTGCAGTTGAGCAACCCACAAGGCCCCTGCCATCTCTGCTGAGGGAATCATGCTTTGAACCTGCAAAAAAAGATAGTTCCTTCTTCAAAGGTACTTGTGTTAACTCAATTTCATGGCTTCCACCTTAGTACCAAACAGAGAGTGGAAAGTGTCCATAAAGAAACACCTTTATCTTGACATTCACCAACACTGAGACCTTTACTTCTTTATGCAGGGCCCTAGTTATGGAACTCACTCCCATAGAAGGTGGTGATGCCCGCCAATGGCCTTGAAAGAGGAGCAGACAAAATCATTGAGGTCTATTGATGGCTACTAGCCACAATAGCTACACTAGGCCCTCCATGTTTGTAGCAGCAATGTCTCTGAATACCAGTTGCTGGAAATCATAGGAGGGAAAAGTGCTCTTGTGCCTGAATCATCCTTGCAGGTTTCCCACACGCATCTGGTTGGCCATTGTGAGAACAGAATGCTGGACTAGATAAGCCATTGCCCTGATCCAGCAGGGCCTTCATATGTTCTTAAGATTAGTAGTCTATATAAAAACAGGAAACTGCCTTATCCCAGGTCACATTGTTGTGGGAATGCTCAGGGAGGCAGGAGAGGATATATTGTTTATTAATATCCTTCCTAACTTGCGCTAGCAAGTTCTATAACTTAGCAGAGTTTTACATTCCCCTTTAAAATGCACAGCAGATAGCTGGTTGCAGTCTTGCTTAAGCCTCTCACTCACTATCATACAATTCAGTATTGAACTGTATGTTCCTGGTAAGTTCCATTTTAATCCCTCTTAAAAAGAATAAACATGCCACATTCTTGTGTTAAGTATGTAAAAGAAGCTTACTCACATCATCAGTTCACAGTTGGATCCCTGAAGGCAGACTTAGTTACATACGTGTTAATCTATCCCATATGGGGATAATCCCAGTGTCCTCTGTTGGCTGAAAGTCAACAGAGCATTTCTAGCTAAAAAACTGCTCCAACGACAGAGGAAGTCAAAGAGAGGGGAGTGTGTGCTGTGTGACTTGCCCTTTTGTTACCTGGGCAGG
This sequence comes from Podarcis cretensis, assembly GCF_951804945.1. Taxonomy (NCBI): domain Eukaryota; kingdom Metazoa; phylum Chordata; class Lepidosauria; order Squamata; family Lacertidae; genus Podarcis; species Podarcis cretensis. The sequence continues at coordinate 63,678,927 of NC_137170.1, read as the reverse complement.
TAAAGTCACCCCCACCTCTGGTCACATGCAGAGGAAGTATGTCCCAGCCAGGAAGAAACAGAAAGTTTTTGACTGACTGGACCAAATATTCCCCCGCATGTCCACTCTAGGAAAACAAGGAATGCTGTACTTGACTGCTACTTATGGATCACATCCCACAATTGTCACACTATTTGTCTAGCTGTCCCAGTATTGCCAGCAGCTCTCAAAGTTCTTACATGAGGTCTAGTTAAAACATTGGACTAGGACCTAGGAGACCAGGGTTCAAATCCCCACCTAGTCATGAAGCGAATTGGATGACTTTGGTCCAGTCACTGTCTCTTAGATGAACCTGCCTCACAGAGTTGCTGTGAGGGGGGAAATGAGGAGGGTGAAAACTGTGTATGCCACCACATTGAGCTCCTTAAGGAAATGCTGAATATAAATAAACAAACAAACAAACAAACAAACAAACAAACTGGAAATAACAGAGATTGAACTTAGAACCTTCTGCATGCAAAGCTTTACCTCTGAGCTATGGAATTTCTAAGATCCTCAGGTACACTTTGAGAATGACTCATGCATGAGCAATTTTGATTAAAAACTGAATTTGCCTGAACGCTTTTTCTTTTTCTTTTTAAGAGACATTTTGGACAGTTAACCTCCTTCCTTGCCCATCCCCGTGGCACAGGTATACCAGTGATCAGTGTAGAAGCTTGCTGACAGCATGATGAATAATGATGTCATATTTACTTAATAAAGCAATACTCAACAAACCTCACAAGATGACAGGTTAAATTTATCAAGGGCACTCATGGGAACCTGTTGCAAAGAGCAAATGAACATTGTTGTTTATTGTTGGAGTGTTATTTGGTGTTACTGAGCTCTGACCACATTGCAGTAACAGGCATTGTTTTGCATATTGATTAATACTGATGATATTCCTTCTCTTGCAGTTTGCAAAGCACATTTAACCTGTGTTTCAGGTTGGGCAAATAATCTGGTTCAGCTAATTATAACATTGTATTCATAATAATAGGTTGATGATCATGATAATTCAGAGGAAGATACTGTCCAGCTTATTTTTCACTACTCTTCATTTTATTATTTCAACTACTGTTTTGCACATCTAACATGCCCTATCTTCAAGACTCATGATGGGCACAACACAGAAGCTAATACCAAGAAGCTAACACAACAGAGCCTCTCCAAGTTCGCTTCTTGCTGTACACAAGCCTTGTTTTAAACTTCCACTCCCTGCCACTCAGTGTCACCCTTTGCATGGTCCCTCAAACCTCTGACATTTTTTAAAATTGTCACTTTTTCCTTTCAGTGTTCTTCATCCCTGCTTTATTCAAACCTCTGTCATTGTTTAAATTTGCCACATTACATGATATAGCCAGTTGCCCACTGACCTACGGAATCATCATGTGAGTGAGAGCCCTGACAGTTTGGTCAAGCAAAATTTACTTAGGCCTGGATTCAATTTCTACACTGATGAATGATCTTAAACCTTCAGTCAGGCTTGGACAAAGATTGCAGCGAGGCACCTGTGATCTTGTTCTGAAGGCATTTGCTGTCTCACTGTCTAGAAATAAGTTTAAAGAAAGCAATTGTCCTGGACAAGTCACGCAATACAGTGATCAGTTAAGGAAAAAGGAAGTGGATGTTCTCTGAGACCCAATCAAAATGTTATACTCAACACATCTCAGTCATGAGTTTCCTCCCTCCCACAACTCCTATATGTCTTATTTATGACAAGTATAAGACATTATTATGGGATATGTGCACATTCACTTAGCAAATGCTGTCACAGACTGCCTGCAAGGTATGTCAGGTCAAAGCCTACTAGGGACCACAACACTTATCTGCATGAAAAACTACTGGAAGGTAGGGCATAATTAAACACCACTTTAATAGAATTCTGATCATCCAGCCTTTCTGGAGATGCAACTTTATTATTTTCCTCATCTGTAGGCTACTTGAATTATCTTTAAAAGCATCCCCATTCACAATGCAATAATCCACACAGTAACCAGGTCCAAACATTACGAAGGCATTCATTCAATGCTTTTTATATTAATAGAAAATATATTTTATACTTAACCACCAAGTTAAGCATATGAAACATAACTGCTCAAATAGCCAGGGGTTTATTTTTAATAACCACTTTCTCTTTAATATACAGTAATTGTTAACACTAAACATAGCCCTTAGATTTAGTGAAAATGTCTCATTAAATCCTAAATAAATAAATCACCAAGGTAATTTGGGTAATATACAAGAGCAGTGAAGTGTTTGCGTCCTCTTCTCATTAAGCACATTTAATAACTAAAATCTGTTCTTGGTCTATGACATTATTGCTTGCTTCAGTTCCTAGTAATTTCAGCATCCCAACTGATAGCAACCATAAGCAAAACATGCAAAATCTTGGTGACCATATTAATGCATGACTGTATTTCCTTTATTAACTCATTAACAATATTTAAATCTGGTATAAACACCTAGCAAGACAGAAGGGAAGGGCCATGTGGGACCATGGCAAGCATTAGGGTCCACAGTAGAAGAAAACCCTAATTAAAACCTGTGAGATTGTCCCACTGGTGTTCATCAGTATCATCTAATTCAGTAAGTGAACCAATTCACATCTTTCTGCTAAACATGAAGAGCTCCACTGATTGGTTGTGCTTCCCCTTCAATGTGTCAAATGCTGCCATTTCTATAGTAATACACCAGAACCCATTCTCATATAAAGCATCAGCAAATTACATGGCCCTTTCTGAACTGTAACATGTCAGGACGGAGATTGCAGATTTGATGCTTAGCTTCTTCTTGTAACAGTTTGCTCATGTTTACACGAGCAAACTAGACTCTGTGACGTTTTGAAAATTTCTGTCACAAATAGTTGGCACTGCTGCATGAGAGTTGAATGAAAGTAGCTCTGACAAAAAGAAATGTTATCAGGCCCTAGTTTTGACCATATAGTTAATATCTAATATTAAATAGCAGGCAACGTACTCTTCAGTGGGAGAAAAAACAATACCATCATGCAGGAAGGCTCAGTACAAATTAACCAGTGTCTTCTCCCAGATATTAAGAAGGGGGGGCATAGTGTTTGTTTATGCAAGGAGAATCACGTTCTCTTTCAGAAAATTATTTCCCACAATCAATGCCAATCTAGACATTTTACCCACTGTCTGGAAGGCGTTATTTGTTTTGATCAAGATAAATTTGAGTCTGCTTTCCCTTAATGAATAGAGTAAATCAAACTATGCCGAGCCCATCTTCAGGACATTTTATATAGGAATCATTTCTCCTCCCCAAAACAAAACAACAACAAAACAAAACTGCATTGTGCTTCTCTGGACGATGACAGGGCTGATTGCCAAAATGAGCTATTTCCCATTTCCTATTAAATGATGGCTCTTTACAGAGGTTTGATAGCACAGGGGAGGGTGCGTGGGGAGGAAACAGCAGTGAAGGGCAAATAAATATCTTTGAACATCCTACTGTGTTTTCGTTAGCAGCGTTGGTATTGTGAGTTATGCAAATTGTTTTTCAGCAGAGTAGGAGTTTGCTTTATATGACATGAAATGGTGAATTTGCTAAAATCCAGGAAGGGTTGCCCAGCCCTTCAATCATACAAGAGAAAGATAAATTGACTTTCATGCAGCTTACTATAAGGAATCTAAATGAAGTGGAGAGGGGGGGGGGGACTTCAGCCAGAAAAATGGATGATAACTTTTATAAACAAGAATAACGCATAAGAGACAATAATGAATGTGTGTGAGTGGAGGAGCCACAACCTCAGAGAGAGAACATCATTCAAAATAAGTCTATGATACTACACATACATGTGTGTTCACACATGCACATACACACTCCAATGCCCTCTTCTTATTTGGCTCTTAACATGATAGACAGATGATAAGTTACAGTAACTGGATTAGAAAAGGAAGGAAGGAAGGAAGGAAGGAAGGAAGGAAGGAAGGAAGGAAGGAAGGAAACAGGTGTGGCAACACCTGTGGCCCTCCAGATGTTGGAGTACAACTGCCATCATCCCTGACCATTAGACATGCTGCCTGAAGCTGATTAGAGTTGAGTTCAACAACATATGGAGGTCCAGAGGTGACCCACCCTGGAAAAAGAATGATAGATAAAAGTGACGTATGTAGGAACCCAATGAGATGTGGGGAGCGTTGACAATGGACTGAGATGTAAAGGTGTCTGCAGAGCAAAGAAACTGGGGAAAGAGGATGGCAGGGACTAGAGCAGGTGTAGGGGTGTGTGTGTGCAGTTATTTCTGGGATATTTCTCCATGCAATTACTTTTTCCTTTAGAGTGGCCTTTTCTTTCCTCTGGGAAAATTATTTCACTTCTTTCAGTAGATTGGTCCCTCAAATTCAGAAGAATATAAATTCAAATTTTTGTTTGTACATTTAAATTAGGGAAATTTGTTTCACATTGATTCTCCCCCACCCCACCCCAGCGAGAACATTCAGCCGAACAGCTTAGATGGTGCCAAGATGGCCAGGTGCCTTTGCGTGCCATTGGAGCAAGAGAGGCAGAGCGGGAAAATCCTTGGTGCCGACTGGTACATCCCTAAGGTAGTCCAAGGAGGCAGGCAAGACATGATCCATATTTAAGGAACAATCTGCCTTCTCTCCAGCCTCTCCATTTGCTGCAGCAGCCCAGTGGCGTAGCGTGGGTTGTCAGCACCCGGGGCAAGGCAAGTAATTTGCGCCCCCTAACCCTGGATTTGCGCCCCCTAACTCTACCCCTAACCCTAACCCCCAGATGTTGCGCCCGGTGCGGCCAGCCCCCCCTGCACCCCCCACGCTATGCCACTGCAGCAGCCTCCCCTTCTGTCTCCCAGCGTGCTTCAGGGTTCCCACTAGGGGGCCATATAGGATTTTTTCTCCTATTCATATTTTGGACTGCAGATGGTTTTGTTTTGTTTTTTTGCCTACTTCACACTGAGTAGCAGGATGGAGTGCTTAGGGTTGCCATATTTAAAAAAGTGAGAATCTGGATACAAAAGTTGGGGGGGGGAGGGTTTGGCCAAGGTTGGGGGGGGGATGTTGTTGAGAGTTTTTAAAGGGTAATTGCCAAAATCTACCACTTCTGGCATGCGGACGGATTTTCACAGACATTACAGCGATTTCTACCCAGACGTATGGCAACCCTAGGAATGCTTGCTCTGCTGTGTTGTTAAATAGGTTAATCTTCTGGATTTTTTCACTGGGTCAGGAGGTCATACTTCCTCATCCACCTGAGGTTCTGTGGTCCTGGGGGGTGGTGACAGAGCAAAGCTTCCCTTCTCACCTTCAGAGTGCGGCCAGGGAATTGGGGCACACTACGGATACTTTGGTCACCTCATGAGAATACTCTGAGAAGAAAAGAGAAGACTCCCTGGAAAAGATGGAGGGCACAAGGAGAAGAGGACGACAGAGGACGAGATTGTTGGAAAGTGTTCTCGAAGCCGCTAACATGAGTTTGACCAAACTGTGGGAGGCAGTGGAAGACAGGAGTGCCTGGCGTGCTCTGGTCCATGGGGTCATGAAGAGTTGGACATGAGTAAACGACTAAACAACAACAAGGGAGCCGTGCCCAATTCCTTAGGCAAGGCTGGTTCATCCAGTGGCTATAGTTATTCAGTTCAGTTACCTCCTGCTCCATAGTCAACCTCCTCTGCTGATTTTAATTTAATGTCTAAATAAAAGTGGCCCAGTTCAGCCCCAACTTGAATTCTTTATTGTGACTCAATTCATTTTAGCCCTTCCAAATCTGTGAGACCAGCCAGACCAGGTTTCTACAGAGGCAACTGGGGCAGGGCTGGTTTTATATAACCACTGCCTCAGTTTTGGTTCCTTCCTCAGATATTCAACCAAGCAATCATTTATTGTGTTTGACTAAAAGCCATTACAAAATCCTCAGCTATTCAGAGCACCTACTCTAGAGACTTTTGTCTCTCCCTTCCCTTCCCCTTGACTGTGGCCTTTGGGAACCTGGTTGTCTGCCTGACCTGACTACATTCCTGCCTCTGGCCCTGCTATGACCTACCATGAACTCATCTCTGGCCCTTGTGGGCTCACCCCATCCAGACCTTTGGATTGTCCACAAAAGGAATCAGAATTTGGACACTCCTTTTTGCTTCTTTGCTGGGTGTTCATCTGTTTGTTGGGAGGTATCTATGACTGTTCAGATAGCTCTTTTCCACAACCTCCCCCCAAAACCCTTCAATTTATTTCTACACAGTTTACCTCAAACTTGTTATAGTTCACTTAATGATTCCATTCATGTAGGAAGCATTTCTAATTAAAGCAAAGCAATGGATTTAAACAGAGAATCCCATTTTACAGTATTTGATTCTGAGATGTAGGGTAATTGCTTGCACTATGCAGGATTGTGTAGTGAGGAAGCCTGGTGATTCTTTGATCCTTTCTTCTGAAGGGAGTGACTGGGAGCTTCCAGTGCTGCTTGCAAGATTCAGTAAAAACAGAGCACCTTTTCAGAGATATGTCAGCCTGCAGCACCATCTTTCCATTTATTTGAGAAATGGTGCAGAAGTGTTTGACCTCCGCAGGCTGCAGATTGGGCTTAAAAAGTCCATTACTGTGAACTGACAGCACCACCGAAGGCAAACTGATAAAAATGAAATGAGCAACATCCTGAAGCTATATATGCAAAGAAAAAAAGGGGGGGTGTAATCTAAATATCAAATGCGTTATTGAATTCCTGGCTTCCAAACAAGACTACTGATGCATTGAACAAGCGTGGGAGGAGGCAGAGTACCACTATTTAGTTCCACATCTTTTATCTTTCTTCTACAGACTGTAGAATAGTGCATTAAGTTCTGGCAGGTTAGTAAACATTTGTATTGTGACCATTGTCTTAAATATACCCTTATGGAAAGAGCATGGGTACAAGAAACAGGAACAGATTACCAAGATTCTCGGAATGAAAATGGCACTTATGTTGCCCTCCCATTAATATAATTTGTAAGTTGGTTCCCCACCGCACCCCCCACATAAATGCAGGCAATCATCGTGCTAGTGAGCTTTCTGTTCCGAAATTGCCCCAATGCATATTTTGTAAACTATTGCATGTGCTCGTGGAGTCTGGCACTGGGAAATGCCATGAGCTGACTGAGTCCAGCTGTGTACTTTTTTTTATTATTATTAAAATTTTTATTACATTTTCAGTTTACAGAAAAGAAAAAGAAGAACAAACCAGAAAAAAGAAAGAAAGAAAAACAATCCAACTTTCAAAATATATTTTTAGGTTACTAACTGGACTTCCCCACATCTCCCTCACCCTGCGTTCTTTACAATAAACATATCAGCAAATTATTACCTTGTTTCGTATCTTATTTATATCTTTCAGAGTGTTTTACTTCTAAATTTAAAGTACCTTTTGTCAAATATTTATACCTTAAGATAATACATAAAATAACTTTAAATTTCAACTTTTTCTTACTTATAACTTAACTTTCTATTTTCCTAATCTAATTGCAGGAGCTAAAATTTCCAAGTCATGCAGATTCTTAACATTCATACAACTTATAATGTTTTTGTAAATAGTCCTTAAATTTCTTCCAGTCCTCTTCCATTGTCTCTTCTCCCAGATCTCGGATTCTGCCAGTCATTTCAGCCAGTTCCATACAGTCCATCAACTGCGTCTGCCACTCTTCCAGCGTGGGAAGGTCTTGTATCTTCCAATATTTTGCAATGAGTATTCTTGCTGCTGTAGTTGCATACATAAAAAAAGTTCTATCCTTCTTTAACACCTTTTGGTCCACAATGCCCAGGAGGAAGGCCTCTGGTTTCTTAGGGAAGGTGTATCTAAACACCTTTTTTAACTCATTATAGATCATTTCCCAGAAGGCCTTCACTTTTGGACAAGTCCACCAAAGATGAAAGAATGTCCCTTCAGCCTCCTTACATTTCCAACATTTATTATCAGATCGATGATATATTTTTGCAAGTTTGACTGGGGTCATGTACCACCTATATATCATTTTCATAATATTTTCCTTCAGGGCATTACATGCCGTGAATTTCATTCCAGTGGTCCATAACCTTTCCCAGTCTTCTAACATAATGTTGTACCCAATATCCTGAGCCCATTTTATCATGGCTGATTTGACTATCTCATCCTGGGAGTTCAATTTAAGCAGCAAGTTATACATTCTCGAAAGCGCCTTGGTCTTAGGTTCTAACAGTTCTGTCTCTAATTTCGATTTTTCCACCTGGAATCCTATTTTTTTGTCTGACTTAAAAACCTCTTGAATTTGAGCATAATGAAACCAGTCTTGCACCCTATTCTTTAATTTTTCAAAGCTCTGCAGCCTCCAATTATCTCCATTTTTTTCTATTATTTCCCAGTATTTCGGCCATCTGGCCTCCATATTGGGTTTTTTTCGAACCTTGGCCTCCGCTGGTGATAACCACCTCGGGGTCTTACCTTCCAATAAGTCTTTGTATTTTGTCCAGACCATAAATATAGCTTTCCTGACAATATGGTTTTTAAATATTTTATGAACCTTTACCTTATCGTACCACAAATATGCATGCCATCCAAAAACATTATTATACCCTTCCAGATATAGGACGTCAGTGTTCTCAAGGAGTAACCAATCTTTCATCCAGCAGAAAGCCGTAGCTTCATAATATAACCTTAAATCTGGCAGGGCAAACCCCCCTCTCTCTTTTGCATCGTTAATATTTTAAATTTTATTCGGGGCTTTTTGCCCTGCCAGACAAACCTAGAAATATCTTTCTGCCACTTCCCAAAACACTCCACTCTGTCCACGATCTGTAGGGTCTGAAACAAAAATAACATCTTCGGCAATACATTCATCTTTATAGCTGCAATTCGACCCAACAAGGAAAGTTTCAATCTTGACCAGATCTCTAAATCTTTCTTAATTTCTGACCAGCATTTTTCATAATTATCTTTAAATAGATTCAAATTTTTGGCAGACAAGTTTACCCCTAGGTATTTTACCTTTTTAACAACATTTAACTCTGTCTCTTTCTGAAACCCATCTATTTCCAAAGGTGTCAGATTTTTCTCCAAAACCTTGGTTTTTTGCTTGTTCAGTTTGAACCCCGCTACCCGACCAAATTCATAAATTAATTCTAACACTCTCTTCGTACTAGATTCTGGCTCCTGTAGTGTTAAAACCAAATCATCTGCAAAAGCTTCCAATTTAAATTGTTTCACTCCGACCTGTATTCCTTGTACCAACCGGTCTTCCCTAATCATGTTCAAAAGCACCTCCAGAACAGAAATAAATAACAGGGGGGATAGGGGGCAACCTTGTCGTGTTCCTTTTTCAATTTTAAATTCTTCTGTCACCACATTGTTTACTATCAGTTTAGCTTTCTGCTCTGAATAAATTGCCTCTATTCCATTTTCAAACCCCCGTCCCACTCCCATCCCTTCCAAATTTTTCTTCATAAACCTCCAAGAAATGTTATCAAAGGCCTTCTCCGCATCAACAAAAATTAACACTGATTTTGTATTAATGTTGGTTTGCAAAAGTTCCAAAATATGAATAATATTCCTAGTATTATCAGACAAATGTCTTCCTGGGAGAAAGCCTGCCTGGTCCTTGTGAATTACTTCATTTAATACTTTTTTAAATCTACTTGCCAAAATATCTGCAAAAAAATTGTAATCCACATTTAGGAGTGAGATGGGACGGTAGTTCTTAAGCTGAGTCTTTTCAGTTTCCACTTTAGGGATCAATGTGATGAAGGCTTCTTTCCACGATTCCGGTGCCTTCTTCCCCTCCAAAATCTGATTGCATACCTCCATTAATGGTTGTATCAAATAATCTTTCAATATCTTATAATACTTGGAGGTAAGCCCATCCGGACCTGGAGATGGCACCCTCTATTTCTTGTTGTGTTATTTTATGATTCAGGATTGTTCTCTTTTCCTGGGCAAGTTTTGGTAAACCATTTGTTTTCAAAAATTGGTCTATCTCCTTCTCCTCTTGTGGCCCTTGAGTATAGAGCTTTTTGAAATTTCTCTGGAAACACTTCCTAATTTCTTCGGGTTTCTGGATATCTTTCCCTTCAATCTCTAGATTGGTGACTGTATTCAATTTTTGTCTCTTTTTCAATTGCCATGCTAATAGTTTCCCACACTTGTTAGCTGATTCAAATGATCTTTGTTTCATTTGTTTAATTTTCCACTCAACTTCTTGATTTATCAATTTCGCGTACTGTGCTTGGTAAAATTTAATTTCTCTCAAGATCTCCTTCGATTTTGGCTTAGATCTCAACTTTTTCTCTCCATCTCTTATCTTCTCTAAAATCTTATCTTTTTTCCCATTCCAGATTCTTTTCTTTATCGTGTTCTGTTGTATCAGAAACCCTCTCATAACTGCTTTGCTTGCATCCCAGATTGTTCTCCTTTCCACCGTAGTATTCAAATTTATTTCAAAATAATCTTTCAAGGTTTTTTGGGCCTTCTTCACAATCTCCTGATCTCTTAATAGGGTGTCATTCATTTTCCATCTAAAGGAGCCGATTGGAGTAAGTCTTAATTCCATTTTCATAGCGTTATGGTCGGAGCAAGTTTTTGGGCAGATTTCCACTTTTCTAATCATAGGTGCCAGCCTTCTAGTTGTCCATATTTGGTCTATTCTTGTCCATGACAGATGAGCCTCAGAAAAGAAAGTTCCTTCTCTACCTAAGGGATTCTTAGTCCTCCAAATATCGATTAAGTCCATATTGTCAGTTAGTTCAAAAAAAGTTTTGGGTAGTCTGCCATCTTTTGTTAGACTTAGGTCTTGTGACTTATCCATATTTGTAGAGACCACTCCGTTCATATCTCCCATCATAATGATGTTGGTGTAGTCCAAATAGTCCAGGATTGTCTCATGCAGTTTCCTATAAAATTCTGATTTCCCCTCGTTCGGTGCATACATTCCTAATAGCAAAAATTTTTCTCCTTGGGCCTGTATTTCAATAGCCAAAACTCTTCCTTGCTCATCTTTAAATAAAAATTTTGGTGACAGGCTCTCCTTTGCATAAATCACCACTCCTCTTTTCTTTACTTTATCCGATGAGATAAATTCTTGGCCTAATCTTTTATTAATCAAAACTTTTCTATGGAGCCTGGTCACGTGTGTTTCCTGCAAGCAGATGATGTCCAATTGTTCTTTTTTCAATATATGAAAAATTCTTCTTCTTTTCTCTGGGGAATTTCCGCCATTTATATTCCAACTAAGAAGCTGCAGAGACATCCTGGGTCAATCTATTGGTCCTGTGGTGACGTCCCTTTCTTTTGGTCCTCTGGTCCCGAGGGTGTAGGTGCCAGTATAGCGGTGGTGGTGGCCAGGCTCCTGTTGTCCCTTTCTGTAGATCCTCTTCGTGGTCGTTCAAGAACTTTTGTTGGTCTTCTGCTGTTCTAATTTTAACTTTCTTTCCTTTGAAATTAAAAGATAGTCCTTGAGGAAACTCCCACCTATAAGGAATTGAGTTGCCTCTCAGTAATTTTGCAAGTTCTATATACGTCGCTCTAAGATCCAAAAGCTGTTTTGGTATGTCTCTGTAAATTTCAGCTCTGTTGCCGTGGATGTCAAGTGATTTTCCAAAATGAAGGCCTAATATTTTATCTCTCTCTTGCTTAGATCTTAAAATGATCAAACAGTCTCTGGGTTTATCCCTCCTCGTCACTCTTCCCAATCTGAAAGCAGTCACAATTTTAAAATCCTTATCCTCTTCAATACCCCAGAACTTTGAAAATTCTAATGTCAGATAACCAATCAGATCTTCCTGTTCAAGTTCTGGAATAGCTCTAAGTCTAAGATTGCTTTCCCGATTTCTCAGTTCAGTCATCGACCAGTAGGCCTGCTGTTCACTAATCTGTTTATGCAACGGCTTCACCTCCACCTTTAATGCCTCAACTTTCAAGTTGGCTTCCTCTGCTTTTTGTTTGGCTTCCTCAGCCAGTTTGTGATTCTCTGCTGTTGCTTCTTGAAGATTCCCAATTGCTTGTGTGTGTTGAACCACCTGGTCAGTCAATTTATTTATTGAGGATGTGGCTTGATCAATTTTAGTCGAATGTTCGTCCGCCTTTTTATTTAGAATTGCCAGTTGTTCTAGGATCTGATTTAAAACTTTTTCAGATCCTCCTGAAGCCATATCCCCTGTAGATGTCTGCTCAACAGCCCCTTTTTGTATTTCTAGAACAGCTGGGACAGATGATCTACGTGGTTGGGAAGTCAAAGTTGTTTGTACCAATTGTTTTGCCTTTATTTTAGCCAGCCTTGTTTTCCCTGCGTCACTCATTCCAATCCCGTCTGTGTATCAAGGTCAGACTGTATGTGTTCCCATGAGAGAGACAGTTCCAAAGAATAAACAACCAGGCAGCAGAGAATCAAAACAAAATATAGTTCCCAGAGAATTATAAATCCAAAGTCCTCTAGGGGGAGTAATAAAGTTCAACCGAAAGAAAGAGGTTTTTCCTTCTTTACAGTCCCAATAATCCAAAGAAGAAACAACTGAAGTTCTAAAAGATCTTTTAGTTTCTTTTTAGCATTAAGCTTTTCCCAACTTAATACAAAGTCTCAGAGAGGGTGCAAGAAACAGTTTCCCTATTTCTTCTATGGTGTAACGTTTACATGCAACACTTTCAACCTTAAAAACAATATCAGCAGTTTGGCAGTTTGACAGTTCTTCTTTACCCTGGCAGCCCACGGATTTGGTTTCTTCAATTATTTATAAATCCCAAAGGAAGAAGGAAGATCCAGTCAGAAAGTCAACATAGATACTCCGAAATTGTCTCTTTTAATCCCTGCCAAAAGTTCAATAGTCTGCACGATAATCCAATCTTTTTTATAGTTCTTTCAAAGTGCTTCCCGCTTGTCAAACTTTGCTTTGATCTCTTTAGCACGGTTGGGAAACGGACTTCCTGGTTACGTTTCCCATTTTCAGCCAAATTAAATACTTTAGTCCCAATAATTTTTAAGTCCCCTTACTCATGGGTTGTAGTTGCAAATCTGATGTTCCAAGAAGAAAGGTCGGCGCTCATCAGCAGCAGCCGCGCGGCTTTGCTTCCCGCAGAAAGAGCGATGAACTCACAGCGCTGCTCCCCCTTTCACGTTCCGGAGCCCCTTACGGGGTTCCTTCTCCGTTTCTGGGGGGGCTTCTGGCGCCCGCTGAGTCCCACGGCCACGAGCTCACTCTGCCCGTGGTTTTTCTTGATGGGTCGCCGCTATGCCGCAGTGAACGACCCTTTTCTGCGGAGCCCCTCTTCAGAGCACGAAGAGGACCGCCATTGCTGTTTCGCGCCGCCTCCGGAAGTCCCCAGTCCAGCTGTGTACTTTTGACACTATCAGGATGTGCACTGAGACTCTGAAACCATCTCCCTAGAAAAGTTAGACTGGCCAGAAGTTAGTCCTCCCACTAGCAGGTGAACACTTTCTTATTCCAAGAGGCTTTTGGGGAACTGATTTCTTTTAATGAATGAAATGGTGCAGTACTGTTTTTATTGCAATTATTTGTATAGTTTTAATAGTATGCCTGTATATGTTTAATTGTTGTTCTTTTTTAACCCCCCATGTTTTTAGCTGTTTTTATTTTTCTCTGTAAGCCACCTTGAGAATCTATCAGAGAAAGAGGCAGGGTATAAATAAATATATAATATTAATATAATAACAGGGTCTCAATTCAGAGCAGAGGCCCCTTGCTGGCAATTTCTGAAAGGAAAGGGGTTGTACTCATGACAAAAGTACATGATTAATGTCACGTATATGTTGAGCACAGTCAGGGAAGAGAAGACTATTGCAGATATCATCAGAACATGAAAAGACAGCAGAAGCAGCCACTTACCCAGATACTAGGTCTCAGTCAAAGAAAAGGTACACAAGGGACTCCATAAAACCAGGCAAGACATTGGGGATTCTTCCTGAATGTCCCTGTATTAAGGTCAAGAGGCAAGTAGTGGCTGCTCTCCTATATTTTAACAGGCCTACTGCATGTAGGTGGTCATGCAAACAGCTAGAAATGCTGCCAAGTTTCACATTTCCTGGCATAGACATACAAACCACAGCACATGAATTGATTTTAGAATGTATTTCAATTAATTGACTGTGATTTTATGTAAACTGTGCTATTTTTACTGTTGTTAGCCGCTCTGAGCCCGGCTTTGGCTGGAGAGGGCAGGATATAAATAAAATTTTATCCTCCTCCTCCTCCTCCTCCTCCTCCTCCTTCTTAAGCTGGGCTCAAATATGAAGCAGTATTACAACCTCAACAATTCTGATGCTGTTCAGAATGCAAAATGGGTTTCTACACAAGCATGAAGAGTGCTTTTTAACTTAAATCCTCTTTTAATTGAAGTCCTGGGCACCAGTTAGTACTCAGGCAGGGCTAAAACACCCCGAAAAGGACTGTAATTTTAATTGAACAAAGAGCCATATGGAAGGAAGCAAATACTTTGTTTCTGTCATCTCACTATAAACCAAAGAGGTCAAGAATGACACTCCCCCTAACTGCCTTGAGGGAAAACATTTGTTGTGTGGGATGTGGTAGCCAATGGGAGGATGGATCTAAGATATGCATCCTTGTAAATAACACTCATCTGGACTAGCCAGTTTACTACTCTAAGCAGCTCGGCTGGCTGCTTCACCAAGGATGTCATAGAGGCTGAGAGATATAGTCTGTTTGCTGCCACCACTGAGATGGTAAGTATTGGCTACATGTTTGTACTTCTTTTGGGTCAGATTTGCAATAGGACGTTGCACCACCTATGCCACAGCCAGCATACCACCTGCTTCATTGCTTTGAGCTCCTGCTCCCCATGACTGGAGGAGGCACTAAGGAGTGACCCTATCAATGGCCCCCTGCATCTCACTATTCAGTAGTGAAACTAGGGCCTTCCTTGGCAGGAACATCAGTCATGCCACCTGGAAAATCCACCAGTCTTCAAAAGTCCCTCAGATTCCATCAATCTGATTGGTCACCCACCCTCCTTTGGGGTCAGTCACAGACATTCCAAACCTCACTCTCAACTTTAACTTGGTCTATATTACAAAACATATGGTTTCCACTCTTGCTTAGAGAATCTTTAAAGTTCTCTGAGCAAGAATAGATTCCCATATTTTGGTAGTCCGTATATGAGCGGAATAGTACCTTCTGACAGTAGGTAAGGTAAAGGTAAAGGTAAAGGTACCCCTGCCCGTACGGGCCAGTCTTGACAGACTCTGGGGTTGTGCGCCCATCTCACTTAAGAGGCCAGGGGCCAGCGCTGTCCGGAGACACTTCCGGGTCACATGGCCAGCATGACATCGCTGCTCTGGCGAGCCAGAGCCGCACACGGAAACTCAGTTTACCTTCCCGCTGGTAAGCGGTCCCTATTTATCTACTTGCACCCGGAGGTGCTTTCGAACTGCTAGGTTGGCAGGCGCTGGGACCGAGCAGCGGGAGCGCACCCCGCCGCAGGGATTCGAACCGCCGACCTTTCGATCGGCAAGCCCTAGGCGCCGAGGCTTTAACCCACAGCGCCACCTGCGTCCCTTTCTGACAGTAGGTACAGACTTTTATATCTTCTGACAGTAGGTGCAGACTTTAAGTCAATGAGGCTAGACCAGTCCATGGCAGCAGAACAAAGTAAAACCATTTGTTCCTTGCTATCTCTTTTCACTGTGACAACTAGGCCAAGTTATACCAAACTAGCAAACTCTGCTAATGCTCTATGTCTCCATTCTTCTAGAATAGTTGCAGAAACCATCTCTATGTGTGCACTTCATATGAGAGCCGTTTTGCACATAATCAATAGCCTGGATCAAACTGACCTGGGTTTTAACACAACATGATGAGCTAGCAAAAGTGCTTCTGAAAAAATCTACAGCAGTTTTATAGTAATTCATTAGCTAACCTTTTCAACTACAAGAGTGATATAATTTAAATAACTCAGAGATTACTGGCCTGTATCACTGAAGTCAAACCCACATTGCTTAATGTGATTTTATTTTATTCCATTTTATTCCATTCACTATTCACCCCACACACATCTGCTTTATGCTCCTTCACTTTATAAAGAAAATAACTACAATAACAGCTTCAGTAAGAGTCTGTACCCTTCAGGAAAGCACACAGGTTAGGTGATCGAAGGATCTTCATTTCTTGCACAGATAAAAAGTTCCCATTTCATCCCAACTTTACTGAACTGGCTCAAATCATGCCCTTTCTTGAAAAGATAATTTTCTAGGCAATAATGTGTCATCACACTAGGAGAAAGCTGTTTATCCACACACCCCAAGACAAATGGAATGAAAAACACATCTCCTAAGAAGAGCTTCTTACAGTACTGCAGTACAGATCTATTCCGATGGAAATGCTGGTTTTGCAAATGCATGTAAAACAATCCCTATAGAAGGAAAAGAAACATAGATTGAGTTTCAGTGATCTTGGAGAAGACAGGGGTTTTCATGCAAGGAACGTTTAGATATTATTTTTTAGAAAGTGAATTTTCAAAACTTTTTTTGGTAGAACTGGTAGAACTGGATGCAACTTGCAGGCATCTGACACATTTCAGAAAGACTTTCTCCAGACAAACCATAGGCTGTAATTAATGTTTTTAATTGATTTACAGCTCATGGCTTGTCTGGAAGAAACCACCAGCTTGGGTTTGAACAATACGCAAAGTCAAGCCATAATTTAGCTGACAGTGGTGCAGCAGTAGAAGGACTCCGGAGGTCCTCATGCTCACACATTTGCAGTAAGTCATGGCTTGGCTCCCACAGATATGTGTATTTGAATTGGAGTGACCTCATCAAATAAATTTCTGTGATGAAAAGTTAGAGCTGCTTGTTGAAACAGAAAGCCTTCCTAAGACATTACTAATCAGTTGAACACAAACATTTGAATTCATTTAAATTTTGAAGCCCATTTTGAATCGTCATCAGAGTCATGACAACAGTGGTAGAAACAGACACCAAGAGTTGCCAGATGGCTATCCATCCTTACAAAGCAAAATCATGTGCTACCTTTCTCTATGAACCTTTCTGCACTGACCACTTATAGTGGTATAGCTGCCATTTCATCTGGTGTGTCAAAGAGTGAATTTGTAGCTTATTGTCTCCACTTGTGGTCACATGTCACTCTTATTACATAGTGGGCATGGAGTTTTTCTTTCCATACTAATGTTGGGTTGTGCCTGAATTGAGAAAAAATCCATGGCTGTAGTCATACTCCTTATGTATCGCCATGTTCCTCCAGCCAGTAAATCTCAGAATGATGAGCATGAGCCCTTTCACAGCTCTTTTTTTTTGGGGGGGTGTCATTTTTTAACACCTAGTATTCAGAAATATTGTGGGAGTATCAGAGATGTCTGATGTCTATGGTGAACCTGGCTATTGTGATGTAATTCTGTCTGTAGCTAATGATCGCTGTCAAGCACACTACTTGGTCTTTATCTGCAAGACCTTTCTTTTGAACTGAGCTTGAAAATGGACAGCTCGCCCCTGTCAGAGGGAAGTAATGCAAAATGTCTCCCAAGCCATGTCCATCAACCCCTCCACACAGAAACGGGGACGACATAAATCCATTTCAGATCTTTCCCAAAATATGGATTGCTTGTAGTAGAATAAAAGTATTTTTTCAGTGAATTATTCCAAAATATTAGCTGGATACTGATGACATTTTGTGGCAGCATGCTACACCCATCAACTACACCCATCAACTATACCACAATAAATGAAAGTAGAAGAGCCCTACCAATCTCTTTTTAATACCGTATCAGCCCGAATATAAGCCACACTCCCCCCCCCCCAAATTCTGACCATGAAAAGTTAAAGTGCAGCTTATATTTGCGACCTTACAAAAATTGGCTTGGAGTGGGCTTGTCCTCAGATGTTGCCTGGTTTTGGCTGGGCCGGCTCCCAAGATGATGTCACAGTGAGGAGGAGGAAGGAAGGGAGGAATGCGGATGAGAGAGTAAGGAGGTCTGCTAGGAGGAGGAACAGGAGATGCAGCTGGTGTGCTGGGACTGGTGCTAGCCCGAGGTGCTGCCTGGCTTTAGCCCAACGAGGGGCACGTGAGTGCCACCAGCTGCTGCCTCTCTCTGCCCATCCCGTCGGGGGGGGCATGGTGGTGCTGACCCTCTGGAAGCCCTGCTGCCCACTGCTGCGATGCCTCCGTGGCCTCCCTCAGCCCCCGCTCCTCCTCGGGTATTGTCTTTTCCCCCCTTTAATTTTAAAGGTGCGGCTTATATTCGGGTCAATAGAGTACTTCTATAGTCTTTTGTTAAAGCAAAAGCCTGTTTAACAAAAGATTCCTCCCCTAGTTTTGCAGAAGGCTATGGATAAGTTGTTTTCAGAAGAGGGATCCTCTCACCATGAAAATTTTCTTGCATTAATGCTTTTGCCCGCACTCCAGATGTCTCCCATTATTGATAGCATTCTCTCTAATGTGGCATCTGTGCTTGTGAAAAGCACCTGAGACAAATTTGACTGGTTGGTGTTATTTAAGATTGTTGTGGGTTAGGGTGGGTGAGTAAGAAGGAGAGAGTGCCATTTGTTTTCAGTACACTCGCCTGTGTTTCCACTACATTCTTGGGGGGGGGGGAACCACCAGAAAATAAGAAAAATAAGAGTTGCAGGCATCCAAAATCAAATGGATACTTGGTTTTCATTGATTTTTCCCCACAGATCAAATAAAACCCTTGTAATAAAAATTAAGGCCTAGATCCTCAACAGTTCTATTAGCAACCGAATCACACACAACCTCATAGGAATCATTAAAGATAAAGGTAAGCTGTAGCAGACCTTAGATTGCTGCAAAATTGGTACAGACCACAAAACCATCAGAGGAGCAATTTAGATGTAACAGTATCTTTTTAATGTGAACAGTTGTACTTAAAATTTCTACTCATGTAGAAATCCTGCACTATAGATACCATCCCTGCTATATATCGGGGTGGTGTGTTCTTGGGTTCTGCATTTACATGATCATTTTTGCATATTAGAACACCTTCAGTATAATCTGATCTGTTACAGAACAATGAACGTTCAGAAATGTGAAGGCTTTTGATGTCACATTTTGAGTGGGAATGGAGAGATGAAGACACCATCAATCCAAGCACTCATGAAAATGTCAAAAGCACACACTCCAAGCACCAGTTTTTGCATGCATGAAACTGAAAAAAGTTATTGGCACTGCCTCAAAACTAGGCCATGGTCAGATCTTGCCTGCTTATATGCACCACAGCTGCCATTCTTTTCCCAACAGGAGTTATTGTTTTGAACATTCAGTGTTTTTAATCTGATTGATAAAACTTTCTTCAACTCACAAGAAGGATTATGGTCACTGAAAACTTCCCATTGTGCCATGACTGCATTTTCCTTTATTTTTAAGAAGCGTACATAGAAATATGGATTGGCAACTCCCCAAATACTTTACCTTTTGCTTCCAAATTGACATCTGCTAGGAATTTTCATATTCTTGTATCACTGTCATGCTGCATTATCAGTAAATTAAAAAAAAACAATTCTCTTTCTCCCTGTCTTTCTGGTAACATTCACACATCACACAAAATAATTGTTTAGAGTGGCATGCGTGAGTCACAGTAAGCTTTGGGCTCCCATGCTCCTTCCCCCTAATTAAAACAAACAAACAAACGAGAACAACAAGGCAGATACATTGTTGTGATTCAGAAATGCAGAGCTGAAAGAGAAATTATTTCAAGGGAAGGGAGAGAGGTAGCATTCAGAACATGGTGGTGTAATGCTAAGCAGATTGAATACCTTTTATTTTGTTGGCCAGGCTTTGCCTCACATTTACATCTCACCAACACCAACTGGGAAAATAAACCTTCATGAGAGTTTGTGTCAGATGCAGGAAAACTTAATGGGCCAGATTCAACTGAATACTAGGGGGAGTCAGTGCAACAAGTTCCACTAGCACAACATGGCTTCTCTCCTATCTCCTTTCCCTGGGCATACCCCCAATTTGGCAAGGGGCAGCAGGAGATCTCCCAAAACAGGACATGAGAAGAGGAAGGAGCTCCATTGTCAGACAAATGGAAATGATTGCACTGACAAAGCAATTTCCTTAGCACTCCCTTGTGTTCCACCCAATTTTAAATGAATAAATAAGGTGCTAAGACCAGAAAAGAGGACTGTGTCATTTGTCCATCTCAGTCATGTTGGATTAATAACCTGTGATGTCACAGGGCACTCCAAATAGCCTGGCAAGCACTGGCAGAAGGAAAACTGCATTCTCCCCCCACACAAATATTATAGTGTTAACGTGGAATTCTTAGCAATAAGCAATCTGGAGTAAAGAAGTGTGGATCTCTAGCAAATGTGCTAGCTTGTGGGAGATAGCTGTGAACAATATATCAAATGTCACTTGTCTGTGAAGAAGAGAGATGTGGTGCCACAGCCACTATTCATGCTTGGGGGAAAAAATTATCTTGTTCTAGCCAACGTTTTACGAATCTAGATTTTCCCTGGGATGGTGCTGTTTTGAATAGTTAAAAAAAAAAAAAGCAAGCAAAAGTCTGGTGGATAAATCTGAAAGACCTGGTAAGTGAACCAATTCCCTGTAGCTCCCTAAAAAGAGCAAGTGATTGTACAGCATTTGTTCCTCATTAAGAGAAAATGTTGCAGGGTGGAAACTGGCAGCTGTTTATGAATTTGGGTATGGTGTGGCCTTGAAAGTGTTAGCAAACCTTCTTAGGCTTTTCAGTCACAACCAATGGAAAATAAAAAGCACTGCACAGCTTTGCAGTTGGTTGCAGAAAGTTGTAGGGTATGTCTATACAGTTTAAATTGTAAACATAATCAACACAGCTCAGTACCTACCCCCTGAATAAAACTTTGTAGCCTCTCTTGTTTCTTGTGCAGTATGACAATGATTTATGAGAACACTAGATGCTGTTATACTTACTGGCTATTTTGTGTGCATTCACAATCTTTAATAAATATAGAATCAATTTCTGATGCATTATCCATCCAATACGCATATACTTCAGCCCATTGCTTGATAAATAGCTTGAATGAAACATGCTGAATTGGGTTTCTGAACGTATAAAAATGTAGGATGCAGTTTGTACTGGAGGCATCCATTATTAAACCACAAACTTGGTATACTTATGTGTCTCCTGCCCCCATTGATTTTTTATTTGGCTGCACAAAATAAACAAATAAATCATAACAGCAGTTATTATTCTGGAGACAATTCAACTATGATCAATATTTTTTTAGAGGACAGCAGTTGCCAGCATACAATGGTGATACAAAAGGTTAACTCTTCCAGTTGGTGGTGACCATGAGCACTTTTCTTGTAATGTTTGATCAAGAAAGGAAGGAAGCTAGTATGATGTAGTGGCTAAGTAAATGTGATATCCCCATCTGAACTCTATTCTCAGATACAAATGTTTGCAGTAATCTTAACCAAGCCACTATGGGCTCAGCCTCCATCTGTAGAATGGGCACAATACTGGTCTATAATGCAGGGCTTTAAGGTGTTTGTGAACTGCATAGAGTACTTTAGACATTCTATGTAAAACATTGATAAGCATTGTTATTGGTAGATGGCTGACATTGTTCATGGTCGCTGCCATAATGAAAAATGCCAACAATAAAAGCTGTGTAGCTTGATACACCCGCAACTAAATTGTATAGAAATATAATCCACAAAATAAACTACACATAAATTCACTTAGTACCAAGTGATTTATATGGAAAGCTTAGCCACTCGCTACTGCAAGACTGAACAGAAAATGTGCTAGTTGCTCAAGATCTCATGCTTCATTTGCTAAGCAAGACTCCAGCTATGTAGCATTTTCAAAGTAAAGCAATGCAGCAAGGTGCCTGGAATTTTTGTTAAAGTCAAAGCATTTGTTCATGGTAGGAAAAAGTCACAAAAATAAACTTCCAAAAGTCTTCAAAGCAAACAAGCAAAATGGGTATCTGCTGTTGACTTTCCTTAAAGGCTGTAGCTTATTCACAGAAGAACAGAAACAAATCTCTAATAATTGTCCCGGCCTCCAGCATGCCAAGAAAAACAATATTTTCACACTGCTGTACATTCTGCATTTATGCTATTTTAAAATGCCTCTCTCAATTCAGCATTGAGATTTATCTATAAAAGCCACAATCCAAAGGAGCTATAAGCACAGCGGGCAAACAGTCAGGAACTTTTATGTTGCCACAAACAGCTTCCATCGCTGAAGTGCTACTCCACTGTTCAGTTTGGGGAAAACAGCTTGTTTCTTCAGCAATGGAAACTGTTAAGGTATCAACAAAAAACTATCCACACCCAATGAGCAGATTTAAAACTATAAACATATGCTTAGTGCTAAAGTACATATAGAATCACAAGCATATTAAAATGACATTTCTTTCTGCATTTTAGGATTGATTTGGTTACTTATACTAGCTATAAATGGATGGCACTGACTTAGTATTCTTGAAGATACAACAAGTACATTCATAATAGAACAGAAGGTAAGTCAACATCAGAAGGTTCAGTGCAGTAGTATGCAGAGGGCAATAACAGATTAACAATACATGTTTTGTATATCCGCAAGTGCCTATATAGGGTTCAGATCATTCTCACAAGTAGTTGATTCCCAAGGAGTTCAGGTGGCATAAATTTGGCTTACTGGATCTGCCGAGCAATATTCTCTCTCTCTTTTTTTAATGAATATTTATTAGGATTTTCAATAGCAAAAAAAACCAAAAATAGACCAAAAAAAAATTGACAAAAATACGAAGGTACAAAACTTAAAAACAATTAAAAACACATAAAATTTCAATTGCTTATTTTCCTTTAACTTGTTTCTCAGACCTCCTCACACCTCCCCTTCTTGTATTCCAATTTAAATTATTAGCTCAGCAAATCCTTATTACTTATTTCTCAACTTTACTTAATAATTTATTTTAACATATTATTATTTTACTTTTTCTCTTTCTTCCATTTCCTTAATTTATTTTTGCAAACCTTATCTTCATTTAGTTTAGACCATTTTAGAGACCAGTTTTAACTTATCCAAACTTAAACTTCAATACTTATACATCAATACTCATTCTTAAACATTTTTCCTAATGTCGACCAAACTTCCCTTCCACGACTTTCCCAATTTTCATACCAATAGCAAAACAATATAAAAACAGAACAAATTATAATTGTATACCCTTTGGATTCCCAAACTCCACCCACCCCCTTCCCGGTTTCAGTCCCCAGCAAGTGTCCATCAGTCTCAATATAGTATTAGCCTGGAGATCTCACATCCGAGGCTCTTAAATCTCTCTCAGTTCCTCTCTGCCGGTCTTTTTGATAGTCCTTAATGTTAAACCCCAAATCTCGGAGAGGCTCCGGCCCAACAGGATCCATGTTTCTTCCAGCCAGACCTCCATACTTAAAAATGAAGCCTATGGGGTATTCCAAATCTTGTTTCATACTCCTTTCAAGTCCAAATGTCCCCAAAGCTCCAGCTTCCACCTTAATCAAATTTTTAATCCTTCGGTCTTCAGATCTCCACATAAGGAGATCTCTCAATTTTCCACTCTCCAATTCTGGCCAGACTTTCCACATCAAGTTTTTATTTTGCTTTGTTGCCATCATGTCAGGCCTCAAATTACAGCTCTCCTTTACCATCTGCAAAATTACAGCTCCTCCTTCCTTTTCTTCAGGGGCAACATATGTTTCCTTCTCCATATTTTCAAAGCTCTCAGGTTTCTCTACTTGTCCAATTGAATAGGCTTCCTATTTCAAATCCTTATCAGATTCAACCATGTTATTTACTGTTAAGTCCAGAGTTGAGACGTTTATAGCCAAAACATCAATTTGGCCTGGTAACTTTCCCAAGAGAACAAATGCTCTGTCCAATTCAGCTTGGATTTTCCCTCCTCCAGCCATTCTTGTAATGTCCCTTAACCCCCTCTAGGGGGATTTTGGTTCCTTAATACTCCTTTCAGCTCAAATCCAAAAATCAAGTTTATTTGTATCAGCCCTTCCTTATTTTCAACAAATTGTAACAAATATAACCAGCAGAAACAACAGAAACAAAGTTCTCTTTTTCCTTCTTGACAGCTAACTTGACAGCTGTCAAACTCTTCAGTACTTCATCAACAGGCTCTCTCACGGAACTCTCCTGGGTCCGGGGGGGTGACACTTCAGCTCCCAAAATTAATTCTTTATCCTCTAGTAAGATTTCTTGTAATATCAAGCCGTGAAGTTAAAATCTTTTACAAAAAAGAAAGAAAGAATTCTCTCGACCTTAGTTAGCAGGTCCTTTGCTTTAAATTATTTACAAAGAGGGGGGGCGGACTTCCTTTTTAAACCTTCCCCGCTCGTTCCTAATTCATCAAAATTTCCTTTAAAATTCCAATTTCCATACTACTCATGGGTTGTTGCTTTTAGAGTCCAATTGTTCAAAGAAAAAAGTCAGCGCTCTCCGATAATGGCTTGCGGCTTCACTTCGCAGAAGAAGCAGTCTACTCTCAGCACCGCGCCGCACCCCATCCCCGTTCCGGAGCCTTTAAAAAGGCTCCTTCGCAGATTGGGGGGGCGCAAATGGTGCCCGCCGAGTCACCACGCTCACAGGCTTCCGCGCCTGTGATTTTTAAGGGTCCCCGCGTCGCCGCAGCGGCAAGACCCAGTCCTGCGGAGCCGATTCCCTCTGGAGCTCGGAGGGAATCCGCCATTAGTCGATGGCGCTAACCCGGAAGTCTCAATGGCGCTAACCCGGAAGTCCTGCTGAGCAATATTCAAGCTACTTGAGATGCTGGTTTTATGTGTCAACTAAAGTACCCACAATTATTTCCTCTAGGTAGCTGCTATAGTGATCTGGTTCATATCACCTAGGGTTCAAGATTTGGGGTAGATGGAAGTATTGCAATCTCACCTTCCTCATTTCTTAGTGATTTACATTCAGGCTTATTTTCCTTCCTCATAGTTTACATTTTATAGTAGGAGATCTACTTTGGATTAAATACAAACCCTAAATTTACATTTTTGAGTTGATATATTTGCATATTCTAAGAGTGCTTGAGAGCAGGGGAAAGATAGCTTCTGTCTTCAGCAGTAATTGAATATTTGCCTCCCAATTCCAGCTGTTGTGAGTTTAATAACTGCCACAGTAGCAGCTGTAATAAATCAAAACTCTTAAATGCAGAATTAACTATGAGCGTATGAGAAAATCCAGGTCAGTAAATTCATCCTAGGTGTTCAAAATCTGCACTTTTTATAGAATTACCATTTAATTACACCCTCGGTGGTTGCAGAATTGGAGCCTAAGCAGGGCCACTACGAAACAAAACAGAGGCATGAACAAGCTTTGGGCACCCCCAAAGTTTGCATATGTACAATTAACAAAATTTTAAAACTGCCCAGTGAGTGTCAAACATGCTCAGTAACCATGGAATGTTGAGTAATACAGGAAGAGGGAGTGGAATGGCTTCTTGGAGTCCCATGTAGTATACAGGGCAGGGCATAGCATGGCTGGCTGGATTCCTGAATAGAAGCTTTCGTATTGGGAGGTTAATAATAATAATAATAATAATAATAATAATAATAATTTATTTATTTATTTAGACCCCGCCCATCTGGCTGGGTTTCCCCAGCCACTCTGGGCGGCTTCCAACAAAACACTAAAATATAATAAACTATTAAACATTAGGGATGTGGGTGGTGCTGTGGGTTAAACCACAGAGCCTAGGACTTGCTGATCAGAAGGTCGGCGGTTCGAATCCCTGCAACAGGGTGAGCTCCCGTTGCTCGCTCCCTGCTCCTGCCAACCTAGCAGTTCGAAAGCATGTCAAAGTGCAAGTAGATAAATAGCTACTGCTCTGGCGGGAAGGTAAACGGTGTTTCCGTGCACTGCTTTGGTTCGCCAGAAGCGGCTTAGTCATGCTGACCACATGACCTAGAAGCTGTACGCCGGCTCCCTTGGCCAATAAACCCAGAGCACCACAACCCCAGAGTCGGTCACGACTGGACCTAATGGTCAGGGGTCCCTTTACCGTTACCTATTAAACATTATCACACACACACCCCTAATAACCTGTTAAAACTATTATCACACACCATCTCCTAAATTGATAATTTCTGAGATCTCAAATGCAATAAAATCATAATAAATATATATCACAGCATTACAGGAAAAATTACAAATACAAAAAAACCCACCCATCAGTAAAACATAGTAACATGATGAATCGTATGATTTCAGATCATTAGAAGTCAACTAAAAGCGGAGGTCAACTTCACTGGAGACTGTTTATGTATTAAAATGAAACTAATCAAAGGATCATCCTCATGAGTTGAGGCAGAAGCAGAAAGTGTATATATGAATCAATCCTAAATATATAGATCACTGTAAGTGGGGAACTATGAGTAATTTGCAAGGTGTGAAGTGTAGGGCAGGGAGAAAAGGCAGATTTTTGTCCCTCTCTCCCCCCAAAAAACTTCACAGTCCCTTAGGGATGCCATGTTTCAAAAAATTGTTGAACTTTTTTTTTTTTTTTTGCAAAATATAAAAAAGTTAAGAATTTTTTGAGCTATTTAAAAAGAAATTCACCAAAATCTACACTGCCAACGTGGGTTGCGATATGTCTGGATTCTCCCAGACATTTAAGTGATTTTCCACCCAGACAATTCCAGACGTATGGCAACTAGGGTTGACAACTAGTCCCTCATTATAAATTTTTCACCACCAGCCATAAGATCTGTTGTGGGGAAACTATTTATTTATTCACACACGCTAGCCTCAACCCTGGTACTATGAAAAGAGCTATTTTTTTTATGAGCAGAGCATACTCTTGTTTACAGCAGACACAACTTCTTTAAATCCATCACTGAAATAACATACACAATTCTGGATACGTAGTAAAGGAAATCAGAATTTATGAAGAGTGTGAATGAAAGCAGCAACTTAGCTCCAAACGACACAGTACATTAATCAAGTGGTTTGCCATTAAGTGAAGGGTTTTCTTTCATGATTAGCTGGGGGAGGAGGAGGATAGCTCACCTTGTTCAGGACTTTGGCATGGAGGGATAGGAGGGGCCTTTCATTCAGACCTGTTGTGTCAGCTGACATTAGTGAGCGTTTTCTCATCATGCAAATAGCAGGTGCATCCAAGTTCAATCTAGTCAAAGACTTAAGCTTTCTTCCTTCATGATAGGCCCCAATACAGACTGAATACCCATATGAGCTATTTGTGCGGGGCGTGGGGGAGACCCCGGCCCTGGAAAGTATATGACACGATTAACTGAACATTTTACTTGGTCCTTACTGATTCTGTTCAGAGTGTTCCTAAGCTTTGCAATGACCATTACAAGCTTATCAAGTTCTTTCTTTCAATACCAGTACAATCAAATTAGCCCTCAGCACTGACACAGCGAAAGAAAGTAATGACATTGTGGATCAAATCTAATTCCCACCCACCTCTCTTGATCAGTGCTTATCAGGAAATCTCTCAAGGCCCTGGATGTACGATAGCCAAGACAAGGAGCATGACACTGTACAAAAGGGAAGGGAGACACTGAGACGTTAAGACAAACTAATTAAAGGCCTTATCTGATTTTCAAAACCAATTTTGTAGCTGTATGCACATTTGTGTGTGCACGAAATTTGCAAATCGGGGAGAAGAGAGTTTGATCATCCTTATAGGAAACTAGAAGCCTGAACAAAAGAACTGGCTGCTTAGTTTTAAAAAAAAACCCATGCAGCTAGCACAATGCTTTGGGGCTCTCATTGCCCCCTTAGTTTACGAGGTCATAATGTCTCAGTGACAGCAGGGATCACAATTAAAAAAAATTTCCATCAAGTTCTGGAGTCTGACCCAGCAAACCTCTACTCTGCTTGCTTATTACTTCACCTGCCCACCGCATTCCCATTAAGAACATTCTGCCCTTCCTGTTTTTCAGACATAGCATTTTGTTTTCACGGGCACACACAACTATTTCTTTTTTATTTGCTTCCCTCTTTCTTTAACTCTCTGTCTCCACTACCCATTGTTTCTGCAAGCCCTTTTCAGACAACTGCTTACTTTGCCCAATTCCCTTTCATCGCCTTTCCCCTTAATCAGCTTCTTTTCCTGTCCCTTGTACCATATATGCCATCATCTTAAACACTGGGAAGTTTCTGCAGAGTCTCCACTCTGATTCGTCCCACTCCAATTCCATCTCTTCTAAGGTCATTGGCTCCCTTCATCTTCCCTGTGGAAGGACCACAGCTCCATGGTAGAGCAGTGCTTTGAATACAAAAGGTCCCAGGGTCAATCCCTGCTTCTCCAGGTAGGGCTGGGAGAGATTTCTACCTGAAACTCTGGAAACACTTAGGTAGATAGACCACTGGTCTGCCTTGGCATTAGGCAGCTTCCCATATATCTATGATGTTGGCCTCCCCATCCTTAGTTTCTCTAAGGGCAAGCAAATTGAAATGTACTTCAATTTGCATAAAGTTCAAAATGCGTGAATTAAGTAGCTTCATATTTTAATACAGTAGGAACAAACTACTCCTACATATCTGTAAACTCGGTAACAGAATGCATGCATTGAATGTAAAACTCCCAGGCTGAATCATTGGTATCTCTAGATTAGGATTGGCTTGATATATAGTAGCTTCTTACGTTTCTCATTATTATAGCACTCTGTACCCAAACATTTGTGAAACAGGACCAGTGACTCTTTTCCTCCTGTTCCCGGTTCTTTAGATCTAACCATTCCATTCTATACCCAGTGGTACAAATACAGAACTTAGTTTTATCTTCCACAAGTCCAGTTTAAACTATGCCTCCATGTCATATGACTATAGCAGGTAATATAACCACACACAAAAATTTTGGCACACGTGATCTAGAAAAAAAAATGTATTTACTGGAAGCGAGAATGGCTAGAATTATTTTTTCATGGAGCTGCACTTAAGATGACTGTCACAATACGTGATTAGAGAAGACTCTGAGCATATATGCCAGGCACAGAGGGAAACAGATTTAAGACTTTTCTTCATATTAATACCCTTTTTACAAGCCAAGTTGGCATTCAGCATTTTGGCAAAAATAGCACCAGAGACATAATTGATCCAAAAAGGGAACAGTGTTTTTTACAGAGGCAGCCAAGAGACCTGAATGCCTTTCTGAAAAAAACATAGTCATCATTGCTACTATAGAAATGATGGCCTGGTTTTTAAACCGGTTACTACAGCTCCCAAAGATTTCCTGAAGGAACTAAGAAATCTTCAAAGTAATTCAGTTCAATAAAGCAATCCAGGTTTTGCTGCTAGTGAGGCCTCAAGGCTATGCCAAAAACATTATTTTATTTTGTCAGTTCATCAACATCTTGTATGATGATAATGAAGAACATTGGTCATGGTGTTGTATTTAATGTCCCCCCATGTAAGTAAAGGTCTCAAAAAATTACTAGTTACTGGTACATATGAGGTAGTGAGAAGAATAGTTAGCAGAGTGAGATGGGAAAGAGGGGCATCCTGGGATATTACAGAGCAATTTTGAAATGAAGTGGGGAACCATCTGAATAAATATTTAGTAAGCTGATCCATCAAAGAAGTATAGTGTAAATTTACTAATAAGATGGCATCTAGCACCTGCAGGATTAAATAGAATTCACAGGGAATAAGTTGGATAACTCATTGAAATTATAAAATGGAAAGTGGAGGTTGCGCTTGTAAGAGAAAAAGGACAAAGTAGCAAGTAAGCAGGAGCTTGTTATTAGAAACTGTTGCAAGGGAAGGGAGTTGGAAGTTTCTGTGCTTTGTGATTAAACCAGGAGAAGCTAGTAGAAGAAAGTATATGGAAAATAACTGTCCCAGTTCTTCTCTTTGCTTGTAATTGTATAAACACTTGTGTTGCTTGCATACTTGATGTGCCACCCATCAAATACGATGCCATGTTGCACCAGCCTTGCAATGCCTAAAAAAATGCCCTGTTTTGCTGACCTCTGGAGTCTGGAATGTACTGGCTGTCTAGGTTGAACCCACAGGACATTGGTCATTGAACCTCCATATTTACCCAACAACTCCCTTTAAATGTCAGAATTGTCAGGATAGCAATGGGCATTTACTTCACATGTGGTGGGAATGCCTGATCATAGCATACTGGAGAACAATGTATTTTAGATGTATCTGGATGGACCAACCCTGTTGTTGTTCCTTTTTAACCTTAATGGTAAAGAAGTGGCTTACAGATTGAAACCATTGGTCTCTATCTTAATAGTGGCTGCAAAAATCCTATGGGCCAGATGGAAGAACCAGAATATTCCAACAGTGTGGAAATGGTTAATGATGTGTATACAATTTGCAGTTATGTACCAATGGACATAATTTGTATCAGGGAAGGAAGGGAAGGGTGTAAGATTGAGTTTTCTGAGATATGGAATTGCTTTATTGATTATTTGGATAGATAAAATGGTAATGTAAAACTGGGAAGATATTTATGTAGATTGTGTAAATTATAAATTAATAAAGAAAAGAAAGCTTACCACCTTCTGCTAAACTAGTACATCACCAGGGCGTAAGCTCAAATGAATTCAGTTAGATTTATTTCTGAGCAGACATTGTTAAGACTGCAATATTAGACCTTCTGGCATCTATTCCCCTTTCTTTCTCTCTCCTTTTTAAAGTTTATGCTTAGCCTACTTCAGTTTCATCCAGTTCCAAACTTTACTTCATTACCTGGGCAAGTATCAGCTGACAGTCATACATGAATATAGAATAATTAGAGTACAGTGGTACCTCGATTTAAGAACAGTCCGGTTTAAGAATGATTTGGTTTACAAACTCCGCAAAACCGGAAATAGTGTCTTGGTTTGAGAACTTTACCTCAGTCGAAGAACAGAATCCGAACAGTGGAAGGGCACCAGCAGCGGGAGGCCTCATTAGGGAAAGTGCACCTTCGTTTAAGAACGGACTTCCAGAACGGATTAAGTTCATAAACCGAGGTAGTTCTATATGACTGCCCATTTTTACCAGTCTGCAGATAAAATCAACACATAAAGTCCCTGATCTACATATCAAGTCATTATATCATTTCCTTTCCACACACATTTGTCTCCACCTCCATTCACTGCCACCAAATGTATCTGTCTTCATGTCATGCTCAACTGCCATTTCCTATTATGAGTTGTTAGAAATTCTTTTGAAATCAGTGTCTTTCTTTTGTTGTTGAATGATACACCAGGAAAGCTCTGAAATTGAATTCAGCTAACCTAGACCTCACCTTGATAAGAGTCTGTCTCTTGGTTGATCTAAGCATTAAACACTGGCAAGTGACAGCACAGACTGGACTGCTGAAAATAATCCATTGCTGAGCTTGGTGACTCCAGAATATGTGGTATATTGTTATGCTGAAGCATGGGGATCAGTAGCATTGTGTGTTTGCGCATGCACACAAACACACACATATTTTATGTAAATACAGAGTGAGCAATCTTTTGAAGTAAAACAAATCTGGAAAAGAGCTACTAACTTAGAGGTCCTTCTACTATGTTAGATTGCAAGGCATGGAAATGAAGCTGGTGAAACAAGCAAAAGTTCCAGGGCCATCTCTAGCAATCAATAGGATCAAGCAGTCACGGTTCAAACCGACGATCTGCCTGAGAACCGACAGGACCTTTGTTTGATGCTTATAGGATGTCAGATAATATCAGGCTCCATTTTCATAATGCATTCTGTGCCCATGCTGTAAGCAATGCAATACAAAATAAAGGTCTAATAGAATGTGACATGGTGTCACTAGGTAGCAGTGTTGTACTGGCTCCTTGGGAATATGGTTATTTGAAGAAAACCATCTGCTGAGCATTTCTGCCTCACTAGGTGTTTGCAAATGGAAGACAAGTGTTTATTAGCCCAAACACTTTAATAATAACTGGGTTATCTAGGCCACTATTATATACCACTGTTCCTCAACCTTGGGTACACAGTTACTGTTGTACTGCAACTTCCATCATCCCCATGCAGCTTAGCTATTGGTCAGGGATGATGGGCACTGTGGTCCAACAACATCTGGGGATCCATGGTTGAAAAACACTGCTCTACATTGACTGGCATTGACACTTCAGGGTTTCCTACGGTAAACATTCCTAGATTGGAGATTCCAGAGACTGAATCTGAAAACTTGTGCATGAAAAGTGTGTTCTGCATGAAAAGTGTGTTCTACTGAGCTACAGTCCCTATGGGTCCTTTTCCCTTACACCACTGTCAAAACATCATTTATGAACTGAAAAATAGCAAGCAACTCTTTTCATCAATCATCTCTCTCTCTCTGTGTGTGTGTGTGTGTGTGGTTTTTTCCCCTCCCACTATAAAAAGATTATGAATGCATGTTGTCAGAATTCCTGCTTTAGGCACCTCTTCCAGATAAAATCATGCAATGCCATGGCCATAAGACACAGGAAATATGTCAGTTGTCACTTTCAACTACTATTTAATAGCTATGTCAACAAATACAAGGAGTGCACACACACATCATTTTGCTTGTGTATTTTAAGGCTGCAATCATAAGCATATATATGTGGAAGTAAGTCATATTGAAATCAAACTTCCATTTAAATGTAGCTGTGATCAGGATGCACAAGATTAAAATTAGCCAGGGGCTCTCTGTTGTTGCAGCTAACTTCAGGGAGAAAGGAGCTGGGAGAGAAATAAATAGTCATGTGGGTCCACGTTTTGTGATACTTTGGGCCCACATCACCAGAAGTTTCACAAGAATCAGAATTTAATCTCTTTTCATTTTAATCCTTGGAAATGAGAGGTGAAAGCAGGACCTATACCTGACTTCCTGAATCTTCAGTTGGATAATGAAAGCAGGACATCCCAACCAATTCCACAAAAGAACACAGTGGGTTCTGACTGGTTGCTTTTTAAGAGGCTAATACTTTTTTCTGGTCATCCCTGATTGGCTGTTGGGCTATTCTACCTCAAATGTGCCCTTAAATGGTAGTAATGCCTCTTGCTTATTGGCATGGAGGATGGAGATATATTTGTGTGTGAGAGAGACTGTAGAAACCTCTAACATTTGTGTGGCTTGAAAGCAATCTACTATCTGTTGTTCCACTCACTCTTGCCTCTGTCACTCTCCACCTGGCCTGTGGGATATCACCTAATATGGAATGCAGCTCTCAGGCCTTTGATACAAAACAGAAGGAAGGATAGGACAGTGCATCCTGTTAAGGACATCAAAAGAAGGACTTAATGTAACAGGATACACCTTAGGGTTGCCATATTTCAAATAGTGAAAATCCAGACAGAATAGTTGTTGAACATTTTTCCAATTTTCGCCCAGAGACTGCTTCACACAACCCTCCAAACCATTGGTGGAAATAGAAATGTAATGGTATACAAGGAATCAGGTTATTGGAAAAGAGCCATTACAGGGTTTTTTGTTTTGGAGTTTTGTTTTGTTCTTGTAAAAGAAAAAAATAGATACAGGTAAGAAGGAAATAAGCAATAATGGAAAAAATATGAAGAGAAGGAACAAAGTTGATAAAAACAATGAAAATCAAAGCCTTTCTTCCCAAGAAAGGAAAAATAAAAATTATCTGAGATCTTGTTTCCTGCTGTGATAAGAGTGCAGATTATCAATATGAAAAAAGCCAGTGAGAAAATATAGAAGTGACCTTGAATGCATATTGTAAGAAAAGTCTCTTGAAGCATATTTCAGCTGTGGCTACAGTTCATGTTGACAAAGAAATAAGTCCCATTGAAGTCAATACTTTTTAAAAACTTGATTTTAACATAGATTTTTGTTGACAATTTAATGTAGATTTTAGGTTCTTTGTAAGCAGCTCAGATGTTTTATTTACCATTAAGCAGTATACAAATTTTGCTAAATAAAATAAATATATGGAATTTTATCCCAAAGTGTTATATTATTTTAGCGTGTTTCATGTCACATTTAAGGCTTCATTCCAACCCACCTGCCCTTTGTGCCAGACTGGAAGCAGGGTGGGGTGACGGAAGTCCTGCCGTCATTAGATGGTGCTTAGCATAGCATAGAAAAAAGACACAAAGAGGTAGCGAGTATTTTCATAATGGAGGGGCAGCTCCTTTTCCTTCCCTCTCCTCCGGTAACTTTTTATTATCCTTTGTCCTCACCAACAGCATGGTCATCTGGCAATGTCTCACGTTACATCGCCTGGTAATGGTTTAACACTCCCATCACCATATAAGGTAATCACTGCCCAGAGGAAACACAACTCCATATATGGTTAATACATTCTATAAACTGCCAGGCACAGAGTGCTGGTCAACAGGTCAGCAGGCACAATGCAAGCCTCTGTCATGGCTTTATGACTCCCACAGTGGGGGTGGGGCTTGGATTGTACAGAGATGTTCCTCTGCTCAGACCTCTGGGCTCCCACTAACCTCTGCCTATCCTGTCCAGAAAACATGCAGGCGGGCTGAAGTACCACTGGTGGTACACAAAACTGTTTGTTTTGTGGATTAGGGGAGGCTTAGCTGTCCTTGGATCGGAGCCCAAGTACTGCTATCACTTGACAGCATCTGCCTAGTGGCTGTGCCAGGTCCAGTAATTTGCCTACCCCAGTGGTACACGGATTTGTCGTCCACCCTGGCTGATGTGAGTGACAGGACTGCGATTGCGTCAATTTGTCATACCCCACTAGCCGGGGTTTGTACTGTTATGTTAGAGAAGATAACACCACACTGTGTGGAAGAACTATAAGCTATAATCTTCTGCATTATGTTAATTATTTGTCCGCAGTTTTGTCAAATGGCTGCTAGAAATCATTGTAGTAGAAGTAGCTGTATACTTCTGAGGAGGATTTTAAATGTTGTTTCATTTTGTTTCCCACAACAATTTTGAACACAGTTTGAATTGTAAATACCTAACTGGGAGGAGGGACTGGTCTCCTAGCTGAATCCAATATTTCATCAGGACATAGCAACACAGAGAGCTTAACAGTCTCCGAGTATAATGGCACTAGCTAGAGGCTGCACAATGTCTTGTGCAACACACATGTTGGATTCAGCAGTTGTGTTCTTGAAAGAACAAGGTTCCACGAGCACAATGGCTATTGTGTTGTGACTGGCCTGACATAACTAGATACCATCCATCGCATTGGGGTTCAGCTAGCACTCTGCCAAGAGGCAGTTTAACTGATGCTTTTGCCCCAGAGGGTCTTGTGCCTTAATAAGTTTCAAATTATAACAGTCAGTCAGAATGTGCAGCTATTATATAATTTAGTGGAACATAAAGAGGTCAACTTCTTTTGTAGGGATTCTATTAAAATCTGATGGTCACAGTTGTAAACCAATGAAGCTTTGGGATTACAGTGAACGTTCTTAGCTGGAATGTTTTGGCTGTAAAGAATATAAGGCTCAGCACTGTTTAGGGGGTAGTTAGGCAGTCTTTGAGAGGAGGGAGCCGAGACAACAACTTAAGCTGAAATCATGGAAAGCAACAGTCAAGAAGGTCTGCAAAGAGGAAGAGACTCCAGTTACAGTTTTTGGAAAGAGCTGAGGACAGTGTGTCAGCCGTTAACCTGAAGAAACAGAGAGTTCCCTCACTAGGAAGACATCTGGTCTTCGAAGACCCAGAAAGGTCTCTAAGGTAAGGGGGATGGGAAATTGAGTGGGTGGGTGGGACTTCCGGTGAAGTCTTCTAATCAGCCTGCAGAATGAAGCTAACAGGATAATTGGTATCAGTATAGCAACAGGAACTAGAGCAAGTGCACAGCCATCTTTTTAAAGCAGGAGTGCAGCATTAACGTAAATGGAGCAACAATAATTGATAAGCCTTTATTAAGCAAAGTATCGCAACATATTCAACCTGCAAATAAATGTATCTTGTTATGTTATTTTAAGCTTTTTGTCCCATTATTATAGCCTACTACTTTAAGTGAGTAAATGCATACAGAGACATCCCCACCCTTCCTGGATTTTAATGATGGCAATGGGGAGATATGACAGATAAGGAAAGCAGATGCTCTTTAATATATGGTGTATTTGGCAGAGTTCCTGTGCATGATAATAATATAGTGGTGAGAATATTAAACCACAGCTGGCTGCATTCACTGAAAGTGGTCGTAGTGAGGGTTGGCATCAACCATTTGAGTGATGGGGGAAACATTACCCTTTGTGTGGCCAGTGTCATTGTGTGACCAGGCGGTGACAGCCCCAGCCCCCAGGGATCATAAGGAAGGAATAAAGACTCAGACAACATTATATGGAATTAAAATTAGGCCACAACTTTATTAAACTTCTGAAAATAGGAAGACCTTGGCTTAGGCCGGGTGGAACTGGGGCTCATCAGGGTAAATGGGATAGGGGGGTGCTCTACGAGATGTAAGTGTAGCAGGCAGCCCAGCCCATATCCCCACACACAGGGTAGTTCACTGACGACTTCTCAGTGTATGGCCAGTGACACCCATATATATAACCCCTTTAAGAGGGGACCCTGGAATTGCCACTGCAAAATAGGGAAGAAAAGACTAAAGGATTCCACCCAAGACCATAACCGCCAAAGTTGTGATGAATTGCTACGGGGAAGACAAAACCTGCCAATGCAAGAAAATTTCTTCCTGGTCCTTCAACAGCAACCAGTCAAAGACCGTAGCAGTGCCCACTAAACAGGAAGAAAAAGTTAACCTGCAAACAAGAAACATTAAACAAAGGGAAGGTAGGGAGGGTGAATCTATAAAGCTGAGTTCCTGGCTATTGTCGGCTCCACCCCCTATTTATAAATGGGGCTGGCTCCACCTTCCAGCAAGAAACTTGATTACTGAGGCTGGGCATGAACCTCCAAAAATTAACACTGAGAGGCAAGCCAGCCCCATTTGCCAGCAAGCTCCCTGGGGACTGTAGCACCATGCGCCATCCTGCAAAGGGCACCCACAATGTAAAGTGTGAGTGCTCATTATATGACTCAATCTGTAGATGGCACTGGATTTAGTTGTGTCTGGATTGAATCAGGATTTTCTTATACAGTGGTACCTCTTGTTGCAAACAGGATCCGTTCCAGAGGCCCCTTCACAATGTGAAAACCCCCAACCTGAAGTGCCGTATCTGCGCAGGTGTGTGGTACGATTTGGTGCTTGTGTGCATGCGCAAAGTGCAATTTAGCACTACTGCACATGCGGTGAAATCCGGAAGTAACCCTTTCCGGTACTTCCGGGTTGCCGCGGGACACAACCTGAAAAATCACTAACATGAAGCAAATGTAACATGAGGTATGACTGTTACTGTTCTGTTCTCAATGAAGAAAGATGGTATAATAAGCTTATTGTCTGGCTTCCAGAATGGTGCATCCTCTAAGTCTCCTATGACACCCTCACTCCCAGTTTCATGGTGACAGTCAAATCTGGTTGGTTACATGGTAATGTGACATTAGCACATTTATGGTATCTTCCTTGATTGGCTGAGGTCATTTTGGATTAGAAAAAGCATGAAAGAGCAGCTAACAAAAAAAGGAGAAGGAGATAGTAGCTTTCCCCATTGTCCTTCACATGTGGGTTTTTGTCCTCATTTTAAAATCTGGGGATTATGAGAAATTTGGCCTTGTAGCCTTTGCTGATAAATTTAGTTTTAGAAAAGGCAGTAAGGATAGTAATGCAAATTGATGCAAGCACTGTGAGTTTTATCATGTAAGTCATTTGGTTGGTGGCATTGAGGAAAAATAAGTTAAAGAAAATGTTGACATGATTGAAAATAACTGATTTGAAGATTGAAATATTCATTAATCAGGCTGGATAAGGCTTTATAAAGGTAAAATGGAAGGTACTTGAAATGTAAATTAATTTGAGCTGAATAATTATACATGTTAAATAGGTAGTTTTAGGCTTCTTGAAGTGTTAATATTTGGGACTAATGAACTGTAAAACGATGATGGGGGAAGAAATTCAAATAAATGGAAATCTCTGTTTGCTGCTTTTCTTACTGAAATCTAAGCATGCTTCTAGAATTTTAGGTAGTACCTTGCAGCAGTTTCGCTCATAGCATAGTCTCTCAACCTCTACCCATCATGGGTAATTTGAGCTAGCTGAGAGTACAGGGTGTGCCTAATGCATATTTGTGGGTAGGTGGAGAGGTGCCTGGTTCCTTAAAGGATTGTGACTACTCCTAAATATGACCTCCTTGGTCCTTGAAGTACTTGACATCATCCACCCATGTATAAATGCCCTTTTCTGAATACAGTGGTACCTCTACTTATGAGCACCTCTGGTTACGTATCCTTTGGGATACGCGCGCGCGCATGGGTAGAAGCACTCTACCGCGCCGCGCACATGCGCAGAACAGGCACCTCCAGTTGTAAAAAACATCAGGATCTGACTGGAGCTCCAGAACAGATCCCTTCCGCAACTGGAGGTACCACTGTAAAGTGCCTGAGAGAATAGTGACAGTTCAGCTGCAGAACAGATTATCTTGACAAATTTCAGTCTGGGTTGAGGCCTGGATGAATCAGCCTTGGACACCCTGATGGATGAAAAAGTGGCGTAGCATGGGTTGCCAGTGCCCAGGGCAAGGCAAGTATTTTGCACCCCCTAACCCATGCTCATTAATTGTTCCTCATCATTCTGGAAAAAAAGTGACAAGTGGGGTGTTCTGTCCTGTGCCTGCTGTTGTTCAACATCTTTATAAATGACTTGGATGAAGGAATTGATACTCATCAAATCTGCAGCTGACACCAAACTGGGATATATGTATTATATTAGGGGACATTGCACACACGCACATATGTGGTGAAATTATACAAAAATACATATCTTATGAGAAGTACACACAATGTACTTTGGGGGGGGGGAGCAGAATGCAAACTGGGAAATTGGCTAACTGAATTTAAAACTTAAAAAAAAAAAAGAAATTGAGAGAAACAGGAATTGACACAACTGTCACTCCTTAGCATACTCCCCCCCACACCAATTACCTCAGAAAATGCGTATGAATATTCTGTGACTCATGACAGTTCAGATGCTAACGTAGTTAATTAAACAATCAGGAGATTTTAAATGAAATAGGGTCACATACTCTTGTTACGATTTAAAAATGTATTGAATATCAACTGAATGTGTTATTGGCCTAAAATAGAAGGTATAGCAACACTACATTTTCTTGTGATTTTCACATCATTAGAATCCACTACCATATTTTCAAAGCAGCTCCAATGAAACAACTGTAACCAATTCCATAATCTCTTATATAGAGTCGCTGTGTAAAGGTAAGGTACCCCTGACCATTAGGTCCAGTTGCGGACGACTCTGGGGTTGCGGCGTGCACCTTGCTCTATAGGCCGAGGGAGCCGGTGTTTGTCTGCAGACAGCTTCTGGGTCATGTGGCCAGCATGACTAAGCCGCTTCTGGCGAACCAGAGCAGCGCACGGAAATGCCATTTACCTTTCCGCCGGAGCAGTACCTATTTATTTACTTGAACTTCTCGACGTGCTTCCAAACTGCTAGGTTGGCAGGAGCTGGGACTGAGCAACGGGAGCTTACCCCGTCGAGGGGATTCGAACTGCCGACCTTCCCATTGGCAAGCCCTAGGCTCTGTGGTTTAGACCACAGCACCACCCACGTCCCTCTCTATAGAGTCTCTGAAACTAAGTACAAAACATTAAGTGTGAGCTGATTATTTATCTTACAGCTGGTAAGTCCAAGGAT
Organism: Podarcis cretensis; assembly: GCF_951804945.1. Lineage (NCBI taxonomy): Eukaryota > Metazoa > Chordata > Lepidosauria > Squamata > Lacertidae > Podarcis > Podarcis cretensis. The sequence goes on along the minus strand of NC_137170.1, from coordinate 63,639,343 downwards.
TTAATCTTGAGATGCATGAGGTAAATTCATATACCGTTTAAACCAAATAATCCATGCTTTGTATATCATCTTTGTAGAAGAGAGCATAAGGAGAAAGGTTATCTGTGTTAATGGCTCAAATGTCAGTGCTTCCTTTAATTCACTGGTTACATGTTTGACTTTGTTCTGCTTGAACTATGGGACTGTACTGCCTGTAACTCAACTTTCCGAATGAATCTGTGCTCCTTTTATCACTTCCCTAATTATGTAGCAAGCCTGACACACAAAATCTTCTACAAGATTTTCAAGCAACCCCGCTAGCTCTGATTCACATTTTATAATCTCACTTCTTTGGTACACTTAAGACTTCTTTGATTCCTTAAGAATATCTGCATATTTTTTCCCATTGTTGATTGAAATGTTTTCAGCAGTGTTCGCAAACTGTAGTCTGCAGGCCATGAATTCCATTCAGATGGACTGTGGAAAGGTTGCAGAAAGGTAGAGAATATACATACTTGGACCTGCACTTACATTTCTTTTCCTGGCATTCATTTTTGCCCTGGACTGGATTTATCAAATGGGATAACAATGTCCTGACCTAGGGCTAATTTTTTCCAAAATCTGTCTTTGCTACAGTATACCATTCAAACCAACCACGCTTAAAATATTACCAGGTAAAGGGTCCCTTTTCAGAATCCTGGCCAATACACCACTGTTTTGGATTACAATACTGGTACTGCAAAAATAAAAAATTAAGTGGTCTGCTAAGACAACCAGCAATGTTCAAGTAGTGCAAATTTTATGAACTGTTGCAATAGGGGAACTCACCTGTCTAACTATGCAGTTGGTAATACAATCCATATAACAATAACCATTTCCCATATTTTCCCTCTTTTGCCTTTGGTCCTTACATTTTTTAAAACAGATGCTGACAAAGTCATGTGACACTCCTAGACTCACAATGGCATGAAATTCTGCTCATACAATTGAACTTTTCCTTCCTCTTCTCTTTCCTTTAGCCCTTCATACATCAGTAAAATCTGCTCTGCAGAGTTGGGGGACATTTTGGATAAAATGTTTGGGCATGGAGCAGAGTTGTAAGTAACTTGTATGTTGTGCAAAGAACATTCAAGTTTCTTGATTCATAAAAGTCAAACTGTATTACCTTGATCAATAGACAACAGGATCTAGCAGGTAGGCGTGATTGTTCCAGTGCAGATATTCCAGCAGCATAACTTAAATGAGGGCTGGATGAGTAACATTTGAAAAGCCCCTTTCCTACACAATAATCCATTCTGTACAAATGAGAGCTGGGACACATGCTTTTTCCATTGTGGAAACAGCTCTACATGTGAGCTGATACCATATGCTGAGGTAATTAAACTGCCATTATGAACATCACTAAGAGCAAGCACTCAAGAGTAGTACTTAGCAGAGTCACATGGTCATCTCAACATGTGTGACCAATGGATCCCAATGGCATGAAGCTTACAGTGTCAGAGATATTTATATGACCTTAGATATATTGTTTTCCATCACACTTATATATTAGAACATACAGAGAAACAGAAACTTCAGCAACAGCTTTCTAGTTTTTTTATGCATTTAGATTATTCTAACTATAAACGTGTTACTGCCACTGGGCATTTCTCTGCCCCCACCTCTCATCGTTAGCTATTTTACACTGGGAAAATGTACACTGTGTACAGGAAAATACATAATGCAGTGATGGCACATCATACATTGCATTTACCTAAACATTACAAGGAAGAGGTCAAAAGAGATATGAAGCAGTGGCAGTCTAGTTAATCCCTTGCTGTGTTAAGTGCTGTCAAAAATGCAATGCATACTCTAAGAGTTTTTGAAAGGTATGTATGTCTATGCCTGGAATCCTAAGAGGTTTAGCAATGACATGTGGTTGTCTTAAATCATGGGAATGTTCTTTTCATAAATAAAATATTACTAACACAATTTGAATAATAAGTTTCAAGGAACTTCCACACATATATAAAGGTAAGGAGACCCCTGACTATTAGGTCCAGTCGTGACCGACTCTGGGGTTGCAGCGCTCATCTCGCTTTATTGGCCGAGGGAGTCGGCATACTGCTTCCGGGTCATGTGGCCATCATGACTAAGCTGCTTCTGGTGAACCAGAGCAGTGCATGGAAACGCTGTTTACCTTCCCGCCGGAGCGGTACCTGTTTATCTACTTGCACTTTGACGTGCTTTCGAACAGCTAGGTTGGCAGGAGCAGGGACCAAGCAACAGGAGCTCACCCCATCGCAGGGATTTGAACAGCCGAACTTCTGATCGGCAAGTCCTAGGCTCTGTAGTTTAACCCACAGCGCCACCCGCGCCCCTCCACACCTTCTTATGTGAGGCTTGTAAATGGTCAATCACTTACTCACCTGTGGTGAATAACATGGCATCTAGGCAAATAGTCAGGAAAGCTTTTAGAAATATAGGGAGACTGTTGGTTCCTTCTTTTCTCTTTTTGACTCTCATTCCTTCATTTAAACGTTGTCCCAATGTACCACAAATACCCAATATAAAGTGGGATGGGTAGGAGAGGATATATTACAGTAATTGCAATTAATTGCTCAAGACACCCATGTGTGTGGGTTGAACATCCCACCTTTGACAGCAAAATGCAAAGCATAGGGATTATGCTTGTTTTGAGCAAGTCCAGCTATGATGTAAGTTGGCTCTCCCTTTCTTACCCACTTAACAAAGAATCAGACAACAACTTGGGAAGTAAGTTTAAAAATATAATTTGCTTAGTTATAAACTTGCATTGGTTCACAGCAATGGCAGCAATAAAAACTATGCAGCTAAATACTTATATTTACGGTATAACCAGCCTCAGGCCACACGCGTAGCCAGGGGGGCAATCAATAAAAATACTTAACTAAGGATCTTGCCTGCTAACATGAAACCTGTCCCCCAACATAAATCCTGGCTATACCCATCCCACGCCTCAGGCATTTGCCTGTGCTGGACCAAGCAGAGGCATGTCTCCATTGCTGATCAAGAAGACAGAGGGAGGTGAAGGAAGTACTATATGCTCCTTCCTCTTTAGGCGAGGAGGGAAAATGACACCACAAAGAGCCCTCTCAACCAATTGTATTTCTATGGTCTGAGTATCTGCCTATCAGCAGTATAGCTCTGTGAACTTAGCCCCTTCTCATGCTAACTAGCAAGAATATCTATTTGTTAGGTTTGGCTGCTAATCTCCCACATATAGATAGGCGAGGTAGTAAACATTTTAATGGGCTAGTAATTTCTATGGATTTATTTGCAAGATCATGTGCTGTCTTGATTTATCCTGATTTATCCTGCCCCACAAGTCTCCATAAAGCAAGTTATGAGTCTGTAAAGGGCACATGTATGGACCTATAGCTATATTCATGTGGTTGCTTCATGCAGCTGGTGACCTCTATGCATGGAAAAGAAAATCTGAAAGGCTTGTCACAAGACCAAGAAAATTCTCCACTAAATTATCTTGAAGAGGTCCTCTGGAGAAAAAAAGCAGATCTTTCCTACAGTTCATTTTGTTCTGTGTTTTTAACCTGTTTTGTAATTCAGTACAAAGAGAGACTCAAGTGCTCCCTTAATTCTTCTTTCCAGAAACTCTGACATTTATATCTTTCTACCTTAATAATAATAATAGTTTGGTGACCCATTTCTATAAGCTATTATATTGACAAAGAGGTTCACAGGGTCCTGCTGTGCCTATTCAGCTTGGTTGCTATGGGAAAATATTTACTGCTTTGTACAGATGTAGGAACCTAATCTAACCTCAGCTCAAATCCCGTCAACGACATTGCTGCACTCACCATAGTGTGTAGCACAGTTGTGTTGTGCAGCCATTCAACTTGGCTACCAGCCTCAGAAAGCCTCCAAATGGACCAGTTGACCTGGTTCCCAAGGCTACTCTGGGCACCATCCTGCTCACCCGCTTGTGCTGTTTAGCAATGGAGCTGCAGCACTGTGAACCCTCAGCTGGGCTCTATTTTCCTCTTTCCCAGTCTATTGCATGGATAACAAATGGCAAGGTGGAGGAGACTGCCTCATTCATTCTCCAAGTGGTGTTTTGCTTTCCTCATTTGGAAGGGCAGGGTCCATAGACATGTTGTGGATGTTGTTGTTCTTAAACATGATACATGCATCTGGAAGGGCTGCGAAGAAGCCCTTAGAGGCATACTAAGGGACTTTCACTGGCTCTAGAGCTGGTATCAGAATTGGAGGATCAGTCCAATGTTCCCGAATAAAAGTGGAAGGCTTCAAAAAGAAGTTGAATTGGATGTAGGTGGCACAAGGAGAAAACCACTTAAAACCTCTCCCATACAAACTTTCCCGTAGCACCTGAGATTTAGAAGAAAACTCTGCTCAATGTATCTTCCATTCATTAACAAACTCGTCTAGGCAGCTTGGATTTGTGCACTCATTTTCTGAACATCTCTTTCAAGGGCAATGCCCACCAAGCTTTATCGCTGTCTACATTTCATTGGTTCCTGAAAACTTATTGTAAAACGGCATTTTAATTTCTGTTTTGAATGTGAAAGATAAAGAATGCATGATAATGCAATCCTATGTATTTACTCAAAGGTTTCACTATGTTCAGTGGGGCTCACCTTTTAGTCAGCCTGCAAAAGATTGCAGGCAAGACATGCTGTACTGATCATACTTTTCTATCGCTAGCCTTCTGGACTTTTTCTTTTTTAATTATAGTTTACAGTTTAATTTTAAATTGAATGTTAAATTGTATGTTTAATTTTGTGTTCCACATTGGAAAGCATCTGAAAAGGAAACCTATCCGTATATATAGTATAAATATAAATAAACTATAGATAGGCCAGAGTTCTTAGCTTGCATCGTATGCCTGCCTACAAGCATCTTTGGCAAGCAGCCTTTAAAAATTATATATAGGAAACTCTTTCAGGCAGAATCAATGCAATTCATCACAAAGTTTTTGCCGGTACCATTAATCCCACATAAGCAATTTTTTCTGTTTCCTTTAATGTAAGGATTGCTTTTCACTTACATTAACTATGGGGTGAAAAATGTAATAAGTTTTTTCTACAACTTTGTGAGGGTTTGTTCTTTTTTAAAACCAAAACTATATCCGCCGACACTGGAAAATGGCATGCTAGGATTTTTGACTTACAAAAATATTTGATCTTATTTGAGTTCCTCAGGTCTTTGTCTCAGGATTAACTGAACCAGTTGTCTGTTTTGAAGGTGATAGGTAAGATCAGAGCTTTTTTATGGAGGGACGCAGGGGGACGCATACCCCCAAACGTTTTGTGAATCTTTGTACTTGTATTTTCCCCAATTTGAACTATAAAATGGTGGTTTTCTTGAGTCAAAATGAGAGTACTCATAAACATTTTTTTAGAAAAAAGCACTGGGTAAGATAAATGACTCATTGATCCTGTGCTGCGGCTGATTTCAGAGAAAAGAGGATGAACCTACCCATCACTTTTGTGTTTCCCCCTTCCCATTGAGATACAAAAAGATATAACTAGCGTCAGTATAACAAACTGGTTCAGGCAGCTTCAACTCCCACCCCACCACTCAAACTTTAGGGATTCTAGGCTGTACTCTGCTAGCAGCAGGTTTTGGACATCTAGATGGAGCTATGGCACCCTTTTGTGTTCAGCTGTTTGCCTGGAATATTTATTAACAGGACCTGAAGTATCCAAGAACGACATCTATATGTTTACACATGCATTTCCTTGGGAACTGCTTATATTTTCCATTCCCATTTCTATTTAAACTTTGTTTGATTGCATTGCAAACAGCACTTTTAATTTCATTTAATTTAGTATATAGCAGTAAGGCCCAGCATGTCAAACAATATGCTCTTAAAAAAAAGAAGAAGCAAGTATCTGGTAGGTACACTCCTGGCGGCACATGTTTTAATAAGAATTAAAACCAATCTTTTAAACTTTAGTTTGATTTTGCAAGTGGTCATATTTCCTGTGTTCTGAGCCTTGCAGTCATATCCACCTATGCTATAGCTCCCACACTCGGGAGACTTTTGTTTGCCCCCTCCTGCCTCAGAAACCTACCACAGCTATAATGCACCAACCATGGTATTACTCTTATTACTATTACTATTAAATATATTATCTACCCTTCACCAGCAAGTTCCAGGGTGGGTTACAACAATTAAAGAGTGGGGAATTAAACAGATTACAGCCACAAGAATAGAGGAGGCTCTGAAAGCACACATATCCGATGTCAAAGGTCAGGGAAAAGAACCTACCCAATCAATCAAAGGGAATTTAACCCACGACCTCACAGCACATGTGGGCTTTAATCAGCCATTGCTTACTTTTAGCCCCTCTCCCATGGGTTGAGCTGGTTGGGTGCCTACTGATACAGTGTACTCAGATCACCAGGCATTGGCTTTTAGCACAACCATAGTTTCCTTTGGGTTTTGATTCAGTGACCACCCATAGCATGACCACTAAAGTTTGACTGTCAGTATGACTCAACGCTTTTCATCAGCTAACCTTGTGAGACTGCATTGCACATACAGTGGTACCTCGGGTACCTCGGGTTAAGAACTTAATTCGTTGTGGAGGTCTGTTCTTAACCTGAAACTGTTCTTAACCTGAAGCACCACTTTAGCTAATGGGGCCTCCTACTGCCACTGCACGATTTCTGTTCTGATCCCGAGGTAATATTTCTGGGTTAGCGGAGTCTGTAACCTGAAGTGTATGTAACCTGAAATGTATGTAACCCGAGGTACCACTGTATAAACAACCAAATCATCTCCCCGTTCAATTTCCAACAACAGAAAAGTGTATTCTTTTGATCCCTTGTGAACAATCATAATATGGAATATTTCTTTGCTTCCTTGGGGTTATTAAATGTGGTAAAGCTAAACTTTGCAAGCTTACAGAAAAGTATGACCACAGAGCTAGCAGTGCATCCAGGCGACAAGAATGTTTACAAAAAGGCCAGCGCTTTGCATTTTTGTTCACTGAAACATGCTGATGAAAGCATTGCGAAGTTCCAGTCTTGTTTAAAGAATAGCATTCATCAAAATTCATTAGGCACCGCTAAGCGTTTAGGTGAACCGATGCAAGCAGTCCCAAAGCAGCCATAAGCTTCCATTTCATACCTTTTATTTTTATGCGTCTTTTAAAGCGTTTCATGTGAAAGGAGAACATAGATTTTTGTATGACTCCCCAAGAGACATTTTAGCACATTTCACATCCCAAAGAGGCTTGAGAGATTGCAGGTAGAAAATGAAATTGTCTCGCAGGAGCTGGTGGGTGACAAATGCTTCAACCAAGCTGATATATAATATAAAGTGGCAGAGAAGATCAAAGCTCTTTATGCTACCAGGGATCAAATACTTCACACAGCTGGAGGAGCTGCAAACCCCAAAATGTGCTAAAATGTTATCAAATGGTTTGAAGAAACCTAAATTGAGTTATTTCTTAATATCACCTTTACCCGAAAACAGGCAGCTTAAAAACAACGAAATACAATGCAGGTATTTTGGGTGTTTATGATACTAACTCTATAGAGATGGGGGAGAAATTTGTTTCTTTTGCATTTTAATGTGAACCTACCTAATTTGTGCTTCCCAAACCAAAATGGAGTTATCCTTTGAAATTAGCACTGCTGTGATTTCGGAGATGCTGTTCTCCATCCAAATGCATGTGTACATATAGGCATATATTGGGGAAAAGTGTGTATTTTAGTGAAAATAGTACAAGAGTGCCTGTATATTCCTGCCTGATCACCAAGGCCTGCAAGTGAGGCCCTCTGTGTCATACTACAGCCTGCAGAAATCCATTTGGCAGTGACTAGGGAGAGGGCATTTCTCTATTCTAATGCCCACCCTGTGTCATTTGCATCCCCTCTGAAGTGAGTCAGGACTCAGGAGCCAATGGTGATATGTTTCTAGCACATATTTATTCACTCATTTCTCAACTGCTCCACTAAGTCACTTGCAAATGCTATATTGCATTCACTGCATGTACTGGGCTTTTTTCATGGATTTTTATTTTAGGTTATTTTAAGCCACCTTGACTTTTTTTTTAAAAAAGCTGCCAGATAAATGATTTTGATACAGTAAATGATGTTAGGGAAAATGTGTATCTTAGGAGAAAAGCATGCCAACTGCATATGAATTTCCATGTGAACCTAAAATAAAGTTTCTGATGCAGAAATGCAGTGAACTGTCTGGAAAAAATGAAAGAGAGATGGAGAGAGGGAGAAACCAAAATTGTAAGATTTATCCATCTCCTCATTTACAACTTTAAAGATGGCTTAAAATTGTTTTGTTTAAATGTGCTTTTTTTCATTGACCAATTCACAGAATTTTTGTTCCTGATGCTCCTGTTTTTCACAAGTTTTTACACTGATTTTATTGTTATTATTTTACTGTGTTTGTGACTCACTTTGAGCATCTCATGGGGGTGGGTTGTGTATAAATATTTATACAAAAATAAATAAATCAGCAAAACATATCCACTTCTTCAAAAAAGGAGCGGATTCACAAGCCTACTGTAAATGCCCTTAAACGGTGAGACAACAACTTCTCACAAACAACATCTCACCACAGAGCTGGTGAATATTTTGAATTTGGTCTTAATAGAACTTGATTGCTTTGAGAAACACTGTTTATTCATACACTCAAAGAAATGAATCACTGAACTCAGTGGAACTTATATCTGAGTAGGATTGTGCTGGGAATTTGATGTAATATAAGCAAAACCAGATAGTTCCCATTTTCAGTTGTACAATCTTTCTTTCTCTCTTGTTTTTTGAAAGACAATAAAACCTGTGTAGGCTTGCCATACTTCTGGAATTTCTCGGACATATTCGGAATACTGTAGTCGGCAGTAGTGTCAGGACAGAAATCAGTAAAAAAAAATGTCTGGGGAAATCTGGATGTATGGCAACCCATGTTGGCAGGGTCGTTTGTATCATTTACCAAAATAAAAGCTCAAAAATGTCATTTTTTGCAAATTTGCAAAACTTTTCTGGCTGGCTTTTCACTGTTTGGAATATGGCAACCCTATCGAGAATCAGTCTTACTATAGAGAATTTCAAATACTTGTTTTCTCCTGTTTCAGAACATATAGTTAAAAATCCATTATTATATCTTAGCCATAAGAAAACCATTCACTAAAATGTGAATTTAAGGCAAACATACATAGTTATTTCTGAATGTTCGTTTTTCAGTCAGGGCAGGGACAAAGAAGCCAGGACAAGAAAAACTGGGGGCGGGGGGAGGAATGCAGATTTCATGAAAAACAAGCAGAGAGGAGTTTGGAACAGGTATACAATCATAACAGGAAAAACCTGAAAAAGGCAGGCTTACCAAAAATACAAGTCACCAGAAAATAATCAGATATCAGAAGCATGCCAGATTAGCACTAAAACTCCAGGACAGAATTAACAACAAAGCAGGTGGGATAGAGTGGGGATGGCTAACCTGTTGGCCTACCAATGCTGCTGGACTACAATTCCCAACACTTGGCAGGCCACAGGTTGGCCATTCCCTGGATACAGATTTCAAACTTCAGGCCTTGAACACAAGATAGAATGTTGCACAATATATCATTAAGGGGTTAACTGGAGTCAGCAAAGACTATTTCCCTAGAATGGGGCCAGGTTGCTCAAAGGAACAAGGTGTAAAAATATGGCAGAATAGAAACTGGGTATTGTAAATACCCCAGGCGTCCAATCTCTGTAACTTTCTTTTTAATTCCACAGAAATAAATACAGATATTTAATATACAGTAATTGTACACTATCATTAATGATGTACATATTTTAGGTATGTTTCTGACAGCTAAGGATCCTCTTACCTCGTTTTGAAGATCCCTAATCATTTTGCTCTTCCTTTCCATTTCAGTCTTCAAAAAGTTAATCTAAAAATGAAAAATAACCTTTTAATTGATTGCCATAAATTCACCCAAAAACTCCCAAGAGAGAGGCATCTTATAATTTTTATAGATCAACTTTTACCTGAGTACCTTTTAGAAAGGGGATTCTTCTCTGTCCGCCCAACCACTATTAACACTCTTTGATGAAACATTGGAAGAAGTCCTATATAACAACTTGGGCTACTTTTAGTGATAACAAGGTTGAAGATGGCTAGACAGCAGAAAAAGGAAACTGGAATGTATAGCAGAATGTGGAGTGTATGGCAAAATTTGGCAGGTGTCTCCCTCAGAAAAACTTGCATAACAAATGGATGAGCATTAGTTAAACAGGATAAATTTTGGAGCATTTGGTTCTCATTCTTAGCATTCTCTAGGTTGGGTGGGGAGGTAGAAGAGATCGTAATTCCCTTTGGAAAGATGCTTTACCTTGAGGAGATTATAGTGGATATATTATACTATGATCCCAGAATACAATGCAAGACTATATTTTCTGTCATATATAACACAGGCATGGACAAAACACAATACATTGCTGTTTTTTCTGGGGACTATACTACTTCAGGACATATTTGAGAGCACACATTGAAATGATCTATTTCTTTAAAAAAAGAAAACCTTTCTACACAGGGAAGGCTACTTTAGCAGACCAGAGAGTTTTGACTAGAAATGTTTCTTCTGACACTCCAACTTTCCTGATGGGGACATTTTATCACTTCTCACATCATCTTATCCCTTTTTCAGAATTCTGTTTTTCTCCCTTTATTCCAGTCCTACCTATATAACTAGCATCTAATAGCCTACAAAGAAAATTACTAGAGTTGAACATGAGAAAAACAAACAAACCCTAATGCTGTGCCAAAATCTGTCCTCCAGTTTCTTGAAAGTCTCCCCCACACACACACCTTTTCTATCTCATTCTTGGGTCAATCAATAATTTCTTTAGACTATTCACGGAGGCAGAATTTTTAGCTTATTTTATCACTGTGAGCCCCGAAGGATAAATGTGATTTTTCTTCCAGCAAGCATTTCTCCAGTATTTTGCAGCCTCCCTCAATGTCCATTCTTCCTTTTAAAAAAACGCAAAGCCCCATGGGAGGAGTTGCCTCTTGTTATGTTCCCCTGGACTGTAACTGAAGTCTGGGGACCAGGGCTGCAGAGTTCACACCACTGGTGGTATCATTTGTAAAAAGAAATAAATAACATTCACAAAGTCACTTTCAAGCAAGGTAAGTGCATCAAAAACTCTGCACCACAATAAAGAGAACTTCTCCTAATTTTCTCTCCCTTTTGATCTTTTTGAATGCAATTTGTTTTTTCATTACTTGATGGAAAATCTTTGGAATAAAATCTCAGACTTAAACATGATTGATTATGATACTCTCCATTGCCTTAATGTGCTCAGACTAAAAGAGATCCATTATTTCAGGAAAAAAAAATCAAAACAAAATAATACGTTCCATGTATAAAGCCTATGACGATGGTATTCACTTAGCTTTTTGTCATGTGATAGGGCAGCTATCATACTTCTTACAAGCATCTTATTAATGCTCAGAATAAACCATATGATAAAATATTGACTAATATGCAGTGCCATAGTTATTTGCATTTCTCTACCATATATGTTACTTGGTCAGGAGGAATACACTGTCCCACATTCCTCTCACTCCCATCTCAGGGTTGCATGTGGGACTTCTCATATTTTATATCTGTTCAGTTATACATGATTGATTATGGTTTCTGTATGATTCCTTCAAGGATTTCTGTAATGTTTGTATTTTATTATTTATGTAGAATACATGTACCCCACCCCCTTTGTAGACTTCAGACCCTGATGAAGTGGCTTACAAAAAATTCTCAAAATAAAAATCACACACAAATCGAGGTCAGGAACAGAAATTGCATGGTGTCCAAAGGAAACCAAGATTACTCAGACAGCGTTTCCTGTCATCACCATTGATCTTCCCTGGTATGCCAGAGAGCAGCTCCCTAAGGTGTCCTGAGGCAAGGGAGTGAGGCTGAGCAGATGGATCTCACACAACCCATAATGAAAGGAAGTCTTCCCTTCATGTCAGTTGGTAGTTGCTCCTGAATTGGTCCTGTGAGGCAAGTGAAGGGGCCTAAGCAGCTGGACTTCTCTGAGCCCAATACTGAAGGAGTCTTTGCTTGCTAGCAGTTGGATGCTGCCAGTCAACAGCTCCCCTGAGGCAAGGAATTTGCATGTGAGGAGTAGTAAGTGTTGAAAGCAGAGGGCCTTCTCGGTAGTGGCGCCCGCCCTGTGGAACGCCCTCCCATCAGATGTCAAAGTGATAAACAACTACCTGACATTCAGAAGACATCTGAAGGCAGCCCTGTTCAGGGAAGTTTTTAATATGTGACATTTTAGTGTATTTTTCATCTTTGTTGGAAGCTGCCCAGAGTGGCTGGGGAAACCCAGCCAGATGGGCGGGGTACAAATAATAAATTATTATTATTATTATTATTATTATTATTATTATTATTATTATTATGAAAGGTTCAGTCCCTTAACAATCTCCACAGCAACTATGGTGTTATAGCTAGGTATCTAGATACAGATATTTAAATTCAATAGATTTATCTCACTATAACTGTATTATTGTACTGTGTCAACCAGCTTAATTCCATGAATAACATTCCTCTTTATAGCTTCTTAAGTCTGTAAGGAAAAGCCTTCTTGGCATTCACACCTCACTTCCAATAAGTCAGAACAACCTGATGAAGTAAATTCATTTCACACATTTTTCTTAAGTGACTTCAAAAGCCCTGAAGTAAGATCATTCTAAGCACTATTTACTGAATCTCTCCTGCTAATTCCCTCTTCAGTTGCACTAATTTTCCTCTTGTCTTCTTGAAAGATGCATAGGCAATGATTTTGTCAGATGTCTGGGTCTTAACTGCAACCCACAAGATTATTTGTGATGGGTCTCTGTGCTTGTTTTCATATAATGAGCAATCCCCTTTTTAAATCATCTGGGCAAAATTGAGATCAGAAATTAATGATGTATTACCGAGATGAACTATATAAGCAACACAGAAGTGGTAAGAGATCAGCTACCCGGATCATCGTGGCATGGTGGGAAATACTTTGAACCTGTTACGTTTTCAACCATGAAACAGAAAAACAAACTAAAAGGAAACAGTTGTTAAGATGTAAATGTGAAATTATTTAGCTAAAGAAATACACTCAGGCTACATTCTATACACACTTTCTTCATTGTACTAGGGATGGAAGATAAATTGCTTCAGTCAACATTTTAAAACAACTCAACCCATAGTATTCCCATAGTATAAGTGAAGAGGTCAGCTTGTGGAGTAGTGAGGTAGCCAAGTTAGCTGATACCAAATTGTTCAGAGTTGTTAAAGCAAAAATATTTTGTGAAGAGCTCCAAGAGGACCCCTGCAAACTGAGTCAAGGGGGGTGGGTTTCTAAATTTCAATTACATATATGCCTACAGTGGTACCTTGGGTTACAAACACATTGGGTTACAAACGCTTCAGGTTACAGACTCCGCTAACCCGGAAGTAGTACCTCAGGTTAAGAACTTTACTTCAGGATGAGAACAGAAATTGTGCGGTGGCAGCGGGAGGCCCCATTAACTAAAGTGGCACCTCAGGTTAAGAACAGTTTCAGTTTAAGAACAGACCTCCAGAACGAATTAAGTTCTTAACCAGAGGTACCACTGTATTGGCATGGGACTGGTGGTGACTGTCTAGGAATGATACATGGGGAAGTATTCAACTACTGTATCTTGTAAGTGCAACTATTGCCACTTATACAATGAGAGTTTCCCCTCCCCCATGAGCACTGCACATTCTTCACTGATCTGAGTTGGACGAACCCCTACAAAAAAAAATTGGGGTGGCGAGGAATGGGGTAGAACATTAAGTTGCACAAGCAGAAATCATTATACTGATGGAACATTCACACAGTTCTATGTTAGATGCAACCTCTTTTATTTACTGCTTCTCCAGGTTAAACAACCTTGTCCAACCTTTCTTCTTCTTAGCATTTGGTCTCCAGCCCCTCCAGCCCCTCTCTTACTTCCTTCTCTGGACATGTTCTAGTTTGTCAACATCTCATTTCAACTGTGGTACCCAGAACTGGACACAGTGTTCCAGTTGAGGTCCGCCTAAGACATAATAGAGTAGCACCAATACTTCTTGTGTTCTGGACCCCGCGCTTCTATTGATGCAACATGTAATTGCAGTAGCCTTATTAGTCACTGTGTTGCACTGCTGACTCACTTGTATGTTGACAGCTTATTGTTTAACAATATGCTCTCATTAGTGAATTTTGTTGCACCAACACAGGAAAAAGGACCAAATCTGAAGGATTTATCTGTTCTTTCTAAGGCAAAACATTGGTAGGCAGTTCAAGAGTGCTTAAAAAGCACTTAAATAAGATTAGCAGCACATCTCAGGAAGATTTCATGCATCTCTATATTTAAATTAAGGCTGCCATTTAAAAATCTGGGAATATAGCACATTATCTGGAGTCTGTATTTTTTTCAGTTTTATCGAAGGACAGTGACATTATGTTTCTAGGAGACAAGCACTCAATGCTACACAAAACTGTGAGTTTGTGTTTCCAACCTTATTATACTTATTATAGGAAATGAAGGTTATTTTTTCATTTCCTGACCTTTATTATAACAGGCTTTCGACCTTGAAAAATTCAAATTAAACCATTCTCATCCCTGAAAAATAGACTATGTGTAAATGGTGATGATGTGATTCTAGAAGGCATTTACTTAACACATAAGATGGCTAGTAAGATACACATGTATTGGGTGATATCCAATTGTGGTGTCCCACTTGCACAACAGATTTCTGCTTGAGCAAAATTGGACTTACCCTTTCTCCTGTCCTGTATCCAGTCCACCACAGCCTTCCAATTTGTTTTGGAGGGCTGTGAACCTTCCTACAAAGGGTAGGAAGGGGATCCCCATTGCATACATTGGCATAAATCTGAATTTTGCCTGATATTATTACTTCATATTGGGACGCAGGTGGCGCTGTGGGTTAAAGCCTCAGCGCCTAGGACTTGCCGATCGAAAGGTCGGCGGTTCGAATCCCTGCGGCGGGGTGCGCTCCCACTGCTCGGTCCCAGTGCCTGCCAATCTAGCAGTTCGAAAGCACCTCCGGGTGCAAGTAGATAAATAGGGACCGCTTACCAGCGGGAAGGTAAACGGCGTTTCCGTGTGCGGCTCTGGCTCGCCAGAGCAGCGATGTCACGCTGGCCACGTGACCCGGAAGTGTCTCCGGACAGCGCTGGCCCCTGGCCTCTTAAGTGAGATGGGCGCACAACCCCAGAGTCTGTCAAGACTGGCCCGTACGGGCAGGGGTACCTTTACCTTTACCTATTACTGCATATTATCATTATTGTTGTTTCACTTCCTTGCCTTTGGTCTTGTTTGCCATATAGGCTGAAACTACACCATCTGGTGTGACCCCTCCCCCAAAAAAGGTTTAAAATGACTATGTTTGCTCTTTGGTAATCATTGCAGCTTTTTTGCTCTTACAAATAACCTTTGCATAGGTGCAGTAATTTGTCTTTTGGTTTTCCTTTGGCTGCAGATTCCTGACTCAACCCATTCCATTGCATGGCAAGGTCCCAAACCCTCCCTGGAAGTGGAATAAAGACACATGAAACAGTATTTAGGTCAATGGGTAAAAAAGGCCACAACTTTATTGGTTACGGAATGTGAGTGGTATTGGCTTTTAGGCACTGGAAACCACACAACTACATCTGACTCCTGCCTGTCTGCAGGAGTCTTGGAAGGGTTAACCACCAGAAGGGTGAGCTCTGCTGATGCACATCAACTAGGAACTCCCCCAGGGCCACCGCTAGGGGTTGTGCCATGGCCCTCCTGGGCTTTGGACAGAGAGCACACCCCTCAGATTCCTTTAATGGAATACCAGGGAGTAAAGGAACATGTCCTCAGCTGTGGGCAGTTTAAATAGCCCATGCCACGCCCCCAGACCATCCGGATTGGACAGCCTTGGAGATGACATGGCCGAGGACCAACCAATGGCGCAGGGGCTATCCCGCCCCATGCGCATGGGGAGGGCTTGCTCCCAGCTCACAACGTCATCTCCCCAGGGGCAGGAAATGGCTTTGGTTAAAATGTTGTTCAAAACATGATTTTTACCCTGCACATGGTACAAAATATAAAATGTCCCACTCATGTCTTTCAACATGAGAACCTTTAAATTATTCTGCAAGTTGTTATAATGCTCTTCTTTCAATATAAGCTCTTGCCTCTTCTGGATCACAAGACTGCATCACAGTCTCATTGCACCAACGTCTTTGGCATGTGGGAGCTGATCATTTCAGGACTATCTCTGAGCTACATCAGGTTTCACATACTGTTTTCAGAATGAAACCACTGAAATTCTAGAAAAACTTATGCTCCTGACACAATTTGAGGTCCTGCCCAGAATGCAAAATTGGGCAGATATTTAACCCATATCTACAGAAAGCACTAATCTAAACGAGTTGCCTGTTATACTGAGGACCACTTCATGTGGCATGTTTTCCATGTTTTCTCCTTGGATCTCTTAGCGATCAGTGCCACCATAGTGTTTAAAAGAGAAGTGTGTTTCTGTAAACTCATAGAGACATGTGGTGGACAGGCTCCTCCCATTACTTGTCCAGTGGATAATTTGGGACATCTAGGAAATGTGTGCTACATTAAATGTGGAGTGACTTTTACAAAGGCCTTTGGTACTTTCTACAGAGACTCCATCTTAAATTGACTTGCTATATTCAGCTGCCCAGAGGGATTTAACGCAGATGTGAGGCAATCTTGCAATGGAACGATAGACTGATGGAGAAAGATGGTGTTTTCCCACTCTCTTCTGAAACTACAACTAGGGATGTGATCATGCACTAACTTTTTACTGCACAGTTTTGCTACTATGCTTCTGAAGGCCTTCCAAGATGTTAATGTGAGAATAAAGATCTGATTTAGAGCAGATGGTAATCTATTTAACCTTGAAAAGCTCCTAGCAAAAAGTAAGGTATTTGAAGAAACGGTTCAGGTGCTATCATTAGTGGATGATTGTGCCCTAGTACCTAATGCTTTAGAGGACAGACAGGTAATTATTGATTCCTTTTCAGCAGCACGTACACATTTCAAGCTAATTATTAATGTAAACAACACAAAGAGTTTCATATCCAGTATTCAGGATGAGATTTATGTTGCACCAAAAATTACTAACAGCAATAATGCCTTATTGATAATGGATAAAATTCCCACCTCGGGCAGTGCCCTGACTTGTGAATCAAGTATCAGTGATGAAAATGCAGAATCAAAGAGCAGGAAATAGTGTAGCTTTCAGCAAGCTTCACACAAACCTACGTGAGAAAAGAACTGTGAGCCTTCAGACACAAGTGAAGGTGCATAGACTTGCAGGATGTCTAGACAGGTTGAAACATCACTGCCCTTATGCCTGTAAAATTATCCTATAGGAATCTGTGGTGTGTCTCTCTGACTCCAGTTTCTCTCTCATTTGACTATGGGCTGAAAGTTCCAACTCAGGAGTTGTTTTCTGGTCTAAATAATTATGACCCCAAAATGGTTTCTTGCTTAGCATCTACCACAGGTTGGATAGCAAACAAGCACGATTAATTAGCATAGACCAGTAAATGAAGTAAAATTATAAAAGCTGGATGTTTCCATGAAAAGACAGTGAAATTTCCTAAATTCATGTTTATACTAGAAACTACAAAACCAGGAATACAAAGTATCATGTTTTAAAAGCTTCTGAGCCAAAGATGGTAAAAAACATGGGGATAAACAATCCAAATTTTCCCGTAAACAGTACAGACTTTTGAGATGAATCCAATAGGATGAATTGTGTCAATGGACTCTGCATTTACCAACATTTCAGCAAGCTAAATTCTGTCTTAGCCACAGAATTCGCTGCACATTAGATACATGCAGATAAAATAAAAGGTAAAGGTAAAGGTACCCCTGCCCGTACGGGCCAGTCTTGACAGACTCTGGGGTTGTGCGCCCATCTCACTTAAGAGGCCAGGGGCCAGCGCTGTCCGGAGACACTTCCGGGTCACGTGGCCAGCGTGACATTGCTGCTCTGGCGAGCCAGAGCCGCACACGGAAACGCCGTTTACCTTCCCGCTGGTAAGCGGTCCCTATTTATCTACTTGCACCCGGAGGTGCTTTCGAACTGCTAGGTTGGCAGGCGCTGGGACCGAGCAGCGGGAGCGCACCCCGCCGCAGGGATTCGAACCGCCGACCTTTCGATCGGCAAGCCCTAGGCGCTGAGGTTTTAACCCACAGCGCCACCTGCGACTCTGCATTTACCAACATTTCAGCAAGCTAAATTCTGTCTTAGCCACAGAATTCGCTGCACATTAGATACATGCAGATAAAATAATTCTACTTAATTCCATCACAAACATAGAACTTAAGACCTGATGGAGAGAAAAGCAAGGGGAGGTTACAGGGGGACAACCGGGAGATGGAAGGATTAAGCATGTCTCCTTTCACCCATTCCTTCTTCTGTGCAAAACACACTCCCTCTTTAAAGCAGAGAAGCAGACTATGGAGTATGTTAAAGTGATTTCAATGGTTCATTTTCCCCCTAGAGTTGCATAGTTGCGAAACAGCAATTTATGCTTTTTATCTGCCTTTGACATCTGTGGTCAAAGGTAGTGTGTGGATAATGTTGTTAAAAAGGCACCCATCAGCCCATATAGTAAGGTACAAGGGAGGGTCTTAGCTATGTTGGTCTCAGCCCCTTTAATGCAGTACAAAGTAATAGAAGGAAGAAGTAAGAAACATATAATTTATTTCAAGGTTTGTTGAGTGTAAATCATTGCAGAAAGGAACTGCTTATGATTTACTGCAAGAAAAAAGCTAAAGTCTCTGATTTCCAATTGCTTTTTAAGGAAGTAGCATATAGAACAACCACTGTTTGTTTTTGTTTCTTCAATCTAAACTTTCTTAGACTTCCAAGAGAGAAAATTTGCTTAATTTAGTTTAAAATTGCTTCTGTGTATTTAAAAGTGAAAGCAGAAATATGATGTGTGGGTGTGCCTATGTATGTAACATTCCTTAAATGTTCTGGTCCCATTGCTAGATCTTTCATTCTGTCAATACTTAAGATTTTTTTAAAAAAAAAGAGTAAGGAGATTTTAAATAGTGGGAGAAACCTCACAAAGTGAATTAAAAAACTTAGAATTATTAGAAATATACTGAGAATCCCTCCCCCCAGGCGTACCTTGGTTGTCAAATGGAATCCATTCTGGAAGTCTGTTTGACTACCAAAAATGTTTGACAACCTGCATGCAAGCGGAAGCCACGTCAGATGTTTGGCTTCCAGAGAATGTTCTCAAACTGGAACACTCACTTCCAGGTTTACGGCATTTGGGAGCCAAAATGTTTGACTCACAAGGCATTCAAGTATGACTCTGTGTGTGTGTGTGTGTGTGTGTGTGTGTGCGCGCACACACACACACACACACACACAAACAACAGCAACAACACACACATCCAATGTATTCAGGCAGGTACACAACTGGTAAAATATTGTTGTTAAGAGTATAAGCAATAAGTTTGAAAGTGCCTAGTTCATATTTCAGGTTAACTATGACTTGCCTGTACAGTATAGCCAAGACACCATTTCTCACTCGCACTTTTCACCTATATACAATTGTGATCATCATAGTGGTTTATCTTGTAGGGTTGCTCTAAGGATTACAGAAATAATAATAAAGAAGTACACAGAGTAGAAAGGAAAGTATGACTATGTGCACCTTGAATGATCCATGAATTTTGCTACCTGGCAAAGTTTTGCAAGACTTCATGGACCACAGTTTTAGGGACCCATATTTGTCAGATCTTAACAGAATCAAAATTAGGTATATGGTTGGTTAGTTAGTTATTTTTATTTGTATTACCATCAGGCATGCCCCTTTATGATGCTTGAGGCAAAAAAGGAACATTCCACTCCCTTGCCATTCCCCACCCACCACCACCTCCTCTCTTACCTGTGTTGTGAAGCGCCAGCAGTGGCCCTGACTTCTAGTGAGGTCTTGCAAGATCTAGCCAAAGTCTCATGAGATCTTGTGTGTTCTGTGAGGTCTCGCAATATTTTGGCAATGCTTTGCAAAATCTCACTGAAAACCAGCACCGCTGCCAGCGCCACTTGTCTGAAGGCAGCAGAGGCAGTGAGGCAAGTGGTGGAGACAAGTGTCAGGGACTAGCAGGATGCTGACAAATGTGCACAGGGGAAGGGGGACTGGAGTCTGACTCAAGAGAGTGGTCCCGTGAATTGTGGGGACCTGCACCAGCCAAGACACAAGAGCTGGATGTAGGGGAAGCTTCAGAGATGGAGTTGGAAGAAGAGGAGGAAGAGGCAGGTCAGACAAGTGAAGGGCCACTGTCTCCCAGAACCAGGAAGGGATTAAAGAGGGAAGAGCAGAGGCAGCTTCCACACAGGCATAGTTTATGGCTGTGTGCGCACAGCCTGTCAGGGGGAGGTACAAAAAATGGTGGAGGAGGAGTGGCCACCTACTGCAGCAACTGCTTCATAGAGGGCAGACCTGGAAACAGCTGCCTGGATGCTAGACTGTTGTACATGGGCATTCAAAGCTGTAGAAAAATGGTAAGTGTCCACTTTTGACAATAAAGAGTTAGCTATACACCATATGCATTCCTTTGGCTGGGGAGCACCCATGACAGTGAGGTGGGCATCACCTTTTGGGCTTCCACCACTCAAGGCGAGTGTCTCACCCTGCCTCATCAATAGGCCAGGCCTACGATCAGGAATGGTACCAATGAATTTAATCAAAGTTGCACTGTTTTGATTTAAAAGGCCTTCTGTAGACACATTACGTGTACATGGATTTTGTACATGTCCATGGAATTATCAGGGACTAGCTTGGAAACAGAAAAATGGTGGGAGAAACCAACTGGGGAACCCCCAAGGGAAGAAGGCTCTGAACCCAGGGACTGGTGGTGGGATGATGATTAGTCATCAGAGAGAAGACTGGGAGGAGGAAGTGTCCAAAGCTGAAGTGGAAACAGGGCTTAGTGAGCCGGAAGAGTCTATGGCAGAGAGAAGTCCAGAATAAGAAGCAGAGGTTGAAGCAGGAATGTAGGATAATGTCAAGAACCAAGCTTCACAGAACACATAATTTATTTGAAAGTATCAAAATGGCCACCTAGTCCAACCCACTGAAGCAAAGCAGAACCAGCTATTCACTGCACATTTAACCAGACAGCCTGTGTGAACAGAACCTCAGGTTACAGGTGCACACCTTAAGAACCAAAGGACAGAAGTGAGCTCAGCAACACACTAGTTACTCAAGTTTGGGAGAGGGTCAGAATTCTTTCAAACTTCAGATATGGGGATCTTTAAGAGTATGCCCAAAATAGATTCATTGTGTCCCTTCCATTGAAAATTGAATTGGATCATACCCATGTCGTTCAAGATTGTAACTCTTCTCTATCTTTATTTGTGTTAGTCCCTGATAGGTTAGGAACAACAGGTTGGAAAGTCGCTTCTTAAACCACCATGAAACAATAGTTAGTACAGTGATAGCAAGATACCCTTCATATGTTTATCAGCAGCGAATTTTGTGAGATTCTTTGCTTCCACAAAGAGCCTTCTATAGTATATTCAATATATACCAACAGCCTTGTTCATGCAGACATATTTGAGCTATTGAAGCATTTACAGAAGAGAGGCGCATGGAAAGGTTGGAGAAAATAATAACAAAGAAAGAAGAGAAGTTACTCACTGTAGCCTGCTGCTTTTCTGCCTTCTCAGCTGCCTCATTAAGCTGTTTTTGAAAGGCCTCCTGGAGCGATTTCATTTCTTCCCTAGTTTATCGAAGAGACAAAACACAAACTTCATCTCTATTGTACACGAGGAAAGAATGCTTTTGTTTACTCTCTTTTCATGACAAGGCATTTTTAATTACACTGAATAACCACTGGTTGTGCTTTGTTGGGGTGGCTTATTAATAAAGCCACAGATGCCCAGTGCACACCAGTGAGGTTCCAAAATGAAAATTCTTTTGTGTCTACTGTATAGAGTACTGTGCAAAATGTTATTTAAGCATTCTTCATATTCTAATTCACTAACTCTCATTTTAAAGCAAATTGTTTATACTTAGATCTCCATCACCTCCCCCTCAGCAATTGTTTAGAAGGGATGAGTAGGAAAAGATGCAGTTGCAAACTCTTAGGGAGACCCATCTTTTCCCATTATTTTCAGGTAGCAACTGAGCTTCAGCTGAACATAGGCATCTTAAACAGAAGACTTAATTTTGGCCTCGTTGGTCCGGATCCAGTTCCCAGACAGATAAGATTCCTCAAAGTGAATGAGACCTTCGTAGTGGCACTTTCTGACAGCTGTTCTGAGGATCAGACATAGCAAGATCCAAAGAGATAAATCTTCAGGACAGGGAGAATGAACATGTTATTTGAGATATAAAACCACGCTGACGACGGGCGGGGTGAATTTGATCCTTTTATCTGCCTCTGTTTTGTCCTGATTAATTACACAGAATACAGTTGCTGCTACGTGTAGATCTTTTTTAATGTAGACACCAGAAGTATTTGAGATCAAGTGAACTGACAGATTTTAAGAAACACCCCAGACTAGTTCTATGCTTACTTGGGAATAGGGAAGAGCATATCTGATAATTTTAGTTCCTCATTTTTCCTATCTTCATTTCTCTGCCTCAGTTGTTTTTAAAAACATCCTCATGAAAATTCAGAGGTTCTTTTGTGCGAAATTTCTCCTGATATACATGTTTTTGTAAGCAATTTCCCCTAATATTATGCATTTCTGTATGTTATTTTCATCAGTACAGTGTATGCATTTTAATGCACACTTTATCCTACTACATGCTTTTTTGTACATATTACTTAACTGGAGAACTGCATTGGAAAATTCAGAGCTCTGCAAATCGCTGTGTTTCCATTTGTGTACTTTGCTTTGGTTTTTAGAAAGTATTAATTAGGTAGGTTGATCTTGGAATGTGAACTGAATTGAATGTGTCGCTCATCCCAATTTGGGAATAAGCTTCATTGAACTCAGTGGGACTTATTTCTGATTAAACATGCACAGAAGTACACTGACTGTAGTTTAGGTGACGAAGCATGAAGCACAATCCAGATAAAATTAAAGGATTGTTAGGAGGTGATTCCCTAGACCAGATAGGGCATGCATAGGCAAACTAAGGCCCGGCGGCCGGATTCGGCCCAATCGCCTTCTAAATCCGGCACATGGATGGTCTGGGAATCAGCATGTTTTTACATGAGTAGAATGTGTCCTTTTATTTCAAATGCATCTCCGGGTTATTTGTGGGGTACAGGAATTTGTTCATTATTTTCAAAAAAAACATAGTCCCCCCCCCCAAGTTCTGAGGGACAGTGGACTGGTCCCTTGCTGAAAAAGTTTGCTGACCCCTGAGATAGGTGGACAGCTGCACTCTCCTAAATGAGCAGTAGTTTGGGAGTCCTTCTGAATCTACTACTGTCACTGGAGTTACAAGCTGTGGTCCTATATGGACAGGATTAGTGTAGTTTCTATTATATATTCACTGGTAACCTTCAAATTAGATTGCTACAATGTGGGGGGGCCACTAGGTGGCGCATCGGAAGATGGCTGACAATAACATCTCTCCGACCCACACGAGGTAATTTGGAGGCTATGATGGGGGTAATTAGCCTCCTTAACCCCCCCAGGATTATGGGGGGGGACGGCCCTTGCCTGCTGTGCCCTATACCACCCCCGAATTTGTGGGGGTGGGGGCACTAGGCACAAAGCCCTCCTGTGGGATTTTCGGCACTCCTCGACGCCGTCCCCGATTCGCGCCGCTGGTTGCAATGATCTTTAAAAGAAATAATTTGGACATGATTAATTGCACATACATCAAGGAAAAAGGGGAGTAAATACTGCTGACAGAAGAGATCTCTGATAACAAGACAACAATAAAATACGAGAAGAACGTCAAGATACGGTAATGACTGAGGGGGGAGGGGGGAAAAACCTGCCTCTACCTTTTTATGTGACTTAACAAGAATCCCCCTCCCCTAATGAGTCACAAATTAAGGACTTAAGCTGTGGATTTAAGGCTGTGTGGAAATAAACTTTCGATCCAAAGCAATGTTTCAAGATGAAGCTGGAAAGCTAAGAGTTTTGGAGTGACGCAGTCAGGAAAAATGCCGTTCGCCATTTTGTGAGCCATTGTGGGAGCTCTTGGGTCTGGGAGGAGAAAGAGAGAAATAGAGTTGTTTACATATCGTGAATCAACTCCTCGGTGGGACTTAAGAGCGACAAATGCCAAAATTTACGATGGAAAAAGTGATGTTATCTACGAAGGAGATATATGGAAACCATCTGGACTTAGTGGAGGAACGGGAAATCCACACAGGATTATTACACTTGCTATCGGCTTAAGGAGACTAACAGAAGAGATCGTAAAGGAAAAAGAGAAATTATATGAACAAGATATGATGTGGCAACACCAAGATAAGACTGGATAGAATTATGAACTTTGTTTGGACTGATTGGGACTGATTTGGACATTAACGCAGTAATAAGAAGATGATCTGAATTCCCCTTTGGATCTTGAAGTATGGGTTCCCCCAACAAAATTTAAAAATTTGGCTTTGTAATTCGGAATTTATATGATGTGATTTAATTTGATGTGATTGGCCAGTTAATAAAAATTATTTTTTTAAAAAAAAGATTGCTACAATGTACTATACAGTGTAAGGTGCTGCCTTTAAAGGCAATTCAGAAACCTTAGCTGGTACAGAATTCATTGTCTAGATGGTTGATTAGGAGTTGAACTATAAAGCCATATGAGGTTCAGGACCCATATAGTTTAGGGACCACCTTTCCCTGCATGAATTTACCTGGACCCTGGTTCATAATCTGAGGCCCTTATTCATATGTACATTGCAGGGAGGTGCAGAGGATACAACACAAGAACTTTTATTTTAATTTAGTGGTGGCTCCCCAATTCTGGAATAAAAAGGTAAAGGTAAAGGTACCCCTGCCCGTACGGGCCAGTCTTGACAGAATCTGGGGTTGTGCGCCCATCTCACTTAAGAGGCCAGGGGCCAGCGCTGTCCGGAGACACTTCCAGGTCATGTGGCCAGCGTGACATCACTGCTCTGGCGAGCCAGAGCCGCACACGGAAACGCCGTTTACCTTCCTGCTGGTAAGCGGTCCCTATTTATCTACTTGCACCCGGAGGTGCTTTCGAACTGCTAGGTTGGCAGGCGCTGGGACCGAGCAGCGGGAGCGCACCCCGCCGCAGGGATTCGAACCGCCGACCTTTCGATCGGCAAGCCCTAGGCGCTGAGGCTTTAACCCACAGCGCCACCTGCGTCCCCAATTCTGGAATACTATCCTCCAAAAGATTCACCTGGCTCCATCACTATCAACTTTTAGGCACCCAGCAAAGGTTTATCTGTTCACCCTAGTTGTGCCCTAGCCTGCACAAGAGTCCATCTTTTAGTAGCTTGGGGTAGGATTTGTCCTGTTTATGTTATTGCATATGAAGGGTTTTAGCCAATATTATTGTTGCATTTTAAAATTTGCATCATGTATACTTTTTTAACTGCATGTCACTTTGAGACATTTTTGTAGTCAGAAGTGAAGAAACACAATAAATTATAATATTAATACTACAAGTATTAGTAATAAATAAATTTATTGAGTGCTGAAGTGAGTGCTGAGTTTGCCCAATCTGATTTACCATGAATGGTGAATATGGGTTGGACACAGATCCAATAAATATGAATTGAGCTGTGAGCTGATCCTTAGTTTCAGCTTACCTTCAGTGATTTAGGCTGTTTTACAGCAGCTAGAAGCAGGGCTGAACTTGCAATCCAGATCATAGAAAGAGCAAGAATATAAACTAGAAATTAAGGCATGTTGGTTTCCACGCAAGCAGCAGCTCACAACTTTAATACAGACATGCAGCTGAAGAATGACAGGTCCCAGTCTGGGACACAACATTTTGATTGGACAAGTCATGTATTAAAACTAGGAGAAACTGTGTATACAGCCAATTAGGGTCAGCACAGTGATTCCTGACAGCTCAATAGGTAAATTGGAGAGCCCTTCTTATTCTGTGTTTTAGAAGATTTATCACAGGATGCACAAGACAATGTTTCAGGGCTGAAATGTTGTGCATCTGGCAGGAAGTCTTTGATGTGTCATTTAATCTATGTTCCATGGGAGCCAAACATACAACGAATGTGACGCATCCCTCACATTAATAACAAGCCAGTTTTCATGCCTTGGCATTTTATCATTGTGAGCGTCTTAAAAATGTGTGCTTCCATAAACAGGGAGGGTGGAATCATTAATTGTTATATTATCCACAGAACTGGTTTCCACAGTGTGTTCTTAGAGTGTCAGGAGAAAAATCTAGAAACAAAAGAAAATGTGCTGCTTCACCAAAAATGCTACGCTGCATGTATCATGCTGTCTGTCTCAGAGAATCAGCACAATGAAGTCAAGCTCTGTATTGGTTTCCCATGGAAACAATCTTCATGCATTTCAGATGGATTATGACAAGTTTGAAATAAAACTTCGCTTTGGGGAAAAAAAACAAAAAACAAATGCTGACTGTTCATAGTAGTGATAGGAAAACTGCCCTCAGGTCAAACTGCAGTCATTTTGGAGATTATGAACATCTGGAAAGACATTATTTGTTTTTTGAAAGTTTGGTTCCAGCTCACTATGGCAGAGCATCTGCACTGATGCTGTCACATCATTACACCAAATTAGAATGCCCCCTGGGAAGAGCTGCTTTCAGCATACCATGATGGAGAAATTCACCTGGAAATTCTCATATGCATACAAACAGTCATAGGTTTTAGATGTGCTTTGTAAAATAAAGACAGAAGAGAGAAGACATAAATGCTTCTACATAGGAGAGGGACAAATTCAGGAGATCCATAGCCCAGGAGTACTCGGAGGCCTGGTTTTGCTTCTGTATGGCCAGGCATGCTTTTACCATAAGTAAAGTATTCAGCACCATAATTCAAAAGCATCAATTCTTCAGCAATCAGCCTTCTTTATGGTGCGAGCTTGACCATAAAGAAGGCTGATCACCAAAGAATTGATGCTTTTGAATTATGGTGCTGGAGGAGACTCTTGAGAGTCCCATAGACTGCAAGAAGATCAAGCCTATCCATTCTGAAGGGAATCAGCCCTGAGTGCTCACTGGAAGGACAGGTCCTGAAGCTGAGGCTCCAATACTTTGGCCACCTCATGGGAAGAGAAGACTCCCTGGAAAAGACCCTGATTTTGGGAAAGAAAGTAAGACAGATAAATGTTGACTTGTACCTTTGTTTTTGGCCTAATTCCAAGAGTTTCTGTACGTCGGTTTTAGCAGATGCCTCATCGTTTTTCAAAGACTGAGAACAAAGGGAAGAAACAAGAAATTATTTACCATTTCTTGTCAAGAAGCTCTTTACCATTTCTTCCATAGTAAAATTATTAATAGTGCCCCTTTTGATAAAATGCTTTCTGTGAATAGCATATTTTAAAGCCAAGAACAAATGGAAATGGAAACAGCTTTGTTTGTCTGCTGCAAGGCTTCACAACATTCCCACATTTCTTTTGACTGACACCTTAATTGTCGTAAAAAAAAAGCCACCTTTGGCCAAACATCTCTATATGTCCCTCTGTAATTATGCCAGAGAAGAACTACTGCCTAATGTGAAGGTCAATGACAGATTCACATGTAATCTTCCTTTCATGAAGCTGGTCATTTTTATCCTATCCACATATAAAAATACATAAAAGCCACGAGTGATGGGTGGATATATTTCTTATCCATGCCATTTTTGCCTATGTTCATTCATAAGTCTGCTCCATCCCATTTCTTTATTGATTCATGAAAAATCAATGAAGATTCTACATTCATGGGTGTAGAAGAACTACTTTATTTGCTGTTAGATGTGAACTGCTCCTTTCTCTCTAGTCAAAACTAGGTCCACCACCTCTATACCCCATCTTCCATCACTCAAGCCATTGTCATGGATGTAGGAAGGGAAGGGCCAGCCTTCTTCTCTACATCACCAGGTTGTAGAAGCTGTAACAGTGCAGATGAGTTTAGGTAATGAATAGGGAAAATTTGGAAAAATATTTGCCATGTTTGAGTGGTGAAGAAGTGGTGGTGCCAGGCAGGCGTGTATAGTAAGAAGAAAAGGGCAATAGGAAATGGAAGGGTCAGAGTCGATTTCTCTCATCCAAATCCCCACAACCTGGCTGTGATGTTTCATGGCTATTTTCCTAGTATATTAATCACAAAATGCTTGCATTATGAAATGGAGTGAATGATGACTATATATCACGGGGCAGTTGGGGAGGATGAAGATTCGCACCTGGAGGTTTACTTTAATTCCTTCAAGTTCTCTGGATGTCTTTGACAGCTGGCGAAGAATGTTGCTCCTTTCCTTAAAGACTTCTTTAAGTTGTCTTTCCAGTTCTTCGTAGCCCTGTCTAACCCAGAAAGAACATCAGTGAGATCATCTCAGAGCAACTGAAACAAACAAAGCTTGAAATCAGAGATCCAGTTTATTGCATTTGCATTCAGATAGAAGCAGGATCCATTTCTGTCATCCTCTCATAGCCTCTCATCATGTCAAGCATATCAAAGTCATTCAGGTCTAGAAAATGAGCTGCTTCATTTGGGTCTGCAGGATTGTCCTATAACCCAGTTTTCTGGGGTTTGCCCAGTAGGAGGCAAAGTGTGCTGCCAGTATTCTGCTCAGTCATTTAGAGAGAAAGGTGCATGCACCCACCTTTTATTGTTAATGAGAGAAAACACACAGAGAGAGTTCACATGTACATAAGATATCACCCAATGTGATATGAAAAGACAAGAGTTGAACATCATGTGTCTGGATAAAGAAATTCCAGGTTCCTTTTGGAACTATTTCCCCCCTTCCCCTGGGTGGAATTGAGCTCTCACATAGAAAATAAAGGTTATAAAAATAAAGAAATGCATAAAAACAAAATAAAATACCATGAAGATGTTTAACAACACTACCAAAAATATAGTATGCCACCTAGTATTGATCATCACTGTCTTACTGCTGACTTAACTAGTTAATGTTTTATACAATAATCTCCAGCCTACACTCTACAATACCTACATGGCACCGGCAAACCTATCCTTCATTTCCACAAAGGAGATCAATAGCAAATAGTTGAGTTTCCTTTTTTTGAAATGTAAATCCAAAGTGAAAACCCACAGCACAATACTTGTTTGAGTCTGGAGCCAGAGAAAACCAATATCCATGTGCATTGCCGAGAAATAAAGCAAATTATATTTTGAAGCCATGAAAGAAAACACAGGGCAAGGGGGAATGGATCAGCAGGGAGCCAGTAACCAAAAGTGAGTGAATATCCTTTGTACCGCAGGATCAATAGCTACTTCCTGTAACCCTGTTGTTCACCTGAATGTTGTCTAAGGATGTCATTTAAAACAACTCTTGACTAAAAGAACAGTCATTCAAACAATATATACCCTTTGTGAATTCTATAAATGGCAATTGAATGCTATGTGGTTACACTGTCCTCCATGCAACTCAGCTGAATCCAAGTTGGACCAATCAATGAATTTTTATTATCAGCTTTTGCCTGACATCCCAGAACTATTTACTATATCACTTTTAGAGAATATAAATTCACGGGGGAAACCTCTAGAGCTGGTGTACATGAGCATTGCACCCTGTTCCAGTCTAGCAGTAGCTGCATATCATTACACAGCTCCTGAGTCAGACTAGCTGTGTGAGAGGATCCATGGTGAGGGGGGGGTCTGGAGCTCCCCAAAATACAGCTGAGTTCAGTAAGGGCTCAGCTGCCATAAGAAGTGAATTGGGCCCTACATAAGGAATCCCTAGAAAGATGCTCAGGGTTTCCTTTTGTAGCAAGGAATCCCTAGAAAGATGCTCAGGGTTTCCTTTTGTTGTAGAAGCCAGAAAGTTGGAAAAGCACTACAATGAAGTAAAAGTACAGTATTTGAATAGAATAACGACAACAACAACCATCACCACTATTGAACTTTTAAATGTAAAGGTCATAAAATGGGATGAGTGAGTGGGTGGCTGCGGTCTTGTGATCCAAATGGTGTCATGTTAATTAACTGTCCACTAAGTGTCTATTATACCCATACAACCTTATTTTCCATAGCACTTACTGCAACAATAAACAATTCCCCCAAGCCAAATGCTTAGATTATAGCTTGTGGAGGAGACTGAGGTGCACTGGTCGCTCCTGCTAGTTGAGGCAATTTAAACTCATTTCTTCTTTCTCGCTACTGCCTCAAGCACCAAACTCGATTTTGGAATGTCACTTGACTAGGCTGATCAGCCTGTGGGGGTGGGGTGGGGGTGTTTGTGTGGCACAGAGGGTTTCAAAGAGAAGGAGGAATCAGCTGGATTTGACTCTCCTCTTCCAGCAGTAGGAGAGTCCTGTGTACAGATATTGACCCATATGTACAGTGGTGCCCCGCAAGACGAATGCCTCGCAAGACGAAAAACCCGCTAGACGAAAGGGTTTTCCGTTTTTTGAGGCGCTTCGCAAGACGAATTTCCCTATGGGCTTGCTTCGCAAGAAGAAAGCCCATAGGGAAATCTCCGGGGACCTCTTTTAAATGCTCTTTTAAATGAGGTCCAGGACCTCTTCTGAAGGCTGGCGGGGGGCGAAAGTCTTTGCTCCCCCCCGCCTGCCTTCCCGGGGGCTTTAAAATCGCCCCGGGACAGCGGAGAAGTCCGCTGTCCGGGGCGATCTTAAAATGCTGGTGGGCGGCAGCGCTGCCGCCCGCCAGAATTTTAAAAATCCCCGTGACAGCAGAGAAGTCCTCTGCTGTCCCGGGGTTTTTTAAAATGCTGGGGGTGGGAAGAAAAGCCCTTGTCCCCCCCCAGCCTTCAGAAGAGGTCGGGGGACAGACTGTCCCCGGACCTGGACTGAAGGCGGTTTCCTTAGGAACGCATTGATTGATTTTCAATGCATTCCTATGGGAAACCATGCTTCGCAAGACGAAAAACTCGCAAGACGAAAAAACTTGCGGAACGAATTAATTTCGTCTTGCGAGGCACCACTGTAGTTTAGAACCAGCCCCAAATAACTACATTTCAAGAGCAGGCAAAATGTAACCTCCCCTACAACTTACTCTTGAGGTAGGGGCTTATCTTGAGTCCCCACAACCAAGCAACAAACTTAAACTCACAGTGCAATTGAAAGCCTGCATGAAAAGGTTATTAGCATCCATAACAGCGCAAGTTTCTAAGTACTCTTTTGTGTTCCAAAGTTATCTGTGTTTAAACCAAAACAATCCTTGAATATAATTTAGTCTGATCTTTCTTTGTTTCCTTTGTACAAGAGATGACAAGACAACTCTGTGACACTGTCTTTATTTATGTACTTAGTAACATTATTCCTCATGTTGCCAATGCTGCAGACATGAGTCACACAGTATGAACCAAAGAACTGTCTCCTTCCTTGTGAGTCAAGGGCAAGCTGCATTCCAACATTTATTAGCCTGGGATTTTCTACATATTTGAGATTCAGCTCATTGCTTTGAAACCAGAGATAAACCATTGGAAAAAACTATATTTCAGCAGTAGGGCACATACTATGCAAACCTCAGTCCCTGGCATCTCTAGTTAGAAGCATGAGACCATGCACATTGCGGGAAAGGTGTCTCTGCCTTTGACCCTGCCCATCAAAATAGCCTATACTGTGCTAGTGTGACCTGATAGAAGGTATCTTCCTATGTTCCTGCCAAATACTATCATCTACTCGCACATCTTTGGATAAGAGGCGCATTAATCCATATCAATGTGAGCTGGACCTTTTTCAGTCCTGGCCAGTCAATCTACCCAGTCATTTTTAATTATGGCCTCCATGCTGTTGTGTTCTGAGCATAGCAGAATGACCTGAGACATATCAGTGATTAGCCAGGCACTTAAGTTAAAGGTAAAGGTACCCCTGCCTATACGGGCCAGTCTTGCCAGACTCTAGGGTTGTGCGCTCATCTCACTCTATAGGCCGGGAGCCAGCGCTGTCCGCAGACACTTCCGGGTCACGTGGCCAGCATGACAAGCTGCATCTGGCGAGCCAGCGCAGCACACAGAACGCTGTTTACCTTTCTGCTGGTAAGCAGTCCCTATTTATCTACTTGCACCCGGGGGTGCTTTCGAACTGCTAGGTTGGCAGGCGCTGGGACCGAACGACGGGAGTGCACCCCGCCGCAGGGATTCGAACCACTGACCATGCGATCGGCAAGTCCTAGGCGCTGAGGTTTACCCACAGCGACACCCGCGTCCCTCACTACTTACAGTTATAACTGTATGGAAAATCCACAAATCTTATAATGGACTGCAGGGGGCAGTAACCAAGGTTTAGAGCAGGCATGGCCAAACTTGGCCCTCCAGATGTTTTGGGACTACAATTTCCATCATCCCTGAACACTGGTCCTGTTAGCTAGGAATGATGGGAGTTGTAGTCCCCAAACATCTGGAGGGCCAAGTTTGGCCATGCCTGGTTTAGAGGCAACAGGTGGATTCTGTAGTGTTGGTCAGCAGCAATGGTGGCAGCAGTGTTAGGGCAACAGGATTGACTGCCAGTAGATGGCAGTGTTCCTAGCTGGGGATAGCAGAATCTCTTTATTTTGGTTTCTTTCAGTTTCTCATTTTCCCAGTCTTAAATTCAGCTCTCCAGATTTGCTTGTGAATCTCTTTTAGAAGTCCTCATGAAACTTTGTCAGCATCTTAGTACAGTTTTTTCCCTAATATGTACATTTCTGTATGTAATTTTGCCCACTGTACACATTTTTGCGAAGTAATTTCCCCTAATATACTGCATTTTGTATGCTATTTTAAGTAATGTATGCATTTATAAGCACAGTTGACCCTATGTGCATATATGTACACATTACAAGACTGGAGAACTGCATTGCAAAATTCAGAGAAATGCAATAATAAAGGATGACTTTCTTTCCAATTGTGTAATATTTCAAGAAGTGTGAACTAGGTAGGTTTGCTTTCAACTGCAAACTGAACCAAATTTCCTCCCCATCCTTATTCTCAGCCCAGAAGCTTGAACCTGAACCCTAGTTCTCTTCCCCTCCTGTTTTAAAAATTACATACCATGTCAGTGTATTGCTTAATTATGGGAATTTTAGCACTTGCCTTGATTGAAACTGTAAGTAGTAAGAGCTGCATATGAGAAATGGAAACAATGTTTGTTACCAATGCATCTGAACAGCATGGGAACTTAATTACTACATCTGAGTGAAAATTGTATTACTTAGGGTGGATTATTCTTCTGTTTTACTTTCTGATCTCCTGTTGCATTTATGTTTAAAATCTCTGGGTTAGTGTACATGCTGTTTATTGTAGCATTTATGAGTCCCTGGGGCATGTAAGTGTGTGTGGGGGGGAGAAGAAAATGTATGAAATCATCAACTGTTTGGGAATGGTAATTAAATATTTACTTAATTCATTACAGGCTCAGTTTTGATGTGCTGAGATCCTCCCATGCCTTTGTGACATTCATGTATGGAGTGAATGCAGAAACAGTAATGTGAATGCAATCAGCCACAAAGACTGAACCAGTACAAACCCATCTGTGTGCATGGCATATATATGAGCAAACCTCCCATACAGAGCACAGTAATAAGGTCTATGAACCTGGCCTGGAGACTGCAGTTGGTGCACAATGCTGCTTCCAATAATCATAACCACCACTTTGATGTGGTGCCATTAAATACTCATCATGTGGGATCTTCACCGTCTGTCTGTATGATACTCCCTATACCAACTGTCCTGAGTTTTAAGATAAACAAAGCCTACTTGAGGTCCAGCCAGTTTGTTGTTCACTGTGCAGGAGATCAGAACAGGGCTTTCTCTGTGGTTGCACCCCAGTTATTGGTGGTGTTATGTACAACAAATCAAGATCTATAGTACAGTATGTGCTTATCGTTGTAGTAGACAGGGTTGCTGTTGTTTTTAAGAGCTGGAGTTTGTACTTACAAGCTGCTCTAAACTTAATCTTTTAACATGCACATGGTATTTCCCTCCTTTCATTTGATAGTTCCACTCACCAATCCAAGTCTCAATATATAGCTGGTAAAATTAATAGGGCATGTTTGAACTTGTAAAATATCATTTTGCAATGGTCTGGGCAGTGTGTAGAATTTGTATTAACGAAGGAGAGCAGATAAATAGCACCTGGCAATATGCCAAGGAAATGAAGTAATTTGTAGCTTGTTACTTAAAATTGTCTAGTATCTGTCCTCAATGTATTGATGCAAAATCAGTCTAAATTTGAGAAATAATTAGAGCAGAGAGTGCCTGCTCTTGAATCAAGAATAGCTATTGCCATGAACATTGCTGTCCTTTATGCTTGTTTATTTGACATCAGGATCAGTAACAGTGGTAGAGCACACGGCTGTCTGCAAAAGATTCAGTCCCCGTCATTTCCAGGTAGGGCTGGGAGGGTTGCCTGCCTGAAACCCTGGAGAGCCACTGCCAGCCACTGTGAAACTACTGTGTAGCTGGACCAATAGTCTGATGGTTTAAGGCAGCTTCTTAAAGTTTATGTAGCCTTCATTCCATTCCATGCTCCACAGAACTGTTATTTCCAGGATTCCCAAGAAGCAGTAATGACTGTCAAATCTGTCCTTCAGATATGCCCAGGTAAAATTAAAGTAAATAAAGTAATGGGGGTGGGGAGAGAGAGTGCAAAGTCCTAGGAAGTTCCTAAAGAGGAAGGAAAGATGCAGTAAAAGAAACTAATATGAACCTATTCCAAAATGAAGCATGTACCACAATGCAGCCATCCTTTGAAATTCATACTTCTATGAATTTGGCAGTGCTGTTCTTCAGCCCAAAATGCCTACAAAAATCCACACATTGGGGGAGAGTGTACATTAATATATAGATGTTCTATATAGTAGAAATAACATGCAAAATGTAATTAAATTAGGAGAAAGCATTTGCACAAATGAATGTTAAGCGATCTTTCACAGGAAGAAAATGTGCATAGTATAAGGGGAATCACACAGTAAAACTCGGATGAATTTTTGTGAGGTCTTCTTTAAAAAACCAAAACGAAAGTGAACTGATGCAAAAATTAAGACCAGAAAAATGAAATAGTGGGGGAAACTGACCTGGGCACATTTGTCCATCTCTATTAAAGCCAGAAGGAAAATGGGAAGGTAGGGGTGAGAAGCTCAAGGAATAGAGATTTAAAGAAAACAGATAGCTTAATACCATGAAAGTTGAGATATTCACATTGTGGCTCAATTTGGAATGGCCTCAATGAAAGTAATTTATTTTCAATATCAGTCATTTTATAATTGAGACCATCCCAATGTCTGGGCACTGATGTCATTGGGGACAGAATGGAACCTAGAAGCCCACACTATCACGAGTCCCTGAACCCCATCCCTCTACTCCCTTTCCCATGATTTATGCTTGGATTTAGGACCTAGGTGAGCCACAACCAGCACCACTGGTTAAGTTGTAGGTTGGAAAGAGACAAGAAGGCAGCAATGACAACAGCTCACAACAGCAGAGAGAAGCCCATGTGAAGTCAGAAGCAAACTTTGAAGGGAGCTAAGAAGAATAAAAAGTTGTTCTTCAATCCCACTACCCAACTGAGCTTAAGCATTATTACTAATTAACAACAGTGACAGTCGCAGTTATTTTACCATTGTAAACCCATCAACCTCCGTCACTCCGTCCATCTTCTATAAATCCAACTGCTAAGTGCTCAGAATTCAGGACTCTCCTGAACAATACAAAGAGCAAGGGGGTGGGGAAGAAAATGGATTTTTAAGCCCTAGGGAAAAGCAAAGTCTTGTTTTGCAATCTACCTTCTGTATACTCTTTTGGCACATCCACTTCCTTGACTTAACAAAAAACCCCAACAACCATGCACATAAAACCCACAGTCGAAAACTGGAGCATAAAGCACCGGCTGGTAGCACCCATGCCTGTCTGAGAGCATTAAAAACACAGCTAGATGTACCCATCATAACTTAATAGTTCTATTACAGAAATAATTGTCAGGACATCTGCAGATGCTAACATCAGTGCGTATTTAACATATTTAGCTGTTTATTATAAATATGAATATTTGTCCCTTATTAAGTAACAGAACTCTTTCTTCAGTGCATGCTATCATCCACACATGGTTTGACAACTGCCTTTGTTTATATGCCACTCACACCAGAGTGTAAGAAAATGTGGGGGAGCAACTTTTACATTTAGATTGCTAAATCTGAATAGTTAGGATTTGTGGGCAATAAATTGGATTTATATGTTTGAAATACTTCCAACATCACCTCCCATCAAAAGAGATTCCAGGGCAGTAGATAGAGGTGGAGAACCTTATTGACTTTATTGAATTGTATTAATAATTTTGATGAATTTGTTGCTGTACGGTTTATTTATATGCTATTGTGTTTGATATTCTAATGATTGCAATTGTTTGTTTTTAATGTGATTGCGATTGTTGAGAGCCACTTTGAGCTAAACAGCTGAAGTTGAAAAAGCAGAAAACAAATATCAAAACAGAACAAATGCACTGTCCTCCTCTTGAAACTGGAAAAGTGAAAGCACCTGAGAGCCTAAGAATTTCAAGGCATACCAATTGGCAATGGTCATTTTCATTGATCTGTGAACACCTTTGGGGTGTGTCACAGCATGCATGTCAGTTCTCTTATGACCACCTCACTGCATGATACCTGTGGCTGGCAGCCCTGTGGCTGGCAGCCTTTGTGGTTATGAAAGATGAATACTTCCTGCAGGTCTGTGTCTATTTCCACTCTATGATATAGGAGAATTCAAGCAATAAGATAGTACTGGACAGGAGGCATTAATCAAGTGGGGAAACTAGGATCTGGATAGCAAGAATAGGGGGGTCTCTTAGGAGTCCTGAACAAGTAAGTGAATTGTCCAAGGCCAGAATGCTTGGCAGGGGAGTGTTCCCTCCGAGCTGTTGCACCAGTCACTCTCAGGTAGCAATGGAAGGGTTTTATGGTGGACTTACTTTTCCCACCTCCTCCTAGATTTCAGCAAGGCCCTGATCCAGACTATGCCCCAGACCAGTGGTTGCTTCCTTCTCCCAAATAGGATTGATGGGCCTTGAGTAGTCAGACACTGTCACTGGTTTGGGGCTTCAGTGGGTCTGATGTCACCTCTGCTCCTAAGGTCCTGGGGGTGATGACTGGGTGGCAGTGCTGGCAGAGGGTTGAGTCCCTTAATACTTCAGCTTCCTTGGGCAGGGAGACTTATAGGGGAAGACTTCCTGTTTTCCCTCAAGTTGTGTTGACATCCTGGGGTCATCACCTGTGCTGAGGTCTACAGAAGAATCTTGCTCTTTGGATGAAGTCTGATCAGTGGGTTCTAAATAATCCTTTATCAATAAATTATATCAAACATACATTCCATGGTAGTTAATTATATTAGGAAATGTGAGATTGTGGGCTGATTGACTTCATATCCCAAATATGTTGCACAGATGTTGCTTACTATGAACCACTTTGAGAGACAAGTAAACTTGGGTTGGTTATATGTAAGAATTATTATACTGTTGCATGAGAATTGCTCTGAAGACTTAAATTGCTGCAAAAATATATATATTCTAAGACCTCACTGGTGATGGTACAAGGGAATGTCAGTTGGTTCAGCAGGAGGAAGACTCAAAAATTGCTCCCCATTTGTCACCTCTGCTCTGGGAAATATCACCATGGTGATCAAGTCTTCATCTTCTCTTTCTTTGCTTTTGAAAAATCTGCTTGTAAGTTATGTCAAACAGATCTATAATGGTATCACCGCTCCTTTGATGTGTCTAGGAGGAATGCGAAGAGACACCCATTGTGTTTTCTATGCGCATCGCTTACTGAAGGCATAGTCCTGAAAATTGCTTGGGAAAAATATAAAGAAACAATGTAAATAATGTAGAAAGTTTAGAAAACATGGATACTGAGGACTTAAAGAACCTAGAACATGTATGTCTGTACAAAAATATATGTTCTCTACCTGTTCGACTTGAGTGCGATAAATATTACACTAGAAGACTATGAAAGACGGAATACTCTGGAATACTAAGTCTTTTCCTGCAGATTTGCTCCCTCAGTTCAGACTGAAAAGGCTTTATGCAACTCCTTCCTGTTGTTGCTGATGTTGTTCTCACAGTGGCATTCGATTAGCAAAAGATGTTATTTCTCAGTGCTCCCTTGACAGTGCCAACTTTCTTAGATGTTTGTGACATCTGTGGGAAACAGAGTTTTGTGTGTTTCTCCAGCTAAGTAAGCTGCTCTTTGCTATTCACGTAAAACTCGAGCACTTCTGCTTGATCTTACAAAAAAAAGGGCAGTTGGACTCCTGTAAAATGTGTATTGCTGCTAAATAATTCACAAGTTAGTCTAATAAAACGGTGTTAACCAAATGGTGGGTTTCAGCTTGAAATCAAAGATGTTCCCTAGCCTTTCCGAGCTGCAGTGCCTCACGATAAATTATTGATGCGATCATTACTAATACCACTGTTGCGATTTTTCAGCCTCACTTTCCTTATTGACTTGTCTCGTTAAGGCAACTCGGCATGTCAGCACCACTACATCCTGAGTTGCACAGAGGCTGCACCCACAGTTCATGAATGATGCAGGTGGATCTCGGAACCCTGAGAACATGGCTTGTAACACACCCAACACTTTCCTGCAGGTGGACATCACAGAAGAAGATGGTGAGAACCATGAAAAGGGAGAGCAGGGACCTTGAAGGTGCTCATCAATAGTGAGCACCTGGGCAGGAGACTGAACAGGTATCCAGACCACCTGGTCAATCATCTGGAAATGTGTTGTGTTTATGTTAAAATTACAGTAATTTCAGGCAGCAACCATTTTAGGCATGTCAGATATGTGCACGACTGCAACTGCACACTTCACACCAAACCCAGAAGTGACACAAAAACATCACAAAAGGGGGCAGAGCAGAATGGGCTCTTTGGAGGCTATTTCAATTGTGCTTCAAATATAGGTGATTTCACTTAAACATGCATCACCTTGGAACATAACCCCTGTGTAAATTGGGCATTGTCTAAATCTGAATGTATACAAATAAATGAGTAATTTTCAAATTTTAAGCAAACTCTTTCTTGGCAATGCAACCTTAGAAAGAGCTCTTCTTCAGGGATATATATTTGAAGCAGCAGCAAGTTGTGGTGGGATGGAGTTGTTGAGCCATCCTCCTCCTACAGGCATCCCTGCAGCTTGTCTGGATGGAGCATAGCAGCAGTGAAGACAGGGTCACATGGTTGCATCAGAAGAACTGTCACCACCAATTGGGTGCTTCTGCTGGACAAGGGCACACACATGGCCCAGAACTTGCTACCACCCACATCATCCAGGTAAATAGCAGTGGTGCTGGTTTTATGATGGTGGCTCCATCCCATCACACAGAATCATAGAACTGTAAAGCTGGAAGGGACCCCATGGGTCTTCTAGTCCAATGCAGGAATCACAATTAAATCATCCCTGTCAGATGGCCATGGTTCACTTCTGATATGGGGCTTAGTGCTTCTAATACTTTCTCTTTACCTTTGGATTTCAGATTATAGAATCGTAGAATCATAGAATCATAGAGTTGGAAGAGACCACAAAGGCCATCGAGTCCAACCCCCTGCCAAGCAGGAAACACCATCAGAGCACTCCTGATTAGCACAAGCTCTCACTGCCACAATGCCTTTTTCTTGCTTCTCTGAAAACCTACCCTTAGTGAGTGTGCAGAACCCCTGGCAAACTACAGGAATGTTTCTGCTAGGAAGTTTCTATTGTACATTTCTGCTTTAGGGCCAATAAAAGCCTGAGGATGAGTACCTCCTCTTCATATCCTTGATCGCTGTACACTGGAATTGTGGTTTTTGAGGACATCCGGATCCTTTGTAAGGAACTAGAAAACTTAGCAAACTACCATGCCCAGGGAACTAAGTGCTGGGAATTTTATGTTGGTAAGGGTTGGGGCCTAATGATGTCCTCAGGAGAAAGCTTCCTCTTCCCAGGAGGCAGGTTTTGGGGAAAGGAAGGACAAGTGAGAGGATTTGGAATGGATCTGAGCCCCAGGTAATAGGCCCCAGGTCTCCAATGTACCCAAGAGCATGAAAAAGCCTAAAGCCTAGAATGGGACAAATTTTACAATGAGCTTATTTGAGCGCAGTCCAACTGAAACTAAATTAGCTAATTTAGAAGGACATTTTCCAAATCTAGACTGGGTGTTAATTTGTTGTTACATCAGGGAGACATGTTTAAGTTCATTAGCAATGATGATTAGATGCCATCTGTAAATACAATATCAGGCAGAATTCACAGTTTCAACATTTTAGCATTGTTTGCTATATATAAATAAAATAAGCATGCTAGAGCACTCTCTAGCATGATGCAAACAGAATAATTTGTAATGCTAATTACCCTAATTTGCATAGGAAATTTTCCAATCCAAAATTTCCCAGAAAACCCACACCATTAGTTTAAGAGAAGAAGTATAACTTTACCTAGTTTTATGAATGACAAAGCTATGTCTTAAACATTATGCAGGATCTGGGACTAAATTTACATCTCAAATTTACCTTCCTGTCATCAAACAAAAGAGTATTGTGTGAAGGATTAAGGTTGTATATGATCATTTAATTTAGAAAGATTTACAATCCACTTAATAATAGAGCTCTCTAAGCCTTGTCCATAGTAAAATTGTAGA
This sequence comes from Podarcis cretensis, assembly GCF_951804945.1. Classification (NCBI taxonomy): domain Eukaryota; kingdom Metazoa; phylum Chordata; class Lepidosauria; order Squamata; family Lacertidae; genus Podarcis; species Podarcis cretensis. The sequence continues at coordinate 63,598,644 of NC_137170.1, read as the reverse complement.
TAAAATGCAGCTAATATCAACCAAAATATTAAAAACAAATATGTGTGTGTGTGTTTCTTTAAAACACAGTTAAATACACTGTTTTTAACACTGTTTAAAACTTTAAAATGAGTATATGCGGCTATAGTAGAAGTCTGGGTAGGCTTGTTGAAATACAAACCTTTTCAGCAGGCATCTGAAACAATATGCAAGTTCTGCTGAGTGAAGTGGTTAAGTAGGCTTATGGGCTTCATATACCAAAAATACAAAAAGCAGATATACCAAAAATACAAAATAAATAAATAAATAAATAAATACAAAAAGCAGAAAGTGACTAGTAGTGCAAAACTATACGTATATATATTCAGAAGAAATTCCCATTGAGTTCTGCAGGACTTATTTCCAGGTACCCATGTTCAGGAGCGCAGTATATGCTATTTAGTTATTGCATTTATGGGATGTTAAATCGGCTACTGTCTTAGAAAACAGCAGGAATAAGTCAGAGAAGGTAGATGTAAGCAGTCAAAGCAGGATGTATCCACAACAACAACATTGATCCAGCCATCCAGCTGCAGTCTTTCTGCAAACAGCAGGAGAATCTAATGTAGCATCAGTTAGAAGCTTATCATGCAAAGAGAGAGACACATGACCATGCTGAAAAAGTATAAAGCACAAGAAGAGGTTAATATAGGCAGGAAGTTTAAATTTCATCAGTAAACCCTTCATCACACTGGATTTCATGTATGAGTTCACAGCAGCTAATTTTAGCCATTGAGCTGTGAACCCCAATAACTTTCACAGGTTCCCAAGAAAGATGTACTTCATTTTCTTCAATAATCTCATTTCTCCAAGGCCTTTGGATAAATGAAGGCTGAGCTGTATTTCTCAGCAGGTTACTGCATGCAATAAGAAGAGCTGCACTGTGATCATGTGCAATCATTTTTAAAGGGTTTGAATTACTATCAGATTTTGCAAGCATCTTTACAAATAATTGTCAGATTTATCTACAGAGTACAATGGCAAATGTAAGATGCCACGGATGTCTTTTTTCCTAGATCTGATTATGTTTTCCAAGAGGTATATTTATCAACTATTAGAAGACAAGAAAGCGATTCAAGTCTACTCCCCGAGTGGTAATACCCTGTTAAAAAAAAACATTTATCTTTTAAGATTTGATTAGAAGTGATCAGCTGTTACCAAAATGCTCTAGAAGTCTTGATTATTTTTACATGTTCTTGACTTGAATGGGGCAATTAGTTTCTTTGTAATATAGAAGGGACGCAGGTGGCGCTGTGGGTTAAAGCCTCAGCGCCTAGGACTTGCCGATCGAAAGGTCGGCGGTTCGAATCCCTGCGGCGGGGTGTGCTCCCGCTGCTCGGTCCCAGCGCCTGCCAACCTAGCAGTTCGAAAGCACCTCCGGGTGCAAGTAGATAAATAGGGACCGCTTACCAGCGGGAAGGTAAACGGCGTTTCCGTGTGCGGCTCTGGCTCGCCAGAGCAGCGATGTCACGCTGGCCACGTGACCCGGAAGTGTCTCCGGACAGCGCTGGCCCCTGGCCTCTTAAGTGAGATGGGCGCACAACCCCAGAGTCTGTCAAGACTGGCCCGTACGGGCAGGGGTACCTTTACCTTTACCTTTAATATAGAAGTAAATGTCACTTTTTATATAACTTTGCTACAGGCAGACAATTATTCCCTTTGTATTGTACAATGTCTTTTTGTCATTCAGGTTTGAGAACCATTTGATGGCACATTTTCTCTAGCACTTACTTTGGACCATCCATAAAGATCATGTTCTTAGAATCTTATATGCCTACTTATTCTCAACAAGACATTTATATATATTTCAAAGCAAAGTGGAATTCATCATTGAGGGTAAGATATCCCTTAAACAATGGGTGATTTGTGACTCTATCTCTTTAGTTGGGTCTTTACCAAGCCCTTTGAATGGTACCATCATGAAAACAAGTAGTCAGGGCATCTCGTTCAGATAATGCATTACATTCGAATATCATTGAGAATGGAGAGACAGACTGATACTCTATTTGGCTGAACTTCCTCTTTGGCAATCACTTGAGATTGTTTTCCATGAACACAATCTTAATAGTGAGTCCATAAGTGACTGTGGACAATGGTGTCTCTGAAAATTTTTACACATCACTTGGGTAGACAGGCGAAGAAATGGCAGGGTAGAAGCAAAGATGACCAGTGTCGAAGCAATGATTCTTCAACATCAACTACATTGGACTGGTCATGTTGTTCAGATGCCTGATTATCGTCTTCCAAAGCAACTGCTCTATTCCCAACTTAAGAATGGAAAGTGAAATACCGGTGGACAACTAAAGAGGTTTAAAGATGCTCTCAAGGCAAATCTTTAAAAATGTAGTATAAACACTGATAACTGGGAAACACTGGCCTCTGAGTGCTCCAACTGGAGAACGACCTTTACCAAAGGTGTCATGGATTTTGCTGATATATCACTATGGTAAACTGTCATTTTTGACATAACAAAATAAATCACATGGAGGCTATACTTCTCAGGAGACAGCTTTACCCTAGGAAAAGAGGGTGTCAAAATGCTTCTGATATTGGATTTTAAATAAATAAAATAGATAAAGCCAAGTGGATAACAATTTGAATGATTTTTGTTATTTGGTCTCTCAAAAGAGAGTTTCTATTTTGTAAGGCCACTGGAATCAATGGAACTACTATAAACAGGATTTGGTCTAGATCTAACCAACGACAAGTTAACAAATTTGAATAAACAAATCTACCTCTTTGTGTTAGAATGGCGTTTTATTATTTTCTTTTTCATTACCTAAGGCAGACTGAGGCAAACCATCAGAAATAAAACAAACTTTTAAAAAGAGATGTAATAAAGACTTTGCTTTCACCAGTTTAGGATATAAACTTTTAGTTAATCTATCCATAACAGCTTTCTGCCCTCCAGATTAAACAGCACAATCATTCTCTGCCGATGGTCACAGCTCTGACCCTGACAGGAGATCTGTGCAGCAATTAAGTGATCTTTGGCTGTATACACACAGCGTTAAATGTTAATTCCACTGCATCTTGTGCAAACTCGAATAGAGTGAACCAGGTATCCTGGTCCTCCCCAGTACTGCACGGACAACCAATTCATGCTCAAAGCATGGAGAAACCGAGGAGCAAGATGATTGGAACCCTCAATGTGAACTGTGCACAGATATCTCATTCCAAGCAAAGGTGAAACATTTCACAGTAGCACTAAACCACTTGTCTGAAGGCTGCTGGGGAAAGAAGGATGTATAGAGCCCCATTACCACTGCTGTGCATGATGAAGAGGGTTGACCATGCTCTACTCAATCCTACAGCCACAGTGGACAGCAGTAAAGCAAGATGTGCAACTTGAATAAACTTAGAGCACTCAGCCCTATCAGTATAGAACAATGCCATCAAATGTAGTCACTCTGCTCCACTAGGGTATGGTTGAGTTTGTTGCTTGAGGATTATAGTCTTATCCCACATCTTATTAAGGCAGAATATTGATGTGAGAGGCTTGTGGCTCCCCTTTGCTGCAGAAATGCACTGCAGTTTTTGGCACCTTTAATCAAAGTTAAGTGAAGGAGACTTTACATTAAGTGACAACAGCCTGCCCCAATTTTTTTGTTTCCTCTCAGTCATGGATTAATAAAGAGGCTGTCAAGTTTTGTGATAGATGTTGGTGCATTAGAGTGACAGTTGTTCATTGGGCTTTCTTGCAAAGCTGAACTTTGACTGATGGAGAGAACACAATTGTTCTAAGGCACATCTAATGAAAGAACAGCTGATTCCAGAATATGTGCATAGCTTATGGGTGGCAGTTACCTCATCTAAATCAGAAAGTGGATTTTCCATGGCAATAAAAACCCCTATATAATGAACTATACATATTAAAGAATGAAATACAAGCCAGAAAAAAGTATGATCAACTGTTCAAGGGAGTTATGCATAACAACAAAACCCACTTAGCACTTATACATTGCTAGCTCTGCAAAATCATTAGATAATTAAACCTTACAGGAATCCTATGAGACCACTGTGGGGATAAATGGTGTTCTCAGTAATACCAACTCAGCATGTTTTGATTGCCACTGTTTAAACTGCCAATAAAATGGGTATGCAAAACCTTCATGAGTCAATGCTTCACCATGTTCATAAGCATTTGTTAGCACCTAGAGAATGTTAAAAGAAACATGTTTCTATCCCTCATGGTTGTTGCAAAAAAAGGGACACATTTTCTCCCTCTGAGGAACGTTCCTAACATTACACATCTCTGGTCATTGTCTGAAAATGCTAGTACAGAATGTGTAACCTGGTAATTCACTACTAAAAACTGAATTCTGTGTCAGTGCAAAACTATGAAAGTGGGTGGTGTGGTAAAATTCGATGGAGTAGTAGAAAACAGTCATTCCTCCATGTATATGGTGAAGCAATGGTATGCATATGCTGACGTAATATTTAGACAATGTCATAAGTAGAGGGTTGATTAATGGATTGCTTCTTTGTCAATCTACTGCTTACAAGGACAACATCCAGCTTTTAGTACTGAAGAGCAATGACCACATTCCTTACTCTTAGGATGTTTAAACCAGATGTGGAGGCTGTTGGACACAAAGTTCCATCGTCCCTAATCATTGGCTATGCTGGTTGAAAATGATAGGAGATACGTAGACTTCAACAATGTTTGGAGGGTCACAGGTTCCAAATTCCTGATTTGAATTCTAGAGTTCTCTCTTTTTCCTCCCCTCTCTAAATATAGTGAGTACAATGGAGATGTATGCTAAAACCTACTTTGGGTTAGGAAGGGTTTTCATTTTGAGGAACTCCACAATATCGTTCATAAGAGAGACCCATGCCTATTTGTTCCATTCTATTTACATCAGAACTTAAGCGTTGCCTTACTAGAGCAGAGCAAAGTTTATCTAGTCCAGCATTTTGTCTCCCAGGGTGGCCAAATTCTGAAAGCAGAAACATGCTGCCTGTCCCCCACTGTTCATCCTGAAGTGCTATTCAGGTTCCATTTGATTTCTATTTCACACCCCTCCTGAGAAAACCCAAATTGCTGTTTGTTCCAATTCAGTGCTAAAGAGTGGTTTTCTGGGGAGAGGGGAGCAGCAAGACAAGAGGAAGTGTGAATGAGCCCTAAGTATAGAAGTTCTCTCCTTTAACTGTTGTAGTTGTGGTGAAGACATACGTGTAATAAATTTAAGTACATGGTTAAGGAACACGTGACCTTCCAGATCTAGGGTGTTATTGGGTGTCACTACCAGATAAGTGAGTACAGCCATTCTGTCTACTCAGAAGTAAGTTCCATTGAATTCAAAAGCACTTGTTCTCAGAAGTGTGTACAGAATTGCAGTCTTAACAGCTGAAAAACTATGCTGAACTTCTATAGTGGAGCTTTGTTGGCTCTGCCCATGATTAAGAACTGGCTGACTGATCTACACAGAACAGCGCAGAATTTATTTTATAATTATGGGACTTCCCTGCAGCTTTTAAACAGTTTGTTCATTTGTATAATTGCACATTCTTATTGACTTGAAAACCGGAGTTCTAGTATATTGTTGTTTATTTTACTGTATGTTTCTAGATTATGTGTCCCTCAACAAAATTTTCTTTTCTTTTGTGATTATATGGAATTAGGATTGTTAGATTCGTGTATTTTTATTGATTTAACTTTATATATCTAAGTACATTTATATCCTACAGTTCTAGTTATGTCAAAGAGACATCAAAGAGACTGCTGACATGTAGGTATAACAGCAAAAGTAATGATTGTTCCAATGTGGGGGAAATCCTTCCTTTGGTCATTGATCTTGTAATTGAAATCAAATATCCAGAAAACCTGCAGAATCTTTTATTTTTATTTTATTTTGCAGTTATTAGTCTTCTTTTGCTTAATGGTAAAATATATGTTTTAATAACAAGGAATGTGAGAAATCTGGATATTGCAAAATGTATGAATAATGCATTTGGAGAAGGGAAAACAAGTTTAATAACCTGAGTCAGGCACTGCAGTTTTAAGCATCCTCTTTTATCTGATTTAATGAAAACGAATTATGTTTGTGAACGATAGGAACAAATCTTTGTTTACACAATGCTATTTTTTAATATAAAATATTTTAAGCAAGGTATGTATTAATCGGGGGGGGGGGGACTTATGAGGCAGTCACCTGGGGTTAATTGCTACTTAATGTGCACTGCATTAGTCATGTCATTTTCATCTTGTGTAAATGGAGTTAATTTGTTTGGATGCACATAATGTGATATCTGATCCAAGGACCTTTTTCTGCAGATGGAAGCACGGCAACACCTGAATACTTGCCTCTCATCTCTTTTAGAGGCACTGAGGCAAATTGTGATCTTAATAATAACATATGACATCAGTCAAGGCACCTCAGTGATTACACAGTTATGAATGTGATCCATTATGCATTATGAATAAAGCATACTCTTTGCCTCTAACTAGAATAAGAGGAAAAGGGAAATTCAATGAGAAATCTAGGTAGGGAGCATGCTATTATGGAGAAGAGGTGACCAATGTACAAAAGAAACCTAAGACGAACTGACCCATGATAGATCAGAAATGTCTGTGAAGTGTTTGAACTAAAATTATAATGCTGGATTTTAAGTACCGTAACATGTTTCCAAATGTTTGGATGATAAACCAGTCTAGCAGTTTCCAAAAGAAATGTCATAAATCCCATTCCTTTACATCAGGAGGGATAGGGAAGCTGTGGCCCTCCAGATGTTTCTGAACTAGAACTCCCATCATCCCTCACCATTGGCCATGCTGTCTGCTGGAAATTGGATTCCAATAGCATATGGATGGCCATAGGTTCTTCATCCCAGCCTTATATCATGTTTGCAGTATGATCCTATGCATTTTTGCTAAGAACTGTGTTGAGTGGGACTTGTTCCCATCTTAGTGTACAGGGCCTAGCAAATTTGCCATGCTTAAAAGTGCTCTTTAGAAAGGGAGAAACAGTAGAGGAAGGCTCCAACATAAAATTTATGATGTTTGAGGCTCTTCATTTGGAAGAAAAAGACAGGGGGAAACACGAAAGAGATGTATAAATTGGACATGGTTACCCATAGCTACAAAAGAACCATGGGATCCAGCATTTTCAAAATCTTTACATATACTACAGCTACTGCAAGCTTACAAAAGCAGGAATTCTACATTTTACATCCTGTTGTGTCCATCTTTCTAAAGAGAAAGAAGCCAGATCATCAGCCCATGTGATTGTACATTCAGTCAATAGGATTCAAATGGGCCAATTTTGCACAGTGAGCAGAACATTTCAGCTCCATCTCCTTAGTCTAGAGAATGTAATGTGTGTTGTGCATAAGGAGCACACCATGTGTTTAAGTTTTTCTGTTCAATTTGCATTCAGCTGAGTGGGGAAACTCAGTATCTGCAAATATGGATTGGATTTGGGCACATATGTTAAAGGATAGCTCTTGCAAGCAGGAGAACTTTCTCAAGTAAATGGGGTGTTTGGGTTTAATTCCATTTTATAGGTGATAATCAAAAGTTAACTAATTCAGTACAACAAATACCTGTTACACATAATGCTGCTTTTGGATATCACTGCCTGTGTTGGTTGCTATATTCTTGGGACCAGAGAAAGGTCTGAGGAAAAAAGGTGCTGTTTGTTGTTAAAAGTAAAGCAGGTCTTGGTCTGGTTGAGACCCAAGAACAGCCATATAAAATGTTGTGGGTACCTAAAGGAGAGTGGTGTGTGTGTGTGTGAGAGAGAGAGAGGGGGGGGGGGGAGAGAGAGAGAGATCTTTGCTAACTTGTAGAAAGCTTCCCAGGCCACAGGACATTTCCAATTTTTCAAAGGATGTTGATCCTACAAAATGCTTTCAACTTGGCACCATTTTGGAAAAGAGGAATAAAATTGATCTTTGGGTCTTAAGTATGGTGTTGTGGCCTTCTAAAACAGTGCACATTACTTTACCAGCCAAACAACATCACCCACACTGATTAGCTGGAAGCATCTGGACTTGTTACTCCCTGATAACATTGTAAATCTGAGGAGTCATCCTGGCTTTCAAGGTGAGCAGAATGGCCACAACCAAAGTGAACAATTGTTGGCCTCCTCTATGGAGCTATTAAAGATAGCACTTCTACTTACCATAAGGGGCACTGAGCCACTTAGTAAAGGAATACAGCTCAGGTAACCCAAGAACGCTTCAAAGGTTGTATTGATTTGCCTTGTTCCTGAACTATAACCTGGTATTCTTGAGGGGATTGCAGTGTTAAGAAGAACAGTTATAAAAGAATCTTTGTTTTTCTAAGATTGCCCTGTTCTATATCTTGTACTTGTTTTTCATTTTATCAGAAGTGTAAAATAATAGACACTAAAACAGTCCATACCACAGACTCTGATAGTGCTGGATGTGGGGAAAAATTAACTGGTTACAAGTTTTCGATCAGCATTTTTTCCCCATGTAGCACTTGCAGACTTTCTACTGAATGAACTACACACACACACACACACACAGAGAGAGAGAGAGAGAGAGAGAGAGAGAGAGAGAGACTTGCTTTTAACACACTGAGATTCTGGACCCCCTTAAATAGGCAGGTTTCTGGTTTCCACACTGGTCATGGGACCGAGACGGCTCTGGTCGCCCTAACAGATGATCTCCACAGGCAGCTGGATTGAGGCGGGTTGGGGCTGCTGATTCTTCTAGACCTGTCAGCAGCCTTCGACATGGTCGATCATGAACTCCTGGACCACCACCTTGCCGCCGTGGGGATCCAGGGCACAGTCCTTCAATGGCTGCGCTCGTTTCTGTCTAGTCGGGGACAGAGGGTGGCGCTTGGGGGGAAATTGTCATCGTGCCACTCCTTGGTGTGTGGAGTGCCTCAGGGTGCAATACTCTCCCCAATGCTTTTTAACATCTTTATGAGCCCCCTCGCCCAGCTTGACCGGAGTTTTGGGTTGGGTTGCCATCAGTATGCCGATGACACCCAACTCTATCTGTTGATGGATGGCCATCCTGACTCGGCCCCAGACACACTGACCAGATGTCTGGAAGCTGTGGCTAGATGGTTACGTGGGAGCCGGTTGAAGTTAAATCCTTCGAAGACAGAGGTCCCCTGGCTGGGACGGGACGATATGGGATTGAGGGGGCAACTCCCATCTCTTGTGGGGGTGCAATTAGTGCCAGCACCGTCTGTTAAGAGTTTGGGTGTAATCTTCGATACCTCCCTCTCTATGGAGATGCAGATTACAGCTATAACAAAGGCGGCATTTTTTCATCTCTGCCAAGCTAAGCAGTTGGCTCCTTATCTCTCTCGCCCTGACCTAGCCACTGTGATCCACGCGACGGTCACCTCCAGCCTGGATTATTGTAACTCGCTCTACGTGGGGCTGCCCTTGAGACTGACCCAGAAACTCCAGCGGGTGCAGAATGCCGCGGCAAGACTCCTTACGGGGTCTTTACTGCGAGATCACGTTCATCCGGTACTATACCAGCTGCACTGGCTCCCTGTGGAGTACAGAATCAGGTTTAAGGTGCTGGTTTTAACCTTTAAAGCCCTATACGGCCTAGGACCCTCGTACCTACGGGACTGCCTCTCCTGGTATGTCCCACAGTGGAACTTATGGTCTGCAAATAAAAACATCCTGAAGGTCCCAGGCCTCAGAGAGGTTAGGCTGGCCTGAACTAGAGCCAGGGCTTTCTCCGCTGCCGCTCCAATCTGGTGGAACACTCTGTCACAAGAGACTAGGGCCCTGTGGGACCTGACATCTTTCCGCAGGGCCTGCAAGACAGAGCTGTTCCACCAGGCCTTTGGTCAGGGCACAGCCTGACTCCCTCCTCTGGCAATCTGCACAGAATTTTGCTTAACGGTTGCCATCAATTTGATTTTAATTAATTTTTATAATTAAATGTTTTTAGAATGTTGGATTGTTGGATTGTTGTTAGCCGCCCTGAGCCCGGCTTCGGCTGGGGAGGGCGGGATATAAATAAAATTTATTATTATTATTATTATTATTATTAAATAAGTACTTGGTATTGTTATATAAATTTCCATCTAAATAATAAGAATGCAGTGAACATTTGCGATCTTCCAATCCTAATTCAAAGCCACTGGTTAATCTATAATGGGCAAGTGCATCACACAAGCAGAGTTCAATAATATTACTGTGAAATAATATTAACACTGCAAAAAAAAGTGGCAGCTAGGCACAGATTATGGCAACCAGGTGTAGCTATGGTTTAAAGAGCAATCTTAAGTATGCTTATTCAGAAGCCCAAGCCTCCAGCTGTTTAGAAAGAGGTGAAATCCAACTGAGTCTCTAGCAGATAAGAACATAAGGAGGTCCACCTGGATCAGGTCAGTGGTCCATCTAGTCCAGCATCCTTTTCGCACAGTGGCCAACTAGATGCGTGTGGGAAGCCTGCAAGAAGAATCTGATCCCAACAGATGCTGATGCTGCTAATAATAATAATAATTCAATGTCTAATGCAGCAGATCTGTATTGTGAAAGCAACACACACACATTTGCAGATAAGTTTCCTGAATATGCCAATGTGTAGGAAAGCAGAAATATCCACAGATATAAAGGAGCAGATTTCACACATGTCTAGTAGAAGCATGATTAACTATTCCATTCTTTCATTTTTAACCACCAGTAGTGCCTTGTGCTAGACCATTAACAAGGCACGTGTCTTATTTCCTTGGAGGGCTCAATCACTGAAAAGTATTTTCACTAGCTTCTTTGTAATTTTGTAGTGTGAGAAACTGCCTGTTCCTACTGTGAGAGAGCGAAGAGCAAATAGAGCAAAATAACACATCCCCCCCCCTCAGTAATAGAACAAATCAAAGAAATCTCTCTCTTGCTTGTTCTCCTTCGTTTGCATCTACAAAAAGCATTAAATAGCTTCAAGGGAGATATTTAACATCCTAGAGGGAAAGTCATATAAATTGCCAGTCAAGGTTATAGCAGTGTGGATTAACTGTTAACATCTTAAATATGCCCTGCAAAGTGCCTGTAGATTGCTGTGTTTCCCTAATAGAGAAATATGTTACAGTGTTGTAAGAATACACGCTATGGTATTGACATGGGGATATTAAATGGCTGTTGAAAAGCTGTGCTGTAATGAAGTGGCTGCACTGATACTTATGTTAACCATCTGACCATGAGCATAAAACCCAAAATAATACAGTATACAGAATTATGATCGCTTCAGATGTATCTCTTATGTTATGACCCTTCTGTTACATTATAACCTGCTTATTTGATAGTTTTTTTAATGAACTTTTTACAATGGGTCAAGTGAAGACAAACTCACTTGACAAACTGATCACTCAATTATGTAATTATGTCAACAGGCAAATATGCTATTTCAATCCAGCCTCAGGTGGCACATGCTTATAACGAGTAATCTATCCATGTTTGATATTGCTTCCCTTTTAGCATTGTTTTATATATTATCTTCTGACTGAAAACAAATGCTGGATTTTCTATAATTCTATGGAAGCCAATCACTGCAACTGAACTCAGTAATTAGAAATCTCTTTTTTTCTTATACTTTTGTACCACATGATATACTAGTTCTACTAGTTCTTGTTCTACTTTAACTTATAAGCATTCTCTTTCATTTGTGTTTTTGTTTATAATAATGTTAAATATAATATGGTAGGATATATGATATAAAATGAAATGAAAAAAGAAATATATATAATATAATATAATATAATATAATATAATATAATATAATATAATATATAGAATAGAATATAATATAAATAATAATATTGATTACATTATTATAGAGTCTTGTTGCACCTAAAATATTTTATTATATTATTTTAGATTTATTAAATATCAAATTTTTATTATAAAATAAGCCATGAATGGGAAATCTGTGCTTCTCCATATTTTGCTGGACTACAACTTCCACTGGCCATGCTAACTGAAGTTGGTAGACATCAGAGTCCAATGACAATTCTTCTTCTTCTTCTTCTTCTTCTTCTTCTTCTTCTTCTTCTTTATAGTGTCACGATGCAAGGCACTTTGAACAGTATAAAATGGCAGGTCATTGCCCCCTTGCACTAATTTGTGGTGCTCATAACTTTTCAAGCTGCTATGCCATTGCATGAGCAAAGCCTAGTTAGAAAAAGTGTTGTCTACATGCAATGATCAGGCAGAATTCAAGCACTCTCTGATACTGTTTGGCACCTTGATGATGAGGTTGTCAGACCTCATTCACTCTCTAAAAAAATGTTTGGAAAAGATCAATAGAATTACAGTTAATCAAACTGTACATTTGGGTAAACAAATTGCTGCTGCAGTTTTAAAACAAAGCAGACTCTGCTCGCTTGACATGCAGCACTACCCATCTTCACTCTTTGGCAAGGCAAGCTCTGCAGCAGCACAATCATTTGCGAAGCAAAGCATGCTTATTATTCTCGCCAGTCTATTCAACAGAGAGCCAAAAGCGTGTGTTGTTCCCCTGAAGTTATTTACCCCAATTTGTTTCCATTTGCAAACAAGATTTTTTTGTTTTACATATGAGGTCTTGACCCCATCTGGGCATACAATCAAATATCAAAGAAACAAAGTGATATTATCTAAAATGATCATGTCAACCCATCCCTTGGCATCAGAATCCTACTTTTCATCCATTCTGACATGCAAAGGCAATCATCGGTTTATTCCCACCACTGCTGCATGCCCAGATGCTGAGGACAAAAAACAGTTGACGGGCATCATATTCATAGCCTGACAATGAGTTTACCACAGAGGTCAATCTGGCAGCTGTTGGAGACAGAATACTGGCACAGGTGCAGTTTTAGATGTTGTCCTCCCCTTTGAATATAATACTTCACATACTTCAAAACGTATCAAGCTAGCTCTGTTGTGTTTGGGGTCTTTCTGCTCATTCAACTGAGTGGAACCTTGGACTTCTGCCCCAAAGTCCTGACCACTGGAGTAGATGGGCCCTTGATTCATAGCTGTCAACTTTTCCCTTCTCTTGCGAGGAATCCTATTCGGAATAAGGGAATTTCCCTTAAAAAAAGGGAAACATTGACAGCTATGCCTTGATTTGGTCCAGCAAGGTAATTCTTATGTGTTTATGTATTTAGAATTACCTGCTCAAAATAGACTGGATACAATTTTGGAAATCAGAAAAGTTCATAGGAAAACAATTCTCAAGCAAATTCCCTTAGTTCAGATTTCTCACATTGCTTAATTTCTCTTCTCCCATTATCACCCTCCACACAAAAAACCTACACTTAGGGATGCTATTGAGCTTAGATGTCTTAAACTCAAGACACTACATGTGAAGATGTTTTTCAGTATTATCATTTTCCATTTCACCACTGACACTCTCCCAAATATCTCTAGCTCAGGATGGGAAACCTTAGGCAGATGTAGTCCTCCAATCCTCTTTTTCTATCCCCTGGGATTCTCCCTATAACAAACCTGCAGCCACACACCCTCTCCCCAAGCCATGCCCTTGACCAAGCCTGCTTTGCACCTTCCACAGTGTTTTTGCCCAGCTGAAATGTGTCTTCAAACTATGATGATGCTTCTTGCCTGCCAGGATGAATGCTGGAGAAGGGTGTGTGTAATAGCTAGCCCACTGTACAAAGGCAAAATTTGCATGGGTTGCTATGTCCACTGTTGCACCTGGCCCTGCCCTCATCACTGTCAAAAGGTTGTGCAGAAGGGAGCTCCTCAAAGTTCCCCATCCATGAGCTAGCCAAAGGTTGGCACATTTTAGTTCCATCATAACTATGCTTTGATTTGTCTGGATATGCGGTATTTGCGCGTCGAGGTCCCCAAGACATCTTCCCAAAGAAAAACACAATTGACACTTAATTTTTGTTTAAGGTTTTTGGCATAATTTTTGCCACAACTTTATTCAAATTACAGCAAGGTGAGTGGTTGCTTAGGCATTGGTAGCACTAACTGACCCCGCACGGGGACAGCTCTGACATTCCCCCCCCCCACAAAGTCAGCAAGGGTAAGTCACATGGGGAGAGAGACGGGACTGGGAACCATGCCTCACCTCTCCCCAGAATGCTCCCAGGGGCTTGCGTGGCCCTAGCCCCTTGCCAGGGGGTTTCGGACAAAAGCATGGGGAGCCCCTGGGTTCCTTTAACAGAAAACCCTTGAAGCAGCAGCATTTTGGAGGGGCAGGCACAGCCGAATCCATACCCCTCCAGCAACCAATTCCAAGACCAATGCCTAACCACAAACCTTACAAGTTGTGACGATTTGCTACGCAGTAGGCAAAAACCAAGTGGCACACACTAATCAGCCAAATGGACAAAATTTCTACCAGGCCCCTGCCCCAAAGCAGACGACCCCATGACAGGCATAGCAAGGTCAAGCAAACAGCCTAAAATTAGGGAAGGGAGGGCGGGTGATCCAAAGTAAGCAGCGAAAAGAGGAAGTTCCTCACTGCAAGCATTGTATTTAACAAATAGGGCTGTCAATCAACAAATGGCAACATCTAGATTTCCCCAGTAAAAGCCCGCCCCTGTTTAAAGGATGGTCAAACCATTTGCCTAGTAAAAGTGAGGTGTCTTGTCAGCCCCGCCCGCAACCTGTGCTCTCCATGAGGGAGAACACACTGTATCATATTTCAAAAACTCATTTTAAAATCTCTTGAGATTTTAAAGGTCAAATTTGAATTCTGCTGAAATGTTTGAATTGTGTTTCAGCTTTACAGTAAATATATGCAGGAGTGCTGCTGGTGAACAAAATACAAGTTGTGGCAGTTCAGATCAAGACCAATACAATACTCATCCATGCTCTTCCCATGTTCCCAGGTCATGTTCAGTGTGTGATTTGCACATCTTCTTGATATAGGGGATACATGAGTGAGTACACGTGTAGAATAGGGTGATGCACATAGTGTAGTTTGGGTTGGCACCCAGAAATATGGGGAAATGTTTGCTTTGCACAGTGTTTCTGATTAATGCTCAGCAGGCCTTTAGCAAAAAATCATTTTTTCAAAGGCAGCAATTCTCCGGGTTTTTCATTCAGCAGAACTGAGCCTGGCACCATAAAGAACACATTTCGGGACCAGGGTACTCTGATGTTTTTGCTGCCTTCGGTGAAAGTGTTAAAATGTATTCTTTAAAATACAACAGGGAACAGTGTTTTCTCAGAGGTGTGTTCTGGAAACCAATGTTTTTTTGCCATTCATTCAACAGCAAGTGCAGAACTACTTCTGAGACCCCTGTATGGATATGAGATATGAGTCTTGCCCCTGGCTTGCAGCTTACATCTAAAGTAGGGGACACACAAGGGCTTAATGATATGTTTGTAGTTCCCCTAAGACCCAACCTCATGAAATATGTGATAGTGGCAAGGTAGTAAACTACCAACTAGGGCAGCATCAACACGTTTATCACAAGTTTTATAATTTATGTTATTTAATGGGCTGAAAACAAATGAGAACATCTAAACTTGAACTTGAGCTGTTATTTATTTAATTTGCCAACAAGCAACTGGACAGATTGAAATAAGACAGTGGCTTCTACACCAGTGAGGTTTTTTTTATATAAAAAAAATAGAGCTGCTCTACAAATCCACTAGCACAACTATTCATTACTCTCCTTCCCCTCTCTAGTTACATATAGGAAGGCTTCCACCTTTATTTTCTCAACAGTGCCTCTATGTTTAGCACCTACTTGACAGACAACTGAGAAGTGAACTGTTCCCCATAATGTCAGCAATAAGGAGATGTGTGCTTGTTTAATTTATTCCTTTCAATCACTGGTTATAAAGATGCAGAGCACGCGAGTAACTCACCAACATTAAAATCGACTTGATTTAGGCTGAATTATTTAGCTGCTTGTTTTAGGCTGGATTATTTAAATTGTGATAGTTCCCAAGACAGAAATGGAGGGAGCGAGGGAGGAAGAGCCAGCATAGTGTAGTGGTTAGAGTGTTAGACTAGGACCTGGGAGAGCAGGGTTCAAATCCCCACTCAGCTCTCTGAGTCACCTTGGGCCAGTCACAGTCTCTCAACCTAACCTACCTCACTACTTTTTTGTGAGGATAAAAGGAGAGGGAGCAGAACCATGTAGATTACACTGAGCTCCATGAAGGAAAAGGGGGATATAAATGTAATAAATACATGAATAAATAATCCCTTCCCTATGTATGTAGAATCAGACACAATCAAGAGACTTCTGCATGGTTTGTACCTTCAGTTCTGTGTCTCCATAGCATGGCCACTCAGGGAAGCTTTGACTCAAACTCCTTGGTTAATCAATGATGCTATCACTTCCAGCGGTGGAGGAAGCCTCTCGGGCACCTGGGGCAAACCACCCATGGGGCAGGGCAAATCGCCCATAGGGATGGGATGCATGGCACCCATAGGGACAGGGTGTGTGGTGCCCATAGGGACGGGGGCATGGCGCCCATAGGGACGGGACACGGCTAGTGGCGCCTATAGGGAGGGATGGGGCATGCGGCACCCATAGGGACGGGGTGCACCGCGGGGCCTCAGCCACCCTACAGTGGGAGGGGGAGGCAGTGGGCATGACTGCAGGCCCCGCGGTGAGTGCCGCCTGCCATTTTGTCACCCCCATTAGGGTAAAACCCAGGGTAGCCCTCTCCCTGCCCCCCTTCCTACACCCCTGATCACTTCTATGGTGTTCCATAATGTTCCATGGTTTTCACATGTTGATAGAACAAGTGTCAGTGCTTCCAGTCTTTATCACCAACCTTCAACTACAGTGGCATGTAAGCAGATTACAACTGAAGACCCTTCTTCACTGATGTAAATTGGGCCACCTACAGGATCTATGGAATAACTAATATCCGCTAAACTCCCTCCAGGTCCAATTTTCAAAGGGAGTACAGAATCTGATAGCAGGAGTGCTGGCTCTGAATATGGCCAATCATCGCATGCTGGTGGCTTGTACACAAGTCCTCTGATATTCCATCCATGTTGTAATAGGGAAAAGGTCTAAGCGATCAGCATTCTTGAAATGTGCTCACAAGAGTTAAGGTCAGCACCTCAATTTCAAGCAAACAAGTTTAAGTGACATACTTCTGGATCCCTTCATTGCCTTAAGACTCAGTTCCACTTTCAGCATATACTGGAGGGAAGTACATAAACTTGTATTATCTAAATCACACACTTGGTACCATTCCCCTAACGGTGACCACAACAGCATTGAATCAAAATAACTTCAAAAAAAGGTATTTGATTGCATGGCAGTGAGATATGTGAATTAGTTGACAAGAGAGCATCAATGATAACTCATGCCTCAAGTGCCAGAGTACAATGAAGTGTGGCATATGCATTGCTTGTATGCTCCTGGAGATGTAAAAATGCATGTACTATGGGCCATAGGCAGTATTGCAGGAAATGCACTAAAAAAAACCCCCACAAGAAATCTAGGAGTGGCAGAGAGCAACTAAGATATGTCTCTCCAAGATACTTTGGATGAAGAATAGTTTCATTATGAGTATCCATGTTGTGGAGCTCAACGATTTTGATAATATGGGGAAAGCTGAAAGTGCACCAAAATGAAGCCCTTATAGAACGGATTTTACATACAACTATATCTCAATTTGTTGAGACATTCTCCAAGCACTTATACTATCTGTGAATTATTATTTCTCTAATACAGGTAACCAGTGTGAGATGAATTCAAGCCCATTTTTAATGCTATTTATTATTTCACCCTTCCATCAGCTTTGGAGACCATGGCATTTCATCTTCACTTAAAATATCTTTTCTCTGTTACTTTTTATGATGCCTTATAAGCACCTCAAATCTAAAGAGATTATGGTCACTAAACCCTACATATTCAGTCAGCAACAGATACGAAATCCATCACTTTCTCCGACCATAATCCAAAATACGGTAGTTTCTTATCCTTTCGGTAAGTATGCAGAAAAACTAAAAAACTAAAAAAATACAAATAGCACAAATAGAAGGGAATCTATCTATAAATGCATATTGCTGAAATCATACTTTTTTACATTTATTTATTCATTTGTATTGAAGACATCTTTCCTTTCCAGAAAATATTTTGGTTGTTGCTGACGTTCATGTATAGAACTGAGACCTCACCTTAAACCTTGCGCCTACATGAGTAACTTTTGCCTTATGCATGGTTGCCCTTTGGCAAGGTTGCATATTTACTTAGGATAATGTAAGATTTCGATTAGAGCCATATGAACATGTCTAATTGAAACAGAAAACTAAAGCAGAGGTGGGGATACACAATCTAGCTTGGCCAGAGTTAATTATTCCACAAATCTTACATAAAGAAGAGAGTGAGTTTGAGGAAATTGCTTTTGTTTAATGAAACGAGTTCATGGACCAAACTCCCTTAGCTCTGCCATATTTATTTAATTATTTGCAGCCTCGTAAAAGAACACCTGCTTTGGCCCCCAGCTACCTTTGCCATCAATCAAACAAGTACTAATGTGACTTCGATTAAACAAGTACGGTACTAAATTCTTAGGACAGCATAAACACCAATTTATTACCAAACTCTTTCATGTCCTTATTGTACTAACTGTCAGAAATGTATATGCATCTAATAGAATCCTTACCTGTCACATGTCCTGCCAGATTAACCTTTACCCAGATGGTTAAAAGATCAACTCTTTGCAATCACATTCTGTTTCTACATGCTCATATGTCTTGCAAATGTCAGCTGGTATTTGGAAGTAGAGTCTGAATCAATTCTTTTCAAAAATGATACTCCTTCCGTAATTTCAGTAATTTGTTTTCACTAAATTGTTATTAAGGTAATCTGATTAGCTGGAGATGTTAAGCGCCTTGGATTTCTTGCTTGCAAAACATGTGATCTACCACTGAATTTTTAACCGTGTCATTTTGCACTTTAACTTGCCCTGGGGCATTATGGTAAAGGGTAGGTAAGAGATGAAATAAATTTGTAAGTGCCTCTCTCTGACACTGGGGTTATGTCAAAAAAGGAACAGGATGATCTGAGGAGGCAGGAGGTTACGACTTTCCTGCAGCTACTTAAGTCTGAATCTGGCCAGGAAGTGGAGAAGTACATTGCTCTGGGTTCTAGGATATGAAAGGAAGTTGGGGTAAAATTGTGAAATAAATCACATTAAAACATAAAATAAGATAAAGAACATGTGCAAAAACTACAGTTACGTTTAATGGGGTAGGTCTACATTTGATGTAGCCTTTGTGTATTCTGATACAAATCAACAAGTCCGCTCACCCCTCTTGGTGCAACGGCATTGCGGGATAGTAGAGGCTTCACTGGGGCCCCAACAGGGGAACTGGAACAGCCCTGCTCTTCCGGGGGGGGGCGCAGAAGCCACCTCCGCCTATCAGAAAGCGGGCCCTAGCCTGCATCCTGCTTTGGCAAATGGGGATGCAGGCTGGGACTTGGGCTGTACCAGGGGGAGGAGCTGACAGAGCGGGTAGGCTTCCCTCGGATCGCCCCTTGTCCATTTAAGCAGCCTGCACCTGGGGCACTATCCTTTGTGTGTTTTGATACAAACCGACAAGATCCTCACCTCCCAGGCTAATGTGCAGAGAGAAATGGGCAGTCACCCATCAGCTTTCCCCCTCCCTGAATGTTCTGACACAGCCCCCAGCACAAATAATTTATCAAAATTCATTTAAAATTGTGTATTTTAGGGGGCCATGTATTTAAAATTAATATTTTCAGAGATAATAGTTGCATAAAATGCATACTATATGAGATTACTCATTTAAATTAAAGGGTTCTGGTGGTTTTGTGTGGTTTTTTTAAAAATTCACATTACTGTTGAAACAGGATAGAACAGACTTGGGAATGAACACATGCAAGAATAACATTTGATGAGAATGGATTGATTTCCCTGTCCTTAGGTTTTTCCATTATAGCTTTGATCTTTAGTTTCCTGTTGTTTTGTATAACCAAACAACACATCCACATGTCTCATCTCAATCTTTCTTGCACAATACACAACCTGGAAAACATGAAATATATACAGTCTGAGACAGTGATCTCTTTCCTGCTTTTTTCCTAATTAGACAAAGGAAAGGAATATGAGCTACCCCTGAGGAAATAAACTGACAAGAACATTGCAGCCCCTCAAATACTGTCACCTTCCATTTCCTGGTATGGGTAGCATTGTCATCTTGAATCAACACTCCTCCTAATGAAGTGTTTGTATTAAGAAATCTAGCTAGCTATAAATAAGCATTGCGCAATGGAAGAAGCTGGCAAAATTAGATCAAACATACAGTCAGTAAAAGGGACTTAACCTGGCATCAAAAGGACAGAGTAGCAACTAAGAAAACCTTTTTTTTCTAATTTGCTAGCTCAATGAAGAAACTTCAGAGGGGGTTCCATTAGTTAAATCTGGGGATCATAACTGGTCCCAAAGGGTGAAGCGGTAAGTAGCCATATTGGTATTGTGGTCCCAGATCACTAAGGATTTTGTAGAGCAGACTATGGAGAAATACTATTATCAAGAGGCAAAATTTTATTGTAAGAATGTTTTAAATGCTTTAAATGATTGGAATGTATGTAGTTAACTGTTAAAAGAAAGACTTTGTCTTTTATTCCTGGCTTGAGCCAATTAAGAATTATAAGGTATATGAGCTGTGCTGAAAGCCTGCCAAGTTAAATCTCACAGTTGTTCACTGTTGCTAAGGAAAGCACAGTGTACATTTGAAATCTTAGCTTTTATATACAGTTGTACCTTGGTTCTCAAATGTAATCCATTCCAGAAGTCCATTCAAGTTCCGAAAACATTCAAAAACCAAGGTGCAACTTCTGGTTGGCTGTGGGAGCTTCCTGCATTCAAGAGGAAGCCACGTCAGACGTTTGGCTTCTAAAGAATGTTCAAAAACTGGAACACTTACTTCCAAGTTTTCGGTGTTTGGGAGCCAAAACGTATGAGTACCAAGGCGTTCGAAAACCAAGGTATGACTGTACTGACCAATGGCATGGTTTATGATTCATCATTTACTGGACATTCCATTAAAATCTATTGGTCCATAATTATATGCCAGTGTGGGTCTATTGGAAACAAACTGATTGGCTGAAAGATCCTGGCTGAAGGGAACGCAAGACTAGGCTTGGCATTGCTTAGGGGATTCAAGCAGACTTTAGTGGACTCTGAAGAGGATCTGTGAGGAACTCAAGAAGCTAGTCTGAAGACAGAAGGAAGGCTGGAGAGTGAACATGAAGCAGCAGAGTTTGGCAGCAGATGAAGTGTGAAAAGCCCACATGGAAACTGACATTACTTGAGGTGAGACCTAAGAAGGGTTGCATTAAGAAGGCCCAACCCCTAAGGAGGAGGAGGAGGAGTCTTCAGTAGCATTCTTGGAGAGAACTGAGACCAGAGTGCCAGCACATGGAAGATTCATCAAAGCTGAGGATTCATCAAAGCCCTGACCAAAGTTGAGACCTGATGAAGACCTCAGAAAAAGGTATGTCATGAGAAACTGCCTTCGTATATCAGATCGTTGGTCATTCAGCTCAGTATTATCTACATTGACCAGCAGCTGCTCTCCAGGCTATTAGGCAGAAGATATTCCTAGGCCTATGTGGAGATGCTGAGGATTGAACTTGAGACCTTCTGCATGCAAGGCAAATGTTCCACCACTGAGCTAAGAGCTTCTGCCACCTCCCCCAGGGAGCTGACAGGAAGTGAACCAAAACACTTTTGGTAAAGTCTTCTGGACTAGGCTGTAATTTAAGTGGGCTGGAGTTAGGAAGGGTAATTCACAAGGACTTTTGTATAAGAAAAAGAACTAGAGCAGGCACTTAAGTAATAAGTGCATCTTATATCCCACAATGAGCTAACTTTTATTTTACAACTTACGTGAAAGTAAACACATTATGTTATATTGACAATCCTTTTTACTAAATTATAATATATTTTTTGTTTTAGTTCTGAGTAAGAATATCTGATCAGCTTTGTTTCATGCTTGTAAACAGCTACTGTATTGGTAAAAAGGTAAGAGGTAAATAAAAGTATTGAAATAAATGGAAACAGCAGAAAGAGAAAATGATAAAAAGTAGTTATTTATAAGGCTTAAAGAAGGTGTCACTGGTGGGATAAGACAAATATCCAGGCAGCACAAATTCCATTTCCTGACAATTGGTGAGAAGGCAAGGAATTAGTAATAAAACTATTCCACATGCCCGGCATAGAGAATATGGTCCTCCACAGACCAATGGCAAGGTACAGGGATATAAGGATCCAAGCCTAGGAAAACAATAAGCAGTCCACCACAAGGTCAGAAGCATGACTGCCAAGAAAATTTGAAAGTATTTGATGTAGGTGGGAGCATTTCCCGGTCAACTTGTATTTTGGAGTACATTTACATTTTAAACTCAGAGTAAACTGTTGTGGCATTGATTGTGACTTGCATATTAACATTTAAGTGACATATAAGCATGAAAGCAGTGAATGGGCAAGGACTGGACCTAGATTTCCATTTCGTTGCACGGAGACCTACATATTTAAACATACATGCAGCTTCCATTATATATTAAACTACGTGCTGGAATTATGCTTCTGGGTCATCTATTTTTAGCCATTTGCTCAGTGAGGGGCAGGTGGTGTGAAAAATAAATGCCCCTGAAGTTTAGCAGGGGTGGAGCAAAATGTCCCCAGATATTTTTCGGTGTGGGTGTTGTAGCTCTTGCCATGGTTTTTTCTTCTTTTTAGTTGATATGCATTAGAAAGGGGTTTGTTGTTGTGTTTAAAAATAAATAAATGATGGTTTCTGAGATGTCACCACAAAGATCTCCATGCTTTCTCCTTGGTGCACAAGACTGGGGGTGGGTTGGCTTACATAGAAAGAAAATGGCTACAGAAAGGGTGTGTGATTCTTTTTTCCAGCTTAAAAAAAGGTGTGGCCATCACCATCATCATGCTATCTGCTTCTTCCTTGTCCAGAAATCTCATTGATTCATAAAGCCTACCAGCCCATGAGACCCAGCAGCAACTGAGAACCAGGAACTGGAGAGAGCAGCTGCAGGACTTATTTAAAAACTTCTCATCAACCACATTTTAAACATTTTTTAAGCATGGGGACTGTTGCAGTGGCTCCTGAGCTCTCAAGCTGCCACTACAATACTATTGCTTCTTTCATGCTACTTCTTGGTATAGGATGCCCAGAAAAAACAGGGAGGAAGCAGAGGACATTCCAGTGGCTTGGGTTAAGCTGCAACTATGTTTTTTTAAAGCTAATAATAATAATAATAATAATAATAATAATAATAATAATATTCCAAAAGAATATTAAAATACATCAAACATTAAAAGCTTCCCTAAACAGGGCTGCCTTCAGATGTCTTCTAAAAGCCTGGTAGTTGTTGTTCTCTTTGACATTTGGTGGGAGGGTGTTCCACAGGGAAGGCGCCACTACTGAGAAGGCCCTCTGCCTGGTTCCCCCCCTCTCTCTCTCTCTCTCTCTTGTGGGAATATGGTCATTTGTCCATAAGAGCATGGGCAAAAGTTCATTATTGCAAGGATGATTTCATAGCAGAAAGCATTGCTTGGAAGCATGATCAACGCGTGGAGAGCTCATGCCATCCAATGATTGGTCCATGTAGTATAACATGATCAACTGCGTGGTCTGGTGTGAGAACATGAGACTAATGTATTG
The DNA here is from genome assembly GCF_951804945.1 of Podarcis cretensis. Taxonomy (NCBI): domain Eukaryota; kingdom Metazoa; phylum Chordata; class Lepidosauria; order Squamata; family Lacertidae; genus Podarcis; species Podarcis cretensis. The sequence continues at coordinate 63,575,034 of NC_137170.1, read as the reverse complement.
TATTGTCTTTTATCTGCTGACTGAGGCAAAGTTTTCTCCTTGAATTTGTATCTTTTCTTGGACACACACAATAAAGGTTGGGGCTGCAGCAGCTTCTGGAGAGAGCTGCGGCGAGATTTCTGCAACCGATCTTGGTGTGAGACTGATTATTTACGGATGGCGAGCTGGTTCTTGTCTCTCTCTCTCTCTCTCTCTCTCTCTCTCTCTCTCTCTCACACACACACACACACACACACACACACCCTCATCTCATTTAAAGGTAAGCCAAGCCCCGTTCTGTGCTATATGGAGGAAGTCAGGAGAGCATTACTGTAGCACCTTGGGATCTGTCTTTAAACTATTTAAAAATTTCTTTAGAAAGAAAATACTTCTCCCATCACCAGCCATGTTGTTGCAAAGAAAAAAACCTAACATAAACCACAACTGAAAGCTTAGCGAAAATTTCCCCCTGAAAGCAGAAGGAATTTCTCCCCATTTTTTGGTGAGGCAGCAGCTGTAACCAGAGTAGTGTGGGGCAATTAAGTGCTAATTGAAATAGTGTCAGTTAACAGTGCCATGGTTACAATTTTTCCATTTATGTCTTCAGCTTTGAAAAAGAGGTGCGAATTGCTGCTTCCATTTTTACTAATATAATTGTCTTAAATTAATCTAATGAAGCTCTTTTGCTGCATCAGACTGAAGAAAAGGATAGTTGACCTTTTGGCTAAAAATGACTAGTGACCCAAGAATGTTAATTGAAAACTTATTTGCATAATGCTGACACTCAATAATTCTGAAAATTAAAGACTGTTGAAATATTTAGATTAGGCAATCTAAAATTAAGGCATTTAACAGCATTTGGGGCATTTTTTGTGGATATGAAACTTTTTTTCTAATTATAGTAGTACCAACGAATCTATTTTTTTTCCTTTTTCCTTTTTTGCCTTAGGATGTAATGACTTTTTTTCATCTAGCCAACATGAAGAATACTTGGAGCTTTGCTGAGAAACTAACCCTTAGAGTGATTAGATTATTGGATGCTTTGGAAGGTGCAGTGGCAGAATTAAATCAGATGATTTGACCTAGAAAGCTTTGGATTAGATGAAATTACAAGCTCCTTAGAGAAGGATCAAATTGGTTGGTGTCAAATGCCACCCTTCAGTATAAATAGTCTCAGAGCGGTTTGGGACAATAAGAAAAACACAATGAAAATCTAAGTTTTAAAAAATGTTGCATTAAATAGCTAAATCTAATGGCTGTACTCCTAAGAATACTTCAAAGTATGTCCCAATTAAATATATGAGATTTCCTAAGAATCATTAGGATTAGTTTGAAATGGCCTAGATATCAAATCTTTCAAGAAAGCCTATGGAGTATAAATTTCTGGTACTTTCAGGCAAATTCCCAGAGTTCCTGAGACTTAAGCCGCATGGCTGGAGAAACCAAGAGGGACCACAATGCAACAGTCCACAGTGACCATTGTCAGCATTAGCCAGTTATCTGAATGATATCTCAGAAAGTAACACAGTGTTTAGCAGACATCTCCAGTGGTAGTAGCAATAAGGTATAGTGTGCAAATGCATGAACTCACAGCAATGTGCGTTTTCGCTAGGAACTAAATCCTGTTGAAATATTACAGTCCAAGGGAATTAGAATATTAGCTGACAAGAAAAGAAACAAGCCCATAGAGCCAGTGGTGGAGCTTCATGCTCTGGCACCGGGGGGCGGAGAGCAGGCTGGGGCAGGGCTAGTGCATGTCTGGGGTTGAGGCGCGCCACCCGCAGGGGTGTGGTACATGTCCTGGGATGGGGCGTGGCGCCCAGTGCAGGCAGGGAGGCAGCCATGATGGAACCCCACTGAGATCGCACTGCCAGGGGCGGTGCACTCCCCCCGCACTTCTCTTCTTCCGCCAGTGCATAGAGCTTTCATATGAACATGTTTATGGGTCCTTATTCAGAGCACTGATCAGTTGGTTAGGTGTACTAGGAATGACTCTCATTCCAACTGCGGCTTGACTCAAAAGTATGTCATACTGATTTCAACAGGATTTACTTCCTAGCGAAAATGCATAGTGCAGTGAGTTCATGCATTTGCACACTATACCTTCTTGCTAGTACCATTTAGAAAAGAAGCACATTTCCTGAAGTAGAGTCATAGAATTGTAGAGTTGGAATTGAACATGAGGGTCATCTAGTCCAACCCCCTGCAGGAATCTTTTGCCCAACATGGGGTTCAAATCCACAACCCTGAGGTTAAGAGAATCATGTTCTATTGACGGAGCTATCCCAGTTGCTGTGTATTATTCATTCCCCTTACTCTTTCCTCTTATAATTAGCTTTCAACACAACAAGAGCCCAGGATTATATTGGCTGTTTCTTGAGCGTTCATTCTGATTTGCTTGCAGGGAGGTTGTGCAACATTGCATCAAGCAACTGCTCTCTCACAATTTCAAGGGCATTTTCCTACCACTTTCCTTATCACAAAAAGTCTGGGTGGTTTTGTTTGTTTGTTTGGGGATGTTGTTGTTGTGCAAGAGTACCTGAATCTGCTAGTATATGAAAGAACTTCACCCAAAATTAGTGGCAGTCTGGAAGTGCCCTGTGTTATTTCCAGCTTCACAAATAACAACAAAACACAAAAATGTTAGTTGAGACTGGAAGCAAAGACTGCTGGTCTCCTCATCTGGTTCAGCTGCTCAGAGAAGAGAGGAGAGGAAGTGTACTATTCCAAGGCTCATGCGTGCATGCAACACAAAAGTATGGTCTAGCTGCTCAAGCTCAGTCTATTTCTCTAGAAGCCACCAGAAATGGGTACTACTTATTTCATAGTTCTGTGAGACAGTTCTGTGAGCTGAAGTTTCTTCAGTTATGAAGGAGTGCATCCCAGTTCAAGAAAAAGAATGTAATAATAATAATAATAATAATAATAATAATAATAATAATAAAATAAATAAATAATAAAAATTCACACATTGTGGAACACTTGGCCACTATTAAGACCTCACTCAATCGAACATTCCTGCATATATTGCTCTGATCCCCACGTTCTTCAAATGCAAAGGAAATCAACTGGACATTTTGAACTAAAAAAATAATCTCCTGAATACTACCCCACTGTTAACTTCTTCAGTGTACTATTTACAGCCATTCCTATTTCCTTTTTCTAAGCACTTCATCCAGTGAGGGATTTTTATCCTCATATCACAACTTCGCAAGCTTGTGAATAAGCATTCATGTGAAAATGCCTCAAATGCCTTCAAGGAAATATGAGCACGTAACTTTTGCTCCATTCCTCTTAACTGTGCGTATTAACATGCTGAGAATATTTTGATAAGATGTCACATGATTGAGAATCCAGATTTTCAAATTTCAAAAGGTTCAAAGTCCAGGTTTGCTTTGGAAAATTAATCATCCCACTTATTTAAACTGCCCAGACCCCTGGCACCTGTAAAATTGAGTAGCTGTTCCTTAAAAAACAGCCTGTCTACATGATTTCCTGCTCTAGAGTCAGGCAAAGATTAAAGTGAAGTGAATAATATTTCTGCAGTATTTCAGAACTTTAGAAATAGATTGCCTATGGCCATCCTATGGAAATACAACTCTTACTTCAAACTGGCTCATCCAACACAAAAATGTGAAATATATATTGGCTATATCTCTATGTTATGAGCATGATCTCACCTTTATCCAAGTCTCATTGATTTCAACAGGAAAACGTAAAATTCATTTAAATTACTACCACAGAAATCAGTTAGATGAGAGGTTCATTTTTCTTGGATTGCGCTTCTTGTTTTCCCTCAAGAATTTCCTGTAAATCTATCCTAAATATGCTTCTTCTTCAGCACTAATTTCTAAGAAAGGTGTCTTTTGTTTTAATTTGTGCTTTTTTGTTTTATGCTCATCACATTTTTGTTTTTTTGTTTTTACTGGATAATAACCAAGGCTAGTAATAATCAGACCTATTTTTTATAGGTAGGTCTGCTCTGAGTACGACAAACATTGGGTATCAGTTCCTGAAATATTTATGCAAACCATTCTGGAATTTGATCTTATTTTATTGGACGAAGGGTAGGACATAAATTAAATTGAAATAACATCAGCCCATTATTAGCAATTCCATTGTTTAGATTATTTGAATTATGAGCCAGTCACTGTGTCAAGATCTCACCTTTTCACAAATCCTGACATGTTGCTATTTGGAGAAGTTCTATTATACTCACCGTAGTCCGGAATGAAATGCCCCCCCCCCTTTGATCTATTGATATCCGTGGCTACCTTGACTTACACTGTGTTAGGTTAATGGTCCCTCTAATCCAGGGGTCCTCAAACTTTTTAAACAGGGGGCCAGTTCACTGTCCCTCAGACACTGTTGGGGGCTGGACTATAGTTTGAAAAAACATATGAACAAATTCCTATGCACACTGCATATATTTTAGTTGCAGTGCACAAAAACCGAAAAAACAATACAATATTTAAAATGAAGAACAATCTTAATCAACATAAACTTATAAGTATTTCAATGGGAAATATTCTGCAGCTGCCACACTTCTGTCACTTGCCTCACACAGTGCAGCCGAAGGAACTCTGAGCCACGCACTATAGAGAGAGAGAACGCAAAAATGCCGGCCAGCCTGCTGCGTGTGTGCAGGATTGCATCATCCCTCCTCTTGCACACGCACCGCCCCCCCCTTCCTGCAACCAATCAATCAACCAACCATTTGTGGTATCAGCGGAAGCCGGATACAGAGGTCATGCTTGCACATTGGACACTGTACTTCCTTTTGCCATAGACCCATTAGATAGCGGCAGGCTCTGCAATTGCTGGGCAGGCTGAGTTCAGGACCATAGTTTGAGGACCCCTGTTCTAATCTAGCACTGGCTTCTCTAATGGGAGTAGCAGTGGCAACAGCAGACAGGATACCACCTGACTTGATGGTATTTATTTTAGTTAAAAAAGACTCAATTACAAACTAACACAACAAGCATGTGAAGTGACATACATTTCACCTTCTTACTTATTTATTTAGAGTGCTTAGTCAGAAATCACTCCAACTGATTCCAATGGGACTTCCAGGTAAGTGTGCTTTGGATCAAAGCTTTAGTTCAATTGACTTACAGAGAAATCCCATATTCTATTCAGGTCAGCTGCATTAAGGCTCATGTGCTTGCAGGTCTTTAAATAAATATGCTGGTAGAGCACCAGGGTTATGTCAATTTAGGGTTATGTTGATCAGAGTTTTTGTTGAGTTTTAAATTCACAAAGCGCAAAAACCAAAAGTCACCCCCTCAGCCAATGTTTTAGAAATGCCCATAAATTCTGAATTACCTGTGTGTGCTTTACCATTTCCCCTCTGTCAGCCATGCCCTCATTTTACTACAATCTTTGCATATATGTGCGTACATATAGATATAGATGAGTGTGTAGAAATATATACACATATAACATTAACACTTTATTGTCAACCAGAGGTGTATGAGGAAACAGTGCTTTTGTGACAATTCCCCCCACAGCTCTTTCCTTATACATGAGCATTTCTTAAACTTAAACTGTCACTTGAAAAAGGGAAAGGCTGAAATTCTAATGTTAATATTTTTGCCAGCCTGCACTGAGCATGGCTGTGTGCTTTTCAAATGACAAACTCAAATGACAGTTCATACATCTGAAAGTTTGCACATCAGTCTTTTGAAATGTGAGCTTTAAGTGATGCCAGTCAAATTTGGCTGTTGGACAGGTGTGAGGCAACATTTTGCATACGAAGTCTTGAGTCAAAGTTTCTTCATGACTCTGGGCTGATCATACACCAAGTGAGATTTACCTTGGCCTTGGCAGACAAGAAAAAAAGTAAAATAAAATGGGGAAGGCCTGTTGTTTAACCTCCTTATGCAGTTATCCAGAGTTTCCTCATGCTTTCTCCTTAAGCCCTACAGGTAGCTGGAAGGGAAATGAACAATACCATATCTTCTTTTGCTTTTTCAACAAATCAGAGAATGTTTATTTCTTTTATGTAGAAGCAGACCTGCTCTGAAAAAGAAAAGGTGGTTGGATATTCCTCTTCATTGTACCTAGGGACATCAACCACTTCTATTTATGTTTATGTGACAAAGGATTGAAATGGAATTGAGAACCCTTTCAGGAAAGTTTCTTCAGCAGAGGTAGATGAGAACACGTGGCTACCCTAGTTTGCCTTCGGGGAGGCTCAATACCTTTTCTTCTGAAATATGTCAAAATGGAACCCTTACAATTGCAGGTTTATTTTTTGTTTCTTTGGAGGGGCAGCTTTGCCATTGGCAGAGTTAGAAATCCAACTATTCACATATCAGACTTTCATGTTAAGACTTAGCAGTGGCACTCTTGGCTGTAAGGAATTATAACTGGATACTGTATTCCTTCCAGTAGCACCTTATAGACCAACTAAGTTTGTTATGGGTATGAGCTTTTGTGTGCATGCACACTTCTTCAGATACACAGTGTGCATGCACACGAAAGTTCATACCCATAACAAATTTAGTTGGTCTCTAAGATGCTACTGGAACTGGAATGATTTTTTTAAATTTTGTTTTGACTACAGCAGACCAACATGGCTACCTACCTGTAACTGGATACTGTATGTGGTTGCTAAAAGTAAAAATTACACTTAGATTGGCAAGGAGCCGGCTTACTTTTATATTAGTTTATGTGTGAATTTTGTTATTTTCTTCATGCTGAAGCCTCTTTGTGACATACAGAAGAAACAGATTAAAAACTATTTAAAAAGCAGGAAAAGTCAAACAGCAAGACAAGCCATAACAATATTAAAAAAGCAGGACAAGCCAAGCAGCAAAAAATAAAAAATAAAAAATGAGCAAACCAAAACAAGAAAAGGAAGGGAAAAAAAACCCCTTTCAACCTTGACACAGATGAACCAACTCTTAAAAAAAAAAAAAAAAAAAAAACCCCAAACAGAAAACTGTTGGCAACCCAGTTTTCTTTAAGAGGTTCAGACCTACCATTGTACCAAATGAGATGCATGGTAGACTTGCCTAAATAACAATTCCTGTGCTCTTATGTTTGCATGGTTGCATGCAGTTCAACACCATCTGTGGATCTGAATTGCAAGGTGACACTCAAGCAGCTGTTCCACCCTATAATTCCCACATACGTCTAATGATAATCAAATTTGTTTTGATGTTACAATCACTATGTTGATTGATGCCATCGATCTGACACTCCTAACACTCATTACAAGAATCCTAGCATTATTTGTGGGAAGTTCAAAACAGGTCAAGAGTGTATTAAGTATATTGCCATTTCCCGAAAAATAACTGACTCATTGATCTTCTGTTCCTCTACCTTATGATGAGTTAAAAGGTTACTTTCCCAATGAGAGCAGTATACCATGAGAAGTGCAGTAAGAACTATTGATGAGATGTCTAAGGAAAATTTATGTAATTTGATACCTGGATGAAATTACTTGCAGTATCCATTTTGGCCCTTCACAACTGAAAGGTTTTTCTTCTTGTTTTTTGTTTTGTTTTAAAATCCTCTCAATCCATGGTATGCAGGCTGATTTCATAAATCATAACTGAATCATGCTTAAGCAACTTGCTTTCTGATCCGCTTTTTCACTTTCTTAGTGAAGAACATCATTGTCCATCTGTCACCTGTTCTTCAAAATGCCTCTGCAATTATTTGTCATTTTTTATTGTTCCCTCTATCTGTGAATTGCTTACTTGCTCAAAACACAAATAGGAATGTTTTGAACAGGAATACAATCCTCAGGACAGGTCCTCAGGGCATTATGAAAACAGTATTATCCTCATATTGCTTGCCACTTATTATGGACATTTGCATCACCTACAGTTATAACCTGCCATTTGGAACCCAAAGTGGTGTAGAAGTGGTTCCGAGGCAGGCACTGACCAGACCCAGATCTCCTTAACTTCAACAAGGTGTCATAAGACCAATTTGGTGCCTGGCCTCTTCTTCCCCTACTCTCCTTCTGCCCTCTCCTATTGGCTCTGAAGGGTAAAAATAAATAAATCCCTTTACAAGTGATCGCCAAGGAAGAATACTCCAGTCCTAACTATGTAATCCAATGTATCTGCAATGTTCATATTTTGTGATTCTGCACTCTGAATAGCATGTCTACTCTGAATATTCTAAGGCCAAAACATTTCTGACATATTTTTTTTTTTTAGTTCTTCCTGAACTGTTCAAGAATTTCAGTCTACTCCCAGATAATATTTTGTGACATAGCCTCACCAGTTTCCCAACATGATTTTTGGGTGCAACCATGGAGCCAATTTTAATATTGTGTAGCTACCCTTTCCAATCCTCTTCTCTTAGCCTATTGCTTCTTTCTTCCACCAGTATGAACTGACAAAAGAATTTCATTAACTAACAGCTGAAATTACTCAGAAGAGAGTAATTTCCCATTGCATATATATGTGGTGAAATCTCCTCACTCCAATTTCACTACCCACAAGCAGCATGGAAGGTTGAAGGAAGCCATTTCCATTCAGACCTGGAACATCCATATCTGACAGGTTTTAGGGTACTTTCAGATGACAGAGTTTGTGGGTTACGAGCATTCTGAATCACCATGCTGTTATAGGATCTGGTCTCCTGCTACCCTCACCTAGGTGAAATCTACACACATATAAAAAACACTGTGAAAATGTTTAAAAAAAAAAGTTTTGGAAAAATATATTGAATTTGCCATAGCTCACTGTCGCCATCTAGTGCCACATTTGTATATTGCACATTACAACATACCTAAAATGTTTTATTTGCAGCTGTATCGCTGAGTCCTTAGTAGCAGAAGCATCTAAGCAAAGAAAGACCTGCGAAACTATATCTGAGTCTGTCTACTGCTTGCACTGAAGTAGATTTATTGAACAGTATTTGTTGTTTTGAGTATTTGCTGTCGTTTTGGAGAAATGTATAGTTTTAATGCCATTTAAACCCAATGCAATAACACAATTAAAAACAGGAAAAAAATCCCTTCAGGTAGAAGAAATCAAGGCCGAAGAAACGCAAATGAAGTGAGGAGAAAATAGGTTCAGATATCATAATTTGGAGTGTACATAATCCACAAATTCAGCCAGCTAGACTAGGTTTGCATGCTTCAGTTACGAACCAATGTAGCAGAACTACAGGTCAAGATGAGGACAATCAAAATATCATGAACACATCTGAAAATGCCAACGTTTGTATCCTCTAATGGAGAAACCCAAGACATGGGTTACTGAGCTAAGAAACAAACACATCACTGATTTTTACTGCCGGGAGGAAAAAAAATCACCTATGATCTTGCATTTAGATTGATGCATAAATGTTTGTGCCTGTGCTAGCATACAAATATGCCCAAGCACACCTGAGTGCCAACTCAGAAACTTCACTCTAAAAGCTGCTTCCTCAAAGTCTTGCCGGTCTTCTCTTTGTAACACATACACGGCACCTCTAACACACGACACTCATCCCACATGAACAGCCCCTGTAGTTGCACAGCTCAAATAGTTATCAATACACTTTAAATCTGATGGAGAAGCTGCCCACAGACAAAATCAATATTTTCAATTGCATCTTATTCCTAACGCCATGTTTCAAGCCACTTGTACATTCGTTCATCCACGATTTAACATCAGTTCTCAGCTGACTAAGGGTGTGCATTTTAAAAATAGAATGAAACCAACGAGCTCCATTTCTTCCATTCACTTTAATTATAAAAAAGGAATGGGCATTCAAATGAATCCGTTCCAAAGGAACGTTCCATTCAGAAGTCATTTGATTCATGAAGAACTTGCTGGTCTGAATTGGAGTGCTGGGATGGCTTGTACAGGTCATAACACAAAGTTAAGCACAAAGGCACTAAGTGAGTGGGCAAGCAGTGAAACTGACAGGCTGGAAACCTGTCCAACATACAGTGCTTCTTTTTCTGAGGGTACCGAATGGTATGCAATACTGGCACCTTTTTCCCTAGAAGAAAAACACTGGTTAAAAATGTGGCATGAATGGGGGAGACAATCAAGGCAGTCTATAAAACTGGATAGCACCTGCATATGCTTGTTCTTTCTATGTATGCAACTTGTCTCCCTATGCTGGAGAAGTCCATCCATTGTTCCACTCCTTCTTTAGTCTTGACTCACCACAACTGTGGTATTCAGATGAGCATCAGATTCCAACCATTCAACCACCAGCCATTTATGCAGTTGCCTGTACATATCTAACTTTAAGACTGTTATCTCTGTAAATGATAATATACTTTGTATATATACTTGTCACAATATACTTTGTACCTTGACGTAGATTTTTGTGTACAAAATAGATGCTGATACTGTACTTCTTGTGAAAAATGAATGCTTGTTTGAATATATGCTTGAAACTTTAATAAAATGTACATGTTGGCTGTCAGTGGAGCAAGATGTGATTTACCAGAGCATGTGTCCTGATGTATCTATTACTTAGTGCTAATACTGGAGTACAAAACTAATTGCAAGACACTAAATATAGATTGCAGTGAGCTTAACTCACTATCCCTTCTGCCAGTTCAAACAACGCCTGTAATCTGTAGCTGAGTTTACCATACAGTGTGATATTCACTAGAATGTGTTGCTTCAGAATATGACTTTCCTCCCCGCCCCCTTCATGGTTTCTCTTAAAAATATAGGAAAACCATACAGTGAAACATTGGGGAAAGAAACACTTGGGGTGGGGAAGCAAAGCACCCAGAAAGTCTGTTTTCTCATTTTACTTTCTTATTTCTCTATCTTTACAGATACCCTGGGGTTACGCGTGCATTTACATCAGTATACATGAGTCTTAGAACTGTTACTTTGTGGCAGGAGTGCGGAACCAGGGGGCTCAGGGTTGCATGCAGCCCTTGGCTGAATTTCATGTGCGTGGGTAGGCAAGGATTGGAGGCAGAAAAGTAGGGTGGGTGGGAAATTGCAAGGGGGGCAGCCAAAAGAGATAGAGTTGGTAGCTGCAGTACCACACTCAGGCCATCTGCAGTGGTGGCGCTGCAGAGAGAAGTCAGCAGCTCCTTCCTAGTGATGTAGGAAATAAGGTGTCTGGTCTGGTTCCCACTATAAGGTTCCTGGTGTCCTAGAATATACTTTATTTGTTTTTGTTGATTGGTATCAGTGTGCAGTAATTTGATCATTGCAATTACAAGCAGGAAGAAGTATTTATGGGAGGCCCAAGTACATCCTAATATAAAAACAACATTACCAGTTTCTTCTTCACAAGAGAAATAAGCCACCACATTCAAATAATTATGCCCAGTTATTATCTAGTACAGGCACACTATGTTTAAACCAATACACTAATTTATTTTACATTCTTCAAAGAATAATGACAGTATCTGTTCTCCATAGCTACAATAGACCCTACTTTACATTTCCATAACTCGTCAAAGAAACTGTCATAGCACACTAAATTTTCACCTGTTTAAAATGGATCGTTGACTTTTAGAGCACCTGGGACAAGATGAATGCTTTAATTGACTTTCTTTGCTCCCCAGATAAAAAGAGCAACAGTTACTCCAAAATAACCTTGGTGGAAAATTTGGCAGCTTAGCTAAAAAGGGCTTCTAACTTTCTTTTCTTTTCTTTTCTTTTAAGCTGAAAAAGAAGAAAATCAAAATATCTCATTGTATACATTACTCGTTGCAAGCAGTGCCAAGGGAATTTTATATCATTCTTTAGGGTCTTCGTGAAAGTGTTTTTATTTCAAATGAGTTTTAAAAAACAATAGCCCTCCATTTTCAGCATCTCTATAATTTTACACTGTCTCTTAAAAAATCCTTAAAAAAAAAAAACTTCAGAAAAAACATTCTGAAGTGAAACCATAAGCAACCATTCATTTAATAGCTACCAGCTTGCAAGTGCAAAAAAAACAACAACAAAAAAAAACAGCGTAGAAAAATTCATGGAGGAAAAGCCTATCAATGGCTACTAACAGTGATGATTATGTTGTACTCCATTGTCAGAGGCAGCTCTGACTACCAGTTGCTGGGAGGTACAAGCGAGGAAAATCATGTTGCACTCAAGTCCTGCTTGCAAGCTCTCCATATGCATCTGGCTGGCCGCTGTGATAAAAAGTTTTTTTTCTCTTTGTTAAAACACACACTCATAAGAATGTTTGGCTATATAATGGATATCGTAACTGTATTTTAGAGCAATATCCCCAATATCTACCCCAAAGGCAAAAGAGATACTGCAATTTTCCTGGGAGAACTACTAGAAAATAGGGAGAGTAGAGACTTCATGCAATTCCTTCCAAAGTTAGGCTTCGTGCAACACGTATAACAGGAGCATTGCCTGGAGCATTCAAATAACTAAAGAAGATGGCCCCCGTATGTAGATCTAGGGAGCTTCAGAACTTCTTCGGTATGCACCAAACCTCTAAGCCTTTGAAAATATTAGACAGATCCAAAACCTATTAAGCAGGATGGGTGTCAAGGCCCAGCATGGTCAGGCCAGCAAGCGGCCTACTGACATGAGTCTTTTGACCTTGCTACAATGGGGAGGTAACTGCAGTCAGGAAAAGGCAAATATGCAATAGTGAGTGGAGAAAACAAGCCATGATATCATCAGCTCTTGTACAGAATCTGTGTTGCCAACAAATAAGACAAGAACAGACTGCACTCAAGTAATGTATTTTTTAAATATGCTACTATGCCTATGGAGCATTTTCCTGCTTTGTGCTATATGGAATTGTATGGAAATGAACTCTAGAAAGCAGCTTTCCATGATGTTTTAGACCAGGCATGTATGGCAGGTCAATTGTGATCTATTGGTTGACCGCAGGGTGTTCCTGGTTAATCCTGGTCGATCTTTGGTTCTCGACCTCCAAACCCTCTCCCCCCAAAAAAACCATCCTCCCTAAAAAAAGCTCAACAATGGGTAGATCTCAGTTTCTTGGGAGTTGGATGTGCCTGTTTAGACTACTATGACTTCCCAGAAATGAACTCTGCTTTGACCTTGAGTAAGTGTCAACGAAGGGATTGGCTCTTCTGGATAGAATTCAGAAGGGACCTGCAACTAATTAGAAACACCCACTTTTCTCCTTGGTATCCACTTCTGAGAACAGGGCATTTTATGGCTAATTATCTGACCAAACTCTCACCAGTTCCCTGAAGGCCTTTATTGAGCTATGTTTCCAAGTGATGCCCATGGCAGTCTTGGATGGCCACTACTACAAGGTCCTGTACATACTTTGTATTTGCGGTCAACCTCAGGTGGAAGACAACAGCCTGCCCCTTATATAGAGACCCAAGAGATCGATTTCTGACACTTTTGTTTGCACAAGCAAACCCCAGCAGAAATGGCCTAGTTTCTTTTGAGTGACAACAATAGTTTTCTAACACAAAGGGTGGCCCCTCTAGGCAACTGGATGGGGGGGGGGACGAGTTAGATGAAATTGTTATAAATTGTTGTAGTGATTCAGAGGTTTAGCTTGAAATGAAGCTGGATTTGAGTTTGTTGGAATCTCTGGTAACCTCTCTCTTATATCATAGATTTTGGCTCATATTATGAATGTCTTGTTGTCTGTATTGTTTTACTTGTACTGCTGCTGCGGGTTTGTCATGGCCTTTGGCTAGAACTATCATATTGATATATATTGATATATATCATATTGATCATATATTGATTTACTGAGGGAGGGTAGGGCAAGTTGGCCCATTTTTTTGCTCCAGGGCCAGAAGTGGCTCACGAGGTGGGGAGGAGTCACAATGCTAGCTTCCTGGCATTGGTACTGTTTACCAGGGCGAAGAGGCAGGAGATAATAGGAAGGCCAGGGCCGTGTGGCCCTCCAGTCAGTGAACCCACACAGCCCTTCACCATCCGAGTAAGTGGCAACAATGCCATGGCCAGGAAGCTAGAGTGCGAGCCACTTCTGCCAAGGGCCCTTTTAATACCTGGAGCCAACACTGAAAGCTTGTGAAACAAAAAAGCTCTGAGAACTGGCATATAAAGAACTGGTGAGTATAAAGTTTTGTCTCCGAGCAACAACTTTTTCCTCAGTAGAAATAATTCTACCATTTCAAATAAGCACAAACACCATTCATGTTTGTTCTATCAGCAGCTTATGCCCAGTGGCCAGAAAAGCTGCTTCCATTTCCCTGTGTCTTTGTACTTGCTTAATAAAAGCAGGGTAGAGAGACCCAAGGCCGGTTGATTATTGTGAAGAACTCTTTCATATCAAGGCCTTCAAATGGCAGGTGGCTCCCCACTTCCCTGATGGCCTTGTGCTCTGAAGTGAGCAGCTCAGATGCAAAGGATGCTTTCCTTTCCACCTCTAAATTGCTATGCAACAATCTTGCGAGTTCAGTCAGCTGTGCTTTTTGTTTCTTTCTTTGCCAAGATACCTTCACAAAGCAAACAATACAGAGTGTCAAAGGAAGGGAGGGGAAGAAAGCATTTATAGAAATGGTTCTTAATGGATACAGGATACATTATAGAAACAAGGACTTATGAATCTTTCATGCAGGCATCTTTTCTCCCTCAAGAGCTCTTACTTGAAAACGTATTGGTCACAAGTCAGAGAACGACCATAAATGGATCCTGAGGCCTTGCATGCGACCAGAGGGACTCGTTTTCTTGGTTCAGCAGGTTCCCATTGCTGCAGCAGAAATTGTTTTGGAAAGTTCCCATAGTTTGTCAAAGGAAGTTGCTAGATGGCCCTCTGGGTGATTTTGGCTGCAACTCTCCTCTGCCCCAGTTAGCGTGGTCAATAGTCAGGGAGAGCACCAGGTTGGGGAAAGCTGCCATAAACTGCTATGTGCAAAACAAAGCTGCACAAGCTGCTTGGAGCAATACACACAGTTATCTCCATTGCAGCTATAATAATGTTTTCTCCTCTAGTGACACAATCTTAAAATTAAACAAGGTTCTTTTCCTATTTCTGCCTTGGCCTATGGCTTTTAGCAATAAATATATTATTTACTTTTTTCTTTTGCAAAGAAAATAAAAGTTGACACTGAACTCCTTAATCTGGAATCTCCCTGCACCAGCACAAGCCGGGAAATGAATTTATCTGAGTCTAAACTTTTGACAATATTTCCTTCGGCACTCTGGGTCATAACACAGAAGTGGGAGTTACTGTTGTGTGCTTTTTTACTATGCTGCAGGCTGCAGTGATTCCCACTCCCAACACAACTCTACAACCTTGATCACTTAAAATCCTCTTGCCACATTTGTTACATTTCCCTCCATCTCTCCTTTCCCTTTTGCTAGTCAAGAATTCATTTTCACATGCTTCCCGTACACAATTATTATTACTATTATCATTTTATTACCCGCCCTTCACCCCAAGGTGAACAACAGGTCACAACATTAAAACACAGTATTAAAACAAGTGGTTTTTTGTTCCAGAATTGTGGCTCTAGCTTTAAATATTCAGCAGGACACTGGATGTATGAAATTGTATCTATGTTACCAAGATGTTATTTGTGAATAAATAGGGAGTAAGAGGCCTCAGAATGTACCAACCTGCCTCAATCCATTACAATATTCATTTGCACTTTCTGACACAATTGATTCCTTTTGCACAGCTGCCAAGTGCACAGCCTCTCCCTTCCCCCATGTTTACAGCTGAGGTTTTTCAGGAAATGAGGGCCTTCAAGAGGGTTGTGGATCACTAGGGAGAAAGAATGAAACAACATTCCCAAACACCCCTTGGCCACACTGGAAGGAAGGTCGTCTTGCCCCTTTGATGATTTCCACATTGGTGGAGAATAGTAAAAACAATAACAACGCACACAAAAAATTCTGTGTGACACTAATTCTCTCTACAGTGGACCCTCAGGTTACGTTACCTTTGGGTAACGTAACTTTAGGGTTGTGGACGCGACAATACTTCTGGGTTTCACCATGTGCACATGCGCATAATCACTCTGCACACCTCGTGCATGTACAGAAGCGCTCTATTGCACCATGCACATGTGCAGAAGTGGCGCCTCATGCTGCAGACTTTTCGGGGTATGCAAGGACCCCCAGAATGAATTAAGTTCATATCCAGAGGGTCCACTGTATTTTAATGGTGACTTTGGAATACATAACACTGCCTTGTACTGTCAGACCTCTGGTCTATCGAGATAGTATTGTTAGCAAGGGCTGGCAGTGGTTCTCCAAGGTTTCACCCCTACCTGGAGAAGCTAGGGACTGAACCTGAGACTGTCTGCATTGAAAACCATGCAGTCTACCACTGTGATTTGGGTCTTCTTGGTTAGCATCTCACGTGGGGTGGGCAAGCTACACTCCTTATGTGTAATCTGTGCCCCTGTGTGTCTGCTGTCCTTATTCACTGTCTTTTCCAGCTTGGATTCCTCAAAACAATGTTGACAGGACTCCGGCAAAGAGCAAAGACAGATGTGATGGCACCGTGTAAACCTGTCAAGAGAGCTGCACGGAATTGTAGCTATATTTTTCTTTCTGACATTAATGGGAATCTCACAGTCCAAATCTCTCGCAGCTTTTTTAAGAAAGCAAAGCAAAAACCCTCCTACTCAAGTTAGGAGGTGTAATATCAATGCCATGCAAATCAGGTGAGGCAAGCAGTATTTATTATGGCTTAACTCTGTAGGGACCCATGGGATGTGTCAGGTTTGGTATTTGGAAACCGATTCAGACACAAACTCCAACCAGGAAAAGAAATTGGGGGATTCAGGAAAGTGAACTGAGCAAGCGGGGACATTATCATTATGTGAAAGACAGTTATGTGTCAGGGTTGTTGTTGTTTTTTGGTTTTTTTTAATGGGGAAAGAGAAGACTGTGGTGTTAAAATCATTCTGGTAGCATTATTTCTTTCCAGCACTCCCAAGTGTCAAAATGTTGCTTAACATAATAACAGGAATCTAATGCAGAGAAAACTCTTCCTTCCAACTTAGTCTCATTATACAGAAATTTAAAAAAAAACCTGCAGTACTGTACATGGAGGTGAGGGGCAAGGAGAGGAAGAAAGCCAGGTTAAACCAAACTCTGTGGGAGGAGGCTGAATTCTACCACTTAGTACAATATATCTCATGTACAGGAGAAGAGGGATCATGATTGGGACTGCCACACAGGGAGAGGGGCTTAGTACTGCTTGCTGAAAATGACCAATGCCTACTATTTGCTCCCAAAAGTCTGATCTGCTGCTTTGGCACCTTTGGGTAGGTTGTGTTTTTTTTAAGCAAGGCGGCCATTTTCATCAAGAACACACTTCAGTCCAAATTTGTATCCCCCTCCCAAGATGGCTGATGGAAATTTCCAGTTGGAAAAAGAACATCAGCAATCATGAAACAAATAATGACAGGTTTCACGACGCTTTGCCATTTGGCAACACTTCTGAGATTTCACCTGGTATTCCCAGACTGTATCAACAAAAATATAGTGTCCAAGCAAGGGAAGTAATAGTACTGCTCTATTATGCTTTGGTCAGACCAACGTTCTGGGCACCACAGTTTAAGAAGGAAGTTGACAAGCTGGAATGTGTGAAGAGGAGAGCAACCAAGATGATGAGGGATGGTTGGGGGAGTTGGGTATGTTTAGTGGAGACTGGGAGGAAATATGATGGCCATCTTCAAATATATAAAGGGCTGTCACATGGAAGATGAAACAAGTTTGTTTTCTCCTGCTCTGGAGGGTAGGACTCAAGGCAATGACTTCAAGTTGCAAGAAAGGATATTCTGACTAAAAACCAGGAAGTACTTTCTGACAGTATGAGCTATTCAACAGTGAAACAGGTTCTCTCAGAAGGTTGTGGGCTCTCCTTCCTTGGAGGTTTTTAAGCAGAGGTTTGATGGCCATCTGTCATGGATGCTTAAGCTGAGATTCCTGCATTACACAGGGTTGGACTAGATGACTCTCGGGATCCCTTCCAGTGTGAGAGAGCCAGTGTGGTGTAGTGGCTAAGAGCGATAGACTCGTAATCTGGGGAACCGGGTTCGCGTCCCTGCTCCTCCACATGCAGCTGCTGGGTGACCTTGGGCTAGTCACACTTTTCTGAAGTCTCTCAGCCTCACTCACCTCACAGAGTGTTTGTTGTGGGGGAGGAAGGGAAAGGAGATTGTTAGCTGGTTTGAGACTCCTTCGGGTAGTGATAAAGTGGGATATCAAATCCAAACTCTTCTTACCTTCCAACTCTGCAGTTCTATGATTTTATGCCCACATACTTTCCATCATATTCTTGCAATATGGATTGGGCCTAGCTTGCTCAGTAAAATATCCAGATCAGCAACTCCATCATTAATCTCTAAAACTTTTTGTTCCTCTTTTGTACCTAGTTTTGCCAGGTGTATGTCAGGTCACCTCTGATATGATTTCAGAACTGCTAATGCAGTCAGTTCCAGGCCTGACACATCTTAGTCTCCCCTTGATCTAGTGCAGCTGGAAGAACCACAAAGCAAAACAAAATGACATTTCCCGTTGCGGCAACATGACCACCTTGAATACAAGATATAGGTTGCAACAAGGGGTTGATACTAATAAAGTAAATCTAACAGGCCACACAAAGAGATCAGCAGGCAAGATCAGCAGGCACACAGACAGGCAACTCAGGAGAAGAATAATAAGTGGAGATGCTTTCATATGGAGCTAGTGCTATAGTTTCCCAAAGAAAGTACCGGTACATAGCTGATTTCTGGATTTTAAAGGAAACAATTGCACAGTTTTAGCCTAGGCATGTTGGGTTTAATTCAGACTTGGTCAGACTTAGAGTAGATCCATTAAAATCGATAAGACTACCTAACTTAAGTCCTGTTGATTTCAGTGTGTCCACTCTATTACTAATAGTAGCTGTGTCTACTCATAAGTAAGTCCTACTGGCTGCTCTTTCTTTGGACTCTCCTTCATTGGAGGATTTTTTAACAGAGGTAGGAAGGCCATCTGTCAGGGAATCTTTAGTAGTGGTTCCTGCATTGCAGGGGGTTAAACTCGGTAACCCACTGGGTCCCTTCCAGCTCTCCAATTCTATGATTCTATGCTTCATTGTGGCTCACACCCAGGGAGGTGGAATTGGGATTGGAGCCTTAGATCTATTGGATTTTATGAACATAGATGGTATTCACACTGCATTCCTGTGTGGAATATGGGGGCCTGCGGAGGGAGGCCTATCTTCTGACTCAGTCCAGGGTGAGATGACATTGACACAGATGTACAATCACAATAAGAAATAGGTTTCCAGAATCTGGCAATCAGAATCATACTGCCTCTCCACAGTTAGAAACAGTATACTTCTGAATACCAGTCACTACAAACCACCAGTCAGGAATGGACTGTTGGTAACTTAAAAGAGCATCTTCCTGGTGGCTGCTTTCTAGCTCTGGAAGTCTTTGCCAACACACGCCCATCTAGCCTCTTATCAGATGATTTTTCCTTGGCAGGCAAAGACCTTTATTTAGACAGGGCTTTGACATCGTCAGTTGAATTGTTATGGCCACTGCCAGTTTTCTATTGGTATTACTGATTTTATTGGTTTTCACCTACTTGTCTTCGTGTCTTAATTTTTAATTGGTCTTTTACTGTTTTTAGGTGCCCCTTTAGGTTTCACCTTTGGGTGAAAAGGTGGAATAAAAATGTAACAAGCAAGCAAACAAAGACAAGCAGAGAAATAAACATCTGCATCAAGTCCCTCAATCCAACATTTGTGGCTATGCTAGTGCATTTTATGAAACATGGGGAAATGGGAAATCTCTCTATATAACTGCAATGAATGACAATGCTTTTCATATAGAAAACCCAATTCAAAAACTTTTTGTTTTCTGATGACTATGAGCCTTTGTTAACTTAGGCTTTCAGGTTTTAGACATAGAGGTTTTGTGTGCTTTGTAGAAAAGCAAATGAGCATAATAGGATGATTTTACAGAATAACGTTTCTCTTTCAGAGAAAGGAGTATTGATGGATGAAAACTCTTTACATAGCTGGAATCATTATGTTCTTAACAGATTGTATTTTGTAAGTAAGAAACCTTGTTCCTCCAGCACTTTGTTCTTCTCTCATTCATACAATATAATTCCTGCTTATTAAAATAAAAATTTGAAAGTCCACATTCCCTTGATAATACTTTCAGATCCAGCACATTTAGAAGGTCATGTCTATTGTTTTGACTCTTTGAATAGAATCAGAGAGATAGACACACACGCACACACCAATGTCAAACCAAACACATCTTTGCTTTTACACTGAATATACAAGCACAGTTATGTTTACTTTTGTCCTATTATGAGGGAAGATGCATTCAGAAAGCAAGAACTAAGGCTTCAATGGTTTAATTATACAAACTGTATAATTATATAGCCCAATAAATAATGCTTTTGCACATTAGTGCATCATTGTCTTATGCTGAATGTACAAACATTGTTCTCTTCTATGAGAAAAGGAAGATGCCTTCAGACACTGATGGCGAGGACTTCATTAATTTACTATATATTATTTTGCCCAACAAATAGTGCTTTTCAAGAGCCAACTTTTAAAAAGTTTCTAAGAGTTCCTTGGATGAAGCTAAATGCCCTCTGAGAACCATGATGGAAGGCTGCCAGAGGAATTTCAAAATTTACATTATGTATTTATGCTACAGTTGCAGAAAAAATCATACAAAGTTGTACAAAATACTACTACTCTACTGTCTGTGTGACAATTACCAACTACAGTGAGGATATATGGCAGCATGGCAAGATGGAGGTGAACTGATTACACTGGGGAATAAGTGAGAAAATAGTTTCAAGATTGGCCGATTTGCCTATGAAAAACATACTACTGGAGAATATTCGGGTATCACCCATCTTAGAAGTGCTCATATTGGACTGTCTCTCAATGTGCAAGGTTTTCATGCAGGAATGAGTGTCCATTGCACTTATTTTCCCATAATTACTGTGAGGAACCCCCTTTATATTACACAGAGAATAAGCCACTGCAGACTGTTCATTTAACAATGGTGGGAACTGATAAACAATGGAAAAATTAATACCTAATTTTATGCAAACTATGGGAAGAGCAGAGAAAAGATAAATACAAGGAGACAATGAAAGGAGAGGAAGAACGAGACAGAGAAAGACATAGAGAGTATTCCTTGCTTAGTTTATTTTTATCTCTCTGTTTTGTTAACTGCTTAGTTTTAATTGATAGTTTTGTTCTGATTTCACTTAGCTTTTAGGAATTGTGTTGATTCTTATTGCTTGTACAGTATTTTTAATATTCCCTATGTAAACTGCTCAGAGTTTTTTTTTATATTAAGCAGTTGAAACGTTTTAGAAATAGATATCAACTGTCATGTTTTTCAGTAGTTTAGTAACAGTCTTCCATTGGAAGTGTTTACATTTTATTTGAATATAGAGTATATTCCTGAAATACTTTGAAGGAGGAGGTAGCACCGGAAGGTATGAATTAAATCCACAGTCACTTTGGGAGGGGGAAAGGATGTGTGTCTGTGGAAGAAAAGCTGTCAGAGAGGATAAGAGAGATGGGGAAGGCGGAGGTATACAGCACACCTCTGCACATCAAGATCAGACTTATAATTAGCTAATTTCACATATTGCCATAATTAATCAAGTTTTTCAGTCCCAATTTGCAGCCCACGTAATCACTCCAAATTCTATTTTTTATTCTTAGGTCAGCCTGTGCCAGCTCCATATCTGCAAACATATGGGGAAACTCTCTTTGATCTTTGCTAAAAGGAGGAAGAGATGCTATAACTGGGTACAACCGCAACTCTTTTGTAAGGGATTCCATGCTAGATGTGATGTATGCATTCAGTCACAAAGCAGCTCCCCAAACTGGAACTTCATGAGAAAGTAGCTGTGACACCTTTAGTATTGCTGTAAGGCTTTTGACTTTAACCTGTCCCTCCTTTCCAAACCGAGGAGACCACATGGCTTCAGAAGGTAGATTTCTCTTCCAGAGACTGCTGGTGAGTACATCACTTTCTCCAGCTCAGAACTCCTCTCCTCATCAGACACCTTCTATTAGCAATCAGTTTGGATGCTATCACCCTGTGCTCCAGAATATAATCAGCGTTCTGTAATTACATTGTTTTGTTGCTCTTCCATTGGCGTGCCACCGGGGAGACAACCCCCAGACCTGAATGTGCTATCTCCCTACCACTTCCATTTTTAGTCTTCTAGGCAGAGGGTGACAAACTGGCTCATTAACAGCTTCTTTGCAGACTACAGTTATTTCACAGCCACTCTCCTTTCCCTTTTCACCCCATTTGTTGTTGCACAGGGGAAAGCAACACTGCCATTTAGAGCAATGTGTGCTTTTTTTTACTTGTAATAGCAGGATGAAAACTTTGACTCAGTGCATAGCTGTGGGGAAAGGGTAATTTCCTTGTTGGGGATAATTAGGAAAGGAAGTTTAAAAATGGCCAATATCATTATGGTGCTAAGCAGATCTATGAGTTGATTGCCCTGGAATACTATGTATGTACAGTTCTGGTCACCACACTACAATCACACACACACACACACACACACACACACACACACATTGTAGAGCTGGAAAAGGTGCAGAAAATGACAAACAAACCAATGAAGTGAAATGTTGGTCCCCCCACAAGACATTTCAATTCCACACACCACAGGTTCGTCAGTATAGAGAAACAGCAAACTCTAAAGGACAGTGGCATTGCAATGCATCAACAAACCTCACTAAATAAATTTGTAGAAATTTGTAAATATGGCATGTAGCATGCTCTTTGCTTGCAAGGTCTAAGATCCAATTGGCTTCCATTTGTACTATGTACAAATTGTACTCTTCATTTGTACTCTTCACTCTGAAGGTTGATAAGTTGAGCATTAGATTTATATATTTTTGAAGCTGCCAATGAAGTTGAATATTGGAAGAATAGATAAAAGAAAGTACAGTGGTACCTCGGGTTACAAACACCTCAGGTTACAAACTCCACTAACCTGGAAGTAGTACCTCGGGTTACGAACTTTGCCCCAGGATGAGAATGGAAATTGTGCACCAGTGGAACAGCGGTAGCAGGAGGCCCCATTAGCGAAAGCGCGCCTCAGGTTAAGAACAGTTTCAGGTTAAGAATGGACCTCTGGAACAAATTAAGTCCTTAACAAGAGATACCACCACAATTCTTCATGCAGCTACACTATGGAATGTGCTCCCACAATGGGTTCACACAATTTGGGTGGCTTTAAAAGGAGGTTAGACAAATTCATGGAGAATAAGGCTATTTATGGTTATGAGTCATTATTCCTGTGTTCACCCTCCACTGATGGAGGAAGTATACCTCTAGTTACCTGTTGCTCTCTGGTCCTGGCTGTGGTTTTCCCATAGGCTTCTGGTTGGGCAAAGGATGCCAAGGACTAGAAGGGCACTTGGCCTAATCCCACAGGGCTTTTTCTTATTATCTTTTTTTCCATTACAAGCCACTTCAAAATGGACCTATAGTGGTGCTGTGCCCTGCATGAATGAGACTATCGCCCTAGTCAGATGTTCTCATGTGTTGCTCCTCACACGAGAAGAATGTTGACCTGATCATTGGCCCTGAAGACTGAAGTAGGAATCCTACACTGCTTTGTGTAGGCTCCCTGTATGATTTAGGACACAGCATGCTCACCTTTAGAAAAATATATAATTCTGGTGATATTATGGGGAGGGAACTGGAGGAGCCCTAATGAGTGTGTGAGAGTGTGTGTGCGCGTGCAAATCTGTATGCATACCTAAATGGTCTTTTTTCTAGAAACTGAATGATAATAATAATAATAATAATAATAATAATAATAATAATTTTTATTTATACCCCGCCCTCCCCAGCCAAGGCCAGGCTCAGAGCGGCTTACTAGCAATAATAAAAACAAGTTGAATGATTACAACTTAAAAACAAAATTAAAATACAACATTAAAATATTGTGGTCCATAGGTGGTCCATCCTTCACTGTCTCAAATAAGGAGAAGAAAGTCTAATCTACACATCCCGAAAGATCATGTACTACATTCCTTTCTAAACTACATCAGCTCATGAAGCATAGAGGGATCATAAGTTTGTACACCCCCCTATGTAAAGAAACAAATGTGAATGTGGCAAAGTAGCTAGTGTGAGAATGATTCAAGTCCTGACTTCATCCTGGCATTCTAATTATTTGATGTGCATCCATGCTGTCTTTGATGTAGAGGAATATTTAAAATGTGATCCCCACTTGCAGTCTGAAGTGGTACAGTCCTGGGAGATCTGTGCAGCTGTACCAAAACTCAACTATCCTCCTAGCAGACTCTCATTTTTAGGATAGCACGGTAGTTCAATTAGAGTTGCTATTTGACATTATAAAGGCATGAAGAATCTTCATGAAAAATATAGCTGCACATAAATTTACTTTTAATAGCTTTCTACCTGCTATAAGAATCATAACATAGACTGTTCCTTAACAGGAAACAAGTCATTTTGATCATAAGTGCCATGCATTGTGCAGTAAATATGCAGTATTTTGATTAATAATATAGTACTCCACAAACCTTAACAATTTACATCTTACTTTGCTAGTTAACATTTCAAATGTTGTCTGTTTTTGTTGTGCTATGTGATTACATGGTGAACATATATTTCCATATATATTTGTATTTATTTGTTGTCCTATGTATTAGATGGGCAGCTTAGCTGAACCACTCTTTTTGACTGGTGTTTCAGCTTGTGAATTAGATGCATGTGTCAGATTGAAACACAGTTTTATTGCTGCAATGTTTGCTGCTTTTACATTGTTGCTGCACCATTTAAACCAACAGAAATGACTCCTCCAATTAGCTTTTCATTCTGCTCCTGTTCTTTTCAGTAATAACACTTTCATTCACCTCCACCCCAGTGTTGCACATGGCCGAACCATTCCTTCCTGTATTCATTATGAATTCGGCCTCTTCTGAGTTGTTGCCAGAGCATTCTTTTCTATTAATTCAATGATAAGTATTCACTGAATCCGTCAAACACATAATTATAAATTATGTAGGTGGCTCTCTGCACAGGAACCCTATTAACTTGAACCACATAGCACAAATAACAAGCTGTAGGATTAAGCATCCTCCCCATTCCATTCAGAAATTTGCATTACATGGGACAGCCACATTCAGGACACCATCCATATACTATAAATTGGGCCATTAATATTATTTACATTAGTATTTTAGTTTTCCTTCCTACTCATATTTCCTTTTGTGTTGCTAAATTTACATGCCATTAATTTTGCTCTAGAAAAATATGGCACCTGGCAGCTGGATTTTTTCCCTTCCAGTCCTGTGTTTGTTTTCTCAGATGTAAGTTCCACACAGTTCAGGGGAACTTACTCCCAAGTAAAACTGCCTAGGATTGTGGGCTTTGATAGATGATCATATATAGTGAATGAATGGGAGAAAATCTGAGGAACTAGGAAGGCTGTGAAAAAAATGGTGATAGCAGAAGGGCAGCATATTAACTAAAAGATGAAGGACATTGCAGAAGATGTTTTCCTTGCGAACTTGCTGCCATGAAACTCAAACTGTTCTTCTATAAATTCTTGCTGTTTCTTCTTCCACTTAATGGATTATAAAATTGTTAGAAATATGCCAGATTACCAGTGTGTAATAGAGATATCTTCTTCTTATTTACAAAATTGGTATTATGGAGCCATTCACTTCATAAGCTTTTCATGCCTGTTAGCTAATAATAGCCTCTGAATCAGAAAGCTTAAATGATCAAAAGGAATTCACTTTCCAAACCAAACTCTGGCTGTCATGAGTGCTATAAGTGTTGATCTTTTCTGTAATATGCAAATATGTTCACAAACTTGCGGTCACATGCCTTTTGATGTATGCAAAGCTGAGTTTAAAAGCACAAGCTTATCTTTAAGATTTCCTTTCTAATTTTATTTTTGCAGCCTAGCCAGCTGAAGAATTATTTTGCGACATCTTTCTTGCACTAACCCTGCAGTTAGTTTTATTTGTTCAGTTATTATAAATATTTACAATCCACCTTTTATAGCATAGGGCTCCCAAGGTGACTTACAACATCATACAGGTGCGCACATGCACACACACACACTTCAAATGTGTATGTATAGAATCTGACACAAAACTTTTTTATTAAAAAAATTACATATTTCAGACTGAAATATGATGGTTTTCAAGGTCCATTTAAATTCTAATAAAAATGAAAGTATCTATGGAGAAAATTCCACAAGTGTGGGGTTACCACCAAAAAGACCTTGTTGCAAAACAGCAGTGTCTGGGCTGAGGGATGACCCCACGCAGCAAATGAGGAATAACAAAAGGTTTATTATTGGCTTACTGGCCAGCAAACTGACTCAGAGGAATCAGTTTCCAAAGTCTGAGCCTCCTCCAAAGGGAGGGGCTCCTTCATATATACATTTCTGTTATATCTTAACAGACATATGCATAAACTGCAGCAAAATCCTTCCAATCCTAAACTAATCCCAATTAGCATATCATTTATGGTCTGTCCTTAATTGCATATACATTAAGCAAGCACACAATGAACTCTCTCTAAGCAGCACCTCACTGCACGTGATTCCTTTGCATTCCTTTCCTTATATGGGTTTACCTAAGGGAGTTTAGAGGGACACGGGTGGCACTGTGGGTTAAACCACAGAGCCTAGGGCTTGCCGATCAGAAGGTCAGCGGTTTGAATCCCCGCAATGGGGTGAGCTCCCATTGCTCGGTCCCTGCTCCTTCCAACCTAGCAGTTCAAAAGCATGTCAAAGTGCAAGTAGATAAATAGGTACCACTCCAGTGGGAAGGTAAACGGTGTTTCCGTGTGCTGCTCTGGTTTCATCAGAAGAGGCTTAGTCACCCAGAAGCTGTGGCTCCCTCAGCCAATAAAGCAATATGAGCTCCGCAACCCCAGAGTCGGTCACAACTGGACCTAATGGTCAGGGGTCCCTTTACCCTTTACCTTTAAGGGAGTTTAGGACATGGAACAAGGCACGTCTCCCTTTCTTATGCAGACACTCTGGAATGTGTTTTTGCAAGAACCTGGTCTTTGATGAGCTTTGATGGTGGGCCTCTGAGGCCAATCTTAAGGCCTGAGCAGCTCTGTATGAAAGTACCACAAACTCTTTTCTATTCAATGCTAAAAAGTCAGCTTATTTTATCATCTGTGAATGGGAGACTCTTTCGATTGTCCAGGGCTGTACAGCAGTGCTATTTAGAATAATGATTTACCCATAAAAATAAACATCGATTTACCCATAGAAATAAACATCATGCTTGAGAAAACCCTACATTGGGCACACAAGAAAGTGATAAAATCTCATTACATTTCCCCCTTGTTTTTGAAGGATCCATTCTGCCTCAGCACAATCTGACCATTAAGTGTCTTGACAACAGGAATCTATACAGTTTTGTGTAGTGGCCAAACAGTTTGCTAAATATACCACAAGCCATACCCTAAATTGATATGCAGGCCCTTCCATTCTTGGGGGTTGCTTTGCTTAAATTTTGGCTGTTGAGCCAAATCTCTTGCTACACAGTGCAGTACAAATCTTGGAGTTAATGGCTCCTGTTGGACATAAAATTTCAGATTGCTACAATCCATTGTTCATCAGAATTAAGTTTACCATACGTCCAGAATTTCCCAGAATTTTGAAATGTGGCAGCCCTAAGACACATTGTAAGCAATGAATGGGACTTGCAGTCCAATCTTATCCATGTTTTCAGTGGAGCTTACTTTTAAGTAAGTGTGCATAGGAATGAAGGCCATCCATCCCTCACAACCAACCCCAATCCTACCAATTTCAATAAGGTTTGTTGTAATTGACCTTCACTGGATTAGGCCCTATCCATTTGAAGCTTTTATCTTCTACTCATTTGTGACTTTCAGTTCATGAATTTGTTATTATTTAATCGGGCTTCAGTATGGCAGTTGTGTTTTTTTTAAAAAAAAGATGAGTTTTGTACAGGGCAAGTCCTTTAAAAGAGGCGCCACCGATACAGAGTACACATGTTCCACGGGGCCTCTTTTAAAAGACTCACCCTATATATTGGTGTTTTTATTGAATTTCATATCTTGATTCATATTTCAGCATCTGAATGTCAGTTATTTCATGAAAAGTGACATTGTTCTAGCAGTATGCCACTCCCCTGCCCTGCTTTTTTATGATTGCCGGATGAAGTATTATATGTATTTGTGAAACTGAATGTATCTTCAGTGAATGCATTTATTGATTGATTTGCAATCATTTCTATACTGCCAGTGTTAACAAAAAATGTCAGGCTGGTGAACGGTATAAAACCAAGAATAAAATTACACTCATAAAACTGGTATAAAATACATCACAAAAAAGTAGATTTGATTAATATAGCTGGATCAGCCTTCAGTGAAAGTCTACTTTTAAGCAGGTGTCTACATTTAGTACTGAAATTGCCTGTTTGCTGTTCATTTGAAGCATGTTCCAATGGGCAGGTGCCACCACACTAAAGTCCCTGGTCTTAGTGGCCTTAAGATGAACCGTGGGACCAATCAGTATTTCTGAGAGTGAAAAAAAGTCATGTCATAATAACTCAGACGTAACTTGTTTAAGATTATCATTTAACTGTGAAAGGTGTAACACATGAATAACCTGTACTTTTGGTAGACATTATCTGTATAATCATTAAATCCAGTACTGTATAGATCCTCATTTCTCCTCCATTGGCTGTCTGCTCAAATGAAGAGGCTGTTAGTTTATCAGTGACAAATGTACTGCATTTAACGCAATAGGACAGTCCTTTAATTTGAGCACCTAGCATGGTGTCAACCTAAATCTCTTTCAGCTGATTTAATTAGCAAAGCACCATGTTAATCAATTTGCAATTAAACTTTCTGAACCTTATACAGTATATATATATATATATATATATATATATATATATATATATATATATCCCTTTGCAAAACAACAAAATAGAATTAGCTTAGTAATAAAAGCAATTTATGGGAGCTTTTTCAAAAGTAAATGCATTGTACAGTTGATGAATTATTCATTGCTAGGTATCTGTAGCACATTTACTGATTTTAATGAGCTTTCCTAATTTCATTTCCCCTACTAAATCACATGATTTACCTGCATGTTTATTAATGGAAAAGGATCCATTAATAAAATGTAGTCATCAATAAACTATCTTCCTAATAATGAATCTATAATTTCTATACTGCATGATTTAGTGTCGTATTGTGCAAGCCACATTCTCTCTGTTGAC
Organism: Podarcis cretensis; assembly: GCF_951804945.1. Classification (NCBI taxonomy): domain Eukaryota; kingdom Metazoa; phylum Chordata; class Lepidosauria; order Squamata; family Lacertidae; genus Podarcis; species Podarcis cretensis. The sequence goes on along the minus strand of NC_137170.1, from coordinate 63,545,916 downwards.
TAAACCTCGTTTAACCTGCTGCTCATTGCACTGTGAAAGTAGAATACAACTCTTCGGGTTGATGACAGTTTATAGGTGTCATTCAGAGGCAACTAGCGCTCAACATTATAAAATCCAATTGTAAAAGCCCTTTCCGTTGCAGCTGTTCTTCAACTGTACAAGATATGGAGAGCCCCATTCTACAGACATCTGCTTTCTGAAAGCCCTTGCTAAATGGCTTAGACCTTGTGCCCCCTGCCCCTTGAATGAAGGCAAGAGGTAATATATGGATTGGTGAAAGGCCAAAACTTTATTAACTTACAAGGATGTGCCTGTGTGATGCCATCTCTTTCTCCACATGCCCTCCCTGCAATCTGTTCCAGAGGGTTGGAGAGTGACCCAGATCATATTTTATTATTATTAATTTTTTTTTGGGGGGGGGAATCTACTGATAGGATGGCTTTACTGGATACATCCCAGAGTTTCAAAATAACACTTTCTCTTTTTTAAAAAGCAAACATTTCACAGCTGCAAATAACAATTTCCAATCTGACTGGCAAAAAGTCACACACTACAATATAAAACAGAGAGGAAGGATGGTTTAAAATCCAACTCGGCATATCAAGAAAAAGTGAACTGAAAAACAGTCTTTAAATTCCATAAAGATGCAAGCAGTCTTCTGAGAGGGAATTTCATAAATGCAGGACATTTGTTGAAAAAGCCTCAGCTGTCCGACATAACAGGTGAGTCTGAGTGAAGATAGTCCTTCAGTTGCTGCATTAAAAAACCCAAAAAAAGCTTCAAAGCACACATTCAGAATAATGTTTTGGTGCTGATGCTTTGGTACTGACTGCAGATACAAAAACCACTGACGGGCCAAAGCTAGCACATGGAAGAGCAGACATACCCATCAAAGGGAAAGGGTCTACACATCCCTTGAGAATAGCTCTTACCATCTTAGTTCATTATTTTCAACAGAATATTGGACTATTTAAAAATTAGCATCTAAAAAACCCCACCGCTTTATAGCTGATGGAGGTAGTACAGGACTTCTTGATCTCTGTAGAAATATTTTGTTTTTATTTCTTAATTTTCAAAATTGTGTCAATTATACATGGCAGTGAGCGGAGGGTGGGGAGCTTTCAAAGTAAAAGAATGTAAGAAGAGACAGCTGGATCAGGCCCATCTTGTCCAACAGCCTGTTTTCACAATGGCCAGCCAGATGCTTGTGGGAAAGCATGTTCTCACTGAAAGAGAGCACGGGTTGCGGATGGGGCTAACAGAACACCCCATAGTTGCCAGGCAGGATAGATTCAAGAGCCTTGAATCAGATTGGAGGTTGGAGTTGCTGGGGTAAATATGATGTTGCCAATTTAGGGGTGGGACCTGAGGTTATTTAAGTAAGGTCCACTACTCTTTCCTTTCTCTTTTGCTGTGGACACCGGATCACCCGCCCGCCCTCCCTTGCTTGGGCTTCGCTCTGACCTTGCTATGCCTGTCATGGGGTCGTTCGCATTGGTGCGGGGGCCCGGTAGGAATTTTTCCTTTTGGCTGATTAGTGCGTGCCAATTGGGTTTTGCCTACTGCGTAGCAAATCGTCACAACTTGTAAGGTTGGCGGTTAGGCATTGGTTAAATTGGTTGGTGGAGGGGTGTGGATTGGCTGTGCCTACCCCTCCAATGCTGCTGCTGCTGGGAATTCCGTTAAAGGAATTCTGGGGCTTACCATCCCCTCGTCCAAACCCTTGGAGCAGGGTGCGGGCCGTGTAAGTTCCCAAGGAGCAAGCAGGGAGTAGCTGAGGGTCTGTGTCGCAGCCCCAGTTGTCCCTGGTCTTGTTCCTCCACACTGACTCATGGGAGTCAGCGCTGTCCTCCAAGGCGGGGGGGACAGCTAGTCATAACCAATGCCTAAGCAACCACTCACAATCTTGTATGATAATAAAGTTGTGGCCAAAATTATGCCAAAAACCTTAAACAAAAATTAAGTGTGATGTGTGAGTTATTGGGGAAGGGGTGTCCTGGAGACCTCAGCACGCAAGCACAGAAACAGGATCTGAGTGCAACAGTATTTTCTCTCCCGGGGTCTCCAGTAGCTAGAATTCAGAAGCTTACTTCCTCTGACAGTGGTGGTAAAAGAGCCATCAAAGATGAGCAAGATGGATTAAAGCTTTGTTGTGTCTAATCACAATGCTGTTTCCTGACAAATTAATGTCCCAGGAGCTGTCTGAATTCTTGAGGGCTCTCATATCACTTGGAAAGTAGGAGCCTGTATATAATGGTGTGGACACAAACCTTATCGCTTTCATCACACATGTGACAAAGTGTGATAGAGAGGCAATACAGCCATCCCGTTTCATGCAATAGATTAAAATTTGGGAGATTAGCCAAATCTAACCAACACAAATTCTTGCTAGCATGAGAAGGGGCTAAGTCCACACAACTGCATTCCTGGGAGGCAAATACTCTGACCATAGAAATGCAATTTGTAGAGAGGGCTCTGTGTGATGTCATTTTGCCCCCTCTGCTGGAGAGGAAGCAGTATATATAGTACTTCCTGTACTCCCTCCTCTCTTCTTTGACCAGTGTTGGATGCAGTCATGTATCTGCTTGCTCCAGCCTTTGGCACATGCCTGAAGTTATAGTGTCAATAATGGAGTTTTGCCTGCATGGTTTTTTACTGCTGTCTTTGCTGTGAACCAATGCACCATTATAAATTAATAAATCATATTTGAAAAACTTTCTTCCCAAGTTGTTGCCTTATTGTTTGTTAAGCAGGGGAAGAAAGGGGAAGCCAGCTTACTCCATAATTGGACTTACCGGTACTCAAAAGAAGGCTTTACAGCCTAATTCCTATGTTTCTTTTTTTTTTTCTTTTTTTGCTGCCAAGCAAGGCATTTTAAAACTGTTCAACCCATACAAATGGGTTCATGGAAGGTAAACTGCAATTAATATATCCTCTCCTACCTATTAAAACCCATCCCACAAAAAAGAGGGGTGAGGGAGACAACATGAAACAGGTGTTTCTGTCATAGGTTGTCTACGTGCCATGTTTGCATTACCCAGAGTATTATCTCTGAGGCGATGGGAAGGATGACCCCTCTCAATGACACACTTTTCCAGTTTCAGTAAATTATTGATATTTAAAAGGCTTAACAGGTGTAAGACTTAACAATGATTTCTCCCTTGTTTGCTGTGAGAAGTGAGGTTACATGGGACCAGGTAGAGGGCCTTCTTGGTAGTGGCACCTGCCCTGTGGAACGCCCTTCCAGCAGATGTCAAGGCAATAAACAACTATTTTACTCTTAAAAGACAACTCAAGGCGGCCCTGTTTAGGGAAGTTTTTAATTTCTGATGCTGTATTGTTTTTAATATTCGGTTGAAGGCCACCCAGAGTGGCTGGGGAAACCCAGCCAGATGGGTGGGGTATAAATAATAAATAATAATAATAATAATAATAATAATTATTATTATTATTATTATTATTATTATTATTATTATTATACCTATTCACTGCAGTGGGCTGAAAGTGTGAATTGTCAGATCCAGTGGGGTATTGGTTTGCTCCCAAAGTAGAGGATGAAAAAATCTACATTTTGGAAGGTGGTTTCTATCATACGTGAGGGACCTTTGGCTGTCCAGATGTTGCTGAATTAAAAACCACAGCAAACATGTCCAAAGGCCTGGTGCAATGAGAGTTGTAGTTCAGCAGCACTTGAATGGCCAACAGTTCCCCACACCTGGCTTCTGTGTAAGATGACCTCAGCAAAGGGGAACATCATTAATCTGCAAACATCCTACACAGATCCTATTTCAGCCTCATTTGGAAAATCAAAGTGTGGGTGAGTTTACCTGATCAGTTAACACATCAGAATTAATAGTTTGCTGTGAGATGAACAGAATCAATCATGTGATAATCTGCTTTTGTTAAGCCATTATCATGAATCTATTGTATTATGGATGATTCTTCTTATTCCCTCAGTCATTAGCTAACAAAGCTAGGCAGGCTTGGAGCACAGTGAGCGAGAGAAAAGATGGCAATATGATAGCAGAGCTGCAAGAGCAAGTTTCATACAAACAAGCTAGCACATGATAGCTGCAATTTATCACATGGAAACTATGTTTAATCACATGAATAATTTGTGTGAAGAGATTGTGGGTCTTCATCAGTGAATAGATTATTTTCTGCCGAACTTGCTACTTCACTCCATCTGACTCCCAAACAACACAATTTTCATTTCAACAACTGTAAATCTTGAACATAGAATTTTAGAGTTGGAAGGGTTATCTAGTCCAACCCCCTGTAATGCAGGAATCTCAGCTAAAGCAACCATGACAGATGGCCATCCAATCTCTGTTTAAAAACCTCCAAGGAAGGAGAGTCCACCACCTCTCGTGGGAGCCTGTTCCACTGCTGAAGAGCTCTTACTGTCAGAAAGTTTTTTCAAATGTTTAGTCAGAATCTCCTTTCTTGAAACTTTAAGCCATTGGTTCAAGTCCTACCCTCCAGAGCAGGAGTAAACAAGCATGTTCCTTCTTCCATGTGACAGCCCTTAAGATATTTGAAGGTGGCTATCATATCTCCTCTCAGTCTCCTCTTTTCCAGGCTACACATACTCAGCTCCTTCAAGCACTCCTCAAAAGGCTTAGTTTCCAGACCCTTGTTCATCTTGGTTGCCCTTCTCTACACATGTTCCACCTCGTCAACATCCTACTTAAATTGTGGTGCCCAGAATTGGACACAGTCTCCACGGAAGGTAGCAAGTATGTTATCAGCACACTCATCCATGATCAATAGCCTTGGATCTGCTGGGGTTAGATCAAGAATGGAAAAAGACTCCTCCAAAGACAAGACAGTTGACTGTTATGCAGACTGTTAATTTATATATCACACACACACTTACTGTACACAATCACATTCCAAAACTAATTAAAGAGAGGAAAAAGTTACTCAGAATTCAAGTTAGGAAGCCTGCTAGTCATTAGAATACTAAATAAGTTTTCTATGGATTGTTTTTGTTCAACAACAACAACAACAACTGCTTTTACCTCACAACTCTCCAGAATGTGATAGATAATGCAAACTGAATTTTTTTAAAATTTAATAGCCACTTTAATTTGCTGCCGCATTTGAATATAAACACATTACAGTTATGCTTATGATGCAATGAATAGTAGACTTTTAGCAATTGTAATGAATTAGACAAATTTAATTAAACCAATGAAAATAATAAAGAATGTAAATGAGGTTAAAATTAAAATCAATTCAGCCGTTCCTCTGAGTTACTGAACTCTGCTCATAGCTGTGTGCCTTTCGTCTTACAATGGGTCCACTGCGGAGAACTTTCTAGTTTAAACAATAGCAACTAATCCTCATCAACACCTGTATTCTTTGTTTGGGGCATTATTTTTCATCTGCATGTTTAATGCTGCTTGAAAGGCAAAGAACCACGTAAATGTTTATTATAATTTCAGTGACATAAAACCATGGAATAACTAGTGCAGCAACTTGAAAATGTTTTTTTTTTTTGGGGGGGGGGAGATACATGTCTTCCATGTATCAAAATAATTTTGCTTTTTCTTTGCTTGCTTGTTTAGCCTGATTTGTTTCTCCTGGTCTTCCTTCTTTATTTTCTTACTACATTTTGATAAGATAGATTAACTGAAGAATGTAAAGATTAAAACTTCTGTGAAACTTTTGTGAAACTGCATTTCTGACAACAAACTTCTAAATTGTCCACTAGGCAGCAGCAGCACCAAAACAACAACAACAAAACAAACAAAAAACAAAACTATTACAAATAGTATTGTAGCCCTTGAAAAACTAACAGACATTTTACTATAGCATAGTTTTGGACTAGAGCGCATGTCGTCAGTTGCATGGAGGATGAACCTCTGCTGGCAGGAATACACGCACATGGCTGAAAGGTGGAGGAACGTCTATTGGACTTTAAATATGGGAACTGAATGCAAAGGTACAGTCCATATCAGAGCCTTAATGGATACAAAATGACCCTTCCAGAAGCACTCATAGAAACTGGGAATTGGTTAGAGCAGCAGGGTAGTGAGAAACATTATAGTGTACCTTTTAGACTAGTCCATCTTAGCAAACAAGATGCTCATGGCTTGAAGGAGCAATCCTACAAGATCCACCAGCATGAGTGGGATTAGGATTCACAGGATCTATGGTTGAGTAGTCTAGTTCACAGTGAAACCAGGCCACACAGGCTTAATTCTCTCATCCTTGGCTCAGCTGAAGATACACCAGCGTCTCTCCATCATCCCACTCAGGAAGGACCAAGCAGGCTGAACTAAGTCCAGTGGATCTTAAACCCTGAAAATGGGTGTTCCGGAGGCATGGGGGGGGGCTTAGGCTGGATCCTAAACCCATTCAGCTTCACCACGTGACCTGGCGACCCATAATAAGTCAAACTGGCAAAAAGAGTGGTTTAATTCAATCACCATTTTAAATACTTGTTTCCCCTCTGCCAGCTTAGGCCACCTCAGCCAGCTGTAGCCCAACTCCTGAACAGAATTTGGAGCTGCTGCACTCTAGGCCCACTTAACTTACACCCGGCTTGCCTTATGCCAGCTTCTTCTATATAGGATTGCTCCCATGGTCTACTCGACAAACAAACTGGTCCACATTGTTGGATTTAGCCTGACTTTGTTCTATTGAAAAGGCTTGTCTTGCCAGCATCCTGAAAACATAAAGAGAATCAAATGGAAACCTTCCTAGATAGAAATCCAAATAAGATACCACTGTGACCATTGATCATAGATCATAGAATCATAGAGTTGGAAGGGACCGCAGGGTTCATCTAGTCCAACCCCCTGTGATGCAGGAATCATGATGATGATGATTTTATACCCCTTTCATCTGGCCGGGTTTCCCCAGCCACTGATCTGAGACCAGGACGACAATCCTGTGTATGCTCTTTCAGAAATATATGTTCCACTGTATTCAATGAGACTCACTTCTAAATAAGTCTGCTTAGGATTTTGTAGCCTTACTCCTCTAAACTGATTTACTGACCCAGTATGGCAAGTTTTATTTCTTTGTTTGAAGAAGAAAAACAGATTTGTATCCCATCTTTTGTCCCAGAAAAAGGTCAAAACTTGGACCTAGGGATATTAGTCCCTTCGTCCTTGAGGAGTTGCCAATAATTGTTCAAGGTATGAGAGCCTGTACTTCTTCCAATACCAAAGACACAGATTTCGTTCTGCTTAAGGACACAGAATGTGACTCGTGGCCCAAATTTCTTTGCTTTAAAGGAAGACTGTAAAACCACACATTTGACACTTTTTAATTGCCACACCACCTTTGTAACTTCAGTTTCTCTATAAAATGAGCAACCTGGTCATTGCAACAGCAGGTAAGGAGGCCAGAGCTTGTGGACATGACCTTTTACTAGCAAAGCAGTTGCTCTACCCATGAGTTAGAATCCTTTCTCACTTTGAGCAACAGACCATGTAATTTGGAATGTCAAAATCTGAAGAGAACTTCAGAAGAGAAGCATGTTAGACAGATCCCTAATTTTAAATCATACTATGTTGTTTATGTCAGTAAAATCCTACTAATTTTGCTTGAGGGGAAACCCCCCCCCCTCCTTCAAAAATCTTTTTGAAATCTCCTGTTTTTCAAAGTTCTTTTGTTCAGAACACTGTCAACATTTTCTTCCTCAGCCCACCCCCTGTTTAATAGGGTGCGTGAATGTGCAGTCTTCACTCATGTTGATTAGCAGTTAGGAATGAAAATGCTCCAGCAATATTGATTAGAGTACTCATGAAAATAAATTGTTCACCAGGAAAACTAGGGTCAATGTTGGCTTTTATATCTCAGCCATCTGGCAAGATTGCTTATTATAATTCCTTTCTAAATCTATACTGGCATTTCTCTTCCATCTTCTTGTGTTCTTATGGCTTGTTTGTACACACATAACTCTTCACCATGTATTGATTTAGTTCTGTTCACTTTCTATTTCCCTTAGTGCTTTCTTCCTCCATAGAGTGATTCCTAGTTTCACCCAACACAGTTTCCTAAAATTTACTTGGCTATAATTAAATGTCTTCATTTTCTTCTTCTAAAAATATAGCACAAGTCAATTGACCATTCCTAATGGTTTGAGTGTACAAGGTAATGTTGACATCCCATCCCTTGAGTGTCCCAAATTTTGTCCCTTGGCAATTGAGTAAAATGCAAAAAAAGATAAAGAAAGCAGAGCTCTTTGTTTTTTCAGATAAATACAGCAAACCATACAACCTACTCTTCAGTAAGGAGGAGCAACAACAATCCAACCAAGTTCATAAACTATGTTAAATCAAGTCACTTCCACACCTGTAGCAGTTCCTTCCACAACTGCCCATGAATCCTCAGAAGTCTTTTTTTTGCTCTTTTTTGTTTTCTGTATGAAATACAACGAAACAAAATTGCACAGAAATCTTCATCCATTCATCCTCTGTTTGATTTTATTTGTTTAGTAAGTTTTTCCATCAACACTACATTCCATACTTGTTGACACCCAGTATCCAAGTTTTTCCAGTGGCTGATACAGAGGGAGATGCCCACATCAAGCATAGTAACAGGTGAGATGAATAGAAATTTAGTATGCTAACATACCCTCCAACATTTTTCCGGTGAAAATAGGGACGCCCCATTCCATAATGATAATTTTACTATTTATATCCCACACATCTTACTGGGTTGCCATATATATATAAACATAATACAACATTAAAAATAAAAAAGGCTTCCCTATGCAGGATTGCCTTCAGAGGGCTCAGGGGTCAGATAACTCCATACCCTCCAACATTTCTCCAATGAAAACAGGGACACCCTAAGGAAAAGTAGGACATTCTGGGATCAAATCAGAAACTGGGACGGCTTCCCTAAATCAGGGACGTCCCTGGAAAATAGGGAGGGTCTGTGCTAATGAGGTGTGTGTTTTTTTGTAACCTAATCTTCTTACATGCTTGTTTTCTATGCATCATTTTTTTTTTAGGACAGTCTCCCTGCACTTCAGTCTCCCTGCACAATAACAATTATTTATGCACATTTTCCACTCAATGCATTAGTCACAAGATATCAATTAAATATATATGGCACTTACACACTTTTAAAAACATACTTTCTCTTCTTTGGGAAGATTTAAGGGGCATGTTTTTTGTTTGTTTTGCTAAAGGAAAATGATTTGGGAGAATAAATTCATTAGAAAGCACTAAGTAAGAAACATCAGCTAAAAATTACAGACTGTCAGGCAGCTATGATGTTCTCATTTGAAATCAGTAGAGTAGAACTGATTTCAAGCTGGCTTTCAGTTCAACTGCTGCAAATTAAAATGTTTTATTTATTTATTTATGACATCAGAGCATGGACCAGCTAATACCCTCAGATACATTGGTGTCGGTCTCCTTATGTAAAGACCAAATTTATTCAAGACTTTAAATAAAATACAGAATGGGACTTAAATGAGGAGGTTCAAAAACACACTAGACCTGTGATGGCCAAACTTGGCCCTCCAACTGTTTTGGGACTACAGCTCCCATCATCCCTAGCTAACAGGACCAGTGGTCAGGGATGATGGGAACTGTAGTCCTACAACAGCTGGAGGGCTAAGTTTGGCCATCACTGCTCTAGACTATTGGCCCTTCAGATTTGTTGGACTCCAACTTCCATAAGCCCCAGTCAGCATGGTGATTGGTCAGGGGTTTAAATTATTATTTATTAAATTTGTATTTTATCCTTCATCTGAAGATCACAAAGTGGTTCACAACATAAAAATACAAAATGAGAACATAAATTATAAAACACAAAACAACAAAACAACAAAACAAAACCAATAACCCTTTCCCAAAAGCAGTTTGCAAGGACCCCAGATCAGTGCAAGCAGGCGAGGAGATAGGGGTGTCATTCCGTTTGGCAAGATGAAATGCTTGTTCTGACAGTACAACTGACACAATGGGATGTTGAATTTCTCCCAAAGATTACAAATCAGTTTATTTTTTAAAAAGTCTTGAAATAACACATCAGGAAAACAGGCTAAGCTACACCTTTTTGAATAGCCATGCTAGATTTCCACAGACATTTTCTTCCCATATGGAGGAGCATTTTCTTTCTGTTTTCTCAGGTGGTATAATCCTAGCAGAAGTTCACCATATGGTTCTCCTTCACCCCAAACATGTAAATTGGCCCATATTTCTAATCTAACATTTGTAGACTCCCTCCCCAAAAGTTATAGTTGGCTTTGTGGCAGAGTATGTCCTAATAATGTCATTTTTACTTTCAAATAGCTACAAATGACTGGCAAAAGAAGCTGCCTTAAGGTGTTATTGACATTAAGGAGATGTGAGGTTTCATTCCTAGTCTCCCCAGCCTTCAAAGTTGTGCGGCTATTTCTGCCAATGACACCTTGCAGCATAATCACTTATATGCATGGAGACTCCCCCTCATCAGTTGGACCCCTAGGCAACCTGATAATTAACTATAGGTATCCCAGTTCCAGGCTCCCCACAAAGGTTGCACACTGTTCCAATTACACTCATTGGTGTTCTCCCAAAACCCATCAAATGCAAATGTGCTCCAGGAATATCTAGCGATTGCAAATCAAGAAACCCATTAAAGGGATCGCTTCTATTTCCTACAGCCAAAAGCTTAAACAAAGTACCAAAAGGGGGGGAACCAAAGAAACAAACCTTATAATCTCATGTCGGGATTTCCACTGGGCAAGTCAGGATGTCAAGATCTCCTCTTTTGTATTAATCTGGCTCACTCAGGTTTGTTATACGAGACTTGAGGATTCGCTCAGTTATATACAATCATTCATTCCAGTGTAAAACCAAAAACTAGCATTGGGACAGACATTCTTACCTAAACTCCCTCTCTAAACTATTGACTCAAATGTAATCAATTTTGCAAATAGAAGAGGCTGACTGTGGCTGAGCCGTTCATTAAAGAACACTTCATTCACAAACCTAATTGATTGTATGAAACACTTCCCACAGTCCAGTATACAGTGGCATGCATTTAGCTCCAAATGAAATCAATGGGGCTTAATTGCACATAACTGCACTGGACTAAAACCACACCCATTCTCATTAATCAGGTTCTTCTGCAGCCCCCTGAATAAAAGTCGCATATGGATGTGTTTCTTTAAGTTGTTTGGCCAATCTGGTTTTAATTTCTCTATGGCTCCGAAACCAGTCATTTGTTCTCTCATCACTTATCGCAGTTCGTCATAGATTTAGTGTACAGATTAATTGTTTCAGCCCTCACTGTATGAGGAAGTGCTAGTGGGAGTAGTTCTGCAAAGATGAGATAATGTAGTAAACTGGGGATATGCCTCCATCCATCACAAATATGACATCCTACATCCTGCAAAACAGCTTCCCATCTTCCGTCACTCCAATATTATAGAAAATATAAATTTCAATTTCACAGGGGTGTTTTTTTTTTTGGGGGGGGGAGATTATTTAGGACTTCATATTTCAATTGTTGACTCAGAAAACTATACTGAACAGGGTTACATGTAAAAATGAATCAAATGGAGACACAGCAATGCTCAGTAAGAAAATATGTATCTGACAGGTTGTTTGTTTTTTAATACCTTGATTGGAAAATTAATGTTTTAACCCCAGGGCTGCCAAAAGCAGAGCAGAAGGAACAGGGTTTAAGCCCCGTTCTGTGCCCAATAAGCATGGGATGCCTTTGCCCAGTGGCGCTTTGGCCCATAGATTGCAGCAAAATACTGGGCAATGTTTTGCCAAGTATCTTCTCTGTGTGATGGGTCATGGGAAAAAGCTGTCCCATGAGCCCTTGTGAAGAGGGAAGGGGAAGCCTATATAAGGCTGCTTCCCCTGGAGCTCGCAGCCATTTTGCTTTGAGAGTGAATCCAAGCCATGGCAGACTGTTACAGGCCCCCTCAATCTTGCAGAGCGGCAGAAGGACTCTGGCACTGGTCTTGGCACTTAACGAGGGAATGAGGCTATGCAAACACTAGTGCCTTTGTGAAATATGGTTTACACTACACATATTAACAACCTGAGTTTTGGTGGAGAGAATTCACAGCACTTACATCTCCGGAGGGATTTGTCCTTCCCAGCAATGCAGCACTGGATTCAGAGGCATCCTAAGTGCCATCACCTGGTCTGTTTGTAACAGCCTGCTCCAGCCAACCAGCATGGCTGCTCCCCTTCAGTGCCCATGTGGAGTTCTGCCTACTTCCTCCTTCACAGTAGCTGTTGCAGAAAACAACTCCTTCCCTTCAGCTTCTAGCTCTGCCCCCGTCACCCTGGCAACCTCCAGTTCAAAACCTCCTGCGAGGCACTTTTTCCTGTGGTGACATCACACACCCCGTAATTCTGGCACCCTTTTGTCTGGGTAATGACTCTGTTATAACCTATCTTTGTTCTCAAATGGTACCTCTCTAAGCCCAGCTCCTGAGGAAATGGGCTTGACTACTACTTCTTCTTCTTCTTCTTCTTCTTCTTCTTCTTCTTCTTCTTCCTTGCTAAATCAATTGATCAAACCCCACATTTATTTATTAATTCCAGAAATTATGGGTAGAACCTGGCACCCAGGAATTTTAGGGGATCCTTGCCCCCTGAAAGCCCATAACAGGACCATTAACAGTGACTCGCTTTGATGCAACATAGTCTAGCCTCCTGTCAAACAAATCATGATGACTACCTAAGAAACAGGCCATCTGGAAGCGCCCTTGGACAATTACTTTAAAAAGGTTGTATATATAGACACTTCAAATACTATGCTCACTATTTTTCATGTTGGTTAGAAATTGCATCTAGTTCCTTGAATGAGATTATGGTCAGAGGCATAGCTGGATAGCACAGTCGGTAGAGCATGAGACTCTTAATCTCAGGGCCATATGTTCAAGCTCCACATTGAACAAAAATTTCCTGTATTGCAGGGACTAGGACTAAATGTCCCTTGGGGTTTCTGAGATTCTATAGCCCAGTAGTAAGGCATCTTCTTTGCATATAGAAGATCCCAGGTTCATTCCCTGGCATTGCAGGCCGTGTTGGAACATATCCTCACCAGAAGCCCTGACGATCTGCCATGCAGTGTAGACAATACTGAGATAGATGGACCAGTAATCTGCCTTAGTACAAGTCATCTTCATATGTTAGTACAAGTCATCTTCCTATGTTACAATGGCTGGAGGGCAATAATGTGGTCACACATGGGCTGAAGGCACCTTCCCATGTTCCTCATTATTGTGTACACTTACAAGCTTTCAAAGTACCTCAGAATGAGATATTTCTATCCATGAATCCCATTGCTCAGTTTTTCAGTAACTTTTCATTAGCATGCTCTCTTTTTAAACATACTCTTTGCAAGAGAAGCATGCATTTGGGATATGAAATTGGGATTTATTTGATGAAACTCTTTCTGAGAGCAGTGCTTGGTGAAAATAACATTACCAAGCTATTTAAGGACATCATGGTTGTGGCTATGTTCCCTGAGCTCTACCAGCTGCATCTTCCAGATAAGCAGCCTGACTGGGCAGGGATAGCACTTTCCACGGTGTTGAAAACTCTGAATTTTGACACGTGATCTTGTTTCTTTCTGCAAGATGCTTATCTACCTGTTATCCATCTTGCATATTACTAGGAAGGAACACCAAAAGAAAAAGAAAGGCGGGGCAGGGGAGCTTGAAACTCCACAAGATTAGAATTTTGAATAATACTTCAGTGACGGTTTTCTTGCAAGCACGTAACATTCCTGCCTTCAGTTGCTAAATCTTATTATTCACAGAAATGCATATTTATCCTAGGATTTCAAGTGGGGTGAAAAGGAGAAAAAGTTGCTTTGAGACAACAGCTTTGTTTGTTTACACAGTCCTTTTTTAAAAAAATGGAAGTGCTGCTAGATTTCAAGGAGCAAAGAATTATCTATTTTGGGTTTTTGAAGGGAGTTGGCATCTGTCTTTCTCAAAAGACAATGAAGTGCATCCATAGCTGTCAAGTGTCCCTTATTTGAAGGGACAGTCCCTTATTCCAACGCCATGTCCCACTGCTGTCCCTTATTGATGGATGTCCCTTAAATGTCCCTTAAAGGATGTCCCTTAAATTTCAAAGGAAGCAGCTCCTCTCCCTCCCTCCCTGCTGGCCAGGAAGGAGGGAGGCTCCAACTGTGTTGCTTGGCTGTGTTGCTCACCCAATAAGAAGTCTAAGAACGACTCGGGGGTGGAGCTTGCATGCCTTGTGTGTGGCTAGTTAATGCAAGCTGAGGGGGGTTTTGAATGCTGGACGCCATTTTGTTGCACGTGCTGCTGCAAACTTTGCAGTGCAAAGCCATGCCGGGGAGCCATCTTAAGTTGTGGCTGCATAGGCCTCGTGGTGCATGTGATTCAGATTCTAGTCAGTTGAACCTCTGGTTACAAAGTTGGTTGGACAGTGTTCTCGAAGCTACCAGCATGAGTTTGACCAGACTGCAGGAGGACAGGAAGACTGGAGTGCCTGGAACAGGTGAGGCTGCAGGTCCCTTATTTTGGCTGCTGGTCCCTTATTTTCAAGGCTGCTGGTCCCTTATTTTCAAATCTGTAAGTTGACAGCTATGAATGCATCTCTGGGGGTGAATTCAAACCTCTGGAGAATCACAGCACCTGCTGTGGCTGCAGAGACTGGTAACTCTATCTGCTGCCTCCCACATTGTTTTTGTTGCATTAGCAGCACTGTAGTCACTTCTCTGGGGCACAAGGAGCTCACATATTTGCAAATTAAACCCTAAGCTGGACTTCAGCTCTAAATAACTAGCACACACAGGTTGCTTTTATTTGAATGAATACGAAGCATTCATTTATTGTAATGACATGTCTCTGAGTGCAAAACCTGGCTGTTCAAAGCATTCGAATTCTTCACACATACATAATGAAGGCAAATCTTCCCTTTCTTTTTCTTTTGGCAATCACTTGTAGCTGGGTAAGATTGTCTTCCATGAATAAGGTCTTAACGGTGTGTCCATAGGTGACTGTGGAGGCCAAATCTATGTCTTTCTACAGTGGGAACATAGGGTTCTGGGTGGGAGTTGATCACAGTGAGGATTTGCCAAACATGCCTTCCTCTTAGCTTGTTTCTCCCTTTCGTCCTGAGTTTGTGCTTCTTTAAAGTCCATGACACCACTGGTAGAGGCTATTCTCCAGCTGGAGTGCTCGCAAGCCAGTGTTTCCCAGTTGTCAGTGTTTATACTCCTTTTTTTCAGATTTGCCTTGAGAGCATCTTTAAACCTCTTTTGTTATCCACTGGCAATTTGCTTTCCATTCTTAAACCGATAATAGAGTAGTTGCTTTGGAAGACAATCATCAGGCATCCACACAACATGACCAGTCCAGCAAAGTTGATACTGAATAATCATTGCTTTGACACCGGTGATCTTTGCTTCTTCCAGTACACTGACATTAGTTTGCCTGTCTTCCCAAGTGATATGTAATTTTTTTCAGGGACACCGTTGATGGACCCTGTTACTATGGACCCCTACTGGACATGCAGAACCATCAGCGACAGCAAAGTTTCAGTAGAACAGCCATAACGGACCAAAACAGATGCTAAGAATGAAAAATTCAGTTGTGTGTTAGGTTGGGGACGCTGCTTTGAACTTATTTGCTGAATCTCACTGACTGTCATGTGAGACCCAAGCATTCTGGATGATGATGTATGAATTACATCATCATAACACTGACATGATTAAGATTGTGCTTGCCTTTTGAAAAGATGCTAAAGTCATAAAGAGAAAAGCAATAGCAGTACCATGAGTATGGAAATATAAACATTGGTAGAACATTTCAAAGGCATAACCTTGAAAAGCAGGGGTCCCAGTTATGCTTCCTACCAGACAGGTCATGTTAATCCATAGTCTATATCTTATATAGGTTAGCATATGTAAGTAATGAAATTGGTTTAAAAGATTGGAAATTCCATCCTTGTAATGTGAACACATTTATAATGTGTTCAAAGAATTATTACTCTCTCTGCTTGCTGCCTACCTGACTATTTTTGACAGATTTTTGCCCACAGCTCGGGTTGCATAGCTATCAGCTTTATTCCACAATGGTAAATAGGCTAGTAAACTTAGGAATTAGAATAAGTTGTGGTGCTTTGAACACAGTTGGATGTATTGGAGGAAAGTAAAAGGATGCCAAATATTCAATTAGGATACAACATAACAAACACAATGCAATTATAATGCTATTCCTATGCATTCAGATTACATTTGACACTAACTTAGCTTTTCTCCTGAGAGGGTTAAAATGTGACTAGAGATGGGTCAGACTTAGAACCATCCAGAGAAGCCCTGAGATGTGTAAATCCTTTACGGATTCGAACTTTATATTGATTTCCGTTTACAGTGTTAAAGATTTGGCCTGGATTTTCACTCTTGACTTGAACCTCATGGAGAACTGCCCTGAACTCCTTTGACAGCCTGAACTTAGATGGCTGCAACAGTGATGGTTCTATAATGTGAAATTGCAAAGGAAGAACAAAGCAGGGAAGTTGTGAAATTGCAAAGAAAGAACAAAAAGGAGAAAGCGAGCGAGAGCTTGGCAGCAAAATGAACATGGTTTCAACAATCAAAACAGATGAATAGCGCCTATTGTAAAGGCTTTCTTTGCATTGTTCATTGACAACCATTCTAAGGTATTCATTTGCTAGGTAGCTGCAAAGAAAGAAAGAAGAAAGACATCCACGGAGGATAAAATTTCAACTTTTTAATTTGTAGTTTTGTTGAATGCCTTCATTGCAGCGTCACCTGTTGATTTCTGTTCCTAAATTCCGAGCCATTCTCTGAAATGAAAGCACTCTTTGGTTTTACACAGTTCAAAAATCCCAGTCAAGAGGGAAAATTCAAGGTGAATATCTTTATTTAGCATGTTGCTCCACATTTGAGGATATTACATGTGCCATCCAGCATGACAGGCTCACAAATAAATAAATAATCTGTTGAATTATACATCCCCCCTCAGCACCACTCTAGTTCATCTTTTTTAAAATGTAGTCATTTGGATAACCTCACAGTAATAATTCAGCTCCATCGTGGAGAGAGAGGTGCTGCAGTGTCTTAATTTTAGATCCTTGATTCTATCCAACATAGGAAAGAAGGCAGGGAGAGACTGCTGCACTGAATTGAAAAACAACTACAACCCACATTCTACACCCATCGTTAGCATTTTCAGCACTAACACTTGTTACTTGGGAAATGGTGGATGGGAAGAAACCTCTTCTGCCAACAGGATATCAGCACTATCAGAGCTGAGAGCAAGAACCTACCATTGTGCGATGTGAGAAACCATTGTGTGCAGTCATGTGCATTGTTACTGTACATAACAATTTCTGGGAAAGATGGCTATATTTTCACTTTACTGCCTATGAGATTTTCTTTTCCTTTCTTTTCAAATGGATGCTATTATTCTTTTTCTGTATCTTTCCAACCTGACATTGTTGTCATAGATTTACCAGAGGCCCTTCAATAAATCTAGAATAACTTGAGTGGTTTTACTAGACCTGCACTTTTACACTGATGTAAGTGAGAGCACAATTTATCTCCTCTCATTCCACTGTGACTGAGATCTAATGGCTAAGTTATAGGGAATGCAACCAGGGCTTTGCCAGATCAGATCAGCCTCGTGGACCCTTTCATTCTATAGCTCATGGTGAGATTTTAATTTTAATTTCTCTGGAACTCCACCTCTCATGATGTTCTGGAGAGTCACCAAACCCTCTAAAATAAACGTGGAGTGGGGCACTGAGGACTGCCAATTTTTCTAGTGTGACTCTTCTGCTTGATCAGAAGCTTTCTACAGATGGAAGGCATTCTCTTTGGGGGACACAAAATCTGGATGAAACCAGGACAACTCTCCCAGCAAAAAGTGTTACATGTTTGCTTTGCTACTGATAGAAAGTATGCCACATACGTATGCTCTGATTTGCTCTTGGGCTCCAGGCAGTACCGTTCTTATCTTCACACCAGTGTTAGCAAATGTTCTATGCATGCCTAGAAATGAAGTCAGTGGGGACATATTCGTTATGTTTATACAAAGGACAAGCTGCTGAATCTCTGAGGATTGGGTGGATTATGCAGATCTGCCATTTTGTAATAGGGCTAGAATATTATACTAGCTGCTTTCCCCCAATGTGTATTAAAATGGTCCATGGACACTGGGAATGCAAATTTTGTTCAATTCCATTATACCGTTGTCACCTCACCTCATAACGTAACTTCCAGCTACGTGTTTCTACTTCTAATGCTGGTTCCTCTCATTCCTATGAACCATGCCCTCTGTAGACATTTGATAAGCTTATTCCACATATCACAGCATCAGCAATACCAGTGAGATAAGTAATCTCCCTTTAATGTAACCACTGCACTGTCATTTGCAATTGGATTCTTTTACACAGTTCAAGGCACTGTTTCCACTCACATACATGGTTAATATATTATTCATTGACCCTTGTGGCATCCAAACCAGGAAAATGGCATATAGCTGGCAGAAAACCTCACACAAAAAAAGCTAGTTGTGTGTTTGGATTTTACAATAAGGACAGCCCTGTTCTCTTGAAAGGAGAGTTTACAGAGGAAAGCCTAGGAAGCAGTTTCCACGCAGCTGATGACAATCTAATGTTGAGTTTAACAGACTAATGGCTGGAGTTCTTAATGCCTCAAAAAGATGAGAAACATATTTGTAGCTCAAGGGTATTTATCCAAGTATTTTTTTTTAAAAAAATAGCAAAATGAAGGTCTACATCCTAGAGGTGTTTAACTGACTGTGCATGATGCATATCCCTTCATAAAGGTTAACTACCTTGGTGAAAGTGAGGCTTCATAAGGCTGGATGGAATAATACATGTATCTGTGGTTTGTTTGTTTATTTATTTGTACAATTCACATATCACTTAATAAGGCAGGATCTCTTAGTGGTCTTCATAAAATAGACTAAATGCAAACAATAAATAAACACTGGGGAAGAAATCAATATCATAGAAAAAAATACATCAGTAATATTTAGTAAAACAAAAGTTTAAAAACCTGAGTTACAACTGAGGAAAGCTATATAATATAGGTTAAACTGAGCAGGGCATGATAAAAAGAAAATTGAAAATTTAACAGTCAGCGTTCATCAAAGCCTAGCTAATAATAATTCATGTAAAGTTTATATGCTATCTCTGCCTCTTGGATTATCCAAGGGGAAAACACCCCAAAAGGTGGGTGCTGCCACCCCTTTGTACTGTCACCAATTTATAGCCTGATATCTCCAGAAGATCTTTAGATATCAGCTTGGTCAGTACTGAGGGAGGCAGTCCGCTGAGCAGTCTGGCCACAAGGATTTTAAAGTGGGGGACTCCCTGGTCCTGAATTGGGATAACTATGCCCCTGAAGGACCAGGTGCGCAGACTGGGAGTCATTTTGGACTCACAGCTGTCCATGGAGGCACAGGTTAATTCTCTGTCCAGGGCAGCTGTCTACCAGCTCCATCTGGTACGCAGGCTGAGACCCTACTTGCCCACAGACTGTATCGCCAGAGTGGTCTAGTTATCTCCCGCTTGGACTACTGCAATGTGCTCTACGTGGGGCTACCTTTGAAGGTGACCCAGAAACTGCAATTA
Organism: Podarcis cretensis; assembly: GCF_951804945.1. Taxonomy (NCBI): domain Eukaryota; kingdom Metazoa; phylum Chordata; class Lepidosauria; order Squamata; family Lacertidae; genus Podarcis; species Podarcis cretensis. Next base: position 63,526,327 of record NC_137170.1, on the reverse strand, counting down.
ATCCAGAATAGGGCAGCTAGACTGGTGACTGGGAGTGGCCGCCGGAATCATATAATACTGGTCCTGAGAGATCTGCATTGACTCCCAGTACATTTCCAAGCACAATTCAAAGTGTTGGTGCTGACCTTTAAAGCCCTAAACGGCCTCGGTCCTGTATACCTGAAGGAGCATCTCCACCCCCATTGTCCAGCCCGAACACTGAGATCCAGCGCCGAGGGCCTTCTGAAAGTTCCCTAATTGTGAGAAGTGAGGTTACAGGGAACCAGACAGAGAGCCTTCTCGGTAGCGGGACCCGCCCTGTGGAACACCCTCCCATCAGATGTCAAGGAAATAAGCAGCTATCTTTTATTTAAATGACATCTGAAGGCAGCCCTGTTTAGGGAAGTTTTTAATATTTGATGCTGTATTGCTTTTAACACTTGATTGGGAGCCGCCCAGAGTTGCTGGGGAAACTCAGCCAGATGGGCGGGGTATAAATAATAAATTATTATTATTCCAAAATCTGTGCCAATCTTGATCAGGTTCCAAACTAATCAGGGGTGTGGCTGGGATATGCACATGGGCAACTTATTTATGACTAGATCATTTCTCAAGTTATCACACTGAAAATACTGTTTACGAATACGACTTAGGATTTATGTTAAAATGTTGCTCTTGCTACTGAAAATGATGTGCAAAATGAATTTCATCCCGGATGACTACTAGTAGGATCGCGGTCACCTTTAGAAGAAGTATGAAGTATGTGACAGGACACAGTGAAGTGTTTTCTTTTCAGAAATAGGGAGAAAGCTTTGGTTAAATCTATTATTTCTACTAAATATAGGAGTTTTTCTAAATGCATCTTTTGAGCTGAAGCTCTGGAACCTGTACTGAACCACAGAGGAATTGCATTAAAATTATTTAACAGTAATTGCATGCTGTCAAATCAATTATCTTTCTTCCTCAAAAAATCTAATGGAGACTTCTCGATAACATGTTGTATAGCTGCTTTTCAAAGGGGACCAATTAGCCAAATGAATTCAAAACAAGAATGTTTGCACTGCTGTTTTAGCACATATTATTGTTGAGAAAGCTCCCAGTCTTATATGATAATTTGGCACAGTTGTGTTTCATTTCAGTGCCTAAAAAATACGGGAGCTGGTTTGGGGTGTTGCTGCTGCTGCTGCTTTTGTCTTAGTTTATCCTGTGGGATTTTTCTCTATGAGGGGTGAAAGTGTCATCCATCCAAGCATTCATTTCCTATTGACAAAGAGAAACAAGCCACACTCTAGATATGCAATATCTCCCATTTGAGAAAAATTAAAAGTTCAGAAGCTAAATGCTCTTGCTTTTCCAGTTAGACCTTTTTGTTATTTAAACAGATGGTTATTTTCAAGTGCTTTCTCCCAAGAGACAGGAGAGAAAATATGTTAACATAGAACTGTTCTTCCTTATCATTTCATTCAACAAAGGCTAGCTTTATTTCCTTCTTAATATATCTACAAAGCATGGGGGATGCTGTGTGAAAGGAACTGTATCCTTCTACAGCAAAATATAATACATCTGTAGAAAGTCGCTTAGTCCAATCCTACTATGTTTACTTTCATTTCTAAGAGATCATTTTCACGCTTCAATATTAATCTAATGATTTTTTTTAAGTACAAAAGATTTCCTTCAAGAGTTCTAAGGTACATAGCAGACACAGGACCCCTATCTTTCTTGAAGCAAAGCCCAGACAAGGATGCAATGGGGTTTTCAGGAATTGTAGGCACTGCAAAGGCTGCAGAGTGCTGACCACTGATGAGGTGGATTGTTGAATTAACACTTGGCAAAAGTGAGGTGAGTACAACACACAAACCATATATAGAATACCATAGAGAATTTCACCAAAAGGTTTCCGCCCTCCTTCGAAAATTTTCAAATGCAATTTTGTTTCTCTTTAATCAATGAAGGATAGTCAAAAAAGAAGTTCATGTAGGAATGAGCAGAATCTTCTTCATGGGGTTTGTAGGTTCTGTTTATAGACACACACACAGACGAAAGATTGCCCATTTGACAAGAGATACCTTTCATCAAAATATGAATCTATTTAATATGGTTTGGGGTCATTTCTCAACCCTGGAGCATGAAGCCTACAAGGGATCATAACACAAGAAAAACAGAGATTCGCAGACACTCAGTAGTCACTCTCTCTGTTTTGATCAAAGACATCATGATGTAATTATTTCTATGGGCTTCTTCAGATCTGAGTAGCTGGGTAGAATACTAGTTAAATCTTTAATGAAAAGAAACAGACACCACCCTTCAGCCACTTTGAAGCAATACAATATAATTTTGATAGGCATGGGGTTGATCTTAAAGAAATTCCATGCATGAGGCAAACACATGGAAGCCTCCTTGGGGAGGAATACATATTTCAGGAAACTGGAGGTCAGGTTCTGGAACAGTACTAGTAAGCATTGCCTCCTCCTACCCTTCTCTAAAGTAGCCCTTTATCTCCCAAAGAAGAAATAAATAAAATATATTGCTAATTTAAATGCAACCAGCTTCTGGTTGTTGTTGTTGTTGTTGTTTGTATAGTAGTTAAGAGGTATATGTGGACAAGACGGAGTGCTTCCGGAAGTGGCAGAGAGATATATCTAAATTTGTCTGGCAGGGCAAAAAGCCCAGAATTAAGTTTAAGATACTAACTGATGTGAAAGAAAGAGGGGGCTTTGCCCTGCCAGACTTAAAGCTGTACTATGAAGCCGCAGCTTTCTGCTGGCTAAAAGACTGGCTACTTCTCGAAGACACTGATGTACTGGACTTGGAAGGTTTTAACAACGCTTTTGGTTGGCATGCATACTTATGGTATGATAAGGTTAAGATCAATAAGGTCTTTAAGAACCATATTGTCAGGAAAGCAGTATTTAATGTCTGGACAAAATACAAAGACTTATTGGAAAACAAAACTCCGAGGTGGCTTTCACCTCTGGAAGCTAAGGCCCGAAAAAGACCCAATATGGAGGCCAAATGGCCAAAATATTGGGAAATATTAGAAAAAGATGGAGACAATTGGAAATTGCAGAGTTTGGAAAAAATGAAGGATAAAGTGCGAGACTGGTTACATTACGCTCAGATTAAAGAAGTCTTTAAAAATGATAAAAAGGTAGGGTTCCAGGTGGAGAAATCGAAGTTGGAAACAGAATTGTTAGAACCAAAGACTAAGGTATTATCAAGAATGTATAACTTGCTGTTAAAATGGAATACACAAGACGAAATGGTTAAATCGGTTATGATAAAGTGGGCTCAGGACATTGGGTATAATATTATGTTTGAGGACTGGGAACGGTTGTGGACCACTGGGCTGAACTTCACTGCATGTAATGCTCTGAAGGAAAATGTAATGAAAATGATATATAGATGGTACATGACCCCAGTTAAACTTGCCAAAATATACCATTTGTCTGATAATAAATGTTGAAAATGTAAAGAACATGAAGGAACATTCTTTCACCTCTGGTGGACCTGCCCTAAAGTGAAGGCCTTCTGGGAAATGATATATAATGAGTTGAAAAAGGTATTTAAGTATACCTTCACTAAGAAACCAGAGGCCTTCCTTCTGGGTATTGTCGGCCAGAAGGTGCTAAAGAAGGACCAAACATTTTTTATGTATGCAACAACGGCAGCAAGGATACTCATCGCTAAGAGCTGGAAAACTCAAGATCTACCCACACTGGAAGAGTGGCAGATGCAGCTGATGGACTATATGCAACTGGCTGAGATGACTGGTAGAATCCGAGACCTGGGAGTGGAGAGGGTTGAGGAAGACTGGAGGAAATTTAAGATTTATTTACAAAAATATTGTAATTTGGTTGAATGTTAAGAAGGATGCTAGATCATAAATAATTGCCCACCACTGAATTAGATCTGAATTTGACGATAAGTGAGATTAAGGAAAATACAAACTTTTTGGAGAATTGCTAGATTTTATTTAAATGAGCGGAGATAAGATTGCAAACAAGTGGGTAATTTGCTTGGAAATTTTTTTTGTAACGATGTAAGTGCGAGCGGGAGACGTGAGGGAGTCCAAAGAAGTGACGAAATTATGTTATGATATAAGTAATGTTGTTTATTATTTATGCATTTGTATTCAAAAAAATTTAATAAATATGTATAAAAAAAAGAGGTATAAATCCCTGATTCAATCTCCATTTAAGCATGAACTCACAAGGTGAATTTAGGCAAGTGCCAAAGCTCCATCATTTGTAGAAAGCAGAGGGCCTTCTTGGCAGTGGTGCCCTCCTTATGGAACACCTTCTCATCAGATATCAGGGTGATAAAGAATTACAAACTTTTAGAAAACATCCTTTTAGAAAACAACAGCCCTGTTCAGGGAAGTTTTTAATGTCTGACATTTTATTATTTTTTTATATTTTGCTGGAAGCTGCCCAGACTGACTTGGGAAACCCTGCCAGATGGGCGGGGTATAAACAATAAAATTAGTAGTAGTAGTGGTAGTAGTAGTACAGTGGTACCTCAGGTTACATACACTTCAGGTTACAAGTGCTTCAGGTTACAGACTCCGCTAACCCAGAAATATTATCTCGGGTTAAGAACTTTGCTTCAGGATGAGAACAGAAATCGTGCAGCGGCGGCGCAGCGGCAGGCCCCATTAGCTAAAGTGGTGCTTCAGGTTAAGAACAGTTTCAGGTTAAGAACGGACCTCCGGAACGAATTAAGTACTTAACCTGAGGTACCACTGTAGTGGGGAGGGGGGGTAGTGTCAGATTTCATGGAAGGATCGCTGAGAACATGTACGTAGAAATTTGTGACCAATGTAGAAAACTGCTATATGTATTATTATTGAAGTCTTAACTGAAAACTGAATATGCACTTAAGAACCTAACAAGTGCCCTGTTGCATCAGTCCAAGGGCCCATCTAGTCCAGGACTCTGTTCTCACAGATGTCCATGTGAGCGCCTGAAAGCAGAACCTGAGTGCAACAGTGCTCTGCCCACCTGTGATTCCCAGCAACTGGCATTCAAAGGCATATTGCCTCTGCCAGTGGAGGTAGAACATTGTTCCCAGTAGCCACTGATAGCATGAACCTCCACAAATTTCTCTCATTCTCTTTTATTCAAACTCCATAGCTTAGCAATGCTCTGTGTAAACAAGTACTTCCTTCCAACATTCTGTGTTCCCAGTCTTCCAACATTCAGCTTCATTGGATGTCCCTGAGTTCTAATATTCAAACAGAGAAACGTATTCTTACCCACGTTCTCCTCCACATCACACTTAATTTTACTCACCTTTGCTCTAACCTAAATGCCCCAAATGTCGAAACTTTCCTCATAGGGGAGTTGCACCACCCCCTTGACCATATTAATTGTGCTTCTGTGAACCTCCCAGCTTTACAGCATCCTGTTTCAGGTGAGCAGAACTGCACACAGCATACCAAGTGCAGTTGCACTATAGATTTGTATAATGTTATTATGATATTGGAAGTTTCATTTTTATTCCCTTTCCTGATGATCCCTGATGCCTTTTTTGGTAAAACTGCCACACACTGGGTCAACATTTCTGAGATAATCACTCCAACCCCAAGGACTGATTATTGAAATTTAGTCATTGCCAATTCAGGTCTTGTGTGTGTGTGTGTGTGTGTGTGTGTGTGTGTGAAATTTAGATCTTTTTTGCTCCCATATGCATCAGTTTACACACTGAATTGCAGTCTTTCAACAATCTTGAATAATTCTCCTCAATCCAATCGCTCTCTCTTTGTATACTAGTCTGTCCTCATATCTGTCTACAGTGCATTTCCTACTGAGTCTTGGAACATGAATAATGAACAATTATCCCTTTGGCAAACCAGGAAATGAGAAGGTCTGTGTTAAGCATTTGAAGATCTCACATCAAATCTGTGCAGAATCAAGAATAGAATCTCTATTCTTAGTCCCCATTAAGTGCTAGACTATGTTTCATCTCTGGATAAAATAATGTTATATGTGAACTTGAAAGTGATTCCTGTAATATGACAAGGGGGGAATCATTCTATATGTGGAGATGACAGCACTTTACTCATTTAAGGGTAGGAGCATCTGGTATAGAGTGAAACAGGAGAAAGAACAAGAAATATTCTATTGGGAAAGGCCATCTATTTCATAAATGGAAGTTTCAGTGACATGTTACAAAATGAATCCCAAAAGAACTGTTGTACATAATGTACAGGTTTATTACATATTATTAATTAGTAATGGCTGCCACGAGGCCAATAATTAGGGGAAATCTGGACCACAACAATTATACCAATTAGGGGCTTCATTAAGATTTGAGCAATAAATACATTCCAGACTTCGCAAAGTCTGTCTGCTTGTGAAATCTTTCAAGGACTTATTCACATTATTTTTAAGGTGGTAAGATATGGTTTGAGTGAAAGGTTTGAGGTTTTTTTTACTCTCCCAGGCATGTGACAAAGGTGAAGAACCCTGCCTTAGGGGACATACTTGGTGGTAAGATTAAAAGTAGCAAACTGCAATTTTGTTGTTTATTATTATCCCTTTACAACAATGGGTAGCACTTTTTATATTTTCTGCTTGAAGCACAGAAATATTACTGTTATTCTTGTGTCTGAGACAGAACAGTATATTAAAGAGACAAAGCATCTAATACTGGGGTAATTATGGACATTGCTGCCAGCATTTTGTTTCTAGCATGGTGTTCAAAGAACGCCTGTTCAGCTGTAACTATCAGCAGATTAATTAATTTGGGCAAGAAAATCTTTCTGAGGATAACATGGTCACTAATTTACTTACACTACCCTAAGCACTTTAAAAGAAGGGTAAGATGCAAATGTTATAAATAAGGAATAAATAAAGTGTTTTATGACCTTGGCCTCTAGAGTGGCCTTTCTGTATATGTTCCATAACATTTCATTTGGTTTCATAATTAATACTTCTGTTTTATTACGTTGAACTACTTTGAGTAGAGGATTTCTTTTACTTTCCTTTATTTTTAGTGCAATCATTTTTTATTTGATCTTTACATTTTGCTGGATTCTGTAGCAGTGATCAATGGCATCTGGGCCAAAGAGTACTGTCTGGCTTACTGGCAATGGTTCATTTACAGGAATACAAAATAAAATAAAATAAAAAAATACTACATTTGAGAGGTTACATTGAGTTGCATAATTTTGCAGTACTTCTTAAATAAAACTAGCAAGCAGCAGCAGTTATAATAATAACAGTAGGATTTTTGTTGTTATCAGAGGACTCTAGCTTCTGTATTTAGAGGCTTACTTATATGCAGACTCATGCATGTGTTTGTGTCAAGAAGTGTAGTATGTACAGCAAACAGGAACAAATATGGCCAAGGGGAAATTCCTGGGACTTTGGAGGCTAGAAAAATGACCACGACAATAATAGAAATTGTTGCATCCATACCCATAATTCCCTGGGTTATATGTTAACATTTGTCTGTGAATGTGAGTTTTTCACATATGCATGTTCTTTATAAACTGGCCCACAGAGCTACTTGGAACAAAGACCTTATTTTTTTAAAAAATGTATTCTCCACTTCAGTCATCCTTGGCAGATGCAAGTACAACACTTCCCTAAAAAGTTCCAAGGAAGGAGATTCGGTCTCCCTAGAGAGTTTTCTCTGTTGTTGAGGTGCTCATATAAGTAGGAAGTTTGTTCTGATATCTACCATGTTCTTCCACCCTTTTCTCAGTAGCTTCAATGTCCAACCACTATCCCATTAAATTCAGCATACTTTCAAGGTATTCTCTCATCCCCTCCCCTTTTCTCTCAGATATATACAGTTAGTTCATTCAAGCTTTTCTCAAATGATTTGGTTTCTGTTCACTGCTGCTCAGCTACACATTGACTAGGCAGTCTCCAAAATCAGCAGTTCAAAGTGTCAGCTGGCATATTTCCTAAGCCTTCATGTAAGTGTGCAGAATTGGTGGCATTTATGAACACACACCAGTCAAATCACATTAATCCCAACATAATGCTGCATGACTAATTTCTCCTCATGAGTAAACACTTACTTAAGATCAATAGCACGTAATATTTCAGTAAACAGCTGTTGAATGAAAGCCTCTATTAACACTTCTATGATGTTAAATCTTTTGTACTTCCTCAAGAGATGGCAATAATGGAAGATTTTAAAAAAATAAAAAAATGACATGTTCGAGCCAATTCTGACAATTCTGACAACTTCCTGGGAAGAAGGTAATTAAGTATAACTTCCTCATTTTGCAAATGGAGAACTGCAGGCACCTCAGCCTCCTGCAGAGCTCTTCATGGGGAATTACCTACCTGGTTATAGCAGAAGTTGAACTAGTCACCTTGTCTTTCATTCAAATTAAAGCAATAATAAAAGTATTTTCAGGGCTTAAACTAGAGCTATATGAATGCTACAAATATTTTAAATTAAAATATAAGTATAGCTATTTCCAACAATCTGGAGGTTTTTTTAATATGGTCCACTCTTTCTTAGTACGTCCTCCCTGTGATATGGCTCATTTTACCACAATGAAAGCAGCAATGAAAATAAACTGAAGCAGAGCTGTGCTAATGCAAACAGAATCTCAGAAGATGGCTGCCGAGTGCTTGGAGCAGGGTTTAGAGTTCTAAGGCCAACTCTAATGCAAGTCTCTGTTCTATAATCAATTCTTAGTACAGTACCTGTTTTTATTCTCTCTTCGGTTTTACTTTTTAATTCCTTTTAGTGCTCCATGTTGTTGTTTTAATTTAATGTTTTATTGTTCTAAAAAAGGTAAAGGTAAAGGACCCCTGACAATTAAGTCCAGTCGCAGACGACTCTGGAGTTGCAGCGCTCATCTCGCTTTACAGGTAGAGTTAGCCAGCATTTGTCCGCTTCCACAGACAGTTTTTCCGGGTCATGCCGTTTACCTTCCCGCCAGAGCGGTACCTATTTATCTGTTTGCATTTTATTATTATTATTATTATTATTATTATTATTATTATTATTGCAGTGCTTTCAAACTGCTAGGTTGACAGGAGCTGGGACCGAGCAACAGGAGCTCACCCCATCGCAGGAATTCAAACCACCAACCTTTGGCAAGCCCAAGAGGCTCAGTGGTTTAGACCACAGCGCCACCCATGTCCCTTTTTTGTTCTAACTCCCCTTAAATTGCAAGACTGCATGAAGTTAGGCTAGGCCGACTACTTTATCAGGCAGTGCTAAACGCAAGGACTATGATAGCTTTCTGAAGATGCTTAAATTTTGCAGCTTTGTTACATGTTCATCTTTAATTCTGTCAATGTTGAGCTATTAAACTGCATACTTTAGCAAACTTCTTTAGGTCTGCAGAATAGCTTTTACCAATTGGGACTTTCAATTGGGACTTCGTTAACAGTTGTTGATTGTGCACTGCTTTGAAGTTTATCTATTCATTTGTTGAATTTCTGTCCCACCTTTCCACCAAATAGTGCTCCGGGTGGCATTTCAGGGGTATGGCAACACAAAATCAGATGTAAGCAAACTTATTATCAACCATATTGATTTTTCTTTTACAGAACAATTATAGATTTTTTTTACAAAAAAACATTTTATGCCACCATCATTTTTAAAAGATGCACCCCAAAATAGACCCCAGAGTTTGGTCCTAAATTGCATGATGCTTCACAATTTATACTTTGACAAAAGCAACAAACAAAATTCCTAGAAAGCTGGTGTAGCCTATAGTGGTTAAGGTTGCAATCCTAGCCATATCTGTGCAGAAGTAAGGCTCATTAAAGTAATTTCCAAGTACTTCCTTTTGCCTGTGCTGAATCACCTGCCAACATTTACAGATGAGAAGACAGCTGTAAGTCTGAATAAATGACCAACTTCCCTGTGCAGCATCTATCACCCAAGTGCATAAGAAATGTCTTGCTTCAGCAAATCAAGGCCCATCTATCTCCACAACCTGTTTCCACAGTGGCCAACCAGATGCCTATGGAAAGCTCAGAAACAGAATCTAGACGAATATTTGTTGTTGTTGTTGTTGCTGCTGCTGCTGTTGTTGTATTTATATCCCTCTTTCCCCAAAACATATAAAACTTAATAGTTAAAAAGTAATTAAACTATAGTAGAATTAAAACAATATAAGAACAAACAGATAAAAATACAGATAAAAAACCACTTTGTATTGCTGGCTATGTTCTTCTGTCATATTCAACTAATGTAATCTTTTTGCATTTAGTTACTGTGTATATTTTGTTTGCTTCAGAGATTTACCTTAGCCAAGCTGAGACTGCTCAGTTTTAAGTCCCTTGCTGCATCACTTTTTGTACTTTCCATGCCATATTCATCTTATTTATAGATTAATAAACCGTGAATAGGTTGTGTGGTCTTTTCTTATATACTCAAAAGTTCACACTGAATGGGCGCTCTCTTTTAATTAATCATTTCCTCAACATAGTATGGGTTTACCACAAAGTCAGAGCGAGGAGCATCAGGTAAAGAAAGAATCAACTGCTGAGAGGATTAAACATAGTTTTCAAAACTAGTTTAATATAAGACCTGTTGTATACTTGGAAAAGACTGTTTGGCATCACTGGCAGCTGGTTTTGCAGTTAGGTGGCAGAAAAGTGAATTGGGCTGAGTCAAAAAAGCACCTCGAATTATCCAAACATAGATAGTGGACAGAAAAACAGAGCAACAGAAGTTCTTGTAAACAAACTGCCTCATTGGCTTCTCTATCATACTGCTTATTGTGTGCTTTGCTTGCAGAGTTTTGTACATCCAGACATGGACAGAAGACAAATGACATTCCTTGTCCCACTTCCAGTCCCTTGAATTGTAGCCAGTGTTCCTCAGATTAAATTCCCCATCTGTAAAATGGGAATAATCGTGAATTAACTCGTATGGCTTTTGTACAGATATGAGAGATAGACAGATTGTCAAGCACTTGTGCATGAGTCAAAGGTGGATGATGCCTGAGAGAGCAAACCAACTGTGAGCTCACAAATTGAGCTCGGCTGTTGTTTTCTGTTTCTCTTTCTGTGAAATTGAGAACAGGATGTTTGTGTCACTTCCTCCTCGTCCTGCAATCTGTCGCAAACCGCTCCTCTACCACCTACATAATGTCAAAAAACAAGGGTCCTGCTGTCACCGCACCTGTCTGCTTTCCTTTCAGTATGAGCCGTTTAAGATGCCTCCTTATCTGAGGCGAGTTGAAAGCTTGTTGGCAGAGGGAAGGATCTGAGCAATACCCGCCATACGAAATATGGCAATTCCAACTATTAAAGGTCACGCTTAGCTAAGCATCTGAAAACCAGCGTGCTTATCTAAACTTCACATGCTTTGCAAGGCAGACTTCAGAAGCTGATGTTTCCATACTGTTTCTTCCAGCGGAAGCCATTTCCACTTCAGTTGTACTGCTTTGCACAGGCTGAAGCAAGCTGCATTTATCAGCTCAACAATGGTAATAATCACCCCCTTCCATTTTAAATAGTTGGTTTTAAATTAAGGCCTGTTAGTCACCTGTCACCCTTTTTATTCTAAAGTGCTTTAAAAAAAACTTAAAATATCTCACAAAGTCTTCTCTTATGCTGAAATAGTCTCTGATGAAGCACACAGAGAAATACATTGAAGACAGGAACCTGCTTTACTCAAAGCCAAATCAGAACATCAGGGCCACCGAGCTCAGTATTGTCTAAATCCATGGTTCCCACAGGGGGACAATTTGATTTTTAAGGGGGCTAATTCTAGAATGAGTTATTAACAGTTAATGGCCTTGAAATATACTCAGAGTCCTGTAGTGATTTCATGCTCTTTATTGCAGCTTGTAAAACAGTGGTTCATTTGCCCCACCATAGCTCAGGCTTTTATATACATTATTTACACAATGAGTCCCGTCTGATTGGCTGATTCTGCTTCCCTCCTGGAGCCTGATTGGTCTTTTCCTGCAAGCCAATCAGTTGTTGCATTCTAGGATCCCACTTGCCTGTTGTTCTAGGATCTAAGCTTTAGTACATAACAGGCCTTTTAGACTTGCTCCACATGAATAGGAGTTCACTTTTTGAATAATAAGAATTATATGTCCTTGTGTGACACCACTGCCCTGTTGTTTGGGCAGAGGGAGGGAGCAACTCCTTGTACAGTACTGTCATTGGTAGCAGTTGATGTAACAACAACAGTGGGGTTATGGTTGGGTCCTGGAAAGATGTCAGCAATTTTCCTATCATATCTGTATCGTGAGGCTGTTAAACCCAGTTCCATGAGTTATATGGGCCCAGTTGTGCCAATTCAAGTCGTTCACAGGATATGTGCTGGGAGAAGAGACTTCTAGGTACATGTTTTGTGTTCAGGATGTCCCAGGTTCCATTCCCAGAATCTCCAGGTAGACCTAAGAAAATCTCTTGGCTGAAAATCCAGAGAGCCACTTCCGATTGACCCTGCTGAGCTAGATGGAACAATGGTCCTGCTCAGTATTAGCAGGGCTGGATTTAGGTTTGATGAGACCCTAAGCTACTGAAGGTAATGGTGCCCTTTATATGTCCAGCTGTCCTTTGTCAACAACAAATTGTCACTGTTTTGTGTGTGTTGAATATATGCTATATGGTAATTTATGGACCTAATACAGTAGGTATCTAAATCCATTTGCACATAAAGGTTTTCTTTTATTAGTTTTTTATCTTATATTTTGGAAATGTACACCCAGTTTTTCTCCCCTTTAAATTTTTTTGGAGCCCTCAAGAGAGGGGGGCCCTAATCTATAGCTTGTTTAACGATGTTTCGCAGTTCCCATGATTGCTTCCTGGTTCAATACAATTGAAATGATTTACCAACAATTTTAGTTCATTTCTATGGAAGCTTTTTGTGGGGAGGGTTCTGTCTTAAATGCCTTTCAGAAGAAATGTCATACTTTTGTATTACTTTTAAGAACCTGAAAAACAACACAGTTTAAAAATATCTGTTTTCAAGAGTGAAAATTATTTTGCTCTTTTAAAAATAACAAAAGAGCAAACCAAAATATATACTTAGGTTTAGTGTGAACTTTTCAGTCAGAGGCCATTTTAGCGACAGTAGTTCACTAACAGCTTAAAGTGCTGCAAGTCGTTCAGTGGTAATTGTTGGAGGGTTACATAAGAAACACGGGACCAATCCTGGTTTCTGCTTTAATGCACTTAGTTCCCATGGAATCCAACGGGCATCATTGCCTTTAGCTATATAACTCCATTTAAAAGAGTTCAGAGAAATAGAAATGATGTATAATTTAGAGCTTTGAAGAAGAACATATGGTGAGAGGCTTATGAAATTCAGCTTATATACTTTGAAGAGAAGCAGGACCATAAGGTGATTTTTAATACAGCTCTCAATAAAAAGCTTTTAAAAGGCATCACAAATTGGTATCAGAGGCTTATTTGAGGGTATTTTCTCCCAGACTTGAGAACAGTAGGATACAAACGGCAGGAAAGCAAGGTCAAGTCACAGTGGAGCATGGGTCAGATTTCTTAACATGCAAAATATTTAAATTACCCTAACAAGAAACTCAAAGTAAGAACAGAAAGGACAAGGATTTGGCAGAGAAGATATGTCAGTAGTTAATTAGCTCCTTGTGGCAGGACATGAAGCACCTAACAGTGTTATGTCATGAGTCCAAGTGTAACTGCGAAAGCAATTTACACTAGCAGAAACCTTCACAGCAGTGGCTCCTATAGTCTGAGCCTGTCAGTGTTTGGATTCTGGCTCCTTCTTGGGCTCTGAATGGATATAACATTGGACTTCAACTGTTCTCCAGAAGAATGTGGCAGTCAACTAGAAGCTGCTAAGAACAAAATGTTTTGTTTTTTAAATTAAACGTCTGTCTTCCAGGTACATTGATCTCCTCATGTCTGTAAATTCCCTTTATTATCTCACAGTACAGCATGGAATTTGCTACTCTCTTGCACCCCTGGAAACTTCTTCATTTATCTACACCACGCTGAGTATGAATACTTTTCAAATACAATGGACTTCCTTTTGCTAACATGGACGCTTTTCCCTTGGTGTGATCAAGAATGCTTTTCATGCATTTGAAACTTTGTTTCAAAATGTGCATATTCGACAAGAGACAATTTCCACAGGATTGGAGGTGGGGGCTTGTAATCCTTCTACAGCCCCCTGCTTGATGCAAGAAATCAAGAACTAGAGCGTCCCCAGGAAAATGGCGGACAGCTAGAAGATCTCCCATGACCTAGCTCCCACTACTCTTCCCAGTAATTGTATTCTTGAGAAACTGCTCTTATCATCAAGATATTCTGCCCATTTGTTACTTAGGACCATTATAAGCAGCCCAGCACTCTGGGTCAGCATGAGACAAGTCTTGTCTTTACCATATTTGAAGGGCAGTATCATGTTTTCCCCTCAGTCTTCTCTAGGGAAGGATAGTTCTGTCAATTTTGGTTCTCTCTCTCTCTCTCTTTTAAATTTTAAATTCAGTTCTCCACGTTTCTGCAGCAAGTTATGATTTTGTTTAACAAATTGCTTATGAAAACCCATCCACTTCTTTCCTACTAAGCACGTTTTTGTATGTAGTTGTGACTAATATACACATTTTTGGAAGTAGTTTCCCCTAATATAATGGTTATCATATATTTATTTATACCCCACATTCTCCCCTGGCTCAAGGTGACTAATAGATATAATGCCTTTTCTGAATGTTGTTAGCACTAATATATGCATTTTAGGCACATTCTCTGATAGAAGAATGTATGTTGTACACATTGTTTCACTGGAGAACTGCCTCACCCAAATTCTAAGAAGTGAGAATTTTGAAGGATAGCTATTTTTTCAGTAATGGTTGAAGAAATGCAAATTTGGTAGTGTCACATTTCTATGCAAACAAAAACAAATTTCATCCCCATTTCTACTTTCAAGAATGACATATTTGACCAGGGTGCAATAATCTGATGTGCTAAGTACTCTCTCTTATTTACAAATGTCAGCAAATCTGCTTTACCATTCCTCCATTGATACTTATGAACCATTCTACCCATTTACTGTTGCACTGCACTGTTTCTTTAATCCAGACCAAATAAGGCTAGGACATTTTATTTCACTCCTTCAGTGAAGCTCTTTTCCTAACTACCGTGCTTATGAAGTGAAAACCCTTTTAAGTCCCATTGATTAAAATGGTAGATATTTAAACTCATGCTTACTCTTCAGCTGAAATCAAGGGAACTTTCATGTACTTTGGTTCGCTTCTGGGTGGCTTTGAGAAAGGAATTGCTGCTCAGTAAGAAATGTTTCCGAAGGCATGACAATTATACGAGCAGTTTCAAAGTATATGGAACTGCAGAAGGATCCTCCAAAGGAAGGCTGTATCTCACTAGAGAAGTCTTTGAAGCATTCCATTAAGAGTTGAGAAAATAGTATCAATGATGGCAACTTTTAGAAATGTGGCAAGAGGAGCAGTGGAAGGAATTGCCACATGCAAGATGGAGTGGATGACCATCTGTCATGGATGCTTCAGTTGAGATTCCTGTATTGCAGTGGGGTGCCTGGGGTCCCAACTCACCAATTGTTCTCTTAAAAAATCAAAAGCATTTCAGTCCACAAATCTAAGAGACAAAAAGCAACATTTTTTTTTAAAAAAATGTTGTAATAAAATTGTCTGTGAGTCAAAAGAATGTAAGGGATTGGAACACAATTGCTTTGAGAATTCAAACAGCTGTTTACTTATGCAGGATTCCTCCCACATTTAATTGGCAGGATTTTGAACCATGTCTTCTTTGGGGGGGGGGAGGGTATTCTAATGGACCTGGTTTCTTGGTTCCATCAACATCTTCAAGGCTTAAACTAAACACACCTAGATGATCTGTAGCTAGCAGTTCATGATCTAACATAAAGATTTTTGGTTCTCAGAAATAATCTTATCAGTAAAGGGAAGAAAAACAAACTATAAAATGTGTATGCTTTGATCTCTCAAATATAATTGGACATAGGGAACACAGGAATAAGCTCCCTTAGTATAAGTCAGAACACTGTTCCATATAATGCAGTATTTTCTACATTGACTGAATTCAGTAGGGATGGGTGAATTTCAGCTTCTCTTAGCATTCTAATCATAAAACATTATCCACATTTCCACAACAGTTTGCAGATGAAAATTCATAGCATTTTAATGTGAATTTCGGCTAATGTACACATTTTGGATGCAATTTTCCAATGCATTTCTGTATGTTATGTTTGCGAACATATAAATTTCATGCACATTTTGATAAGGTAAAAGTAAAGGTACCCCTGACCGTACGGGCCAGTCGTGTCTGACTCTAGGGTTGTGCGCCCATCTCACTTAAGAGGCCGGGGGCCAGCGCTGTCCGCAGACACTTCCGGGTCACATGGCCAGCGTGACGAAGCTGCTCTGGTGAGCCAGCACCAGCGCAGCATACGGAAACGCTGTTTACCTTCCCGCTATAAAGCGGTACCTATTTATCTACTTGCACTTAGGGGTGCTTTTGAACTGCTAGGTGGGCAGGAGCTGGGACCGAAAGACGGGAGCTCACCCCACCGGGGGGATTCGAACCGCTGACCATACGATCGGCAAGTCCTAGGCACTGAGGTTTTACCCACAGCGCCACCCGCGTCCCTGCACATTTTGATACATGCATTTTAAAACACATTACCAAGCTGGAGAGCTGCCCTGAAACATTTGAAGAATGGCACGTTTGAGAGGATGCCGTATTCAGGCTGCGTATTGCTTTAAAAAGTGTGACTTTGGAAGATCTGCCTTTAAATGGAAACTGAACTGAATTTCTCCCCCATCCCTACCTGGCCTTCAGAGGTGAAGCAGGTGGGATAGGGCAAGAGCTATGGGGGCACAGGATGAGCTGCACCTGAAGATCCAATTATCTATCAAAAAGCCAAACTGATAAAGCGTGTTCTCCCTAACAGAGAGCACGTGTTGCGGTTGGGGGAACAGGCCACCCTGCCGTGACTAGGCAAATTTGGTCAGCAACCCTAGCCTTTAAGGGGTTAATTGGGTTGCTGGGGAATTTTGATTGTTGCCAATTCGGAGGAGGGGTCAGAGGCTTTAAATATAGGGGCCAGACATGGGGACGTCCTCTTGGCCATTTTGCACCGGATCACATGGAGCACTTGGACAATCTTCTCATTGTCTGGTTACATTTCTTTATTTCTTTATTTCCCCTTTCTTTTTAATCCTCTCTAGTCCCTTAAATAATTTAATTCCCCCCCTTTTTCCTGTTCGATTTCCCACCCCACCCCTTACCCTGCCCTGTGGGAAGATTCTCCCTATAGCCGTGGCTTGCCTTTCCCAATAGGGAAAGAGCCCCTGTTCCCCCATTTTGCCTGTTTAATTGTGGGGCTAGTCAGGGCTGTTCCCAGCTTAGCTGGAATCACTTTCGTTTATAGTATCCCCGAAGGTTGGCTTTAATTTGAGTGTGTGCAGCGCTTTTGGCCAAATTTTAAGCTAGCCTTGGGTGGGAGCACTAATTTGGCTTCCTTTAATATTGCCATGAGACTAAGATTCTCAAGAGCAGAAACAGGGAGGCCTATTCGGCCTGCACATTAACTTCCAAGCCTAAGTCTGCTACAGGTAGCAGTTACTTGTTCAGTCTCTGCCACGTGACTCATTCTCGCTATAGGAATGTATCTGCTTGCAGGCCCAGTTGCTCCTAATGCATATCTGAGGCAGACAAAGGGCCCCAGAGGCTCTCTGTGCCTCCAAAGACTATGAGCACTCTGTATATGCTCTTGAATTATGCCATTTCTGAACAAGTTTATCTTCTTTAAGTTTGTTTTGCCCTGATAGTGGCGAATGCCATTTTAGAGATGAGCCATTGTGGCTTACTGGCTAAAGTGTAAGACCTGGGAGACAGGGTTCATATCCCCCTCTTAGCCATTGTTATAACAAAACAAAACTAACTGCTCCTTTTAGGCTATTCTGATGCTGGGTAGTTCTGCCCATTTGTGATAAAAGAACTTTGGGTTTTCTTGAAGGAGTGCTTCCCTCTAAAAGGGCAAGCAGGGGTACCTGGACAAGCTGTGGGCTACCTCAACTCTCCTATTTCACTGGAATTTATGCCTGGCCTAGCAGGTGATCCTAGGGCTTTGCCCTAGAATTTGATGGCCTGGAAGCGTTTCCGGCCTGAATAGTGTTCCCATGTGGTCTATAAGCATTGGTTTCACTGGGTCAGCGCATAGTGCCGGTAATGCCTAGGTTGCAGGATTGGTCCCTGTATGGGACAGCTGCATGCTCCCCCATTGCTCTACCTGGACACTTAGGTCCTTTTGGTGGTTACCTCACTGCGAGGGATGTAATGGGCGCCACATTTGCAATATGCAAGTGGGAGAAAGCACCTTTGCGTGCCCGCATTGTAGTTTGCTCTGTGCATTGCAGGGCACGGCGCTGCACGGGCTGCAATTGCATTGCATTGCGTGTGAGATTTGCAGTTGCATTGCACGGAGGGTGTGTTTGCATTGCACGGAGTGTATTGTTACATTGCACGGAGTGTGTTGTTGCATTGCACGGAGTGTAGTTGCATTGCACGGAATGTGTGTGCATCGCATGGAGGGTGTAGTTGCATTGCACAGAGTCTGTTTTTGCATTGCAAGGAGTGTGTGTGCAGTGCACAGAGTGTAGTTGCATTGCATGGAGTGTAGTTCCATTGCACGGAGTGCGTAGTTGCATTGCACGGAGGGTTTGTGTGTGCATTGCACGGAGTGTGTATTTGCATTGCACAGAGCGTGTTTTTTGCATTGCAGGGAGTGTGTAGTTGCATGGCACGGAGTGTGTAGTTGCATTGAACGGAGTATGTAGTTGCATTGCATGGAGGGTTTGTGTGTGCATTGCACAGAGCGTGTTTTTGCATTGCAGGGAGTGTAGTTGCATTGCACGGAGTGTGTAGTAGCATTGAACGGAGTATGTAGTTGCATTGCATGGAGGGTTTGTGTGTGCATTGCACAGAGCGTGTTTTTTTGCATTTCAGGGAGTGTGTAGTTGCATTGCACGGAGTGTGTAGTTGCATTGAACGGAGTATGTAGTTGCATTGCACAGAGGGTTTGTGTGTGCGTTGCACAGAGTGCGTAGTTGCATCGCACAGAGCGTGTTTTTTTTTTTTGCATTGCACGGAGTGTGTGTCGGAAAAGGAAGCTGGCTTGGCGGCAGCTTTGTCAGGACTTCTTTAGGGGTTCTGGCCAGCGTCGGCCCTGTAAATTTACATATCATGATGGCAGCACAAGATGCCCCCTGTCCAAGCGCTGGAAGCTGGAAGCTGGCAAGCAATAGCTCAATACCTTTTGCCCATATTCCCATTTTATTTAGGGATCCAGTGGATATCGTTGCTAAAACAAACCACTCGCCTATGGAGAACCTGTCTGCCTTGAAGGAAGTTATTTTGTAATACTTCCTCTGTAGCAAGTGATGCTTCATCAGATCCGATCTTGCTGGGTCACTTAATTAATCTTCCCACTAGGCCAGGTTGCCTGCGGCCTGAGGTCCCCTTACCTTTGTGTATGCCTACCAAGTGTGGTGAAGGCAGATATCAGGCGATGGTAGCAATTCCTGAATGTATGCAATAGTAGTTCGCCATGGCAGGATACCTTGAACCCGCTTAGGGATTTTCAGGTTCATGCTGGTGCTGCTGGATCTTTGCCCTTTGGTTTTATTTCAAGGGCCACTGGTGTGCAAAGCTATGGCCTCAAGCCCGGTGTGGTGAGGCAATCATGTGACATAACTTTTCTTGAGTTTTTCCCCATTTTAGTAGCAGTTCACATGTGGCCCGAGGAGTCCAGTGACCATCGGATCTGCTTTTGGTCTGATAACCAGGTAGTGGTGAGCGTTTTGGCAAAACGGTCCTCACGCTCCAGCAGATTCTCCACCCCTCCGCTCACGTTTTCGAGCTGCGCCGCTTAAGGTTTAATATTGTGCTTCCTACTCTCCAAATTACGGGATCCTCTAATGATGTTGCTGACACTCTATCCCATTTTCAGATGAAGCGCTTCAGATCCTGGGCTCCAGACTCAGTTGTTGCCAGACTTTTCCAGACCACCTGTGGCATTTTGACAACAATTAGTATTCACAGAGAGCAGCAGCCATTTCCCCTTCTGCTTTTAGCTCTTATGGGATGGCCTGGATGGATTTCTTAGCCTTAAGCTTGCAGTCCTCGGCCATTCAGATGAATTAGCCCCCATCCTTTGAGCAGATCCTGCAGTATTTGGTCCACCTGCTGCAGATTGGGCGTGCTGTTATAACTATCAGAATTCAGTCTGCTGCAATGTCTGTTACACTGAAGCTTTAATTTTCAGAGACCCTTGTATAAAGTTTGTAGTGCGCAGGGCCTTGGAAGGTTGGAATAGACTCCAACCTCATAGGACAGTGGGCAGGAAGTTGGTCAATTTTACCTATGTAGTATCTGCAACAAGTTAAAACTTGTCTGCTGGTTAAAGATCAAGGCGAGATTCCTTTCAGTAGTCCATTGCATTTTCGCACTGAGGGTTAGGAAAATGGTTGTTGGTGCCAGCATGGGGCTGAGAGTCTGGAGGCTTATTGCTTCAGGACTTTTCCTTATCCTTTGGAGCTTGTCTTTAGAATCGGGAACTCTAAAACAGACTTAGTGGGCAGGAGTGCCACAATCAGGGTTCCCGCCACAGGTGAGGAGGGCCCTTGCCCAGTTATGGATAACAGAATATTTGGCTTTTCATTCCCTGGGGGCTGGCCCGCTCCTAGTGCATGAAAATGGGTTCCCGTTAGCCAGGCATCAATGTGCTTACGTCGTGCAACAGTTATTACGGCCTGCGGCTTGCTTACCGCTGAACATGCCTCATTCCTTCCGAATAGGACTGCTGCAAAGGCTGCAGACTGGGGGCCTGTCAGTAGACAGGATTGTGAATACGGGTCATTGGAAGTCTTACGCTGACAAGGGTTATATCAAGAAGTGTCAAATGAGGTCTGTGCTGATGCTTGTCTGTTATTTCCTTTTCATAGGAGCAGCTGTGCACATTTGGGTCACAGCATCGTACACTAGGCTGGCAAGCATGTTGACGAGTTTGGACTGGGGCGCCATCTCAGTCTTCCTGCCCATGTGAACATTTACTGGATGTCCTGATGGGGAATGCTTTGGGAGGAGATCCTTCCTTTGGTGTGGTCGAGGGTGACCTGTGCAGGTCCTCCCGCAGTGCTGGTGGTACAGCTGGGCGAGAATGTTTGCTGTCTTCCTCCAGCTTAAGTTTGCATTCCTGCATGCAAGAGGGCTTGGATTGAGTTGATGGCAGCTCTCCCTGGACTCATAATAATTTAAGGCATTGGTTCAAGGTGGTCTGGAGGGGGGGTTGGAGCACCTGTCCCCTCCAATGCGCAAAGATATTCCATTAAGGGAATCCAAGGATTCGCTATGCTTTTGTCAACCCCTTTCGAGGGGTAGGGCCACACAAGAGTCCCTGGGAGCATTTGGGGGTGAGCTTGAATCTGATCCTGTTTCATTGCTCCCCCACGCTGTTTATTTGTACTGACGATATGGTGGGGCCCAGTCGTCAGTGCTGCCCTGCTAAGGTCAGGTGCAGCTAGTCGGGAACCAATGCCTAGACAAACTACCACTGAGCAGGCCAGAAAGCATGTTAATAAGGGTGGTGGACAATAGAATAAAATAAAGTAAATAAAATAAATAAATTAACAAATAATAAATAAAATAAAATAGGTCCTTGCTTTAGGTGGTTCTGTAATATTGCACCCTGCTATTTTCTTCAAGGCTGTTGCCCTCTTTAGGGCAGATGGGGTGCATCTTTCCCCTAGGGGGAACGACACCTGGCGGGATGCGATTGCCTTGGGATTCATTGTTCCCCCCACAATGTTTGCTGGTACTGACGGTATGGTGGGGCCCAGTCGTCAGTGCTGCCCTGCTGAGGTCAGGCGCAGCTAGTCGTGAACCAATGCCTAGACAAACTACCACCGAGTAGGCCGGAAAGTGTGTTAATAAGGCAGTGGGAATAAAATACAGGTTGTGGGAAATTGAATGCATTAAAAGGTTATGTTCGTTAACATTATTGGTGTCTTACAATTTTTGCTTGTTTTATCTTAGAGCGGGTCCAGGTCTTGGCCTTCCTCCGCATGTTCAGTTGTCCTGGCTGTCCAGACAGGGAATGCGCTGGTCAGAGCTCCTGCCACGGATCCAGGGGCAGTTGCTACGTGAAGGGTATTGTGGTGCAGCTGGGCGAGAACGACCTGATTTCTATGGACTGTTTTTCTCTGCGTGCTGCAATTTTGACTGACCTGGAGACACTGCGGGCAATGGTGCCAACAGCTAAAATATTTTGGTTAAAGCTTTTGCAACGATGCGTGTGGAGGGGCAGTCATTGCCCAGCCGCCACTGAAAGGGCCAGAAAACGCATCAATTCCGCTGTATCTAAAAAGATTTTTGGGCTGGGTGGAGATGTGATTTCTCACCCTGAGATTCTTTTTAAGTCGCCATCCTTTTTCCGAGCTGATGGCATGCACCTTTATGCTTCTGGGAATGAGGCTTGGATAGGTGCGGTGGTGGCCAAGCTGAGGTCTTGGTTGGGTCTGTGAGTGGTTTGGCGGTGAGCTGGAGGCTCCATGGCGGTTAGGCATTGGTTAATTGGTGCTTGGAGGGGTAAGTGCCTATCCCTCCAAATGATGCGGAAAGGGAATTCCGTTAAAGGAATCCAGGGGCTTGCCATTCTTTTCGTCCTTGTCCGTGGAGCCGGACTTGGGCCGTGCAAGCCCCACAGGAACATGAGGGTGAGAAGTGTGGGTCTGATTCCCAGCCTCATTTCTCACCCAATACTTGTTTCCCACTCTGGCTTCCGTTGGTGTCCGGAAGGCCAGCTCTGTCCCTGAGGGCATGGACAGATAGTCATAACCAATGCCTAAGCAACCACTCACATTTTTTGTATTTGAATAAAGTTGTGGCCAAAATTATGCCAAAAACCTTAAACAAAAATTGATGTGTGAAGTGTGAATTATTTTGGGGGGTGGCACTGTGGGACTCAACACGCAAAGCAGATTCTTACACCATTTTTAATCGAGGGAGGGTGTCCCAAAAAAGCACCTAAAAGTTAACATGATGAACCATTACTTTGTGTTTCTAATATTCTCTTAGGAAGGTGAACTGATTTAATGTGAAACTAATAAATTAGGATCAAGTTAAGGAGACCTGAATCTGGATCTGAAAGGACTTTCAGATGACATTTAAAAAGATGTGCCTGTATGATGTGTGTTTGTGTAGCTAAATAGACAGGCAGGCCTAGCCAAGGGCATAGACGTAGAATAGGCAAGCTATTCTGAACTTAATCATTCTGATCCAGCACTTGGGTTGCAATGTATCAATATGTGCAAACACAGTGGATTCCACTGGACACACAGAGAGAGATACACACAGTTTCCAGATTTGCCTTCTATATCTATAAACGGAGCAGGATTTTGCTGTACATGGGAAGAAGAAGAAGAGTTTGGATTTGATATTCCGCCTTTCACTCCCTTTAAGGAGTCTCAAAGCGGCTAACATTCTCCTTTCCTTTCCTCCCCCACAACAAACACTCTGTGAGGTGAATGGGGCTGAGAGACTTCAAAGAAGTGTGACTGGCCCAAGGTCACCCAGCAGCTGCATGTGGAGGAGCAGAGACGCGAACCCGGTTTCCAAGATTACAAGACTACTGCTCTTAACCACTACACCACACTGGCTCTCAAGTACATCTCAAAGGGTCTGCTTCAGCTGTCACTGAGAAACGGCTCTGAACCCTGGGTACCATGCACAGTAAAAAAGATCAAGTGACAAATAAATATTAATATTAGCTGTGTGTTGCAGTCTTTTGCACCTGGCTCTTCCTCAACTAAGTCCATTATCTTTCAGATAAGATGGCTAAAGTGGTAGCTGTAAGAAACCATCAGTCCTTTAGTCTTTTTGTTTATCTATCAATAAGGCTATTTTCTAACTCATCCATTTTATAATGCTTTAATAATGAAAGGCACAGCCTCATGTAAGTGCTGAGATCCATCTTTACATTCAATGGAATTCTGTTATTAAATTTACCATAATAACATGCTGTGAAATTTTCATTGGAAATAGACAGCAAAGACTGGCTTCTTCATACTCACTTAGGTTACAATTTTCTAGAAACTTATAGGACAGTACTGTCTCCTTGAAGTCAGAAACACTCATAAAAAGTATGTGAATCTCAGGAGCTGTAGTTTGCTGGTTTGTTAGGAAACCTCTATTCCCCTCACAGAGCAGCACCAGATTTAGGGCTGCATGGGTGGTTCCCACTCACAGGGCACCGATGACAACAACCTATATTTATATGGGTACCTACTGAAAAGATAAAAAGCAGCTGTAGCAATTGGGTATAGTTTTCATCCAGAAAAGTAATTATGCCAGGTCTTGCAGAAATCAAGTTCTGAAATGCATGGGACTTCACCCACTCAAATGACTAACAGGTCCCAATGATTCCAACGAGGATTAAGCATAACTATCTTATTTCTGATCTAAGTTCAGTACTATGTTCGAACTTCTTGTACCAGAAAACAAAAAAACATAGCTTGCTATTTTTGTATGGCAACATGCTAGATATAGTGGTATATCCGTTTACGAATTTAATTTGTTCCGGAAGTCTGTTCTTACACCGAAGGTATTCTTAAACCGAGGCACGCTTTCCCCAATGAGGCTTCTCGCCACCGGTGCCCTTCCACTGTTCAGCTTCCAGGGCAAAGTTCACTAATCGGAACACCTACTTCCGGTTTTGCAGAGTGTGCTGCCCGAATCGTTTGTTAACAGGACTGTTCTTAGACTGAGGTACCACTGTATTGGATGTTTTCTTTTTATGCCATTTGATCTTGAACCAGCTGCAAGGTGGCTTTCACATGGATGTAAAATCCAGGACACACATTGCTTGAAATATATTGCTCCCTGTGGTGAGTAAACCTGAAAGACTGGCATTACACTTATTAGTGCTTAGAATCTTTGTAGGTTAAATCCTTGTACAGTTTGCATAACCTGCATTTTTTCCCTTTCGCTTGAGATCCCTTAGCAATCTTTGAGCTTGAAGTAGTCATTGTTGATTAGACATTACACATGCTAGGTGCACAAATTTGATTGCTTTTGCATATTTTGCCAACCACATCTTCAATTATTTTGCTAAGTAAACAGAGAAGATTGTCATTAACAAACAACGCACACTTTAAATTAAGACTGCAGTTAACTTTTCATATCTTACTTTTTAAAATAAATAAATAAATAAAATCCTCAAGATCTTAGATCAAAAATAAAATATTTCAGACAGAATGCTTACTTTTAAAAATAAAATAAAATAAAATAAAAACAACCCCCCAATGGTACATTGCTAGTTTCATATTGATTTGTATTGGCTTTCAGTGATTATAATCATTAGTGGCTATATTATCACTTCTGTGGTATAGTATTTATTAACAGAGAACCTTCATACCAAATCTTACAAGATTTATGTGCTTGGTCCTATTGCAGATAAGTCAGCTGTTTCAGGCAGAGGATGTTGGGATGGCAGGTGTTAGGATTCTTGCCCCGTGCTTGGAGTCATAGGGTTGTTTTTTATCACATGACAGTGTATGTTTTCATTCCACATAGTGGGAAGTGATGGAGACAGGATGCTTCTATTACTGTGTTCCATGATGTGGGACTATTGTCCTTTGTCTCTTTCTCTTTGCTGTCTGATGAAAAAGACGAAGGAGCTGAGTCAAGATGCTCCAAGCGTATTATATGTAAATAAAGTAGATTAGCCAATATTGCTGAGCTACTGAGTCTGTCACACCGACTGCTAACACTCTGCTGTTCCTTAAGTACGCTGATACCTCTCAGAAGTATCAGTCGCTGTAATGTTTGGGCTGGAGAAAGCTTTTGAAGCTCCCGAATAACCGACCAGGAGGGAGAGAACATGCCAGTCGGGCATGTATCTCTATTGGAGGCCTACTCGCTTGTAGGACGCTCCTGACAGCAGGGGAGTGCTGTTGAGGCCTTGGAGGACAGAGCTGTGTTTACCACATAACCTACTCTGTATCCCATTTGCAAATTTTGCTCAGATTTGCAGTAGGGACAGCCAGTGTTGAAGTAAAATTCACCTGCCAGTCTAGCTGGCTTCTGTATATGGGGTTGGAGGTTTCTTGCCCTTTGCCTCTGGAAAAAAAATCCTGGGACTGGCCCAGAGTATTTCACAGATGAAAAATATACTGAATAAGTTTATAGCCACTGCTATGCTCTCCCGCAACTCCCACCGCTGATATTAAGCCAGATACAACATATGCAAAGGGCTTCAGAGGAAGATGACCACAATCTATCTACAAGTACTGATCTGTGTTGGTCCAGTCATTCCAGAAATAGGGTAAATGATAATTGGATGCAGAGTATGCATGTTTCAAGCAATCTTTATAATATTTTGTTTAAAAAGAAAAGAAAAGAAAAATGACACAGACGAACCTAATAACTGGAGTCATTTATTACCTTGGAAACCTCCAGTTCCTGGAATAATAAGATAAATACGTTTCATTGCAGAGCTTATAAAATGAAAATGAGAAAGCAGTTTTGTCAAATTTGCAAAATCCAATTTGGAAAGTACCAGCACATTAGCTTATAACAAGACATGATGAATCTTTGAATCTTTTCAACACACACCTCTACACATGCCTCATAAACACCATTATATTTTAATACTTCACTTATACATAATGAATAAAGTTGCCCTGGAGCATTTTGGGGGGAAGTTGTTGCTATATGGAATTAGTACCTTATGTGCTTCACACCTTTAAAAGGAAATAGTGAATTGTTTAGCATACAAGCATTGATGATCAAGGACTGGTTTGGGCAATAAGATTTTCTTATTTATTTATTTATCAGCTACTTTCAACCACTTATTTTTTTTTTTTTGGGGGGGGGAGTTGAAACTTTCCAAGAACACAAACTTTTTTTAATTTACAGGGCTTTACATATGACTTCTTTTCAATACAAAAGATAAATGTGCTTTCACCCGTATGCCTAGGAGCCCTGGACAACATCAGGACAATTGAGCACATGGGTGGAATTGGCCAAATTGACTGACTTGTGTTCTATCTTCTACAATCTGTAATTGCAAAGTAGTATCTTAGCATCAAATATGGCTGCTTCTCTGATCAATAAAGCTGCTTAGAGTTGAGATTTTTCCTGCTAACCTGCAGCATTGTAACCTCATGTCTTGCTTTTCTGGAAGTTACTATCGATTGAGGACCACAGTACCTCAAGAACATCATGCCTCTCTACATATGAGCCTAAAAGGTAAAGGTAAAGGTACCCCTGCCCGTACGGGCCAGTCTTGACAGACTCTGGGGTTGGTGCGCCCATCTCACTCAAGAGGCCGGGGGCCAGCGCTGTCCGGAGACACTTCCGGGTCACGTGGCCAGCGTGACAAAGCTGCATCTGGCGAGCCAGCGCAGCACACGGAAACTGTTGGGATTCAGAACTTACTGGGTTAATTTTGTTCTGAGTGCCTCCTATTCTGACGTTGTGGAAGGAGGGAGGAGCTCTACTTGTTGTTCTCACTTTGTCTCTGAGAGAGAAGGACGCCATGAATGCTAGCAGTCCAGGAGAATCTGGGAAATGCTGAGCTGTAAATATTTGCTGCAATAAAGAACTGATGAAATTTGGACACACAGTGCTTGGTGTGTTTGGATCTGAAGCAGACTGCAACGGTTTTGATCCGCTGTGTTTTTACTCTGCAAGGCGAAACCGGAGAGAAGAAGGTCTGCGCGGCTTGGCTGGGAAGCGTGCCGGACCACTGGGGCTAATTGGGGCCATAAAGTAATTAGCCAGCCAGTGCCAATAAAGATCTTATCAGATTTCGTCACAGGTTATGGGGGACCTAATTATCGCTAATAAAACTGTTGCTGAGAGTCTGCCGGTGAGCTTTGAAGTCAGCTTTGAAGAGCTGGGAGGACGCTAGACAGAGCGGAGACGGAAACGCCATTTACCTTCCCGCCAGTAAGCGGTCCCTATTTATCTACTTGCACCCGGGGGTGCTTTCGAACTGCTAGGTTGGCAGGCGCTGGGACCGAGCAGCGGGAGCGCACCCCGCCACGGGGATTCGAACCGCCGACCTTCCGATCGGCAAGCCCTAGGCGCTGAGGCTTTTACCCACAGCGCCACCCGCGTCCCTACATATGAGCCTACCCAGACTCTAATATTGTCATTTGAGGCCCTTCTTCATGTGCCTCCTCCACAAGAGATTGGTGACATGAGAATAGACCTTTTCTGCAGTGGCTCCCCATTTGTGGAATGCTTTCCCCAGGGAGGCTCACCTGGCACCTTCATTTTACACCTTTAGATGTAAGGCGAAAATGTTCTTCAACCAGGCCTTTGGCTGATTAACATCCAATACCCCTTTAAATGTATGGGTGGATTATTGTTTTGTTTTCTTTTTATTATGTTATATGTATTTTTATCTTGTATTTTTATTCTGTGAACCACCCTGAGATCTATGGATGAAGGGTGGTATCAAATTTAATAAATAAAATAATAAAAAGGAGCTATTGCCACCCTCTAAAACCATATTACCTCGTAAGGGCAAATAAGCACGCACTCTAGAACTGGGCCCCATGCAGGCATCAGGAAACATCCATATGCCTAATACTTTGTATGATATCTAAATGTCACAGCATTCCATGCCTTTGCTTTTCACCAATGCTCCATTGGGGGAATTTGACATGGAACAAGAAAGGAACCATCTGTTTGGGGGAATGTAAAGCAGCTGCTCTCTTCATTGTAGCTGCCTTTGTGCTTATTAAACTTGTAATTCGTAACTCTTTCTTTTTTATTAAACAAATTCTTGGTTACTTGTTACAGAGCAAAAATTATCACCCAGAACTCGGAATTTTAGTTGAAGTCAACAAGAAATGAAACACACTCCTGTGCATTTAAAATGGAATTAAATTTATGAGGCATATGGAGTACAGCACCGCAGAAACAGACAGCAGTCCTATTGTTATTAATTCTGCAAGTACTAATGCTCAGAGAGGAAAAAGAAAAAATTGCAACCCATTGTATTGCTTGTAGTCCGATGCCTCTGCTTTTATTTCAAGCTGGGTTTCATAAGACACACCCACCATGTATGTTAGTGTCACCTTTGCATTGACAAAAAGATGCACCTGCTCAATTTAAATGTCTCACAGCTGTTATATGGATGTCCAAGAAGCTACTTCAAGAGGTCATGTCAGGAGCAATAGCCTTTGCATGCAAATTGATGCTGGAGTAATAGGTGATTCTTTCCAAGGTTGTGATGTCAAGCCAATTGTGAATGTGGGCGGAACTATTTTTAGGTGCATCAAGTGATTCAGGGATGGGCTAATGCTCTATTTAAAGGCAGATATAAGAGAAATATTCAGACTGATCTAATTTAAGAGTTTTTGAATTATGGTGCTGGAGGAGACTCTTGAGAGTCCCATGGACTGCAAGAAGATCAAACCTCTCCATTCTTAAGCAAATCAGCCCTGAGTGCTCACTGGAAGGACAGATCCTGAAGCTGAGGCTCCAATACTTTGGCCACCTTATGAGAAGAGAAGACTCCTTGGAAAAGACCCTGATGTTGGGAAAGATTGAGGGCACAAGGAGGAGGGGACGACAGAGGACGAGATGGTTGGTCAGTGTTCTCGAAGCTACCAGCAGGAGTTTGACCAAACTGCGGGAGGCAGTGGAAGACAAGAGTGCCTGGCGTGCTCTGGTCCATGGGGTCACGAAGAGTCGGACACGACTAAACGACTAAACAACAGCAACAAAAATTTAAGAGTTCAAGTGTTTCAACGATTCTCATTTTTGCTGAGCTTTGGGGAGAGGGGGCAGTTTTTAGCTCTTGCCTCTGTGGCAGATGACAAGGTGTACTAAGCACAAAGGAATTACATTGCTGACCAAAGCTCCATTTAGTTCAGCTTTCTGCCTCTAAGAGTAGCCAGCACTGGAAACTCTTAATTGAAACCTTTCTAGTCTCAAGCATCTGGTATACAGTGAATAGTGTTTCCTCTGAATAGTGAAATCCCATTAAGAGAGCAAAATACAACAGATCTATTATCCACATCCAGATTTAATAATCTTTTAAAGTCATCACAGTTGTGGCTATTTCTGTATCTTGGAGCAATGAATATCACGTGTTAATTTTAAATGAAAAAAATGACTTCTGTTTGCTTGTGTGAACCTACTACCAAACAATTTTATTAGATGACCCCGAGTTATATTATTTTGAGGGTGATAACTTCCCTATTCATTTACACATTTCATAATTTTATAGACCTCTATTGTGTTCTGCTTATGCAGGTTGGCATCTGTATGTCTCAAGAGCCACTTGAGAGTGCCTCCGGGAGTGAAGTAAAACTGTTGTGTTAGCAGCACCAAAGTGTCCTCCCCAGAGCACAAGCCAGGGCTGTGCGTATGGAGGTCCTGGGCTACACAGATGCCAAGACCCTCAGCCTCACTGATGTGGTTGAAAGGAAAGCAGAGCAGGATGTTTGACACCAGCTTGGCTGCAGGAATTGCTGGAAGGAAGCATACAATGTACCACCCAACCATTTTCAGGACACGACTCCGAATTTGTGTAGGGATAACTCCTTAGACTTTTCTTCTCCTGAAGATATCCTACAAGGCAGTGGAGGTATAATATCAGAGTTTTCCTTCTCCTAGATGAGCTACCTGCCCAAGTTGATGAGCCCCATCTGCCCCTTACTTCCCTCTACAGCAGGCATAGGCAAACTTGGCCCTCCAGATGTTTTGGGACTACAAACCCCATGATTCCTAGCCAACAGGACCAGTGGTCAGGGATGATGGGAATTGTAGTCCCAAAACATCTGGACAGCTGAGCTTGCCTATGCCTGCTCTACAGCATGTACAGAAACTGCCTTATTGACTTTTGGAATCTCTCCCCTCTCTCTCCCTGCCCCCCCAGACTATTGGTCTTGTTTGCTCAATCTGCTAGTACCTGTCTTTGCATGCAGGGGAAGTCCCTAACTCATTGTTGGCTAATTAACAAATTCTTACTATCCAGTATTCTAACTTTATATTCTAATTCAGAATTCTAACATACTGGGTCAAGAGCCTCTACAGAGACACACCCTTTCATTTAGTCTACTCACACCTGTCTATTCATCTAGTTTTGAATGATCCTTTTGGAGCTCTTCAGTTTGCTTGGGATTTTACAATCTGGAATCATTTATTGTCATCTGGAAACTTCTCCACTTCACTGTTTACCTCTTGATACCTGCCTTTACTCAGGATACTTCTCAGATCTGTGGCTGTGGACAATGGCACTGAACTGGACACATGGGCAGCATATGATATGTGGAACACCTACCACATCAGAGATGTTTGACTTGGCACAATATTTAAGAATTTGCCATTTTAAGAGAAAATATTAGTTCCAGTTAAGGTTCCTACTGCTGTGAAATGAAGAGCAGCAAGACAGGAAGAGACAATCTTCTCTTCTCTTAGGGGTGATAAGCATATGGAGGAGAGGAGACAGAGTTTCATTCAAATTCCTCCCTTGGGGATTGAGGTATGATATTTTACTCTGCTGAAGAAAATGGGAGTTAAGTCTGCAAATTGGATCAGTTTCTGTTTGGGTTCCTTCAAGCTGGCAATTGCTTTCAATGGACGATTTCTAGGACATGGGGGTCATATCTAAAAACTAACGTTGATGTTCGCTTTCTCCAACATTTTCTAATGAAGATGTTTTGGAGAAGATGGCTATTGTCTTTATACATGTCATAAACATTGTGCCTCTTTCCCATTGCTCTGAACACCTTTGTGGGGTGACATCTCACCTGTTATTGTCATTTAAGCACAATTTGGAAATGCAATTTTCTTATCTAAACTGAACTACTCTAGTCCCATAACCCTTGTTTTAGCATTTGGATCTATAATCTTTTAAGTGATGATTCAGTTATTATCCAAATTGTGCCCTGAAATTTCCTTGGCGATCTAGTGGCTTCTCTCTGAGTAACATCGTATTCACAGAACCTACCTAGACACAGGCTCATGGCTTCTGTATTCTCAGGTTACTGAATGCTACAATAATAAGGCACTTGCTGTATTCTTGTTCTCCCACCTTTTGCTCCACTTACTCTAATTTACCTTTCTGCTACTATAGTAACCTGGCCGACAGCTTCCATTCTCTAAGTACATTGGTATAATTTGGTGGTACATGTAGAGCTCTTCGCTGTATCTCCCTGTCATTTACAAATGTTTGAAGAAAATATCAAATCCATTTGTCCACCTCCAGTAGGACCAAACTACACATCATCAGATCTCCCAACTTTTCCTTTCCTTTTAAACTTTGAAACAATAAAAACAGTTATGAGTGAGGAGGCTTTAATTTTTCTCCCTATGCCACTTACATCAAAATAACTTACACAAGCTGTTAACTTCATGTGAGAAAAACACAGACACAGATGCAATGTATATTGGTCTCTGTAAAATATGTATTTTTCTCTATCACTTGGTCTGCTGTTGGATTTCTAGATGTTCATTTACCTCCTTGCTAGAGGCTAGAAGGAAGCCTTGGCAAATGAAAAGGCTAGTCTTGCCCATTGATTCCTTGTACAGATTAAGACTATTGCCAATTGGCCATCAACACCTGTCACTCTAGGATTACATCCCACATTGTGTCATTCACTTTAGAAAGATAAAACTGATTGTCATGGATTTAAATTATCATAAGTGGTTTTCTCTTTAAGTACCATTAGTAAGCTCTATTAGGTAAATAGTCATTCAGTGAGCAGGAGCAGGAAAAACTATGCCAGATTCTGTTATGTCTTGCATACTTTGCTGGAAATATATTTATTTTGTTTATTTATATTCTATATAAAAGAAATCCTAGACAGCACCTCATACAAAATATCCAAGTGGTGTATGACAAAATTTAGAAAAGGGATAAAATACCTTTAAAAGTAACACAGTGTAATCATAAAATCACTGGCTTATCTTAAAAGCTTAAGAGAGCAGTTCTAAGTATAGGAAACCAGTATGAGAGGTTAAGCTGGCATCCAAAATATGTCCTACCAGTTTAAGCCTGCCAGAGGGAAAACACATCTTAAAGTCTGAATAACACCACAGTTTACTGGATGCCAACTCATGGGACTGAGCTGAACACAGTAAGGATCCAGCATATGTCTGCCTTTCCTGGTCCCCCCCCCATCACTCCCCCCCCCCACAATGCCCATTTTCCAGGACATACAACAGTATAAATTCCAACAGTCTTGTCTCGGCTGGTTTAGCACTCCAGCTGTGCTGGGAACCTGCTGACTGAGCCGGAGATCTGCCCAAGTCTCTCATCTTGGTGGATCTAGAGTTAGGACTGCATCCTTAGGCACTGATAATAAACAAATCTCAAAGAAGCAAGATTAGAAGCAAGGGTGCCTGCTGAAGCTCTTCTGGAAGATTCTTCTAGCACTTAGGACTGGTGATGCTAAATGCCTGAAGCCAGTTTGGCTTCTGAGAGCACCTCTGAATGATCTGATTATAACATCTCAGTACACGTTTCTGTTAGGGTGTGAAACCTAAGACGCTGGCAAGTTAGCAATGTCATGTGACTTTAAGTAGTCAAGCTCGTTAAGTTGTTAAGTTGCTCAGTATATAAAGAGTGTTTGTTTTCTCTGCCTGTGGGGGGGGGGCGTGAAGCAAAATGTCTGAAAGCTCCGGAGGTGTTTCTGTTATCTTTCTGCAATAAACCTGTCTTTGGAAAGACAGGCTTCCCTGTGTCGTTATTTCTTTGCTGCTGAGACTCTGAAGCTTGTACTGCAACAAGAATCTCTGCACTGGACTTAATCAATGCTCTGCAAAGAGAACTGTTGCTGGTTGCGCAGCGGAAGCATTTACTGGACCAGTACACAAACTCTCTTAGTTTCAAAGTCATCACCCCATTCCTGCTTAAAATTTTGCAAAATAAAGGATAAGAGGTTCAGATGTATGGAGACGGCAGGTTGAAGTGAAGTAGAATCGGACAGTATGATTTAGAATGTGGCACTGGGCCCCTCCAGATATCCCTTTATTGTGCATTCATGTTTTTTTGTGGACACGATGCCATTGGGGAGGTCGTATGAGATTCCTCCTGCAATAAGACTTGTGGTGTTTATACTGCTTCATTTCCAGGAGGTGCATATCCTGCAACTTCCTGTTGAAATCTCATAATGTTTCAGAGGACAAATGTTCTGGAGTATTTATTTATTTTGTCCTGCTTTAGTGGGGCTACAGTCCCTGCAGACATCAGTAGTGTGGTAGCACTAGGGAAGCATCACAAAACTTATAATATTGTAGACTATATCCACCACCAATGCACAGTTATTGTGGCAAAAATATGATGCAGAATAAACCCACAATAAAACACCACTCTGGAGGGGCCCACCAATGGTGAAACACAACTGATCATATTCATGATGTACCAAACAACTACTGTCAGTGATGTAGCTAAATGTATATGTGTGGCACTCTGGGCTAAATATTTTCAGTCAGGTATTTATATCCCAGCTTTCAGCTCTGTTGAGTACACAAGGTTGCTCACAACATTTTTAAAGAGTTGTAACAATTTTAAACACCACAGTGAAGAATAAAACATGTCTTACTTGGGTCACTCAGCTATTCAGCTGGACCAGGATAATTGAGTCCACTGGAAAAGACAGGCAAATAGGGAGGTTTGTCCTCACCAATCAAGTTCTCTATTAACTCATTTTTATTTATTTTTTTACTATCTATATATCAATCTATACAGCGGGTGGCGCTGTGGTCTAAACCATAGAGTCTTGGGCTTGCCAGTCAGAAGGTAGGCGGTTCGAATCCCCACTACGGGGTGAGCTCCCGTTGCTGGGTCCCTGCTCCTGCCAACCTAGCAGTTCAAAAGCACACCAAAGTACAAGTAGATAAATAGGTACTGCTCTGGTGGGAAGGTAAATGGCATTTCCATGCGCTGCTCTGGTTTGTCAGAAGTGGCTTAGTCATGCTGGCCACATGACCCAGAAGCTGTACACCAGCTCCCTCGGCCAATAAAGCAAGACGAGCACTGCAACCCCAGAGTCAGGGGTCCCTTTTCCTTTACCCTTTGTATAATATGCAGTTTCCCACACTACATTTCAAAGGGGGAAGTGTGCATACTTCATTTTAAGGTATGTGAAATGATGATGCAAACTGGATGCAGCATGCAAAAATCACAATCTCTAAATTTGCTGTCTTTTCAAACTCTACCTTCTGAATAATCAAACCATTCCTCTTCTTATCTAGTTTTGCATCCCACCATTACCTAATTTTGAGAGTCTGAACCATCCACTTCCCTCTGCAAAAATAAGTTTTGCCTCTTTAAACAAAAAGCAAAGTAGATACAAGGAATTCTGTGGCCTGAATAAAGATAAGCAATTGTGTGATGAAGGTAAAGTTTCTTTTGCAAACCCCTTCCTGTCCTAGAGAATTCTAGACAGAAGTTACCAGGTAGCAGGATATATAACAGGATTCAAGTTTGACAAACGTTGTTGTTGTTTAGTCGTTTAGTCGTGTCCGACTCTTCGTGACCCCATGGACCAGAGCACGCCAGGCACTCCTGTCTTCCACTGCCTCCCGCAGTTTGGTCAAACTCCTGCTGGTAGCTTCGAGAACACTGTCCAGCCACCTCGTCCTCTGTCATCCCCTTCTTCTTGTGCCCTCAATCTTTCCCAACATCGGGGTTTATCCAGGGAGTCTTCTCTTCTCATGAGGTGGCCAAAGTATTGGAGCCTCAGCTTCCAGTGAGCACTCAGGGCTGATTTGCTTAAGAATGGAGAGGTTTGATCTTCTTGCAGTCCATGGGACTCTCAAGAGTCTCCTCCAGCACCATAATTCAAAAACTCTTAAATTAGATCAGTCTGAATATTTATCTTATATCTGCCTTTAAATAGAGCATTAGCCCATCCCTGAATCACTTGATGCACCTAAAAATAGTTCCGCCCACATTCACAATTGGCTTGACATCACAACCTTGGAAAGAATCACCTATTACTCCAGCATCAATTTTTCGGCAATCAGCTCTCACTTCCATACATCACTACTGGGAAAATCATGGCTTTAACTTATACGGACCTTTGTTGGTAAGGTGATGTCTCTGCTTTTTAAGATGCTGTCTAGGTTTGCCATCGCCTTTCTCCCAAAGAGCAGGCGTCTTTTAATTTCGTGACTGCTGTCACCATCTGCAGTGATCATGGAGCCTAAGAAAGTAAAATCTCTCACTGCCTCCATTTCTTCCCCTTCAATTTGCCAGGAGGTGATGGGACCAGTGGCCATGAGCTTCGTTTTTTTGATGTTGAGCTTCAGACCATATTTTTCCGCTCTCCTCTTTCACTCTCATTAAAAGGTTCTTTAATTCCTCCTCACTTTCTGCCATCAAGGTTGTGTCATTTGCATATCTGAGGTTGTTGATATTTCTTCCAGCGAACTTAATTCCGGCTTGGGATTCATCCAGCCCAGCCTTTCACATGATTAACAAACATTAGCTGTAGCCAAAAGCTAAGGGTACAATCCTAAGGCTTGATCCACCAGGATGAACAGGATTAGGATCCAGTGGAGCTCCTACTGCAGGCACAGGCAAACTCCGACCCTCCAGATGTTTAGGACTACAATTCCCATCATCCCTGACCAATGGTCCTGTTAGCTAGGGATGGTGGGAATTGTAGTCCCAAACATCTGGAGGGCCAGAGTTTGGCTATGCCTGTCCTACTGAGCCAGGAAGATCCAAGCTCATCTGGGCTATGCTGGCTTAAGTTAGGGTTGCCATGTGTCAAGAATTTCCAAAGCAAAGGCTCTCATCCTGATACATCAGAGAAATACTGGTGTATCTTCACCATCCAAGCTCAGCTGGGGCTTAGCTGACTGAGCTGATTCCAGTGTATCTTAAACTGATAAAAATCCCAAAAAGGGGACATTCCAGAAGTGCAGCAGGGGCAGGAAAGGAGGGTGCCAACTTAATAACACAAGAAGAGCCTGCTGGATCAGGCCAATGTTCACCTAGTTCAGTATCCTGTTTTCAGAGTGGCCAACCAACTGCTTGTGGGAAACTTGCAGCAAGATTTGAGCACAAAAGCACACTTTCCTCCTGTGGTTTTGGCAAAAAGTGTGGTGTAACTCTACTTTACAAGCTGGTTTTCTCTCTTCCAGGTGCAATCTGGCATACTTTATGCTATTTTAACTCAAGCTGGCATAATTTACACTGACTTCCCATGTTTAGGATTGCTCATAAAATGCTCCAACAAAGCCAGCCTCTTGCTCCAACCAGTCGCTGAATTATTCCATATTGTTTTTGTTTAGTCTTTTACTCGTGTCCGACTCTTCGTGACCCCATGGACCAGAGCACGCCAGGCACTCCTGCCTTCCACTCCCTCCCGCAGTTTGTACTGCCGTATTACCTGTGGTGTTAGATGTCTCTTTGAGATAGGAAAAGAAAGGTCATGGTAATGGTTAAGCAATCATCCAGCCCATTTCCCCGATGCTCCAATCTATTGCAATTGATACAATGGTCAATGATTTGTTTTAGTGAATAAACTTTTTTATCATGTGAATCTTGAAAAGGATTTCATTCAAACCAAACCTATAAATACAGATGCAGATACTGCAATGCTAAACAAGCTCTGCTCAGAAGTAGGTTCCATGGAATTTGAGTGGGGCTTGTTTCTAGGTATGGGAGGTTAGGATTGCAGTCCTAGTTATTATAGTTCAGGTTTATTAGTTGTGGTGGTGATTTTAAAATAACAGTGCAAATCACACTAATACTAAGCAGCCTTTTGCCCATTCCATGGTGTACTGTAATGTAAACTGCTAAGAGCTTAGTCATTATCTAACCATACACACATTTGGGGATACATATAGCTAGAGGAGTTATGAAAGTTTATACAATCATTTGGCAGAATTGGCAATCCCCTTTTAAAACTGGCCTGCTGAATGATTAGTTGCAGTAAAATTTCCACCACACTCCTAAATGTGTGAACTTTCGCTTCTGTCTGAACATATAGTTGCCTTTGTTGTTTTAATTTTGGCCCTTAGCATTAATGTAATTTGTCTTCAAATATATGTAAAATACAGATACATGTGGGAGGGATAATCAGTCCGCAACTACCAAACAAGCTCAATGCAGACAGGCAATAACATATTACAATGTCATTTTAAAAGGAGTCAGAATTAAATTCCACTTCAAATTGATTCTACAATGAGCCCATAAAGAAGTTAAATGCGTTTTTGCAAGAAATTGTTAAAGCTGCGCAAGTAATTGATTTAAAACTGATTTAATGCTGCTAACGTTTTCAAATGTACACAATTTCCCCCCATATATTAATAAACATTTTCCAATCTTCTTTAACAGTATGTTCTTCTTGTTCTCTTATTGTGTATGTAAGTTCCGCAAGCTGCACATATTCCATAGTTTAAGTTGCCATTCTTCTTTAGTTGGGACCTCGCTTGTTTTCCATTTGGGGGCTACCAAAACACAGGCTGCAGTAGTGGCATACGTAAATAAAAAATTTTGACATGTAGGAATTTCCGTCTGAGTTATCCCCAACAAAAAGAATTACGGTTTTCGTTTTCATTTTGAAAAGCACTTTTAAACATTTTTTTTTCAATTCATTATGAATTATTTCCCAATACTCTTTTACCCTTTTACAGGCCCACAACATATGAAAGAACGTACCCTCAACCTCATTGCATATCCAGCATTTACGGTATCTGATTCAGTCTTATACACAGGGCTGGATTTAGGGTTGATGAGGCCCTAAGCTACTGAAGGTAACGGGGCCCTTTATATGTCCAGCTGTCCTTTGCCAACAAAAAATTGTCACTGTTTTTTGTGTTGAATATATGGTATTTATGGACCTAATAGGTATCTAAAGCCATTTGCATGTAACAAAATATGTATTTTATCAAATTTGTTTGTTTTTTATCTTATATTTTGGAAATGTACATCCAGGTTTTTTCCTTTATTTTTTTTTGGGGGGGGGCCCAAGAGAGTGGGGCCCTAAGATATAGCTTGTTTAGCTTATGTGTAAATCCAGCACTGCTTATACATTTTAGCAAGCTTTATTGGAGTTAAATACCATCTGTAAATCATTTTCAGGTAGTTCTCCTTCAAGGAATAACATGCTGTAAACCTCAGATCACTCTTCCAAAGTTTTTCCCAGAGATTGAAATCTATATTATGTCCTTTATCTATTGCCCAATGTGTCATTGAGGCTTTGACAAACTCAACTTTTGTCCCCCCCCCCCTTTCATTTTAAGCTCTTTCGTGTTCAGGCAGGTGCCTGAATCAGGGGGACTTTCATCGGATATCAATCAATCAACAAAGTGAAGGCATAGCCCAACTTACACAGCTTTTATGTGTGAATTGAGTCAGATATAGTAATTTGTAATGTGGTAATTAGTACTATGTCCCTTTTTCCTCTGTGGGAACTATTTTTATCATAACACACTGGAGTGGATGTCTGATTAATACTTTAAGCACATCTAGCTCACCTCTTTTAAACTTGGCAATGTATCCAGATGCATAACATTAGGGACCGAAAAGAATGGAAGAGAAATTTTTCTTCAAGGCACTAATTGGCAGAACTGGGTCAGCCTCCTAGCAGCGCCTTCATCCCTGGCAGTGTTCGAGACAGAGAGGTGCCTAAGTCTGAGATGTTGTGTTTTAAATATGGCCCGTCGCTGCGGTGTTTTCGTTTAGAAAGGGAGGCTCGTGTGGGATGCGAAGTACTCTTTGAGATACATCCTGAAGAGGGTAAGATGACAATAATTTAACTGTACTAGGTCACAACAGTATGTGGGAGGGCAGAGGATTTGGCAGATATATGAAAACCCATAGATGATGAAGCACAAAAATTATCCTTTCTGTACAAATCAAGACTGTGGCTGGCCTGCTCCCAAGTCCCAGAGTAAGCCATCTGCAGCAGAAAGGTAACTAAAACTGGAGCCTAGAGGAGACTTTCAAGAGCCTTTCACCTTGAGGATCCGACTGAAGGACTGTTAGGCTGTATACACACTATACGTTTAAAGCACCTGCCCTCAAGAATCTTGGGAACTGAAGTTCACTCCAGCACCCTTACCAAACTACAGTTTCCAGAATGGTTTGGGGGAAGGGTTGTGCTTTAAATGTATGATGTACATTTATGTATTTATGTAGTTTTGTGGTAGTTTTATGTAGTTTTTATGTAGTTTTGTGTAGTTTTCAATTTCATTGTTCCGCAAGGGACAATGACAATAAAGATATCGTATCGTATCGTATCGTATCGTATCGTATCGTATCGTATCGTATCGTATCGTATCGTATCGTACATACAGTTACAGTCTTCCTTTCCTTAAGTGCAGGTATGGAGAACCTGTGGCCCTCTAGAAGTAGTTGGACTTCAAGTCCCATCATCCTTGAGCATTGGCTATGTTAGTTGGGACTGTTGGGAATTGGAGTCCAACAGCCTCTGGAGCACCAGAGGTTCCCCAACCCTATCTTAGAGCAATGCTAGAGCAATTTGCAATGCAACATATTAATTTAAATAGCATTCTAGCTTTAAAAACGAATAACTTCTGGCCTGCAAAAAGTTTAGTATCAGTACTACTACTACTACTACTATTACTACTAAAATAATGATGATGATGATGATGTTGCCACTCATTTGACTGGGTTGCCCAAGCCACTCTGGGCAGCCCCCAACAGAATATTAAAAACACGATAAAACATCAAACATTTTTTAATAAGGCAATTGTTTGAGAAGAGAATAAATCACCACATGAAAATCTTCACAATATTTTTTTGGTTTGACCAGCACTGTTAAATTGATGTAAGAAAGAATTTTAGAAATTCATTTTTATGCCTCCTCATTCTTGCTTTTCTGAACAGCTGTCAGCAGTCCACCACAGCTAGACATGTGAGTCCATAGGCATTTATATTTTAATCAGATACAGCATTTTAAATTGACATGTATGGTACCCATTGGAGAAATTCTGCTCTGCATATAGAGATTAACTGCAGTTATTCAAGGATCTTCATTATGCAGGGCTTGGTCACTTAGCAGTGAAGGTGGAGAATAGGAGTTGCCCTCTCTCATGGGAGACCACTCCTAGAAGCTGAGGTCCCTTCACCACCACCCCAAAATTGAGGGAGCCAGGACCCCCCAAAGTTGCTGGGCATTGCCATTGAAATAGTTTGTGTGTGCCACATCATGTGATTTATTATGCAGGTGGGACTTACCTGGGCTCCCCCAATATTTTACTCAAGTGGGTACACCTGCCCTCTCTGCAGTAGTACCCCTAAGAGCAATTTCTTTTCCTCCATTGTAGTGAGTAGCGGTGTTCTAAACTCCCATTGTTCTAGGCACATTTTGCAACAGGGAATTTCTTTAACGCAAGCAGTTTCTGAGCTCTGGGTGCAGTACTGTGCCTAAGATTTCAGATTAAAACTGCACAGTGGAAGAAAAGGAGGACCCTTTTCTGCCTTCCCACTTCCAGCTACTCTCTGAAGACTGGAGAAGAGACCCTTTTAAGGATATTAGGGAGGTGAGCAGGGGAAGGACTAGACCATGTGAAAAATGAACATAATATTTTAGCTGCAGTTCATTCATTTCCAGCTTTGCATTCATGTTATTAAAATGTGTGCTTAGACATTCCGTAACCTAGGTTTAAGATGCCATTTAGCTCCTAGCTTTCATAGCTCAATTTCTAACACTAGTGAGTAGCATTCTCTTAATTTGTATGGGAAAAGGCAAAGGTGAGTAACTCAAGGATATGATATGGCTGGAACTAAGCCTAACCCTTGCCCCTGGTGACTGCAGCCATTGAGGAAGTAGTATACTCTTATCTGCATAACAATGCCCCCATTCACCGGACAGCTCCCTCCTATGTTCTGTTGCTTTGGTAGTGTGACTGTGTAATAGAATGTTGAGGAAAGACTTTCAGAAAGGCAAAATGTTGCAGTGTATAGCAACACACTAAGGACTTCAGGTCTCTAGTCAATTTGGGGAAATACTGACTTCTCCACTGTAAGAGCTACAAGATGATTTTGAATTATTTTTTCTATTTTGTAGTTGGTATTTTCAGATTAGAGCTCCCTTTTTCCTTTTCTTAAAAAAGCTACGTGTATCAGGGTTTTGATGGACAGAAAATCAGTACTGCAGGTGCCATAACAGTATGACAGCTAGCTCCTCTGCTGCCTCTGATCAACAGCAACTGCAGCTGAGGAAGTCAATATAATGGAGACTGTTGTTCTTCCATTATCCAAGAGGAGAGTGCCAAAATCACCAGAGAGTGTCCTTTATGGCTGATGGGAATCAGCTTCTTTCCCAAATACTAAGAAGCAATTCAGTTAGAAAGAAATAAACGAGTGTATATGTTTGTGTGTGCCATAGATACAAGCACAAACAAATGTACATGCACACATGCATATGCAAACAAACTTGGAGTATGACATATAAACATAAATGGCCAAATTCTACTCTATAATAACTTTTGCATTGCAGTAAAATACTCTTCTGGATGGCATAGGTAATCATTCCCTTTTGCCACTGATAAAAGATTGTAATAGCCCAACTCCAATTCATCAGCTACGGGGAAAATATGTTTTATTTTATTTGTAATTGAAATCTAACACTTCCATCAAGTCTTGCTGATTCCAAGGAAAGTTACTTTCATGCCTAAATGCTAAGAACCTCCTCCATTTAGTATTATGTATGTTTCAAGCAAATTACACTTTCTTTAGGAACAAAAAGGAAGGGGGGAATGGGAGAAGCAGAGGCAGCAGATGAAAGCACCAGGTGTCCCTGGAATTTTATAAAGAATGCACAGATCTGAACGCACAAACTCAGATTTTCTTCAATCAGCTGAAGAAATCCCCTTCCTCACAATCTTCCTTAAGCCAGTAGTTTTATGTTTCTTTTTCCCGAATAGCATTTGAGGAGCTTAGAGCTGTAAATATATACCTTATACATACCTCTGCACAAATATGTATAATCTAATTGCCTGAGTGACATTACTGAATGACAATTTACTGACAATGGATTAATGTTCAGCTTTGCAGTTTGATGCCATGTTGGATTTTATAACTATTTATCACTTTTATCAGGGACGCTGCGATTGGGTGGCTGGATTGGAAACTACTGAACCTTCCCTTTGCAGTTCGCTATTAGATTAGTTAAAAAACACACAACAACCCTCTGACAGTGAATCTTCTCCTCTCCTCATTAGCTGGTGGCAGAAATGGGAAAAAAGGCTCTCAGTGAATTACTCGCACAGCCAGCAATAAATGTACATCTGTGAAATATGTTGTGATTGCCCAGGCATTGCATGTAGAAGACTGGAGCAACCATTTCCAGTTCTGAGACTTATGTGTGTTTGTGTGCGTATTGCATGTGTGTATACACACACAGGGCCGGATTTAGGTTTGATGAGGCCCTAAGCTACTGTAGGTAATGGGGCCCTTTATATGTCCAGCTGTCCTTTGCCAACAACAAATTGTCACTGTTTTTGTGTTGAATATATGTGACATGGTAATTCATGGACCTACAGTGGTACCTCGGGTTAAGTACTTAATTCATTCTGGAGGTTCTTAACCTGAAACTGTTCTTAACCTGAACCACCACTTTAGCTAATGGGGCCTCCTGCTGTTGCTGCCGCACTGCTGGAGCACGATTTCTGTTCTCATCCTGAAGCAAAGTTCTTAATCCGAGGTACCATTTCTGGGTTAGCGGAGTCTGTAACCTGAAGTGTACGTAACCCGAGGTACCACTGTAATAGGTATCTAAAGCACATTCA
This sequence comes from Podarcis cretensis, assembly GCF_951804945.1. NCBI lineage: Eukaryota > Metazoa > Chordata > Lepidosauria > Squamata > Lacertidae > Podarcis > Podarcis cretensis. Next base: position 63,482,627 of record NC_137170.1, on the reverse strand, counting down.
GAATGTAGACGCCCTATATATAGAAATGAGCAAACCAGTGATATTTTAGGGAGCAGGCTAGCAGGGAGGGCCCATTACTTACATTAAAGGAGCCTACACAACACAAAACACTGTTGCTGTATGTAGGTTTTGTTGTTGTTTTTTATCTTATATTTTGGAAATGTACATCCAGGGTTTTTTCCCTTTATTTTGGGGGGCCCCCAAGAGAGTGGGGCCCCTAAGAGAGTGGGGCCCTACACACACATACACACACACAGTTGATTGTGGCACACTGTTTTTCTCCTTTCAGTTTCTCTAGATCTTTTTAAAGTAAATTCTAGAAGAGGACCACTTTCAGTTTCTTATGCACAACTTCAAAATATGCATCCCAAATCCATGCAGCTCAGTGGTAGAGCAAATGCTTAAGTCTCCTGTTTGACGCACAGTGTCTATGTTCTGGTGACACCTTCTTTATATGCAATCAATACTGTCCCTTCAGCTTTCCTTCCAGTGCAACCCTACACACATATGCTCACACAGTGCTCACTGAACTCACTCAGCTGGGAGAAATCTCATTTAATTCAATAGGGTTGTAGGAAGCTGCTTTCTGCTGAGTCAGACCATTGGCCTATCTGGCTCAGTGTTGTCCACGCTGCCTGGCAGCAGCTCTCCGGGGTTTTGTGCAAGAGCCTTCCTCCCAGCCTTGTCTGGAGATGCCAGAGATGGAACCTGTGACCTTCTGCAGGTGCTCTACAACTGAGCTGTGGCACTTACTTCTGACAGGGTTAGAACCATGTTGTTGATCTACATGGCTCCAAAAGTCCTCCCCATATCCAACCTATAGACTGCAAGGGTATTCAAGCAGGTGCCTCAAAGCTTCCATTCAGGAAGCTAAAAAGCGATAGTATAGCAATGAAACCCATTATGACAATTAGAAAGTATGGCTCCACTTATATTGCACCAAAAGTACAAATATAAAGTCAGTTCCAGTTCCCAAAAGTAATAACAGATGATGCCTAGAGAGAAACAATACCTCACTAACCTATTCATTCATGGGGGGGGGGGGGGAATCTGCTGGTCATATCAAAAGGCCTTTGGCTTCACTTGAAATTCCTCAGAGGTTTTGTCTGAGGAGGAACTTAACATCTTCTCCTTGAATTCCACTTGAAGCAAAATCCTGTGGCAACCTAGCTATCTGCAGATTCAAACAAGTGTTGCTTTGAAGCTCTTCAGGCGGTTCACCTGAAAAGGAAGGCACAAATTTGCTTCTTATTTATCTATGGATGAAGTTTTGAGGGCAACTCTAAAAAGGTTGGAGAGAGAGAGAGAGAGAGAGAGAGAGAGAGAGAGAGAGAGAGAGAGTACACATTGGCCCCAGGTAGGATTGCTGTGAAAATGAGATTACTTATAGCATGGGATGGCAGGTCAGCACATTGTTAAAAATACGTATTTGTATTCAGGCTGCACTGGCTAGAACATGATTAGCCCCCACCTTGCTGAAATGCTGACTTTAAAGAGACTGGTTGTGGGGGTTTTTATATAAAAAAAATAGCTGGCAAAACACAGCTGCTTCTTTCGTATGTAGAAAGGCTTCTCTATCTCCACATCAAGCAGATATTCAATTTCTTTGCTGTATCAGGAGGAACAAAGAGTCAGTCTAAAGCTTGTTCAACCATATCTGTCATTTCAATTTTTCACACATTGACTTCTTTCCCATCTACATTCACACCTTGGTTCCTGCCCACTGCTACAAGCTAGTCTACAAAAAATAAAAATTGGATAGAAATTTATGTTAGCAGTTTGGGAAAAAACCCCAGCCAAAATCCATAGAAGTATGAATTTCAAAATCAAATCAGAGCCTTAACTGAAAACAATGCCAAAGGCTTCCCTTTCTCCCAGATCGGGAACAGAGGATATTTCTTTCTTTTAAAAATATCTGGTCTTGATCACACATGCAAGTTCATCACTGTAACATCAAGTGGTGCCTTGTACGAATGAATAAGCAAACCATCACAGAGCAAATGGCACAAACAGATCTTTAATCTCACTTGCTTTCAGCTTAAACAAATCTCAGATACAAGAGAATTGGTTCGTACATTCAAATGGAATGTGTGCATCCCAGAAAGGAACAGAACCAAATCAACCTACAAACAAGGGTAGAGAGACGACTGGTTCAGAATACATGTAGCAATATATGAATTTCACAAATGGATTGCCTCAGAATCCAGTGGATCCATGATCCACTCTTCCCTGTCCCACCCCTCTAATGCCCTGTTTCAGGTCCTAGGTAAAGGGTAGAGGGACCCCTGACCATTAGGTCCAGTCGTGGCCGACTCTGGGGTTCATCTCGCTTTATTGGCTGAGGGAGCCGGCGTACAGCTTCCGGGTCATGTGGCCAGCATGACTAAGCTGCTTCTGGCGAACCAGAGCAGCACACGGAAACCCCATTTACCTTCCCGCCGGAGCAGTACCTATTTATCTACTTGTACTTTGATGTGCTTTCGAACTGCTAGGTTGGCAGGAGCAACGGGAGCTCACCCTATCATGGGGATTCAAACTGCCGACCTTCTGATTGGCAAGTCCTAGGCTCTGTGGTTTAACCTACAGTGCCACCCACGGGTTTCAGGTCCTACATGCTGGCTATTACTGGTGTAAAGTAAGAAAGTGTGGCTTTCATGCAATAAGAAATCTTTCGCAGGTTAGCCAAGCCTGGGGATACTGATGGCTAATTTTGTTATCTATAAATGAAAGGTATTCTTCCATGTTGATTGGAGAGAGATTGGGGATTGGGGTTGGATGTGGATATTCAGAGTGAGGTTCTTAGGCCTCCTCTTGGATATATGCAAAAGATTAAAAGCATGCTTTAAGAAAAATCCTTGTGGTGGGTAATCAGTCCATCCATTCGCCAGCAGTAGCAACATTGATGTTTGAAGTATGGTGGAAGGGATACCCCCTGCCCTCTTTAAACAATGCCCATGCAGTAGGTTACTAGGTAGCAGGTGTGCTATTTCTCCCATTGAAACTTAGCCATTTGCTCACATTTTATTACCTGTTCACTAGTTTTTATGTGACATCTGACACTTTCCTCAGGTTCAGTAGGATATTGGAAATCTTTTTTTGCTACTACTGTAGTATAACCGATAAGTGCACATTACGAATGGCAATTTCCCTCCCTAGTTTATGTCGCAGCCTTTCATTGTGTCCTGCCACAGGACCCATAATTAAGAAGCTGCAGAAGGGATGATTAAAGACCATAATAGATGAGGCAGTAATCATTCCAGTGATGGCTGTCCACACCATGAATTCACATGCTGCTGACTCAGAACAGAAGGCACTTTAATACCCTTGTAACTGGCTGATTGATTACCCATTTCATTGACAGACAAATGAATACATGCTAGCACATAAGAAAAAGAAGAAAGTAAGACAGGCACCCCACTTCTCTCTGGGGAGGTGGCAGTTTACAGGGGCTGAAAAACAGACAAACTTGCTGGAGGTTCTTGTAAGGAGGATAAGGTATATTTGTCTAAAGTCTCACATGCCTCACCATGTGTATTACTGTATTTTAATAGTTGGTTTGAAGCTGCCCAGAGTGGCTGGGGAAGCCCTGCCAGATGGGCGGCGTAAAAATAATAAATTATTATTATTATTATTATTATTATTATTATTATTATTATTATTCTCAGAAAATATAGCTCCTCTATAAGTAACAGAAGGATAGAGCCACACCAACTAGTCTAGCCCCTGACATGTTTTGTGACTAGCCCTGACCATGATATTGACATGTACAACCCCCGTGTCAGCTAGGACTAAAAGCAGGATGTTCCCCCATCTCACTGAAACATTTGACAGATGGGTGGGGCAGAAGGGGGTGGTTTGGGGAGAAAGCATGTCCTCCCTCAAAGAGGGCATGTGTTGCGGTGAGACCTGGAGACTGACCTCCTGGTTGTGATTGGGTATATTGGATAGCCACAACACCTGATTGGTAGCTCCCTCCTTGCTGGGGTTAATCTAGCCAATGGGGAGCTGACTAAATGGACCGAGGGACCTATTTAATCCCTTGCACGTGACCCAGAGCTTCCTCTTTTGGCTCGTGCATCGGAACACCTGCCCACCTCTCCCTATATTTAGGGTCTTTTGTGATTGACCTTGCTATGCCGTCGTGTGTCGTCTATCATTGGGACAAGGACATGGCAGGAATTTTCCCCAGTTGGCAGATTGGCTGTTGCCATTTAGGTATTGCCTGCTGCGTAGCAAATTGTCACAACTTGTAAGGTTGCGGATAGGCACTGGTTCAGGTGATAGGGATGGGAGAACGCTCTTGCCATCCCTATGTGAAGGGTATTCCGTTAAAGGAAGCCAGGGACTCAATGGTTTGGTCAACCCCCGAGAGGGGGTTGTGCCCGTACTTGAGTCCAGGGAAGCATCTGGGGAGTGGACATAGTCTGTTCCCGGGCTTTCTACCTACCTCAGGTGTTCACCCTTGGCTGACCTATTATGGAGCTCTGGGTCAGCGCTACCTGCAAGGGTGCAGGGAGCTAGTCAGACCAGAGCCTATGCAACTACTCACTTTCTGTAATCAATAAAGTTGTGGCCTAAATTCTGCCAAAAACCAAAACTAAAATTTGAGGCAAGTGTGAGTTTCTTTAGGGGGGAGGCCTCTGGGTCTGAACATGCAAAGACTTGTGGGCCAAATTGGGATGTGTGTGCATCAAGACAAAAGTGGATAAGATCTTGAGGTTTAAAAAATATTATTAAATGCATCCCCTGTTATTCTTATTGGCAGCCATTTAAGTGTGAAGAAGAATCAGTGGAGCAGCCATCGAAAGGCCACAAGGTGAGAGGGGGGAGAGAGTAGGCAGCAGCAGAGAAAAGCTGCTACTGAATAATAACAATATATTACATACTTTGGAGAAAACCTACTGAGTTCAAGTTGTATTATTTCGCTTTGCCATTCAGTTTTGCAAATGGGGACATCTGTGTGCTTGAAGTGGTACTTAACAAGAGAGTTAAATATCAATTCAGTTTAGCAGGATAGTAAAGCAGCAGAGTTTTCAACAGGAAAAATAAGCTTATCCATTTTAACATCTACTATTTTGTCTCATCTTAGGTCTGCCTTCCAAATCCAAAACATCTTTTTCTAGTGTACCTGTACGATTAGCATAAACTTTCCCTAATGCAAGCAGTGCATATCATATTTCCTTGGGGCTCCCAATAGTGGCCACTGCCACAAATATTTCCACACAGCATATTCAAGGATTGGATATTTACATGCAGTGGATCCAGTTCCCTCAATTCAACTCTGATGGAGCTTAGCCACACTCATCCTCTACTAAATCAACAATGGACGACAAGCATAACTGTGTAACTAGTATACAGCTCAGTTTTAGGATATTGGTGTGCAGAGGAATAGGTATCACTTCTTGCCAGACTTCTTATTAGACACACGCCAGCAGTGAATTAGAAATGTCAACTGATTCCAATAAGAAGAATGTGGTTATATGGGGGAAGGTGCAACTATAAGTAATTCTAAGTTGTTAGAAATACAGATAGTATGGAATTAACATGCATAATAGCAGTAACTAAATTGCAACCTAGTCTAAAATTAAATAAAACCCTGTGTTTTAAACTATTACAAATTACAGGCATGATCCACTCAAACGTAAATATTTTAATATCCAGTTGCTTCCACTGAAAGGTACTTACTTTCTGTAGTAAGTAGATACCCAGTCTTCTCACTGAAATCAACAAAATATTTACTTTTGCATGCATTCCAGGCAAGTAAAACATTCCACTGCCCGAGACAGTTGCACTGCCACTGCCTCCTCCTACCACTGCTGTTTTTGTATAATTGCTTGACAAAGCAGTAGCAGGATGGATACTCAATTCCTTGCTCCGAGGAAGGAGTCCTTACTCAGAGTTATACATTGTCAGTGAAAAATTAAAAGCTTCCCTAAACAGAACTGCCTTCAGATATCTTCTAAAATCTGGTAGTTGTTTTTCTCTTTGACATCTGGTGGAAGGGCATTCCACAGGGCGAGTGACACTACTGAGAAGGCCCTCTGCCTGGTTCCCTGTAACTTGGCTTCTCATAGCGAGGGAACCGCCATAAGGCCCTCAGTGCTGCACCTCGGTGTCCGGGCAGAACGATGGGGTGAAGACACTCCTTCAGGTATACTGGACCGAGGCCATTTAGGGCTTTAAAGGTCAGCACCAACACTTTGAATTGTGCCCAGAAACATACTAGAGCCAATGTAGGTCTTTCAAGACTGGTGTTATGTGGTCTTGGCGGCCGCTCCCAGTCACCGGTCTAGCTGCCGCATTCTGGATTAATTGCAGTTTCTGAGTCACCTTCAAAGGTAGCCCCATGTAGAGTGCATTGCAGTAGTCCAAGCGAGAGATAACTAGAGCAGGGGTGAGCAACCTTTTTCAGCTGTGGATTGGTCCACCAGACTATATTTTGAAGGGGGGGGGGGAATGAACGAATTCCTATGCCCCACAAAAACCCCAGAGATGCATTTTAAATAAAAGGACACATTCCACTCATGTAAAAACACACTGATTCCCGGACCATCCGTGGGCCGGATTGAGAAGGCGATCTGGCCCCCGGGCCTTAGGTTGCCTACCCCTGAACTAGAGCATGCACCACCCTGGCAAGACAGTCTGTGGGCGGGTAGGGTCTCAGCCTGTGTACCAGATGGAGCTGATAGACTGCTGCCCTGGACACAGATTAGCCAATTGCAGTTTGGAAATCTGACCGTACCATCAGGCTGAATGAAGCAGATGCCTCGAGTAGAAGATACCAGGGAGCTGCAAAGGACAGAAATGTGGTCTACCCAGGACACATACACACCCTCTCCAAGCTGTTCCTTGCACTATGTTGAAAGAAGATTCAGTCTGGATGGTTTTTGTATGTGTCATGGTGAAGGGGCTGCATCTTATTTTTTCTCTCAGACATTAAACAGTATTGGACTAATATGAACCTAACAGCCCTTCTCTGCTGTCTCCCCTAAAGACAACAAGCGGTTTACAGCACACTTGCCTCTAAACTTACAGATGTTACTTAGCTGTTATCATGTCTGATACTTGTCTTTCCGTCTATATGAACTTGTCTAAATTTCAGTCATGCATTAAAAATATCAACCCTCGTGCTAGCAGTTTCACAAATTCAGATTGACTGTGTAATAGCTCATTATTACACGAATGACATAATGTTTGAACTCACTTTAAAATGAGTTTTGAGGGTGCCGCAATGCATTTTTATCTGAGTCAAAGAATCTGAACAGGGATTTGGGCATTCCCTGCATTTTGTAGCATTCCCCCCAAATCATAAGTCATCAAAGTAGTTATTAAGTCTTCAAGCTCAGTCCATCCCTGATGTAGCTATATTGATTTTTGTGGCTTTGCAATCAATGGAAGTTATACCTGGAATGGATATGAACCATTATGTTTATCAGGAATCCAATGAATTGACTGATGACTAGGAGTGCTATACTGGAAAAATGATCAGGTGTGGCTGTAGTTCATTACAGTAGCTCACAAAGGAACATTTATATGAAAAGTCCAAGGTGTTACAAGGTTCAAATATAGGACCAGTCCCTTCCTCTTCCTTTCACTGATGTCTATGGTCCACAAAGCAGAGGAAAAAACAACACCATTTCAGATGTACATTTTACAAGAAACCAGAAAATATTCCAAGACAATAGAAAAGCAAATGTGGACTGAATTATGTGTCAAGAAGGAAGCTTGATCTTTCAAATTCAAACAGGAAAAATTAAAGAATAGCAATGTTTATAATTCACAGATGGCACAACAACAGTAGCTGCGCTCTGAAGCGAACATGATTGAGGGCTGGATGTGTACATGCATTTGTTTCTGTTACACATGTTGGCATGTAATGGCACATCACAACAATTTTTTGCAACAAATATGTATGTGATTGTACCGGGAGACATTTGCTTTTTAATGGTATTTGGTTCTCATCAGATTCGGTAAATGGAATTTGAGAGGGGGGTAGAGAAAACGCAATACTGCTTTTTCATCTAATGAGCAATTGCAAACTTTGCTTATTAAAAATATATCTGGAGTGAGGTTTTGGCAATGTCAACATAGTCAACAAATTAATAATAAAGTCAATAAATTAATAAGAGGTTTGGCATGTAATTAATCAACTGGACTTTTTATAGTTTGGCAAGCTACAACAGGCAGGAATGGTACTTTAGCTGTCCACTGATCTCTGCCTATTTTTGAGTTTTTGTATTTGACTAGGTACTTTCATTTTAGGTGTTTTAATGTGGACTTGCCACTGTCTCATAAAAAGTTTTTGACATGATAGAAGATAGTAGGATAATTTGCTGAAGTGTAGAAAGTTGTGGAGCTTACAGGAAGAGAACAGCAACCCTCTGAAAGCACCCTCTGATGAGTCTTGTCACTGTTCTTGATTTTATTTATTTATCATTGCCTTTATATCCAGCCTTTTCCCCAAGGAGTACAGGGTGGCATGTGTGGCTTTCCCCATTTTATGCTTGGAACAAGTGTGTGAGGTAGGTTAGGCTGAGAGAAGGCAACTGCCCCAAGGTCACCACGGGAGTGTCACTGCTGAATGGGAATTTGAACTCTTAATTGCTATCCCAAACAGGCTCTCCTAAATGTGCACTCAAAGCATCATTCCTCAAGCTGACGCCCACCAGAGGTTATGTACTGTATCTTCTATCAGTAACAACAAGCAAGGCTGCATTTGCAGGAGTTGATAGGTACACTGTTGCTGCTGCTGCTGTTGTCACTATATTTTATTACCTGCCCTTCACTCTAAGGTCCCAGGGTAGGTAACAACAATGAAAACAAGTTTAATATGAAAACACAATATTACAATATATCAGAACTATTTAAAACAATTTCGTACAAAACATAATGAGAGCATCAGGCTGGGGGAAGCTATTATAAAATAAAGGAAGTGGTACTGATTAAATTTGTCTGTAAAAAAATGAACATTTACTAAAACCTCCAGTCCATTATTTTGGAAAATGGTTTATAAATACGTACAAGAAAAAAAATGTCAGGGGGGAAACCTGGAAAGTAAAGCTGATTATATAACTTTGAAGATGAGTGCTTCAGAAATGGTGCCATCAACTAGTATCTTTTTCATGTGAAGAAGCAGAGAAAGATCAGAAGTTGAATGGCATCATTGCAATGCTCACATATCTATATATGTGCACATTCTTGGCAGAGCTAAATCACAAATTTCAAAATAGCTTTGTTGCCAGATGTTAGTGCCAACAAAATTACGGCACCCTTGCGGCATAAGGAAGCAATGCCTTAGTGCCTTTAGTGTCTATTCTCCCATCCTCTCCATGTTGGGGTCCTTCCTTTATTTCTCTGTCCCTTTCTATAGTGACGTGAAGCAAACCAGACACAGCAATTCACATTTTGTAGTATGAGGTGATCCCATAGGATGGGGAAGATTTAAAGTGCAACCTTATGCATGTCTACTCGGAAGAGCCAGTATCTAGTCTTGCCTTTCTTCAGACGTTTTTTATACTTGATCCAGTCACTGCAAGAAGAGATAATTAATGCACTCAAAGAATTCTGCCTATTGCCTAAGTAAACACTAGGTAAAGAGGTTGCCTTGGCACAGGGCTAGGAAAGTCAATATTGTAGTTTTATGTTGCAAGTTCAAAGTTTCATTTTAGGATCATATTTTTTGCTTAAACAACAGAGGCTTTACCCAATACCCATATCTGCTTTCTCTGCTGTTCTTAGGGAAAAATGTGAAACATTTTGCCATAAGCATTTCGGGCTTTAGAGTAATAGGGTATGAATGTTTTAAATAAATAAATAAATTTAAAATGAAATCCAGAAATTGTGTCTTCATGACTTGAGAAATCTATATTCATTTCTGTCAAAAGTCACTAATGTGGCACTTGTTCCTGTGAACTGAATTACAAAGTGCTTTATAATAGCAATTTAAAACGGCTGTGGAATGGTTCTATTGAACTTTGGGCAGGGGGTGCTGCCATAATCCTTTCCCCTGCTATTAAACTAATATGAGACCCAGTTATATTTTCTTACCCTATTATATGTACACCCATTTAGTGAGTGTCGATATTACACACATTATTAGTAGTAAACGGCATTTTCTTCCGGTTGTATTGCATGCCTGTTGATGACTGCCAGATCAGGTTTCAGTTCACACTGCGCACCATTTTAGACATACACACACTATAGAAAAGGTTGCTAGCATAGGAAGAAAGACCCCAATAGGTTTCTGTTAATAATAAAAGCAATGGAAATGCGCATTGGGTGGAATCCAGTTGGTTAAGCTCCAAGATCAAAATGCATATGTTAGTAAAATGAAGAGGAAAGCAATTTTTGGTGAATCTTCCTTTCTCTGCAGCCATTATCTCCCCCCAGCCTCCACTGCAACCATCTTATCCAAAGGGTTGAGGCACCCTCTTGGTCAGATGGAAGGGGGGAAGCTTCAGGGATGAGCCAAAATTTTGAAGTTTGCTATACACATGTTGCAAGTAATTTCTTTCTTCAAATTTTGATTGAAAACCCCTGTATATGCCTGTAAGGTTTTTTTATTATTATTATCTTAGAACCTCAAGAAGTTTCATGAAGATGCAGTTGTTGACTTATCTCATTGACTTGAACCAACTCCACTCCTTCAGTAGAAAGAGCTTTTGAATAGTGTGAGACCCGTAGCCAGAGTTTGGAAAGGTTACCAACCATATTTGCAAATGATGGTGCAAAAAACAAGCAGCCTGATCCTGCCTTTCCAATGATTTTCCAGCTATTCTGACAAAACTGTTCATTTACTCATTTAACACCAGGAAAGATTAGCTTCTCTAGCAAAGGTTCACCATCTAAATCTTGATCTATTTAGCTGTTTTTTTGCTGGAACCTGAATTACAGTTTCCCCCGAGGAAGAACACGGATGTTCAAAATGTGCCGTAAAATCTGATAAGTAATTTGTTAATAAATCTTCCCATACATATTGTCTTTCTCTTTTCTCCATTTTCTGCTGAAGAAACAACAGCCAACGGGGGTGGGATGACAGTGTGCAGGCCTGAAAAAACGACAAACATTTAGGCAGTCTAAGCTTCTGAGGGGGGGAGTTTTCAAAATTGCTAGCTTTGACCCAAATATGGAAAATATTCAGCACAGTCCTAGCATTCTTTAAAATCTATAATAATTTCACAGTAGTGGTAACTTTCTGACATCTTTTAAAATATACACCTCAGGCAAAGAAAGAAAGCTAAAATGCAAATTAACCTTTGAATGTATTTTCACAGTACACTGTGGTAACAATTCTGGTATAATAAAATAAAAATACCCCAAAAAAGGCAATTAGAAAAAGAATACCAATGCCTATAAACTGAAAAGTTTGGGGGAACAGACTTTTGACATATGTATATCAACTTTAATTTCTTGTTATAAGCTACCAGTAGTCACGAAATTAAAAGATGCCTGCTTATTGGGAGAAAGGCGATGACAAACCTAGACAGCATCTTAAAAAGCAGAGACACCACCTTGCCAACAAAGGTCCGTATAGTTAAAGCCATGGTTTTCCCAGTAGTGATGTATGGGAGTGAGAGCAGGACCATAAAGAAGGCTGATCGCCAAAGAATTGATGCTTTTGAATTATGGCACTGGAGAAGACTCTTGAGAGTCCCATGGACTGCAAGAAGATCAAACCTATCCATTCTGAAGGAAATCAGCTGAGTGCTCACTGGAAGGACAGATCCTGAAGCTGAGGCTCCAGCACTTTGGCCACTTCATGAGAAGAGAAGACTCCCTGGAAAAGACCCTGATGTTGGGAAAGATTGAGGGCACAAGGAGAAGGGGATGAGAGAGGACAAGATGGTTGGACAGTGTTCTCGAAAATACAAACATGAGTTTGACCAAACTGCAGGAGGCAGTGAAAGACAGGAGTGCTCTGGTCAATGGGGTCACAAAGAGTCGGACACAACTAAACGACTAAACAACAACAAGCTACCAGAATACTGGATTAGAAGCAGTATCTGCCTGGCCTCGTAAAACTTTTAATACTTGCAAGCATTCTTTTTCAACAATGCACATAGTGTAAGAGTAGAGGGTCAGAGATCTGCGTTGGAAGTCTGAAAGTATTCTGGGGTCCTTACTGCTCAGAAGCAGCTAATTGGGTAAAGGCAAACCTGCTACACAAACTTCCCAGCAGGTGGCTCAGCACCATGCACAAGCAATGACAGAAGTACCAAGTTGGGTCTGCTGCCATGTTTGCACCACACAGACCTCCCTGCTGTCTCACCCCTCTCTCTCCTGGTAAGCAACAAGGTTCCTGCAGGAAGGCTAGAGTAGTGGCTCTGTACCGCCCAGCAAATTGCTTTTGTTAATGCTGTACTCTCCACTTAGCCAGTATATTAACTTGTGATCCTAAGAATTATTTGCTGAGAAGGATACTTCAAAAGCTACATCAATACAGCTTCACTAAAAATTATTTCATGGTTGTAGGGCTATTGGAAAAGTCCACAACCATACCAGTGAAGTTGTTTAAGAAAAGCTACAATCCATAAGACAGTTAAACTATACTACTTGGAATGATTTGACCCACTGGACTGCCAGCTAGAAAATAAATTGCTTAGAGTGATTAGGATGTGATTCCTACTGGCTCACTACAAAATCACAGCCTACTGTTCTATGAGCTCAAGTAATTCATGTGCCTGCAAATGTTAGAGCTGAAGTAAAGTGTTAAAAAGAGGGCATTGTTATGTGTACCCCAATTTTCCTAGCTGGTGAAAAAGTTTCAGGGCTTTCAAAGGTTTCCTGGGTTTGGTTGCTTTTGGAATGAAGTCACTGGAGATGTGCTCTCATTTTTTTTATATGTATTTGCATTTATTGAACAACAGAGCAAAACTGAGGAAAGTTAGCACGAGCCACAGCTAAGCTAGCTCACAATTGGGATGCGCTTTAGGCTCACTTAGTTGGTAGGAACTAAAAAATTATATGGTGTGTGTCAGAGTCCCCAAAAATGGGGTGCCATCACGGAAAAAGTGCTTTTTCCACTTGCCTCATACCTAGCCTTGCCTCAGAAAACAGGAGCATCCAGAGGAGGGCTTTAGATAATGACCATTTGAGCATATTTACATAGGAGCTGGTAGTCCTTGAGATACCAACTCCCATGATTTCAAAAGTGTCGGTCAGGTTGCAACTCAAAGAAGCACACAATACATAGACAACTTCTGTATCCCTATTTACAACTATCAAAGCGATGGCAGTGAAAGGTGAAAAGATACAAAGGAGCGTGTATTGGGATGCCGCAGTGCTGCTTACTTGACCCAGTATGCCTGGAGGCTGGGAAGGAAGAACAATCCCCAATGACTTTCCACCAGATAGATTTCTGACAGCACATCTTACAGAATGTCTCTTTCTGCAAACATTTACTCTTAGGTAGGTATGTTCTGGCTGGGCTGATGGGGCCTCTAAGTGTAAAATATTTGGCATGCACCAGGTTGGCAAAGGCTGTTTTAGGCAAGAGAGCTTGAGAGTACAGCTTTTTTTTATTATTTTGACCTAGCTTCCATTTTACTGATAAAGCCCCAGTTGAAGACTTAGATCAGAAGACTCAAATCATGACTCATGATTTGGCCACCAGCAGTTTCAAGGTACTGAAATCCAGAACTTTGATTGTGATTATTCTACTTTGCTCATGGGAAAAATACAATTTAGAAAAGGAAATAAGTTATACCTGAAAAAATGCATACAGAATGCATACTTATTTTAAAATATACTCCTCTTCATAAACACACACACAGAAATGGGGATAACCCCCACCCCAAGGAATAAGAATGGTAAACTTTAGCTTAACTGTCTGCATCCTCCCCTCACCCGCCAATCAAGTGGACTGTCCACTGATTCTAGTGCTGGTAAATACAAGAAATGAAGATTGTTCTGTGTCCATGACAAGTTGACAGGAAAATACTTCTAAAGAAATCTCAAAGCACTCGTGGCTTTAGCTATGCCTGAGCTAAGCAGTTTCACACAGCAGGATAATAGATTCCCATCTTCACTACAGCAACTGTTCTTGCAAACCTTCTCAGCTTGGGCAATTGCCTGAGCATTAACCATATGTTAGCAAGGAACAATCTTAGATGCTACAAACTCAATGACATTCTTCTAGAATAAATTACAGGAGAAATATCACTGGCTAAATCCTACAAGAGAAAAACCAACAGAAGGCTGTGTACACCCTATTGCACTCACAGCTTTGCAAGGACAAGGTGGCTGCAGAGAAGTCCCTACGGGGCCATACCCATAGTTCTTCAGAGTTACCACATTACCAAAATACCACCCCATATGCTGACTTCCAACAGCCTCCCGAATTACTGTCATTGAATCATGCCAATATTTAACACAAAACAAGAGGGTAACTTCAAAAATACATTCTCCAAAAGTTAGGATTCAAAATCAAAATGTAAAATGTAACATACAAATGCCCCCTGGTGAAGCTTTGTTTCAAATTATATGCACCCTAAAACTAATGCTTTAGAAGGCAACTTCCAATTAGTTCCCAGAGCCAATTTGTCTACTGTCTCCTCCCTCTCACTCCTCTTGTGTAATTATGGGCATTCCCAATAAAGTCTCATCTCTTAACATGCTTCCAGCAGCAATGCAGTATCAATCAACTCTTGTTTCTTTCTGTTAAGCATTCATTAAGAGCCCAAATAAATCCTACGTTATTTTTAAAAAATCACTTTCTCTTGGAGCTGCAAATCTCTGTGGCTTCCAGTGCAGGTTCAAAACCCTAGTGGAAGCTTCACAATAACTTGTTGTTGTTGTTTAGTCGTATAACAACAACAACAACAACAGTTCTAAAAGGAAGTTACTTGTAAATCAGTACTCACTGATATGTAATCAATGACTGGTTGGTGATTTGCACACATTGGTATATCTTTTCAATATCACCAGAAAAGAATGAAGCTAACATGCATTTCAGAAGTATCTGCAAGTTGAGTTCAAGTCTGAAAGTTACACTAATGGAGGTGGAGTGGACACTCAAGTATATTTTTCCAGTTTTGTAATCTAAAGCTGCAAGTCTAACCATGTCTACTCAGAAGCAAGTCACACTGAATTCAGTGGGGCTTACTCCAAGGTAAGTCCAGAGAAGAAGAAAATTGTTTACCATTGATATACTTCATAGGCAAAGAGGTTTATGTGACAACCTTTTTAATGACATCCTTTCAAAGTTTATTGGCCAAGTTTCTAGGTTACAGCAGCTGATACTCTGATCTCATTTTCTTTCAGGAAATCTATTCAAATTTTGAAAACATACGGAAATGCAAATATGCCTTTCCTTTTCTGTTCTTTGTAAACAGGAGATAAGTTGGCAGCCATCAACTCAGCTATAAAAGCACTTCAATCAAAAGCCCATTTAAGATGCAAACTTTTATCTCTTGGTGAGTTGCTTTTTCCATCTCAAGCCTCCATTTGAATTTAACTCCTGTGTCATTTGGCAAAGCACATACAGTTTAGCCACCAAATCAGCAGCCTGAATTGACAGAGACTTTCATACTAACAGGATATTTCCAAGATCTACTCGGTAAGTCAAAACAGAGCCTCAGATAATTAGCAAATTGCAACGCAAGGCTTCAAAGAGAATTGCATGGTCCATCAAAGAGCATCTGAGGGATTCATTACTGGCTGAGCAGGGCAGAACCTAAAATTACAACTTCTTTAAAAGTGTAGACAGCTGAGTAAGAAGTCCTGGCACATCTCAGCACAAAACTATCTGTGGTCCTGCTGCTTCTCTCCCTACTTCTTTGACCCTTCCTTCTCAGTTACACCTGCAATTGGCAGGCACTCTTGCTCAGGTGGATTACATCTGAAAACCCAACTGTTTAGTGAGTAATCTTGTTTAAGTGACAGTACACTTAGAGCCCAGAATAGAAAGCTTCTTCAATTCCACTGCTGGAGAAACCTTGCAGGAAAGCAAAACTTAATCATAAAGGGATATGGGCAATTCTCTGAGACATGCCTAGGCGTGGGTACATGGCTTTTTACCTTCTCTTGGGACTTAAAAGTTTACAAGGTACTTAATAGCCAACATAGCAGGAGGTTGTCATTTTCTTGTTTATAAGCACCAGGAAATTGAAAGCCATGCACTGACAGCAAGACGTCGGAAGAGGTCTTTACTCAAACAGATCCTACTCTGCACACAGTATTAACTTTCAATCTGTGTGCAATGTGGCTGTGAGACAGAGTGTCATCCCTTAAGATCTGATTTACTGCACATGCTATGTGTACCGGCTGCAGGACATGCTGCACCTGACTCAGGAATAAATGTTCTCCATAGATCTCAAACTGTGATGCCCAAAATTGAAAACTCAAAACCTTTTGTTGATTTGATGCCAACACACTGGGAGATTCCTATATTTCTGGAACTTTAAAATATTACCCCTGCCATCCCGATGCCATTCCAGGCTCATGCCATTCACAAATACAAACAGAAAGACTGAACACTGTTATCTTTCAATTGTAAAACTCCCACTGCAATAAAACTGTTCCAGGCTTTGGCATTCTATTTTCCAGCTCAGATCTCATAACATCAGAAATCCACGTTCTCCATTCCCATTTCTTTAGCTTTATTTCCACTGGAACACATGCAAAATTGCTACAGCTATACTGGACGTCAGGAACAGTTTTGCTTCATCACAAAAGCGTTTGGGTCATTGTAGAGCTCGCAGTTTCCCTGTTACCAGCTAAGGAGATGGATGGACTGGACTAACTAGGAAATGACCCAGAATCAAAGACGTGTGTGTGTGTGTGTGTGTGTGTGTGTGAGAGAGAGAGAGAGAGAGAGAGAGAGAGAGAGAGAGAGAGAGAGAGAGAGAGAGAGAGGAGAAACATGAAACGAAAACCTACCCTGGAATCAGTTCAAGAAAAGGTGCTCCCTGAACTTAGAAGCATGAGAGAAGCCGGAATGAAAATCAAGCTTAAAAAAATGCACCTTAACTGCTTCTCAAACACATTCCAAAGTCAGAGATCTGTGCACTCACCTGGTGCTGAGAACCAGAACAGGGAAAAGGGACAGCAAGTAACGAGGCAGGATGAATTTCATATTGTAAGTGTGTCTGTTGCGTTCTCTGGGGCTCGCTGCCGCTCTCCCTCCCTTCTTTATTCCGCCGTCTCTCCCAGAGCTTCTGATTCCCAAAGTCCTTCCTCTGCAAAGAGCCTGCTCCCGCGTGTGACGGTCTGTAGATCTGGAAAAAGCAGACAGACCAACACGCTGACTAATGAAGGCTGCTTAGAGTGGGGTTTGAGCTTCAGGAGTGATGTCACAGGCAATGGAGCTGCTGCTGCAAGCCTCCTGCCTGATAGCCTGCGATTATTCAACACAGCGACTCTATTGATGTCCTGAAGGATTTGTTATTACTAGCAGTTTAAGTGGCAACTAGGGAGGGAAGTGAGAGCACCGTGGATGCTACTTAGCTCCCAGGCTAGGAGTGCACATCACCTTTGCCTTAAAAATGATATCAAGGGAAAAGCACACAGACGCAAAATCTGTCTGTTGTTAGAATTAAAGTTGCATCACTCAACAGGATTTGCAATGTAGAACACAGGTCAGGTTTCTTTAAATTAACAGACAAGTTTCAAATTAACCTCATGCACTGTGCATACGAAGGCTGTACTCCGCTCAGTTAGAAATGGAAGTTATTGCACCAATTAGAAGTGCAAATCTTGGTGGCAAGGGAGTTGGCACCGGAACGAATGAAGTAAAAATGCACCCCAAAAGATATACTGAAATGTTACTGGCACTCTAAAGACCCTGAGATGCCACAAAGTCCTGAGGCACCTATTTGAGGGACCATTCAAATTTATGCTTTCTGTGTTTGTGTGCCTTATGTTTTTTCTCTCTATATGTCATTTAATTAAGAAAAAAGCCCAACAGTTGGCATAAATGTCACACACTTCATTAAGTTGTGTGTGCGTGTTCTGAAAGAGGTTAAATTCTTTACATGATGGCCCTCATCTTTTACAGGCAAACTGTTTTTGACAGAAGTGTAAAAGTCCTGAATGCCCTTCACTCCCAAGACACATAAATAAAACTCCACTCTTTGATAGGCAATAGATTCCCAGATTTTAAGGTATGACAGAAATGCAGAATTTAAAGCATAATGCAGTTACATGAAATGAGAACAGCTTGTTCTGGAAAGTGAAGGCGGTTACATGGGTCATAAGAAAGGAGAGTTCAGTTGGCTGAATACATAATTGCTCATGCAGAACGCATCAGAAAGATTTAAAATGGTTTGATACATCATACAGTGGCAATACATTACAGACAAAAGCTTCCCAGATTCAACCTATGCTTCTTTCTTTTCACCCTCTGGCAGATTAGGAAAGGAAATATTTGGCAACCTTCAGCTATAAACATGCTAACTAGAAGCTAATTCAGTTTAAATGGCAAAATGCACACATGGTAATTAATTGTGAACGGGGCATGCATAGTCAAATGGCAAGGTGTCGTTGCAAATAAACATTGTAGAAAAATTCAAACAGAATCAGCATACCCTCCAACATGTTTCCATTGAAAATAGGGAAGTCCCATCCCATAATGATAATTTTACTATTTATATTCCACACATATTACTGGGCAGCTTCCAACATATATAAAAACATAATAAAACATTTTTTAAAAAAAACCATCCCCCAAACAGGATTTCCTTCAGAAGACTTGAAGGTTGAATAACTCCATACCCTCCAACTTTTCTCCAATGAAAATAGGGACATCCTAAGGAAAAGTGGGACATTCCGGGATCAAATCAGTAACCGGGATGGCTTCTCTAAATCAGGGACATCTCTGGAAAATAGGGACACTTGGAAGGTCTGAATCAGCCCCCTGTTTTCATATTTATGATGCGGAAATGGATATATACCCTTCACAGTGAATGGTGCTAATATAAACTATTTCCCTTTTTGTATTTAAATGATTTTGCCCTGGCATAAAGGTAGAGATTCAGGTTCAAGGGACCCATGCCCTTGATGTGCTGTCCCCTGTGTGTGCTCACAGGATCCTAACTGTATGCCTCTGCTATTTGAAAAGCAATGTGATGGCAACCTCAGTGGATTGGATCCAGAGTTTGCTCACACTGGAGGCAACATCCCTCTTCCCTGGAGTGTAGTTCTGCTCAGATGCTCCTGCCAGCAGAAGGTGGCAGGGATGGAATGGAAGAGAGACTGGCACCAATTTTGTCTCCTTTTCCTGAGCCACATCCTTCACTGTTCCAAAAGGTCCCCCAATGCTCTGAAACAGATTTCAGCAAGGCAGAATCAAGGGAAATAACTTTCCCTCCTGCTACCAGAAGGACTCATCCACTGAATCAGATGCCTTCCACTGATGGAAACAGCCCTTCTGTTCTTGGGAGGCAGTTTGGATCCAACCAAAGACATTTAAAATAGCCCACTATACTGGAACAACATGGCTCCATGCATTGCTGCATTATACATAGAGAGGTGTTTTGAAATGTACTACATTATTGAAATACTGGTTTGGTACAGAAGGGCCCTCCATATGTAACATTTGTAAAGCTATAGCAGGGTGGTCCAATACATAGTCTGAGGGCCACATATGGCCCCTGAGGCCTCCTTTTGCAGCCCTCAGCAACATTTGATGCACAACCCACCCACAACTCTTGTGCTGCCTTCCCCAGAGGGAAGGATGCTGGACTTTGGGAAGGAGGTGTGAGGGCTCCAACAGGCTCCTAAAGTCCTCACTTAGCTGGCTTTGTAAAGGCAGTGCATGGGCTGGGAGGGCTGTCAAATCTTGGCCTTGTTCCCCCGCCCATGCAACAAGGCAGGGTGTGACCCATTAGCTCTGTGTCAAAGTACTCTTGCAGCCCACTTGGTATGAAAAGTTGGACTGCCCTGTGCTATAGCTACAGGATTTTCCTGCCTGCTTCCAACTTAACGTCATCAATCATTTCATTGCTTTTTCAGATTACTGTAGCTATCAAGCGACCTTTTCTTCTCTCTCAAAAAACCTGACATTTGTGAACGTTCCAGCATGGTTCCACAATGTTGTTCAGTGTGAAATGTTGGTTTCTACAATGTCTCACATTATGGATGGTGCTTGGGATTTGTGGTTTGAGTAACATCAGTGGTGTGAATGGTCCACTACAATTTCACATACACGCCAGATACACGCCAAGTCCATCCCCCGCTTCCTGAGGGTCCTCCTTTGTTCTAATCGCTTGCTCCGCCTCCTACTTCTTGGAGACTCAGGTGCGGCCCATTCCTCCTCCTCTGGAGTTGAAATCAACTCCCTCCTACCACCTGCATCCTGCTCCTTCATCTCTGTGCTGCTGCGAAAACTTACAGGCAGCATTCCAGAGTGAGAGGGGCTTATCTCACTTTCCTTATGTGAAAGAACCAAGTTTCTGTTTTCCTCCCCCTCTGTAGATTCCACTCTGCCGGCCATGTCTCTGACAAACAGCTAGAGTGCTACAAACTGTATGTGTGGAAGGCCCCAATGACAGCTGTAATGGTGACATAGATACGTAGATACATAGATGCGACCATGGTGGATTGGCTCCAGAGTTTGCTCTCACCAGAGGTAGCAACCCTTGAGTGGATAGTTCAGAATGTTCCTTCTAGCAAAAGGAAAGTGTTGGGAGGGAGAGAAGAGAGATTTTCACCAATTTCCCCTCCTGCACTAGCTGCTAACAGAGTTCCCTAATTAGTACTCATTTATAAACTAGAATAGGGGCTTAGATCAGAAACCTGAATCAGTCCAGGTTTGGCAGATTTAAGTCTAAACTGAAGCTGAATGTCCAACCTTGGTTCTCTACACACCATCTGATCTTTAAGGGATTTTTATCACAAATTTTGTCACAAATACACCCACGTTCTAGTCATAGTTTGAGGGTGTGTTCTATTGAGAAATGAGAGTGTGCATATTGATAAAAAAAAGACCATATTTGATATATTTCACTTTTTCCTCACTATTCCATAACTACAGCAGATAGAATAGCAGCTACTCAGTTCAGCATGATTTTTCACAGTTCCCTATTAATGTGAGAATGTGTTTTTTTATATTTAATTTCTTTATATTGCGTGGCAGAGCCAGTCGTGTTACCATGGTGATGTGGTGACCTATTACTGGAAGCCCACCTCTCAGATCCTCACCTTTCAACCTTGCCAGGCACCTCACCTTCAGCCCATTAAACCAACCTTCTGTCATTTACATCCAGAGTGATGTTTACTTATTTATTTTTGAGTGAAGGGAGGAAGTTTTGCCATTTGGGGGAAAGGCGAGTGGAAGATTAATTTCTGAATTCAATCACTGTTTTGCCTCTCAACAGAAACATATTCTCAGAGGGGGGATTAAAACTTAAGAAAGCTTCCTCGGGCTGAAACTGTCATTCTGGGGAAGGATTAATACAATCAAGATGAATGTCTTATCAAGACTTATGTTCCTATTCCAAACCATCCCTATAATTAAGGGGAGCCAAATCTTTAAAGACTGGCAAAGAATACTCTCAAGATACATATGGCAGGGCAAAAAACCTAGAATTCAGTTCAAATTATTGACAGATATAAAGGAAAGGGGGGCTTTGCCCTGCCAGATTTAAAGCTGTACTACGAGGCTTCATGCCTTTGCTGGATAAAGGATTGGGTAAAGTTGGCGAACACGGAGCTACTCGATTTAGAGGGCTTCGACAATAGATTCGGCTGGCATGCCTATTTATGGAAGAATAAAAGGAAAGTACACAAGGGATTTGAAAATCATATTTTTAGAGGCCCGCTAATTGAAATATGGGAAAAATACAAAAATCTGTTAGAGCCGAAAACACCACATTGGCTATCACCTCTTGAAGTAATGAGCATAAAGGCTATTAATATGAGAAGCAACTGGGCAACGTATAGCCAGTTGCTAACCAAGGTTGATGGGAAATGGAAGCTAAAATCGTATGAACAAGTAAAGGAGTATGTCTATGACTGGCTACACCATATCCAGGTAAATCAGATGTATAGTAAAGATATTAAAGAAAGAGGCTATGCAGAAAAAGATTCCAAATTCCAAACAGAGATAATAAATAATGAAGTGAAAATTATATCTAAGATGTATAGGATGCTGCTAGACTGGAACTTAGGCGATGAGGAAGTCAAATCAGTGATGATCCGCTGGGCAAGGGATGTAGGTCATAACATACAATTTGAAGACTGGGAAGAGCTTTGGAAGGAGGGGCTAAACTTTACAGCGTGTATAACGATAAAGGAAAATGTCATGAAGATGTTTTATAGGTGGTATCTAACACTGATGAAATTATCAAAAATGTACAAGATGGATAAAAGGTGTTGGAAATGTAAAGATGAGGAGGGCTCCTTCTACCACATGTGGTGGGAGTGTGGAAGAGTGAAACAGTTCTGGGAGAAAATATACATTGAATTAAAGAAGATTTTAAAATATACGTTCAGAAAGAAATCAGAAATTTTCCTGCTAGGGATATTAGGGCAAGAGATAAAAAAAGAAGACCGTAGAATAGTATATTATGCAGTGGCAGCAGCAAAGGTAGTATTAGCCCAAAAGTGGAAACAGCAGGAAATACCAATGGTGGAGGAGTGGAGATCTAAGCTGTTGGACTACGCAGAGCTGGATAAATTAACAGGAAAAATTAGGTATGTAAGAGACCAAGTGTTCATCAAGGATTGGGGAAAGTACGTGGATTATCTGGAATGTATTAGTGAGGGACAAACAACGCTAAAGGGACTTAGAGACGCACTGTGAAAGACTATGAGTTATTGTTTAAAGCAAATAGGAGACAGAGATAGGCACAATGACAATATAAGCAGAGAAACGCGTGACTCTGATTATTGCTTCGAATGATTTATGGACAAGCTGAAGGAAGTCTTGAAAGGGATGGCTATGTAATAATGTCAATGGGAAAATTATAAGTTTGTGTATTTTTTATTTACCTTTTTTCTGTAATTCTTCTTTTTCTCTATTTTCTGTATTCTGACTTTTTTATACATGTGTTAGTTTTTATTTTCTTTTATGGAATCAATTAATAAAAAGAATGATGACAAAACTTAAGAAAGCTTCCTCTTCCCTGTCCTGCTGCCACATTTTATAAGGCACCTGGTTAGTCACCACAGCTTAGTGTAATGGGCCTTAACATACCAGGATGTCACACTGAGAAGTGATTCTGAGATCAATGTATCATTGACTACATCTGTCAAAACCTAGTCCCTCAAATAAACCACAATGACAAATTATAGTCAAGCCAACGCAAATGCATAGTTACTTTGGGAGACCTTATCTACTACTCCAGTTAAATCAGTGTTTCCCAAACTTGGGTTTCCAGCTGTTTTGGACTACAATTCCCATCATTCCTGACTACTGGCTCTTGCTAGCTATGGATGATGGGAGTTGTAGTTCAAAACAGCTGGAGACCCAAGTTTAGGAAAGACTGATTTAAATGAACTGAGCTTTGCAAATAGGGGTGTTTGTGGGGAGGTTTACAAAAGATAGTGCTTCCATTTGATGCTTTCCCATTCAATGATGATGTTTCTTCTGTTTTCCAACAGGCACATGGAGACAAGGATGCTGGTTTAGATGGTCCTTTCCCCTGATGCAACATGTCTCTTCTTGAATTCAATGATGCTATAAGCCAGGGACGGGGAAAATCAGGTCTGGGTTCCCAATCTCCCTCCCCCGACCCTTCAAACTATCCCAATCTCCAGCCACTCTTCCTCTCCCCAACCCATGCCACTCACTGCCCTTGCTTTGCACCCTCAAGTATTTTGCCTGGCTGAGATGTATCCCAGACTCTTCCTTGTTTGGATGGAGCTCAAAAGAGGTGTGTCTAGAAACAAGCCAACTGTACAAAAGTAATTGCTCCATCAATCTTTTGCCCCAGGCCCCAACCACCACTGACATGTGGTCCCCAGAAGATGACCCAGAAAGGAATGAGGTCCTCAGGTTGACCCCTGCTGTAAGCTTTTAAGGTAGGCACCCTTCTACCACTTGACTTTTGCTCATCAATATTAGTAACACTAAACACTATGAACCATTTTCCACAGTTAATGGATATGTGGGCAGAATTCCTTAAGGAAGCCTCCCTCAGCCTGTTGTTGTTGGACTACAAATCCCATCATCCCTGACCATTGGCCATGCTGGCTAAGGATGATGGGAGTTGTGATCCAGCAGCACCAGAAGGACACAAAGCAGAGAAAGGCTGCTTTAAGGTGCTTAGTGCTACAAACACTGGTGGGCACGTGGCTAACAGTGTAATGTGTGAATCAACCATCATTGTTTAGGAGCATGGCATGGCTTATTCAGAAATTACCGGAGTAGATTATTTGTGCAGAAGCAGTAGCAAAAGGCACACTAGTTGTATATTATGGAGAGGTGACAAGATGCTGGCATTCCTACTTTGCCTGTAAAGTATAAATATAAAGTCATCTGGGACAGAAAATACCAGTTTATCAAGGTGCTCTCACAATCTCAAACACAAGAGGTTGTTCCCCAAAATGGCTCAAAAGAACTACTACATTAAACAGTTTTTTAAAAAAAAATCCAAAAAACTTCCAATCTCCATATACTAATTAAAAATGTGCAAATGAAGTAATAATTCAAAACAAAGGTAATGCAGCAAAGTCTTGACAGTTGTTAATTATACCTAATATTTGTTAACCAGATCATTAGTTCTAACGATTTGGCTGCAAAGTGCTGACTGTTGCAGGGCATAAAACAAAGCTTGCAATCTAATTATTATTTATATTTTTTGTACACTCCATGACTTAGGCATTATGTTGAATGGTCCTTACAATTTAGAAATCTAATAAAGCACAAAAAACATCAAAAGAGCAAAAAAGGGAAAAGCAATCAATTAATGAACAACAGGACCACCACCACCTGCAACACAAGCAATAAGGAGATTCTTAAAATAGATAAATTTAAATGGGATTGCAGTGAGTTCGTTATCAGAATAAAGCAAGTTAAGAAGTGTTCCGTTACCCAGTTCTCCACAACAAATCAGGCTTCTGAGAGACTTCTGTTTTCAATTTTCAGCGACCGTAAGAGCCTGTGCAAGCAGCCTTAGTAGGGAGGAAAATATGCTCATGTTTGGGAAATTAAAATGAGAAGCTTACTTGTGTCTCATTTGTTTGTTTAGGTCCAAGGTTGCTGAAAGCCTTCTTTTGGCATGCTTTACTCAGAAGCATATTTCACTGAAGTTCCTGAGTCTTACACCCTAGTAAGTGGAATGAACACAGTGGAATTTAGTTCTGCTACTGTAACTGTCATTGTGTATTGGGAGTGGAAGCAGGAGTGGGTTCCTGACCTCCCTTCCTTTGCATTCTCATCTGTGTTTTGTGGTGGAGACCCCTTTCTCTTTGTCTAGGGTCCCCATATGATGTGGAGTCTTGATCTTGCAGGGTCCCCACTGCAAATGTTCCTCTCCGGGTATGTTGTGACGGGTGTGTGCCCCTCACACAATGGCAAGTGTGTGGAAGAAAGAATGTTTGTATAGGGCTGTGGAGTTGACTTGGAAACTTACAGTCCTTTATAGATGAAGCCGTATAGACTTTGACGGTAACTGGGTTTTTATGTTGTGGGGGGCACTTTAAAAAGGCAACGGGTGGGGTATTCTCGTATTCCACTGCCTTGGATCACCTTTTGTCAAGTCAGCATAAAGGCCAATTATACTTATTGGTTTTATTTTTCTCTTCAATGTTTTGATTTTCTGTTATACTACTTCTTTTAAAAATGGAAGTTACATTTTTTAAATTGTGGGGCTTTTTTTTGTTAAGCTTGCTTCAAGCTTACTTCAAATCAGGATAAAAATAGAACTTAAAAAATCTCTTCCATTTGTAGGCAATAACAATGTAGCCAGTAAGCAAAGGTGAACATTGGCAATGCCTACATAGAAATTAAGCCACAGTCCTCCAATTGCTCTGATGACCTCACTGATTTAATTGTAGGTTTTGAGAGTAACTGAGATGCAGATTACAATCTTTTGTCTCAAATGAATTCTTACATACCACATCTCTACAGTTAAAGCAGTCGGTGTGGGAATTAATTTTTTAAAAGGTGGAAGAAAGGATCAGTGAGCACACTGCTTTCAGGAACTGTGTAGGCAACCTCATAGCTCTCTGTGCATCAATTAAATTCTTAGGAAAGATACCTTAAGGTGACTCCACCCAAGGGTTTCTTTTCAGATCAGGAACCACGGGCAACTGGGAGCACTGTAGAAATTCTTAATGGGGGGAAAAAATAGACACTCACACTACCCTTGACGACCTTCCAACCATGTTATGCTTAACCCCATATTCATTGCCCAAATGGTGCTAACTAATGGTTTCTCATCATTCGTGGGGGGGGGGGGGGAAGACTGTCAAGTGGGGTGCTGCACAGCTCTGTCCTGGGCCTATTGTTGTTCAGCCTTTTCCGATGAAGAAATTAAGGGGATTCTCATCAAATTTGCAGATGACATCAGACTGTGAGGGGTAGCTAATGCTACACAGAACTGGGATTCAAGATGACTTTAATAGATTAAAGAACTGGGCTCAAACTAACAAAAGGAACTTAGAAAGGGACAAATGTAAGGTTCTGCACTTAGGCAGGATTAACCAGCTCCACAAATATAAGACAAGGGGACATCTGATCGTTGTCGATCATTCATGTGAAAAGGATTTAAGTGTCTCAGTAGAAGACAAGCTTAACATGAGTCAATGGAAGTGTCCAGATCAATGGAAGTAATAGTACTGCTCTATTCTGCCTTGGTCAGACCATACCTGGAGAACTGTGTCCAGCTTGAGGCACCATGACACCATATTTTAAGAAGGATATTGACAAGCTGGAACCAGAGGTGGGTTTTGGAGAACACAACCAAAGAGCGTCCCACTTCCCTCAGTGATTCTTTGCACAGGTCTCCAGAGTAGCTCCTCCTACAGTCTCATAAACCTTCAGAACTCCAGAACGTTCTATGGCTTCAGATGCAGCTTCCGCTAGAGCTGTATTCAGCCTGGATAATTTTTTTGCGTGGATGAATGGGACACCACCCCTCCAAAGATAGGATTCATCACCAGGAGCATGAAACTGTGATGTGGTATAATTTTGATACAAGTTGGGATGGAATGTTCCAAGTGGATGTCTCTGGGCTGCTGATGACAGCCTACTTGTTGCCTGAAGCAATGGCAAAGCTTTACAATACAAAAGAAAACAGGAGAAAGAAGCATAGCCACCTTGCCTTTAAAGGGAAGCCTACTGTCATCTGAAAGTTTTAGAATTTTCTCCTGGAAAGTTGTGGACATACCCTCCATCTCATGAGAGGCTGAGTGGTCCCACAAAAGGATGGATGGTCAGCCTGGCCTTTATACACTCACACTGTTACTAATTCTCTCTCTTTTCCTCTCTTTGCTTAATAGTTTGTTAAAGAGAAAGAGGAGCTAAAACCATTTCTAACACTTCTCATTTAAACCTCATTAATACTAGCTAATTATTTTTTGCATTGAATTTCAAGCTTCTTTGCAGTCTTTACTATACCTCAAAAAAAAAAAAAAAATCCCCTGGCCAACAGAGAATGGCAGGCATTAAATTAATGGGTACAGTAACTGGAAATGGAGGGTTGACTTTAGTTTGTATAGACTGTATATTGAACAGCATGCTTATCTGCACTTAGCACATGCAATTATGGTAATTCTCAGTAGACAAAAGTAAATGGTCACAGCTGAGCAAAAATTACATTGCTGAGTCATCCTGAAAATTCATGTCTTCTATGCTGCTTCAAACATAACCTCTAGATATTATACCTATATATTTCTGATGCTATACCCTTTCCTTTATGTTTACCCAGGACTGCAGTATCTAGAAGCTCTTGATTTACTTCTACAAATTCCCTAATGGTGTCCTTGCAGTTCTTAAGGAACATAGCAGAATAATACCAGTACAGGAAATTTAAATAATATGTTCCAATACATCACTGTGTATAGGAGGAGCTATTCTTTATTAAACGTATATTGTGCCTGTCCTCTGAAAGGGGCTTGGGGTGGCAAACAAATGGAAGACAGGAGTGCCTGGTGTGCTCTGGTCCATGGGGACACGACTAAACGACTAAACAACAACAAAAGCCGAGTCCACAGTTTCAGAAAGTGCGAGACAAGCCAGAAGGCCTGGCTATGCTGGCTGAGTTACTGCAGGTGTTGGGGGAGGGAAGAGAGGGCAGATGAAACATGTTGAGGGTGCTGAGTGTCTCTTCCTGTGCCCCAAGACTATGCAAGGCAGCTGCTTTGGAGACAGGGCAAACACCCCCACCCAGAGCTCTCACAAGCCCTTTCCACTGACATTCCAGGTTGGGTTGGAGGAAAACGAGCTACATTAGCACATCCTTGAACATCTGAATGATGCTCATGAGGAAGTAGAAGAAACCTTCATTCCTGGCTTTGATGTAGTCAAGCTACTTCCTGACAACCTTGATTACTACTTCCACTAAGAGCAGCTCACTGAGCACTCCACCTTGTTACCAGATAGTGAACAACTGGGTGGTCTTTAACCAGACAATTCGGCTGTCTCAGGTCTGTCTGGGTGGAGGAAGCTGTGGTGAGGCGCATCTGGAAAGCAGACAGTTTCCTGCACTTTCCCTTGGTTCTCCATCATGGTGTGTGGCCTGGTGATTCAGCTGTGATTCCTGCATTGCAAGCAGTTGGACTAGATGACCCAGGGGACCCCTTTGAACCCTACAGTTCTCTAAGTGCAGGGCTTGAAATATCCATGGGGAACTCATATTCATTAAAAAGGGGAGCACAGGTCTAGATATCAAAAGTAAGGTGTGCAGAAACATGTCCTCAATGAAGTGAAAGGCATAGTGCATGACCAGAATGTCAATGGGTCCATCATTCATAGCACATGTAAGACTCTGGATCGGACTTCCGGGTTAGCGCGATCGGCTAATGGCGGATTCCCTCCGAGCTCCGGAGGGAATCGGCTCTGCTGCAGACGGGTCTCACCGCGACGGCGACGCGGGGACCCTTAGAAACCGCAGGCGCGGAAGCCTGCGGACTTGGTGACTCGGTGGGCACCTCAAGCGCCCCCCGACCCACGAAGAGCCTTTTTAAAGGCTACGGAGAGGGTACGGAGAGTGGCGTGGTGCTGTGAGTAGACTGCTACTACAGTGGAGCGAAGCCGCGAGCCATAGCCGGAGAGCGCTGACTTTTTTCCCTGAAATTTGGACTTGAAACAACCCGTGAGTAGAATGGAATTTGGACTTTAAAACTTTTACCTTTGAATTCGGTACGACCGGGGGATGTGCTAAAGGGAAGTCCGCACCCCCTCTATTTACAAAAGATTTAAAGCAAGGATCGGAGAACTAAGGTGGAGAGATCTTTTTTTTTTCGGTACGAGTTAAAAGACATTAATTCCATGAATTTGACAGAAGAAGATTTGTGCTGGAGAGTAAGAGTCGAACTTTAGAAGCTTCTGTCTAACCCCCCCCCCCCGACCCGGGAGTGCCCCTGTGTGTGAGCTGGAGGAAAAGGAACAAGGAGTTTGACAGCTGTCAAAGGAGCTGTCAAACGGGCAGTTAAAGTTAAAAAATTTTATTGTTTAACATCTCTCTGGACTAAATTTGCTATATTTGAATTAAAGTGCTTGGGAACAAAGTAGTTACAAATAACAAAGCAACAGATTGTTGGGAAAGGACTATTAAGTAACTAGAATCCCCCTAGGGGAAACTTTGAAACATTACAATGGCTACAGATGGAAAATTACAGGCAGAGATAGAAAGAATGTTTCTTCTCGTGGGAATACTGCAAGAGCAAAGCATGGCTATGAACAAACAATTTATAACCTTGAACTCTAAAACAAGCAACCCTGCTGAATGCATAAAGGATCTGACTGAAACAAAATCTGCAGCTGAACCAGAAGAGACTTTTTTAGAACTGGAGGAGAGGGAAGAAGGAGTTAAGAAATTACAGGAGAGTACCAATCTGAAGCCTACACTTCTAGAACATAAAGAAGATGATCTTGGGATTACCAATCTGCGAAAGATGCGAAAGTGGAAAGAGGAAGCCCATGGAACACTTGGAATACTGGAACTTAAAAGAAATAAGAAATATGATTGGGGCTTCCTCTTTGAGTATGGGAGATCAGTTGGCTTGTTGCAGCAGCTGTTACCAAGTATTTTGGATGGAAGAAAATTTGACGAGACTGTGCCAGAGCTCCTTCGAGAACTGAGGACCAACAAAGAGGGCTACCAACAAAACCGGCAGAGAGAGACTGACAGAGATTTGAAGGCCTCTGATGTGAGGAATCCAGGCTAAGAACTGTTTTGTGGACATCTATTTGGGAAGGGACAGAAACCGGGGTAGGGAGGGAGGGGAGAACAGAACTTTAAAACTTTTATGATTTTTGTGTTTGGCTATTATGACCTACATTTAATATTAAAAGGGGGAAATTCGTGGAAGGGAATCTGGGTTGACCTTAGAAAAGGACTTAATATTTATATGAAAATTGGACAAGTAAAATTTGGCCAAGTAATAAGAATTAATTTTAAAAATAACAATAATATGTCAAAGAAGAGAGATAAGAACCTGCTGAGCTAACTATTGGATTTGGGATGTATGAAGGGGGGGTGGGGGGAAGTCAGGGAGTAGGGTTAAAGTAAGGTTATGAAATTATACATGTTTTGTTTTTGTTTTCATTTGTGTGTGTTTTTAAAATGTGAAAAACCAATAAAAAATATTTTTTTTAAAAAAAGACTCTGGATCGCAGCACAACTCTGACTGCAGTTTTGTGTCAACATTTTTTAAAAGATTAGATTTTCTAAAAGTCAATAAGCAGTAAGTTCCAAATCATATCTATGCATCTGATATAGAAAACTGAGAGGAGAGATGCAGCTGGGTGTTCATAAGACTTTTTATTACATAATCCTTATTCAGGTAAGCTCCGAAACATCCTCTGCATTGAGATGTGTAATCATTCTTTAAATGCAGCTGACGGATTGCAATTATAATTCTCGTTCATTCATAAAAAGCGCAAACACATGCATCATTCTTGTGCCTAACGCTTTCCCTTTTTTAAAACAACCCACAAAATTGTCCCATTTCCTTCGGGTCCTCTGATTTCTCTCCTGAATCATTTTCAGGCAAAACAACAGGCTACTGCCTTCCGTTTCTGAAACCCCAAAAAGCTGTTTCAGCTTCCTCAAACAGAGAAAGACCTCAATCCTCTCTCGTTCCTTCAACTCACAAATCTTTCAAACTAAACTTGTAAAGTTACTTATTGTTGCCAAGTCCCACAAATCTTCTGAATGGGATGAAAGTAAATTATAACTTAGCACCTTCATTGGTTTGGGAGGGGAAGAAATAGAACATCCAGGATTGTACTGTATTTTATCCAGAAGGATTTGAAATAGCTTATTCAAAATACATTCATGTCACTATAAGAAGACAAAATATGATGGCGCATTTAGGCAAATTTCTCGTTAAACCGAATTATGACTATGGCTGTAATTATATGCACACTTAGATGGCTGTATGTCCCATTGAGATATGATTTTGAGTAAAATGGAATGTATGTTCGCCATACAGTATACACTTTCACCCATTAGTTTCAATAGGTTTTAACTGAATTGATAGATTTGGGGCTAAAGTGTCTTGCAGCTATACATGTTGCATCCTACTGTGAGATTTACACCCTGGTAAATAGACATGATTACAGACAGTGAGAGATTCAAGAGTGAGTGGGGCCTGGTAAAGATTTAATAGTATGCTCAATTGATGCAGAGTTAACTCTTCACATATATTCCAACCAGGCCTTTTTTGCAACTGGAACTCACCAGAACTCAGTTCAGACAATTCAAAGGTGGGTGGCATTGCTATTACAAGAGAGTAAGGGAGGTGTTCATTTCAGCACCTCTTTTTCTAGAAAAACAGCACTGATTCCAACTAATGGAACTTTGAGTAGACAGCAGTTTGAGGAAGGTCATTGAAGGGGATAGGGCTGAGGCAAAATTTATCCTCCAAGAACTTTCAACTCCAAATGGGGCTAAGGTTTTAGAAGATAAGTATAATCACTTGGTTGATGGGAGGTGTGTGATTTCAGGGACAAACCCATTTGCATCTTTTTGTGAGCCGATGGCTAGGATGGCAACAACATCTCCTAGTAGTCTTCACCCCAATTACCAGAACAATGGGTTCTGACCAACTTGAATGGTCAAGACCATTTAGCGGGTAATAATCTGCCCACTGCAAATAGGTTTCATATTACAGCAATGTGGTTTCTATATCAAGAATATGTTACAACTTTTAATTTTTTGCATCTTTTTTAAAACCACCACCCACTAACACTACCTCCTTGTCTGAATTCAGCTTCAGTTTATTGGCCGTCATCCAGTTCATTATCATAGCCAGACATTGATTTAGCATTTCCACTGTCTCCCCTGGGTTTGATGAGAGTTGGGTGTTATCCACATACTGATGATATTGCAAGCCAGATCCCTAGATGACTTTGTCCCCTGATTTCATGTAGATACTAAACAGCATGGAAAATAAGACAGAACTTTTCAGAAGACCCAAATATAAGCAGCAAAAATTCATCAGCTGCACCTTCTGGAAATTGTATTTCACTGAACAGCCTCCCACGCCCAGCTCAGACAGCATCTCTGAGAACATAGTATAGCAGTTAGCATGTTGGACAAGTGCCTGGGAGACCAGAGTTCAAATCCCCACACAGCCATGAAGCTCTCTGGGGGCACAATTCCACTGCCTCCTCTGTATCGTCAGTGTGTGTAACTGTACTCTGAGCAGGGTTATTGATGGCAGCAATCCTCATCTTGAGAGCCCCCTACCCATGTTTCGATCAGCTTGGTCAAAAACAAAAATGATAACTTCTGTTCCCCTTATATTTCAATTTCCGAAGCTTTCCATTTGAGAAAGTTCTTTTTGTCCTGATGGATTCCATCTTCTCTGAAAATACTCACTAGCTATTTCATTCACAGCAGAAGCTAAAACTAACAGTTAAATCATCTCTCGCCATGGTATTTTCCTGGTTTCCCCACACTGGCTAAGTGCAGTGGCTGCATTTAGCAATACAGTTTACCTGGGGTTATGTAACCTACCCTTTTAACCAAGGTCTTCCTTTCTCCTCCCCCTCCACAACTTATTCCCCTGTCATGCTCCAGCTCAGGGCTTTTTATGCTGTCATCAGCTCTTATTTTTGACAATTCTCCTCAAAGCAGAAAGGTACACAGTGGCACATACCTTTGAAGCAGATACTAATGAAACAACATCCTACTGTTCATAAATACCAGATTGTCTTTGGAGGCCTCTACCGTTAATATGACCCTGATGCAGGCATATTCAGGCACACCAAAGTCATGCAAAACCTAGTATCTAGGGGTTGGGGAAGAGCACTGAGGATCTGGATGTGCATTGTCACACAAATTTACATTTGACCTCTATCTCTGACCTCTGTGGGTATTGCAGATATAAGGGAATGTTCAGGGATTATTTTTTCCCAGCCAGAACTCACCAGATCTCAGTTCAGGCACCTCATAGGTGGGCGCCATTGCAAGAAAACAAGGGAGGCGTTCATGGCGAGTTCTGGCACCTCTTTTTCTAGAAAAACAGCACTGTGAATGTGCATGCCAATGAAGGAATCTGTCCTTATGTTTTCTAATGGTGCATAATAAGTATTTCCATCTTCTGGATGTTCCAAAGAATTACCGGGACTCAAAATTAATAGCCTCACACGGAAAGATCTTTTATAGTTTAATTAGTTATAAGACTTTTGTGCTGAAGGCTCAGAGAAGGAAATAGCATTTTTTTTAAAAAAAGTTATAAATAATACCATTTTCATGCTCAAATGTTAAATGCTATCCATTTTTTTTATTTTTTTAAAAAAAGCTTCCTATGCCTCTGGAACAGCTCAAGCTTCTCAGACATCTGAGGGCGAGAACGCCATGGATTTCTTCTCTCTGGCAGTTTTATGCATTTGAATGTTTGCTATTTCTGTTATGAATCTGATACTTTCTCTCTTTGCATGACTTATTTAAAATGATTGCCATTTGTTGACGACAGCTCTACTGTATAATCTGCTAGCTCCTTTGGTATCTTGAGGATATCGAATTTCATTTTTAGAAGAGGAAAAGCTTAATTTATAGGAGAACCCTGAAAATATATGAGCAGCTTCTGTGAAGGTTTTAATTTAATTTAATTTAATTTCAGTCAAAGGATCTGATAAAGTTCTATTCAGAGTAAGCAAAGGGAAAGACTTCCCTATGGACTGGAGGAAAGTCATAATTCAGCCACTCTCTTCCCTCCTGATTTTTATATAGCTATTATTCCAAAATCCCATTAAAAATCACAAATATTTGTAGAACACATTACAACCAAATCATCTATGGGCACTCTTCATGTAGATACAGGTTCCCTCATGCAGATCAGCTGATCTGGGTCCCCAGCATCTCCAATAGGTAGCTAGCAAGGTGGCAAAAATAGGATTTCCACAAAATAGGATAGCCATTCAGAGTGGCTGGGGAAACCCAGCCAGATGGGCAGGATATAAATAATAAAATGCATTATTATTTTCCCCAACAGAGCTGAGCCTTTAATAGCTGTACAACAGGCAGATATTCAACAGGTGAAATTCCCCCCCCCCACACACATTGCATTTCCTTGTTCCTGAATACCAAACATATCAAACTTCAGTGTTTTAGTTAACTGTCTGACAGAAGCTTGTAACCTACAGGGAGACAAGTGGGTAGAGAGAATAGCAACAGCTAAAACCCCATTGCACACCATGTAGTTTCATATGCAACACTCTTCTGGGTAGCACAATAAAGTTTTTTTAACCTATGTTCCTAGGTTGGGGCACAAGGCTTGGGGGGGGGGGAGGAGATGCCAGTACTGAATTAGATTTAATATCAGCCAGATGGGATCTTAAATTTCAAAAGTGAAAACAACTGTCGGGGTTGGTTCTGACTAGATTCCAATTAAAATCCAATTAGAATTCAATTAGCATCTAGTTTTGTAAGCGGTAGCAGCACTGAATAGACTGCAAGCCATGACTAATGCATCATACTCATTAGGAGTCATCACTCCTTCAACTAATAAAAAATCTATAGTAAGGATCTACAGCAGCATGGCTTCTATTAGCAGCAGTAGATACATTCAATAATTTGCATTAAATCATTGTAAAACCTATCCCACAGGTCACAAACAAAAACAATGGGCTAGATTCAGCCAAAGTTAAACATTTTAAGGTCACATCGATTTCAATGCAGAGAGAGTTAATTACATTTTTAGCGCAGCCATTTAGCAGTATAATCCTTCATCTACTCTCAAGTTGTATTAAGTTCAATGGGAGTTACTTCCATGTAAGTGTTTAGGATTGCTGCCAACAATTCTTAACTTTGCCTGGATCATGGCCGTTGTTATTTTCAGTGTTGGCTGAGAAAATCGCCCTTGCATTGACTCAAGCTGAATTGAGATGTTGAAATTTGTCAGCTTATCACTTCCCATATAAACTAGAATAACATTTTCACTTCTTTCCATAATGCAATCATTTGCAAAGCTTCTGCCTTCAGGAATCTATTTCTGTGTCAGTTTGTAGACCAGGGAATCTGTGTTGCAGAAGATTGTGGTCCATGTTCTACGGTGCTCAGTCAGTTCATGAAGAGTGCTAGCCAAGACTATTCTGCCGCGTTATCATACTTCATTATTGTCATAGAACACATCCAATATTCTCCTTAGCTATGTTTCTCTAGCCTTTTTCAGGTATTCACTGTGCATATATTGAGCACACAGAGAATGGAGCTGGGTTGTTATCACAGCTTACAGTCTCTGCCCTTCACGTGTCCTCTAGCCCCAGCCATTTGTGCCTTGTTTTCAACACAAGAGCCCCCAAGGCATATGGCTATCCCAGGCCTCTCTGCACATTTGGTGTCAGCATGAAAGGAAGGTCTGAAAAGGGTACATTACATGGACAGGGTTTTAGGGGAGGGGTAGTACCTCACATGGGGGGACATGTTGTGCTCCTTCTGGGTGTCCTGAACCCCTGGCCTACCTGGCAGCAAGCTCAAAGTCTGAAAGTTCAAAATGTGAAGGTCAATCCAAGTAGCCAAGTCCAAAATCCAGCAGTCAGGATACAGTCCAGAGTCAAACCCAAAGCACAGTCCCATGGAGGCCCAGAAGCATCCAAGTCAAGGTCCCTCAACATGGGCAGTTGAGCAGACACAGCACCCCAGCTCTGCTGCCCTTTTATACTCTGCATGCTGATTGCAGCATCTGGGCTTGATGAGGCATGTGACCCTCACCTGTTCCAAGCCTACTCCAGTACTCCAGCTGAGGACTCACACACTGAGCCCCACCTGGCCAGCTGGGGAGCTGGGCTCTGGGCCCTTTCCTCCCTCAACCTCCTGGAGTATCCCATCCACTGCTCCCTCTGCCTCAGAGCCTGTCGTGTTTGTGAAGACAGGGCCCCCTCTGGCTCTGGTGATGGGTCCTGCTGCTCTGGTTCCTGTGCACTGACCCTCATCCCCTTGTCATCCTCAATCACCCCGTGAGTACTTCCTACACCAATCTTCCCTTCCCCATCCCCAGCTTGCCCCAGTGTGTCCCAGTCCCAGCTACATCCCTCGCTGGGATCCTCTTCCTCCTCCCCATTGCCCTGCCTGTTCATGACACTGGGGTAATTGTAGCTTCCACCTGCACTCTCACCTGTGGCTCTCAGAAGTTGTCAGCATGCAACAGCGGCCACACCCCAGGAACAGCTTCAACAGGCCATCTAAGTCAGCTGAGGGTATCTGATGGGTCTTCAGACCTTGGTGATTTAGGGACGTCCCCTGCATGTGAAGACAGGCTCTTGTGGATTGAGCGGGCGGGATCAATAGTCCAGAAGGCAGTTTCTGTGCATGGTGTAGAGAAAAGTGAGGGGCAGATGGGGCTCATCAACCTGGGAAGGTAGCACAGCTAGGAGAAGGAAAGCTCTAGTCCTAAACCTTTGCTGTCTTGTGGGATGTCTTTGGGAAAAGAAAAGGATAAGGAGTAAACTCTACACAAATCCAGGGTGGAGCCTCTAAGGTGGTTGGATGGTGCCTTGTACACATCCTTCCAGCAACTCCTGTGGCCAGCTGGTGCCAAACATATTGCACACAGGGCTTTTTTTCCCACCTGGAACTCACTGGAACTCAGTTCCAGCACATCTCAGGTAGGCACCATTGCCATTCTAAAAGAACGAGGGAGGTGTTTGTGGCTGCTTTGGTGCTGCTAACATATTGGTTTGACTTCATCTCCGAAGTTGCACTCCATTGTCTCTCGAGGCAGATGGATTCCAGCTTTGTGACACTGGCACATTATCTTTCAGTAAAGCTCATTGCCACTACTGATCTTGTCATTTTGTCCCAGAACACATCCATTCCTCTCCTTAGCCAAAATTTCTTTTGTAAATTGCCTTGGAGATCCTTCTAGTAGACAGACAAGAGATAAGAGAAAGACAGACAGACAGATGAAAAGGTGCCTGAGGAATCCCAGGTTTTCCTAGAGCATGGTTTCTACATTTTTGCTATAGCGCTGCCTCAGCCTTATTTTTCAAGCTTCCTTTGGGGTAATAACACTTTCTCATAGCAAGGCCTGGTTATTTTAAGTCTGAGAAAGCAGAAGTAGCTGATCCTCCATAAACTGTCACCTTACATTAAAAGGCCCTGTAGGACAAACAGCATTACTGTGTAATTCACTAGAAAATTGAGTCTTCATGCTAGCTCATTCTTAGTCAAGCCAGAAAAATTGTACTGACCTATGATTCAGTGTTTGAAATGATGTAGAACAGTATCTGCTAAGAGCACTTGAGCTAAGAATTTCAGATTCATTCCATCCAGGATAACGGCTGGATGCCCAGCAGTGAGATTTTCAAAAAAAGCAACCTTAGAGTGCTAACACCACAAACACCAAGCTTTCTAAGGTAAGGTTATAACTACAAGAACAAAAAAGGTCACCTTTAATTTTGGCAAATGTAGCACATAATATGCTTAGAAGAGCTATCCTTCTGTTTTCATTTTTAAAAGCTTGGGCTAATATTTACATTTCAATTCCAAAATTACTTTGGGTGACTTTATTGAAATCTGGTACTTCTGATTATTCTATTTAAATAAATGGAAACAGCTTCCATCAAAACTAGTTCAGCTGTTCAGTTTGCTTTTAACAGTATGAAGTGCAGTCCTGCCAAACTGTGCAAGGCTTTGAAGTCAATGTTCCACAAATGATGCCATGAGATTTATTGTACAGCACTGTGTGCTTCTGGGTTTTGCCTCTTAACTTTTGCCCAGGCTTTCTTTTGACAGGAGCTGCATGACTTTGTCCTGCTCCTTAACCTTCTCCCTCTCCCTCTCCCTGCTCCCACTGTCCATGTGTTTGGGAAGGTCTGAAAAGGTTCCACCTCATGGAATGTTTGGCAACTTCAAATCTTCAAATCTCTCAATGTGTAAAATTATGATGGAGAGAGAGAGAGAGATCTATGCAATGTAAGGTGCAAGTCCAAAGGGAGGACTCTGCATCCCATTCAGCATGCTTTGCTTCATCAAACCAGTAACAAACAAAGGGGATAGTCTTTCTAAAATTAAGCAAAACTGGCACAAAAACTTTCCCATTTGCAAGTGGCAAATCTGAAGAAGGATTTGTAGCTGGGGATTATTTACACATTTTTTTCACTAAAATGTATCAGCTGGTGGGAGGGATCAAAAGGCAAAGTTTTGTAGGGGGCAAATTTATTTGCAAACTTCTAGAAGCTTATTGTGCAGCAGTGATACCACTGCTTTCTCCTTTTCCTCTTTTGCTGCCCTTGGCTTCCTCCCAAGGTTGGCCATAAGTGGGATCCAGTTTGGGTAAAGGCAGGAAAGTATCAGAAGGGCAATAATGCGGCCATAGATAAGATGGAGATTAGTCACTGGATCAAGAACATGAGGAGTAGAAGGCCATAGGCAGCAGTTATGGTCACCAGCAGGCTGGAGGATACACAAAAGCAGACAAAAATTAAATCAAGCAGACACAAATTAAAGGGCCAGAGGCAAGTACAAAATTGGGAGCAGGCAGAAGGTCAACTTCCAAAACAGCAACAGAAGAGTGAAACGCTCAAGACAAGTTACTCAGACTGATGAACTGGCTTCGATGTATGTGTTCCAGTTGGTTTAGAGAGTCAGCTGATTATCTTCAGGCTGGAACTATAACTTGACTCAAAGACAGGGTGACTCATTTGTGGGCTACAGCTCCAACCATCTCTGAGGTCCACTGGCCATGTTAGCTGGGGCTGCTGGGAGTTGTATTATTACGCATCTGGAGGACCATGCACTGATGCCTAGTCTTCCTGGCTTCCTGAAGACCCAGGATGCAAGGAGTAAGGTAGTGGAAGGTCCTGGTTTGAAACCTACTTGGTATGGCCAGTTCCCCCTGCAATGTCCCTGGACCAATACTTTGTCTGGCATTGTATTGTTCCAGAAGGAAAGGAAGGAGTATAGGTGGCCACCAGGGGATATGGTAATAGCAAACACTTAAAAAAAAAGTTGGCCTAGGTTTATATGTCAATGTTATGAACAAAGATGTCATTGAACCACATTTGGGTATTCTTCACTGCCACATGAACTAGACTTTTTGCTAGTGTCAATGAAAAGGAAATTGATATATGTGGTCTTTTAGGAGCTGGAATTAAGGAGGGGGAAAGCAACCAATACTCAGTGTCACAACAAAACATGATTAATGCAGAATCCAGGAAAAGGACTCCACTACGTCTCAGAAATGAACATGCATGTGAAGAGAATTGTGGGTATGTTCCATTTCTTTCATGAAGTCACTTGTGCCTGCTTCAGGGCGAGACTAATTGCCGTTCCCTAAGACTTGCTACACCAGCAAACAAATATTTAGAATGTGCATACACAGAATGCTGTGCCAGCAAAATATCTCCAGAAGCATTACATTATCAAAGCAAGCTCTGCAGCCAGGTGCATCAGTGCAATGCTTTTAGACTGGACTACTGGGATGGTATGAAATGGTAGCGGCTCAATGAAATATCAGTTTGCCCTCTATAAGGACATACCATGAAGGCACTTATCCACAAATGCATGCAGTGCCCAAAGACAGCATTACTCAGCTGTAATGGAATGGTGTTTCTTTCCATCTATGCTTTGCATGTGACCCATTGAGTAACCCACTGCTATTGTTCAAACTCATGTTGCCACACTGGCTCAAGACACATATTTCTATACTTAACTCTTCTCCCAGGCGTTTGATGGATTATGATCATTTTGCTGTCTATTGATGTTATTTTTTTTTTTGCTGCTGAAGCTTTTACTGTTTTATTGGCTCTGTTTTATTGTGTGACTCGTATGTAATACATTGTTCTTCTTTCTTATTTAATGCCATGCATTAGGCTTTTTTAAAAAAGTTAAGTCACTAGGAGATCACACATCAAGCAACTAAGAAACTGTAATAATAAAAGTAGCAAATAAGACATGTCTGAATTAATATTTGCTGTTCAAGTGGATGACTGGCACGGGGGGGGGGGTGTGTCTTCTTTATGTTGCCCTTGGTTCTAATTCTGCTGGGCAGAAGCAGGTCACCAGGTGGGGTGGAACCATCATACTAGCTTTCCAGAGGGGTGCGATGCCGGGAGGTTAGCATGATGCAAATGCACTAGTAAAGTCAATCCTGTGTTCCTGCTGCTGCATTTGCACCACACTGACCTTCACCTTGCCCCTCACCCTCCCAGTAAGCAGCACTGACCCAACTGCCAGAAAGCTAGCACAGTGGCTCCACCGCAACTCAGTGAGCCTCTTCCGCTGCTGGAGGATAGGCTGCTGTCAGGCTGGAACAGCTGATCCAGAAACTAGCACAATTTGACAAATGAATAGGAGCACCGTATGGGAAACTTTGGGTCTTTTGTCTTGATGGCAGGAAATCTCCATAAGGTTCCCAAGAAAGGAAAACAAAGTCCAAACAAAAAGTGACTTAATCCACAAGGGAGTTTTACCGAATAAAAAACAAAAGGATACAAAATCAGTGTCAATATACTGAAGGTATAATGAGGAGGAAGAAAAATGAGGAGGAAGAGTAGGGGAATGGCAGTAAGCCAAGGGCAGCTCAGCAATTGTGTTTGTGTGAAAGGGGGGGGGGTACTGTATTACTACTTAATCGGCCTGGGTAGGGAGATCAATCCTTTGCAGCAGGGTAAATCCAAAATTCAGCAAGGACTGGCATTCCCAGGCAATGGCAGGAGCATCAAATGCAAATGTGGGCAGAATTCTAGGGGCTTTGAGAAAGAAATGTAGGTAATGTGGATATCAGCAGGAAAACAACCCCAGCCCCTATCCCGGGCACACAAAATTCAGGGATCCCCCTACATTTCTAGTGGTAAAAAACACAAAACAAGGTGTCCACTAAAGGGAATTTTTCAGAAGAACAACAGAGAAGCAAAGGCATTTCTGAAAAGGAATGATGTTGAGTGGGATGTCACAAAGGTGCCCTGATTTCGTTGAATGTGGCCGTAGCACATTCAAAAATAGCACAGGGGCTAAAGGGAGAGTTGAGGCTAGTTCAGCCAGTCTGCCACCTCTGTCCTTTGTTTTCAGCCCTTGCCAGTTTCACAAAGCGTGTTCTCCCTAACAGAGAGCACGTGTTGCGGTTGGGGAGCAGGCCACCCTGGCATGATTAGGCAAATTTGTTATAACCCAGCCTTTAAATGGTTAAATGGGTTGCTGGGGATTTTTTGATGTTGCTAATTTGAAGGAGGGGTCAGAGGCTTTAAATATAGGGGCCAGTCGAGGGGACGTCCTCTTGGCCGTTTGGATCGGATCACCCGCCCTCCCTCCCTTTTATAGGGTGGTTTTTCATATCGCTTGACCTTGCTATGCCTGTCATGGGGTCGTTCGCCTTGGTGCGGGGGCCTGGTAGGAATTTTGCCATTTGGCTGATTGGCTTGTGCCATTTGGTTTTTGCCTACTGCGTAGCAAATCGTCACAACTTGTAAGGTTGGCGGTTAGGCATTGGTTAAATGGTGCTTGGAGGGGTAAGTGCCTACCCCTCCAAATGATGCGAAGGGAATTCCGTTAAAGGAATCCAGGGGCTTGCCATTCTTTTCGTCCTTGTTCATGGCGTTGGACCTGGGCCGTGCAAGCCCCGCAGGAACATGAGGGTGAGAAGTGCGGGACTGATGCCCAGCTTCACTTTCTCACCCAATACTTGTTTCCCACACTGGATTCCGTTGGTGTACGGATTGCCAGCTCTGTCCCTGAGGGCATGGACAGATAGTCATAACCAATGCCTAAGCAACCACTCACATTTTTTGTATTTGAATAAAGTTGTGGCCAAAATTATGCCAAAAACCTTAAACAAAAATGGAAGTGTGAAGTGTGAATTATTTGGTGGGTGGCACTGTGGAACTCAACACGCAACTATGGGAACTGTGAGACAAAATGGAAGCATGGGGACAAAATGGCAATAAACAAGATCCTCATTTGACCTAGAAATTGTATATTAAGCAGAACAAAATGTATTCATTTCTGGTTTTTTATGCCATTTAGTTTCTCAAGCTAGTTCTCGCTCTTTGAATTGCTTTCCTACTCGAGGCCTAGTTACACAGCCTGCTCTTCTTTTTTTACTTCATCTTGCTGTCAGTGGTTATAAGTAGAAAAATCTCCATGTTTCATGTATGCTATGACTCAACCACAGAATCATTTTTTGTATACCAGGGTCGAGTCCTGGAATATATAAATAAAACTGTGCCACTAACCTATGGAGAATGCACATCCTTATTGCTAAATATCCACTTACTGTTTTGAAGATGCATGTTGTATGGAGCAGGGCAGCCGCCCAAGTTTGGCTCCTGGAACTTCTCTTTTTAGAAACAAACAAAGGCTGCCCAACCACACCTGTCATTGCAAGCATACTGCATAAGCAGAAAATAAAAGCCTAACCCCTTAAAAATACATTCCTAGACTTATCCCCTACTCTCTTTCTAGTAGTTTTTTCCACTTCCTTTCCATCCTCTCCTATAAATGGGAACCATCCATTCCTTACCCTTACCCAGGAACTCAGTTGGGGAGTTTGTTCTCAATATTAATTTAGGTCCCATCTGCACTATACATTTAAGGCAATATCATACCCTCAAAGAAACCTGGAATCTGACGTTTGATCATAAGAATTATTTGGAGACTTCTCTTCCCCTCAGAGACCTGCAGTTCCAAGGGTTTGTTGAAAAGAGGGATTGACTGCTAAACCACTGGGATAATTGTAAATCTGTGAGGGGAATAGGACTCTCTTAACAGCACCCTTAACAAATTGCAGTTCCCTTGATTCTTTGAGGGAAGCCATGACCAGTGGTGGAGCTTCATGCTCTGGCACCAGGGGGTGGAG
The DNA here is from genome assembly GCF_951804945.1 of Podarcis cretensis. Lineage (NCBI taxonomy): Eukaryota > Metazoa > Chordata > Lepidosauria > Squamata > Lacertidae > Podarcis > Podarcis cretensis. The sequence continues at coordinate 63,439,277 of NC_137170.1, read as the reverse complement.
AGCAGGTGGGGGTGTAGCTGGTGCATGTCCTGGGGGCAGGGCGCACCACCTGCAGGGGTGGGGCACCCAGTGTGAGCAGGGGGCAGCCGCGATGGCACCCTGCCGGGATCGCACTGCGGGGCCTGTGCGCTCTCCCCTTCTCTTCCTCCGCCAGTGGCCATGACTGTTTAAAGTGGCATGATATTGCTCTAAATATATAGTGGAGATGGGAGTCCCAGAAAACACCATCCCTCCCTGTTCTGAAATGAGAGAGAACTTCTCCAGGATTTCCACCCATCTCTCTTCCTTCTTCTCTGATCAAAATAAAGACAGACTTCTAGGGAAGAGTAGGAGCTGATAGCGACTGGGTTTTTAAAATTCTCCTTCAGTGACAAATGGAGAAAAGCCAGCAAGAATGCTGCTGGTGTGGGCTAGGGATGGAAGTAGCTCTCCTGAGCTGAGGAGACTGAGATAGCAACACTCAGAAACAGATGCTCTTCTTCATGCACAATTTACATGTGGCACCACTGCACCCACATTTTTCTCTTTCCTGCCTATGCATAGGTAACCAGATAGAGAACTGTTGAGAGATGACAGCATTAACTGTTGAGAGGTGTAGATGTCCCAATATCCCCCAGGAAGTGGGGAGGCTGGGAGAAACCTAGGAAAAGTGAACAGGTGGCCATAGTGGTATCTAAGCAATCTCCTGCTGTGTCCCATCTTCGAAATTTGCTTTTAGGGTGGGCACTTTAAAATGTGCAAGTGTACATGCATACACATAAAACAAACTGATGCTGGACAGTCTCTGTGCAAGAGAAGAAATGGGCACAAATTTGACATCAAGAAGGGCAACACCAAAATGCCTGTACGGGGACATACGGGGACATTGTGACCTTCCCAGCCATACAAACACATGAGTTTTGTTTCTCCTTCAGTTAGGAGAAGGAAAGCTGGGCTTTCCCACCTCACCTCAAAGAAAGGTGCCTGGGTAAATCTCTCATGCATGCACACACCATGAGTGGCAGAGGGAGGGAGGGGAGGCAATCAGTGAACCTGCACTCACAAAAGAGGAAACAGCTTGGGGTTATTCAAGATCTGCCCCACTAGACCCTGAAAGAGCTTAGAGCTTAAGTTTTCTGCCTCCAGGCATGGCTCCTCACAGAGAAAAGCAGGGAGAATGGGACAGAAATCATACTTCCCTCCCTAGATCTGTCCATGCTTTTTTAAAAACAAAAACAAAACGAGCAAACCTGTTTCCTCTTATTGGAGACAGAGGAGGGATCTACTGCTAGTGGTTTTTATTACTTTCTAAGAAGGGAAGATGGACAGAAGCCACTCAGTCACTAGAATTGTATTGATATTATCATGGGTGACAGGACCAAGACTGGACCGTGGCTTTGGAGGTTGAAGGAAGGGTCAGAATCTTGGCAGGGCTATGCCCCACTTTGCCCCTAAGATAAGCCTCCCCTGCTTCAGCTATGGGTGGCGGGTTGGTCTGAGATGCAGTGGTAGTTTTGCCACTCTGCAGAGACTTGGTGGTGGCAGCAGCAACAGCAAACAGTTTGCCTTGTTCTGCCCAACACAAAAGGTACAGTAATAGCATCTTGAAGACATCCTATTTTGAAGTCTGAGTGAATCATTCACAGGGAATATTTTGTCAGCAATCTTTTCCTCTAAACACACAGAGGTTTAGCCAAATGGAAGTGCTAATTGAATTTGAAAATTTCAGTGGGTTTTCTTTTCTTTCTTTCTTTTTGGCAATATTTTTCTTGTCTTCACGATTCCCTCTAGAAGCAATGTCATATAATTCAGAGAAGAAAAATTGTAACGAACGCTTTAATGTGCTAGGAAATGAGTCCTTTGTAAAGGAAAATCAGTTCTTGAATTTTTTTCTTAAATAAAATATTGTAGGACTAAATCACTTTCATTATCGTTTCAGTACTGGATTGTTGCAGTGCACTCTGTGTGGTCTGCCTTGATTTCCTCTAGGTAGACCTTTGGGCCTGGTCTGGAATTTCCAGCTGGTGCAGAACATGGTGGCTACACTACTGATGGGGGCAGATAGCTGACAGCATGTGACACCATTGTTAAAACATTCACACAGGTTGTCCATCTGCTACAAAGCCAGGTTCGTGGCTCTGCTATTCACTTACAAATCCCTTGAACAACTTGAGTCCAGCATACCTTTGGAGCCACCTGAATCCTTATATCCCAGCTCAGTCACTGAAACCATCTGCCTTTTTCTGACTTGGGATGCATTCAGAAGGGATTCCATCTTCCCAACATTTCCTTGCCTCTTCATTTTTGTGTTTTATGTGATCTGTAACATGATGTAAAGGCTGTTTCTGGGAATCTGGTGGAATCCAGTGGAAGTTTAGTGCTGACAGATGTATTAATTGTTTTCAGGAAAAATCCATTTGTGACCCTGTTTATTAGGAAAATGAAAGTGAATTTTGTGATGTAACTATGTGATGAAATTTGGGGAGATATCCTGGCATGCAGTTCTTTCCGGCCATTTAAAGTACAGCACTGCGCAGAAGTACAGACTGAAAAGCCACAGTTCCCTAATGCAACAGGTAAAAAGGGAAAGGACCCCTGACAGTTAAGTCCAGTCACGAATGACTCTGGGGTTGTGGCGCTCATCTCACTTTACTAGCCGAGAGAGCCAACATTTTGTCTGCAGACAGCTTTTTCAGGTCATGTGGCCAGCATGACTAAGCCACTTCTGGCAAAACCAGAGCAGCGCACGGAAACGCTGTTTACCTTCCCGCCGGAGCGGTAAGCTATTTATCTACTTGAACTTTGACATGATTTCGAACTGCTAGGTTGGCAGGAGTTGGGACCGAACAACGGGAGCTCACCCCATCACAGGGATTCAAACCGCCGACCTTCCAATCGGCAAGCCCAAGGCTCAGTGGTTTACACCACAGCACCACCCACGTCCCTTCTAATGCAGCAGGTACTATAGTGTAAAAGGATTGTTAGAAATAGAACAGAATCACTAGCATTATAACCAGTAAAACCAATTCAAAAAACCCCACATCAGAATGCAGCCCTGGCAAGACATGTCTGGTGTCAACATGAAACTGAGCCTTCAGTATCTGGTCTTGAAGAATGCTCTCACAACAGAGATTCAGCAGACATCTTATGTTTTTTTTTAACATTTGCAGCAAACATTTATATGCCAAGATCTGGCTTACGTAGAGAATTACAAGGGCTGGGAGAGAGCTTTTACAGTTAGCCAGTGATCTGTGATTTAATATGTTTGTGTGATATTTTTGTTGTTGTTTTTTAAAAATAATTTTTATTAACCGGCCAATCAAATCAAATTAAATCACATCACATAAATTCCGAATTACAAAGCCGAATTTTAAATTTTGTTGGGGGGACCCATATTTCAAGATCCGAAGGGGGATTCTGATCATCTTCTTGCTACTGCGTTAATGTCCAAATCAATCCAAATCAGTCCAAACAGAGTTCATAATTCTATCCAGTCTTATCTTGCTCTTTCCACATCACATCTTGTTCATATATTTTCTCTTTTTTCTTTATGATCTCTTCTGATAGTCTCCTTAAGCCGATAAACGTGATATTTTTGTTGTACTCTGCTTTGATTTTTTAAAAATAAAATTGCACAATGTAAGTATTTTCAGAAACAAATAACTGGAAACTTAGACTTTAAATAATAATAATAATAATAATAATAATAATAATAATAATACTCATATATGTTAGCATGCATAACTTGCACTATGTTTGACTCCCTCAATCTTCCCACTTCTCACTAGAAATCTTTCTGTTTGCTTCCCAAATGTGTGTGTGATAGTGGCAATTGTTTAGTAGAGAGACACTTTCTCTTTTGTGTTCTTTTTTTCGTTGTTGGATGTCTTGAACTTTTGGGGAAAGCAGTCTATAAATCTTTCAAAAGAAACAAATATTTCCATATGTCCAGGTTGAAGTCCCTTTTCAGCAAAAGCCCTGGGGAAATTTACAGCCATTGATGTGTTACCTCGCTAAGTGGCATCTAAGGAGAGTGTGGGTGAAAGAGAAATCAAAATCCCAGTATTCTAATGTAACAAGAACAGTGGCTGCTCAGGTACAAGCTTCCGCAGATTTAAATTCATGATTCATTATCAAAGGCATACATACTGAGAGAGGAAATAAAAGTACTTTGCAAATCCTTGAGTAAACAAGGTGCTTTGTCTTCAGTGCTGGGCCGAATTTTAGCTCCAATGGGAGAAGATTTCTAGGCCTCTCACTAACCATCTCTAAAAACAATTCCGCTGCTTCTTTTTTCAGCCTCTCTGTTTTAATCCCAGGTCAACCATTTTGTTGGGCTCAGAAAAACATGGACTATAGAGGTTGCAGCTGCTCAGCAACTACAAAATGATCTCCAAATGGCTTCCTCAATAGCAGATTGATGCAAATAACAATATGTTGCATAGGAATGTGATCTACTCACCTCTGAAGCCAAGTCTCATGCAGCAAGGTGAAAGTGCTGTCAATATGAAGTACTCAAACATACTTTACTATATCACATTGGTCTTGTTTGTGTTTATTATCAGCCTTGAAGAAATGGGCATGGATAAATAAGCTTTTTGATGGGTTTCCCAGAAGCAGAAGAGAGAGAGAAATCAGGGGTGCACAGCTGTGCTAAGATGATGAAATCAACTTAACTTCATAGGGATGCAAAAAGGCTGACATGTATCATTTGTCTCATAAAAATATTTTCAAAGATAAACTTACATCTTCCTGTTATTCTTCCAAAGGTTCTTCATTCATCCACTGTTGAAGAGGGGGTAATAAATGTATTGACAATAGTCACAATCTTCATCAACTTACCTTTATTCATTTGTATGTCATACCATGATAAATTTACATTTCCCAGGACTCTCTTCATAAGCTGCCATAGCAAAACAGAGAAACAGAGGAGGGATGGAGACCGAAAGAGTGGCTGGACCAATACTTCTCTCCTTCCCCCACTGCTGGTGCTGTAACTGTAGCAGTAGAGATGAGTACGGGAGGCTGGAAGGAACTATTCTCTAACTTGGATAAAAACCCAGCTTGAAAAGCACACAAGGAGAGTCCACAATCTCTGAGGCAGCCTGTTCTACGGTTGAACAGCTCTTACTGACAGAAAGTTCTTCCTGATGTTTAGTATCTTTCCTTGTAACTTGAATCCATTGGTTTGAGTCCTACCCTCCAGAGCAGGAGAAAACAAGCTTGCTCGATCTTCCATGTGACAGCCCTTGAGATATTTTAAGATGGCTATCACATCTCCTCTCAGTTTCTTCTTTTTCAAGCTAAACATGCCCAGGTCCTGGTGGAGGAAGATTGGAAGAAATTCAAGGACTATCTACAAAAATATTGTAAATTGTATGATTGTTAAGAAAGATGTAAGATTAGCAAAAACATGGCTTCAATAAACTAGTTATAAAGAATATAAATTTAAATTAAATTGGAAGATGAAAAGATAAATTTGGGATAAGTAACATTTTATGATTAAGTTTCAATAAGAGTATGTTAAATCCCAAAATTTGAGATATTAATATTGAAAAATTATATTATATGAATTAAACCAAGTTAATAATTTGCTGGTAAAATTTATGAGTTTAGAAAGCAGGAACAAGGGTTGTGAGGAAGTCCAAAGATGAATATGAAATGTGGATTTTGGAAAAGATTGTGTTATTATCTATGTATTTTATTGTTAAACTAAAATTTAATAAATATTATAAAATAAAAAATAAAAAATAAACATGCCCAGGTCCTGCAGCGTTCCTCCAGCTTCCTGCTCTCACGGTGCCTGTGGGAAGCCTGAAAGCAAGACCTGAGCACAACAGCACCCTCCCCATTTGTAATTCCTAGCCAGCAGCATTCAGAGGTCTACTGTTTCCAACACCGAAGGAATGAATTGGAAATAATAGCTGATTGGTTAGAGAGATCTAAGGAATATGCTGCATATCTAAATTCACACTTGGTTACTCTGTGGCTTATTCAGAAGCAATAAAATAAGTGTAAAATAATAATGCAAATTAAGAGGCTTGGGGCAATGCAGACATTGCTACTCACATTAAACTGTTTATATATCACATGTTTGTATCACACTTAATACATGAGAAATTATCGTGCAAGGTATGTCATAACCTTGACTGAAGCTACAAAGTCTCATGGATTGTTAAATGGCAAAATGATTAACAACATTTTTAATATGGCATTGTCATCCAGCATTTTAGTCTCCATTCATTCCCTTCCCATTCTCTTCTTTCCCGGTTGAAAGAAAAATGAATTTGCAGTTTTGTTGTTTCTGCAGTCTCATGGCTAGAACATTTAAAGGGCTGTCAGTTACATAAGGTGTTTTCATGGTGCTGTGAATTACAATAGGTTTGTTGCTGCTCTGCAATTTTTAAAATAAATTATCAGATTGTCATATTTAATTTCCTCCTTATTATTTCCCAACTCCATGGTTGCTCAAGACATTTACTACACCAACCTCTGACATTTCAGGCAAAAGGGAAAAGAAAACAAAAGAGGGAAATGTTCAAAACTGTATGGCTTTGTTTGTCAAATAGAGAAAACAAAACTTTCCAAAGGAGATTCAAATAGCTGCAACAGAAGCTGAAGCACAATACAAGCAAACTTTGAGGTCTACCTTCCCACCTCAGAATCCACTTTCCCAGCATGTTTACACTGCTGTCTCAGTGACGTCTACACTGGCTTGATCATGTCCACAGAATGGAATATGGCAGGATCCCCAAGGCTGTGCTCTACAGGGAGCTGGCGTCAGGCACCAGGCCCATTGGCAGACCAACTCTGTGCTACAAAGATGTCTGCAAATGTGACACGAAGGCTGGCAACATTAACCCTGCCATGTGGGAATCCCTTGCAGGCAACCACAGTGCCTGGAGACAGTCAGGTTGAGCATCTGCAGCAGTGACCAGAGGAGGAATGACCACTGGGAGGAGACTAGAGAGAAGAAACGCCATGGTGCATCTGCAAGCACCACGACCACCAAGTGCCTTCATCTATCTCATCTGTAAAGAAAACATGTATCTCTTGTATTGGCCTGTATAGCCACAACAGGCACTGTAACTTCCCAACAGTTTGGCAACACCCCTAAAGGCATACTCCTCCATTGTCTCCTGAGACAGAAGGATACCAGCAACCCTGCCTCGGAATCATTGGGACCATTAGCTGTACACCAGCCACGTACTGTGGTCTGTTAGATGCTTAATAGGTTTTCTGGTCTACTATCAGGTGCCATTTTCAACATAATGAGCAAAATTCACTGCAGTTTTGTGCTAATATAAGGATTGGTGCTAATGCAAGATTTTTCCATCTCCATGTGTTTGCACTATTGCCAACTGTGTCCTGGCGGGGGGGGGGGGCATGGTGCATATGACCCAAGGTGCTCATGGACCATTTTTTTTTAAGGAAATGGGCAGAAAGGGAAAGAACTGCCTAGAATCCAGAAACTGAGTACAGTGGTACCTCGGGTTAAGAACTTAATTCGTTCTGGAGGTCTGTTCTTAACCTTTAGCTAATGGGGCCTCCTGCTGCCGCTGTGCCGCCACTGCACAATTTCTGTTCTCATCCTGAAGCAAAGTTCTTAACCCGAAGTAATATTTCTGGGTTAGCGGAGTATGTAACCTGAAGCGTCTGTAACCTGAAGCGTATGTAACCCGAGGTACCACTGTATGAGTAATAGTGGCGGAGGAGAGCTGAAAATAATGCCAATATATTTCATATCTAGCAACCAATGTTCCCCTTTAGTTTCAGATAGTATATGGATAGACAAGTCTAAAATGCCCAGGACACAAATTTTCACGACCCTCTAGCAGCTATGGTAGCTCATTTACCAGAAATAATGTATTCAGTGTTAAATCTGGAAGGATACTTCAGGCATCCCCAACCTTCGGCCCTCCAGATGTTTTGGACTACAGTTCCCATCATCCCTGACCACTGGTCCTGTTAGCTAGGGATCATGGGAGTTGTAGGCCAAAACAACTGGAGGGCCGCAGGTTGGGAATGTCTGGTATACTTGATTTTGACCAAACTAAGCCTGCTGGTGTATATTGTGGAATAGGAAAGAGACCTGCCATCAAGCTCATGTTAAACTTGCACATATCCCATTTGTTTAAATAAAGACTTGCATAGAAGCATTGCTGGGGTATTTCACCCCAAGGCATTCACAATCAGAGTTTCTTTTAAATTTAAAGTGTGTGGTGGTTTAAAACTATCAAAGCAAGACAAAGTATTAAAATATCTTTTGCTGAAGGTGTTTATTTTCCTTCCTTATCGATCCGTTAGAATTTTTATATAGATATGTAACTTTTTAATGACTTGGTTGTTTGCAATGGTCTATCAAGAGACACATTGTGGTCAAATTATATAACATCTAATGCTGCCACAGAGGATATTAGGCCCATCTCTCTGAAAAATGCATGTGTGAAGCACCTATTCAATATATTTTGAATAAGAGTCACTGGAGCTTTGGGGTTCAGGAGAAAAGTAGAAATGAAAATTCAAAATACAAATGTGTTTTCATATAATGAAATTAATGGATTGTTGTACCTCTTGGCAACCAGCTGGTAGGTTTAGAATAAAAACCTTTAGAAAACCTAGGTTTCAAAAATATTGGCTGCACTGTTATAGAATTGTGTTGTTTGAATGATATATTTGTGTTCCCTCCAAGCCTGTGATTTTATTTATGTAAGATGTGAGTCTGTAGTACAGTGGTACCTCGGTTTACAAACTTAATCCATTCCAGAATCCGTTCTTAAACTGAAACCGTTCTTAAACCGAGGCATGCTTTCCCTAATGAGGCCTCCCGCCACCGGTGCCCTTCCACTATTTGGCTTCCATTCTTAGACCGAGGTAAAGTTCGCAAACTGGGACACTACTTCCAGTTTTGCAGAATTCTGAAACCGAATAGTTCATAAACAGGGTTGTTCTTAAACCGAGGTACTACTGTATAAGGAACTGCCTGGTGGTCAAACTAGTCTTTTTGCTAAGTTTATGGCCCTAGCCCAGCCTCTTAAGCATCCTTTGTACATGTCTAAAGAGTTGGTAAAATACTGGTATGTTGCTATAGAAACAACCAGGTAGTGATGCTTCCAGAAGGACAGGGCAGGCTTTCCCCCTTCCCCTTCACTGAATGGAAGACACATGATGGGGAGGTAGGAGAACAGGAAGCCAGGGTTTTTATCTAGGTTCATTTGCAGTTGGGAAGAAACAGGTTTGATTTGTACAGAAACCAAAGCTATGACTTTGGGAACTCACCCAGAAATTAAACGAGGGACCAAGATCTGTTGGAGAGTTTATAATGTGAGCTCTCCTGTCTTATACTAGTGGGCATGGAGTTGAGGGTAAAACACATATCCATAGACAAGTGTGCGTTATAACTCCAGCAAAAGATCCTAAATCTCTCAGCAGTGTATGTATCAACATACATGAGTGTTGGTTGCACACATGGGAATCCACGTACACACTTGTAACATTACACTCAGCCTGTATACACATGTAAATAAAATCATATATCACAAAAACACCACAGTCTCCATTGATATTCCTTCCATGAAAACCAAACACAGCGTAAGTGCTGGCACCCCTGAAATGTCTTAACGTTTGGAGAATGAGGTGCCTGTATCAACTCATAAAGTTCAAGGTTAAATTATAGGGCTTGAAAGCACTTGGCTGAGGATGGGGAGGATCAACACATCAAAATCAGCAAAAGCAAAATTTGATGTGAATGAAGAGCTGCTTATTTTGACAAAAATGATGCTAAATTTCAAATGAAGCCCATTAGCAAAATTCCTCAGTTTGTGGAAGAATGATTGCCATAACCCTATTTTGAAATCTATAAATATATGCAGTAACTGCTGTTTACAAGAAAAATATGTATATAAAACATTTTAAAATATGTTTTCTTAATTGTGGACAGCTCCACCAAGGAGGAGATACTGGATGAAACAATTACAAGTATAAGGATGATAAATATTTAGCTCTTTCTGTGCCACTCATTTTCACTTCACAGCTCTCTCCTTTAGGTTTCCCTGAGAAATTATTACCTTCTGAACCTCTAATAAAGTGATCTGTAACAAATAACAACCTTCCTAGCCTCCTGAAAAGGGGCAGTTGGCCCCTCAGTTGCCAAACAAGTGCAGATAGACTAATGGAGGAAAACTGCAGAAAGCCTTGCTTGATCTACCATCTTGTCCCAGAACTTAAGCTCAAAACATGTTGAACATTGAAACTTTTAACTAGATTTAATGAGGACGGGGAGTGCTTCAATAGTGTGTTAAATATTTTATTAGTATATTTACTTGTTCTTGGGAGCCCACATTAGTATACAGTAAGTTACATCTTGATAGCATTGAACTCGGTGGGAGTTTTGCTTTGGTCTGCGAGAGAGAATATTTCTGTCTCTATTAGAGTGTGTACACATACATAAAAGATGTAAAACAAAATTCGGGTTTTCTGTGGGATTTAAGAGGCTTCATGAATGTTTATGAAGAGCCTAGGGGTGATTTCATCATCCAGTGAGTGATCAGAATGTGGTATCATGACTGGGCAGATGTAAACTCATAGTATTTGAGGCTGTGCTGGTCTCATGTGCCACACCAAAGGCACTGCCTAGCCACATTGGCCTTTGTTACTACACTACCAACTACTATGTGCTGGGGGACAAAACTGGTACCAGCATAGAAATGCATCTAAACAGGGTGAAATAAGGGCTCACAGCCAACCAAGTGCCAGTCAGGTTGAGAGAAAAAAATCCTCTCTAGTCCTGTCAACCAGCGACCCAAAATTGCTCAGTGAAGGCTCTAACCCAAGGGTGGGTGGGCAGGAAGCTCTCAAAGCAAAATGGCTGTGAGCTTCAGGGGTAGGAGCCTTATATAGGCTTCCCCTCCCCTCTTCAGCAAGGGCTCATGGGGCAGCTTTTTCCCATGAGCCCATCACACAGAGAAGATGCTGGACAAAACCTTGCCCAGTATTTTGCTGCAATTTATGGGCCAAAGCGCCGCCACTGAGCAAAGGCATCCCGTGTTTATTTGGCACAGAACAAGGCTTCCATCAAGATTCCTTAGGTGTGATGTCTTACTGGTTTATGCAGGAAAATGTGTGCTCTTGTTTTATCAGTGAATACATGGACATTGGTATCGTGGTAAGGGCACATGAATGAGCTGAAGAAATGGAAAGCTTCAGAAACCTATGGGTGCACAATGTGGAGTGTGCATTATACAAAAAATTTAAGGAAATTGTAAATCAAACAATGTGTAGTCGAGGATGCAAATAGACTCATCTAGCAGGTTTTGTTTTGTTTTGTTATGAATAAATTCATCCTGAACTAGGGGAGATCTGAGGGAAAACAAGGCAGATTAGCTGAGCCACCACTGATTACTTTTAACAGAATGTTTCCTATTCAGAAACCAGCTCTTATTGTTTAAATAGAAGCTATTATGTCAGGAATCTAAAAGCCTGTTTTCTGGAATGTTGCCATGTAGATAATCCAGTGTTCCTGGTGGGGTGGTGCACCAAATGACTCCATCCTGGAATTGGCTATGAATACACATGGGGAAAGACTCTAAAGTTGATATGAATGCTACCATTAATATGGAGAACTTATATGACTATAATAGTGTTGGGATTCAGAACTTACTGGGTTAATTTTGTTCTGAGTTGTGCCTCCCATTCTTCTGACGTTTGGAAGGAGGGAGGAGCTCTACTTGTTGTTCTCTCTTTGTCTCTGAGAGAGACGGACGCCATGAATGCTAGCAGTCCAGGAGAATCTGAGAAATGCTGAGCTGTAAATATTTGCTGCAATAAAGAACTGATGAATTTGGACAAACAGGTGCTTGGTGTGTTTGTCTGGATCTGAAGCAGACTGCAACAGTTTTGATCCGCTGTGTTTTTACTCTGCAAGGCGAAACCGGAGAGAAGAAGGTCTGCGCGGCTTGGCTGAGCTGGGAAGCGTGCCGGACCACATTATACTGGGGCTAATTGGGGCCATAAAGCAATTAGCTGACCAGTGGCAATTAAGATCTTATCACAGATCGTTCACATTTTCCCCAAACTCCATTATGATCTTGAATGAAAGAGTACATACACCCTTGAATTTTTCCTCATATGTTCCTCATCTCATAACATCCTTCTGGACCGTCTAGAGGGGCTTGGAGCTTGGGGCACTGTTCATAAGGGGGTTTGGGCTGGGTGTTCACCAGTATGCAGATGACACCCAGCTCTACCTCTCTTTTAAATCAGAACCAGTGAAGGCAGTGAAGGTCCTGTGTGAGTGCCTGGAGGTGGTTGGAGGATGGGTGGTGGCCAACAGATTGAGGTTGAATCCTGACAAGACAGAAGTACTGTTTTGGGGGGATAGGGGGCGGGTCGGTGTGGGGGACTCCTTGGTCCTGAATGGGGTAACTGTGCCCCTGAAGGACCAGGTGCACACTCACAGCTGTCCATGGAGGTGCAGGTTAATTCTGTGTCCAGGGCGGCTGTCTACCAGCTCCACCTGGTACGCAGGCTGAGACCCTACCTGCCTGCGGACTGTCTTGCCAGAGTGGTGCATGCTCTAGTTATTTCCCACTTGGACTACTGCAATGTGCTCTACGTGGGGATTGTTTCCCAGTACGTTTTCTGCATTGGCTCCCAGTACGTTTCCGAGCACAATTCAAAGTGTTGGTGCTGACCTTTAAAGCCCTAAATGGCCTCGGTCCAGTATACCTGAAGGAGCGTCTCCACCCCCATCGTTCAGCCCGGACACTGAGATCCAGCGCCGAGGGACTTCTGGTGGTTCCCTCATTGAGAGAAGTGAGATTAGAGGGAACCAGACAGAGGGCCTTCTCGGTAGTGGCGCCCACCCTGTGGAATACCCTCCCTTCAGATGTGAAGGAAATAAGTAGCTATCTTATCTTTAAAAGACATCTGAAGGCAGCTCTGTTTAGGGAAGTTTTTAAAATTTAATGCTGTATTGTTTTTAACACTTTATTGGAAGCCGCCCAGAGTGGCTGGGGAAACTCAGCCAGATGGGCGGGGTATAAATTATTATTATTATTATTATTATTATTATTATTATTATTATTATCTCTTTGCTAAAGAGATTGCTTTCATGAAACCAACTTCAAAATTATGCTTTGTTTTTTCATATTGATATAGACAGCTAGACATCATTTTGTATTGCAAGATGCAATTCCATTACAGAATTTAAAGTTGCACTGTGTTACATAACACTTTTATAGCTTGCAGTCTGATTTCTTACAATATATCTTTACCTTCCATAGTAAAAGGAAACACAAGGGAGCAGAAATGCCTGCTTGTCTTCTCAACATAAAATTCAGACGACTAGACATACATAAATTATTACAATAAATGAATGCAAAAATTATTTTAGTCCTAGATTTAAATCTCTCCTAAAACAATATCTTTCCCAGTAAATAAATAAATACAAACTATGGCTAAAGTTTTCTTAGTTTGTTTTTTTTTGGAAAAAAAGATATTCAACGTGTTATATCTGGCTTTATTTAACAATACTGTATGTCTTGTTATTGATTATTCTGCAAGACTTGGAAATAAGCAGCTGAAACGCCAAAGTTGCTTACTGGATATAGTGATGGAATTCCCTTATGTGTATTCTGGAATGACTGACAGCACAATCCTATACATGTATACTCAGAAATAAGCCCCACTGAGGCCACTAGGGTTTACTTCTAAGTAAATGTATATATAGGATTGCAGCCTAAGAAGCAGGTATCTTCAAGCCTCTCCAAAACCACCAATCAATTGTGAGTGGCAAAGCTAAATTCATACTAACCTTTTCAGTATCAGTTAATTTGCCCCCTAAAATTCAGGATGGGTTTTTGGAACCATAATTAATTGCCTGGAAATAATTGGCAGCACGTGTTAATCCTGCAACATTTTTTTTTTTTCTGATAAAGAGTGAGAAGAGGAAAGAAGGCAAAAAATAATTGTGTACTGTAAATGAGCTCTCACATTTACTTGATTGTATTTGCTCCTGTGTGTAAATTAAGTACTTGTCATCTCAAAACAGCATATACTTAATGCAGGTTCTATGAGTAGATTCTGTAACCTTTTTGTGTGTTTTAAAGAGCAGGGCTACAAGAAAGTTTTGCCTGATTTAGAAAACCTTTGCAAGTGCTTCCCCAAGAAAAAAGCACATACCTTCTAAACCTACTGGTTTCAGACCTTTTGGGGAAAATATTTCAAATACGACTGTATAAAAATGGTTTTATGTTTGGATCACATTTTAATATAAAACAGAACCCTGAAAGAAGCTATGTACAAACTCACTCAAGGAATACCATTCTCCATTATATCTCGATGTAAAATTTGTGTTCCAATGCTGATTTTGTCTGGTTCTAGTTGTGATTCCATTCTTTCTGCTGTAATAAATGCTTACTTTACTTCAAGGCTCCAGATGTTTCCAATTTGAGATGCACTGCATCATAGGATATATAGCTGAGGGCCTGTAGAATAGAAAACTCAGCAGACTTGTTCTCTGTTGCTCCAGACAGAAAGATAAAAATTGCAGAGAAGCAGATGTTGGCTAAATATTTGGAGAAACTTCTCAATGATGGGAAAAGGCACCTTAGGGGTGGATTGGTTCTCTTTCCTTAAACTAGAGATCTTTTATCTAAAGTTGGATATTTATTTGCCAGGGATTCCTACATCAAACAAGAGATGGGGGTATCGGAACTGCAAAGTCCCTTCCAGCTCCAAAAGTCTATAATTCTACTAATCATTTGTGATTTCTGTGCCCGTGCATTTTCCTTTAGTCTGCTAACTTTTCATAGTGGGATTTGGTGAATTATAGTGTGTGGCTGGGTGGGAAAGAATGGTAAAATATCATTAAAATGCAGGTGTTTAAAATATACACAGTGCTCACTGATGTGTGACAACAATGAAGTGAAGTTTTGTGGGATCAGCTGAAAGCAGGTGGGTTTTTGTACAGCTGCCAGAATCTTTGGAGCAAAAACACGAATCTCTGGAACCATAGTATTTAATTTGGATTCCTGGAACCGCAATGCTGAACCTGAATTCCTCTTTTATTGGTAGGTTTTGACAGCAAATCTAAATGATTGCCAACCTCTTTTTAATTGACTCGTCCATCATAGTTTCTGCAGGTGTCTGTACACAGGGCAGGTTTTCAAATCCATGTCTATGTCTCTGATACAAACCCAAGGCATTATTCCTTTCTTCTTTTTTCATTCCATGGCAAGTCCCTGGTATATTTTCACTTCTCTCAATTATAGCTTTATTGTTATTTTCATCTTGCAGTATCTACAGTATCGATTGGCTTATAGTTCTTATTACACTGATCCATCATAACCTAGCTAATCTATCTGATCTAGGATGAGAATGGGAAACAAACAACAAAAAATCCTTGACTGTTGGAATGTCCCAGGAGGGAGAAGTCCTTTAGGGTTTTTTTTTTATAAAGGCTGGCTGCAGTAAGTGGTTGTAAAAGTCTTCTGTACTGGATGCCAAGAAACAAGTAAAAAAATATCTATTGCCAACTTCTGAAGGGTAATTTTGGCAAGCAATTTGTTTCTCTTATATACTCCCTTGAGGCCAGGCTTGTGCACCCATATGCTGCATGGACAATACACTGGACTGAATAACCATATTTATGTATGTATTTTACTATATTACATATTATGCATTCATCATATTTATGTATTTATTATAAACATTTACAACTCACCCTTGACCATGGGGGATATACCTCAATCACTGTAGCGATTAAAATAACTCACACATGAAACCAGCAGCTAAAATAATAGATAAAACTGTATTTTGAAGCCACACTCAAAACATAGAACCACTTACAAAGGCAAGACTATTATAACTTTCTCATCTTTCACCTCTAAGCCAATGGGCTCACCTTGTCAAACACACACCTCCAAAAATATTTCAATGTTGGGTCCAGATGCACTGCAGAGGAGAAGGCGTTCCATAACTTAAGGGCTGCAGCAGAGAAGGCTGTCTTATGCGCTGCCACACCAAAATTTCACAGGGCACAGAGACCTTTAACAGGGTCTCTCGTTCAAATCTTAACCCCCAGGCATATCTATGTGAGGGTGGTACTCCTTCAGATACTTGGAGTCTGTTTAGGGTCAAAATATGTCTTTCAGGGCTGCTTCACACATGACTACTTGCAAAATGGAATTTAATTGAAAAGTCAGTAAGAGCCAGCACGTAACAAACGGTATCCATGTTCCCCAACTGCACTAGTGAATATTTTGGGAACCAAATGTCTAGTGCCCCCACATTGCACATAGGAACACCAAAAGGATTTGTTCTTTGTGAATTTCTGTACAACTCAGCTGCATCTCTTGAACAAATGTGCAGGCAGAATGTAATGATTCACCAAATTTGTACTTTCTGAAATATTGCAAGGCATTTCCCAGCAGTTAAAATGTATCAAAATTCTCACTGAACTTTTGAGAGGAAATCACATTTATGCTACAATCCCCTGAATGTCTATTCCTGGTTTTTACTCCCAGGAAAATGTGCTTAGGGCTGTATTCTTAAATATGAGTTTTGAAAGAAAAGACACATTTCAACATAGAGTAAAATAGCATTCAGATACAAATACTGAATGGTATTTCTAATAACTTCAACTCACCACTGCATCACAGTGCCATATTCAACTAAAAGAATAGGCATTGAACAAGCATCCACTATTTTCTTCTCGTTGCAATTACACTGGTACCTCGGGTTACAAATGCTTCAGTTTACAAACACTTCGTGTTACAAACTCTGCTAACACGGAAGTAGTACCTCGGGTTAAGCACTTTGCCCCAGGATGAGAATGGAAATCCTGGGAAAGCATGGCAGCAGCAGGAGGCCCCATTAGCGAAAGTACACCTCAGGTTAAGAACGGTTTCGGGTTAAGAACAGACCTCCGGAACGAATTAAGTTTGTAACCTGAGGTACCACTGTATTGGAGTACAGGCAGAATTTTTTCTTTAATAATTAACGGTCTCATATGCCAGTATTCACTGCCATGGGCTTTAATGGGACGGAAAAACCTTAATACTCATTGATCTTTAGCAAACCAGTGAAGGATTTCCTTCCTTGATAAACCAGAGTAATTTGCATCAGTAGTTTACACACTTTTTAAAATAAACATATGTGACATATCTCTTCAAAATTTGGAAAATGGGTAAATGTGTCACTTTACAGCATGTTGTAACTATATGTACCTGTGACAGTTTTTATTGTATCAATTTGAAATTTGGCAGATTTGTAGATTTCATCTGCTAGATCATGTATGCCAGTTTTCAAAATGTTAGCCAAACAGATGTCATTCTTTTAGAATGTTGACGCTTATAAAGGTGTCCCAGCCTTCTATTGAAACATCTCCTTCCATGGCAGACAGGCAGTGACTGGCCCAAGGTCACCCAGTGAGCTTCATGGCTGAGTGGGGGATTTGAACTCTGGTCTCCCAGGTCCTAGTCTGAAACTCTAACCACTACACCATCCTGGCTCTGGTCAGTCAACACAAGTATTTCTGCTTGCCAGATGGGACAACCATCCCTCATCTCCTTCACCTGTGCCCTATTCTGCGAGTTCCTGCATTGCAGGGACTTGAATTAGACAATCCTCAGGGTCCCTTCAAACTCTGCAATTCTATTATTCTTCCATAGACTGGCCTCAGGCAGAACCTATCCCCTACCCCTAGTTTGAGTAGAAACTGGATTTGCATACTGCTGATAAAACTGTATCTATTACAGGTTGGGAATTTGTGGACTCCCAATACCTATCAGCCCCAACCAGCATGATCAATGGTCAGGGATGTTAGCAGTTGTAGTTCAGCAGGATCATGAAGGCTATAAGTTCCCCAACTTTGCTGTGTGTCAGTCACAAATCAGTGCTCCTTCTCCCCCCCTCCCATTCACAGAACGGGGTTGTGCAAAGTGCTGATTGGATGGTCCTTTCAGCAGTCACCTGCCTATAATTCTGGACCCTTGCTGGTGGTATTATCCTTCTTTAAAGAGAGGAGCATTCCTGAAGTCCTGATTGTGAAAACTGCAATCAGGGCCCTGAAGCACACCTGAGGTGTTATCATCTAAGGAAGGTCTTGAAACCAGACTTTATCCAGAAGCCTGTCTGTTGTCAGCTCCTTAGAGCATTCTGTAATGTGGTAATATTTTTTGTGCCCAAAGCCCTGCAGAAATGTACACTTTGTAATTGTATCATATGTTGCCTTACTTTATTGTAAATTTCTTGTCCCCATCAGTATATTGTTGTTACAGTTATGGTGGTTCAGAAATCTACAGACATCTCCATGGAGGCACTTTAAAAGATAATCAGAACCAAGAGGAAAGCCGACCAAAAATATTTTTAAGCCAGAGGTTGCACATGTGGTGGTTGAAAGATAGAGAGAAGCAGACCCTCTTTGCTTTTTCAAAGAATTGTAGAGTTGGAAGGGACCATGGATGTCATTGTTATGTACTGAGTTGAATAGGATCCAAAATGCAGCAGTCTGATTGGTCCTAGAACAATAGGATGCAGAATGCAGCAGTCTGATTGGTCCTAGAACAATGCCGCAGTATGATTGGTCCACAAGAGCCACCCAATCGAGCTTCAGGTGGAAGTGAATCCACAACCTGATTGGTCTACAGGAGAATCCTGGAATTAGCCAATCACATGCAGCCCATTGTGTAAATAATGTATATAAAGCAGATATTGTGGGGGAACTTCCATTCCTCCTCACCACTATGAGCTGAATAAAGAGCATGAAATCCACTCTTGACTCCGAGTATATTTCAGTCATCTAGTCCAACCCCCTGCAATGCGGGAATCTTTTGCCCAACGTGGGGGTCAAACCCCTTAACCCTGATATTAAGAGTCTCACGTTCTCCCAACTGAGCTATCCCAGCTGTACTCACTGTGTGGTAAAATATTTTCCATTACACATATAGTTTGTCTCCATCTCTAGGTGATCTAACCATGCTTTCTGATAGTATAGTGATTTTCTTAGAAAATATATGTGGGAGCCTTTCATTAATGCCACAGGAAGAATTCTGCAATGTTAAAAGCCACAGATTTAAAGCACTGGAATTAAGCTATCACTCTGCTACGTCTGCCTTAATGGATGACTTTGCTATAGAACTCTTGATGACTGTAATCCAATTTGATGTTTCATGTTTTCACAAAATGTGAAAGGAGATATATATTTTATCTAAAATAATGCAATGACATGAAGGATGGAAGAGCTGCAATGAACTATTGGAGAACCAGAAATATAGAAGTCACTTTTTTAAAAAGACAGAAATGTTCCTTTTCTTGTGAGTCTACCTTAAAGGAGAGGAGAAATGCAGACTCGCTGCTCTTGGCAGTGGGCATACTTGCCCTGCCTGCACAGGTGAGGGGACAGGAGTCCTTTCTGTCTCCTGGTGGTTCCAGGCAGCACTCCTTGGTACAGATCAGAAAGGAAACTTTTCTGCTCTGGGATGCATTTAAAAGTGGGGGGGGGGGGGGTGGCTAAATTCTGGCAGCAGCACCCTCAGCTACTCCAGTTTCCATGGTTTCCAGCCACCCTTCCTCATTTTAATTTACTGTTGCTTTGGACATGACTGGTTGCTAGTTCACAGAGCTGGGAAGGAATTTTACTCTCTGTGTAACTGGCCTCTTTGCAGAGAGGTTTTTCCTGTCCTCATACCAATGAATCTCTCTGCTAGGCTTGAAGCTGTTTCCTTTGTCACAACTTTTGTGGAAAGTATTATCGATAGCTGACTTTCACTACTACTACTTACTATTTTAACATTTATTTAACACTCTTACCATTTTCACATTTTAGTACATCAGTATACCAGATGCTGTAAAAAAAAAGAGAGAGCATAGAAATGACATAGAAATAGCATGTGCACACACACACACACACACACAGAGAGAGAGAGAGAGAGAGAGAGAGAGAGAGAGAGAGAGAGAGAGATTGTTGAGTAATAAAGAATACTTTACTTTGTTTGGTACTTCTTATATATGATCACTTATTGCCAGCTAGTGACATTAATGGTTAGTGATTCCCGATGCAACAGTTGTAAATTCTGTATATTAACAGTCCCTGCATAAAAAACATACTGTCGAGAGTCCCATGGACTGCAAGAAGATCAAACCTATCCATTCTTAAGGAAATCAGCCCTGAGTGTTCACTGGAAGGACAGATCATGAAGCTGAGGCTCCAATACTTTGGCCACCTCATGAGAAGAGAAGACTCCCTGGAAAAGACCCTGATGTTGGGAAAGATTGAGG
The DNA here is from genome assembly GCF_951804945.1 of Podarcis cretensis. NCBI lineage: Eukaryota > Metazoa > Chordata > Lepidosauria > Squamata > Lacertidae > Podarcis > Podarcis cretensis. The sequence goes on along the minus strand of NC_137170.1, from coordinate 63,419,018 downwards.
GCACAAGGAGAAGGGGACGACAGAGGACGAGATGGTTGGATAGTGTTCTCGAAGCTACCAGCATGAGTTTGCTCAAACTGCGGGAGGCAGTGGAAGACAGGAGTGCCTGGCGTGCTCTGGTCCATGGGGTCACAAAGAGTTGGATACGACTAAACGACTGAACAACAACAATGATAGTCAAACATGACTAGGAAAGAGTGATTGAAGAGTTCAAAGGTTTTCTATGAAATGTGCTGTCAAGCAAAGATAAGATGAAGGTGGGGAACTTTTAATTTCTCATTACCCAAATAAAAAAGGGAAGTCAAAGTTTTTACTTCAGTGTAGTAAAGATTAGGAAATGTGACTATTTTTGTAGCTTGTTCAACTCTTTCTTTCACTAGTCAGGTGAAGGTAAAACAATTACTAAGGAAACAAATCAGCAAAATTATGCAAACATGTTTTTCTAGGATACAGGAGCACTGAATCATATTTACAATTCTTTTCAGTAGATATAAGAACCGTCCATGCTTAATTACCTTTTTGAAAGGAGGCCAAAATACACCAATCAGTAGCATTCTGTTCAAATACTCTGTTTCTACACAAATGGTTTCCAATCTCACTTCTACAGAGCTGTCATCTAAGAGTACAGCAAAATCCCAAGGTGCTCTGTGCAAACATCTCTAAAATACACGGCAAGACTGTCAATATGATTTTAAATCACAATAAAAAGGTAAGTATCCCCCCTCCCCAAAAAGCTATGGTTAAAAGTAAATAATCAGCAGCAGTTTTTCCATGCTACAGTATTGAATTTATAGTGACTTCTGATGTATTCTGGTGTAACTAAGTAGTAGATCATACTTGAGCTGAATGTAATTGATCAGGTGAACTGCCAATATTTGTTAAGTGACCAGACATTGCAGTGTGATGCATATTCATTCCATCTTTTGGGAATTGTTTCCTGAAGCAAATATTAGTAGAATAGCAGGAGTTGAAGATACAGACAGATGGTGCAATATTTTCCCCAAACTATAGCTGTTCATTTCTTGGATGCCCTATAAGAAGTGAAGAGAAACCATCTTCATATTCTGTTCCAGAAAATATTATATACACATTTCTTCCTTATATTTCTCCATGGAATAATATGACAAACTCAGGCATGTGATCCTCAATCAGAATGCAGAAATTGTTATATTCTTCATCGCCCAGTCTATTGATATTGTTCTGTACATATTTGAAGTTATCAATGTGTTGAGTTAAAAGAAAAAATATTGCATGAAGAATGTGAGCAATAAGTTCAGCCATCTTTGGAGGAGAGCCAGTGTGGTGTAGTGGTTAAGAGTGGTAAACTCATAATCTGGTGAACCAGGTTCGTGTCTCTGCTCCTCCACATGCAGCTGCTGGGTGACCTTGGGCTAGTCACACTTCTCTGAAGTCTCTCAACCTCACTCACCTCACAGAGTGTTTGTTGTGGGGGAGGAAGGGAAAGGAGATTTTTAGCCGCTTTGAGACTCCTTAAGGGGAGTGATAAAGTGGGATATCAAGTCCAAACTCCTCCTCCTCCTCCTCCTTCATCATCTTCTTCTTCTCTCTCCAGAATACCCATGAGAATGATGCTATATCATTATATCCTATCCCAAATGTCAACGGGGATGTCACTGAGCTGAAGATTGTTAAGCCACCACTTGAAGCAGCCAGCAGCGAAAGCTTTTCTTGTCCTGTCCTGTAGAAGTTACCCCACCCCGAAGTCTCCAAGTAGCCCAGGCGAAATCAGTAACCAACTCACCAGCATCAAGAGCAAACCAGACTTTGTGGAGGACATGCTTGTGCAGAGGCTGGTGGTGTGGAGGAGACACCTGGGAGACTGCTGCCTGCCTGCCTGCCTGCCTGCCTGCCTGCCTGCCTGCCCTAATAGGCAAGGGCCAAATCACCATCATTTGCTGTGAAAGTGGTAAAGTGTCAAAGACTAAGGCTGCACTAGAAAGCCAGTGTGTTGGATGACATCAGGCTTTTTAAAAACTGTCTTCGGAAATTAGCTGTGAATCTGCCTGAACTGTTACTCACCTGACCATCTACTTTGGGCTGCATTCTGCCCAGAACTCTGAGCATCGGGTGGGAGATCTGAAATGATAGCTTAACACTTAATTTGTGTAAACAGGTATTTCCTCCTTCATATGATTGCTTGCTCCATAATATAGTGCTCCCAATTCCCAGGAGGAGCTTATTTGTGTTCAGTTCAAGTCATGTAAGTGCCAACCTCAGATCAGGGCTTGCAACAGTCTGGGATGGACCCAGCAAGGATGGTTATATGGGGGGGGGTGAGGGTACCAAATTCTGCCCCAATCTCACCTTCATGTAGGGTTGGAGGAGAAATGTATTCAGTTCACATTGTAATCCAGACCTTCCTAATTTACACATACAGAACCAACAAACAAATCACATCACAGCTCTCTAAAATTCAAAGTTCTCTGAATTTTGTAATGCAGTTTTCTAATAAAAAATTCAGCACAAAAATGTACATTAATAATAATAATAATAATAATAATAATAAACATTAAAAACAAATATTAGGAGAGAGCACTTGCCCCCCCCCCAATGTGTACAGTGGACCCTCTGGATACGGATTTAATTCATTCTGGGGGTCCGTGCACACCTGGAAAATCCGTAACCAGAGGCACTGCTTCTGCGCACGCACGTGGTACAATAGAGCGCTTCTGCGCATGCACAAGTGGCGAAACCCGGAAAAATACTTCCGGGTTTGCCGCTTTTGCAACCTGAAGATTACATATCCAGAGAGGTACGTAACCTGAGGGTCCACTGTATAAGGGAAGATTGTGTACCAAAAATGTATAAATTAGAAGAAATGTGCATGAAAATTCGTGCAATTTTTCATCTGGATGTCTTAAAGTAAAATTTTCAAATTGCTGCAGAAATGGGAGGATGTGAACTTACAGTTGGCAACATGGAACACTGAGAGAAACCAAAATTGGCAACTTAATCCATCTCTGCCTCCATGCATTGTTTGAACTCATTGAGCCTTATTTCTGAAGGAGGTTACTGCTGAATAATGAACAGTGAGGAGAACAGAGAATCAATAGCAAGGAGCATGTGCTGAGATGGATTAAAGGAAAGAAAACTAGTGTGGCGACATAGTCACAACCATGTCCTGGATGGATCCTTTGCCACTGGATATTACTGTGCCAAATCTGAGTCCTGCAAGACTTGGGAAGTGTCATGTGCATGCTTTATTATTATTATTATTATTATTATTATTATTATTATTATTATTATTATTATTAAAAAAAATCACTAGATTTTCTAATTGGAGGATCAGGGGATCCAGATATGACACACCACTGCCATCAGTTTGGGAGCAGAGGGAATAATGGTATTTGGTTTTTCTGCGGTTAAAAAAATATCCCTTTGAATTATGATTAGGTTCATAAATAAGCTGATTCCACCCTGAGCTGCCCAACCCCTTTCCAAAACATGTCCAAAACCAAATCACTTTAGGTTTCTCTCTGTATGTAGGTGTGGCTTGTTAGATGCAGGCTGGTGTAGCCAAGGGGGCTGGATTGGACTCTTCCAGAAGGAATGTCAAAGCTTTGGATCCAGCAATCTATGGTCATCTCTGCTCCATCCTCACCCTGGTCCAGCAATACCCCATTCCAGGGCCCTTCACTTGCAAACATTATTTCTGTGATGAAAACCATCCCTTGTCAACCGAGACCAGCAGGCACCAGTGGACTTTCTCTATATCCTAATCCCTTCCAGCAGCAAAGATTCAGATTACTCACTAATTTAACCATGGAAAATCAGCTAATAGTATTTTGCAGCTGAAACATGTGTGGTTAAGAAATCTAAATGTCTTTTGAAGCTAAATATATTTCTTAGAGATTGTTAAGCCTAATTTTTCATGCTGGGTTTTAAGGGGGAAATGTTCTTCTGACAAACATACGACCTGGGCCTTTGATTCCTAGGCCATACTTTCTTTTGGCTTTCCTGCAACACCCAGTAATGTCAATGGTTCACCCATACGGCATTCACCCAGAAGTTCCTTAGTGGTGTAGTGGTTAAGAGCAGTGGACTGGTAATCTGGTGAACCAGGTTTGATTCCCCGTTCCTCCACATTCAGCTGCTGGGTGACCTTGGGCTAGTCACACTTCTCTGAAGTCTCCCAGCCTTACTGGGGGAGGAAGGGAAAGGAGATTGTTAGCCGCTTTGAGACTCCTTAAGGGGAGTGAAAGGCGGGATATCAAGTCCAAACTCCTCCTCCTCTTCTTCTTCATTTACTACCTCACATTTTCATGTTTCGCAGACTGTTAGTATTTGAAAATGTTTATTATCAAGGAAGATGCAACCACTACATCTGAGGCTTGGTGAGTTTTAAAAGAGCTCATCATTAGGAGAAAGGGAGAAACTCTCCAATAATTACGGTGCAGCAGTGGGCTCAGTTTGGCTATGTTTGTACTCTATAGCATACTTAGCATAATAGGTAATCCAGCTCTGGCTCTCTATTGCTACTATTAATTGCTTATGCTTAGGCTGCTTGAAAGGGGCTGTCAGACTCTTTATAAGCCACAGAGGAAAAAATATTTCCTGCCTCAAGAAGCGGAACTGCTGGTATAGTTACCCACTGTCACCTGATCTTCATTATGGATGCTGTGCATTGAAGGATGTCAGAGAAGAACCAGAAGAGTCAGGATGTAGCTCTGGAATGCAAATGACTGCTTAGCATGTATGAAGCACAACATGAAACCTCTGGATACTGGTGAATAATTGAACCAGGAGACACCCCAGGTAAAAGATACATGCAGTGCAGGAAAGATGTTTCTGAAATATTTCTTTATAAAGTAGCCTTAATAGTTAGGAAAGCGTTTGGTGAAGGGTTTTTTTTTTTTTTAAAAGGAGTTCTGTAGCTGGTGATTGGTGGCCACAATTTGTGGAAATGAACACAAATCTATTCTCCAAGATAAAATAACTATATTATTCTTCCATGGAAGTGGATCTCTTGGGAGGGATATATTTTATAGTGGGTTCAAAGAACCTACTTTGTGAAGTTTTCCATAGTCTCCCTGTTTTGGAGTGAGGCATGCAGAACGCTATGAGGAACCAGAAACAAACTCTCAGATCTCAGAACAGGTGACAAGTTCAAAGCCACATGAAAGCTGGATGAAGGCTGGGGTATCTCCCTCATCAACAAGTTGTTCAGACTAAGGGAAGTCATCCAGTCTTAGCATCCTTATAGCAGCCAATAGAGTGGTTGCCACATCTCAGTCCAGGAAGATTATAGGCTGCAAGTGGTCTTTCTTAATTGGAATTCCTGTAGTTCCCTCCTCCAACCAGCAGCTTAGATGCCTCATGAGCCTAAGTCTGTGGTGTGCATTGGGAGTTCCAAAGCACTTGAAATTTGGAATACACATGCATCCAAATGCACTAGCTGTGGATTTATCGGAGGGATGGATGTGCAAATGCAGGCTGTAATGACTATGCCAATGATCATTCTAAATTTAATATAATTCCATATGTTCACTGCTGTGGCTATGGCTGATTTAGTATAGTAGTTGTGGAGTGCTATATTGAGGCAATTGTTGCCACTGTGGTGTGTCTATTTCAAGAGAACCATGAGTAGGAGCAATCAATTTATATATGAAGCAGAACTGTATGCTGCCTTTTTTCCCTGGACTGCGCTTTTATGGGAGAGTTTTCAAACTGTTTTCAAAGCTGATCTCCAACAAATACACACCAAAAACCAACATGTCATAGAGGAGGCTGGCCTATAGATTTGCTAAGGGACTACTCAAGCATCCATGCATGTGCACAATTTGTTTCCTAAATTCAAAAATTAAGTGCTGTACTTCACTCCATTTATATATAGATCGTGGCCCCATCTTTGCCCTGTATCTTTCCATTGGTCCTTGTTTTTGATGATGAGCAAAAAGCAATTACTCTTCGAGAAAGATATCCATTTTAAGGAATAGAATGTGGAAAGCTGCTACTCCTCAAGTAGAATTGGACTGATCTAGCATTCTCGGAATCCTTAGCTGGAATTAAGATTGCTGGAAGAAATATCAGCAACCTCAGATATGCAGATGACACAACCTTGATGGCAGAAAGTGAGGAGGAATTAAAGAACCTTTTATTGAGGGTGAAAGAGGAGAGTGCAAAATATGGTCTGAAGCTCAACATCAAAAACATGAAGATCATGGCCACTGGTCCCATCACCTCCTGGCAAACAGAAGGGGAAGAAATAGAGTCAGTGAGAGATTTTACTTTCTTGGGCTCTATGATCACTGCAGATGGTGACAGCAGCCACAAAATTAAAAGACGCCTGCTTCTTGGGAGAAAAGCAATGACAAACCTAGACATCATCTTAAAAAGTAGAGACATCACCTTGCCAACAAAGGTCCATATAGTAAAAGCTATGGTTTTCCTCAGTAGTGATATATGGAAGTGAAAGCTGGACCATAAAGAAGGCTGATCGCCAAAAAATTGGTGCTTTTGAATTATGGTGCTGGAGGAGAGTCTTGAGAGTCCCATGGACTGCAATGAAGATCAAACCTATCCATTCTGAAGGAAATCAGCCCTGAGTGCTCACTGGAAGGATAGATCATGAAGCTGAGGCTCCAATACTTTGGCCAGGGTCTTTACCCTGGTGTTGGGAAAGATGGAGGGCACAAGGAGAGGGGGACGACAGAGGACGAGATGGTTGGATAGTGTCTTCGAAGCTACCAGCATGAGTTTGACCAAACTGCGGGAGGCAGTGGAAGACAGAAGTGCCTGGAGTGCTCTAGTCCATGGGGTCACAAAGAGTCAGACACGACTAAACAACTATACAACAACAACAACAGCATTCTCAGAAAATAAAGCTGGCATCACTTAGTTTAACTATGAGCCAGCTTTTTACCACATCTTGATTCTAAGTGTGGTAAAAACTGGCTCATAGTTCTAAATGATGCCAGCTTTATTAAGCTCAATTAAACACTGGTGGAATGAAAGCTAGATGCATTTCTGATCTGATTCACTGAAACTGTCATTGATAGAGAATTCCTTAGTCTGTTTTTTTGTTAACTTGCATTAAAATAAATATTAAAGGATAAGTGTCACTTAGAGGTGCTTGCTACTAAGCAGAAATCAGTCCTTTTCCTATTTGGTTTAGGTTATATTTGGCAAAGGCACTTCTAAGAGGTTCCACACAGAGCTCAAACAAAGGTTAATTAATATAGATTAATTAATGCTGCAAAAAAAAAAGAGTATAAAAGGTCGCAAGAAGAGTCTGCTGAATCAAGCCAATTGCTTGTCTAGTCCAGCATCCTATTCTCACAGTGGCCACCCAGATGCCTTTGTGAAGCCCAGAAGCAGGATGTGAGCGCAGCAGCAGTCTGCCAACGTACAGTTCCCAGCAAGTGGCATTCGGAGGCATACTGCCTCTGAGAGTGGAGGTAGAACACAGCCATCATGCCTCGTAGGTCTTCATAGCCTTGTCCTCTATGAATGTGTCTACTCCTCTTTTAAAGCCATCCAACTAGTAGTCACCACAGCTTCCTTTGGGAGTGAGTTCCATAGTTTAGCTGTGACATGAGAAGGAGTACTACCTTTTATCTGTCCTCCTGAATCTTCCAACATTCAGCCTCATTGGATGTCCACAATTCTAGTGATATGAGGGAGAAAAACTCTTCTCTATCCAACTTCCTCCATGTATAATTTTTATAAATATTAAGAACGTCAACACGGTTGTACACGCACGCAGGCAACGTTCTCACTCCCTGCAGCTGACTGTACAAAACACTTTTCCTTTACCTCCTCTGATCCCAAATCTTTCCACACAGAGAGCAGACTTGACTCCCCAGCTGAATTTGGGGCAGCAAGCACTCTCTTACCATTGACTTGTCAGGGTTGATCAGATGTGTTGTACCTTTGTCTGTAGAATAGCTTGCTGCTGCACTGCCAACCTAGCAGTTTGAAAGCACACCAGTGCAAGTAGATAAATAGGTACCAGTGCAACGGGAAGGTAAATGGCATTTCTGTGCGCTCTGATTTCCATCACGGTGTTCCATTGCATCATAAGCGGTTTAGTCATGTTGGCCACATGACCCAGAAAGCTGTCTGTGGACAAACGCCGGCTCCCTCAGCCTGAAAGTGAGATGTGCTCTGCAACCCCATAGTCACCTTTGACTGGACTTAACCGTCCAGGGGTCCTTTACCTTTACCGTTTACCTGTATTTTTAAGGCAAGTGTTGCATTAACGAAGCGGAACAGGTGAAGCCTATATTTCTGTTTTTATTAGCCATAGAATTCAATTCCTGACAATTAGGGCATAACTAAATATCTCTGCATCCTGCCAGGGAAACTTCCACCCCAGAGCCCTTACAGCAAAAAATAAAATAAAATAAATCTGGAACACAGTTTTGCAATCTTTCCTTTCTAGATAGCCACTTCCTCCCTCAGGACCAATAATCTGTCAGTGCTGAAAGTTGATTGGATCTCATTTTCACCTGGCAACAGCCCACAGGGCCTTAAGCATTATACTATCAAGCTGTTCCAGAACAGTGGCTCACCAGGCTAGGCCAGCTTCCCTGAACCTCATGCCTTTCAGGTGATTTGGTCTTCAAGTCCTATCATCTACAACCAGCACAGCCACACTTCCTGGGGCTCATGGGTGTTGTAGTCCAAAACATATGGATGGCATGGGTTGGGGAAGGCTGGATTAAACCAGAATAACCAGTCCAATTTTTCTCCTCACTTCATTCTATGCTTGGCTGCATCAGGTCAGAATTACCATGAAATAAAACAGGAAAGAGTTGTTCTGCATATGTACATGAAGCAGAACTTTATAGCCTGGAAAACAGAAGCTGGAAAAGCGCACTGACAGATGGTTATTATTGCAATCTTTATTGCTACTCAGATTTGTAGATATTTGGCATGGGTGTATTCAAAACAGCAGTGAAGAGTTATAAATTTGTTCAGTTCCATCCATCATACTACCAGCTCCTTTGTATATATTTTTTTCTATAGTTCTATTTAAAAGACCCAAACTGTTAGTCAGAAATCTTTGACCAGCAACTTATGGATTCTTGCAAAACACATATTATTTCTGAATTTTAGACTGACAGCACTAATGCTTTTATCTACTCCAATGTGTATTTCCATGCAACATTGTTTTGACAATGATTGACATCTATCCTCCCTTTATTTTAAATAATGGGGACTAAATGACTCAGAAATGTTAATTGCTTTCCATTCAATTATTTTTCCCTCAAACACACACATAGAAAAAGAATATTTCAAAGCACTGATGTGTTGTTTTTTTAAGGCAAGTGTTTCATCATTGCTTTTTAAATGGTGATATCAAGCTTCATGGTGGCGTTGTGGGTTAAAGCCTCAGCGCTTAGGACTTGCCGATCGAAAGGTCGGCGGTTCGAATCCCTGCGGCGGGGTGCGCTCCCGCTGCTCGGTCCCAGCGCCTGCCAACCTAGCAGTTCGAAAGCACCTCCGGGTGCAAGTAGATAAATAGGGACCGCTTACCAGCGGGAAGGTAAATGGCGTTTCCGTGTGCGGCTCTGGCTCTGGCCAGAGCAGCGATGTCACGCTGGCCACGTGACCCGGAAGTGTCTCCGGACAGCGCTGGCCCCTGGCCTCTTAAGTGAGATGGGCGCACAACCCCAGAGTCTGTCAAGACTGGCCCGTACGGGCAGGGGTACCTTTACCTTTACCTTTACCTTTACCATTAAGTTTAGGAAGGGAGAATTACATGACAGGGTAGATTGCACCTCAATAGGGGGCCACTAGGTGGCGCATCGGAAGATGGCTGACAATAACATCTCTCCGACCCACACGAGGTAATTTGGAGGCTATGATGGGGGTAATTAGCCTCCTTAACCCCCCCAGGATTATGGGGGGGGACGGCCCTTGCCTGCTGTGCCTTATACCACCCCCGAATTTGTGGGGGTGGGGGCACTAGGCACAAAGCCCTCCTGTGGGATTTTCGGCACTCCTCGACGCCGTCCCCGATTCGCGCCGCTGGTTGCAATGATCTTTAAAAGAAATAATTTGGACATGATTAATTGCACATACATCAAGGAAAAAGGGGAGTAAATACTGCTGACAGAAGAGATCTCTGATAACAAGACAACAATAAAATACGAGAAGAACGTCAAGATACGGTAATGACTGAGGGGGAGGGGGGGAAAAACCTGCCTCTACCTTTTTATGTGATTTAACAAGAATCCCCCTCCCCTAATGAGTCACAAATTAAGGACTTAAGCTGTGGATTTAAGGCTGTGTGGAGATAAACTTTCGATCCAAAGCAATGTTTCAAGATGAAGCTGGAAAGCTAAGAGTTTTGGAGTGACGCAGTCAGGAAAAAATGTCGTTCGCCATTTTGTGAGGCATTGTGGGAGCTCTTGGGTCTGGGAGGAGAAAGAGAGAAATAGAGTTGTTTACATATCGTGAATCAACTCCTCGGTGGGACTTAAGAGCGACAAATGCCAAAATTTACGATGGATAAAGTGATGTTATCTACGAAGGAGATATATGGAAACCATCTGGACTTAGTGAAGGAACGGGAAATCCACACAGGATTATTACACTTGCTATCGGCTTAAGGAGACTAACAGAAGAGATCGTAAAGGAAAAAGAGAAATTATACGAACAAGATATGATGTGGCAACACCAAGATAAGACTGGATAGAATTATGAACTTTGTTTGGACTGATTGGGACTGATTTGGACATTAACGCAGTAATAAGAAGATGATCTGAATTCCCCTTTGGATCTTGAAGTATGGGTTCCCCCAACAAAATTTAAAAATTTGGCTTTGTAATTCGGAATTTATATGATGTGATTTAATTTGATGTGATTGGCCAGTTAATAAAAATTATTAAAAAAAATAAAATAGATTGCACCTCAATATTTATTCTTACCTGGAAGTTGGCTCTCTATAGAATCCTGCTTTCAGATGTGTACAACTGTGAAATAAAGCATTTAACGTTGTGGGCACTTAACAATTTTGTATTTTTAACAAGCTGTATTGTAATCCTAGCACAATCATCATAATGTACAATGTACTGATGAGTTTTTCTAAGACCCAGACCTACTGTTCACATATACTGAATGACCTGAGTAAAAAGGTAGCTTTTTCTTTTGTTGTAAAGATAGGGACAATGTCTCTCTTTTTTCCTTTTACAAACTGCATGTAGAAGCAGCCTTCTTGAATCATCTCTAATAATCTAGTTTCTAATAATCCTGTACATGCTTCCATGTTCCAAGTTCTAGTATACCTGAAGGAGCATCTCCACCCCTACCGTTCAGCCTGGACCCTGAGGTCCAGTGCCGAGGCCTTCTGGCAGTTCCCTCCCTGCAAGAAGTGAGCTTAAAGGGAACCAGGCTGAGGGCCTTCTCGGTAGTGGCACGCGCCCTGTGGAATGTCCTCCCATCATATGTCAAGGAAATAAACAACCAACTGACTTTTAGAAGACATCTGAAAGCAGCCCTGTTCAGGGAAGTTTTTAATGTTTGATCTTCTACCATGTTTTTAATGTTCTGTTGGAAGCCACCCAGAGTGGCTGGGGAAGCCCAGCCAAATGGGCAGGGTATAAGTAATAAATTATCATCATCATCATCATCATCATCATCCAACAATTGGGGTGGGGGGATATAAATACATGGGGACAGACACTTCACTTCCAACAGAACAGGTCGGGAAGGAAACACATCTTCGCCTTCCTTCCATTCAGGGCTCTGTTGTTAGGCAAATGCAGGCAGCTGCCTCAGGCATTGGAGGACAGAACTGTGTGTGTGCCATATGGCTTGCCCTCCACTTCCCAAACTAGTGTCTTGTCCTCAAATATGGATACTTGTTGCAATTGGACCCAGGAATAAAAGAAGTGAGAACTGAGTGATGAGTTCTTATCGCCACCTTTTATTAATAAGATCTGCAGGGTAAATTAGAGGAGTGGGAAGCTAGCTTTACTCTCAGCCTTGGGACAGCAAGACTGCAGATTCCAAGGGGCTCAGTAAGGCATAGTGAGTATGGTGAGAAGAGAAGTTTTGCTGCCCCACCCCACCCAAGGTCCCACAACTCCTGGCAGCTTAGCCGGAAGAACAGACATTATCCTGGCCAAGGGCCCCACAGACCAACTCACTTCTTCACCTGCAAAAGTGTCTTCAGATTGCTCACCTGTCCCCTTAACTAATATAGCCTTCCCTGCCAACAACATGGCTGACCAATTAACTGCAGCTACTCTCTAGATCCCTTGTCCCCTGAATCCAGTACAAGATATTTTTTTACAAAACAACCTGTTGGGGTTGGCCAATATGCAAGCAGAGAAGAAAAATTCCTACTCAGCCCTGAAGCTACTGGAAAGTATTTGTTATATGGTGCAGTCTCAGCAACTAGGCCAACCATGGGCTCGGTTGCAAGACATGTCCGTGAACTCTTATATGACCATAACAACGAGCTCCCTTTTCTCTTCTTGGAAGAGAATATAAGGCTGAATTTGTGTAGGCGGCAAGAGCCAACTTGAACTCCCTAAAACGGCATGTCATGCAGTTGCCTGACTCATCAGTATCCTCTTTACTGCTATGGAATTTCTTTGCATTTTGCAAGTGTCTAGTCTGTTAAAAGCCTCTGCCTGCACTGCAATGATTCATTTGCATTGAGCAGCGTGCTATGTTTTGGCACAGACACTCATTTGCTTTCATTTACCTGGTGTCGAGTCTCGGAGATGAGGCCAATAAATGTTAATGATTGATTTTAAGCAAGATCTATAGTTCCATTGGTTTTCTTCCCCCAATTTCAGTGTCTCAGAAACAATTCTTATACAAAATAAGCTATCTTTCATTCTCTGTCTCCTCCTATTTAATGTAGTTCTTTTTGTAGGGGGAGTAAGATAACCAAACTTTATGCATAAATTGTAATGGGGTGTGTGTAATTGTAAGACAAGACTGGAAATGAAGGAAGTTCATAAAGTAGACATCTACATACATAAAGTAGACATCTTATACTTTTTACTTGCTTTCCCAATTTTTGATGCAATCTATGCCCCAGGTGTCATCGTACATATGGTTTCACACAGAACTCCATTGAATCATAGATCTTGAAGTTGCATAAACAGTCATGTATATGGTTGGATATTTTGCTTGGATTTATACAGCATAAGTCATAAATGAGAATAACCATCGTCATTGTTACATATGCATATTTGACCATGAGGTGAAAGGTAACATTGCAGGTTTAGATGGCAATTATATGGTATTTTGCTTGGCACAGAAAATTAAAACATATTGAGATAAAAATATGGCGAAAACATACTGCTTGTTGATCCGCGACAGCAATGAAAACTTTACAAACCAGGATTCTCTCATAAAAATGCTGATTTCAGCAATGTCAGCCCTTTGAAAGGGAGACACTGGCAACTTCTTTGCAGAAAACCTCTTTACAACACAAGAAGAAATATGGCATTACTTCATCCTATTTTAAAATGCCCAAAGACTAGATCTTATAGATTAATCTAATGAACAAAAGTAATTACAGTTGAATTGAATAAAATATTTCTCTGCATGTGAGATTGACGGGATGATTACTAGGGTCAATTTTGTTTCCTCCACTTGCATATTGTTCTATTACATTTCATGGAAACAATTTTCCTTGTCTGTGTATCTCAATTTTCTGCCTCTCTCTGTTTTTGTAAAAGGGTGATTAATTTTATTTTTTAGGCATAAAACAAAAATAAGAGCAAATCCATCTTTACACAAAGGCTTGAAGCGTGTTCAAGTTTTATGAGCGTATAGATATATTAAAATTACAATGGCATGTGATTCCTCTTCCTGCAATTGTAGCTTTCTAGTTTACCCCTGGCCATGAGTGGTTACAGATCCTCCAAGTTTGGTGAATGTCTAAAAGGAAATTCTATCTCTGTGAAATATCCCCGCCTTTCTGTGTAGAGTTGTACCTTGGTTCTCAAACATAATCCATTCCGGAAGTCCATTCGAATTCTGAAACGTTCAAAAACCAAGCAGTGGCTTCCAATTGGCTCAGGCACCCTGGAAACAATAGCCGACAACCGCATCAGACATTCGGCTTCCGAAAAACGTTCAAAAACTGGAACACTTATTCATGGGTTTTTGGCGTTCGGGAGCCAAAACGTATGAGTACCAAGGCATTTGAGAACCAAGGTACGACTGTACTCAGGAGCCATGCTCAAGTCTGCAGGTTGGTTACATGACAGATGCTCAACAGTTTCCAAGCAAACTAATATGTGGTGCAGGTTCATGCAACAGGTATATGAGGTCTGCATTATATGCGGACCATTGGCCTCATTTGCATGTAAGACAAACAGTGGCTTAACATGAGTTTATGAATGTGCTGGCTCCTGACAAGGAAATCCCATCTACTTTTTGCTGTGTTTGCTTTCTTAGATAGCTTTTTTAGATAGATATTGCAGGCCACTTCCAGGGAAAGAAAGCCCCTCATGGTTGCCCCTCTTCTGGCCATGGGAGTGGAGCTGGCTAGAGCTGGAGCTGTTTCCCCACCACCATCCCTGCAGTCAGAGGGCCTGGCTTAATAAACTATAGTATAGTGTAAATGTAACATTTTATGCACTGGAAAACCCAAAATATCTTTTTTTTTAAAAAAAAAAAAATTTTTTATTAAATTTTCACATTTTATCAAGACAAACATACACACACATAAACAAAGACAACACGTATGAAGTTTCATAATCTTACTTTCCTAACCCCAGTTCTTGACCTCCCCCCACCCCCCCTTCATACATCCTAGTTCAATTAAATTAACTCAGCAAATTCATATCTCTCATCCTTTACATATTATTATTATATATATATATATTTAAAAAAAACCTTTTACTTGGCCAGATTTTACTTATCCAATTTTCTTATAAATATTAAAAGCTTTTCTAAGGTCGACTCGAATTCCTTCCACGAATTTCCCTTTTATCTTAAAAATAGATCATAATAATCAAACACAAAAGTCATAAATATTTTTTTTAAAAAAAGATTCTCCTCCCCCCCCCCCAGCCCCGGTTTCTGTCCCTTCCAACTGTCCCCACGTCCACAAAAACAGTTTTTAGCCTGGATTCCTCACATCTGAGGCCTTTAAGTCCCTATCAGTCTCTCTTTGCCGATCTTGTTGGTAGCTCTCCTCATTGGTCCTCGGGTTTCGAGGAAGTTCCAGCTCGGTCTCATCAAAATTTCTTCCATCCAAAGTACTTGACACCAGCTGCTGCAGAAGGTCAACCAATCCATACTCAAAGAGGAAGCCCCAGTCATATTTCTTATTTCTTTTAAATTCAAATATTCCAAATGTTCCAGGGGCTTCCTCCCTCCTCTTTCGCGTCTTTCGCAGATTTGTAATCCAAGGGTCTTCTTCTTTGTATTCTAACAATGTAAGCTTGTGGTTGGTAGTCTCCATCTGTACTGGCCCTTGCTCACTCTCCCCCTGTTCCAAAGTTATCTCTTCTGATTCAGCTGCAGATTTTTTCCCAGTCAAGTCCATTGTGCCTTCAGCAGAGTCGCTTATTTTAGAGTTCAAGGTTATAAGTTGTTTACTCATCACCGTAGTCTGCTCCTGCAGTTTTCCCACAAGAAAAAACATTCTTTCTAACTCTGCCTGTAATTTTCCATCTGCAGCCATTGTAATGTTTCAATGTTTCCCCTAGGGGGATTCTAGTTACTTAATAGTCTTTTCCCAATAGTCCTTTACCTTGTTATTTCCCTACTTTGTTTCCAACCACTTTAGTTCAAATGTAGCAAATTAAGTCCAAAAAAGTGTTAAATAATAAAGTTTTTAACTTTCGCTGCCCGTTTGACAGCTCCTTTGACAGCTGTCAAACTCCTCGTTCCTTTTTCTCCAGCTCACATAGAGGACACCCCCTGGTCTGGGGGGGTTTAAACAAAAACTTCTAAAATTCCACTCTTACTCTCCAGCACAAATCTTCTTCTGTCAAATTCGTGCAAATATTATCTTTTACAAAACATCAAAGAAAGAACTCTCCACCTTAGTTCTCCGATCTTTGCTTTAAATTTTCTGTAGGCAGGGGGGTGCGGACTTCCCTTTAGCACATCCCCCGGTCGTGCCGAATTCAAGGATAAAATTTTTAAAGTCCAAATTCCAATCTACTCACGGATTAGTTAAAGTCCGAATTTCAGGGAAGAAAGTCAGCGGTCTCCGGCCATGGCTCGCGGCTTCGCTCCACTGCAGTAGCGGTCTACTCACAGCACCACGCCACTCCCCGTACCCTCTCCGCAGCCTTTAAAAAGGCTCTTCGTGGGTCGGGGGGCGCTTTAGGTGCCCGCCGAGTCACCAGGTCCGCAGGCTTCCGCGCCTGCGGTTTCTAAGGGTCCCCGCGTCGCCGTCGCGGTGAGACCCGTCTGCAACAGAGCCGATTCCGCCATTAACCGGATCGCGCTAACCCGGAAGTCCGGAAAACCCAAAATATCACGTGAATCACTTTATTGTGATATTTGCTTTTATTGTGGTGGTCTGGAGTCGAATCCACAATATCTTTGAGGTATGCCTGGTACCACACTACTGCATGCATTGCAGGACAAACATTTAAGGACTTACCATATTTCCTATTCATGTTCAAATCTAAGATGTTTCATCTAAGAATGGCACTGATACAGTTACAGGACATTGCAGGACCACTTTTAGCTATATGGAAGTCAAGATCTATATATAAAAATATCTCTATTGCTACCTACAGTGTAGAAAAGCAGTTTAAAAATGCATTTTTTGACTGCTAGGTCAATGAAGAATATTTTGGACCCCTAATACATTGCATACCTTGACCTGATGAAGTCACAAATGATGTTGAGCTTTGGGAAGGAAAAATCCCAGCAGAATAGCTGCTCAAACAGGCGGCTGAGCATGATTAACATCCTTTTTATCTTATTTTTGTTTTATGGAAAGAAAATATCACAGCCTGTCTGTGTAGAGATAGGAAATTCTTTGCATTTAGCTAATTAAGGCAGTCCCCATAGGCAAGTATCTAATGATTAACTCAAAATAATTGTTCATTAATCAAATAGTGCCTGCTGTAAGCACACTGGTATTCGTAGTCCTAAAACCACTTGGGAACAGCCTGGGGACCAAAATAAATAAATAAATGTAAATCAGAGAGATGCTAGAAGCCAGCACACAACTCTCCTGTAATGTTATTATTTCATTATGAGGAATGTTCCATAGTTGATCCACAGCTGAGAAAAATCTCCAGACATATTGCATAGAGAGAAGTGGAAAGCAACCTGTTGCAAAAATACTTTCATAGTCAAGTGAAATAACAGGATGAGCAAGACCGAGAAATGCTAGAATTATGCACATATACAGGCAATATATCAAAGGAATAAAACAAAGATATTTCAAGCTGCATTGTGATGACCCAGCAGTACTAATGTTCCATTAGATGAAACCAGAAAATGGAACAAATTGTACACTTGAATATTCCCATGACACAGAAGTTCAGCGTTACGGTGGTAGCTTCAGAAACAAATAACGGGAAATATAACAAGCTTTTTGCTTTGGCTTCATTGAGAATGAGGAAAAGAGAATAGGGAGTCAACATATACTGTTAATGAATGGCAGGCTAGTTAACCTGTTCTTGTCTGGAACAAGCAGAGTAAGAGAAATGTTGGGCAACAGGGAAATAACATTTTTTCATGGGAAGTACATGTGCCAGACATCAGGGGTGCAAATAGAAGTTATCACTAATGAACACCGGGAATTGTGGAGTCACTGTATGAAAATGAAATTAGGAATGAGTCCTCAGTTGCAGGCACTCCAAATCTGGTTGGTGTCAGCAGGAGATACTTACACATTCCACTTACCTCCAAGTAATCCCTGTTGACTCAGTGGGGGTTACTTCTCAGGAGATCTGTACACGATTATCCTGTAGTTTTCATGTTGAAACCAGTGGGTCTTGGGTGAGCCCAGCATTTCCCCTTCACCAAAAACACTTGTTTGAACCACATGAGCTGGCCACACTTTGCTATAATGGTGGTTTGCATCATCCTGAATGCCAACCATGAAAATAACTCTTCACACAACCTATCACTACTGTCACAAACGTAACTAAGATGCACCGCTTTGGGGGGTAGCGGGAGAAGAAAGCTTCATTTGGAGAGCAGTGAAAAATGATAATACATTAATCAAAGGCTGATTCTTGTTCACAAAAAGCCAAAGTGGTACTGTCGATGAACGAGGAGTTCCATTAGGAAGGACTGGCTTGCCAATCATTAATTAATCAGTGTCATAGTTCTCTTTTTGACACGATTAATGAAAGCAAGTAGTTATTATTATTATCACCATGACAGGCCTCTTCTATTGTAGCACGAAGTCCTAAGAGGGTCCCCCACTCCAGTATTCTAAAATTAACTTCTAATGCCTTCCTGCCCTTCTGCCTAGTGTCATTAAAATGCAAATTTTGAGATAAATGGGCTGCTTTGCATCCTTTTAGTAGCCTTGTGTAAAAAAAAAAAACCCGCCATTAGCAAGGAATTCATTTAAAAAATAATGGTGTTTTTCATAATATTTTTGCATCTCAATAGCATTCCACATGCAAGGATCTGAAGTGAAATCCTCTTTGCAAAAGGGATAATGCAAAGAAGTTTTTGAATACCTGAAACAAACATCTCCCACAATGTGTCCCTCTATAACTGAACTCCTTCATCCATATTCGAGAATATTTAGAAATACTAAATATAAAATCATTCCACTGAGTAATTTTATGCAACTCTTTCTGGATAAAAGTAGCTGTTTCAAAATTCACAACAGAATAGCTTTTTCCAACTGAAAGGCCAAAGGAAAGGGAAAACATGGTTGGCCGAACAAAATAAAGTTCAACTCAGGTACTTGATATTTTCTCTATGCGGTATAGTGTTTAACATTAATACCTAACAGTAGCTATGCATATACCGGTAACAGTTCAGTTCAGCTGTTCAATGGATGCAGACCACTGGCCTATACAGCTCACTCACTATGTGGCAGAGGCTCTCTGGGGGTTTCACACTGCATTTAAAAACATTGCAAACAAATTATTGAAAAATTACAGTTGTACCTTGGAAGTCGAATGGAATCCGTTCCGTAAGTCCGTTTGACTTCCAAAACATTTGAAAACCAAATCACGGCTTCTGATGGGCTACAGGAAACTCCTGCAGCCAATCAGAAGCCGCAGAAGCTCTGTCGGACATTTGGGTTCCAAAAGAACATTCGCAAACCAGAACACTTCCGGGTTTGTGGCATTGGATTCCAAGGTAAGACTGTACTGAGATAAAAATCAGACTAAAAACAGCACATGAAAAATTGTAATGACCAGCTCAATGCAGTGTGTGTGTGTGTGTGTGTGTGTGTGTGTGTGTGTGTGTATACACACCACTGCTGTGTAGTGTACAACAGCCTTGCTTAGAGATTTGCAGTGTTTGCTGATTTACTACTAGGCCAGGTTCAAGGTGTTACTATTAGTATATAATAGTTTAAATGTTTGAAAAGGTTTGACTGTTTTGGATTGAGCTGAATGTGGCAACCTTTAGTATGATTAGTTTCTTATGACAGTCTGATTGTTCTCTCTTTCAAAAACAAACAAACCTTACCCTGTGTTAAAATGTAACCGTATTTTTTTACAGGAAGAAACTGCTGGAATTTGCTCATGCTGAAAAAGTTTAAAACTCTGAAAAGATTTGGAAACTTTAAAAAAGAAAAGAAAAAAACAAGCATTTAGAAACCTCTGCAAAGATGTGCAAACACAACATATGGTTTGAAATGCTTTGGAAGAAACCTGCCTGTGTTTCTGTGAAGATATAAAAATCTCACTCGCTGGATCATCACCTTGTCATGGTGAGTGGGCTTGCACATTCCTGTGATCCTTGTGAGTGAAGCCATAGGGAGTCTCATACTCCCAGCATGGTCACCCAAGGCAGTAAGGTCAAAGGGGAGCAGCTGGACAATGAACCAAGAAGTCCTCAATGGCAGAACAAGCAAAGCCTTACTGCGAAGACGGTGCATTGGTCATCGTGTACTGATCTCCACACATAAAACAAATTCGTGTGCAGGCTACGAGTGGTCGCCAAAGAAGAAAATGCAAAATGATAGTTGTTGTTATAATTGCTTGTTTGTACCAAATGTTTTTAACTCTTTCTTTCTTTCTTTCTTTCTTTCTTTCTTTCTTTCTTTCTCCCTCCCTCCCTCCCTCCCTCCCTCCCCCCACTCTCCCTTATATACAGTTCTAATCCACCAGCCCAAAGGTGAGCTCTTGGGAGTTGTTTGATGCAAAGATACCAAAGGAGGATGTCGAAAATACTAGAGCTATCAATTCTAGTGCTCTATTAAAAGGAGATGTAGATTTATAGCACAGCCCTTGGAGCCCCCAACACCTTTACAGTTGTGGGGTGAACACTGCAACAGTGAGAGGTCATAATGACTTGTTGGCACCCAAGCAAACGTTTATACATTCTTTATACACAAAGCAGTTTGTCAAGACCTTCCCATCAATTCACTTGACCGCTGAGGCCATAGGTGGCAACTATCCAAGGCTTACAGATAGCTCCCTTCTGTGGGCCAAGAGCCCAGCATCCCAGGACCCACAGTATCAAAGCAAGCCAATTCGCATATATCAAAGCAAGCGACTATAAACATAGATGAGCTCATTCTTGCAACAACTACCAACAACTTTTGGTTCAACACACAAACACACACACAAATTTTCAATTTAGAGAAATGAAATGTGTAGGTGTGATATCTCCATCTAAACTTATGCAAACAGAACAGACGAGGGATGAAAAACCCTTTTTCACCTAATCATAAATGTGTTGGTGGCAAGCTATGCGTATACAGTGGTGAGGAAATGTCTATAAATACTAAAGTAACCTCACCCGCAGTCTGAGATGTGAGCCTTTTCTCAAACAAACAAATACAGTGGTACCTCGCAAGACGAATGCCTCGTAAGACGAAAAACTCGCAAAATGAAAGAGTTTTTCGTTTTTTGAGTTGCTTCACAAGACGGATTTCCCTATGGGCTTGCTTCGCAAGACGAAAACGTCTTGCAAGTTTGTTTCCTTTGTCTTGCAAGTTTGTTTCCTTTTTCTTAAAACCGTGCATTCACTTCGAGGAGCAACTCATAGCACGCGGTGTGGTAGCCTTTCTTGAGGTTTTTGAAGACTTTGGTGATTTTTGAAGCTTTTCCAAAGTCCGTGCTTCGCAAGACGAAAAAATCGCAAGATGAAAAAACTCGCGGAATGAATTAATTTTGTCTTGCGAGGCACCACTGTAGTTAAATGAGAAATGTTTGTGGGACCTGCAGGTTTCAAAAAGTTCCCACTACTAAATGGGTCCATAGCTAAAGGTCCAACCCTGACTTATGGATCTGTGTTTACTCTGAACACTACATTTTGTAGCTGAGCCCCAGCACTAACAAGAAGATCTTGGCTTAAGGCACAAGTAAGGAAGCTCAAATCAAGGGCTTGAACATGGCCTCAAGGCCTCTCTATCTGGCCCTTGAGACTTGCACAGTATCTTATGCACTAAGACCCAGGACTCAGCTAGATTGGTAAAGTAAAAGCGTGTCATGTGACAAAGACACATGAGAGCAGAAGCAGCAAAGCAGGCTGGGAAGTGCTGGGACTGCACAATCATTTGGACCTACTAAAGTTATTCAGGCCTAACTGCTAATTGTTGAGTCACTCTGACATGTGACTTAGTAGCCACTTTCACTTTGTGCTCTCTGTAAGTTTTTCAGCAGAGTCAGTCTGCTTCAGTTGTGAACAGTCAGTATGTAATCTCAATCAAACTGTTTGGAACCATGTTTTTATGAAGAATGTTTTTATGAAGAAGTTTATTTTAACTCAGTAAAGCTTTTATTCTTTAAAACTCTGCATTATTAATTTACGCTGTGCGTCAAAACGATTTATATGTGTCGTATGTGTGATCTAACATTGTGCCACCAGATGACGATGCGGAGTCCCATTTTTCTCTACCTGTTTTCCCTGTTTAAATTTACAATGCTTTAAAATGAAGCGCTTCTTGATGTGTCTAGAACCAGCCCCACAAGCATTTACTTCCTGTGCACATGCAAGTTAGTGCTATTGTCTTCACAGCAAAAGTAACTAGCATTGCAAACAGATGGATTTGGGTAGCTCATCTAGAAAATAAGCACATACCCTTAAAACCACATATTCATTAAAAAATAGCACATTCACTATGGTACACCCAGAAACATAAGAGATGCATACAGCTATGGGTTGGAAAACATCATACATCTTTAAAAACCCCACAGATTTTTGAAAGGTCAAACTAATGGTTTGTGGTGCCTTTGGAAAGCTCACTATGAAGCAAAGGGGGATGACCAGATGTTGTTGAATCATTACTCCCAGCAGGCACTGCAACTTGTTAATTGGGCAATATTCAACTAAGTTTTACTCAGAACAAACCCAGTGAAATTAATGGACCTAACTTTGTCATGTTATTTAATTTCAATGGCTTTACCCTGCATAAAACTTAGCTGAATACCATCCATAGTCCAGCAATGTTTGGAAGGCCACAGGTTCCCCACCCCTCCTATACAATCAAACATTTTCCCCAACCTTCACGGCACTGGCTTAAGCAGTGGCTTTGGGAAAAGGTGTGAAGCTCTGGCTAGGTCCTAGAGCCCTCTTACATCCTTCCCAAAGCCTGGTAAGCACTTGCCCAGCTTTGGGAAGGAGGCAGGAGGACTCAAAGCCCCTGTCAGAGCTCTCATGCCTCCTTCCTGAAGCCCAGAACCACTTGCACTGCTCTAAAGAATGGTATCTTTCAGGCTGACTGGGTGCTACTGGCAACTTGCAAACCACAGAAACATTCCCAGACTACAAAACAAGTGAGGTGTTTGCCAGACATTAGTATGTAGCAGCAGCCACAAGTGCCTGATCAATGCTGTGAAAAGGAAAGCCGCAGCCACAGTTTCTTCAAACTCAATCGCGAGGAAATAAGAAAACAGAGCGAGGGAGCAGGCCATGTGATCCTTTTCCTTCCCCCACAGGCACATAGTTCATAAATATACATAAAGGGAAAGAAAGAGGGAAGTCTTTGGTGCTGGGAGAATTCAAACCTTCATTCTCAGAGAAAGTCACTGAGGCTGCTGTTGGTTTTAAAAATAAACTTTTTTTTTTGTTACAGGCATTTTCATGCTGTTTTATACCCTCCCTGTGAAAAGTGAAACATTTGCAAATCTCTCTCACAGTCATGGGGAATAAAAATCAATGTGGCCAAGTCCAACCTGAATACTTGCCCTTGTGTTTTTGCAAGCAATTTACGGCATCGACAGAACCCAGCATATATAAATCACAAGCGTGTTTAGTTCATTTTTTAAAATAAAAATAAATATGGAACAAACCCTTCCTAGCTACTCTCATAGGTTTCTACCAACTCCTTCCTCCAGAGAGCACAAAGTTGTTTCTGCCGTGCAAGTAGCAACATCTGCTGTTGTAAAAGAAAGCTTTCAGGGAATCTGGGGTGTGCTCTGTGCTTTAGAGCTTTCATAAAGATTTGGAGCTATTCTTTTCCCCCAAGGGTCTCTTCCAGCTGCACTACTGAGCACAGCAGTCAGTATGAGGCAGTTCAGAGAGGGTCTTTCAAAGCTACAGAACTACGGAAGAGGGCACACCATGGGAGGCTCTATCTCACAAACACTTCTGTACTTTAAAACAAGATGGAATTGGTTGAGTCTGGAGGAGTTTGCTGCTTTCCTGCTTGGAGAGCCTGAAAACTTGCTTTGAATTTCTGTCTCCGCTGTGTGGCACAGGCTAGTCAGCTGGAAGGACACCACACAGGAAAACAATAGTCCAGGGTCAGTTCTGATGTATTTATGCCACTGGGTTGATGTCTTAGGAAATGTTTCTAGCCACCTCCAAAAGGCACATTAGATTCTACAGCTTCTGATGACTACTAAATGCTGCATGAATGTGTGCACTTCAATTATTATTATTATTTTTAAAATCCATTGTATCTAATTTCCCCAAAGAAACTTAGTACAAATTACTAGCAAAATAATGTACAAACAAGCAAAGCAACCAGCCAATCCCAATCCCCAAGCCAAAGCCATTTGCACAATCAAAATACAAAGGTAAAAGTAAAGCGCATTTAAGGCTGCAACTCTAACCCTATGATTACTGTGAGGGCATCTGAGGGGGTCAGAATATTAATTGAATCTCACACTCTGAGAGTGTAAAGAGGGAGAGAGATTTAGTGTTGAGGAGGAAGATTTTACCTCCAAGAGATGGAGTATAAATTTATCATCATCATCACCATCATCATCATCATCATCATATTTTGCTACCCTGTAGCACTTGTGAAATGCTCTGGCATCAAAGAGGGTGAAAAGGAAGCAGCCTTGGGGGGTGTTGGTGTTAAGGACCTGCTGGGAAAAGCTGTGGATGTGAGAGCAGGGAACAAACTTCATCAACCCTGGAGTATGCAAGCTTGGCTAGGAACAGCTGAGTCCATCTATTTGGGTTCTCCCTATTTGGGTTGATCACTCTTTAAGAATTCCAAACAGTCATCTGATAAACACAAGCCTATATGGCCCTCCCAGTATGATATCAGGGATGTTGTTTCAGTGCATTTCCTGCATTGGTGGGCAGAAGTGGAGGTTGATGAAATTTGAAGTTCCTTACAACTCTTTGATTCTATGTTTGTAGCTATGATGATGTGACAACAGTATGGGGGAACTTACCCACCACACCATTCTAAGTAGGACTCGCTTCATGGACAGAGGCAGAGCAAATTCTATTCATGATTGGAACACTGAGTTGAATAGATCCAGGCAGACTTTGCCACTTACATGCATGAACTGTTTCAAGGATAATGGCTGAACACAGGGATGCACATCTGATGTCCTTACTGGACATCAGCAGAAGGTAGCCTTGGAGGCATTAGGGCTTCTGTGGTGACGTGTGACCTTCCAGATAACCTCTGAGATCAGGGTAGGGTATGAATAGGTGATGGCTGCCTTTTTAACCAGCCCTCTTATTATTGTTTGAAACAAAGCCTCTTCCTATTGCTGTGTGATTGTTCCCTCCCTTTAGAGCTGCCTCAAGTCTTGTTAGCCTTCAGAGTTCAGATGAGCTTATTTCTAGAGCATCCGTTTTGCCACAATTCTTATTTATTTATTTATTTATTTATTTTTTATTATTGCCATTAGTTTTTGCCCTGGGGAAATTTATGTCTGGCTCTGGCATCTCACCCTGCCCTCTTTTGTGAGGGCTGCAATAGAATTCATCCAATTTCATAGAACTGTCTACTTCTTTTGTCAATAAATTGCTGCTGCCATCACTTAAGAGGCCCATCTTCCTCACTGACCTTTTGTTGCTTACAAACTTCTTATTATTTACAGTAACCTTTTTGTCGACCTTCCTTTCATCCACCTTTGCTTTATTTGTAGTTGTTGTTTAGGCGCTCATTTAAGTGCACCTTTCTTCTTTCAGCTTCCAAGGCTACCTCACTCACAAATGCTACAAGCCACAACGGTGAAATAGCAAGGCAGCAACATTTGCAGATGATGCCAAATTATTTGGGACAATGAACTCTCAATTGGACTTTGAAGTGCTCCCCAAAGATCTCTTCAAACTGGGTGACTAATGCAACAATATGGCAGATGATATTCAAAGTGCTGTGATAAAACCCTCAATGACCAGGTTATCTGAAGGGCCATCATCTCCCACATGAACCTGTTCCAGTACTGTACTATAATGTCTGAGGCCCTGCTCCATGTTCTTTCACCTTCGGAGGTGTGCTTGGTGGAATCATGAACATAGGCTTTCTGGGCAGTGGCACTATATTGAGCAACTCCCTCTTGAAATAGGTTCAGATGGCCCCCTCTCATGGGCATAACCAGGATTTTTGTTAGGGACAGGCTTTTGTTAAGGGGGCAGAACCTCAGATTTGTATTTATTCTTATTGATTTTGATTGGTGGGGGCAGCTGTCTCCTCCTTGGTTATGGCCATGCCACCTCTCACTTGAGTTTTAGTGGGGTGGCAAAAACTCTTTCATTCTTCCATGATTTCAATCTGTTTTAACTTCCTGCTGTACTGATGTATTCTTAAAACAAATCAGCAGATTTATGCTGCTATTTTAGTGATTTAATTGACGTTGTGTATTAACTTTCGAATCTGATTATTTCTTGTGCCTTTGGGTTTCTAATATGGAAGTCACTTTGAGGGCAGAAATTTTGTAAAATATAGATAGAAACAAATATGTCCATGATCCAAACTCCTTGCTGTAAGAAATAGATTACTTTCAGTCTAAGGACCCCTGCGCAGTCTTGATCAGCTATAAGGATCTTGCTCTACCTGTCTTATAGTAAAAGGCTTGTTCCTCTTTAGCAGAAGCTCTGCTAGAAGGGCATCTCCTTTTAGGTTCTCAGGGGAAGCAGAGAATGAGGTGGGGTGGCTCAGCTGATGTCTGGCCAGTCAGACTGCTGCTTACTGGAGGGCAGAGGGCAGAGGGGGAGACACAAGACTGGTGCAGTGCAAACACACAGGCGGAGCCAATTCAGTGACCCTGCCAATGTATTTGCACCATGCCAGCCTCGGCATCACCCTTCCCCTCTATCTCCCAGTATGCAGCAGTGACAAAACCAACCAGCCATCAGGTGACCACTGAAGTCTCACCATGCCTTACAGGAGTGGATATACCAAGAACGCAAAAAGACTTATTTAAGTACTCAATAACAGCCACATGAATACTATTAGCACAACATTGGAAAGAAGAAGGTGTCCCAGCTAAAGAAGATTAGCAAGTAAAATTAATGGAATATGCTGAAATGGCAATATTGACTTCGAAATTAAGAGGAAGAGATGACGATGAATTTAAAGAAGATTGGAAGGACTTTATTGCATGCATACAGAAGCAATGTACACAGGTTAATACATTAGCAGGATTTTAAAAATACTTGTAAAGACATTAGGACTGGATAATAAATAATTTTAATGATTTTATAATTTAAAATGGACATGCAGTATGATGATAAACAATGGAACTAGGGAAGGGAAGAGGGGGAAGTCAAATGTTTTTATTTTTGTTGTTTTTGGAAAATTAATAAAATAATATTTTAAAAAGATGATAAAAATGAAGACTCACCATGCCAATCACTACTAGTTCTAAGTTAATGCATGTCATACAGCATATGCCACCCATTTATTTCATGTAACTTGTGAACATTTTAATATTTTAACATGTGCTCTTTGATTCATCAAAAGTGCTTCTCTAAGTGCCCTTGCAAGCTGAGATACAACTAAGGTGTCTTCTCATCGGAGACCCCCTCAGTTACACAGAGAGATTTGCCCAGTTGCCTTTTTTTTATGTCTCTTCAGTTCCAGCTAAATATTTTTTATTATCACAGGCTTTTAAAACTGTGTTTTTAATCTTTGGTACTTTGCTTTTAATGTGCTCATCCACCTCTGTGGTCCTTTAAAGAACATAAGAAGAGTCTGCTAGATCCATCATCTTGGTCTCACAGAGGTCAACCAGATTCCTGTGGGAAAACTGCAAGCAGGGTCTAAGCACCAAAGCACCAGTGGTTTGCTTTTGTTTTTTTAATTAACTCAGACTTTATCTGATTTTTAGATTTTCAAAACTGTTTTACTGTTGTATTGTTTGTGCTGCATTTCATTATATGGACTTGTGATTTTCAACTGTTTTTATTATATTATGACTTGACCAGAGAATGATGTTTCCTAGGCAACTGACAGGTACAGTGAATAAATACAGTGGTACCTCGGGTTAAGTACTTAATTTGTTCCGGAGGTCCGTTCTTAACCTGAAACGGTTCTTAACCTGAAGCACCACTTTAGCTAATGGGGCCTCCTGCTACTGCCGCGCCGCCGGAGCACGATTTCTGTTCTCATCCTGAAGCAAAGTTCTTAGCCCGAGGTATTATTTCTGGGTTAGTGGAGTCTGTAACCTGAAGTGTATGTAACCTGAAGCGTATGTAACCTGAGGTACCACTGTAAATGAATAATGCTAATTTTCATTTCATTTTCACTTTGGGTGCAAAGTGATGGTATGTTTGAACCAAAACAGCCATAGAAAACTTCATATCAGCTGACAGGGTTTGAATTGTCTGTGACTGTCCAGAAAAGAAACCTTGGAGTCACAGTAGCTATTTCACTGAAAACAGCAGGTCAGTGTGCAGTGGGTATGAATAAGGAAACAGTTATTATAGGACTTCTTAGGACAGAGGCTGTAAATCAGTTGTAGACCTATGAGTCTTATATTTATGGCCTTACAAGATTGCCTTGATAGAAGCTCCCTTCCTTGTTGGATCGCTGTGGTTTTCTACTTAATCCAGTTAGCTGGGCTTAGGGTGTGTTAATCTTCTATATATTTTTTTAGATAATATTTATTAACAATTTAATTTTTATTTTATTTTATTTTATTTAAATAATATTTATTACTTTTAAAACTTACAAAAAGGAAAGAGAAGAAAAAAGACAAAAAGAAAAACAACAACAAGAAAAGGAAAAAAACAATACAATACAATATATCAACAATACAAAACACATCATTAACCTAAACAAAACAAAACAAAAACAATTTAAAAACATACATTATACCATTTCAGTAGTCTATCTTTCATACCCTTGTTTCATCGACCTCCTCTCACCTCCCTTTTCGTATTCCACTTCTATTAATTGTTTCAGCAATTCCTTTCCATCTTTCTCTATTTTCTGTCATATAAATATCTTAACTTATTTTTACCCTTATTTTCCATTAATACTATTCCATTAATCTCCTGCTTCCAAGGGGGGTTTAATAGTTTTAATCGATGGAAGTTTAATCCTTTGCGGAAGACTTTCCAAGACCTTAGCTTGCAGCGTCTTTGCTTCAATCTATTTACAAAAGGGGAAGGCGGACTTCCTGTTTAAAACCTTCCCATTTCGGTGCCAAATTAAGACATTTATAGATCCAATTTTCCGTTCTACTCATGGGTAGTTGTTTAAAATCGAATTGTCCACAGGAAAAAGTCAGCGCTCTCCGGCAACAGCAGTGCGGCTTCACTCTGTGCAAGAAGCAATCAGTTCGAAGCACTGCGCCGCTCGCCCCACGTCGCTCCAGATCCCCGAAACCGGGTCTCCCCACGAGTAGGGGAGGCGCAAAAGGTGCCAGCCGAATCCCAGGTTCACAGGCTTCTCCTGCCTGTGATTTTTAGTGGGTCTCCGCCTTCGCTGTGGCGGCCAGACCCTGTTTCCATGGAGTAAATTCCTCCCGATCAGAGGAATTCTGCCATTACCAAAGGCGCTAACCCGGAAGTCCCAATATTTATTAACAATTTAAACACTACAAAAAATAAAAACAATACAATACAACACAAAAACACTACACAACACCAACACATTTAAACTAACAAAACAAACAAAAAAAACCACACAATTTAAAACACATCAAATAGTTTCAGTATCATATCTTTCATTCACTTATTTCCGTGACCTCCTCACACCTCCCTTTTTGTATTCCACTTCTGTTAACTGTTTCAGCAATTCCTTTCCATCTTTCTCTGTTTTCTATCCTATAATTATCTTAACACATTCTAACCTTATTTTTTCCTTTGATACTCTATTAATCTATTTATACTTAATTCCTTATAACATTTCTACTAAAGCCATATAACTTCATTCCAACATTCATTAATTTTACAGTATTTCTGTAAATAATCTTTAAACTTTTTCCAGTCTTCTTCCACCGACTCTTCTCCCTGGTCTTGGATTCTGCCAGTCATTTCCGCCAGTTCCATATAGTCCATCAACTTCATCTGCCATTCTTCCCAGGTGGGTAAATCTTGTGTCTTCCAATACTTCGCGATGAGTATTCTTGCTGCTGTTGTTGCATACATGAAAAATGTTCTATCCTTCTTTGGCACCAATTGGCCGACCATGCCCAGGAGAAAGGCCTCTGGTTTCTTCAGGAAGGTATATTTAAATACCTTTTTCATTTCGTTATAAATTATCTCCCAGAATGTCTTAATCCTTGGGCATGTCCACCAAAGGTGAAAGAATGTACCTTCAATCTCATTACATTTCCAACATTTATTATCGGACAAATGGTAAATTTTTGCAAGCTTGATTGGTGTCATGTACCACCTATAAATCATTTTCATTAAGTTTTCTCTTAGGGCATTACATGCCATAAATTTCATACCTGTGGTCCATAACTGTTCCCAGTCAGCCATCATTATGTTATGTCCAACATCTTGTGCCCTTAGGGTGTGTTAATCTTCTAGTATCATCAAAGCTGCTATGTTTTCTTTATATGTTGTTCCTGAATAAAGACGGCTCTTTAAGTTACTCTGACTCCTGTTGCCTCTTGGCCTTTGGGCAAGAATATAGCAACATCATCTCACTCACTTTGTAGTACACTTCTGCGAACTCACGTATACAGAGAAAGAGACAATGACAATATATAAATTTATGGCGTGATCACCTGTTTAAATACTGTATACAGTTATGGTGTACAATCTGGTGTCCACTGTCTTGGAAAGTCCAATTACAATAATAAAGGGGTTGGAGAGTTTTCTCCCTGAGGAATAGCTGACTAGGCTGTGAGTTTTTAATTTAGAATAAGATAACTAAAGAGATCTGTGACAGAATTGTAGTTTATTTTTCACTCTGTCCGGAATACTGGAACTCTGTTTCTTATTACTTGCTTAGCCAGTTTTTAATGAATCACAGCTGGCCCTAGTGGGCAAATAAATTAAATAAATAATTGAGCCGTTTTGAAACTTCTGTGAGATGATATGAAAAGTATTCATTTGTGTGGTTTTTGATCTCTGATGGCTCATTCACACATGAAAGTCACTGCTTAAAACTGAAGACATCAAGTCAGCATGAATATGACTTGGGGAAAGTCTGTAGCTCAGTGCTAGAGATCACATACTTGGCATGCAGACGGACTGTCTGGTACCTCTCTGACATATTGAAGACCGGTAGAGCTAGGGAAAGGTGCTTGCCTGAAATACTGGAATGCCATTGCCAGCCAATTTAGACAATTCTGAGCTCAATGGACTAATGGTCTCACTAAGCATTGGACATTTCCCATAAGCTAATCCTGTATTCTGTGGACATGTTAGGGTTCCACTCCATGCCGCTATTGGTCAAAATGCAGCATCAAAATATGAGGGTATTTCTTGCATTTTTTCAAGTGCTGAACCATCTGATTAGGTTAGTTCGTATCCTCACCTCAGTGCATGTTGCTTCTCCATTCATTTGAACCAATAAAGACCTATTGCTTGAAAGAATATGTGTATGTACACATCATTATCCTTATTTTAAAAATACATTTTGTTTTGCTTTTTGAGGGTGATGGTGGCTTAATTGTATATCATCATCATCATCATCATCATCATCATCGTTTTCTTACCTGCCCTTCAACCTAAAGTCCCAGGATTAAAAATAATATTAGAAACAGTTTAAAACAACTTGAGTTGCAACCGATAACAACTGAAAGTATTGACCAATGTGCTAGTACTCATCTGGTACTCCCCATTTCAAGCTGTAACCAATTTAAATCAATTTCCAAATAACTGGTTGCTTTCACTGAACTCCCTAAGAGTATTTATTTCCAGAAAGTCATTCTGCAGTGGATGTGTGTACTGACAATCCCATCCTTGCATCCCTTGTGTTTCTTTAGGATGTTTACCAGTATATATATATACAAAATCACATTTCCTAAGGTGTTACTGAGAAGTTTCATGTAATATATACATATAATCATGCAATTCTATTTTCATTATAGCTTCTAACTGCATCAATGTCTTTTCAGCTCCCTGTGCATTCTTCCATACGATTCCAATAGAAACCTACTTTATGAGCACATTTCTTCTGTGAACTTCACTGACCCACTTTGCTCCTCTTACACACTCACTGATGTGTATATCTACAAGCTGTTCCTCTGCTAAATGTGTGTGGGGGTTTTAATCATGAGCAGTATTTTGCACAATCAAATTGCCACCATCACTAGTCATTGGTCGTAGCTATCTGTCCCTTAATATATTAGTGTGGTACAGTGGTACCTTGGGTTAAGTACTTAATTCGTTCTGGAGGTCCATTCTTAACCTGAAACTGTTCTTAACCTGAAGTACCACTTTAGCTAATGGGGCCTCCTGCTGCTGCCATGCCGCCGGAGCACGATTTCTGTTCTCATCCTGAAGCAAAGTTCTTAAACCGAGGTATTATTTCTGGGTTAGTGGAGTCTGTAACCTGAAGCGTATGTAACCTGAAGTGCATGTAACCTGAGGTACCACTGTACAGAAGGCCAGCACCGAGCATTCTACTTGCAACACAATCCCAATTCACACTGAAGTAAACAGAAACATTTTCATAAGATCAGAATGATGTCTTTCTGCACACACTGCCTCCCATACAGCGAAAGAAATGAAACAAAAACTCAAAAGAAAAGATTGCCGAACAGTGTACAAAAGTAGTCATCTAACAAGCTACTCCAGTTCTCTCTTTTAATCCAGCCAGCATCATCAATATAATAATGTGTGCTATTAAGTTAAAAAGAGAGAGAGAAAGAGTTCACTTTAAGGGAGGGAAATAGGAATCGGAACTTTTGTATGTAATTATTTGTTTTTATTTAGAAGCATTCCGTCCTGTTGTCTTCTTGCCACAAAGTAAAAATGCACAGTCGCAGAACCACTGGCAACCCAATTAAGCTCTACATCCCAGGGTGAAAGCACCTGCTCTTACCATTCAGGAAAACAAAACCGTGTACAAAAGCGGGAAAGCTTTTAGGTCAAACTCAAAAGCTCACCACGTAACATCACTGCCACCTAATACGTTCCACTTTGGTTTTTCACTTTGGAACAATGGTACAGGTTCTCTTGCTAGATAGGCTTATGCAATACAGAAACAACTCTTTTGTAAATAAGGGTATAAAAGGGGGAAAACTGCTCCAAGGTACCATCAACCTGCAGTGAGACATGGACTTGGATGCTAAGGCTTTATTTACCTTTAAAGCACATTAGAAGCAACTTCTTTCCCTCCAATAATTCTGGGCTCTGTACTGTACCCCTCAGAGAGTTACAATTCCCAGCAGCACTTTACAAAGTGCTTTCCTGCACCTTCCAGTGCCCTTAAAAAGCTAATCCAGAGGACCAGGGGACCCTTGGGAATGGCATAAAATATGGTGTTGGTTACTGCATATGGAGGGAGCGGAGCAGAAAACGCACACGTGCGCGCACACACACACACACCATTTTGTACAAACAAATCTTTCAACTGATGCTAGACCCCTTTGCAGCAAGCCAATATTTTTTTTAAAAAAGTCCTATTCAATAATTATTTCAGAAATAATTGTGTTTAAATTGGTATCTTGGATTATAGTCTTGCAGGCACATCCAAGGGGTTTTTATTTTGTTTTCAATGTTTTGGCATGCTGGCACTGTGTGTGTCCCTTAGCTAGCTTCCTCGATTGCAGTTTCTTGAAGGCTACTGGGACGTGATTTAGCTTAAATGGTGAGAAGTCAAGGGATAGGGTTTATAAATTTCGTGATGGCTGCTACTTCCCCTGATAAATAAAAGACTTGCTCCTAGGCATATAAATGCTTTGTGCTATTCATCTGTGCAGGGGTTGGAAAGAAAGGGAAGAGGACAAAGGGCCTATACCACATAGTCTTGGAGTCACCAGTGTGATGCATATGTGTACCCACAAAGTTTATGAATTCGCCCCACTTCACTGCCATGACGTGGTAATGGGTGGTTACATCTTTCTGCATTGATAAGCGCATAAAGCTGAAGGAGGAAGTTGGAAGAGTCACAATCTTTCCCACTTCCTTTTTCATCCTTACCGTATGCACTTCTCAAGGCTCAGATTCTGAATCTTTTACCCCAATCCTGGAAGTTTGTGTGTGTATGTGTGTGCTTGTGTGCTTTCCCTTTTTGCCTCATGGGGTGGAGTGAACCAGGGGAGGGGAGAGGGAAGGACCAAAGGAAGTTGTGCTCATCATGCTGGCTCAGAAATCCAACAATGCCCATGTCAGGGACCGGGCAGATGAAGAGGAGTGGTGGACACCACCTCCCCAGTGAGGAGCAAGGGGCAGATAGTATAGATCTACAGGACTGGTTTGACACAGGGCACACCCCAGAGGAAGAAGAAGAGGGAAGAAGTTGGGAAATGATGGGAAATGAGGAGCTAGGTAGCACTAAGCAGGCAGGGCCCGAGCAGCAACTGACTGACATGCTGTCACTGGAGAGTCTCCCAGGACCCGCTACCTTCCCCAAAACCAATTGTTCACTGAGAATAGCAAAGCAGAGGGCCCAAAGGCAGTTGGCCCTTAACAGCAACCACAGAGGGGAGGAGCCTCATAAAGTACAGAGAAGACAGGCATGGAGCTTCACTCAAGCAGCGTTAGATACTGAATGGTGCTTGGTTGCCTTGCCTTGGCATCTGGAATAATAATAAAAAGGACTAAAACGCCTGTGTTTTCTCTGTCTTGCTGATTTCCTGGGCAATCAGGCAGGAGCCACTGACAGCATCCTGACAGCCCATGGGCTTAAAAATGATGCTGACTTCTGCCCTTAGCCTTTATGGAGGCTGGGTTCAGATTCAGTCTCAGAAGAGGAAATGATGTACCCTCACGCTGGAACCTTTTGCATGTGCTCATATCTTGTTTTATTTCCATGCCTTAGAGGTGGCTCCCAGTTAGCTAAGCACTGTGAACCCCCTCTTTTTCAAGAGTCAATCCACAGACCCCCTACTTTTGAAAATGTTGATATCTCTGTGTTAGTGCTTATTATGTGAATGATGCCACCATATCCTCCAACATGTACCAGGGCAAAACCGGTACACACATGGACATTTTTGGGTGTGCAAGCTCACATGAGACATGGCGCCAGCTGATATTTCATGCAGTTTGGGGCTCTGTGCACTTGTGTGAGAGCATAGCACCCCAAAACAGGGTGTCCCGGCCAGTTGATAGGCCTGTGTCGCAGACTCTATGGGTGGGTTTCGCAGAACCCCCTGGTGTCTACAGACTACCAGCTGGGAACTGTTGCCTTACAGAACTTAAACGCTATTTTGTCCAGCCATTGTAGACTGAGATTTAAATCCACTTGATACTTCACGTTGCTTAGATTTTTTTTCCTTTAAAAAAATAATAATAAAACTCTGCTGTATTTTCACTTAAAAACAAACAAAAACCCTTTGATTAAAAATATCCTGCAACCCACCCTAAGCTTTGGATATAAAAAGAATCTTGATACATACATTAACGGAAGAAAGCAATCCTTCCTCATGCATACTCAGTGACAGCCAGATAAGTGCAATGTGTTAAAATATGCAGCTCTGAATATTTATGGTGCTTTCACTAAACATTTTGGAAGTTCACACTGACATAAAACAAGAAATTATTACCAAGCGCAGTCAATAGCAGGAAATGTGGGGGGATCTAAAATATGAAATCCATCAACTGCTGTCTGAGTCATGACTACCTTGACATCTGTATCACTGTAAACATCCTGAACAACTGTCTGTTCCTTCTGCTCAGTAAAGCATCTATATTCAGAAACAGGCACTTAAATGTTTGCATTGACTTTTTCTTAAGAAGTTCCCGAAAGGACAAGTATAAAGGGCCTTAAATCATTTCTCAAGCTGCAGAAAGTTATGTGAAATTTCCAACTTCTGTATGTAATTGCACGGGAGGAACTGGCTCCTCTATGGTTAGAAGATTAATTTTCATCCATAAAATTCAAAACATTGGCACAAGTTCACCAGCAAAATCAGCTCCCCATCTCAGTGTTTCCCTGAAACTAATACAGTGCCTATAATGCCCTAAACCAGTGGTTTCTAAAATGGAGACTCCTGCCTCCCAGAGATTTCCTAAGGGGTGCTAAAAGGCAAGATGGCAGCAGGGGAATGCTGGAAGTGTAAACGACTATCAGACTTTGAAAAGATGGTATCACCAGATCAAGTTCATTCATTTTGTTGAGTTAATTAAACTGCATAGGTTAAATTGGATTTGGAATAAATGTGCAATTAATTTTTACTGTTTTGAATTTTATTGTATTATTGTCCTCCACAGTGGGTCATGCAAACCTTCATTATGAATAATTCTTTTTTATAGGGTAGGTGTCACTGGGGATGAGTTTATGGTGGTGGCTTCAAAAGGTTTGGGAACCACTAACCTAAATGGACATTTAAGAGGCCAATGGAGAGAGAAAAGACCAAAGAAGCATGACCCAATCACATTTAGTCTAATGGCTTCTTAACATTGTTTACAACCACAATGGCTATTTTTCCCGGTAAAGTAAAAGCCTTACTGATTTCCCCTTAAACGTCAGTATTCAGAAACACAGCAAATTGGGATGCAAAGGTTTCATTTAGCTATGTTGTTAAACAGGCAATGAAAAAGACACCTTAAGAAACTGTATGGTGGGGAGCCTCCAACCCAGCGGCCCAATTAGGCCCACCACGCCTCTCCATTTGCCCAACCAGACCATATTGGCAGTGCTTTCAAAGTCCTGGTGAGCAGCTCACTGCCGGGACTTCGAGTGTATTGCAAGGCAGTCAATCATCAGGACTTCAAAGCCTGACATCACGGCAGACAGAATGTTGACAAAGAGTACAGCTCTGCAAGAGAAATGAAATATTAGCTTGGACTGGCCAAGCCTCTCATCTCTTCCCTTTGGAGCTGTGAGACTGAAGAGAAAGCTGAATTCCACACATTGAAATTGTTACTGCGGGTGTGTTGTATATTTCATTTTCTATCTATATTCTCACTAATCAGGCTAGACCCACATTCGGCCACTTTCCCCCAGCCATCTCTTTCACCATCTTGGGATCAGCATGGTAGGAATGTCGTGTCCCCCCCCCCCCAATTAGATAGGTTTGTGGCTATTGTTGTTGTTGTTGTTTTTCAAAAAAGATCTCATAGCAGAATTAAAGTGAATTTCAGGAAATACTAATAAAAAGGGACTGGTGTATTTGACTGTCTTATGAGAAGTGATAAAAAGGCTACTGGTAGGTCTGGAAGCTTTCTCCATAGAGCTGAGATCTCTGCATCTTGCATAGGCATAGAGGGTGTTCTAAGCTCCTGGTGAATGGGTACCAGTGGCTGCCATCCATTTCATCGTTCATGCATCGAGCCTAGGGATGAGGAGGAATCCGCTGAACTCAGATTTTAAAATTGTCCCCAAACAGATTGTGGGTGTCTTTCAGAACCTGCCATCTTGCAGATCCCTTTAGAAAGTCCAGGGGCTGCCACACTGCATCCATTCCACCAAAACAGATTTATGTGCTTTAAACACTTAACATGAGTAATCCAGATGCCTACAGACTTGAATGGTTCCCTGGGCTCCTTGCTCTGTGAATTCGTCTGGGAAACAGGATACGATGCACTTAGTCCTGTCCTGATGCAGAACTGAGAGGGATTGCACATTAATTGGTCTGTCTATCCTTAACCGAGCCTGTGTGACAGGTGTTGGGGACAGGATCTAACCGTCGGGCGAAATCCTTATTGCTCCTTTCCCTAGCAGGCCAAATTTGACAGGTAAGAGTCAACCACATTCTGTATCAAACACCTTCATTCTGTGAAGTCAGAATATTAATCATCACTCCATAATAGCACAACTGCTTGTTCCAGTGTCAGGAAGGCCTCTCTGCTGGGCAGCAGCTGGTTTCCAACTTACACAGAAAGACAGACAGGATTGTGAATGAGTTCCATAGGAAATAAGAGGCTTCCTTTCAACTAGCAGGTTTCATGAGGTGATATTGCACTCAGACAGTTCCCTCAGCCAGCATAACATATATAATACTGACTCCTGTATCTGGCACCACTTCATATAGAAAATTACATCTGTGGGGCTGCTTGGCTTCTGATGTGTCACTGTTGTCACTCCCCTGGCACCCCTAGATTAAGCTTAATTGGTTTTTGGGCTTGAGCTACATGCCCCCCGCCCTCCAGGGGTGCCACTAATTTGTCTCAGTTCTGCTCTTTATCTCTGCGTAGGTCTGGGGATGTGGTCAATTGCTATTAAGGAGCCCATATAGGTATTCCACAAATCTGTCTCCGCATTCCTCTTCCTCTCTCTGGTTTTGAACATGGCAGCAGCACTAATTGCCTTTGCTCTAATTTGTCTGAGAAGCACCATGACTTTAATTGGTCAGTTTCAGTGATATTATCCCTTCTTGCTGTCACTGTACTGACATTCCTTTGGCCTGTGTTAAGGAAATTTCCACCATTGGTTATCTGCCTTGAGATTAATATGAGGCTTCCCACAATATGAAACTTGGAGTGGCTCTGAGCAGCAGCACCCACGAGCCATTTTGCACCCATGTTAGGAAGCGTAGCAGCACTATGAGTTCCTAAGCTGTTTATAAGAAGTATAGAAGTCAAAATAAGTCCCTGCATACCAGTTACTGGCAATCACAAGTGAGAAGACTGCTATTTCACTCAGTCCCTGCTTGTGGGTTTCTCACAGCTGTCGGATTGACCGCTATGATTACAGGATGCTGGGCCATCAAGGCCTTTGGTGTGATTGAGCAGGGCTCTTCTGATGTTCCCTAGTCTCATAAAATAAAGAAACAGAGGAAAGAAGCCAAAAAGGTTTGCAACAAAACTGACACAGTAAGAGCAGCTTTGTCAAAGAACACCAACAAAAAGACTAAAAGCTTATGTGCAGTCTCTCTCTCAGTCCTCATATTAGCCTTCCTAATATGTCCTGTTCTTAATTTCTCTTCCATCTTCTACTTTTTAAATTTTATTCAAATGTGTATTTAGTACATTTCTATACCGCTCTTTCAATAGGGGGAAAAAAAACAACCAGAGGCATATCTACTGGGCTTAATAGACATCCCACAAGATAAGAAAAGATTATTTCTATATGCAACAGCTGCAGCCAGGCTTTTACTCGCAAATAATTGGAAAGGAAATTATTTACCCACAAAAGAATATTGGATATGTAAATTATCTGAGTTTATAGAAATGGCGAAATTAACAGCAGCCATAAGATATCAGACAAATAAGAAACTAAAGCTAGAATGGCAATGTTTTGATGAGTATATGAGTAAATACTGTTCTAAGGAGAACATGTTGGTATGTATAGACTAAGTTCATAAAGTAGACCTAGGAAAAATTAATATTCTAAGAGCGGGTGGCGCTGTGGGTAAAACCTCAGCGCCTAGGACTTGCCGATCGCATGGTCAGTGGTTCGAATCCCCATGGCGGGGTGAGCTCCCGTCGTTCGGTCCCAACTCCTGCCCACCTAGCAGTTCGAAAGCACCCTTAAGTGCAAGTAGATAAATAGGTACCGCTTTATAGCGGGAAGGTAAATGGCGTTTCCGTGTGCTGCGCTGGTGCTGGCTTGCCAGAGCAGCTTCGTCACGCTGGCCACGTGACCCGGAAGTGTCTGCGGACAGCGCTGGCTCCCGGCCTCTAGAGTGAGATGAGCGCACAACCCTAAAGTCTGTCAAGACTGGCCCATACGGGCAGGGGTACCCTTACCTTTACCTTTTTAAGAGCATTAAAGATGAGATGTATAAGATGCAATGTAAATAGGAACTTAAAGTTTAAGGGATGATGAGTATTGGAGGAGGGAAGTCACATGGATGTATTAATTTTTTTATTCTTTTTCTCTTTCTTGTTTATTTTTATTATATGGGTTATTATTTGTATTTCTGTTTATGTGAGTGTTCAATGTATGTTTGTCTGCTTGTGAAATAAATAAAATTATTTAAATTTCTATACTGCTCTTCATCCAAGGATCTTAAGGTGGTTTACAATATAAAAGTACAAAAATACATACCATGGGGGGGGGGAGCCCAGTACCCCACTCTATCAGTTTAATATGTTGACAGCATTTCCATGTGTGAACTGAATGAAGGGGGCATTCTGTGATTACTTTAAACCCAGGGGACACCTGTGGCCGTCCATGCCTCTCTGTCTGCAAATCTTTCCAGGCTATGCCCCTCCCTGGCTCTGCTGCACACCCCAAATGCTTTTGCCTGGCTGGAATGTGCCCTTGAACTCTGATAAGGCCTCTTGCTTGTCTGGAGGACAGAGAGTTGTTTGTATATAAACAGGTCTACTGTACAAACGTATTTATTTCTCCACCCACTTTTGCCTAGGGTCCCACCCACCCTTTCACACATGGCCCTTGGAAGGTTGCCCAGAAGGAAATGTGGCCCTCAGGTTGTAAAGGGTTCCCCACCCCTGCCTTAGGCATGGACGTGTGCAATATATAAGCCTATACATAAGCAGCTGCTCACATGCAATCAGGATTCCCAAAGGGACTTAGCATGGATAGCTCAGTTGGTTAGAGTATGCTGCTGATAACACCAAGGTTGCAGGTTTGATCCCCGTATGGGAAAGCTGCATATTCCAGCTGGACTAGATGATCCTTAGGGTCCTTCCGACTCTATGATTCTATGAATCTGGAAGACTATTTACAAACTAATGTTCAGGAATAGGCTTCTTCAGTGCAGGCATCCATTCCAATGCCTGGGCATTTGGAAACAGAGAAACCAGTGTGCCCTGCTTTCCAGTGATTATATGGTGCCCCCTTCATGCAATTGAAACGTGAAGGGGAATGTTCTAACCATCAGTATTAGGCAAAATCAGTACTGCTCTCAGTTGGTGCAATATAATCTCATGTCCCGTCTGTATAGAACAAAGGGTATTTTTATTACTGTAGTCTCTCTCTCTCTCTCTAGCTGTTCTTTGGTTGAACTAGTATGTTGTTCCTCACTTCCCCCTTAATTATGTCTTCTAAAAGAAGATGGCTACTTTCTCATCCTCCATGCTTCCATCCTAGGATTGTATTCATAGAAGAAGAAAAATGACAACCTTTCATGTCCCGCTACCAAAATATCTACCTCACACAGCGAAGGTGAAGGTGAAGGTGAAGGTGAAAGTTGAAATGAAGCTCGCTGCAGCTATTGGTCTGTATCTGAATGAGCCTGACAGTAGACTCACCATGTACATTACAGCACATACACAAAAAGATCCATGAAGAAGAATTCCAGCTGATTATTAAAGAAAACTTTGAGTGGGGGAGAGGACTCAGATGTTGCCTTGAAAATTTAGAGCTGAATGGCAGCAGGTCACGGCTATTAACTCTACAAACTCCCTCTTGTCCCCCTGCGCTACTCTGCCATCTTAGGTTTGAGAAAAGGCTTGAATTAACTGTATTAAGTAACTGTCTTCAGGGAGTAGAAGAAGAATATTGTGGGTGAATTGCATACCATACCTTCTGTTTGAATCTGCCCTGATAATGAAGTGATGGTGTTTGGCTCAAGAGTTTGTGTATCTTGGAGTGGTACCCATGACGGTCAGTATCATGTGGTAGCTAATGGGATGGTCTACAGAAGTTGTTGGACTCCAGTTCTCATCAGCCCCAGCCAGCATGGCCAATGGTCAGGGATCATGGGAGTTGCAGTCCAACAAAATCTGGAAGAAACCATGTTGGTTTCTCCTCTTCTTTTGCCTTCATCGCACATGTGGACAAAGTCAGAGAGAAGTCTGCTATCATCAATGGCACATGAAAGTTAAGCAAAGTTAAACATAAGAATGCCCTAAACCAGCATGGGAAACACATGTACATGTGGGCAGTGCAGATATAGATCCAGACATTTGGATGCACATAAGCAGCTGTACTGCAGTGCTATGGTAGACCCCATTGAATTGATTGGAAGCCTTTTTAATGTGGGCGAGAATGCCCCTCTTGCATCACTTGTGCACAGCTAGAGCCAAACTGAAAGGACAGTGTAAAATGCAAGCTCCTACTTTGGCCCCCACCCTCTCTAATCCCTCATTGAGTGTGATGGGATTTGCTGATGAGTAAAGTTCAGCAGATTTCACTCCCAGCCTCTGCAGATGAAACACAAAGAAAAGTAGGTGATGTTTTACTATATCTGCATGAGGTCTTGGTATGTGCTTATAGTTTTCCTTCACTGTATACATATTAGTTTTAAGATTTCTTACCCACCCTTCACCACAACGTCCCTGGCCAGGTTATAGCAATAGAATATACAATGACAGAAACAGATGAGATCATTACCATTGAAAAATGCATAGAACTATTTCAAATGGAACAGAATGATAAGCCACTTGTGCAAAACTGTAAAAAACAACAACAGCAACTTGTGTGCTCTATAGAACTATGTAAATAAAACTCCAGTCAATGTGGTAAATGCTTTGCA
This sequence comes from Podarcis cretensis, assembly GCF_951804945.1. NCBI lineage: Eukaryota > Metazoa > Chordata > Lepidosauria > Squamata > Lacertidae > Podarcis > Podarcis cretensis. The sequence goes on along the minus strand of NC_137170.1, from coordinate 63,376,866 downwards.
ATGTTCGTTTTGCTTCCTACTTCCCCAGTGTAGAGCTGTGTGATGTGATATGGTTGTAAAGGAAGTGACTTTAAATTTCCAAACACTCTCTACCTCCACCAAACATGAAAAGGGGGAAGGGTCTGTAGAAGATTCAAAGTGAGGCTTTGTTAATTGGCAATATATATCCCCTCATGCTTTAAGAAGCTCAAAGTTTGATTGATAGAGGCAGGGATGGTGATTACTCACTAAATTGTGATTCCTAGGCTTCTTTGGGGAAGGCATGCAATTGAATGTACAATATAATGCACATTTGGGTAAGTGTGCATATGGGTTGCATCCTAAAGTAGTAGGAAGCCAATAAAAGTGTATAGTTAAGAATAAAACTAACACAAGTTTGTGGCTATGCAAGCAAGTCACATGGCAATATCCAAACTTCAATCTGCAGCTTACATATTTGTTTTATTTATGTCTTTTGCATGGAGAACGCTCAGGGAGTTATGCCAGAGATTTCTTTAGATATGAGTAGCAAAATGCCCAAAGCAGCAATATTTAAAAATCCTTGGAGAACAGAAATATTTTAACTAGGCAATGAAAATCTCATGCCATTAATTTCTCATAAAGTGGTTAAATTTTTTGTGGGCTCATTAATAAATATAATGATGATTCAGAAGTGGCTGTGAGGTGGGCAGGTTCATTGATCTATGCCCATCTTACCATTTATGGGGAAAACACAATAATGACATGTCTACCACTGTTTTCCTCCCTATCTTTCTTTTCAGCAACATTTGGAAAGGCAACTTGGAGATCTGAAGCAGTAGGCTGGCTGAGCATCACTATTCTGATTTTCTTATGCTTCATTTACCATTTATTCTGTTTTTTCTAGGCTTCATTATTAAATGAACTATTATAATCTTTTCTGAATATGCATGGATTTGTATCCAATGTGCATCTCACTGTCATCAGTCTGAAATTCAGGTTCCAACTTGAACAATTAAGTAATGGACTGTGCTTTGCTATTTCAGCATTATAGTACAGCATCTTTGGTACTATTTAGGGTGAAATGTACTATATGGCTGTTATTATAATGACAGCAACAGTCACTCATACAACTGTGCTGTAATATCATCTCCTAATACTTGAACTGCTTTGGAACGACATAAATATAGGTACTGAAATATTAAACTGTAATGTTCTCTACTTTACCCAAAATACTTGAGCCAATTTTCCCTACCTGTGATGGAAATGTAAGTTATCTGATTTTAAAGGCAATTCGTGAGATTCATATTTTTGTAATTTAAGCCAGAATTGGACTGGTAATTTGTTCGTTTAACTGATAGTCATATGCTATCTCCTATTTTCGCAGTTGAGATAATGCCCATAAATTTCCCTGGCTCATATTTGAAGTACTAATAATGTAATTTTTTCTAGAGACAATGCTATCCTAGACCATTTTAGAAACAGCAATGAATGAGAGAAAAATGATACATCAGGAATAGTTTTAGTCCGGCCTCATCACCATCTTTTAACAATACTGCTGCCACAAATTCAAAATAATATATTCTTAAATAGAAGGACAGAAAACAGAAAACTTTTACTCATGCTGGACATGAGTCTTAATCACCATTGTCTGAGCCCACAGTGTGGGTACACTCAGTGTGGGTACACTGTGTTAAAACATAGTGGAGTAAAATAATGAACAGTGAATACCTCTAAAAGCCTAATTAACTTCAAGGTAGGCTCTTTACCATTTTAAACGATGGCAAATATAATTAGCTTAGGCACTTTCCTAACTAGACCCGAAGTCCAAACAGTCAATTGTTTTCATAGATGGTTCATTTCTGTTACTGTCTAGCATCTATCGGATGCTGAAAGCTTCATCTGTTATGCCAGGTAAATTTGTCTTCTACTAAACAGCCGCACTGAAAGCTTGCATAAAAGTGGCAGACCTTGGGGTTTCAAATTTCAGTGGCGCCCTGTGTGATGCCAAAACCCAGTGTCCCCCACCTCTTGCCTTGCATTCTACTTCATAGTTGTGGCACCCCCTGTAGTGCCCCCAAGACTCCACACCCAGTGCAACCAAACTGGTCATGCTGCTCCAAATCAGCCTCAGATAGTAGAAATGCTCTAGTGAGTCTAGGCAGGGATATGCTGACCAATCTTGCAGGGGGTATTCCCGCCCCCTCCCCGAGATTCTTGGTGACTCACTAAGCAAGAGTTGATAAGATTCACCTTACACAAGGTATCTGGTCCTTTTTGGTTGCCCATGCCATTACCATCATTATGCCATATCATGACTAGGAACCCCCAGACCATGTGATTTGGTTAGAGTATCCACAAGCCCTATGAGAAGCCTAAAAAGGCTCTTTGTAGGCCAGACATTGATATTAAAGAAGGATACGAAACAGCACTGGCAATTTGCTGAACTCAGAATATGATAGAAGTGAAGCTTTCATTGCTGCATAGATCTTAAATGTTAAAATTAGAAGATGGTGGATCCTACTGGGTAGTCCCACACACATACTAGGGTAGGGGGGACAAGAATTACCTTCAGCTATTTTTCTACCTAGAATCCTTAGACTGCATGTTGCAATACAAAATTTGAACTGCTTTTTGAGAAAGCATATGGACAAAGACTGTCCCCATTCTGCCTTTGATTTATCATGTTCAAAATACCACAACACACACGTAACTGGCTGTAAGGTAACATAACATTATATATAATAAAACTGTAATCTAATCGCCATATCAAAAAATTGCAAAGCACTGTTCCTGATGACAATAACATATCATATTACTATTAATCTTCTATATGTTTATATTGTCGTAAAGTCCAAGGATAGTCAAGTCCAACGATTACAATGTAATATTACTTTACAGCCAGTTACATGTGTGTTGTGGTATTTTGAACATGATTTACGTAATGAGGCAATTGTGGTGTGTGTTTGATTTATCATAGACAAATGGCTGACAACTTTCTAGAATTCCTTTGCAATTTGAAACACAGGTGTTCTATTTATCTTTGGCATCTTCCATACCTTGATCAGACTCGCCTTCCAAATTAGCCTAACAACTTGGTATCAGGGGTGGGGGTACATATATACTTGATTATGGGTCGTGCTTACAAATCAAACCACAGGGGCAGAGGAAAACAGGTCACCTAATGTCATTGTGCCATCAAGTGATCCACCGGTGGGCAGCTCCAACCACTTGTCAAAGCTGGCCCACAGAAACAAATTGTAGGGATCCAGTGCACCAGCTAGTTCTGGTTCCCCACTGCTGATGTAGAGCATTTGTACTCAAAGAGTAAATATGACAAAGAAACAGGGAAAGCAGGGCTCCTGTGACCTGTGATGCTGTGCTATTGATGCCCAGCTCAAGCCATGGTGAGAGCATCATAGTCTTTTTTCTAGACTTGCCTTGTACAGTGGGTTGCATGTTCTCTGTTGCCCCCTTCACTTTTGGATATGGCCTCTTTTTTCACTGCATGCATTGCCATCAAAGCATCGTTTGACCAGAGTGAACATTATAGTTCTTTTTAGGAATAGCTAAGCATCACCACTTAACCAATAAAACATTTGTCATTCAATGGTAGAGCACTTCTTTTCCATGCAAAAGGTGCCAGGTTAAATCCTTGGCATCAAGGATCAGATAGCAGTGGTAGGAAATACAGTATCTCTGCTAGACATCCCAGAAAGCTGTTACCTCTCAGAGCTCACAATACTTGACCAGATGGATGTGATACAAGGAACATTCCTTCCTCTCTTACTATATTCTAGGTCTAGGACACAAACGTGCCTGTGATGGGTTGTCTTGTTGATAAGCTATCTGAAAGTTTGTTGGGAATCAATATATTAACATTTTTTTAAAAATCAGCCATAAATAACTAACAAACAGGGCTTTAAGATGCTTTATATTAGCCCACTGTCAGTCTGTGTTTTGGTAATAATGAAGGAAAGTAAGCAACTCAAAAGTTCAAGTTCCTATTCCCGTCTCTGGGGTTGTAAATATAATCCTTCCATTCTCTCTGCCTGCTACCCCACAGCAGCACAGAAAAGTGTTCTCAGAACATACCTAGTGCGCCCTCAGAAACTCTTTTGCAAATCTCCTTTGCCTCGCAGTATAAAATCGAATTACGCATTTGGGATTTTAATACTCCCATGGAAATGGAAGACACTAGTTGTTAATGCTGAATGCCTTCCCTTCACTATACGGTAATAATAGCAACTTATCTACCTGAGTGTACTTTGATTATGTTAATTAACAGCTGCAAATGTAATTCAATTAGATGTTTAACGTAGTTGGCGTGTGGAGACCAAAACCTTTCCTTCTGCATGGAAAGTGTTTCAAATGCCACTGCACGCAATAAAATATTGTATAGCTTTTCAGTAAATGATAACTAATTGGCAGCTCTCATCCATCTTATTTTAAGAGCTGGTTGAGATTGACTTCTACATTCTTTAGCTGCCGCTATCATAGTTTGCAGATTACTATAAATCAATGGGTGGGAGGGGAAAGAGTTTTGCAATGGTGCAGCAGCCATTTTCATTTCCTGTTTCAGCTCTGTTTTCAGCTGATCATTTTTGTACAACTAATGGCAACAGATGCAATCCACCAATCGAACAGAAGTAATAGATGTGCACACATGTGCCTGCTCAAGAGGTGATTGGTACTATGAACTTTGACAATGATGATCTCCAGTGGGAAATTTGGTCTGGATTCTTAATACCTGCCTACATTAGTGATTTTCCCATGCCAAATTTGATTTGTTATAAGGAGTGCAGGCTGCTGCACCAAGGCAAGTTGGGGGCTGCTCCACCAACCTCAGTCTGCCCCCACCTGCTGGCCTTCTTACTTACAATCAGTTGTCAGTTTCCTGCTGTCAGTCTCAGTATTGCCATTGTAGAACACTGCAGAGAACGAATGATGGCAAAACTGGATTTAGTTGCCTCTGCCTGTCATTGGTTCTAGTTCTAATTTCTGCTTTTCAAGCTATGGCTGCAGGTGAGAGTACGTTTATGTTGGTACCTGCCTGCAGGTGTGTGTCTAGGTATGTGTGGCCGTCTGTCTCCCTATGTGTATGCTTCATGCACACAAGAGGGTGTTAGTGTGGCCCTACCCATTTGCAATGTTGCTCCTTCCCATTCTTTTACCTCCTCCTACAACTGCCACCATGCGTTCTCTCATTTGGAACGAGGCAATGCAGCCTTGCACTGATGCAAGAGGGGAGCGGTAAACAAGACACCTTTATACCCCATGATGTGTGCCCCCCCTCTCGGCACTGCACTTTCTGTGGAATTGCATCAAACCTATGTTGTTTACGAAGAAGAAGAGTTTGGATTTGATATCCCGCTTTATCACTACCCTAAGGATTCTCAAAGCAGCTAACATTCTCCTGTTCCCTTCCTCCCCCACAACAAACACTATGTGAGGCTGAGAGACTTCAGAGAAGTGTGACTAGCCCAAGGTCACCCAGCAGCTGCATGTGGAGGAGCGGGGAAGTGAACCTGGTTCACCAGATTACGAGTCTACCGCTCTTAACCACTACACCACACTGTTCAGCTTCATTTTAAATCAACAATGTTCAGCTTACATTTTAAATCAATAATGAAAGCACTGCTATGATTTGCATGCTTTCTATTATTAGCTTCTGATTTAAAATTGAGTTTTGGAAATATGCATTTTAAATTTTACAAAAGACAGTAGAAAAACTAACCATATCATTATCACAGAACATGGAGATTCATTTCACATGGCTAACAATGACAATAGAGGGATATTTTAGATCTACTTTGTTCTCTCCCTTCCTTTTTCAGTGGATATGTGAGGGCAGAAAGAAGAGAGTGTGTTTGTGGGTGAACTGAAATGCCTAGATCTATCTATCTTCAGGGTTTTAACTGGCCAGCAACGAGGGGTGGGTGAATATATCAGTTTGTGAGTTTTATCCTCATGAAAGTACACTCACATTTTAGTGTGAGTTTCTCCTAATATACATTTTTTTGTCGAAAAATTTGCCTAGTTTAATACATTTTTGTATATTCGAACAAATATATTGTTTCTTATGCACACTTAAGCATAGTAAATGTGTTTCTGTAGAGATTACTTGGTAGAAGAACTACATCTGAAAATTCAGAGAAGTGCAAATTTCAAAGGATTGTTGTGTTTCCATTTTGTGTATTGTTTTGGAAAGTGTGAACTAGGTAGGGTGGCCTTCTAGTGTGAATTGAATTAAATTTCTTTCCCATCCCTACTTAGCAACAGTTTTTGGATTACTGAGCCAGGAAGCAAACAGGAGCTAGTTTTTATATTAATAAAACTGAGAGTTCAAATTCAAGGTCTACCTATTAAAATCATTGCAATAGCTTCTGGAAGATCACATCTCATTGCTAGCCTTCCAGCATCTTTCCAAGATAAGAGCTATCTACACAAGCAAGAACTGCTGTTGGTTAAAATGTAGCTTTGTTACCTTACACTCACCTACATTTGTTAGCATTGATGCATGAAAAGATAGTTCCAGTGACTTTTGGACAGAAAAAGCCATATCCCTTCAGAGCATCCAATTTTAAAATATGGACAAAAATTGAAACTAGGGTTCTTCAACAGCATTGTAAAACAGGTTTAGATAATTTATGATCTGTTATAATATATTATCCAAAGGATATACAATTCTGCAGTGAAGATTTCTGACCTCAAATGCCAGAAATGCTTAAATTTAAAGTTCACAAGGCAGAGTTTAAAATATGAACACAGGAAAGCAGAGCCAGATATAATTTAAATTATGTCAAGGCATGTATTCCATGGAGCTTTTCTGCATGAATTAAACAATGAGTATTTCTCTATATTACAAGGGGGAAAGCAGTTTGTCCAAAACATCCTGAAAGAGAAATCAAGCAACTCAGAGGAATAGATAAATTTACCACTAGGGTACCCACAAGCAGTAAGATTATTAACTGTGGCCAATGAGCAGTGTGGATGCAGTTTCTACATTTATTGTGAAGGCAATTCCATTTCTGAAAATGACCACTTGAAAGTGTGTCATAAATACTAGTACTTACATTTATTGCCTTACTGGCAATTTTATACAACTACAACTGCAAATTTCAATAGGATTACTCATGCGTGGTATACAGCTTGTCTTCCCAGACTAAAAGCATGCAACCGTATGCATATTTACACAAAAGCAACGCCTGCTGTGTTCAGGAGGTCTTGTCCCCAAGGAGATGTGCAGAGGATTTCAGCATATGTCTTCAAAGCAGATTACACCACAGTAAAAAAAAAAGGAAAAGAAAACAGATCTGCTGCTGGTGACTGGTGAAGGAGCGGGACAATGCTCTCAGGCTGTAGGAGGGTTTCCACAGAAGACTATGGATTGATGGGGATGCAAAGACAGGATTTCTAAGAGAATGCAAAGCAGAGTATTTGCCAGCAGGACTGTTCTTGAGAACATACTAAACAGAGGAGTCTGAAGGCAATTGTAGTTTTAAGAAGACAAAACAATAGATAGTCTGCTATAATTAAAAAATCTGAAGGAAAATCTGAAGCCTCCCATATTAAATATCTTTTGGATGACAGGTCTAATGATATTACACTGGCCGTGGCAAAGTTTCTCTCAGACGTTAAAAGAAACAACGATCATCATGCTTGAGACAAAACAAAATGACTGCCTTGGTTCCTCTCTCTTTTGTGGTTGGCTGTCTTAACTGAATTTGTTCTGAAATTGTTTGATGGGTCTTTGGACCACAATAAAGATATTATATTATTGTAATTAAAAAAAAGTTCCATGGGAAACAAGAGGGATAGAGGTGTCTGCTAAGATGGTTTCTGAAAAGGTCATAGATGTTTGATGAGTGAGCAACTGCTTACACTGAAAGGCACACAAGGATGATAGTGTTACCAATTAACAAATGGCAGGGCATTGCCTGTGGTATCCAGTGAAGTAGTTCTGTGAGTGCAAGGACTTTTGATTGTGCAACCAAACTTACCTCCTCTTTCCTTCTCTTCCCATGTGCCCCCTAAATCTGTTCTGGGTCCCCCCCCACCCTCCTGGGGTTGCAGGGATGTGAAGCGGGAGGAGATGCAGCAGATTCATTCCATTGCTTGTGCTGTTGGAAATACTGTGTTGGATACCTCCCATGCACTGAAAGAGGTGGTGCAAAAGCAGCAAGATGGTGCCAATGGCTCTTGAGGTGTATACTTTGATTTAATAGGAGATTGAATCGATCTGGGTGAATGAATGAATCTTTATTTGCATCAGCCACCCGCCACAGCAATAAAACAAACAAAATACAGTATACAGAAGATAAAGGTAAAAAGTCAATTATATAAAATACATACAGTGGTACCTAGGTTTGCATATGTCTTGGTTTGCATACATTTTGGATTACAAACACATCAAACCCAGAATTGTGTGTCCCAGTTTGCAACCTTTTTTTTTGGGATTACAACCTTTTTTCTTTTTCTTTTTGGATTATGAACAAAGAAAATTTTGGAAGCCCAATTGGCGAAAGCGCGCCTTGGGTTACAGCCTGTTTTTTTGTTTTGTTTTTTTAAACAAATGGACCTCTGGAACGGATTGTGGCTGTAAACCAAAGTTACCACTGTATTGGGGGTTTGGATCAATAGTCAAATAATGGATCTTATTCTAATTGCCCCAGCTAAAAACCTTGCAACCTTTGCTGTCACCTGCTCCTCTTGATCTGAATGATGTTGCCCAGGGATTTTTTTCTGGGAGTGCTCAAGGGTATACAGTACCAGCACCTTCCCTCCCCTCCCCCCCCCCAAAAAAAATGTTTAAAGTGTGGAACTTACTGTAGGAACTTCATGGTGACTACCGGCACACACACACACACACACACACACACACACACACACACACCTCTTTCTCTCTCTCTGATGTTAACTATGGATTGTATTGCCAACATGAAGCAATGCTTTATGGATCATTCTTCTTTCAGATGCGAAGAGGTGTGTTCATCCTCCGACAAATGACCAACAATCCACAAATGCCAAGTTAGTGGAAAGGAGAACTTTCTTTTTACAATGTCACTGCTGTCAGCTTTATCTATAAATAGGCTACTTCGCAGAGCAGGTGTCCAGCTCCTTTATATGTATACTCTAGCTATTTCTGCTGCTTCCTTTACCCCTTGCAGTTAACAAAGCTGACAATTTGCTCTGTGTTTATAATGTGTTTATTGGAAATATATATATTTTTTAGAAAAGCATAATAGTCATCACTGAGAAAAAGAAAAAGAAAAGTAGCAGAAAATAAGATAGCTACTGGCATAATTTACGCACATAAGGGGCTGTTTCCATCTGGTAAGAACAAAGCTGTGAACTTCTTTACAGAAAGTGTAATTAAATGAATTTAAATTGGTTGAGTGGGCTGAGCTTAAGTGTTTTTTGCTTTTTGTGGTTTTTTTTGCAGATCCTGAAATGTTTAGGCATATTTTTCCAGTTTGGTTTCATATCAAATTTTTATTTCAGGAACTTGAAATGCAACGAGTGCAAAATCTTAGGGATGTCCCACGGAGGACCTTACGGTCTTCAAACAAAAACATCTTGGAGGTCCCGAGCCACAGGGAGGTTAGGCTGGCCTCAACCAGAGCCAGGGCTTTTTCAGCCATGGCCCAGATCTGGTGGAACACAAGAGACTAGGGCCCTGCGGGACTTGACATCTTTCCGCAGGGCCTGCAAGACAGAGCTGTTCCTCCAGGCCTTTGGCTAAGGCACAGTCTGACCCTCTACTTTGGTAATCCTCACAGAACTCTAGCCCAATGGTTGCCATTAATTTAATTTGATTTTGAATTGATTTTAAAATGAATTGATTTTAGAATGCTGTGTTGTTGTTAGCTGCTCTGGGGAGCCCAGAGAAAGGTGAGCAGCTTTGGCTGGGGAGGGCGAGATATAAATTAAATTATTATTATTATTAGGATTAGATTCTGTTGAAATGTTAACACATCTGTCTGAATCTGAAGAATCATTGCATCATTAGCTTAGCATCTAAAGGATAAATACATGAGTCACAGGTAGGACTGGGCGAGGAAAATGGTTATTGTTTGAGCCACACTTCTCAGACCAGTTTGTGAACTGAAATACAGCTATCCTTCAAAATTCACACTTCTTGGAATTTTATGATGTACACCTCCAACCAAACAACAGTTAATGCAGTTAAAAGGGTGCGTAGCCATGCATATATGAGTGGAAACAGCACACAAATTGCGTAAATTGGGGGGGGGGGAGCTTGCAACGATGAGTATATTAGACAAAATTGCATTAAAAAAATGCATTTACTATTAGAAATTTGCACGGAAATAATAATGATTATGTGGATTTTGTTTAATGTGAATTGCCAATGAAATGAGGGGAATTGGATGCAAGATTAGAAAAATGAGAAACTAGGATGAATTGAAATTGACAAATGTGCCTGCCCCTATTCAGGGAGGGACCTCCTCAGTCCAGGCAATCCTCTTCTTCTCTTACAATGCATATGCCTGAAGTGAAAATGTTGCATATGTTTTTCCTCAGCTATCTGACATGAGCAAAAGCTCATCTTTACATTGTTATGCTGGTTAGTAGATATGAGCTCATGAGGCATTACCACAGCCACATTTTAATCTAAGGAAGCATAAATATTCTCCATTCCTCAGACCTATGCGACTAGAAGGTGAGGTGCTGGGCATCCCCCCCCCCCGCAGCCATGTGGGAAGAAGGTCCTAGCTTTGACCACACTGGGCAGCAAACACTGCCCACCTGAAGCCCCAGGTGAGTGGGGACATCCAAAAACCTTTTTGAGAGTCTCTGCATTGAAAGACAATTGCGCTTCAGTAATTCTCCATGATCTTGCACAGAGATCCAGCTCTGAAATGCAATTTGGTGTGGGTAGGTCTACACCAGCAACCTTTTTCAGCCGTGGGCCGGTCCACTGTCCCTCAGACCTTCTGGGGGGGGGCGGACTATATTTTGAGGGGGGAAATGAATGAATTTCTATGCCCCACAAATAACCCAGAGATTCATTTTAAATAAAAGCACACATTCTACTCATGTAAAAACAGCAGGTAGGCCCCACAAATAACCCAGAGATGCATTTTAAATAAAAGGACACATTCTACTCATGTAAAAACACACTGATTCCTGGACCGTCTGTGGGCTGGACTGAGAAGACGATTGGGCCGCATCCAGCCCCTGTGCCTTAGTTTGCCTACCCCTGGTCTATACATATAAACAACGTCTTCCCATATACCGTAACTTGTTGGTAGACGTTTCCCCTTCATCTTAGCTGAGGCTCACTGGCACGTGAAAATCAACAACCCACATATTGTCCTCCTCTCTTTTTCATTCTCCTGTGCTTCTTTCTTACTCAATAAGCAACACCTCTGCTGGAAACCAGGCCAAGAAAATAAGAAGTAAAGCTGATTTTGGCTAATAAAATTCACACAGTGTTACCAAGCTAATAGGAACAAATCATTACCTGATGCATGGCTGAGTTTCAGAAATAATGATCACTTCTACCTTGCTATCTCCTGGTATCACTGCTGCATTATCTCAGGGTGCAGTGACAATAATAAACCCAAGAGAACAGCCTGTTGTTTCATATTCCTTCAAACCCATGCCAGCAAGGAACATAAACATTGCACCATGAGAATGCATGAAAAAAAAATGTAGAATCCATATTCTGGTATATTTTTCCTCTTTTGAGGATGCTAAATTTAGTCTATAAAATAAGTATCACTTGTGTCCAACATTGCATGAGTAGAAGGCAGCTCTTCCTCTGCAGCCCAGGAAACAAAAAAAGATCAGACCAAAGGCCCATATATAATGTTCACCCTCATTCTACCAAAAGAATAAATTTAAAAAAATGCTTAGTGTGTCTACACTGGGTTGCGGAACTTTTTGCCTATTGATATTAAGTAAGCACTAGAAGCACTTTGTTTCAATTGTCCTTCTGTTGCCAAAGGATAATCCCTCCATTTTTGTATCCAGTTTTAAGTACTTTTATGTTGCCTTCCAGATGTGTCATATTCATGACCTCAGTGTTTTGTTTATTAAATAAACAAACAGGCAGCACTTATTTGACACAATGGTAATCAAATTTGCAGATGACACCAAATTAGGAGGGCTAACCAATGCTGCTGAAGACAGAACTGAGATTCAAGAAGACCTTAAGAGATTAGAGAGTTTGGGTTGCCATCTGTCATGAATGCTTTAGTTTTGATTCCTGCATTGCAGGGGTCAAATTAGGTGCCCCTCAGAGTCCCTTCCACCTCTAAAATTCTATGATTCTATGGTGCCTAATCCCAAGAAAAACTCAAAGGTGACTGGGAGACCCAGCATGGTAGGGGATACTCTCATGTAGGAGGAAGATATGGAGTGCGGACCCCACTGGCAGAGGAAGAGAAGTGCGGGGGGAGTGCAGCGCCCCCGGCAGCGCGATCCCAGTGGGGTGCCATTGCGGTTGCCCTCCCCGCCTACACTGGGCGCCACGCCCCCGCAGGCGGTGTGCCTGTTGGAAAAAGGCTGCCATCGTCCCAAGACACCAGGGCATCTCTCCGGTGGTCACTCTCTGGCTTTAATTCTCCCTCAGTTCAGAGAGAGACCAGTGATAAGCGACCCTTCCCTCCAAAGAAGAAGAAGAAGAAGAAGAAGAAGAAGAAGAAGAAGAAGAGGAGGAGGAGGAGTTTGGATTTGATATGGATTTGATATCCCACTTTATCACTACCCAAAGGAGTCTCAAAGCGGCTAACATTCTCCTTTCCCTTCCTCCCCCACAACAAACACTCTGTAAGGTGAGTGAGGCTGAGAGACTTCAAGAAGTGTGACTAGCCCAAGGTCACACAGCAGCTGCATGTGGAGGAGCGGAGATGCAAAACCGGTTCCCCAGATTACGAGTCTACCACTCTTAACCACTACACCACACTGGCACACTTGTCTTCTGGCATATCATAGCAGAAGAAAGAGTCAATCAGTAGCTCTAAACTACTTTATTTTACAGTCTATATACAAAGAGTCCATCAGCATGTCTGTGCTCTCTCAGCAGCTGTACAGAAAAGCATCACACACAGAAGTGAAACTAACTTACAACAATACACCAACAGTACTGAGACTTCCTGTCTCACACTCTCAGATCAAACGCATCCATTCTGAAGGAAATCAGCCCTGAGTGGTCACTGGAAGGACAGATCATGAAGCTGAGGCTCGAATACTTTGGCCACCTCATGAGAAGAGAAGACTCCCTGGAAAAGACCCTGTCATTGGGAAAGATTGAGGGCACAAGGAGAAGGGGACGACAGAGGACGAGATGGTTGGACAGTGTTCTCGAAGCCACAAACATGAGTCTGACCAAACTGCGGGAGGCAGTGGAAGACAGGAGTGCCTGGCGTGGCACTCCTGGTCCATGGGGTCCATGGGGTCACGAAGAGTCGGACACGACTAAACGACTAAACAACAACAACTGGTCCTGTTAGCTAGGGATGATGGGAGTTGTAGTCCCAAAACAGCTGGAGGGCCGAGTTTGGGGATGCCTGTCATAGACAGTGGAAGTGTAGGTGCACATCATGAGAAATATTTGGGAGCCATGGTAGAATAAGTAGGTCAAAAACAGCCTTCTCTATCATGGGCCAATTCAAATATCAGCATATCACCATCTTTATGAGCTATAAATTCAGATTTTGAAACAATTGCTTGCAAAGTACTTGTGCCTTTGTGGGAATTCAGAATGATGTGCATGACTAGCTTCCTGACCAATATATCAGCTCTATGTAGAAAAACCTGAAAGGAGTAAGTTAGGGTGCTTTGAAAGTCAACCGGTATCCACATCTGTGCAAGTTAGCTAGCACACCAGCCATAGCAGATCAGAATAGACTTTGATGATGGAAGGACATTAATAAAATAAAGGCCACTGGATGACTAGTAAAGGCTCAACCATCAAAAATTTGAGAGGGTGGGCATGAGTCAGCATCATTTTCTCTCATTCTCTGTATTGTTCTTCCCTTCTGCATCCTTGTTCTGTTTCATTTGCATGCAGCTAGCACAGTCTGAGGAATGTGTCTTCTTGTTCCTTAGTGATTAACTGCACATTAGCGAATTTATGTCTTGCCCTAATTCATTGTTGTAATGCATGAGCAGGGCTTCAAGTATCATCTGGCATGTCATGAGAGCATTTAAAGGCAGTGGCATGGAGTTTGGATTCTTGAATGTCCACAAGGGTTGCGTGCTGAGGTCCCCCAAAACACTCTTACCCCAATAACTCACACATCACACATGAATTTTTGTTTAAGGTTTTTGGCATAATTTTGGCCACAACTTTATTAACATACAAATTGTGAGTGGTTGCTTAGGCATTTGTTATGACTATCTGTCCCGTCGTCCTCCCCCCCCCCCCCCCCGCCTTGGGGACAGCACTGGCTCCTGGATTCCAGCGAAAGCCAGTGTGGAGGAACAAGATCAGGGATAACTGGAGCTGCGGCACAGACCCTCAGCTTCTCCCCGCATGCTCCTAGGGGCTTACATGGCCCAAACCCGATTCCAGGGGTTTGGACGAAAGGATGGTAAGCCCCTGAATTCCTTTAACGGAATTCCCATACAGCAGCAGCATTGGAGGGGCAGGCACAGCCAATCCATACCCCTCCACCAACCAATTTAAACCAATACCTAACCGCCACTCGAGCCCTTACGCTCGCCGCCAACCACTCACAAACTCAAACACACCCTCAACTTGTCCACCACCGAATTGAACCAAACATCATTCCCAACTGATGAAAGATGAACCCCATCCATCCTATAGAATTCAGTGGCTTTGAAGGTAATAAGAGGGTGCAGAATCACAAACCCACCCAAATCAACCACCAACTTGCTCACTGCAGAATTAATCCACTTTCTAACCCATTCAGTGGCAGCTGAACAGGGACTACCCCACCAATTGTGGCGTTGAAGCAACTGTGACCAAATTATTTTAGTTGCGGGCACCATGGCTGCCAATTCCCTCAAATCTTGCAACATAACAGCACGCAGAACATAACAGGAAGAGGAAACCATATAATTTTCCCCGAGCTGCACCACAATCGCCGTAGGAGGGCCTTCCATGAGAACACGCCTCTGCATAAGCGGTAGAAGTTCCTTCCACAGCATCCCCCTTCTGGAGATCCAGGACACCCGCACGTGCTGCGGAAGGCCAAGGCCATCAACCAATCCGGACTGTCGAGCTCTGCTAGCAGCCCAATGTACAATACTGTGCCCCACTATCCAGATGCGTATAGCAGCTGGACCTAGGGTGAAAACAAGAAACGTAAGCACACAAAATCACATCATTTCCGTACATAACCTCTGAACGTGTCCGACTTCCACCGGCCCAGATCCTTAATGAAATTAAGGTCCGTTCTTAACCTGAAACTGTTCTTAACCTGGGGTACCACTTTAGCTAATGGGGCCTCCCACTGCCGCTGCGCCACCACTGCACGATTTCTGTTCTCATCCTGAGCTAAAGTTCTTAACCTGAGATATTACTTCCGGGTTAGCGGAGTCTGTAACCTGAAGCGTTTGTAACCTGAGGTACCACTGTATGTAATAATATAGGAAGAAGAATATGCTCAACTTCAAACTTTGTTGCTGGTAGTTAGAAAATAATAAGAGCATTAACTCTTTTATTTACCTCTGTACATAACCTTAGGATTTAAGGGTAAGGGCTAAGAAACGGCCAGTGTTCAATCAGCAGTGAAGAAAAAGAAATATTCAAGGGCTGGTTGTTATTTCAATCAATAAGTAAAAGTTCTTGCTTGAGCCAAAAACTAAACTGAAAACAATGTAGCTTATCATGTTTTTTAAAATGATGTCTAAGAAAGCCCTTTTTACTCTTTGTATGTTTGTTTGTTTTGGTTAACCTTTTAACATTTCTCACATTGGCCTGCAATTACCACCACCTGCCTTTTCAGCTGCATAGGAATCCCAGGGACTTTCATCTTGCAGTTCTGATCTGATTCTTTCCTTCCCTACTCCAAGTGGGCAGCTCTGCAACCAGGGAAATAACCCTTCCATCTCTTAATTTTTAAATTGTATTTCACTCCATGTTAGAAATTAGATCATCGCTATTTTTAAAATAAGCATTTTAAATAATGTGTTTTCTGCAGCCGCAAAGCACTAGTTCTCTTCAATGGCAAATGGTGTAGTCTGTGCTAATAATATGCGTATCCCCATTTTTATTTTGCTTTCTCATAACAAAGGCAACTCAGGAGGAAAGGAAAAAATCTAAGCAGAGCAATGAAGTTGGAAGTGACAGGCTCATCACCGTCACCCAACAACTTCCACTGCTAAATTCCAAACGTATCTCCCTCATTGAAAATGTGTGTTAAATCATTCAGGAGAGAAAACCAGGGGAGTTAATTTGGAGATGATGAAAGGGTTAAGCAGCCTGCCCACACGCTTTGTTGCTTCTTTGCTTAAAATTCTTTGGGGCTGCATTTCTTTTTATAAGGAAGGAGTGCCGAAAGAAAGAAAGAAAGAAAGAAAGAAAGAAAGAAAGAAAGAAAGAAAGATCGAAAGAAAGAAAGAAAGATCGAAAGAAAGAAAGAAAGATCCACTTCCTACATAATTTCTGTTTTTCAGCTGGTCATCGTAGCTGAGTCTCCAACAACAGCAGACATTAGCAAACGGTTAGGGAAAAACTTCAGGCGTGGTGTCTGTACACAAAACTGCTTTTCATGGAGAGGAGCATGTCAGGATTATGCTTTGTTTGTTTGTTTTCTTATGTATTGGCAAGGTCGTTGCCTGCAACACTGTTTCTGAAAATCCCAGTGAAAGAGACTTAGGCTGTCAACTCATGTTTGGCTAGACATAAGTGAAGTTCCACTGAACTCTCTGGACCTTGCTTCTGAGTAGGCATGTTTTCACAGAAGTATTGATGTCTAGGGGCTTACTACTTCTTCAACAACAGATTTACATTCCTCCTCGTTGCTTTGCTATATGAATTGTCTTCCGTTCTGTCTCCCCCCGAAAGATGTGTGTACGACTGATATGTGCATCTGCAAAAATACAACATCCAACGTGCAGGCTCTCTTTACAAATTGAACCAATCCATGGAGGGCAAGAGACAGGGCAAAAAGACATGGTTCTGGTTCCCTGACAATGTGACAACTGTAAATACAGCCTGCAAGTTGGATGTTGTGTTTTTGCAGATGCACATGTCTGTTGTATGAATAATCTCCACCAGCATGACTTTACCTTCATTCTATCTAATCAGCATAATTTTCCCACCACATCACTAAACACACCAAGGCAATGGTCATTGCACTGGGTGGCCATGTACACATTGCCCAAAGAGAGGCCACAGATTTGCATAAAATGTGCACACGTTACTTTCTAAGTGCCAATGCAAATCAGGGAATAATGAGTACAGTTTAAATGGAACTCCAATGTCTTTCATCCTTGTGTGAGAGAATGTGAGCTGGTGACCTGTGTGCCTGATCTGCCTGCTTTCTGCATGCTCATACATGCTGTCCAGTTACTGATGGACAACTGATGGTCCCTGCTCTCCCCTCTAATTGTTAATTAGCTTTATATTGGACAAGGACCATACAGCCCTTCAAATAGAGGATAGCTTCAAATAGAGGGCTATCCTCCAACAGACCATCAGATACAGGACTGCACTGTAAGGGCCTGCACACAAGTATCAGAGGGGCAGGTGGCACTTTGGTCTAAACCACTGAGTCTCTTGGGCTTGCTGATCAGAAGGTTGGTGGTTCAAATCTGCGCAATGGGGTGAGCTCCCATTGCTCTATCCCAGTTTCTGCCAACCTAGCATTTTGAAAGCACACTAGTGCAAGTAGATAAATAGGTACTGCTGCGGTGGGAAGGTAAACAGTGTTTTCGTGCGCTCTGGCTTCTGCCACAGTGTTCCATTGCACCAGAAGCGGTTTAGCCATGCTGGCCACATGACCCGGAAAGCTGTCTGTGAACAAACGCCGGATCCTTCGGCCTGAAGCAAGGTGAGTGCCACACCTCATAGTCGCCTTTGACTGGACTTAACTGTCCATGAATCCTTTATCTTCTTTTTTTTTTAACCTCATCACAGGACAGAGTGGGAGGATGCTGATCTTTGCAAGCCAGCCCTGGTAATGCTCAAAGAGTATGGATCAAGAGTGCTAGAATGGTAGGTTGGTCATGGTTCCAGCTTTACAAAGATTAGCATCTCTCCACTCTGTGCCCCACAGCCCATCTCACCTCCAGAAATGTCCTTCACCTGCAAAGGTGCCCAGTGCTTTTTTCTGAGGGATTGCAGGGGTACATTTTGTGCATATAACAGGAGATTAAACTAGATTTTTTAGTTTGTTCTCTAGCACGGTGAAACGTCAGTTCCGTTGCTACCCCTGATGGCAGCCTCATTTCCTATAATGGTGTTTCCTTAGTTTTGGATGGAAGTTAGTGTTTAATGTGTGAAGTAGGAGTTGAAATCTAGTCAGTTTCATTGTATTTACTGTGTTTATTTTTCCCAATTTGAACTATAAAATGGTGTTTTTCTTGAGTCAAAATGAGAGTACCACTAAACATTTTTTTAAAAAATTATGGAAAAAAACCACTGCTTGCACCCAGGCCCTTACTGGCTGGGCTTCCAGGGTGAAAACAGATAAAAGTGCTTGAAAAGCCAGCTAGTCTACATAAAAGAATGCATGGTTATGTTATAACTGAAATAACAACAATTGGAGGAGGGCGTACTCCATTGCCTCAGCAGCAGTGTTGAAATAAGCTTCCCATAATAGAAAAAGCAATGAAAGCTGAGTTGTGCTTGCAGAAAAGCTTTAAAATGTTGCCTTTGAAAAGAAAAATGGCTCTGACAAATCTGATTACAATTTATGTGATGGATTTTGTAGACTATGAAGTACCAAATTAATATTTTCAGACTCCAACCCTGCAGTTATTGCCTCTGTTTTGAAGGAAATTAATCTACAAAGCGCAATTGGTCCCCCCACAAAAATCGTCATGTTGCCAAATTTGTTAGCTACATTTGAACAGATTAGAAGATTCCACTGTTATCATCCCTTGCTGTGCTGGTGCATTTGGTTCAGTAAATTGGCACCTCAAGTAAAATAAAGATAATGAAATGTTATTCTCCCCCCTGCAAAAAAAAAAAAAACCCACGTATGGTTGCTCAAGCTTCCTTTTAGAAAAATAAAATACTCTGAAGGTTAGGATACTTTATACCACTCCTCAAAAGAATGAAGAAGATTTGTGTAGGGCTTTCTATTTAATAGATTTAAGACTGAATAGGAATAGGATGTTCATGTTCTCTCTCTCTCTCTCTCTCTCTCTCACACACACACACACACACACACACACACCCCAACATGCATTCTTTCAGCTTGGGTATATATAACAGAGGATATCAAACTATTTTCCAATTAGAAATACTGTATAGAAATATTCCAAACAGAAATTTTTGTATTTAGCTGGTAAGCCTCTGGTTCTCAATCCGTTTTTTCTGTCACAAAAAGCATATTTCCAGAAATCCTCACCACCATATCTCTATCAAAACCCAGATAAAGTTTTAATCTAAACTGTTATTCTTTACTTTTAAAAATTTCTAGTTCTAGGTATAAATTGTTCTGTTCCAAAACTCCAGCACAATTAATCTTAATCACCCCAGAGGCTCTCACCTTTTTTATATATAGAAAAAGTCTTGTAAAACTTTATATCCCAGTTTGAGCCAAAGTCCTTCAAAACACTACTTTCTAAACTTGAATTAACCATCCACCTTTTTATTACCAGATACTTTAAAAAAAACAACCTTTCTGAACAGAGGTCTTATGAAGAGGAACACTACAGATGTTGTATACCTCTTTTCACATTTAGTAACCGTAAAGTGTTTTGTACATTAAACACTTTTTATATGTTTTATGTATATACTTATTTAAATATATTACCTGTACTTTTAGCTCCTGGTGTTCCCACAGTGAGCCACAATAACAGAATCGATACAATCTCATAAAATAAATGAAAAGGCAGCATAAAGAAGCAGACAAAGCATCAGAAATAAATCATAGCAGATATAAAGTTCACATAGGCTTACAAGGTTTAAAAGGCTCAGAAAGTAAGGCCTTTGCCTGGTGCCAAAATGGCATCAGCATAGTCAACAGGGGAGCACCCCGGGTAAGTGTGTTTGAAATTGTTGTTGTTGTTTAGTTGTTTAGTCGTGTCTGACTCTTCGTGACTCCATTGACCAGAGCACGCCAAGCATTCCTTATCTTCCACTGCCTCCCACAGTTTGGTCAAACTCATGCTGGTAGCTTTGAGTACACTGTCCAACCATCTAGTCCTCTGTCGTCCCCTTCTCCTTGTGCCCTCCATCTTTCCCAACATCAGGTTCTTTTCCAGGGAGTCTTCTCTTCTCGTGAGGTGGTCAAAGTATTGGAGCCTCAGCTTCACGATCCGTCCTTCCAGTGAGCACTCAGGACTGATTTCATTAAAAATGGATAGGTTTGATCCATTTGAAATGCAGAACACCAAACTGTAAAGGGTTCTGTCACTAACCACTGCTCTACAGAAAGCAGGGGAAGTCAGGGAATGATTCAGTAACAGGATGGACTAGTTCAGGAGGAGATGGTCCAAGCTGGACCATAAGGCATGAAGGACTTTGACATGAAGGTGAGTGTGGTGTTTGCACAAGGCCCCCGGTCGTTCCACAGACTATTGACCCTGCACCACCATGGCTTATCTCTTCCACTGCCCCAAACCAGGTTTCCCCGATAATATATTCAGATTCAGTCAGGTTGTAACGTATTAACAAAGATTCCAGTTTATTGTGAACGCAAACAAGTTTTAAATACTTTGAAACACTGTAATCCGATTCACTCTCTCTGTCTCCCCTCTGTCTCTAACTCACTCTGACTCCTATGCCTCCCACCCACACGAAAACATCCGAACTAACTGCCAAAACCCCTGTGTTGAGCCTTAAACACAGTTAGGCTCTGCCCCTGGGCTTTCTTATTGCTCAGCCTGTTAACACTTTCTCTCTCTCCCCCCCCCCCCAGTACGACATCTCCATAATGAGTGGGCAAACGCCACATTAAGCATCAGCACTTTGAACTGAGGATGAAAACACACTGGGAAGCCAGTAGAGCCTTTTCAGACACTGGCATCATATGACACTGATGCTCAGTTCCATTTAGTAGTCTGTGTTGAACAAGTGGCAGCTCCATGCACCATACATTGCAGTCGTTTGACTGGAGGTTTACCATAACTTGTGTAGCCACAGTGAAGATGTTGTGGCATGCTCAGAATGAATTGCAGGTGGTGCTACACTAGCCTAATGTAGTGGGAGGTGGGAAGTTTAGCAACACAAAAGATTGATAAGAATTACAGGTAATGGAAACAAGTCAGTTTCCCAGCACTTGGAAATCTGGCTGAAGTTTTCAAATCTCCTTTGAATTATGAGCAGTACAAAATTATATTCACGAACTGAAGCTAATAAAATATGTCCCAGTCTTTCCTCACTCGATACTGAATTACTGCCTTAACTGTTAGATTGATGTCTCTTCCACAAAAACTATTCTCAGCAAGAATTGTGCTTATCCTAACACTTTCTTAAAACTTCTGGCATGGGATTTCCAGTTAGGTTTTTATACTTAATTTAGTTAATTTAGAAGGGAGGAAAAAATGAGTAATTTAAAAGTGTGTATATGCAGCGTGACTGATGTGTAGTTGCTTGCTTTAGTTCGTGGTATGTCTCTGGCTATAGAAAGACAGAGGAGGTAACTGAAGCATAACTGCTTTATTTTTTGCAAATTTTGAAAGGCTGTATCAGGTTAATCTTTCAATGGGGACTGGGGATCTTGTGCTTCCGAAACAGTCATTCTTAAATGGTGCTAATACACACTAGGGTCCCATGAAAGGAGGTGGTGTGACTTGAAAAATTAAACCACTATAGGTCCACTATTTTATGTCTTTCAGAGTGGGGAGTCTGTGGGTTGTATTAGCCCCCTCAAGCCAATATATAGGCCATTACATCATTCTGAGGGAGGTATCAAGGGCAAATGGAAATTCCCTGACAAAGCCTGGCATAAGAAAAGTCGTGCTGGACCAGCCCAAAGGCTCACCTAGTCAAGTACCCCATTCTTAAAGAGACACTTCACCATCAGAAGCTTACCTCTGGCTCTAAATTTGCATTGTTCTGCATTTGTAGCCTGGCTAGCTTCCCTCAGCTGTTCATGCAGCCAGTAATTGATAGAAAGACAAAAGTAGGTGTGGTTCAACTACTGGGCTCACCCAAATCCAGTGAGTAGGAATTTGAAAGCAAGGTGGTTTTAGGTCAGTTTAGCCCCATGAAATGGATGTGTTTTTTTGTCAGGAGAGTAGACAATAGGTGGTGATTAAGTGAGAAGTAAGCAAAGGACAGTGACCCATGTGGAAGTTTTAAAGGAAAGGAAAAGAAAAACCTGAAACGAGCTTTTAACTGGTTTTCTATTGAATGGAAAGTTGAAACTTGGACTGAGGCATACCCTTCTATGCTGCCCTTAATCATTTTATACCAGGTCTATGCTTTGTTTGAACTGATGCTTTTAAAATAGCAAGCTAATTTTCCACAGTATGAATGCCCTATGAAATCCTATGCCCCTGTTAAAGGCCCAGGAGCTGTGGCCTCCTTCGCACCTCACCACTCTGCCCAAGGAACATATGTACGACTGCTATATGCATGATGCCCTCCATTTGAGAACTAACATATATCCAATTCTTAAATATGGCCATGTACGCAAATCCCCCCTCATTGCAAGCATAATGTCATCTTTCTGCCCTTCAAATGCAGTAGCTTTGAGTCCTTGGCCCCAGTGACGCATCAGGTTAGAACTGCTAGCTAGCAGAAACATTTTTTAAAAAAAACTATCAGGGAGGAGTATTTTAATGGTGATATTAACTGAAAGATGAAACTGAAAGCTGAATCTCAATGTTTATGATCATTAAAACCTCCAAGGAACTTTATATGACAGATAGGCTTGTTCCAACATAAAATCCAATTTCAGCTGAAGTTATTACCAACATTTTCTTTATACTTTTTCATTATATTTTTTCTTTATTTGTCCTCATCAAGTCAGTGTTATGTTGAGTGCATGCCAAGAAGCTATAATTCCTGATGTTATCACCAAATCTTAATTCTTTAGATTCTGTCTTCTATTCATACCTTATAATAGTTTCTCACTCTATTTGCTTTCCCTATTATATTATATATATATATTTAGTAATAATAATTTCTGTAAGCTTTTACGGTCATGATTCATTGGCTTTGAAATATGTTC
The DNA here is from genome assembly GCF_951804945.1 of Podarcis cretensis. Classification (NCBI taxonomy): domain Eukaryota; kingdom Metazoa; phylum Chordata; class Lepidosauria; order Squamata; family Lacertidae; genus Podarcis; species Podarcis cretensis. Next base: position 63,353,617 of record NC_137170.1, on the reverse strand, counting down.
ATTGCCTATGCCTGTAGTACTTTCTTCTTCCTTTATGAGCAAAGAAATGTGTTGGGTATATGCAATTCAAATGTATGTATAAAGGAGTTTTCATGGAAGAGAATGGGCAGAATGTTGAATTATGCTCATATGTGCCATGATCTTCACTTGTGTGCTCATTAGTGTCTTTTCTTCTTTTGAATAGATTACATAGTGCACAGAGCAGTGTCAAGGGCCTCTGAAACTTGTTTTGAAAGAAGGAGGAAAAAAGCCATTTTACTTTAGATATGAGCCTTTATCTGATGCATCCACACAACCACCTTGTGGCATAGAACTTTATATTTCTAGGACTCTGAAATGAATCAAGGTCCTGGCTTTACAATGTCCTACCTACAACACAAGTTGTTGTGTGAATGCCTGAGATAAAGGATCAGATCTAAAACACTTTGAACTGAAACACCGAACTGATAGTACTGAAGAAGCCTCAGTGCAAACAGAAGCAGAGCAAGCATGTTTAGGATTGTTAATGCCAGTAATTTCCTCAGAGTCCTAAAGAAAACAATAAGCAATAAATGAGACTTGTGCAGGCCAGATTAAGGTTCCCACATTTTTCTAGCAGGAAATGCACACAACATTCATGGGAGATATTTTATGGGATGAGAGAGAAATAAAATAAAAAAGTCAGAAATAAAAACTTTATTTTTTAACCTCAGCATTATAGTAGACCAACCATCCTCCACCTGGTGCCCTCTAGATTTTGTTGGACTTCAGCTCCCATCAGCCCCAGCCAACATGGCTAGCAGCCAGGGATGATGGGACTTGAAGTCCAAGAGCACTTGGGATAGCAGACATGTAGCTAAATCTCTTAGTGACCTTGGAGTAGTCACAATATGCAACCTCCAGTACTTTACCTATTTATTTTTAAATGGTATTTCCTCATCCCCAGCAATAGATTAGGCCTATTCAAGCTGCATGTGGGTGAAGTGGTACAGATGTGACCAAAACAGACTTACAACTGGATTTGACCCAAATGTGCTCCAAGTGGCTGTTTTCTGAGAGAAGGTGACTCTCTTTAACCATTTGCTTGGAACACTGAACTAAGGACGGGAGAATCTGTCAATGCTTCATTCTCTTATTTTTCCAATCTTAAACTCAGTTCTCCAAATTTCCACAACAGTTTGAGAAAATGAAAAAAAGTGACAAGGATTTGGGTGCTAATGTCTTACAATATACATTTTCGTATGCAATTTCCCCCAATGTACATATTTTTGGAGAGCAATTTCCCTTAATACAATGTTTATGTGGATGTTGTTTTGTCTGATGTATGTGTTTTCATTCACACTTTCCCCCCGGTATATGCATTTTTGTACAGATTGTTTGAAAGAGCACCTTGAATGCTACAAAAATGATGACAGGTTAATTTACATACAGTTCAGAACCAAAGCACTCCATGGTTTTCTGTAATGTACTGTATAGTCTCCCTCTACTTTCACTAGCCTTGCCTGTCATTACAAAAAACTATTAGTGACAAAAGAAGATGATATCTGAGTAACTGGTGAAATGGGTGGGAAATCTCACTTCATTTTTATGCACTGCCGAATCTATACACGTGCATGAGAAATAAAAAGCCAGTTTGAATCGGAGGCCTTGGAAAGAGGACCTTGGTCTCACATCATGCAAATACTATGCAGAAGTTCACAGTTCAGTTTTATAGCATCTCTGGCATTGATTGAGCCTTGAAACTGGAGTTCGCATTTGGTGTAGCCTATGGCAACTTCCTGAGGAAATAATGTTGGGAGGTTGCTAAGAGAGAAAGCATCAGATGCATTTGCTTGATGGCATCGTTGGAAAAATTTCACCTGCAGAGATAAGGTCTAAATAAAAATAATTAATCATAAACAGAGCTACACCCACTCATACCTTCTGCAGTAGAAATCTGTAGTGCAATAAACACCAAATATGTAAGCCAGAAGGGATCATGTTCAGGAAAACCCAGAAAACAAGTTTCAAATTAGTTTTTGCCAAGCAACTTTTACTTCAGCAACTTACTCAGAAATACAGCCAGTACCTCTGACTTATGTGGTCATTCAAAAAAGCAGTATACCTTGGGTTATTTTTTATTATTATTAAGTTGTAGCTTCATGGGCAGAAGGAAATAGAAATATTTACTATGCTGCTGTGTGAGAGAAAAGCATCAGCTTGTGGCTGGACCTTCAGAAGGAGTTCTTCTGAATTGCAGTTGTGCTCTCCCTCGTATGTAAGTTAGCTAACATTCTTCAAGTTCCCCCTTGTCATTGACTAAGGGTGAAGAGGGCCTGTCAAATCTACTGCAGTCTCAGAACACAAGGAGAGCCTGATGGATCATTCCAATGGCCCGTCTAGTTCAGCATCCTTTTCCCACAGTGGCCAGCCATATGCCTGTGGGAAGCCCCAAAGCAACATCACTCTACTCACTTGTGATTCCCAGGAACTGGAATTCAGGGACATGCTGGTCTGGTGTTGTTGTTATTGATCAGTACATAGTAAGACCATGCTCATCCATGACTTGATCTTGGCTGAAGGGGTTGAGTTGGCCTGTATTATTGAGACTTGGATTGGTGAGCTGAGTGGCCCAGATCTAAGTCAGCTGCACCCATCTGAGAACATGGCACAGCACTAGCCCAGACCAAGGAGTCAAGTGGGAGGGTATATAAAGCCCATAACAGCTTGGAACCCTGTAACTTAAGGGATGGCCTTACTCCATATTTGCCCAGTCAACCACTTCAATCTGCAGAACTGGCACTATTATAAGTGCCACATAAGAGGTGCAACATAATACTCAATCTGCACTGTTATAAAATCTATATTTTAGTGTGGCAGTCTCTATACTTTGAAACTTCCTGCCTGTTTGCTGTACTCTTTTTGGTGCCTCCTAAAACCCTTTTTCTTCAGGCAAGCCTACCCAGACACCTAGATGTTGACATATTTTTATTGTTTTGCTGTTAATATTAATTCTCTTTCCATGTTTTAAATTGTTTTTATTTATTATTTTAATATCTATTGCAAACTGCTTTGAGGTTTTGTTACAATCAAGTGGCACATAAATGTTGTGCGATAAAGTAAATTAAATAAATATGGCCACTGAGAGTGGCTTGTACATAGTGGCTTGTAGCCATAGAAGTAGTAGTAACCTGCCTTTCATTTTTTTAATCAAGGAGCAGTTAGCAACAAGCATTCAGAAAAATCAGATTGAAAACAAAACTTAGTCAAGAACACTTGTATGTGGAAAGCAAACGTGGACACTTAGCTATGGAAAATTAACATTTTGCCTTCCAGATAAAAAATGTGAGAGGTTTGACATTTTAAAAAAGAAAATCATCAGTCCTGGCAGAGGCTACTGCATCTCTGAGCAGATTTATCATCCTAGCTTGGTATTATCTCTTTCTCTCTTGTCCCCTTTCTTGAAGCAAGTGCTACAGACATCAGCTTTCATATAAATTAAGCTTTTAGTATTGCCCTGATTGTGACATATCACCCTTTTTGAGCCGCTTTGTTTGTGACCTGTGGATTCCGTCATTCCGCTGGACATTTTGGGAGGCTAAATCAGGCTGCAGCTGACATAAAAAGCAAAATGTTCTGTAGGGCTATTATCTGCCAGAACTGATGATGCCCACATTTTTAAAAGTTCACTCAACTGAATATTGCACGAAATACTGAAACCTAAGAATGGGCTGATTCACAGTAGCTCCTTATGCACTCTTACACCTGCTTACACTTTGGATACTGAGAAGTTACCAAACAACAATTCAACTTTCCATTTATCTATATATCCAAGAAGTTAGTCAGAGATGGAACTGTTGTGAAATGGGGGGGACCCCCTAATGAAAACAGGAGTTGTTGATAAGCATTCTGTCTCATGATAGGTGTTGATCTGTATAAAGTCCTGCAATCTAAGCTTGCCTTTTAATGAAGCATAACTTGCAGAAGAACTTCTGGCAGCTGACAATCCCCAAAGTAGGCCTCAGTAGCCATGCCTCAAGGCTCTCCAATAAGGCCCTTCCTCATTCCATACTTCCTGAAAGGTAATCTCTAACTTTGTGGTTAGGCTTCCCAAAACAACCCAGTGTGCCTTTATTCCATTCCAACTGCATAACTAACTTGGTAGAGCACAAGACTCTTAATCTCAGGATTGTGGGTTGCCCGCATTACAGGGGGTTGGACTAGATGACCCTCGTGGTTCTCTCCAACTCTGCAATTCCATGATGGCAACAGGCTTTGAAAGCCTAGTTATCTCCATGACCATCAGCCCTTTCAGATTTTTCCAGTGAAGAGATATGCTTGCTTTCTCCAGCCTGACCTCCATGTACTAGCAGTATGTTTCTGAGTAAGACTATGTGCACACGTGCTATATATGTTTAGGCAGGGGGCTCTGCATGAAAGGGATCCTTTTTTTCTTTAACAGTCCAGCCTAAAGTGTAGGTGGGTTCCCACAAAGCAAGACACAGTGATAATGGCAAGAACCTTTATTGAACTAACAGAACTAGACAACAGGGGCAACACAACTGGTTATATACATTTCTGAAGGCCTGGGCCACTCCCACTCTCAACATGATTGGCTGTCTAAATGCCAAACTGCAAATCATAACTCAGAGTTTAAGGGCCAATGGCAGAGGCCCAAATCCTGAAATGTTCTGTGATTGGATAGCATGTATCGAATCAGCACACAGGGGCTCAGATTCCTTAGTCCAGGCTGAAGTTCAGGTAAACACAAACCATTGAATACATAGCACAGCCAAAACTCTGAAGAGGTTTTTTCTTCTCTGCTGGTGGTTGTCTCTTTAGACTGACATTCAATGCCCTTTTAAAATGTGTTGGAGGGAGGTTATTGGGTTGTTCTAGTTTTTATTTTGATTATGTATTCTGTGTTTTTGTATTGTGATTTTATCCTGTGAACTGCCCTGAAACCTGCGGGTATAGGGTGGTATACAATTTTAATAATAATTTAAAAAATAGGCCTCTCCCAGCAACACACACATGCATCACTCCCCCAAACCTGACTAACTGTAAATCATTGAAGTTATCAAGGTGCAATATTAGTACACTGAGATAAGGAGTGTGGAGACAACAGGCCCACTCAACCTCCATGAGTTCTCTATACTCACGTCTAGACCAAGAGAAATGGGGTAAATTATAAGACCCTAATCAAGGGGACATCATTTTGACTGCATAACAGATCATGGGGAAAGGGAGTCCCAGAAGTAATTTCAATTTTCCATCTGTAGAAACTAAGTGGAGTGTTATGTACTAGCAGTGTGTCATCCTTTCCCAAACTGGTGCTCTCCTGATGTTGTTAGACTCCAGCTCTCTTCAGGCCTGGTTAGCATGGCCAATGGCCAGAGATGATGGGAGTCATAGTCCAGCAAGATCGTGAGGTTACACAAGGCTGGAATAGCCATGGATGAATCAAAAGTGTGACATACTCACAGTCTGCACTGTTTACTATGAGATGCAATACAGTGGTACCTTGGGTTAAGAACTTAATTCGTACTGGAGGTCTGTTCTTAACCTGAAACTGTTCTTAACCTGAAGCACCACTTTAGTTAAACAGGCCTCCTGCTGCCACTGCACCACCGCCACATGATTTCTGATCTCATCCTGAAGCAAAGTTCTTAACCCAAGGTACTATTTCTGGGTTTGCGTAGTCTGTAACCGGAAGCGTATGTAACCCGAAGTACCACTGTACATCTCATTACTATTTTTAAAGGAGATTGTTGCTGTTATTGCAAAAAAGGCATTAGACTGGAAATTTGAAGGAAAAAAAGGGAAAACATAATAGGTCATTATTCCCTGGTATGCATCTGTGGTTAATATAGCAATATGTCATTCTGTGAGTAACAATTGCAGCAAAATCATAAATAAAGTGTTTGCTCTTCCTCTTCTAGGGACAATTTGCCATAGGCCCTCTCCCTGTGAGCACAGCCAGTCAGCAGAGTTCTTCTTAGTTTCTTACTCTGTGCAATACTTTATATCATATATTTTTGTTTGCCTGTAGGTCATCCTTTGTAGTTTACATGATGGGCTGCTGTGGGATGTTTTCATATCAGTCAGCCTTTGTTCAGCTATGCACCTGTGTTGCCTTTTTGATCTATTGGTTTCCAGCTATCAAAAAGCAGTGTTCTGGCCTGTGGGTAGAAAGACCATATAAACATGAGCTAATTACTCTCAGTAGTCAGAATGGGCTTTTTAAAATGCACATGCTGTTGGGTTTTGGTGACCTGAGCATGTTCAATAATGCCAGATGATTTCGGATTTACAGGGCATGTCGCCTCTTCAATCTTTCAGTGACCTGTAGGAAGAATTCTCAAAGCCAGAGGCTGCCTGTGGATGTACATGCCATGAAACACCATATCCAGCGGCATGGAGTTGGTGATTTTCAAATTTTAAAAACAATAATACTCAAAGGGGTTCAAAACAAAAAGCGAGAAGAAACATTTTGGTCCAGGATAATAAGTTGTTACTTTTGGGACTGTGGGGAAGGCGATTCTGGGCATTTACTCTGGGATTTGCTTTTGATTAAAGACTCTGCTGCAAAGAATCAAATATATGTTCCTAAGAGAAGATGTTTCATGACAGAAGCTGCAGGACTCAATCCAGAAGTTATGTAGATCAGGAAACTGGCTTCCTGCTCTGTTCACTAAACTGGTCAGTGGACAGAATTATCAGTTGGAATGTTCATAGTGAAGCCTATAAGCTCCCTGGGTTGAACAGTCAGGTGATACCTGATGGCCAATGAAATGTTTCCAGATATGCTGCCCTCCCTCAGTGTGGGCAAATTGTCATGGGAAGGCACCATCAGCTTGTCTAGTCTTGTTCTGCCTTCTTGAGATAATCTTACATATTGATTACATTTATAACCTGCCTTTCCCCCATGAAACTTAAAGTGATACATGGTTCCTCCCCATTTGATCCCCACAACAACCCACAAGTAATTGGTCTATACTTCTTTTTTTAAAAAAGAGTTCTTCAATTTTATTTAAATGTTATTCGGTTTGTTTTTCTGCCTGAAATTCTGGATTAATTTTCATATAATGTCATACACTTGTACCCTTGTTGCAGTTTTCTGCACTTCTGTGATGGAATCGTGTGTTCTATTTTAAATAATTCATTTCTCATAGATTTTTAGACAGTTCTCGTTAGCACAATAGACACTAAGTCCTTTTGCCAGGCCTGAAAATTTCAGCTATTGCAACATGCCAGGCACTTTACAGCCAGTGATCCTGACTAAAGCCCTATAAGGACATCTAGCACTGGTTCCTTTTCATTCCCTTGAAATGGGTAACTTAGGAGAGAGCAACACCCATTTCCCCGTTGCCACTTAGTGAGGTAATCGTTGATCAGATGTGCAAATCTGGTCCAGTTATATATATTGACTCAGGCCTCCACTTCAAATTATACCTGGAAATTTATTGCTGTTGCTGGTGTCATTTATCCATTTGTTATTTTATTTCACAAGATTTCTGTACCTTTGGATTGTAATAAAACCTCAAAGCAGCTTACAAGAATGAAGCAAAAAAAAAAAAGACCAACAAAAAACAAAACACCAGTAAAATATGTAAAGCATTTTTTTAAAAATAAAATGTTTGATAAGCCGAAAACAAGATAAAAACACATGCCACCATTCTCCATTTCTGGGTAGGCTTAATTTTCAATGTTAAAGGCATACTCATGAAGTAATAAATTAAATATATATGACAAAAGCAAGCTTAAAATACAATTCTAAGAACAGCAAGCAATCCTCAGCAGCAATAAACCAACTGAATAAAACACAACAGGAGTTGCAAATGAAACACATAGGCATGGCCCCTAAGCTAAGTTAACTCAAGGAAGTTCATTATAAAGGGGGGGGGGGGTAGCCTGCTGAAAATGAAACAGTCTGAAATAAAACTGTCAAGAACCTTTAAAAAGTTGGTAAAAAGATGCCAGACAAATCTCTCTTGGGATGTTTTTCATAATTTAGGGGCAGCAACCAAGAATAGCCCCCTCTGTTGTATCCACCAGATGGATATCAGCTGGCAGGAGATGAATTGACAAGAAAGGGCCTCACAAACTGAGGGCAAATCCTAAGCAGGTTCATATGAATTATCCTTCAACATTGTAAAATTCACCTTTAATCTTGAATCATGTTTAGTCCTTATTTTTAATTAAACAATGTGTGTGTGTGTGTGTGTGTGTGTGTGAGAGAGAGAGAGAGAGAGAGAGAGAGAGAGAGAGAGATGGCCCATCCTGAGGTGGAAAAGAAGGTGTTGCTTAGCTTGGCTTCTGCCACCTCCACCACCACCCTGCCACAGCCGAGGTTGTGTAACTGTAGGGTCAGGTTCCAGGTTCTAGTATCTTGCTAGAACTCAGAAGCCACTACTGCTTCTCCCATGCTGGTAGGGGTCCCACCTAAGTGAGCACTTCATAAGGAGCACACAAGCCTTGGCACCATTTTGGAAGTGGTGTCAGTGGTCACTTCACCACTAGGCCGCCCGCTTGAACACCATTTTGACACAGAACCTGTGGGCCACACATCGCCTAGCCTGCTTCTCCCCTACACACACCACACACACAGCCCCTTCGGGCTGGTTGCTAACTGAGGTGGGGATCTGTAAAGGGACCCCCGAGAGTCACCAGCCAACACCCCTTCAATACTTGGCAGACGGCCACCCTCCACACAGCTGTCAAACAGGGGAGCCAGCATCAGAGCCTCCATGCCCGGGGGGAGGCAGCCCTGGGCGGAAACGCCCCACCACCTTTTCCCTGCTGGTTGGGGCCAAATACCACTTATGGATTAATTTTACTCTCTCTTTTGAACATTAACATGTACAACAAAGTGTGTTTCCTTCGTGGAGGGCACATGTTGCGGTGGGGTCTAGCAGGACTCCCCCCCTTGGTTGCTGGGTGGAACTGTTTGGATGGCCATGACTGTGATTGGGTCAGTTTGGGTTGTTAGGGAGATTTTGATGTTACCATTTAGTGGGTTGGCCCAAAGGTTATATATTCTTAGCATGCAGCATGGTGCAGTCCCTTTGGCTGTGTGCATCGGATCGCCTGCCTACCCTCCCTAATTTAGGGCTGTTGCGTTTGACATTGCTATGCCTGTCATGAGGTCATCTGCTTTGGAGCAGGGGCCTGGTAGGAATTTTTTCCATTTGGCTGATTGGCTGGTGCCATTTGGTTTTTGCCTAGTGCGTAGCAAATCGTTGCGGTTAGGCATTGGTTAAAATTTGGTTGGTGGAGGGGTAAGGGTTGGCAGTTCCTGCCCCTCCAACGCTGCTGCTGCAAGGGAATTCTGTTAGAGGAATCCAGGGGTTTGCCATGCTTTTGTCCAAATCCCTGACAAGGGGCTTGGGCCGCGCAAGCCCCTGGGAGCATGTGAGGAGGGGTGAGGATATGGTGCCCAGCCCCATTCTCTCCCCAATATTGTTTTCCTTTACTGGCTTTCGCTGGAATCCAGAAGTCAGTTCTGTCCTGGGGCGGGGACAGATAGTCGTAACCAATGCCTAAGCAACCACTCACATTATGTATTTTAATAAGGTTGTGGCCAAAATTATGCCAAAAACCTTAAACAAAAAATCTGTGTGAATTGTGATTTATTTAGGGGGTGGCTTGGGGACCTCCACACGCAACCATATAAAAGCCAGAGGTTTCTAGACATCTGAACCTACACACCCAGGGAAGCAAGAGATACTTACACAGTTCAAAGAATACACCCCAGTCAGCCAAAAGCACTGAAGGTCATGGGGAGCAGATCAGGGCTAGTAAGAGTTGTAGTCTGTGGTTGCTCACCGATGGGACATGGCCTGGAAAAAATCCCAAAGACTGGACAGTGCTGCCTAGAGGGCTGGATTTGGTCCCTTTGCCAGACGTTTGCTACCCTTTATCTAAGTGTCTGTCCATCCCCACCAAGCCACATCCAACCTTTGTTTGCCTCTTTTGTTTCTTCTAAACGACTTCATTAGAAAACGCCTTGGGATATGGTGCAGTATATTTGATTAATTAGACATGATGCCTTTGTTAATATCTATAATATATGCCTAATGTAAAGCCATTAAGGCTTTTCACTAAATCATTCAGTGCTCTGAACAGCAGGGAGAATCAGAGCATGTGAATGGGATAGGTTTCCATTTCTTTTCCTCCTTCCTCCCCTTTTCACACAAACATCCCCCATTTGAGAGAATTAGCAGAACAAAATTGTCAAACATCCGTATGTTTGAAAGCCACATCTTTTATAGAGAATGGAACAAAAGATAGTGCTTCATAACTAAAACACAGATTTATAGCCCCGTGAGCAAGAAAGAGTATAGTGTAATAACATTATTGTACCATACAGTACCTGTCAGAAGCCATCATGACGCTAATACACTACTAAATCTCTTCTTTCCTTATTATGTGCTGGGGAACTCCTGCTTTGCAGGCAGTAGACCTTAAAAATTCTTTTACCAGACAGTTTCTTCTGGTTTACTGGCCTCCCACTGCATCAGCCCTGCCAGAAGCAATGTCTCCTGTCATTTGCTGACAGAAAATACTGTTTCTGGAACAGCAGACTCAGCAGAGGGGGACAGTATTAGTTGACTAGCAGCAGAAATGGGAGCTGCAGTGAAAAGAGTTTTATAATTGCCAAGGACAGAAAGCTTTCCTCCCATTCAACTGCACCCTTCCTTCAACCAGCCCTCTCTTGCCTCCCTTTTTCTTTATGGTTTCCACTTTTAAGAACAGCAAAGACATGGTGAAATCACAGCAGATGTGATGGAATTCAGCAGTCGATAAAACAGAAATGCAGGGGTTCAAATGTGCCCGAGAATGTGATCCAGTACAAGTCTATTCAGCAGTGTGTCCAGAACATCAGTTGCAAAGGCAGCACATTGTTGTATTGGATAAGGGTTCAGGATAGACCAGCATTCAAATCTATACCCAGCTGGAATCTCACTGGGGGACCTTGAGCCAAACACTTTCTCTCAGCCTAACCTACTTCACAGGGCGGTTGTGCAGATAAACTTAGGAGGGGAAGAACCATGTATGTCACTCTGAGCTCCCTGGAGGGAAGGGGGAATATAAAGTTTAATCCCCTAATCTGAAAATCTGCCATTTGCACATAAAAAGGCACATACAACAGTGCATTTAAATGTGTAAAACTGAATAAAAATATGGTTGTGGTGATATAAATTTATGCTGCAGAAATACATTACAGCATGGGGCTCAACTGTTTTATATGTAGGAAGAGATGGATCTGTCAATTTTAATTTCTCTCACTTTCTCATTTTTCCCATTTTAAGTTAAATTCTCCACATCTCCACATTTGCAATTTAATTTTTTAAAAAACCTCATGAAAATTTTAGTGCTAATGTCTCCTAATATACACATTTTTCCATGCTGTTTTGACTATTATGCACATTATTGCTAAGCAATCTCCCCTAATATCCCCTAATATCTTGCATTATATCTGCTAGTGTATGCATTTATACACACACACACCCCTTACCCGAGTATATGCATTTTTAATTTAATTTAATTTCTTTAATTTAATTCATTTAATGATTTGACAATTAAAAAAAATTCTTCCCATCATTTTCTGCTATAAAATATGACTTAATATAAAATGATTTGGTTAGCAACCTTCTGTCTCGGTGACACTGGAGGAGTTCAGTGTGGGTAAAGTCAAACGGTTGGAAGGTTATAGTACCTGCCTTCCAATTCCTAACATAAATTCACTATGTTGTTATTTTTCCACTTCAAAACACCCCCTTAAAACCTGAATTTGCTGTCATGTGAGCTAATTATTTTTTTGACAATATTGTATTCGAGGTAGCTAATTTGCTTGGGATTTATTTCTATATGAACTTTAAAAGCACAATCGGCTCACACGTGAATGTTCACTTGATACAGCCGGCAATCTACTAGCAAAGCTCAAATCAGGTCAGGACCACCAATTTCCATGTGTAAAACAAATTCCTCCTCCATCCCAGCTTGTGAGCTGAAAAGCGTGATAGAAAACGATTGGATGACTGAATAAATAAGGACAATATTGCATAATAATATGATGGGACTCCCCTTCATGGATCACTGCCTTGCCGTGGCGAAGGGGCTTGAAGAACTCAGAGAAGCTATGAACTATGCCGAGCAGGGCACCCAAGATGAACAGGTCATAGTGGAGAGTTTTGACCAAACGTGATCCACCTGGAGGAGGAATCGGCAAGCCACTCCAGTATCCCTGCCAAGAAAACTCCATGGACAAAGACAACAGGCATATAAAAGTTATGACGCTGGAAGATGAGCCCCTCAGGTCGGAAGGCGTCCAACATGCTACTGGGGAAGAGCGGAGGGCAAGTACAAGTAGATCCAGAGCTGATGAAGCGGCTGGGCCAAAGCCGAAAGGACGCTCAGTTGCGGATATGCCTGGAAGCGAAAGGAAAGTCCAATGCTGTAAAGAAAAATATTGCATAGGAACCTGGAATGTAAGAACCATGAACATGGGTAAGTTGGAGGTGGTCAAAAATGAGATGGCAAGAATAAATATTGACATCCTGGGCATCAGTGAACTAAAATGGACGGGAATGGGTGAATTCAGTTCGGATGACCATCATATCTACTACTGTGGGCAAGAAACCCGTAAAAGAAATGGAGTGGCCCTCATAGTCAACAAAAGAGTGGCAAAAGCTGTACTGGGTTGCAATCTCAAAAATGATAGAATGATCTCGACACGAATCCAAGGCAGACCTTTTAACATCACAATGATCCAAGTTTATGCACCAACTACTGGTGCTGAAGAAACTGAAATTGACCAATTCTATGAAGACTTACAACACCTTATAGAAGTGACACCAAAGAAGGATGTTCTTCTCATTATAGGGGATTGGAATGCTAAAGTAGGGAGTCAAGAGATAAAAGGAACAACTGGCAAGTTTGGCCTTGGAGATCAAAACGAAGCAGGGCAAAGGCTAATAGAGTTCTGTCAAGAGAACAAGCTGGTCATCACAAACACGCTTTTCCAACAACACAAGAGACGACTCTACACATGGACATCACCAGATGGGCAGCATCGAAATCAGATTGATTATATTCTCTGCAGCCAAAGATGGAGAAGCTCTATACAGTCAGCAAAAACAAGACCTGGAGCTGACTGTGGCTCAGATCATCAGCTTCTTATAGCAAAATTCAAGCTTAAACTGAAGAAAGTAGGAAAAACCACTGGGCCGGTAAGATACAATCTAAGTCAAATCCCTTATGAATACACAGTGGAAGTGAGGAACAGGTTTAAGGATTTAGATTTGGTGGACAGAGTGCCTGAAGAACTATGGATGGAGGCTCGTAACATTATACAGGAGGCAGCAACGAAAACCATCCCAATGAAAAGGAAATGCAAGAAAGCAAAGTGGCTGTCCAATGAGGCCTTACAAATAGCGGGGGAGAGAAGGCAAGCAAAATGCAAGGGAGATCGTGAAACATACAGGAAATTGAATGCAGATTTCCAAAGAATAGCAAGGAGAGACAAGAAGACCTTCTTAAACAAGCAATGCAAAGAAATAGAGGAAAGCAATAGAATGGGAAGAACCAGAGATCTGTTCAAGAAAATTGGAGATATGAAAGGAACATTTCGCACAAAGATTTCCATAATAAAGGACAAAAGTGGAAAGGACCTAACAGAAGCAGAAGACATCAAGAAGAGGTGGCAAGAATACACAGAGGAATTATACCAGAAAGAAACGGATGTCTCATATACCCCAGGTAGTGTGGTTGCTGACCTTGAGCCAGACATCCTGGAGAGTGAAGTCAAATGGGCCTTAGAAAGCACTGCAAATAACAAGGCCAGTGGAAGTGATGGTATTCCAGCTGAACTATTTAAAATTTTAAAAGATGATGCTGTTAAGGTGCTACACTCAATATGCCAGCAAGTTTGGAAAACTCAGCAGTGGCCAGAAGATTGGAGAAGATCAGTCTACATCCCAATCCCAAAGAAGGGCAGTGCCAAAGAATGCTCCAACTATCGCACAATTGCACTAATTTCTCACGCTAGCAAGGTTATGCTTAAAATTCTACAAGGAAGGCTCAAGCAGTATGTGGACCGAGAACTCCCAGAAGTGCAAGCTGGATTTAGAAGAGGCAGAGGAACCAGAGACCAAATTGCAAACATGCGCTGGATTATGGAGAAAGCTAGAGAGTTCCAGAAAGACATTTACTTCTGCTTCATTGACTATGCAAAAGCCTTTGACTGTGTCGACCATGGCAAACTATGGCAAGTTCTTAAAGAAATGGGAGTGCCTGATCACCTCATCTGTCTCCTGAGAAATCTCTATGTGGGACAAGAAGCTACAGTTAGAACTGGATATGGAACAACTGACTGGTTCAAAATTGGGAAAGGAGTACGACAAGGCTGCATTTTGTCTCCCTGCTTATTTAACTTATATGCAGAATTCATCATGCGAAAGGCTGGGCTGGATGAATCCCTAGCCGGAATTAAGATTGCCGGAAGAAATATCAACAACCTCAGATATGCAGATGACACAACCTTGATGGCAGAAAGTGAGGAGGAATTAAAGAACCTTTTATTGAGGGTGAAAGAGGAGAGTGCAAAATATGGTCTGAAGCTCAACATCAAAAAAACGAAGATCATGGCTACTGGTCCCATCACCTCCTGGCAAATAGAAGGGGAAGAAATGGAGGCAGTGAGAGATTTTACTTTCTTGGGCTCCATGATCACTGCAGATGGTGACAGCAGCCACGAAATTAAAAGACGCCTGCTTCTTGGGAGAAGGGCAATGACAGGCCTAGACAGCATCTTGAGAAGTAGAGACATAACCTTGCCAACAAAGGTCCGTATAGTTAAAGCTATGGTTTTCCCAGTAGTGATGTATGGAAGTGAGAGCTGGACCATAAAGAAGGCTGATCGCCGAAGAATTGATGCTTTTGAATTATGGTGCTGGAGGAGACTCTTGAGAGTCCCATGGACTGCAAGAAGATCAAACCTCTCCATTCTGAAGGAAATCAGCCCTGAGTGCTCACTGGAAGGGCAGATTGTGAAGCTGAGGCTCCAATACTTTGGCCACCTCATGAGAAGAGAAGACTCCCTGGAGAAGACCCTGATGTTGGGAAAGATGGAGGGCACAAGGAGAAGGGGGCGACAGAGGATGAGATGGTTGGATAGTGTTTTCGAGGTTACCAGCATGAGTCTGACCAAGCTGCGGGGGGCAGTGGAGGACAGGAGTGCCTGGCGTTCTCTGGTCCATGGGGTCACGAAGAGTCGGACATGACTAAACGACTAAACAACAACAAAAATGATGGGACTGCTCAATGACAATCTCCCTTCAACAATAATTTGTGCTGATTATCAGCTTGTTACTTATACTTGTTATTTTCTGCGTCTCTCACAGTGACTGTAAATTTTTGCTTGTCATCTTGCATAAGCTCACCTGCTGTCCGCTCCCTCTGACGCCCCTTTTTCTGCTCTTTTCTCTCTCTCCCCTGGTATGTCCTTGGAAGAAGGATCCTGTTGCAGAACATTTGAACGTTCAGTTAAAATACATTAAAACGGGGGGGGGGGGCTGTTAGCAGATCTCACTTTTGCTTGTCTAACAGCAATGAAATGAAATGGATGGGAGCAGGGTAGAATCCTTTTGGTGCCTTTTTAATCTACATAGAATCACAGAATTGTAGAACAGGAAGGGATTCCAAGAGCAATCTTGTATATTAGGTCTTGTAAAAATGCTTATATTACAGTGGTACCTCAGGTTAAGTACTTAATTCGTTCCAGAGGTCCATGCTTAACCTGAAACTGTTCTTAACCTGAAGCACCACTTTAGCTAATGGGGCCTCCTGCTGCTGCCACGCTGCCAGAGCACGATTTCTGTTCTCATCCTGAAGCAAAGTTCTTAACCTGAGGTACTATTTCTGGGTTAGCGGATTTTGTAACCTGAAGTGTATGTAACCTGAAGCGTATGTAACCCGAGGTACCACTGTATAATGCATTTTTTACTTATGCTGGTGATTTAAATATATTGTAAGCCACTTAGAGATCTTTTGGTGGCAACAAGCAACTAGCAAGCTTTAACAACAACAGCAACAATCATTTAATATGTACTATATACATATTATATACTGGTTTTCCCAGTAGTGATGTATGGAAGTGAGAGCAGGACCATAAAGAAGGCTGATCGCTGAAGAATTGGTGCTTTTGAATTATGGTGCTGGGGGAGACTTTTGAGAGTCCCATGGACTGCAAGAAAATCAAACCTATCCATTCTTAAGGAAATCAGCCCTGAGTGGTCACTGGAAGGTCAGATCCTGAAGCTGAGGCTCCAATACTTTAGCCACCTCATGAGAAGAAAAGACTCCCTGGAAAAGACCCTGATGCTGGGAAAGATTGAGGGCACAAGGAGAAGGGGATGACAGAGGACGAGATAGTTGGACAGTGTTCTTGAAGCTACCAACATGAGTTTGACCAAATTGCGGGAGGCAGTGGAAGACAGGTGTGCCTGGTGTGCTCTGGTCCATGGGGTCACAAAGAGTCAGACATGACTAAATGACTAAACAACATATAGCTCTTATTTTTCCATTCATTGTCTGCTCATCTATCCTGGAAAAGGAAGCTGCTAGGCTTGACCCACTTCAAATGCAAGTGCCAAACAAGTGCAGGTGATGCCTCGCCCTTTGAAGACCAGTGTTTTCATGGAACCTGGAATACTCCAATGCAAATGAACATTAAATTATAGAGCCGTAGCAGTAATTACAACAGTATGCTGCAGGTACAAAATCATCTATGTTGTACAGGTCAGTAGCAATGCCTCAATTAAAAATATGTCTTTTCATTTCTAATGGAAATAAACAGACTGTTAAATATGTGAGAGAAATATATATTCCTAGCCTAGAAAAACTACCGGGAGATAAATGAATTATTAAATGCTTATAATCCAAACACACATGAATGACCAAAAGCTAGTCTTCCTACCATCAGTGCAAAACTCCATTTAATTTTTGAAAGACCAAAGTACAGCCCCTACACGTTTCAACATGTAATGACTTAAATGAATGCAGCTGTGTTTTACATTCGCATAATCAGACATAGCTGGATATGTAATCATTGAAATGAATGCAGCTGGGCCTTTATTTTCCCCCTCCCTTTTTTCTTCTTCCTAGCAGAGTATCTATGTTAGGCTTTAAATAACCATGAATGCTGAATTCCAGGACAGTTACCCCAGCACAATGTAGCTATTCTGTGCTGCAGATGGCTCGGAGCCACGATAAAATGGCCTGGGATGCTGATGACAAACACCAAATTGCACATCAACCATGGACAACATGGAATGAGAATGACAGAGTGTTAGTGTTAGGACCAGGATGCAAAGAGCTATTTGCAGCATCACCTAACTTTATAACTCTGGGCATGATGAAGTCTCACATAGTAAACTAACCAGGAGCAAAGCAGAAGTAGAGGCTGGGAGGTCAAAAGCCAAAGCACTGGACCAAAATGAAGCGTTAAGCCAGAGGGCTGAGTTACAAGCACAATAAAATTTCAGCCTAGTGACAAATTGAATAAATTACTAGTCCAGTAGGCCGAAGGCAAATGGGTTAGAAACACAAGACTAGAACAGGACTAGAATGCTTTTCCTGAAATATGAGCACCAAGACTGTGGTCAAACATAGGGTGAAATGAACACGAGTCGTAAGCAATAGCAACCGGAAAACCACAACCTGAAAAGTCTTGGATAAAATCCCCTAGGATGAAAGGTTGCCACTTTTAGTGAGGGGGTTAGTTTAGAAGAAAAGGTAAGAGGATCAATGCAGAGGTGAATAAAACTATTCATGTGTGAAGAAAATTGAAAAGAGAGGTATTTTTCCTCTCTCACTCATAATACTATGTCTGGAATCACCTTACAAACCTAAGTTGTAGGAGATTCAGGGAAGACCATACATGAGTACTTATTTACAGAGCACATGGTTAAACTCTGATTCACTGCCACAAGCTGTGGTGAGGGCAACCAATTTAGCATCAAAATGGCATTCAGCATATTTATGGGAGATAAGGCTATCGAAGACTACATGTCATGATGGCTGTACATCCAGAATGGGGGGTAGCATGCCTCTAAATACTTGTTGCTGAGGGGAAACAGCAGGGCTAGGGCTATTGCATCCATGTATTGCTTAGAAGCATAGAATTGGAGAGGTGGAAGGGACCCTGAGGTTCATCTAGTCCAACTTTATTCTGTGAACTGCCCTGAGACCCCCAGGTGCAGGGCAGGATATAAATTCAATAAATAATAATAACAACAACAACTCCCTGCAATGCAGGAATATGCAGGTGTCCTGTATGGGGCTCAAACCTGAAATCTTGGCATAAACAGCACCATGCTCTAACCAACTGAGCTAGTCAACTTCTTGTAAGCAACAGGTTGCTAGACTAGATAAACCCTTCCTCTTTTCCAGCAGGACTCTTCATATGTTCTTGTAATGTTACACAGTCAGAATCCCAGCTACAACCCTGTGAATATGTACAGCCTCCCTATTCACACTGAATCCATGTTCCAGGAACACAGGGAGTTAGCAGTCCCTCCTCCCAACATCTGCATGCTCACCTGAAACACTGAACAAAGCCTACACACACACACACACACACACACACACACTGTTTAAATAGTTGTCTGAGCATGAAGAAATTGGAAGCAGTGCCAGTGGGTCTGATTCTGTGCACATGAACTCCTACATGTTAAATGAAAGCAGATTCATCCTATGAATAGGGCTCACATTTGGAGGCTTGTGGGAAAAGCAAAATGCATGATAATATCCTGGTATTTTCCAAGATACTGCTGCCCCCGAGGTATGGCGGAGGACGACAACTATGAACTTACTGATAGGGTTAAGGTGTTTAAGATGTATAGATTTCTTTCTGTGTAAACTTTTACTAGTGCAGTAAAGTGTGTTTTCGTGTGTGCATTTTCTTCATGAGCACTATATAACCTGGATTCCCCTGCCACTTCTTCATTATTTCTAACTTGAGAAAGTGAGATTTGAAATGACTGTCATCTTCTGTGTCTGCATAGTAATTTAAGGACGACTTTTACTAAACCTATATTTAGTAGCAAGGTGTTACAGAAACTGACAAATATCCAACCAATTTTTTTCTCATTCCGATGTAAATTTCCTGCTACCAACTTAAATTCATGCACTAAAAATAACTGTAGACCTTCTGTGGACTAAAGATCTGTAGCCTAGTCCTATGTATGTACTGTATGCTAGCTCACAGATTCTATTTATTCCAGTTGGACTTACTCCCAGGTAAGTGTGCATAGGTTTAAAGTATTCAAGAAACAATGTTTTGTTATTCATCCATTTTCGTTACTCAACGTCTCGTTCATTTCACATTACATTCTTTAAAATTACATACACTTTGTGTTTTTGTTTCCCAACATCATTCATTTCATTATTGCAACTCATGTTTGTTTCCCACTGCCTGCAACACCTTCATTTTCTACCTGATGGATGTGAAATGTTTGGACATACTACTACCCTTGGGATCATAGCTGCCATATTCCAGATGGGTAAAAAGATCCTGTTTCATTGGAAATTAGGAAGGCATACAGACACATAGTCCAGCTATTCCATAAACCAATCATAAATGGAATGAATAGACACAAATAATCACTAAGAAATAGGATAAGGGGGAATGCTGGGGGGTAATGGACTTGAAATGTGTAATCCAACTGTAAATGTTTGGGAAGTTGTAATCAGCTGTGGACAGCATGGGAGGGCTGCTCGACTCAGTAGATGTCCTTCCAGCTGAGTCCCTGCAACACACCAAGACAAATAGGTGAAGGGGCAGCGGAAAGGTTGGTGTGGTGCCAACACACAGCTGGAGCTGCCTCTGTGCTCCTGCTGATGCATTTCCACTGCACCAAGCTCATCACTGCCATGCCCCTCCCTTTCTTTGTCTTGGTGTGATGCAGCAACTTCACTGGATGGAGATCAGGTGAGTGCAGCAGCCCCACCCCGTCACCCACTTCTGGTTGCAACTGGGGTTTGCACTGGAACTCCCCACCTATTGACATTAGGCAAGTGCCTTCACTGGACTGTTTTACATGGCAGCTGAAAGCCTTTCTTTTTCAGCAAACACATGCTTTAGTTACAGCCATCTTAAACATTTTATTAATTTTAGCTTTGTTTTGAATTGTGTTTTTATATGCATTTGTCTTTAATCATCCGGTAGATTTTAGTCATGTTTTACAAATAACTGATTTATATGTCATTGTAAAGTTTATACCGGTACATAATAAATAAATGTGGGGGTCCCCCCCTCAAAGGAAATAACTAAGACCTGTGGGTGGAAGAAACAACGGGTCAGTTCTAACTGAGATAAAGCAAAGTAGGTGTTCGACACACTTTTTTAAAAATTCAGCACAGATTCTGTTGCCATTGAAAAACGAATGACTATGGGAAACTATCTTTCTTGTATAATAACAGCAGAGGGTATTATCATTGAAAACAATGACCTATCTACATTTTTCTTGATGGAATCATAATAAATTGCACACATGGCAAAAAAAAGAAAAGAATTCTGGTTGACCAGTTCTTTGCAGAACTTTGAAAGACGCTAATGAAAATAAGATACAGAGTTACTGACATAGGTATCTCTTTTTTCATTTTTTTTCCTGCAAAGTATTGCAAAGTTTTTCACCTATGTTCTTAAAAGCTTTAGAAGCTAAAAAAGCTTTAACTCTATGTATTCATTTCAACATATTCTGTGCCACCTTTCAAAATATAATTTTATTCTATGGCAAGATACAATCAGTATAAAATTATAAAAATGCTTCAACATTTTAAGAACAATATAAAAAACAGAACAACATTACATCTCAGATCAGTTCTAAATACTGTTGAAGCAGCAGTTGTAGATGGTATGGTGGATCTGTGCTGCACACCTGACCCCCTTCCAGCTGCATCACTGCTGCAAATTGGGACAGAGAGGAGCAGCAGCAAGCTTGATGTGATGCAAGCACACTGATGGAACCAATCCAGCATTCCTGCCACTGCATTTGCACCACGCCTGCCTTGTTATACTGCTTCCTCCTCTCCCCCTTGTTTTGCAGCAGCAATGCAGCCAGAAGGAAGACAGGGTAGCATTTCAGCCAAACCACACTGTCTGCTACTGCAAAGTAGTAATAATTCAATTTTACACATTTTAACAAAAGATGGGTTTACGTAAAAGCTTCAGGGTCCACTTAAAAGAAAGCTGGGAAGCGATCGAGCATACTTCTTTTGGGAGGTAGTTCCACATGTATTGGGCCACCACTAAGTATGTCCAATCTGCCAAGTTCATGATTCTATCTGCTGCTACGACTTTTGATGTTAACACCCAGGAAGGCTCATATATATGGTAATCTGCTCCCAAGCTGCATAGGGCTTTCAAGGTCAACACCATCACTTTATATTATAGCTATAGGGACTGAATTACGGGGTTGTCATGTCAACAAGCCCTTCGTCATGCCCTAGAAAAGACATCTGTTTAAGCCATGAACACAGGGTGATGACAGATAATTCTTAGCATTCAGTACAGTGCTAGTACAAAGATTTCCGGCTCTTGTGACTAACCTTTGTGTTCCCTGCTTGGTGCGTTTTCTTTTTCCAGTCAAATGGTGGTAAAGGGTTGCTAAAGCACTGCATATGTGTCAGCATTCGGAACAATATTTGTAAATATGGTGTAGCTTATTTTATATTTCTAGTTGGCCCAAATGATGCCTGCTGATTCTTTTATTGGACAAAGTTCTGCTGTTAAGAGATACACACCTGCTATATGAAAGGCACTTCAAAGAAGTTGTTTTGCAAGGTTATCCTAGAACCCTATGCAGCCCATATGAATCCTGTCCTGCTATCACAGTGAAGTCCCTCAGCCCCCAACATCCATGCATTTGATCATCATTTATGTTCCTAAAGAGAAAAATGAAGTGTACAGCTCATTTCCGTGGGGTCTAAACATGTTGGTCTCCATGCACTTAGATCTCACTCCTAGGAAAATATGCCCCATTGCCACATGGGCATCAGGAGCAGGATGGGCTATGCTTGATGGCAACAGGGCAGACAAATAGGATGGAAAGATCTCAGGTGGGCAAGCAAGCTCCAATAAGAATTAATGAGCCGCTGGCAGGTTTATTTACAATTAACACAGAGAGAGCAGCACCGAGCCCACTGCTCTTGCTTACTGCTCTGCCCTTTCCATAACACGAAGAGTGCCAAAGTCCAGTCCTTCCTCTCTTGTCTTTCTGTTGCATTTTATCCCTTTCAGCTCTCCTGGTTCGAGGAGAAGGTGGATGGACTCCCCCCACCCACTCTCAAAAGAAGAGTCCTCTAATTGCTGCCTCCCTCCTGGTTACATAGCAACCCCCTCAAGGTCGTCTATTCATTCCCCCCTCGACTGCGAGCTTTCTGAGTTTGCTGCTCTATCTGCATCTGGAAATTCTGGGGGAAGGGGGGGGGCAAACTAACCTACCCTTGACATATCTGTGACTGCATTCCCTCATCTCCAGAGTCAGACTCTTCCCAAACATCCGGGTCAGCTGCATCCCTGACATAGGAACTCAATGTGTGAGTGATATATAGTCTCTAATATCCACAATGTGAGTTTTAGAATGTGAAGAAACCTTTTAAAAAACCAGATACTCTCATCAATAAAATGAAAGCTGACAGTGCCTAAAATAGGTGCTACCCAAGCTTCGGGGCAGTTCTTTATTCACCAGGGAGCAGCCATGCATATTCAGGAGTGGCTCACTGGTACTAGGCATTTAAAACAAGTTCAGATATCAACATAGGGCATGGCATCATGGAAAAGGATTTGTGTGCTTGTTATCTTTTGTGAGAAATTTCTTTCCCTCGGTGCATCATATTAATATGCAACATATAGTAGTAATCCAAGGCCCCTCACATAAATTGTTCAGACTGTGGCAGGAATCCACCCAGCACTCATGGGAAAATGTGGCATGATCTACTGGTCAATAGCGGGGTGTCCCTGGTTGATCCTGGTCGATCTATGGACCCTCAGCAATAAACACACAAACAACAATAATGGGATAGTAGAAATAGTCCAAGGGAATGGCTTAGGAAAATAAAACAACAACAAACACTTGAACCAATATAATTATCTGAACCAGTGAAGTATTCAGAAAATAGTAGATTCTTTTATTTTGTGTTCCTCAAACTAGTACTGTCACTTTTGCAAACCATGAACTTCCATTGCTACCTTTCAATGAGCTTGTCATTTTATTTTATTTTATTTTATTGTCCACTGTGGAAGTCCTGGTGTCCCAGGGAATGGAAAATCTACCTGCGCTATAGGCAATGTGAAATGCTTGATGATGATCCCTACAGTTTGCTTCTCGTCAGTTTAACAAACGCTGGTGGAACAGCAGGGAGTACAGTTAGAGACAGGACTTTCCTTGGCAAAGTGCAGTTCGGAAAGAGAAGGAAACATCAATTCTCTTCTGTTCCTGAACCTTCAGACTCTGACAGAATCCAAAGTGTGCAATATCACTGACTGCTACACACAATATACAGTAGGTGAAAAACTGAAGGATGAAAAAGTGCTATACAACAATAAGGTGTTAAGTTATATTCCTACCAGCATTGAGTGACTGTGCAAAAACAAGAGCCAGCGAAGAATAAAGTGTGGAGTATTCCTACCCACCTTCAAGCAATGGGTGAGTCAAATTCCACCTCTTATTCTGTAAGCCTTTTTCTCCACCTTTGATCAACATGCTGGGATTTCCCTGGATGCAGATTTAAGAGAGAACTATAGGTTTGCCACTTGTACATGTAGCAGCATTTACAAGGGGGTATTAAATTTACAAATGTGCCTGAAGTAGAGAAGTAATCTGAAACATTTACCATGCCCAGTCAGCCATTAAAATGACAGTTGTGATCCTAAGCTACCTCCATAGCATTAAGACAAATTAAAGTTAATAGCTCTTTTTCTTTGAAGGAATTTTGGTTTAGGATCTGTGTGAAAGACTTTTAATTTAATACTGGCTCCTTCTGACCTGTGCTGAGCCTTGCTCTTGATCAATCTGATCAAGAAGTAGTATATTTGGAGCAACCTTCTATTGTATATATTTTAGGTCCATTTCCAACAATTGTGTTCTGAGTTGCTTGTCTCCATTCCCTGTTCATTTTATCCTGTTTTATTTCAGATGGCTCTTTCTACCATCTACTTCTGCTACTCTTTCCCATAATCTTTCTCCTTCAGCCAGAAATATTCTCTGTTCTCTACTCAGCTCAACAATTCATGTAATCTCCTTGCTTACTTACCAGAAATATTAGTATTAGTGGGGGGGGGGGGTTTGCTGACTTTTGTTCTGGATTGTCCCTCTGACTGAAATGTTGTATTCCCCCCCACTTTCATTTCAATTTTTTGTTCTTTTTTAAAACAAGCTATCATATTTTTTTTTCCATGAAGCCCAACTCTAACCTTCAAGTCTGGCTCTGAACAAGGTGCCAGAAGAAGAATCCACAAGCAGTCAGGATGACTGAGCAGTGGTGAGTGAGAAGGATCTCCAGGGTAGGCAAGAAGCCATGTCCCAGCCATATCTAGGCAACTGGAAGAGGCTTTCCCAAAGATGCTGTGGCCATTAGAAGCCTTTGCCCCGAAGGCAAGGCCTACCATATTAAAAAGGGGTGGATAACCCTTTTCAACTCCCAAGGAATACATAGGCAAACCTTCAAGAGGTGACATGCTCAAGATAGGCGGGATCTGAGGCAATGGGCAGGGCAATGGATATGACTCTTGTCTTTACAGTAGGCTACATTCTAACCACACAAATGTCAGGTTTCCACACATGCACACCTCTCCATCCAGGTAAGCATCATCACAGGAGCAGAACTGGTGAGAAGTGTGACCAAGGGAGACGGGACATGGCATTGCAAAAGAGCATGGCCTCAAGAGAGTCCCAAGGGATGGACAATGGAGGCCAAGGGGACCACAATCAGACCCTGGGCTTGAGGCTCCCCACATCTCCTGATATAAAGAAGCATGTGGACATCAGTAAAAGTTTAAGGCTGCATCTACATGGCAGCTTATTTTAAAATTTTCTTCAAATTTGAGCATTCACACAATGTAAATGCCACTTCCAGAACTATAGTGCAATATAGCAGATCAATGGTAGACTATATTGCAAGCTTAGCACTTATTTCTAAATCATTTGCAAACTTCCAGATTTTTTTCCTGGAAGCAAATAACATGAAAATGACCACCAAACTTTCACAACATTCCACTATATTGAACATCCTGTGAAAACTCAAATAGAATGCAGAACTTAACTGTTAGGGGAAAGTTCTGAAAATGGAATAAACAGCCACATGGATGCAGCAGCCTGAGCAAGCACAAAGATACCGGGACATAAAAGAAACCAAATTCCCTTCAGTCCCTTCCAAGGACTTCCTAAAAGCAAACCTCTGGATTAGTTACATAGATTGTTTTAAATTTTGCTCTTTAGGCAAAAAAGAAAAGAAAAACAGGAAAGGGAAGCAATTATAAAAACCATTCTAAATGGCACAAAAGGACACTGAGAAATTCTGGTGTGCTAGTTGTCACTAGTTATGTATCCATCAGAAAGATTGTGCCCCTTACCAAACTTCCTGGGCCTTTAATGAAATAATCATGATGCAAACTCTGTTCAAACTAAGATGTATCAGAAGGTTGGTCAATTTTTCTGAGGTGTTTCTTTTTGAGATATTTATAAGCCAAAGGCCTAATGACATCTATCCTTACCAGGTCTTCACCAGCCTTTTGCTGGAGTCTGAAAGAGGCCTTTTGATGCCTTTAGCAGCAGAAGAACCAAGAGAGATGTAACAGCTGTGTGCAAGGCCTCATATCGAGTGCCTGGTGCTAACTGCTCATAAACCTAAAGTAGTGATGAATTCACACTCTTTGAACTTCAGTATAACAGATTTCTAGTGGACTTGGGAACAATTAAGCCAACTTTTATGATGCAAAATGAGTTTGTCACCATTAATTTCCCCTTGTAATTTCAGTTCCTTAGTATTTCCTTGTTCGTTCCAGCAAGCTATGTAAAGGAAGTGGTGCTTCTGCCCCCCACCTCAAACCTGATTTATTATAATTATTATTATTACTCATCATCTTTAGTTACATAGAAGTGTGGGTGCAAATATTTAACACCAGAGTTGTAGCGATGCATAAGCGCACTCCAGGAGCGCCTTTAGTGACATAGTCTGTTTAATAATGGAACAATGATGGATCTTAGCATATTTTGATCCTACAGGCTCAGGGTTCTATTTATTCCGGGGGGGGGGGGGGGAATTCCAATAGAACATCCCTTCACTGTGTAGGCCAACTTTATTTATATATCAAATGCTGCTGTGGCTGCGCCTCCCCCCTCAAAGCTCATAATGCTGTTCACAAAGCCACACTCCAGTGCTTCAAAAATAAAAGTTCATCGTCTGTATAATATGCCATGTATCTGCCAAAGAAATCACACAACTATTTTAGTAATTGAAAGAATAATACAATTTTGCAAAGTTGTTTTGTTGCTAAACTCAGGCTCAGAAGGGCTTCTGTGGGGACAGAGGGTTCTCATTAATTATTATAGAAGTTCTTGGTGATATGCGCTATTGCACCAAAAGTCCTTGGAGATATGTGTTATTCCTTTCCTTCCACCAAGCCCAAGTCAATCCACCTAATTCCTTGGAGAAGCATCTTGGCAACAGGAGCTCAGTCGCACAGATTTGGGTCCATTGCAAACTAAGTTACTCCAATTCCCATCAGCCCCAGCCAGCAGGGCCAGTGGTCTGGGACAATGGCGTTGTAGCCCAAAGCATGTAGAGGGGACCAGGTTGGGGAAGGCTCTAGTTACCTGAAATATTTCTTCCTTTTGTTCACCCCCGAAGCTACTGATGGTCTTCCTCACTAGATAATCTGGGGGGTGGGGGAATACAGTGGTACCTTGGTTCTCAAACTTAATCTGTTCCGGAAGTCTGTTCCAAAACCAAAGTGTTTCAAAACCAAGTTGTGCTTTCCCATAGAAAGTAATGCAAAATGGATTAATCCATTCCAAACAACCCCTAAAACAGCGATTTAACATGGATTTTACTATCTAACGAGACCATTGACCCATAAAATGAAAACACTAAACAATATGCTGCAGTCACACGATCAATCCATCAGTAGCTGAACTGGGTTCTACACAGTCACAAAAACAAAAGAGCTGAAAAAACAAAAACGCAAAATAAATAGCAAAAACAGACAGACCTCAGCATAACACTCAAATCGGAAGTGTAGCACTCAAATCAGAAGTGTGGCACTCAAATCGGAAGTGTAACACTAAAAACGGAGCACATTTGGCTTCTGAAAACAGTCCACAAACCGGAACACTTACTTCCAGGTTTGCAGTGTTTGGGTTCCAAGTTGCTTGAGTACTAAGGCATTTAAGAAGCAAGGTACCACTGTAAAAGCCTCTCTTTTCATTCTCTCCATATCTTCCATAATTTTATAAAACTTTTTAAATGCCCCATTTGAATACATCTTCCATCTAAAAAAATCAAACAAACACACAAACTCCCAAATGCTACCCTATGACTTATGAGCCAAGTATTTCATCTGATCCAGTCCTAGATTTTAATTACGAGGGCCATCTTTTATTCCTGTTTTATTTCCCTTTGGTGTAATAAAGCTTTTCTTCTTTCTGTATGCTAGTGTCAGTTGTTTAGTTTGGACTAAACCCAGAACAGGGGACATGTGCAGTTAATGACATTCATTTCCTTATGCCATCTGGTGGATTTAGCTTACAATTACAGAGACAGTTCAAATTGCCTCGTAACTTAACTTCGCTTGAAGAACACCCTGTCAAACTCTGTACTTTGCAATTCTGTTCCCTTATTAAAGAGTTGATCATTTATCTCTAACAATCTGTTCCTTTTGTAATTTTTTAAAGACACCTATAATCTATGGAGTAAAATTTCCTTGATCGTACACAGTGTAAGTTTTTCTTTTATACCTCGCCTTTTGGCAAAGCGGTAAACCATCAGTCAGGTTATGTTATTTACTTACCAGGATATGCTACTTGTTTCAGATGAAGCCTGAGGCATGAATAATGTAGCAATCCTAAACCTAGCTTTATGAAAAGATATAGTAGAACAGTAAATCAAACCCTTGGAAATAGCTGCAGGTTTGCTCCCTGATAAGGTGTGGTAAACAAATATACTCCTATGAAAGACACTTGTAAGGGGCTAATATTTGCACTTCTAGTATGAATTATATATACACCTTTCCCCCTTTGTAAAAATTAGGGAAACAACATAAAGGCTATGTGTCCACTGCTGTGCTAGAAAATACAGAATTCCAGGTCCAGCATAGAGATTAACTTGTGAAAGTAGACCAACAACAATGCAGAGATGCAAATCTAAATGTGCATCTTCATCTGCATCATTATTGTCATTTGGGTGACCATTTAACTAAGTGGATACATCTTCTGATAGAAGTGGAATGCATATGACCTCCGTTCAGCATCCCTGGTACTGTGACCTTTATCTCTCTGTTAGATGTTGTTTTCTCTTCTGTGTTGTTTTAAGCTATTAAACTGGACTAGTTTTTCTGGAAATGTTCCATTCGTATCATTCTATATAATGGTCTATGAATCGACTTTTTGTACTTGCTTATTGACATTATGGTGCATATGGGGACAACTCATGTGAACATGCATTGCAAGATTTTGCTTGGTGTTTCCCGTCCAGGAGAACCTTGTGTAAGTTCAGCAACGATGTTAATAGAAGACCCAGCAGAGCACCAACTTTGAATTTTACAACTCTAGGGCCTTGAATCTGCAAATAAAGAATCTTAGAATGAAACAACACATCACAGCTCATACAGGACTGGAGCTTTAAAAGGGGGTTCTATCTCTCCCACTTGTCGTTCTCCTGATAGCAATTATGTAGCAAAAAGACAACATGTAGATCACATTCCAAGGTTCCTTGCTGTGCTTCACTAGAAGAGCATGAGAAAACTCTGGGAGTAAGCATACATTTCCTTCTTCTGTGTGGAGCTGTAGTTTTCAACAGAAATCACATATCTTTCCATAATGAGCTGGTTTGGACCATCTTCCCAGGTTCATAAACAATGGTTTATGAAGACAGGAACAAGTACTGGGCTTGCAATTCTGCTCTCCTACTCTAGTATGCCAGCTTCAGCTGTTCATTCCTGGCTTGTATTAAGCCAGAGTTCCCCTTATGTCCAAACCAGGGAACTCTGGTTAATAGGGGATAACTGACCAGGCTAATAAATGGGGACCCAGGCCAGGAATTAAGCTCTGAAACACAAGGGGAGAAAGGGAAGGGAGAAGGAAGAAGCCTTGGTTTATCCTTAATTTTCTGATTACATAACTGGAGAAAGAAAAAAAAGTAAAATAAATCTGAATAATAGACCAGCATTGTCACTTTTTATTTTCAATGGATTTTGGAATTTGAGGAGGTAAAGACTGTTCTAGGTCATTTACAAAACAAGCTACTTATGTCTGTGAAGTAATATTCCAAAGCCAATTTAACAGTGAATTATTCAGGCTATTGCTTAACCAATAGTTCCTCAAAACAGCAGAATCCCATTATACCTCCATTACAACAGTATAAGTATTACAGTATAATTTGACTGACTCCATGAAGTTATTTACTTTGTGAAAATACAAACGAGATGAAGTTTAGCTTCTAACCTGCTCCACATTACATCATAATTATAGGGTGAAAGAGTTGTCATCATGTTTAAAGAAATGCCATTCAATTTTGTCTTGCATTTGTACAATCCTTGAGAGAGCAAAAGTTTAAGGGAAAGGGAAACATTTGTGTAATAAAATATCATTTGTCAAAGCAGCATAACACAGCCACTGCTCAGAAAAATATAAAGTGAGCCACATAGAGCCGTTCCTTTTGCGGTCCCTTCAGAGTCTTCTCCATTTCCAGTTGTCAGCTTTCCAGTGTTGACAGTGAAGAAAACTCCTTGCCCACACAGTTCAGTGTAAAATGTTTTACTGCCTCAAGACATACTTTTTGAAATGCAGTCGTACATTGGATCCCGAACGCCTTGGTACTCAGATGTTTTGGCTCCTGAAAGCTGCAAACCCAGAAGTGATTGTTCCAGTTTGTGAACGTTCTTTGGACCCAAATGTCCGATGGGACTTCCACGGCTTCTGGTTGGCTGCAGGAGCTTTTCGAAGTTGAATGGACTTCTGGAACGGATTCCTTTTGACTTCCAAGGTACGACTTTATGGCAACTCTTAAACAGTTCAAAAACACTATGTACATGAAGTTAAGAGATGTGGATGCATGATAAACTACACTACTAAGTACAGTAACCTGGTTTTAGAGGTTAACATGAAGAGATACAGCTATACAGAGATCCAAGTTTTAACCCTGAACAGAAATCAGGTGTGGGGAAAGGAAAACTCAAGACACTTGACTGGCAGAATCCGGGACCAAGGAGAAGAGTCGGTGGAAGAAGATTGGAAAAAATTTAAAGTTTATCTTCAAAAATATTGTAAAATTAAGGATTGTTAGAAAGATGTTGGAAAATGAAAATTATGTGGTTTTGGCAGAAAGGACATAAAGGATTAAGTAAGAATGAATGGGTGAAAGAGAGAATGTAAAATCATAGTATATTAAGACAAATTATTAAGATAAAAAGGGATGCGGGTGGCGCTGTGGGTAAAAGCCTCAGCGCCTAGGGCTTGCCGATCGAAAGGTCGCGGTTCGAATCCCCGTGGCGGGGTGTGCTCCCGCTGCTCGGTCCCAGCGCCTGCCAACCTAGCAGTTCGAAAGCACCCCCAGGTGCAAGTAGATAAATAGGGACCGCTTACTAGCGGGAAGGTAAACGGTGTTTCCGTGTGCGGCTCTGGCTCGCCAGAGCAGCGATGTCACGCTGGCCACGTGACCCGGAAGTGTCTCCGGACAGCGCTGGCCCCTGGCCTCTTGAGTGAGATGGGCGCACAACCCCAGAGTCTGTCAAGACTGGCCCGTACGGGCAGGGGTACCTTTACCTTTACCTTTATTAAGATAAAAACAAGGTTGGAAGGATTTGCTGAAACAATAATTTGAATTAGAATACAAAAATGGGAGGTGTGAGGAGGTCAAGGAGATCTTTTTTCTGTCTTTTTTACTTTTCTTTTTCTTTTTGTAACCTTTAAAATTTGAATAAATATTATTTTTAAAAAAGAGGAAAACTCAAGACACATACCATCAGTTAGTGCAATTTTGCACATATTCCCAGACTAAACCAACACAAGCTCCCTTTCAGATTGTAGCCCCCTCAAGCATATGAAATATGTTTCTGCAAGCCATTAGAGCCCCTAAAATAGCATTCAACACACTCAGAAGGGAATCAGCGACTTCCTATAAATGCTCCAGTGTCCACTACATATTCCTTGATTTGTTGTTTTTAATACTTGTTTTAGTTTGATAATGATATTTAATTACCCTTCTTGGAAGCCACCCCTTGCTCTTGTTTGAAGGAAGGCTGGGATATGAATCTATCAAATAAAGAAAGATTTTAAGTAACTAAATTATCAAGCCCTGCAGCCAATGCACCAGGTCACTATATCATTCTCCCCCACCTGCACATTCAGACAACATGAGAGTCCATGAGTGTCCTGATGTCATTAAGCCCCCTCCACTTAAGGCCTATTGAGAATGAAAAAGAAACATAAGGGTTCTCTGAAGCAAATTGCAGCTACTATTGGAGATGAAATTGTGCCTGTTCAAAATCCTTTGAAATCAATACGTTTTCAGGGTTATCGTTGCAGTCTTGTTCACAGGTCAAGTCCCATTGATTTCACTATGAAATTTCAGTGTGTAACTACATACCCAATTATAACTTTAATGCTTTCAGATATAGCAGATGATATAATTAATAAATGTACTAGTCAAGGCACTGGTACGCCCTTGGGAAGGAAGTATGGGGCTAGTGGTAAAAAGAGATCTAGAACTTGACAAATTTAGAAAAGCCAAGCGAAGATTCATATTTTGCCAATAGCGGCAGGGAAATACCAAATGATTCGGCTACTTTTTCTTGACCAGGGGCAGCTAATGTTAGGGGCATGGGAAGTCAGGTTCTACAACCCGCAGGAAGCTTCCACAGATGCAAAAGGCTGTCCACTCTGTAGGTTTACCTTCCATGAGCTGGAAGGCAATAACAAGAGCAATGAGGGATGGTGGAGTTAGCAGACATCTTCCCATTTGTCCCCCTCTTGTGTATACGTACTAGTTTGGTAATAGTAACAGGTGCTCTAGGGGTGAGTAAAGCATCCCACCCCCCAATCTGTGGCAGTTTTGCATCCATATGTCCCTCCCCCACATCACATTTCCAGAGTAATCTGTGATTCAAAATAAAAATCCTGCCATGAAGTTCACATCTGAATTCTAAACATATTTCTCTCTCTTTCAAAAATTATTAAATAATAAAAAAACTCCCACTCGTTTCTAAACATATGTTGATTTGCTTTTTGAGCTGAGAAGTGCATTGAGATATTTGACATTTGTGGGAGCTGCTGAATACTGATTCCAAGTCCCGATCTGAACATTTGTCCAGGAAGTGCAGATCAAGTCAATTTGCAAAGAGAAAATTCTTCAAGCATCCACCCACGTTTAGGGCATTCGGGCAATTGCAGCAGCCCTCTGTTTGAATCAGGGAGCAGAGCGTGGTGGTCTCCCTATGGAATCTGCCCCCACAAGAGGTAGGAATGGCCACTAATTAGGACTGCTTATAAAACACAAATTCATTGAGGATAAGGCTATCAATTACTACTATACCCTCCATCCTCACAGGCAGAATGTCTCTAAATACCAGTGGCCAAGAATTGCATGCGGAGAGAGCAATGTTGCAGCCACGTCTTCATCAACATCTGGTTGGCCACTGTGAAAACAGCATACTAGAGTAGCTAGGCTTGTTGACTGATCCAGCGGGGTTCTTCTCATGTTCTTCAGCATGGAAGCACCTCAGCCACCTTTGGCCTAACAGCCAGGCCTGGTTGTTTATGGGTGGTGCCTGAAAGTTACTATTTCTTGCCATTATTTATCAGCACCAAGAGGGTAATGCATTAATGCCACCCTCAAATACCACATGCACTGAATAACAAAAGTAATAGCACCACAGGCACTCAGAAAGGAATGCTGCTCAAGGTCATCTTCAGAAATGGTGAGGTTTGATATAAATGGCAGAGGATAAGGCCAATGAAGATTATATATTAAGGTCTTATATCAGAACTGTCATACACAGAATGAAAGGAAAAGAAGTATTCTATTTTCACTTGAAGTTTTACAAAAGTATGTAATGCTTCAAATAATGTTTCAACATGAATGGGAATGGCTATGAATACAGCTGAAAATTAAGGGATTGTTTTGGGTAATGGATTGTAATTGGAGATAATTTAAAATACTCAATGAAGTAATATTAGAAGCTAAGGTTGCATCAACAAAGGCGAGTGGGAAGTCATTTAATCAAAATTGTATTAATTTGGTATTAATTTGTAATAATTTATGGAGATTGGGTTGAAATTTGGAAAATCAATTAAAAAACTGGAAAAAAACTAATAATACAGTCTTATTGTGGGAGGATATTACTTTCCCTCATGACAATATTCCTTCAAATCTTTGAGAGACCTTGTGTATGAGAACTCCACCTGGCTTCTGAGCACATCTGCATACTCGCTGTGTACAGTGGTAGAGTAATGATGATGATGATGATGATGATGATGATGATGATAATTTATTATTCCCCCCCCCCATTGGGCTGGTTTTCCCCAGCCACTCTGGGTGGCTTCCAACAAAAGATTCAAAATACATTAAAACATCAGTCATTAAAAACTTCCCAAAACAGGGCTGCCTTCAGATGTCTTCTAAATGTCACATAGTTGTTTATTTCTTTGACATCTGATGGGAGGGCGTTCCACAGGGCGGCACCACTACCGAGAAGGCCCTCTGTCTGGTTCCCTGTAACTTTGCTTCTCACAATGAGGGAACCGCCAGAAGGCCCTCTGCGCTAGACCTCAGTGTCCAGGTTGAAAGATGCATCTATAACAGCAAGCATCTTGTTTCACATTATATGCTGGAGAAATTGTGTCAGGAATATTTATTTACGAGCAATGAATGTTCATCCTCTGATATATACGATTAAAAGCAAGGAGAGGAAATAACTGAAGCCATTAATTCTACCCTTTATTCCAAGAACCATGTGCAGAGTGTTATCCAAGGTACTGAACTTGTTAGGGTTAGGTTAGGGATGGAACTAATTTCATCCCATTTCAGTTTCGCTGGAACTCAATTATCAGTTCCGAGTTGTATTCCAAGCAGGGCCAGTGGATTTCCATTATCTCTCCTCCCACTGTGAACTCTGAGAACCCTCTTTAAGGGGTCCCCCAATCCTCCAGAGCTAAACTTGGAGATGTGCAGGAGCCTGTAATGGAGAAAAGAATGGGAAATTCCACTTCTTCTTCTTCATCATCATCAACAACAACAACATCATTTATTTATACCCCACCCATCTGGCTGGGTTTCCCCAGCCACTCTGAGCAACTTCCAACAATACAGAAATGCATCAAATAATACAGAAATGCATCAAATATTAAAATCTTCCCTAAACAAGGGAAGTCTTTTGCACAAGTGGAACAGCACATCTGTCTTGTTTCATGTGGATTTAAAAAAAATAATACACAAAAAATCTACATTAAAATTGTACACAAATTTTACAGAAATTGCACACTGTGACATAAGATATGCATTTGAATGCATTCATTTGTAAAACTGGCACTTTGTATGCATTTTTCTTTACACTTTTTTGTATTTTTGAGAATACCTTTTGCACATTCAAACTGAATCGCAAAATTCAGAGAAGTGTATATGATCCTGCTGGGTGCTGCACAAGCAAGTTTTTGTGTAGGATCAGGTTGGTGCACTGCTAGACTACTCTAATTCCTCCTCCATCTCTTCTCGAGGAGAGATGGAATTGGTATGACTGCTGAGGAAGAGGAATGCTTGGTTATAAAGATTCCTGAGGTCTTCTTATGGGATGGTGATCTTTCTTCCAGATATAATGGAAACTGAAAGTTAATAACAGAACAGCCCCCAAATGAAAGGCATAAAGAACTCAGATTCTACACAGTGTTACATACTGCCTCCTTTGACCTTGATCTTTTTGAGAGTCTGAGTTTCCGTGGTGATAATTCAGTTGTGCTGCCCAATTACAAACACTATTGAATGCATCACTCAGTCTACTGGCACGGGGATTTCTTTTCTTTTCTTCCAGGTGAAATCCTAGTTTCATCATTCTTGCAAAGGCTAAATCAATCTTCTAAACCTATCTCTCCTGGACATTCTTCCCCACACTGTGGGCACAATTCCGTCAGACTGATTTAATAAAAGAAAGCCAAACTTTGTTTATAACTCTTCAGTAGCAGGAACAGATATGTGAATCTCAGCAGCATTGACTTATGTTGAAATGGCATTTAAAAATGGGGACAGAAACACAACTTCCCAGTCAGATGCACAAAGCCCACCCAAGCATCTTTGGTCTGCAGTGAGACTCAAAAGTGTTTAATTTTGGTTCAATCATGCTTTTTTCATTAGTTTTCCCTTAAAAACATTTTTTGAAGAGAGGAAAATCCACCAGGAGGCGGGGAGTACTACATTAAGTACCCCCACAATTACCACATACATTTTTGTTCTTTTTCATAATGCCCAGTACTTTCCATCAGTCTTAAACTCTAAGTTGTCTCTCACGTATCCATCAAGTTCAGCTCTGTTATTCTCAGCAGTATGGATCTGTGTGAGAAGAACTGCATCCAAATTAAGTGATGCTATATATGTTTGCATCATCATGTCCTTCAGTAGTTACGCAATGCCCCAAATTAATTGAAATGAAAACTGCAATCATGCAAGGCTTTGCTTTCTTGGTGCCTGAACTGAATTAATGTTTTATCTTTTTAAATTTTTTATCTTATGAATTGCCTTTCATGTGATTCTCATACTGTGAATACTATTTAAGGGGAAACAGGCTAAAGTTTTTAAAAATACACAGTATTTTGGAAGCAGAAAGAGCTTTTTTAAAAATAAATAAGTTAACAAACACAGAAAATGTGCAGGCGAGCACTTTCAGTCACTCAGAGCTTCACAGTATGGTAAAGATTAAAAAGAATATTATTTTTGTCATGGTCTCGTGGTGTCCAATCAAATAAAACCAGACAAACAGAATCCATTACCTGACATTTGGTGTTTAATATATTCTTCAAGGGCTCCTCTGAAAGATTAGTAGAAAAAAGACCAAAGACTGCATGCCAGATCAAAGCACAAAGTCATATCTAGGCCAATTAAGACATTAAGCAACAACTCGTGCTTAAAAGGGAAAGGGGAATGAAAAGAAGCTTTTGTGCAGAGATGTGTAGTTTGTACCTTGAAAAAGAAGAATGTATGATGGAGGTAAAGCCCCTGACAGCCATTGGATGATCTGGATAAGGGTCTTGGGCTGCCCTGACAGATTGGTCAGCTGCTAAAGAGGGCCAGGATGGGCAGGAAAAGCCAGGGAAGACCATGAGGATGATTTGCAGGACTTGCAGGAATGAAAATAGCAGGAGCTGTGATCTGAAAATCTCAGCAGCTCTGTGTTGGAATGGCATTTTAAAATGGGGCAGGAGAGATCAGCTCTGTTCCTGCAATGCTGTGGAACCATCCAATAAGCTTCACAAATCACACCAACAATCTTTGGTCTCCCTCTATGGGCTCATCAGACCTATCTTTTTTGCATTTTTTTGCTGCATTTCTGGACAAGGGGCTTGTCAAGAAAGCAGCCAAGCACAGTGCCAGGCTAATGGGCTTCATTCAGATTGGTAGATCACGAATTGCACAATACTACCTTAGTGCTTTGGTTGAACAGAAAAATACAAAAACTACCTTAGTGCTTTGGTTGAACAGAAAAATACAAAAATCAGAAAGAAGGACAAGTACAAGTACTGAAAAGATAAAGAGTAACCACACTGTCTTGTTTGACAGAGTTCACAGACGGGGACTCAAACCACAGAAATAACTTGCTCACACTTTTGTCCACATGGTCACTCACAGGAGTGATCCTCTGAATACAAAATGAAATGTAGGAGCCAGTTTTACAACAGAATGTGAATTTGAGAATTGCAGATGATCCTGTGGAGCAAGGCTGGGCGCCATCTGAAAATAAGCAAAACCACTGCTGACAATGTCAGTTTGCTCGCCATCCCATCTGTTTATGTTGGGGACTTTTCGATTTCCCGCCTTGTTGCTGTGGAGCACCAGGCGAAAAAACCCACACACGCAGAGTACACCATCTGTTTATTACCTGCTTGCTGTATCCATGTGGGGTTTTTTAAGGAATATTCCAAGCTTCGGGACGAATGCAAGGGTCAAATTATCTACGAAATAACATAAAAATATTTGGAATCAGGCTATGGAAGAAAAGGAGTGGAAACACACCTTGTGGTTGCATTTATTTGTTGTGTTTTATACGACATTGTGATTTCAGGTTGTTGTAAATCACCCTCAGTTCCACACAGGCACTGTAGAATGAAGGGGGAGACCTGGGCTGCTACCATCTCTGTAGCCAAGTCTACCCTATACACAATGTGAAGCCCTCTAGAAGTTTTTGTCTACAGCTCCCATCTTCCTTGACCATTGGCCATGCTGGCTGGGGCTGAGTTGGAGTTGGAGTTGTAGTCCAAAACAGGTGGAGAGAACTTTGCTGGAGAAGGCTGCTACAGAATGTCCCATATTGCCCTCTGTTGCAGTATCAACATGCTTATGTGTTTTTACTCCACTTCAGTAGTTGTCATGAGCTCCACGTATTATGCATTTCCTTCACCAGACAGATGGCAGCCAGTGACTTTGAGGTGGGGAGGGAAACTGGGAATGTTTCCAGCACCAGCCCTGTAACTCATGTAATGTGTGAATCCACAGGCAATATAATGAGATTGAAATTAATAAACATCAGATCCCTGCTGGATCAGACAAAAAGTCCATCTAGAGCAATTAACAGTAGGGAAATGTTGGAAAGAGGGGATAAACTGTCATGTGAATGCAACCTTAGCCTGACAGTATTAGTTCTGTCTAAATTAGAAACAATACTGCAAAATGTCAAGCTGAGGTGTCTTCCAGCTCTGCTATCTGCGAACCTACAGTTGGAGATACCTGGATTTGAACCAGCCACTTTAAAAGCAATGAATGTACGACTGTCACTAAACTATGGCCCTTCCTATTTCTGCAAAAAGCACTGCAATATGAAGTACTTTATTAGTAGGTGAGCAAGCTTTGTATTTATGAAATGCACAATTATTGAAGAAAACAGAATTGTTTTGCATTGCCACGGTGTCATTAGATTTAATCCTTTCCTCCTATTAGAACTACACAGAATCTTTCACTCAAAGACTAAGACACCACACACACACACACACACACACACACACACAAACACACACACACGCCT
The DNA here is from genome assembly GCF_951804945.1 of Podarcis cretensis. Taxonomy (NCBI): domain Eukaryota; kingdom Metazoa; phylum Chordata; class Lepidosauria; order Squamata; family Lacertidae; genus Podarcis; species Podarcis cretensis. The sequence goes on along the minus strand of NC_137170.1, from coordinate 63,315,156 downwards.
CTTTTCTTCTTCAAATCAAAGTAAGACTTAGTTTGTGCTTTTCTTAAACTCAGTATCACCTCCATTTTGCTAGCAATAGAAATCTTATGTGACGTCAATTGTTTGCCTGCTCATTAGACCCCTTCAAGGTTATCTCAAATCATTCTTTTTATTTGGTTTGTTACAGTGTACGTCAGAGTTTCCAGCTGGGTCCTTTCACTGGTAAAGTATAGACAGGTAAAAAATAGTTGATGCCTTCAGCCACTGCTTCCAGACCTATCTATAGAACTGAATTTATTGACATTAAGCAGCTTTGGTTCCATGGCTGGATAGAAGCCTTTCTTGGAGCCCTTCAGTTCTATTAAGGAAATGTGGGTATAAATGGAATGAAAAGTAATTGCACAACTTCAGTGTCTAGGCTAGAGGCTGTCAGCTTGGCACCATGGGCACCCATGCACCTGTAGAGGCCTATCCTGGAGACCCCTCCCACTGCTGAAATTAGGCTTCAAAGAAGTTATCTACTGTAGACAATAAAATGGACTTTGATGCATCCCTGGTTTCTGTGTGTGTGCATGTGCAGTCCACAACATTTTCTCCAGTTTGCAAATGTACCCATGAGTGCCAAAAGCTTGGCAAACCCCACTCCAAGCACTGAAGCAAATTGTACTAGCTGGAACCAGGTCTGACCACTTGAAGGAAAAGGGGTAGCCAACCTACAGCCTATCACCTACATCTCCTGTGTTGGGGGCAGGTAAGCCCAGATGGAATTTCTCACAGAGAAGAAGATAAGGGGTGGATCCAGAGGTCTCACTTGAAAGGAGGCCCCAGATGAGAGAGAAAAGTGTCACTGCTTTCTCAGAGTCTAGTATGGGGGCCCGAGAGTTATGATTTGCTGCTTAGTTCATGCATTCTCTAATTTGCCACCTAGGGTTAGACAGCTCAGTGCTGTGTGCTGCAGAATAGTTTGTAGCAGATGACATGGTGGTGGTGGTGGTTCTTTATACCTTGCCCATCTGGCTGGGTTTCCCCAGCCATTCTGGGCAGCTTACAGCACATAAAGAAATGGTAAAACATTAGACATTAAAAATTTCCCAAAACAGGGTTGCCTTCAGATGTCTTCTAAAAGTCAGATAGTTGTTTATTTCCTTGATATCTGATGGAAGAGCATTTCACAGGGTGGGCATCACCACTGAGAAGGTGGTGGGGCTGCACCTGGTCTCCCTCTGGCTAAGTCACTACTGCATTCTGAGGTGGAGAGAGGTAGGGGCAAGGTGGCAGGAGGAGCACGGGATTGGCTCTGCTGGTGCACTTGGGCCACACCAAAAACATCATGCCTCACCCCTGTTTGCCTCCATCCTGATATACAGCAGCAATACAGTCAGAGGGAGGCCAGGCAAGCAGTGCAGCCCCATTCCACCATCCATTATTGGTGCAGTCCTTATGTATTTTTGGAAAATGGAAAGATATAGAAATGTATGTGTAGGGAGGGTACATCTTGCCGTAGAATAAAAATCTGCCTCTCCCTTTTCCTGTCCTCAACTCATTGCCACACAGTCTTTTTTCACTTTAGGCACATTCTCTCTCCATATCCCCACACCTTCTTCTAAATGGCACCATACCAAGCAATCTGCATTATGCAAATCTAAATGTTCGTATCAACCAAAGTGTTTGCTGGCTTTGTAAGTCATATAGTCCCCTTCTGTTAGGAGGAGACAAGGAAATCAGTAATGCTCAAAAGCTAAAACACACACCACCCTGCTGTAGATGTTAAAAAACATAAAGCAAACAAACACAACTGCACTACGGATCAAATGACTTAAAGGTGCAACACAGTGTATATTCTGATTGGTTGGCATTATCATATGCTGAGGCAACATGATGTCATGCTTTAATTCATTTACCTAGAAACAAATCAAGGGCAAAAACTGATATCGGAGAAGTATTGTCGTGACCTTTTTGAATTCATACCCAGAGTTTAAAGCCCCCATTCATTTAAGGCCTACAAAGTACCTGTCTAATTCAAGCTTTGGCTGTGCGAGCTATCAATTTATCTCCATCTCCTTCTGTTTTCATTTACAGCATTTCTGTTCACCTTGACCAATTGTTCTGCAGTAGTTCAGGAAGGAAGAAAATCAATGTGCATGTTGCTAAGGCTCCACTGCTGATGCACTGCTCTCTTCTGGCAAGAAAATCATCCTATACATATATGGGGAAATATATCCCAACTCTCTTTTCAGGTGTGTCATTCAGCTATTTCTCTTTCAAAGGTAGGAGTACTTCTTTCTACAGTTACTTAAATGAGGGAAACACCCAATCCAAAAAGAAGACAGGGATGTGGGCTTCTAAATCATTGTTCTAAGCAAAGCTTTTGCACTATGTTCATCAACATTGTCCATTAAAAGACGAAGCTGGTGGAAGGGTAACATGCACCAAAATTTCCACTGTGCGCAGAGCACAGGAATTTATCTATTGGACTTAACTGCCTGAACTGGGTTTGACAAGGACATTTTCTGCCAGAAACGCAAGTCAGATTTCATCACATCAATAAAAGCCAATGACCAGACTTCTGCAATTTGATGCCACAGTGCTCGTTTATCTGAATAACCACCTTCCAGGGCAAATTGGGCTGGAAATTGTGTGTTGCTAAAGGTCACCCAATAAGCATCGTCCTCAGTGAGCTGAATTTGAAGTTGGGTTTGTTTGGGTTGTTGTTGTTTTTGCAGATTTATAAACCATTTATAAATGAAAAGCTACCAAAGTACCAACAATATGATAAAACACAAACGATTGCAGGCTCAATAAACTAAAAGCAACAAAAGCAACTCTATAATTGTACAATATTCCATAAGATGACTGTCAAAATATCATAAGGTGCTCTAAACTGGAAGGGATCAGACCAGGAGGGAACTGACATACAGTAATAGGAACCCAAAGGATGAGAAACAATAGATTAAGTTCCTACAGCTCTTTGTTGCAGCAACTTCTTCATCTCCACCACAATAGTGAGAGGACCCAGTGCAATGCATCTTCTAGAACAGCAACAATGGGAAAATTCCTGAGTACACTTGTAATCTATTATGTGCTTAGCAACTTTTGGCTTAGAAAACTTTCCATAAGCAAAACATTCTATAATGAATGGGACATTATCTTGTGAAATGCCTTGAGTTCGGATGAAAAAGACCTATCCCCCCACAACCTCGCATGTAGCTCAGCTTATTTTTTAGTCAAAGCTGAATTCAGCCACATACATGAAGCTCCAAACCCCACAGTGACAGAAGATGAACAGATCATTGTTTGCCATTGGCAGAGAGACCTGCTGGTCCTCTCCCATGTTTACTGGGATGGGCAGGGTGGCATGCTGGCAGGCAACTATATCCTTAGACTATGCATGTCAAGTGCTCAGGAAATGTCGAGTGTGCTTGCCCAACCCAAATCTGAATTAGCTTTATTTTCCCCAATTGGCATCACCACAAATCCCAATATGGTTAGCTATGTGATGCTGTCATTCTTGGGGAAAGGATGACTATTTTCAATGCCAACAAACGGTGCTGAAGCTGACTGAGGTTATGAAAAGCACAGCCTGGACTGCTGGCTTCCTAAATGCCATGTGGCACCTAAAATACCAAAAGGGTCAGGCAATGGCTGAATGCAAGCACTATATTGACCCTGCACCCATTTTGCAGCCCCTCTAAGGAGTCCTTAAAGGGAGTCACATTTTTGAAAGCGTTTTACAGAATATCGCCCTCCTTGATTTCAGTTCAGACCTTATCATTACAATAATATGAACTCATTATAGCAGGACACTTAATATTTTTGATGTGTTAAAGATCACAGAACACCCAAAAATGCTCATCTTAAACTAGAAGAGCTGAGCTGCTACAACCCCATACAATAGTTTGATGATTTATAAATGCCTGTCTGCATTTAATTGCTGTGGTTAAACATTGCTTAGCACTTTCTAACATCCTATCGGCAGTCAACTGACCACACACATCCAGGGCCAAGTTCAGGCTCTCGCTCTGTGAAGGGCAAGGAGTTAGCTGAGTAATTGTGGCTGGAGGAAATGACTCAACCCTGAGGTGAAAACCTTCATCACTACCAGTTATTACAGATGCATGTTGAGCTTTATAGAACACATCATCCAAAATTACAGCTCTTATCATCTCGGTCTTACTCAAATCCCCTTTTAAAGGATTATTTGTGAGGCACAATTTGACTTTTTTAGCTATATGAGCACTGCCATTAAGTATGCTGTTAGGTAGTTAGAGATTTAATTGACGCACATATTACAATAATAAAATTAAACCCAAATCCATTTCTTCTTTTCAGCAGCTTAACAAAGTCTCTGCCACAAAGACAAATCAGGATCTGGCAAGCAGTTAGAAGAAGCCAGCTGCCATCAATTTAGTTGATCTGACTTGCCAGGCAGAATCCAAGGAGACCTCTACTTTTCAAGTCTTCCCACAGAGGTGGATAAGCACAATCTGCTCCATCTTATATAACTGACCATCACCACATCCTATGGAATCAAATTCTTTAAAATCAGCTATATGTTGTATGAAACACAACTTCCTTTTGTCTGTTCTGAACCTGCTACTGATCCATTTATTTGGATGGCACCCAAACTTCCAGTATTTAAAGAGAAAGAAAGAAAGAAAAAATCTTTCTTTACCATCTCCATGCCAATTGTAATTGTATAAACCTCTATCGTGCCCCCTCTTAGTTATTGTCCTCCCTCAAAAAAGTAATGGACCAAGTGCTTATATAAACATTTGTATGCAAACCAACCAACCAGTATTTTTATTGAGTTTTTCCTCATTCTGTCTTTTCCAGTGTTGTGATGTTCTTTTTGAGATGAGGCAATCAGAACTGGATACTAAACTCCCAATGTGGCCATACCATAAAGGCATTATGATCCTGGCAGCTTTATTTCAAACTTCTTTCCTAATCATTATCAACACTGGGTTTGCATTTTTCACAGCTGCTGCACAGTGAGTTGATGGTTTCAGTGGACTCCCAAGATCTCTTTCCTCATAGCAACAGCCAATTCAGATCATATCACACGGTGTCAGGATGTCCCATGTGCATCAGTTTGCATATGAAGTAGGACCTCCTCTGCAGTTTACATTTAAGGTTGGTAAGAGACCCTTATTTCCCTCATAGAGCTACAATTCCTTGAGCTCTCTGGGAAAGTGGGATTGACTGTTAAACCACGCTGAGAACTGAGGCTCTGCGGGGGGACTAGGGGGTCTCCTAACATCTCTCCCTTAAGAAATGACAATACCCATGATACATTTGGGGGAAGCCATGACTGTTTAAAGAGTTATGATACTGCTTTAAATGTACAGTGTAAATGGGACCTAAGTCTCATCCACCATTTTGTTGTCCCTCACCTGTTGTTCATCAGCACCCACTGCTTGCTTTGTGTAGTGAAACATATACCAAATGAGAAGTGCACTGACAAAATTTTAATTCATTCCCAGAGCTAGAATATCCAGTTTGATTTTGTGGATAACCTGTCTCTGCCTTCCCTGCTTTGTTCTCTGCGATTTTATCCTCCTTCATTCTCATTACTTCATATTTTTCCGGTGTTTTCTCTAAGGTATTATAATTGGAGTCTCCTGTATACCACCAAAACAGATAAGAGACATAGTTGTCTGGGGTTCTAGAAGAAAGGATTTAACTATGCACAAGTCAGATAATGGAGGACGTCAATACTGATATTCATTTTAAAAATGCATGAAAACTTGGGTTGTGGTAAGAACCTGTTGCTTCAGATGACTGAAGCAGCAAGTAAAGACTCAACTGTTTTAGATCTGGTTCTCATTAACAGAGAAAAGCAGCTAAACAACTGTTGTGATGTATTTCACAACAAGACTTCTACAGACAGCATTTTTGTATTAAATATTATATGAAAAGTTGGCAGCTAGAGTCAGCATTTATTGATTAGCAAAGGAGGATTCTTAGTGAACACACAAGTGTCAGGTGCCTTGCGGGTGAGAAAAAGCGGGGGTAATATGGGGGGGGGACACATATATTTTTGTGACCCAAAGTAAAGGAAAAAGGAAGAAGATTCTAGAAAACCAGACTTCATGATTAAGGGAATCTTCTTCGAAAGAAAACCTAATAGAAAAGAGTTCAAGAGGGCATGGCTGTTCCACTGAGATATTCTAGACAGAGAATTGTAAGCCTACAAAAACGAAGATAAAAAAAACTGGCATGGCTGCTCTACAATCGTTTAAATGAACTCAACATAATGCAAGATTATTATAGGGAGTGAAAAGGAGGACAAGTCAGTGAAGACTAGGAAGATGCTTGGGTAGCCTGCATGGACCATGACAGAATCAGAAAAGCAGATACAATGCAAGCTTCAGGCGGCAGGGGAGGTACAGGGTGAATTATTCAGATCAGATTCCAGCCTCAAAGAGTGGTTCAGGGCTGGCAGGGCCGTGTGAGGAGGATGCAACAGCCATGTGCCCTTCAACCTCAGCCTTACAAAGCAAGGGTGAGACTTTGTGGGCAGGCCAGCGGCACAATGTGGCCTTGCTTGGCTTCAGGTGGGAGAGTCACTCCAGAGGCACTGGCAGCAAGGGCTGGGCTGGCATGGCAGGCTCCGTTCACCTTCCATGACCCACCCTGCCCCCGGTGTGCACACACCCAGTGGGCACCGAAAAACCATGCTAGGCAGCTGGGTGAAGCTAGGAAGATCTTGCCTTGAAAACTGTCTAGATGAATGAGAACTCATTTGAAAACCAGTTTGACGGCTATTCTTACTGCCCAGTAATCTCATTGTGATAAATACAATATAGAAACTTATTTTACCTTCTTGAGAGAAGAAGATAAGCATCATTCAGGGTGGGGCACTATGGAGCGGTAGGGGTGCTTGCCATTCAAACGACGTGGTGGTAATATTCCAAGGAAATTCTGCAAAGTGGTATTTTCTAAGGGGAGGAAAAAAGGGGTCGCAGAAACTTTCTCGTAAAAATGTTTTCTGATCAATTTCAGCTGAGCTCCAATTTGGTTAAGATATGCAAGATATGTGATTTGGCCTTGTATATATTAAGAGGAATTTTTATCTATCACAACTTCAGCATAATGCCAGTTAGCAGGAGGCATTTCCTCTGGCAGCAAATTAAGTTAAACTCTTTCAAAAGTGGATATGAGCAAAGTAGTAAATTAATAAGTTATTTTACACTTCACTTACCTTTATTTCAGTAGTTTAGAATGATTAATTACTTCACACAAAGAACAGGGACTTGAGAATAATGCAAACTGAATCCCTTCATATACTAGTCAATGATGGAAACTGCCCGGTCTGTGACTTCTGCAAAAATAAAATGTGAGCAATTAATCAGAAAGACAGAGCTGTACACACCGAAAGGCATGTGCCTAGGAGGTTTTTATTTTCTCAAGCTTTCCCCTACCTTGACAATATGGGTCCTATGCATGACTACTCAGAAGTAACAGCCACTGAGTCTTTTTTTTGTTGGGGGGGGGCTTTGACTCTCAGATATTGGGTATAGAATTACAAGCTTAAAACTCTCATGTACATTTACATCAAAGTGAAATACTTTGTCTAAGTTCATTCAGATAAGTGTTTTCAACTGCTAATTGGTTCAAATAAAGCCACAGCTAAAAGGTTGGTTGAAAAGCTGATACCCTTATATAAAATGCTTATTAAATGAAATGTATTTCAAATGGTGGCATTGTAGTCTAAACCACTGAGCCTAGGGCTTGCCGATCGGAAGGTCGGTGGTTCAAATCCCCGCAGCAGGGTGTGCTCCTGTTGCTCGGTCCCAGCTCCTGCCAACCTAGCAGTTCAAAAGCACATCAAAGTGCAAGTAGATAAATAGGTACCGCTCCGGCGGGAAGGTAAACGGTGTTTCCGTGTGCTGCTCTGGTTTCGCCAGAAGCGGCTCAGTCATGCTGGCCACATGACCTGCAAAAACTGTCTGCGGACAAAACATCGGCTCCCTCAGCCAGTAAAGTGAGATGAGCACCACAACACCAGAGTCATTCACGACTGGACTTAACTGTCAGGGGTCCTTTACCTTACCTTTTTATTTCAAATGAATGGGGAAAGCATAGGACAAAACATAGTCAAACAAAAAGACTTATTAGGTTGCAGTTCTATGCATAATTCCATGGAAGTAAGTCCCACTGTTTTTTTATGGGACTTATTCCCATGTATGTATGTGTGCAACTACTATGAGTATGTATAGAATCCCACTTTATAGGATTCATTATTTCACTACTCTTCATGTCTTGTGATGTGAACCAATGAACAACTTACAAATCATAGAAGCTGGAAATATCAGGCCAACCCAGACAAACAATCAAATACCCAAATCCCAGCTGCAGTGCTATTACAGGCAACAGGCTTGCTGGGAAAAAAACCTGCCATATGCAGTATCAGGAACATCAACACAGGAAAGAACTGGCAGGGTCATAGTTGAGTAGTAAAGCACATTTTTCATGCTGGAGGTTCCATTTTCCATTCCTAGAACTTAAATGAGGGATCATGGGCATTACTGAGAGTGGCTTCTTCCTGAGACTTTACAGAACTACTAGCAACCAGGATATACAATACTATGAACAAACAATCTGAGTTAGTATATTGTGAGTTAGTATAAGGTGAACAAACAATCTGAGTTAGTATAAGACAGTTTCAGGTGTTTAGCAGCTGCAAGATGCATATTTAATTTTTACTTCTTTGGGGTTAGTCTGACAAGGAACTAGAAAATTATTCTAAAACATTTAGGATATTTTAATATGCCTAAAGGTGGACGGGCAACAGTTAATCAACTAGAGTATGTATTAGTGTATGTTTCAGGAAGCCTCTAATGTTTGTTGTTGTTTTTCCTGTATTTTTCTTGGAAGCTGCCCAGAGTGGCTGGGGCAACCAAATCAGATGGGCAGGGTATAATAAATGTATTATTATTATTATTATTATTATTATTATTATTATAGCTAGATGTTAAGAAACAAATCCATTTAAGAAGTAGGATTATGCATGCAAGCATTATAATCTCCCAAAACAGAATGAGGGCAATGTTCTCAAAATTGTGGTAGACTTGAGAAGCAGGCTAGAATTATCAAACACCTCTCCCCCCCACAAAAAATATAGGGCAATTAAGCCTGGATCTTGAATCTGTAGGACATGGGATTGAATTACAATTCAGGCAGGTTTGGAAAGTTTGCTGCTAGAAGTTGCAAAAAGAAGGCAAAGTCAATAGGGAGGTATGAGGGGATCCTATCAAAGCAGTCTGTTTCTGTGTGGCTCTTCAGCCTGTATGACAAAAGTGGAGCTGCGCAGGAATGATGCACATTGGAAGGATGCAGAGAGTGGTCAGCATCTCTTTGAAAGCTCTTGTGTGGGACTGCCCGGTACCAGTCCTAGCATAGAGGAGGAAAGGAACAGGAGTGACAGATTAGAAGCACAGATACTACGAGGAAGTCAACAGGCCTTGGAGCAGAGGGAGAAAATGAGAGAGGCATAGGAAGGACCAAACAGCAGATGGAAATTGTGCTAGCTCTGTCAGGACAAGAAGAGTGGAGAAAAGAGAAACAGGAAGGAAGAGTTTGGGACTGTAAACCCCAGAAGCAAACTAGGAAGAAGGGAAGAGTGGCGGGAGAAGGGGATGACCAATCTCTCTGAGTAAGGGCCCCGTCCGTGAGGGGTATCTCTGAGGTAAAGAGACCACTTGGAGTTCTGAAAACTCTTGGTACCTGGTGCAGGGAAAATTCTGATAGGAGAGTTCTGCTCTGACAAAGCATCTATGTCATTGGGAGTTAAAAAAGTGGGGGTGGAATCAAAGGAGTCTTGCTACACTGATGCAAGATGCCTGCCAGTGGAATGAGGAGAAAGAGGCAACTTTCAGAGATTCATTCCCATTAGAACAGGCCAAAGTCCCATGTAGTCCTGCCCTTTGTTCTCACAGTGGCCAACCAGATGTCCACTGGAAGCCTGCAAGCAGAGGCTGAACAGAACAGCTCTCTCCCCGCCTGCAGCTCCCAGCAACTGGTAGTCAGAGGCATACTGTGTCTGAAAGCCTCCCCATAGTTTCCCACATATCTCCCAATCTCCCATCACAGATTTTGGTTGGGGGGGGGTGGATTCAGAAGAGCGGAGTTATCACTGAGAGCTGCCTCTCTTCCCATTCCGCTGATGGATGCCTTCCATCAGTGCAGCAGCACCCATTGGATCCCACCCTTTGTGAAAGTACAAAACTGCGTAAACGAGAACCGTGCCCAAGGGAGAGAGATACTGTAATGAGCCCTCTTGAAATTGTAATTGAGGCAGGAAAGGGAAAGCATCTACATAAATAAATAAAATACAGAAACAGTGGCTGCATCTCAGCTGGAGATCTGTTTTTCTCTTTCAGGTTTTGGCAGCCAAACAGCCCTGTTGTCAGCTTGCTGAGCAAACTCCAGGAACTAAACTTTTGGGGACTAATGCACTCAAGGATGTGAGGCTGAGATGTTTTTCAAAAAGCACATTTCTTCTCCTTTTATTCTGCTCAGCATGAGGTCACAGTGGCCCTGTTTTCCTTACGTACATTACTAAGTCAACACTGTAGGAGGGAGTGGGAAAACAAAAGTTTGGGTGGTTTATTTATACATGCTCTTTGAGAAAAGGGCTCTTGATCACAGGGGGAATTAAATGTAACAGTGTGACAAGCCCCAGGATGGAGGGGGAAATTCAATTGGAGAGAGGCAAGCATATGAAGAACGGTGTTCCTCTAAGTTGGTGGGTTGGGAGCACTGCTTTGGAATTTCCATTGAGTCCATTGTGGTTTATCTACAGTTTATCTATGTCCAACCTGATGCCCTTTAGACATTGTTGGACTGCAACTCCCATCAGCCCCAACCTGGATGGCTAATGATCAGGCCTGATGGAAGCCATAGTTCAGCAACACCTGGAGGTTACTACATTGGCTACCTCTGGTCTACACTGCAGACCAGGATAAATGAAGAACCAGTGTGTGAGATACTGTCCTCACCACCAGCCAACTAATATGATGCCATCAGGAGAAAGCCAGCTGCCTTTCCTTGCACCATGGAGGCTTGTGACAGTGATGGGTCCTGGAGTACCCTTTCAGCTGTGCACCTACTCGTTCAAGAAGAGTGTGGCTCCATGCAGAATGGGTTGTGCCTCCCCTGCCTGGACTTGGCAACCACTACCGACAATCTTATCTAGATTGAGCTCTGTGTTGTTTGCGCTCATCCAGTCCATTACTGAGATACACATCGGACAAACTTTGTTTCTGAAAAGTCATGATCAGCTCTTTCATACAATGGGGGGATGGAGTGATAGAAGGATAGGGCGATAGAAAAACATTATCCAATACCATTTGTCCCACCCCCTCCCCAAGTATCAGACTTCTACCCATAATATGAAGACTGCACAGCACTGGCATTTTTTGTGCTAGGCTAGGACGACTCAATGATGGGGCAGTAAAACAAATGAGATTTCCCTTGCCGCATGCCGATGATATAAGCAGAGGAATCTAACTGGTAGCTACCGGCTCAGTGATTGGATTTTCTTATTTATTCTGCTGCTTTGACATTTAGACAGCTTGTTTTGTTACTGGCTGCTGTGTGGCACATCGAGGAAAGGTCAGGCACATAACATTTTTGCCTAGGTGCCATTTGTAATACCACAGGGTTTTCAAGCCTCTTCAGTCAAGCTTCTGGAGTGTCACAACAATTGGCTTTCAAGGGAAATAAATGCAAGCAATCCATATTTCTGGTTGTGGTGTGCTGCTCGACTGCACTTACTGCGAAGTGGTTTGTGTCTTTAGTACATGACTGATGTACTCCGCTTTGGGCTGATCAACTTAGTTGCCATCTTTATACAAAAGCACTAATGGCACAAAGTCAAATCAGTCCTCTCCTCTGATTCATTTACTTATTTGATACCAAAGGCATAATTTAGAAGCATTTAAACAATGCCAAACTCATCCCCCCTTGCAATAGAACTGGAAATGAGAACATTGTGGTAAAGATTTGAGTCGTTGGCTCTAGCAATACAGATACCCATCACCATTAACTAAAAATGATTCAGGTATGAGTGGAATAAATACACCGACATATTTTCCTCTGTAGTTCTCACTTGATAGTTTCCAGCAAATATTTATTGGAACACCTTTAAGTGGAAATACTCTTGCTATCACTTAGAAGTCCTGTGAATGAGCGAAAACTTCTCAAAAGTCTCCAAATACCAGAAACATCCATGTTGGAATAGGTTATTCACGATCACTTGTACTTCAGATCCTCATTCTCTGCAAATTTCCACAGACTTAGAAAGTTGTGGGGAGACGGAGAAATAGGGAAAATATCCAAAGGGGGACGTAAAAATAAAATAAAATGTCCATGCAAAACAAGCACAGTTCAGCAACAACAACAACACTTAACAAGAGCCAGCAATCACTGAGTATACGCAAAAGTTTTCACTCCACAATAAAACAGGCTTCAGTTTAGCTCTGGGTACAGTATTTTCCAAATAATCAGGGGTGGGGACTGTACTTCCCTGAGTTAAGGTGAGCAGCCTTCAGCTTTTACAACCAACACATTTTGTGTGCACTACTGCTGTTGGTCCACAACCGGTTTCGCAGCTTATTTCACAGCTAGCAACCTGTGAAAACCTCTCTGCTGGCTGCTGGCTGCACCAGGACGTACAACTCTGTTCCAAAAGATTAAGTACTAAGACCAACCTACCCGTGACTTAAATGTCATAGTTCTGCCCTTGAGTACAGGGTTTGCTCCCCTTACCCAATAAACAGCCAATGTGGATCCGGACTCCAACAAGTTCCCTCCTCACTCTCGTTTCAAATGTGATTCGGGGCACTCCTGTAAAAATGTCCTTTTCATTTAGAAGGGATTTTCGTCCTATTCCAGATCAGGACTTTCATGAGAGATGAGGTTTAGAGCCCCCTACAGCCCCACTAGTTTATCTAATAGGATTAGTGGGAGAAAATGCTGCATCCAAGGGCAGAATTATTCATTAAAGGTCAATTGTGCAACTTTTTAAGCCTTAAAGCATGCTTGTAGCAAAAATATCCCCTTAGGGATGAGTGTTCTGTACATTTTCTGAGCTCATTGATGTCTGAGCTTTGATATCAACATTTCAGCGCAGTGATGGAAATTATGCTCATCTTTCAGTGTGTTCTTGTCTGAAGTTCCATTGAGAATATTTTTAAAAAATGGTGCAGGTGAGTAGCATTTGAGAAAACAACATGTTCCATCATTCTGAGCAATTAAATAATATTATTCCAAATTGGATCAGAGGCACGCTGCAGGAATAGTACTTAACAAGCAAGAAGAGTAACTCAAGCAAATTTTCAGATCGAGATGATCAAACTCATCAACCTACAAAAAACATTTCAAACATGTATCCCTTAGGCAAATTGGTAATTAATAGCATTTTGACCTTACTTTCATTTCCCCTGTTTGAAAAATGCTGCCTTTCTCAAGCAGAGAGTGGATGAAAGAGGGTTTCACTCCCTCCGCACTATAGCCAATAGTGGCAATTTCCATTTTTTCTTCTAATATAGGACTGTATTGTTTTCTGCACAGGTAAATTTAAAATCTCATTACATTCCGATTATCCTGAAGCATAGAAGTATTGAACAGATATTTTGGTCATTTAAGCAAACCATAAAATTCTGTTTGTGTAGAACAGGAAGCTTTTAATATGACTATTCTTATTATTAATGGTAATTACATCAGATGCACTAATTATTAGTTATCTGAGAACAGATGCAAACAATGAACACTGATACAGTGGCCTGGTTTGCACGTAACGCTAAGCAATTGGCTTTTTAAAAACCAACAATATGATTAATTTGATCATCCAAACTCAGTTCAGTGTCATAATCATGGTTTATTAACCACAAACAAACCATGTTTGTAAGCTATGGTTTGTTGTTGACTTATAAAACATGGTTTACAATCACCTCCATGTCTTAGCATTACACAGAAACCTGGCCAGTATCTCATCTTAGGAAGCAAAACAACAGACAACCAGAGAACATAAGACAAAGGTCATATGAGAAAAAACAATCCTTTTGAAGCTAAGGTTCACCTTGAGTCTAAAAGTGATGGCAATAGGACTTACGACAAGTGAATGACAGAGAGCAAAATTAAGAAAGAGGATTACTGTGCTAGGGAGCTGCAGAGCAGACGCAGCAAAATCATTTTAGATAAGATTGGGTCTCCGTTTGTTAACCCAATCTGATTCTGACTGCAATTCTATTTCAATATCTTGGAAATTAATTGAATAAAATGCAGACAATTGCTGCTGCTCCGCCCGCCCCATGCAATTATACTGATAAAAAGTTGGATGCTGATGAATGGACACGACAAAGACATTTTAAGTTACTGAGGTGGGGGAGGGGGTTCCTCATATATTACAGGGAGTGGGTGGCACTGTGGTCTAAACCACTGAGCCTCTTGGGCTTGCTGATCAGAAGGTCAGCAGTTTGAATCCATGTGACGGGGTGAGCTCCCGTTGCTCTGTCCCAGCTCCTGTCAATCTAGCAGTTCAAAAGCACGCCAAAAAGTGCAAGTAGATAAATAGGTAGCTCTGCAGTGGGAAGGTAAACAGTGCTTCCGTGTGCTCTGGTTCCATCAGGGTGTCCATTGCGCCAGAAGCGCAATGTCATGCTGGCCACATGACCCACATGACAGCTGTCTGTGGATGAATGCCAGCTCCCTCGGCCTGAAAGTGAGATGAGCACTGCAAGCCCATAGTCACCTTTGCCTGGACCTAATCGCCATGGGGTCCTTTACCTTTTTCTTCTTCTTTTTTACCTCCTCATATATTATTTTCCAATTCCTAAAGATAAATAAAAATGCTGTTGGTTCACATACCACTTCTTCATTAACCTTTGAACTCTGATTTAAGTTATGATGAATCTAATTTCACTTTCCAGGAAGAGTTGCTTCCTGGGAAGTACTAAAAGGAGAAGCATCACTGAGCTGAGTTGCATTTCCACCCTTTGAGATTCCATAGCAATGTGTGGAGGGAGGGAGGAACTTAAGAATTTCCCTTCTGAGATATGTATTCTCCACAAATCAGGAATATATAGATTCTCCTTAGGGGAGATATGGCAGTTCCCCCTTTGTGCTTCCTGCTATGGCAACATCTCAGATCCAGCACTGTATTTAAAAAACACATAGTTTCTCTCCCATTAAAATCTGTCCTCATTGAATAAAATTGACCTTCCCCAATTAATCAGCAAAACCCTTTGCTGATTAATCAACTGATTAAGCTTATTAAAGACTAGAACCTTAGTTACTACTTCTATTTAATATGCATATTGCACAGTGCTCACTGCCGAAACCTCATGATTACAAATAGCCATAATTACCAACAAAAAACGTGCAGCTCATAATTGTAAGCTAGACTGGGATCCACAACTCAAAACTGTCACACTGTTATCAATGTGGAAATAAACTACATATGAAGGTAGGGAGAGTTTTACCAGGTGGGGTGGTCGATTCATTCCTCACTGTTCCACCTTCTTAGCCCAATGCCCCCCGATGGATCAGCTTAATGGAGAATCCTAAGAAGATTCCCTGCAGGATCGGACCAAAGGCCCATCTAGCCTACCACTCACAGTAGCCAACCAGGCCAATGGGAAGCCTGAAAGCAGAACATGTGCACCAGAGAACTCTCCCTGCTTACAATGCCCAGCAAGTGATCGTCAGAGGTATAGTACCTCCAGCACTGGAAATAGAACATAGACATTGTGGCTAGTAGTCATTGTAAGTTGTTGGCATGCCCTTAATGTTAAGGACTTATATAGTAGCTCAGTTGGATAGAGCAAGCATAGGTAAACTCAGCCCTCCAGATGTTTTGGGACTACAACTCCCATCATCCCTGACCACTGCTCCTGTTAGCTAGGGATGATGGGAGTTGTAGTCCCAAAACATCTGGAGGGCCAAGTGTGCCTATGCCTAGGCTAGAGCATGGTGCTGATAACGCCAAGGCTGCAGGTTCGATCCCCATATGGGACAGCTGCATATTCATGCATTGCAGGGGGTTGTACTAGATGATCCTCAGGGTCCCTTCCAACTCTACGATTCTATGACTTGGTAGTTTGAGGTTCCTGCATGAATTTGTCTCATTGTGTTTTAGAGCAATCCAAGTCAATGGCCATCCTTTTACATGTAAAGGGCTGATGTGTGTGGCAAAGAGGTGCATGGTAGAATGCTGGGTCTATCATCTCTAAGCAGTAACTGAGCAGAAAGTATCCATATCTCTACTGGGAAACATGGAGAGGTAGCATCAGAGGCAGTGGAAAGAAGAATCAGCCCTGTGTGGGTGATGTACAGTTGCTGACTCTTTGGCCTGCTGGTGTTCAGGGTTCTAGTATCTACACATTGCTGATCCAGCCTTGCCCTGGTGTGGTGTGTCACCACACAACAATAGCAGCAGCAGCAGCCCCACTAAGCTAAGGTTACCAGATGGGGACAGTCCCTGGATTTACAAATCAGCCCCCTAACAAAATCCATCTATTTAGTAGGAAGTTGAAAAGCGTCTGGGGATTCATTGGAAAAAATCTGGTAACCTTAAACTAAGCACTACCTCCAGCTCCACCTCATTAGTTGAGTTAAGTGGATTTAAAAGCAAACCCATTGTCCAAATTACATGGTGACATTCCTACTCCTTGTAATGTCAAACACATGGATAAATATACACATTGGACCAGGTGGAACGAATAGGAATGAAGGTTATCCGTTTTTTCTGCTTAAAAATGTATGTTTGATAGGGATCGGTTTATGCATACATTTTTACACTGGTACAGAGAAAACCAGTTCGCTCCACCTCCAGTGCATCACAGGGTTCCCTCTCCCTGCACATCCCAGCCCATTGTCCGTTGCATGTGATAGTGTCAGGCTTTGGGGGATCAGATGCCTACCTCGGTGGCAGCAACGAAGCAGATAAAAAAAGAAGAGCTCTTACCAATTAGCTTATTCTATAATCACTTCAAGAAACAAAGAAATGCGATCTCTCTCTAGAAATGGTGTTGTTGGAAGTAAAGCCCTAACCCAGGGGTTAGCAAAGTTTTTGTGGCTTGGGCCGGTTCACGGTCCTGCAGATACCATGGTGGGCCGGAGTGTGCATGCGCACACGCACGCGCAAACACTATTTCCGGCACTCCTTCTGGCGCGGGGGAGGCATGCACAGCTTCCCATTGGCTGCAGGACCTTCCTGCAGCCAATGGGAAGCTGGCCAGCATCGTGAAAGGCGGTCCCCGCTCTGCTCCGCGCTGGTTTAGTGCGGCACATGGGAGCCAAATGAGAGGGCGGTGGGGGTCTCCGAGCAGGTGGCAGGGGTCCATGGGCTGGTTAAATGACCCCCATGGGCCACTTGTGGCCCATGGATCTTGGGTTGCCGACCCCTGTCCTACGCCCTCCGTCTCTCCTATTCTATGTCACCGCTACGTCGGCTAATCTGAGCTCTTTGCCGCTGAGCTTTCTGTTCTAGTACCCTCAATGCCCACCTAGTCTTGGGAGGGGGGGTCAGGAATGCTTTCCATAGACACTGAGTCTGTCAGCTGTTTCTCCCCTGCTGTTTCTTCCTCCTGCTGTTCCTCTTCCAATATTTCCCAGCTTCTCCCCTCTGCAGCCTCTGAACTATGCCCTTCTGCAAACCACTGTTCTAAATCTATACTGTCCTCCTGTTCTCTGGAAGGTTCAGGAGAAAGGGGGGCGGCCCCCACCATTCCTCCTCAGTCCAGCCCCTGACAGATGAGCATTAATCCATGTAGAAAGAAATTCTCTGTATCATTCCAATTTTAGTATATGTGCTGCCGAAGCGAGCACAGGAATTCTAAATTACTGGGGTTCAAAAATATTTCCAACTGCAATTTACAAGAAATGAGATTGGGTTTTTCTTGCTGGTCTTCTGGTATTTGCTTTGCCCTCAGATATTCTATACCATGCTTCATGTCACTCTGAACAAGCCATCATAAATAATAGTTTAAAAACTGAAAAGGAGTTCCAACACTGGGGAGAAAAAAATCATTAACTTGTGGTCTTGGTAGCTTATAAAAAGTTTCATTTACTTTTAACATTTCCTTTGGTTGTAATAAATCTGCCTCCTCAAACATCTCCTGCTACATTCTTAGAGGCAGTGCAGAGCTGCTCAGCTGCACATTCCATTAATCCTATTACATCTTCCCCTACCTGATCTTTATTAGATCTATTTTTAATTGCACTACTCTACTAATAGGAAAGTAATCCAAAATGTTCCCAAACATGATTATCTGCAAATTTGTTGGTCTGACGCCTCCCCCCCCCCTCCGCCAGATCTGTTGCAAAAATCTGACAGGGAAATATATAACCTACCAAAGGTCATACTCTGACTAATGGCATTATAGTATATTTAGGAGTTCTGCTTTAATAATGTGCGGATCTTACTAAATGTTATCTGTGTAAGTGTGCAGTGTAGCTTAATGATTTGCTTCATTCTTGAATCCATGGGGTTCCAGCTGTGTATTTTACCTTTGTATAGGAAAAAGGGGATAAATTCAATTCATTAATGCATCTTTATGCACACTTTCTCCTCCTATATGCCATTTTTGTAAACATTGCTTGCACTGCAAAATTCAAATAACTGTGAATTCCAAAGGATAGCTGTATTCCTGCTCCTGTATTGTTTCAGAAAGTGTGAATTTGGTAGGTTCACTTTAAAATGTAAATTTAATCAAATTTCTTTCCCATCCCTATCCCAAATCTGGTGCCTTCCAGGTGCTCATGGACTACAAGAAAGTAAAAGATTCAATTTTCCCTACCTCTGGAACCCCACAATGGGAAAAAGTTGATATGAGGAGAAGAAAAGGAAGTCAACATGGATGGGAAGGATTAACATATATACACATCGATCAGTTATAATTTGTCCTCTATCCGCATCAATTTATAGTTAAAGAGCTGTGAAACTTTTTGTAAAATAAAAGCATGAAATGTTTTATTAGATCCAAGTCACTCCTTATATTTGGACATAGGCTGGTTGAGGAAACAGAGAGTGTTGAAATCAGGGTCAGCTTCAGGCCTGAGGACACCTTAAAAAATGGACTCTCTTCTCCATCAGCAGTCTTACCTGGTGGCAGTGGGCAGCACCAACAGCACCCCAAATGCTGCCATGCTTCTCAGTCTAGACAGCATTTTAATTTCCCAGAGTGTCCCATTTTAAATTTCCCAGAATGCACAGTGCCCTTTGTGGCACTGATCTTCCCCCTCTGATAATATCCCAATGGAGACAATAAGGACACTTGGTTTCTGTGCCATAAAGCTAGTCCTTATAAGGAAATCCTAGAAGCTTTGCCCAGAAAGCCAAATACCATTCCTGAGTGACAGGCCAAAAGGGAAGTCAAGATGCCAAGCGACACTATTACCTCAACAATGCCACAGATGGAAGGAGAATGTACACAAAAAGTGGATTTGTTGCACTAGAGTACTGTAATCACCTTTAATTGTGCAAACCTAAATTTCTAGTAGGGACGTGGGTGGCGCTGTGGGTTAAACCACAGAGCCTAGGACTTGCCGAACAAAAGGTTGGTGGTTCGAATCCCCACGATGGGGTGAGCTCCCGTTGCTCGGTCCCTGCTCCTGGCAACCTAGCAGTTCGAAATCATGTCAAAGTGCAAGTAGATAAATAGGTACCGCTCCAGCGGGAAGGTAAACATCGTTTCCGTGTGCTGCTCTAGTTCGCCAGAAGCGGCTTAGTCATGCTGGCCACATGACCCGGAAGCTGTACACTCGCTCCCTCAGCCAATAAAGCGAGATAAGCACCGCAACCCCAGAGTCCGCCACAACTGGACCTAATGGTCAAGGGTCCCTTTACCTTTAAATTTCTAGTATGTCACTGAATCCCTCCCACAAAATACTTAGTCTGGAAGTGGAAAAAGTTAGTTTAACACATATTTATTTGAGCCCAACAACCAAAAATTATCTTAAATTTATTGATTCACACAACTAAAAGCATTCCCAAAGTAATTTGCAGAACAGAAATAAAACACAAAATCATATACTAAAAATAACCATAAAATAGCCATAAAAATCATATCAAAATATGCTAAAAGTGTTCATTCAAAATAACCTCTAATACAGCATATCTACTTCCACCTAATGCTAGAACAGGAGCCAAAAGCAACCACAAGCTGGACCATAAATATTGTCAAAAATGCCACCTAAATTGGGGATGGATTGACACCAACGCAGTGCAACTCTGACAGATTTTGTTTCTGCTGTTTGATTTCTCTGCAAATTTGACCCCCCCCCCCAAAAAAAAATAGTTACATGAATAACTATCCCAAGGAAAATAACAAAATAAGGCTAAAATGAGCTAATTTTTTGTTGTTGGAGGCAACACTGAATCTGCCAAATGTATCTCTGATATGTAGCCCTCCCAAAAGCTATCCATAAATTCCATGTAAAAATCTCATTCACCTCACCAGACTCCGAGGTATGTGTAAATGATCTCAGTTGTCACATTTAAAGTGCATAAGCTCTTGCAAGATTTGCTGCGGCATTAGCTTCCAGCCGCCCTCTTTTGCCTCATTGACTACAGTATGTTCTGCAGCTTTTTCAAATCTCAAGAGGAGAGGGATTTTTCAGCCTTTGCTTTCTAGAGGACAACAGAATTTGTTTAAATTGATGTGCAAAGTTCAGCCTGTTTATTTTATGAGCTAATGGGAGAACTCACTGTTTTTTTCTGTGATCACCCATACAACAAAAGCAGATCTGTTATTACTTGGCAAGCTTGCCTCCAGGGATGACTACAGCAGACACAGGGCAGAATGTTCCATCTATGGCTGATATCCTGTGATAGTCACATAACCAAACTGCCCATACTATTGAATGTGACTGCCAAGTGCCGTATAGTAGGGCTGAATGTTGGACTGTGACTAGGGAAAACTGGATCCAAAACCTCAGTCATTCATGAAGCTCTGTGGGCAATCTTGAGTTAGTCATTATTGCTCAGCTGATCCTACCTCACAGGGTTCTTGTGAGGGTAAAAAGGAAATAATCCATCTACATATAACTGCTTGTGCTCCTTGGAGACAAATGTGATTAATACATTTGCTTGTCCGAGAAAAATGATCCCACTATTCTCTGAAGAAGCGAAGAGTTAACAAACAATCATAATCATTGCTACTCAACAGAAACGATGTTCTGTTTCTACTGTCAGAGGCAATATGCCTCTGAATGCCTGATGCTGGGTATCACAGCATTCCCATGGGCATCTGGTTGGCCATTGTGAGACTAGGATGCTGGACTTGATGGCCCATTGACCTGATCAAGTAGGCTCTTTTTTATTATTGGGGTTAGGATGATAACTTTGTCATCATTAGAGAAAACCCACTGAAACCAATGGGACTTTAGTCATGGCTCGTATAAGTTCCATTGATTTAAATGAATCTAACCATGGCAGTCTGGACTGTAGCTGTCATCCATCTGCATTGAAAGACAATGGAGTGCGCCTCGGGGGGGGGGTAAGTCAAACCGCTGCTTTAGCAGCACCAAAGTGACCTCTCTGGGCTGCAAGCCTGGGCAGTGTGTCTAGAAGTCCTAGGCTGACCAGATGCCAAGACCGTCCACTTGGCCTCATCGTTGTGGTCAAACGGAAACCAGCTTGGCTGCAGGGGTTGCCAGAAGGAGGCATACAAGGTGCCATTCAAGATGTCTTGAGGATTCTACTCTGGATTTGTGTAGGGTTTACGCCTTAGCCTTTTCTTCTCCTGAAGCTATCCCACAAGGCAGCAGAGGTTTAGGACTAGAGATTGCCTTCTCCTAGATAGGCTACCTTCCCAAGCTGACAAGCCTTATCTGCCCCCTCTACAGCACATACAGAAACCGCCTTCTTGACCATTGAACTCACTATTGGTCTCATCCAGCCAATCCACCGGAGCCTGTCTTTGCATGCAAAGGAAGTCCCTAACCCACTGAGGGTTTGAGTCTGGACTGGAATCAACCACATGACATCTGTGAATATGAAGGGTTGATGGATTCAAATGGACTTCAACATCATTTCCAAATTACAGCTTGACTCATTAGACCCCTTGTTAGTGAGAAATAATCACAAAGAGATCATTGATACATGCAATTCAACAAGATTATGAAACTGGCATATTTAATACAGGCTACAGGGTCTCACAGCTCTTACTCTTGAAAAAGTTAATGATTGCCAGATGGTCGGGGGATTGTTATCTGTTGCATCGTGAATAAGGACTGCTCACTCCCAGCCACTTTGGATCTTAGATCTGAAGTTTCAAAATTGCTAGAAGAAAAGATACAGGTGCTTTAATTGGTAGTTTTTTCTTAATCAAAATGACAGTTAAGCTGGCAAAGTGTAATCTTTGTGGCCACCTTTCTATTTTGTTGGAAGTAGACACTGACCTATTGCCTCTCTGCCGAGTGAGGCATTGCACTGAGGTAAACTGATAGTTCAAGTTCAGAGAGCTTGATAAAAGCACAAGTTGGTGAAATAAATCTGTGGCCACTGGATGGAAAAGGTGTTATTCTAGGAAACTGCAAGATAACTAGGTGTAGGGAGTTTAGAAGGAATTGAATTTGTCAGATTTTATTTATTGTATCTTTATATCACCCTTCCTCCCAGAAGTTCAAGGAGATGTGCATGGCATCCCCCTTTGTCATCACAACAAACCTGTGAGGTAGTTTAAGCTGACACTGACTGGCCCAAGATCACCTACATGAACTTCATAGCCAAAGGGGAAATTTGAACCAGTTCTCCTGCTGTCTAGTCCAACTTTCAATATCATGTTACATGACACGTAAGCAGGCCCAACGCCAGGCATACTGTGGTGTTTGTCAGAGTCCGGGAGTGGAAGTTAACATACTTTTTGGTTGGAAGTCAAACTGAAGCAGAACAGAGACACTGCTGCAGAACTCAGATTGAAATGGAAATTGATGCTTTCCTAAATCCATTCAGCCTTGCCAGGGTCCCTAGAAGACTGGAGCAGGGCTTCAAGTAACATGACAACTCCCATAGAAAAGAAGCTAGTGAGCAGCCCATGAATTAATATACATGAAACATATTGATCATGTAATTCTGATAATCAAGTTTAGCTTCTACTATCACTTAATCTGTATGAAAAAAACCTCTACCATTGGGGTGGGGATGGCATGACAACCACAAGGCCTTGCCTTTAATTTACAGGACTTGACTCTGCATGTAGGATTTCCCCTCAGAACAAGTTCCTAAACAGCTTCCCTCAAGTTATATAAAGTCTGGGACAATGATCATATATTTTGTTCCATTTTACAAGATGCAGAACATTTTGCTGCATTGAATCCTGCCTACAATTTCTCTCCTGATCTCTTGCTCATTCAAAGATGTATGTGTTAGAGAAGGACTATATCAGTAACCAAATTTAACACGGTGAATTAGATTAGTGTCTTTCACCTCCAAAGCCTTTATGTGATTGGCCTTATTAAAAGCACAAATGCCATCACTTACTGTTACTCTCAATTGGAAAATCCAGTTAGCGCCTGTAATTCTGAATGGTGTCTTATCTGGGCCATTACCTATACTGACAGTAGTTAGTGCTGCTAAATATGTTTTAAATCACCTTGATTAACAAAACACCTGAGTTCTCAAAAGACTCACACTCCCTCTTTTATTACCAGAAATGTGAAATACTGTTTGCGTGTTCAGACCCAAAGACCTCCCCCCTAAATAGATTCACACTTGACTCAAATTTTAGTTTGTTTTTTGGCAGAATTTAGGCCACAACTTTATTGATTACAGAAAGTGAGTGGTTGCATAGGCTCTGGTTTGACTAGCTCCCTGCACCCTTGCAGGCAGCGCTGACCCAGGGCACCAGCATAGGTCAGCCAAGGGTGAACACCCGGATAGGTGGAAAGCCGGGAACAGACTATGTCCGCCACCCAGATGTCCCCCTGGACTCAGGCACGGGCACAACCCCCTCTCAGGGGTTGACCAAACCATTGAGTCCTTGGATTCCTTTAATGGAATACCCTTCACATAGGAATGGGAGAGCATTGTTCCATCCCTATCACCTGAACCAGAGCCTATCCGCAACCTTACAAGTTGTGATGATTTGCTACGCAGCAGGCGAAACCCAAATGGCAACAGACAATCAGCCACGTGGGGAAAATTCTTGCCATGCCCCTGTCCCAATGACAGATGACACACGACGGCATAGCAAGGTCAAGCTCAAAAACCCTAAAAATAGGGAGAGGTGGGCGGGTGTTCCAAATGCACATGCCAAAAGAGGAAGCTCTGGGTCATGTGCATGGGTATATATAGGTCCCTTGATCTGTTTGGACTACGCCCCATTGGCCCCATTCACCAACCACTCACACCTGTAACCAGTCCCTTAACCCCACTCACACAGAGGTCACCCACAAATCATTCCCAATTACAGGCAGTTGGACCCCATAAAGCCTGTAAAGAGATGCATCATGGAAGGTAATGCCCGGGTGACGAATCACTGTCCTGGCCAAGGCCAGAACCTTCTTGGCCACTGTGCTTTGGACATGCCTCCTGGCCACTTCTTCAGATACCATGCATGCACATGAAAGCTCATACCAATAACAAACTTAGTTGGTCTCTAAGGTGCTACTGGAAGAAGAAAAAAATTATTTTGTTTCAACTATGGCAGACCAACACGGCTACCTACTCATATTCTATAATGACAAATCTTTGCCTTGAAATTATTGACTAGGTGTTAATCCTACCTCTAACATTGCTTATAAAGGCTTTGTTTTCATTAATATTTTGGAAAGGTAGGTATAATACGGCTGTGGTGAATTCTTATAAAGCATGCACACCCCTACCATAGTCACAGTCAGTAGATGTATGTACATTTTCCAGAAAAATATTGTGCTCAAAGTGGTTCATAAACACAAAGTCCGAAAACCACAAGAAATAAATGATATTTTATTTATTCATTAAAATATTTATATAGTGCTATCTCTTAAAATATTGGGTGGTACACAATAATATACATACAATAAAAGTGCAACACACCATTAAAAAGATCATTAATGTGACTGGTCAAATCATAAACATTTTAAACAACTACATAACATTTTAAACAACTGGCATACAGTCGTCTTCCAGAGACCCTGGAAAGTAAAAAGTGAGTTTGCCTGCCAAATCCCTGCTAAAAGAGCATTCCATAGCAGGGGGACCGGTGGAAGTAAATGCCTGACTTTTAGTGGAGGCCATTTTTGCCTTGTAACTGTGGGGAGAACTAGCAATGCTCCATTGACATGGACCATTGGCATTCCAACAATTGCAAAAAGGGGAGGGTGGGTTAAAATGTATCAAAAGTTTATACAGTGGTACCTCGGGTTACATATGCATCAGGTTATATACGCTTCAGGTTAGAGACTCCACTAACCCAGAAATATTACCTCGGGTTAAGAACTTTGCTTCAGGATGAGAACAGAAATTGTACTCCACGGTGCGGCAGCGGCAGGAGGCCCCATTAGCTAAAGTGGAGCATCAGGTTAAGAACAGTTTCAGGTTAAGAACAGACCTCCGGAACGAATTAAATACTTAACCTGAGGTACCACTGTATCGGAAACACAACAGTAGACCAGTTAGCAATATCTGATACTGTAATATCTTGCAGTGTCCCTGCTGAGTCAGGACTGTAAAGGCAGTCCAACATTCTTTGGATAGCATTGCTCCCAATGCTGGAATCAGACCCTAATGACGCCCCCCCCCCCCCCAAAAAAAAACAACCTTTTATAATTTGAACCCAAAGGCAAGAATATCACCTCAGCTCTTTTTGGTAGCAGCTTCCTTATACAGCCCTTAGGGATGGGGCAAGAGAGATGGAAACAGTCAAGCCAAGGAGAAAATCTCTGTGCTTATAGCATTCTTCAGAGAATGCCACCACTGTTTAGGGAAGAGCATCATTACCCTAGTCAAATGTTATTGTTATATAGCCTCTGGCATTAGTGGCTGTGAGCAAGCATGTTCCTAACACCTGTGTCTCTGTTCTCATCTAAAGGCAAGCCTCTCTAATTTGCACTTTCCAAAACAGTGCACAAACTGAACACACAGATGCCCTTTGAAATCCACACTTCTCCTAATTTGACAGCGCAGTGCTCCTGCCAAGAAATGTGTACAAGGGTAATGTGTGCATATCAATCCACATATTGCTGGAAATAGCATACATTCTATTAGGGGAGATTGTCTTGCAAATATAGATATACTAGGCAAACTGGCACCCAAAAATATATATGTTAAAAGGAATCCATGCTAATATGCTGATGAATTTTCCTGAAGATTTCATCACAAACTGAATGTTGAGAACTGAGTGTAAGATTGGAAAAATGAGAACAGAGAAAGAAATATTGTCAGATTCTTCCATTCCTAATGGCTGCTCATTTCTGTATCCACAACTGCACAATAACTGAAGTGCCACAATTATAAAAACCAGCAGCATATATGAGCTAGATGTTCTTCACAGATTTATTTAATTACTACATTTATATCCCACCTTTTTCTCCAAGGAGCTCAAGGTGATGTACATAGCTTCCCCTCTTCTTTTAATCCCACAACAATCCTGAGAGGTAGGTCAGGGTGGGAGGCAGTGACTGGCTCAAGGTCACCCAGTGAGCTTCATGGCCAAGTGGGGATTTGAACCCTGGTCTCATGTATCCAACACTCTAGCCACTACACCACATGGGTAACACCTTATATCTTCATATTTACATTTATGAAGGAGCTGAAAAAAGAGAGCCATGTACTTACTCAATAGGGAATTTAGGGTAGATTATTCTGTTTCAGGAAATGGAATTATTGGGAGCTTAGGAGAGTTGAAGAGCCTAATTTTAAATTTACTTAGCCATCCGAGCAATTTAGAAATCCTTTATGGTTTACTGTACTTATCTGCATAATACAAGCAAACATCAGAACTTTCCATAAATGTGTACATGTAGATATGATGACATAAATAAAAACAGCACTACGCTAATAAACCTGCTATGGAGACAAATGGTTTCAATTAGCTTTCTCATTAGTTTAAAACTAGGATTATTTCCTTAGCCATGAGTCATTTGTCTAATTTTTAATTTCTCCCACCCCCACCCCCCTGATTTGATAGAGCTCCTCAAGAGCTGCTAAGTATATGGATTCTGGTAAGCAGAGCAAATTTCAGAATCCATGACCATCCTCTTCCATTTATGTAGCTCTATATTATTATTATTATTATTATTATTATTATTATTATTATTATTATTATTATTGCTCTGCAGGTCTTCACAAAGAGTGAGCAATAAAGAGCAAGGACTTATTTTCCATATCAAGCTTTGGAACTGATACTGTGGGTCTTGAGGTGCACCTTCTAATTTTAGGAACATTTTAAGAACCTAAAATGTGAATGTGTTTCCCCCCCTTTGAAGATCCATACAGGTCATATAGGCCCCAGGAGAGCCATTATGATATTTCATAATACACTTTGAGGCCTGGAGATCAACCCCAAGCCCATCCCTCAGCTGTGGAGCTTGCTGCATGGCCTTAGTCATACTCAAACGCTTGGCATCCATATGCACAACGCACACCCTCTCAGATGCTGAAACAAATAGGCATTGATCAGATGTGGAAGCTGCTGTTGCAGTACTGCTTGAACTCAATGACATACAAGAAAGATAAAACAAAATAAAAAAATTCCTTCCAGTAGCAGATATCTCCAGATATCTGAAGAAGTGTGCATGCACACGAAAGCTCATACCTAGAACTAACTTAGTTGGTCTTTAAGGTGCTACTGGAAGGATTTTTTTTATTTTGTTTTGACTATGCCAGACCAACACGGCTACCTATCTGTAACAAGAAAGATAAAAGAAAGAAAATTCAGCAGAGATAAATGAAAGTACTTCGTCACACAAGGTGCACTTAAACCATAAGGATGAGGCTAGAAACAAGAAATGGAGGCAGTGAGAGGTTTTACTTTCTTGGGCTCCATGATCACTACAGATGGTGACAGCAGTCACGAAATTAAAAGATGCCTGCTTCTTGGGAGAAAAGCAATGACAAACCTAGACAGCATCTTAAAAAGCAGAGACAAAGGTCTGTATAGTTAAAGCCATGGTTTTCCCAGTAGTGATGTATGGAAGTGAGAGCTGGACCATAAAGAAGGCTGATCGCCAAGAATTGATGCTTTTGAATTATGGTGCTGGAGGAGACTCTTGAGAGTCCCATGGACTGCAAGAAAATCAAACCTATCCATTCTTAAGGAAATCAGCCCTGAGTGCTCACTGGAAGGACAGATCCTGAAGCTGAGGCTCCAATACTTTGGCCACCTCATGAGAAGAGAAGACTCCCTGGAAAAAACCCTGATGTTGGGAAAGATTGAGGGCACAAGGAGAAGGGGACGACAGAGGATGAGATGGTTTGACAGTGTTCTCGAAGCTACCAGCATGCGTTTGACCAAACTGTGGGAGGCAGAGGAAGACAGTAGTGCCTGGTGAGCTCTGGTCCATGGGGTCACGAAGAGTCGGACACGACTAAATGACTGAACAACAACAGCCATGACGGCTATCTTCTGCCTCTACTGTCAGAGTCATTATTATGAATAACAACCACAACAATAATTTTAATATATGTACTGCCCACATGTGAAAATGGCCCCCAAGCAGTTTACAAGTATAAAATCACTTATAAATTCTGCACATAAATAAAAGGCACAATGCAACAGTTCCATTGAAACATTTAAAACATCCATAATGCCTTTGAATGCCACTTAACTGTGAATCACAAGTGAGGACACGCCCACACTGCCGTCTGATTTGCAACTGTGAAAACATGCTGCTGAACTAGAAGGGTCTTTGGCCTTGCCCAAAAGGGCTCTTCCTATGTTCTGAGCCTCCTCCACAATACCTGTTCATTATCACATGCTTCATCTTCTTCATAGAATCATTTGATAAAATAAGACAGCTCTGTGTATTTTGTCCTGAGCAGCTTTGTTGGAGGCTGGGATGCAAATGGGCTAAATAATAAATAATAATGTTCCATCCCTACCCCACCAGAAGAGCTTAACTGCACCAACAAGCTGTATTTTTCTAGCACAGATGAAAGCAACCCTACGGCTACTGATAGCACATGCAGCTTTCAAACAGACTTCACTAGTATTACTTGTTGTTGTTTAGTCATGTCCGACTCTTCGTGACCCCATGGACCAGAGCACGCCAGGCACTCCTGTCTTCCACTGCCTCCCGCAGTTTGATCAAATTCATGCTGGTAGCTTCGAGAACACTGTCCAACCATCTTGTCCTCTGTTGTCCCCTTCTCCTTGCACCCTCAATCTTTCCCTAGTATTACTAGTCTATTACAATTATTTCACTTGATATAAGTTAATACATTGCATTTAATATGGTGATTACTGAAGAGTTGTTTAGTTGAATGTATTAAATTCTATAGATTGGGAAGATCCTGGCTGGTAAATCCTTGATCTAGAACTTGATCTAGAACAGAATCTCTGGCAGTCATAACAGTGACAGCAGGTTTCCTTATTCATCTCAATTACTGGGGACATTTCTGTGAATGCACTGAGATGAATGTGTGG
Source organism: Podarcis cretensis (assembly GCF_951804945.1). NCBI lineage: Eukaryota > Metazoa > Chordata > Lepidosauria > Squamata > Lacertidae > Podarcis > Podarcis cretensis. Next base: position 63,285,601 of record NC_137170.1, on the reverse strand, counting down.
CCAGGCAGACCCAATCATTTTTCTGTCTGAAGGGTCCCCTCCCTGCTAGGGCCAACACTTTTATAAAAAGAGGTCTTGCTGCATCATTCACATGCTAAGTTCTGCCTTCACCTATTGTTCAAAATAAAGCAGCCTACCTTTTTTCCACACTGTATGGGAGGATCTGTCAGCCCTGAGGAACAATACAAAATACAAAAGTTCCCTTTGTACATTGGAGTCCTACATATATAAAGAGATGCTGAGCTCTATTTCATTAACCACCGCTTGCTGGTTTTAAGCACACCACAAACTTAGGAGTGTATCAACACATCCTATACACATCTACACAAAAGAAAGATAGCACTGAGGTCAATGGAGATTCCACCCCAGAAACTGGGTATAGGGTTACATACCCAAAGCTTCTCCAATGCATCACAATCCTGGGTCACCCCTAATTTTAACCACACACATACACAGACTTAAGCCTGTATACATTTCTTTGTCTACCCAACATTTGTTTGTTCACGTGTGGTCATATATACTGTATGCACACTATTTAATACCTACAGCACATTTTAGTCCATTTTTGGCAAAGACAATACAGTATTTTATCATTAGAATATACTTCTTCTGGTTTGTGTTAATTACTTTCCCCTTCAATCCCGATCTTATCCCTTGGTAATTGTGCCATAAATTGCTTGTTGTGCTTTTTGTTTACCCAGCAAAATACAAGGATGTTTTAGCAGCACAGGCAGGGTAGCCCTATAACTCAGAAGCTGAACTAGGATTTTAAATTGCACGATAACTCATTCTTATGGCAATGTTTTAAAGGGAGCTTCAAGTGGGGCCATTTCATCTCTCCTCTCTCCATTCAAACTCTCAGGTAAAGTATTGTTTTAAGATGGGATATTATCCATGGGACCATTGGGTCTCTGGATGAAGCCATGCTATTCCTAATTGTTCTGAAGATGCATACCAAATCAAAGAATTTAGGCTTCATCTCCACTTCTGTTCCTTGACTTTTGCATAAGGGTCCATCTGACCAAAACATTTAAAACAGGACCTTGTCACTTTTAACAGTCATGGCTTCCCCCCAAAGAACCCTAGGAAATAGTGGAGACTTGTATCCATTGGGACTGGTGGCAGGGAAGGCAGGGAGGCAAGGAAGCTCGTGGTAGATAGAACTAGAGCCAATGGTTAGACAAACATGGCTGACACTCTGTGGGTGTGGCTAAACTATATACATACATTCCTCTGCTTTTATCATTCCCAGGACTGCAGTCACATACTCACTTATTTAGAAGAAAGTGAGAATTATTTCTCAGTAAGCATGCATAGAATTGCATTGCTTAACCGCAGTTAAGCCCTATTGAGCACAGAACTGGGCTGAAATTTGCAATAGTATGCATACTTACTTCACAGTAAGCTCTACTGAAAGCAATGGAAATCTTTGCAAGCTAACATGGTTAGGGTCGTTTGCATCTAAAGACCTGAATCTGAAGAAAACTAGTTCTGCTCATGCCTCAATTGAATCAATTGGGATCTGAGTTGGGCTTTTTCTCTATTAAGGTCAAAGGCTTAATAAGAGCGCTAAAGTATGTTCGTTCAACAAAGGGGACACTAGGAAAATCCTAAATTTAAAGAACTGTAGGGTGGATCCAGACAAGCTGGTTAATTTTCCAAAACTAGTGACACTTGCTAATACATCAAAACCTGACATTTTGTCCCATTTGAAAAGGGTTATATGCCCTTTTTATCATAACTCTCAATAGCTTATAAAATCCATGAATGACTCCAAAGCATGTTATTAAAGTCTGGCTCGTTTGTACTGATTCAATGAACTCTGATATAGTAGAACTTTAATGAAAGTCGCCTTAAAGTCTAAAATTGTTTCCAATCATTATTAGATGAAAATCACAGCAGTGGCTAAGTTGTTAGGAGCATAGCTGGTAGAAATATTATGAAAAAAGTGAGAGGAAATGACTGCTCCGACATCATTTCCATGCATCTATTCCCGGCTACATTATTTCAGTCGTTGCAATCAATATATTGAATTCGTAATGACTGAGTTGTAGAGTTGCTTGCAGTTTTTGCAAGGAAAACCTTTACTATCCAGTTGCTAAAGATCAAATTGAAGAAGGTGTTTTATCTTTCCTATGAGAAAATAAAGCTATGCAATTCAACAAACCGAGAGTAAGTATAGTCAGTGCTTCTTTTTTTTCAAAAAAAAAATGTTTAGGGATACTCTCATTTTCCTACTCATATTGAAACACTGCCCTTCAATGAGGCCAAACTTAGATTCACAAAATGTTTAGGGGTATGCATACCCGTGTCCTCTCAGAAAAAAAGCACTGAGTGCAGTTATTGGAATCTCTTGTGTACATTTAGAAAAATATACATATCTAGGGATTGTCTACATGCTCAAGATTACTTTATGTGGGGCTGGCCATTGTATCTGGTCCAGAAACTTCAACTAGTCCCAAAATGCACCATCCAGACTGCTCACAGGAGTATTATTCTTATTATTATTTTATACTACCCTTCATCCACAGACCTCAGGGCAGTTCAGAACATAAAAAGTAGATTACTTGCAGCATGTTACTCTCTTGCTGAAAGGTTTGCAGTGGTGGGCAATTTGGACATTGAACATGGTAGTACAGTTGTACCTTAGATCCCGAATGCCTTACGAGTCGAATGTTTTGGCTCCCGAATGCCACAAACCCAGAAGTGAGTGTTCTAGTTTGTGAACGTTCTTTGGAACTCAAACGTCCGATGTGGCTTTTGCGGCTTCTGATTGGCTGCATGAGCTTCCTGCAACCTATTATAAACCGTGTCTTGTTTTCTGAACATTCTGGAAGTCGAACGGACTTCCAGAATGGATTCCATTTAACTTCTGAGGTACAACTGTATTCAGAAACTAGTGGGAGACCATTTCCATCTTCCAGAGCTGACCTCAGAGTTTCTATGTTTCAAGAAAACAGGCTCCAGTGTGAAATTGCTCATCTAGAATTTATCAGCATCTGATTGTATTTGCTTAGGGCTTAATTGAGAATTTGAGACCAGGGATTTCTCTTTCATTATGGGAATTAGATTCACATATCTATAAAGATTATGTTTCCACTAATTATTGTTGCTATGATCACTTTATTTATGTTGTATAAATTTGCACATTGCATAGTAATGCCACAGGCTGTCCCTTTCGCATTTATCAAAACAATGCGCACACCACCATGTGGGCTGCAAGATCCCATCAAAGCGAAACACATTCTACATTCCCATTTATTTTTGTGGGAGAGGGTTAAGTACATCCTTAACCTTCTCATTTCAATGAATAGGGCTTAAAAGTGGGTCATGCCCCATTGATTCCAAAATGTCTGCCCAAAATGACTGAGGCACTAATTGGAATTCCCAGTGCTTTGAGTGTTGTGAATAATTTTAACGAGTCTGAAATAAACAGTCAACTTTTATTTATTTTTTTTTAAAGGTTTATTTTGCAAGCAGACTAGTGTAGTATTTTCTAAGACTGGAAAAATTAGGCACTGTGTTTAAAAGAACATAACTTTGTAGCTTTTCAGGACCTAGCTATATGCTTTATAACAGTTAAACACATTGGGTCCCGAAAGTACATAGCACACTTTAAAAGACACCCTTAATCACTCATCATCATATGAATAAGAACAGCCAGACCTTGATTGGATTTCAGTCTAGATTTTTCATTGGCTAGAAATGCTCTATTAAGTCTCTTCCCCTCTTCCTCCATACAACCTCTTAGTTCTGAACTTTCTGGTTATGTCTCATTACTCATATATCAGTTCACAAGCTTCCTTGGGCACATTTTGCTCTGCTTTCCTTTAGGCTGTTTCTCCTGCCCTGTTCAGGAAGCAATTTCAGCATCTTATAAATTAATGAGTCAGTCTGGATAGCTACCTTGGGTCGACAGCTGGGCAATCACAACCTGGACTCCTCAAAAAATTTCCAGAATTATTTGCAGGCTTGAGATGTGGAGTGCTATTGGTGAAGCTGTTTACGTCATGTGGGGGCTTCTTAATTAATTTATACGGGCCAACTTTGTGGTGTTTAGGTTGTTTACTGCTGTATTGTTGTCATTTCACCTCTCTCTGCTTTATAATATTTTCTCTCCCCCACCCCATTAGTAAACATCTTTTCCAGTTGTTTTATCTTATGACTGCCTATTCACAGAGTTTTATATTTGTTCCACCGAAAGTACCATTTTTCTGACTGGCTCTGTTGGGAAAACCAGGCTTTTCCATATAACTGATGGCCATAAAAGGCCAGTAAATTCTCCTTATTGCTTAGTTTTAAGCTAATTTGGTTTTATGGAAAATGACATCTTGAGAGAAAAGGATATTAGCAGTGTCTAATAAAAATGGTTGTTTCCTTCCTTTCCTTTCTAATTACCTGTTTATTTATGTATATTGACCCACAGCAGCCCAGCAACAGTACTATAAGATTATAAATGAAATATTTTAATGGAGTTGGGATGATGCATAAAATAAATATTGTTTAACTTGTGGAATTTCTATGACAATATACATAAGCCAAATCATATTTTATAAGAGATAATTATTCAGTTTAAATTCCATGGACTCCTCTCTGCCACCTCCCCCAACAGTGCACACAACTGAAGGAATAGACAAAAGAAAATGGTCATTTTGGGATGCCTGAACCAGTACAGGAATAAAGATGGAAGACATTAGGGTGTTCACCTGAAATATGCAAGGGAAAGACCAAGCTGCAGCTAAAGCCAACATGCCAATATGGATCTAATAGGTATATCATATTTATATTAAATTACAGTATATTCTAATACAAGACAATATGAATCAGCAAAAATGTCTGGGTTAGTTGGTGTGTGTGTGTGTGTGTGTGTGTGTGTGTACATACATACATATAATTTTTAAACATCTAAGAAAAACCCCAAAACATATCTCTCTGTCTGTCTGTCTCTCTCTCTCTCTATATATATATATATATTCTGAAAGAAAGCTCAACAACTGTGACCAAAAACAACTCTATCCTGATTTTTACTTTTGGGAATATGGCGACCCTACTTCAAGTAAAAAAGTAATCACACTAACATGGATGGGCAGTCTGTAGGGCATGAATGCCACAGCAGCACAAAAAGGAGCTGTCTGTGGTCTTCTGTGGAGCAGCACGAGCTGTCTTGTCCTGGCTTGGTTCTGACAAACAATCAGTACTGCACTTGATTCCTAGTCTTACATCTATGCTAAGCTGCTTCCATCTTCCCTGCTCAGGAGATGAGAGGGGAAAATGCCTCACAACAGTACAGTTGTACCATCTAATACTTTTTTGTTGTTGCTGTTTAAAAAAAGTCTGGTGACCACTGCACTGCTCTGTGTTTTGGTCTCTTCACAGTCAATTGATGTATGGGTTTAATAACCTACAAATAACATTTTATAAAGTCACAGTTGTTGTGCATCTTATGTAGGTTTTCATAGTCCCACTGGAATTCAGTATTCCACTGACACAAACGTTCTGTGAGTGCAAGCATTTCTGCTTGCCTGATGGAACAATTTCTCCTCCCCCACACACACTTTTTGGGGGAACTATCCTTGTCCCCAAAGCCAATGGGGGGGGAGAAGAGAGAGTCCTTGCACTGGTTTCCACTAGTGCAACTACTTAGTTGAATCAGGCCCACTACCAGGCCCACTATGGTTTATGAGACTTACTGTCATTCATTGCTGGGTAGCATGAATGAAACAGTGCTATTGTACCCATGCCCTACTTCTGACTTTCCCATAAGTATATGGTTGGCCACTGTGAAAACAGAGTGCTGGCTTAGGGCTCTGGTCTGTCCTTATGTTCTTGTGTATGTGTGCAGAGGATTGCAACCTTGATATGTTCTGTCTAATGAAATGTTTTCCAGCCTCACAAACATCAGCTGTGTACACATTACTGACTTAAAACACAGGTCATTTGCCTCCGCCGTGTTTCAAATCACATTTGCATGTCATTGTGCACATCAATGAGAACATAAGAGGAACCCATTGCCCCATCTAGTCCAGCATCCTGTTTTCACAGTAGCCAACCCATGGGAAACCCACAAACAGGATTAAAAGCCCAAGAGCCCTCTCCCCTCCTGTAGTTCCCAGCAGCTGGTATTCAGAAACAGTGCTGCCTCCAACTGTGATGGCAGAGCGCAGCCGTCAGATCAAAGCTGTTTGGCAGAGGAAACACATCAAAATGCAGTGTTTCTCAAGAAACTACAGGATAGATGTGGATTTCATAGGGTTGCCATACATCCAGGAATTCCTGGACGTGTCTTCTTTTGGGGGTCCTACACGCCCATCTGGGGGGAATTTTACAATTTAAAGTAAACGTCCTGGATATTGGGTTTGGTTTGGGTTTTTTTTTAATGTGTGTGGGCAGCTGTGGTTCAGGCTCAGGTGTGGGCAGCATGGGTTCTGGCTCGGCGGCAGTGGCAGGGCTATTGGGCGACTGTCCTAAAAAAGCTCAACAACTTTTTATTTTTACCTTTTTACCTCTTGAAATATGGCTGGTTTCGCAAACCAGCTGTGGGAATGTGCTGCACGCAGGGTAAATAGGAGTGTGTACAAAGTCATAGTGCCAGACATCTTAACTAGATTTCCCTGCCTTTCCTGTCAAGGTGAGTGAAGCAGCTTCGAATAAAGGCGCTGTCAGGGCACATCACGTACCTTTAAAAATATTGGCTTTTTAATCTTCAGATATCCACGCCAACTAGGCTAACATTGGCTGTCAGTGTCCTGAAATCTGCTTACGAAGCTGGGCTTAAGTTTATTATCTCAAATGCACCAGTTGCTCTTAAATGTATGAGGTGGCCCAGCAATACGAAGGTTTTGTGGTTGCACGTTGGCTACATAGCAATGAATGTGGCCAGCTTGTCTGTTGCTTTCCTGTTTGCTCTACTCCTGTCAGAATTCCCATTGCCAATAACCCCCAAACTCCTTGCAGTGCTGCTGTTGCTCTGACTGTTCCACACTCTGACTATGGATACACAATTTGTTTGGTACATGACATTAAGAATAATAAAGAGAATCCAGCTGTCTTTAGGGAAAAGATTTCTGTTATTTGGATGGAACTGTTTTCATTTCATATGTATGCTATGTTCTTCAAATCACAGTTTGTTGAAGGACGGGTGATTCTTTTTTAAAAAAAAAAACCAGTATCTCAATAGGAATCATACGCTGATCATGGCTGTTTATTAACTAGATTCCAGACTAATTTGTGTTTAACTTACAGTTACTCAAGCAACCAATTCTATAACTTATTCTACAGCTGCCAGTAAAATTTAGCTGGATTGAAACAGAAGGTATGTCTGGATGGACATGTTCAGGAAATATATCTGTATGGATTTCAAAGAGAGTTCAAAAGAATTTAGGCAAAGTTACCTCCCCCCCCCCTTGATTTGTGCATCTCCTGCAATCATCTCCAGTGTTGTCGAGGACTGAAGATGCTTCTCAGTTTTAAGCATACTACTTCTGCCCTGCTTTTCCTACAGTGATTATGAGATGCCTTTTTTCTATCACTGTATTGTTGCTAGCAGAAACTGCCTATTGCTTGAGAAAGAATCTTGTTGACTAACAAACAGAAATATGGCACTCTTCATGCTCAGAATTAAAATATTTGAAGCTCCTTTAACTCTTCATGTTTTCAAATAGCAGTCATACACCCGAATATATGAAGTTTTAAACAATTGAGCAAGCTCATTTATTAACTCAGAAAGGACAAGATTCTTGCATATTAGCTTTTCAATGGGAAGCATCTTTGATTTCCTCCGCCCCACTTCAGTTATCCTGTATGGTTTAAATGAGAGATTAGATCAATCTGCATTTTTGTAACATATTTAATACTGTTTGTTTCAAGTTTTGAACATATTTCAATGGTTATTTCTGTTATTGAAAACCTGTATGAGGCATTGTCCCTTTAAGGGACTGGCTGAAGCCTGTCCCAAGTATTATGGTTTGAAAAGATTGGGGGTGAATTCATTCTTTCCTTGGGGCGGCACTTCAGGCAGCTTATATCAGATTGTGTCCATTATTCTACTAGTAGTGGATGTTACACTGGGGAATGGGGAAAAAATGGGGGGGGGACCTAGCATAATAATAATAATAATAATAATAATAATAATAATAATAATACGCCACCCATCTGGCTGGGTTTCCCCAGCCACTCTGGGCGACTCCCAACAGAATATTAAAAACACGATAAAACGTCAAACATTAAAAACTTCCCTAAACAGAGCTGCCTTCAGATATCTTCTAAAAGTTCAGATAGTTGCTTATTTCCTTGACATCTGATGGGAGGGTGTTTCACAGGGCAGCTGCCACTACCAAGAAGGCCCTCTGCCTGGTTCCCTGTAACCTTACTTCTCGCAGTGAGGGAACTGCCAGGACACCCTCGGCACTGGACCTCAGAGTCCGGGCTGAATGATGGGGGTGTAGATACTCCCACAGGTATACTGGACTGAGGCCATTTAGGGAAGAGCCATAGCTCATTGGTAGATCATCTGCGTTGCATGCTGAAGGTCTCAGGTTCAACTCCCCAGCACCTCCAGCAGAGGGTATGAAACATTCCTCATCTGAAACCCTAGAGAACCGCTACTAGTCAGTGCAGACGATGCTAAGCGAGATGGATTATCGGTCTGATTTGCTATAAGACAGTTTCCTGAGTTCCAGCTCCCACATTTCTTGCATTAGCATTATGCTGGGTTTTGCCTTCTCAATACAAAACAAGAAACATAAGGATACAACTGTGCCGGTATTAAGAGTGCCACTAAGTGCTGATTCGGAGGCTCTGCTCCTGATACAGAGGTATGAAAAGTAATTTGTAACATTGATATTTATGTCAGCTTGAGACACGGATGCTGCCTCAGCTTTGAGGCTGAAACAGCAGACTTAACAGTTCTGGTTTAACTTACAAAATCAACAGCCTATATAAATGCTTTCAGCTGGAGCCCAAGTCAGCATTTCATTGTAAATAGCTCACACTGTTTCCAAATCTGCATGCACAATAGTTAATTTTTAATGCCTTCCGAAGCAGGTGTAATTGGCCAAATAACTCCCTGTGCACCAGCGTCGCCTTTTCTAAAGGCTGCACTTTTCATTACAATTGAAAACCATCTCTACAGGAGTGGAAACTGGCTTTCCCCCACCCCCACCCCCAATCTGGCACGCACACTCCAACCATTTTTATTCACTCTGTAAGTTGAAGTGTGAGTTTAAGGACATGTCTACCATCCTGTGTCCTTGGAAGTATGCCCAGGAGAATAGGACCCCTGCCCTTGACTTTAAATTGTGTTGTATTTAGTCATGTCCGACTCTTCATGACCCCATGGACCAGAGCATGCCAGGCACTCCTGTCTTCCACTGCCTCCCGCAGTTTGATCAAACTCATGTTCGTAGCTTCGAGAACACTGTCCAACCATCTCGTCCTCTGTCGTCCCCTTCTCCTTGTGCCCTCCATCTTTCCCAACACCAGGGTCTTTTCCAGGGAGTCTTCTCTTCTCATGAGGTGGCCAAAGTATTGGAGCCTCAGCTCCAATTAAATTGTGTAGTAGGGGGCATTTCATTAGAAGCAGCATTCCTTGCCTTTGCATTACACATTGCACCTGCCATAATTCCATTTCTTAACAACGATTTATATACAAATAAAACTACCAAAAGTACAGAAGCCCTTCTGCCCTTTGCACATCTATATCCTACTGAGTAGAATCTGCAGGGACATTTGCATGGAGGTATCCCATTCTCCTTGTTTGGTTCCTAAGACCGAGGGGAAAGTATCTATGAAAGGATGTGTGTTGTGCCATTGCGTTTCCATTGACCTTTTGCCTGATTAGACCATATTCATCTTTAGATGTGCTCCCCCCGATACAGATGGTGTCATATCAGTGTGTGACGAGTCACGTCAAACAGATGTGCTTACATTCCTGCCTTAAAATCCCACTTTAGACACATGTTTGCTGAGACAGTTTATAATGCAACAAAGGAAATGTGTAGAAGATAAGATTGCTGAACCTGTATTGAGGTATGTTTTGTTTTCAACACCTTTTGTCTTTCACACATCTTTTCCTTCATGCAGTTGTACCATCCCGATAGGACATTGGGGCTGAAGTCCATGGACCTACTCTGCAGGATGAGTTGGAGCCTCTTCCCCCCGCCCCCCAAAAAGCAGCAGGGTTTGCTTTCTAAATTTTGAAGTGAAGTAATACACATTTCCACCTAAAGATGGGGCCTGTATAAGATTATTAAGTCCAGCGTCTAAAATTGCCTAACTTGTCCCATGCCTTCATGCACATATACACATTCTCTCTGCACAAAATGATTCATGCAATCTCTAGCTGAACAACATGCCCTTCTATGCAGTTTCTTTCCCCTTCGCCAAGCCCTTTATTTCACCTGCTTACCCAGAGTATTTTTGTATTCCTGATCCGTATACATGACCCTCAAGGGCTAAAAATACATCTTTCAAGTCTCGATTCTGTGCTTGGATGGCTTTGAATCGGATGCCGGGTTTTCCCTCTGGAGTACACTACAGGAGACCGACACTTGTGCCTCAAAGTGTAGAGACACCCAAGAGCCTTCATTCATCCATGCAGTGCCCATTCCAATAAAATGCTGCTCCTGAGTCTAGCTGTGTGGCACTTGCAAACCCTCCCAGGAGGAAGGAAAGAGAACAATATTTTCCCTTTTCAAAACGTTAATGCTCATTTCATTGCAACATGTCTGGCAATCAGAGTTCTCTCCTGTTTTCAGAAGGCCCTGCTTTAACTGAGTGTTTAGCCAATATCAGATGCTGTTATTGCTCTGTAGTCTCAGTGCCATAAATATTGTTCCCTTGGCTGTTCAGCAGAAAATGTATATCAAACATTTATATCATATTTCCAGAAAGCCCTAGGGATATTGTGTTATTGATAAAGCGTTGAGCAACAATTGGGGTTGACCTGTGTGCAGTAAAGCTGGAAGCTTATACCAAGGTGGAAACTGTCGTCCAGTCATCAGGCAGGGCTCCTCAGACCATTGTTGCCTGCCCAAGCCATTTCTCAGGAACTGAGGCGTCCTTGTCTCTAATGGATACCACACAGAAGTGCAGTCCCTTGCAAAAGGAGAATTGCAAATCTCAGAAGCCTTTCTGAGGTATTGGGGCTAGGGCTAAGGTGTTGCTGGACATCTTTCAATGGAGAACTCCATTGTGAAGAGGGTGTGACATCTCTCTTGACAATGGCTCCATGGTACTCCTCAATGATCCCTCAAAATCTGACACCATGTAAATCTGGAACAGAAGACGGAAGGCAAGTGTTAATTGTATATCACTAGACCCCAATTAATTGTATATCACTGTGTTGTTCTGGTTGTATTAAGCGTTGAGTACAGCCTGCCTTGGGACGCAGGTGGCGCTGTGGGTTAAAGCCTCAGCGCCTAGGACTTGCCGATCGAAAGGTCGGCGGTTCGAATCCCTGCGGCGGGGTGCGCTCCCGCTGCTCGGTCCCAGCGCCTGCCAACCTAGCAGTTCGAAAGCACCTCCGGGTGCAAGTAGATAAATAGGGACCGCTTACCAGCGGGAAGGTAAACGGCGTTTCCGTGTGCGGCTCTGGCTCGCCAGATGCAGCTTTGTCACGCTGGCCACGTGACCCGGAAGTGTCTCCGGACAGCGCTGGCCCCTGGCCTCTTGAGTGAGATGGGCGCACAACCCCAGAGTCTGTCAAGACTGGCCCGTACGGGCAGGGGTACCTTTACCTTTACCTTTACCTTACAGCCTGCCTTTGGTCTTAGCTTTTTCTGTTTAGGGGGCTCCTTTTTCAATCAATCAAATAATAATTATGATCAAGGAACCATTAAAGAATACACAAAACATAGAAAATAAACACACCCACTCCGTTTTTTTACAGCATCACCAGAGATATAACATCTTATCACACAGGAGGCTTGTACCTGGATAATAGGATAGAAGCATGTGTAGGTTATCTCTGGCTAACATCTAGAGTTGTATCTGAATGTTCATTTCTGATTCAAATAGCTGATTGCAGATTGTGTTCTGCAGTGTGCATAAGGTGATAGAATCAAGCAGGCTACCCCCTGCCACTTCTACCTTTTTGTTTTCTATGATTTACAGGGATATTTTTTTTCAGAATGAAGAGAAGACTGAATGTAGGCTCTTTGATTACCCTAAAAGAACTCAATCGATTTATGATACTCTTCTACACAAAGAAGAATAATCTTGGGCCAATTCAGAGCTGGCAGGTCTTCATAGATTAACTTTCAAGTATCAGCTGCTGAATCTGAAACTGGTATTGATGCTTTTCTCTTTGAAGCCTTTTCCCCTCTGGAATACGTCATCCAAGCTACCATTGTTGCCTGGCTTGGGAATGAACGGCAGCATATTCCTTTGGCAAGTAGCTCATCATCAAGCTGTGCAGATCAGCCTTTCAGGTGAGATTTGCTTTTAACCAAGCATCTAGGTAATTATAGATTCCTTTGTTAATAAGAAGGGGATTGCAAGCCCAGAGTCACACCTGGAAATGTGCCAGGTTCTCACAGCAGCCGATTTGACCGCTCAGCAAATCTGTCTCTATTTACTTCATTTTCATCTTTCCTTCTCTCAATGGAAACATCTCCCCAGAGTTTAGCCCAAATATATTTCTGAACTGCCTTCTTTGAGAAAGAAATGAACCATGTATCAGCATTACTGTTTGTTTTATAGGCCTTAGCCCTTTTCATATCAGGGCACAAATAGTTGCACAGCAGCTAAGTTTCAAGCCCTGGGTGCCAAGCGAGAGTCAAAGGAAGCCAACTATGCAATGCCTTTATTCTGCAGCTGAATATTGTGTCATTTCCTGCCATGTAGACAGCACTTTGTTGTGCGTGATGGTGCTCACTGGTACAGAGTACTGGAACTTCTTTTCTTTTCTTCTTTTCTTTTCTTTTCTTTTCTTTTCTTTTCTTTTCTTTTCTTTCTCTGCCCATGGCAACAATTATGTGCTAGCACCCATGGCTTGCTTATCAATATATATATACCAGCACCTCATTATTATAATTTAACTAAGAAAGCACTGCATGTAGATAACAGTAAGGAAAGGCCAAATTTGCCAGTTTGGGGTTTTCTCAGTTTTTTATTTTTTTCCTAGCTAAATTATATGCATTTCCTAATCAGTTTGAGAATTGTTTAAAGTCCTCATAAAAATTCTTCAGCATTTTAGTGCATTATTATTATTATTATTATTTAAATTTATATCCTGCCATTCCTCCTGGAGCCCAGTGAGGGAAACACACCCATAGCAATATCATCATCATTATTTTTAAAAGCATTCTTAAAAAAACAGTTGTTGTTTTATTAAAAAAAAGGTTAAACATATATATTCCTGTATGAATTTTGCCTTAGACATTTTTTCAAACCTATTTCCAAATGCAATGCATTTTTGTAGGCTATTTTCACTGGTACATGCCTTTTTATGCACAGGTTACCCTCATATATGAATTTCTGTATGCATTACTTGGCCGGAGAACTGCCTTGCAAAATTCACAGAAGTGTGAATTTCAAAACATGACTGACAACTTTGTGGTTGCCAGAGAGATGCTTGTGGGAGAAAACCCAGAAAACCAGCACCAAGAAAAATCAAAGAGAGGCAGTGGCAGCAACCCTGTGTTTTATAAAATGGTTCCTCATGGGCTGTCCAAGAGATCCACTAAGCTTGCATATAGAGAAGAAAGGAAGAGACAGCTGCAACTGTCTCCTATAAGGGAAGCAAGTGAGAAAGTCATTTCCCTGAAATTTCTTAATGACACTCATTGTATATAATCATAATCTTATGGGACCACTGCAAAATCTTGAACCATGTCTCAGATAGAAGCATCTGACCATTTAGAGATAACTCGGTGCAGCCACACCAGTTGTAGGATCCCCTGCCCTCCCAAATATGACTGGTGTCAACACCTACAAGTTTTCAGTTCCACCTCAGGACTTGATTATTTGTCCAGGCCTTCAGATGAATCTGGTAGTCTGTTGTACCTATGTATTATTTTCTTTTGTGCTGTGCTTGCTGTTTTGTAATTTTCCTGCTTTAACATTTCTTGCACCCTGCTCTGGTATTACTTTTAGTAATAAAAAGCAAGTCGTGTTTGATCAAATAAGTTAATGAATAAAGTTTTGTTTTCAGAGTCCACAGATGAAGGCACCCACCAAGAAGCAGGCTTTTGACACTAATGCCTTCATCTTTGAAGGGGAGTGTTATGCAGAGCATATATAGAAAACAAAATGGCCAAATTAACTGAATGAAATGGCTGAATGACCAAACATCAAGGATGACTAAGGGAAAGGAACAATCAATAAAACTAATCTGGGTATTTGATTATTTCATCTGGTTAGGTTATGTGATCTCACCCCAGAAGTTGCTAGCAAATTAATCAAAGCAACTGAGGCAAAGTAGACCAACATTTTCTCTAAAAGTTTATTTTGCTTTAGGTCAGATAAAATTCTCTCAGGGTCTTACCGAATGGACTGTTGAAAAGTTGAATGACTACCTAAAATACCTGAATGGAAGGAGATCAAAGTAAATAATAAATCAGAACTTACTGAACTTCCTTTTAAAAATGTATCGGCCTACTATTCAGCTATGTTTTTATGATGTTTTTAATATAACTGATGAGGGAAATACCTTTGCACAGTAGCTTATATTCCAGCCACACAAAAGTCGAATGTTTCCATGTACTGCTCCTTTCTGCAGGTCATCTCCCCATCCTTCATCGAAGAAAGCAAGAGATATTGTCACAGTTCAAGAACAAGAGCCAGGCAAGAGCACCTGCGGTGGACAGGTGATACATGTGACCCTGGAGAGCAGGTATGGCCTAGGCAGAATCCCAAGGGCCAATCAGAGAGGTCTGCATTTGGCCCCTAAAGTTCCCTACACCTGCTTTACAAAAATAAGTATGGTACATTTTGCAAGATTACCTATATTTTCACAAACTTGATCAAATGTCCATGTACTCACTGTGTCAAGGAAGATTCCCACACATCAAGCGATGTCTCTCACATGAAACATGCCAATCCAATGGCAGGTTTACGGATGATAACTGTGGTATATGAACTGCTTTCTTTTGGGCAGGGGTAGGGAAGTAGCTCTGGTTAGTATATTTCATCCAGAACTTGGCCACCCCCTGACAGGTGGTCAGGGGCACCCACCTATGAACCAGCTGTTTTGGGACTCAGCTACATTAGTCAAAAAACAGTGATTTGAATGTGTTGTGAACATGCAACACCAGATGGCACCAAAGAGCACAAAACCTTTCTATAGCGTCTTTACATAGGGGTTTTTTTCTGACATATTTATAACGGGTTTTTCCTGTGTGTAGATCCACCCCAGGTGCTTGCTGATCTAACTTCAAAAGAAGACACAGGAGTGCACTTCCAATTCTTTCTTTGCAGCCCTGACTCCAATTCAAGATACAGCTGCAACAATTCTTGCCAAAGCTTGCTTTCAGCACCCAACTTAAAATCAACTGCAAATGCATGACCAGCTTGAAGCAAGAATTGACTCCACCCAGGAGCCTCTTTATGCAACAGTCCCAGCAGGGCTTGCATTTGGTGCTAAGCTGAGAAGATGCCGAATGTAAGGCCCTCAAGCAGCCACATGATATGATGTTAGGTGAAGGGCAGGTGGCCTTGGTTTGAAAGCACTAAATGGCTTGGCATCCAAGTACTGGGCAACCAGGTATTGCAGGAGCACATTTTCTCATATCACCTTCCCTGTGCACAGAGTTACTTTTTAGGGGATTTCATCTGCATACTCTACCTAGCTGAGGCTAGGTAGTGGCTCCCTACTTGCAGAATTCCATTTAGAGAAATATTCACCTGCCAATGTGATCATTTCAGCACCAAGTGATGACATTCCCCCTCACCCACTCACACCAGACACTTAAAGATTTAAATCCTTTTTTGATGTTCTTAGTTTTTGTTATTTTAATTTTACATTTCACATTCCTATGCTTCATTTTTATAAACTGTCATCAAAGCATAGCTGAAGGCAGCATATACACTTCTGATTATAAGCAACTAAAATGTCTGAAGCTAACCAGTTGTCTTCCTTTTAGGATAAAACTGATTGGTTGCACTTTTAACAATTAAGAGAAGGAAGAGAAACTAACCATGCTTTCTGAAAATGCATGTTGTGTCTTCTATTAAACCTGACTTAATAGGTAAAAATGGAAAATTTGGGGGGGGAAAGATGAAAAGGTACGCCTTTTCATCGTTGGATTTTGAAGTCTTATTGGCTTTGGTGCTGTTATAGCAGACTTTTGCGGTATTTCTATTCACTTAGAATGATATATTAAAGATAGCTTCCGTCAAACAATAAGTGTTATTTTTGGTTTTGAAATTTGTATCTTATCCCACACTTAAAAGCATCTGTTCTGTTCTTTGTGTACTCAGTTTATGCAATATATAACCTTGATCTTATGCAGCAGATATATTAGATCCAATGCAAACACATATCCCACATAAGGCATTATTTGATATAATCAGTTATAAAAGTGAGAAATTAATTAGCTGACAGTGATTCAGTAAATACAATTAGAAGCATGTCACTGATTTTAAAGCAAATTAAAACAGCTACTACATTTATTTGGCTAACGTTTTCCTACTGTCTTCAACAACTAGTAAAATAGAAATGCTAGCATAGGATCCTAGTGATAAAAGTGTGTTTTATTCCCAGTTTAGCTGACTTTACAGTGTGTTTAATAGAGGGAAACCAAGCTAGTGTTTTCACTGGTTAATTAGAGCTCCTGGGAAATTTATAAATAAATAAATAAGAACAAATTCCTATGTGGGGTCAAAAAAGAGAGGAGAATATATATCCTGTAATTACACTTAAATAGTTGACATTATAACATAATTCATCCCCTGAACAAGACTCTGGTAGAATTTAAACACCCAAGGGACACAATGAAAGCACATTACCATACTCACCCGTTTTAAGAAGTCTCAGTATAAGTCAGGATGTATATTATTTTATGTGTTTGCATTACACCAAAGTGCCCTCCCAGCTTGAACTCACATAGCTTTTAGGTATGCTTGATTATAGTAATCTTGCACAAATCCATTCAAATGGATACACTTTAAACCAGAAATAAATAAATAAATAATAAAAAGATTATACATTGCATTGGATCCAAAGTTGCATGAGGGGACGGCTCACTGCACAATGGAGATTTTCTGCCTTTCTTCCTTTCTGCATCCCATTGTGTCTTCCCAAAATGGTTGTGGTGGGAAAGGATTTCCTGAAGAGCTGTGGCCTGGGGACTTCAGTGGGAGTATGTGATGGGTGAAAACTGAAACCAGAATATTGAGAATAGAGGGATCCTAAGTCCAGGCATTCTGGCATCTTTTCTCAAAACAAGTAGTAGAACATTGCTCTTGTTTTTAGATTAGGACAAGAGTGGTTCGATCTTGACCCTCTTGCCGGGGAGTGCATGTTTGAGTCAGTGTCGACAATTTTTGAAGGGGAATTTGGAGCTCACATTACAGAATCACAGCAGAGGTCCCATGGGAGTGGTCAGCAAAATATAAATAAATATGGAGGGCCACAAAAACCTTCCAACATCATTGCATCGTGCTGGGTGACCAATAGGAGGAGTAAAAATAGCTGTTGACACATTGAGGGGATCTGGTGGAGCACAAAAAGGAAGTGTGATGGCCTGGGAATCTGATTCAGAGGCTGAACTGGAGGAATCCCAGCCTGCACCGGAGCCCCCGCCTCCAGGGCCGGCTGAGCTGGGGCAGGGCCTTCAATCTGAAGCGCCTGCACCTGTGCCAGATCCTCAGGAGCAGACACCAGATGAATCCACTCGGGTTTCGGAGGTGATTGAGGACCCATTTCCGGCAGGTGCGCCTCTCCCAGCCCTGTCAGGGGGGGGTGAGCCACTCCCTACGTCCAGTAACCCTCCAGCCTCTCCTGAGCTGCAGAGGCTCAGGGCAGAGAAACAGAGGGAACTGGTTTCTCTCAGGAGGAGTGCTCGCCTTAAGGCCAGGAGAGGCGGGTCACCTGGGGGCCGGGACCGCCCCTGGCCTCAGAGAAGATAAAGGCCAGTCAGCCCGGTCCCAGGTTGCGGGAGCAACGACGTTGGAAACCTGTTTCTGCCAGCACCCAGACCTGTCTTTCCGGAGTTCCTGACCACACCCGGCTTTTGCTTTGAACCCAGCTTCCCCCTTGGTGGACAGTCTGATTGTCTCCACCACCTGACTGTGGGGATGGCTAGCCTCAGTCTGATTGGAGAGAATGGGATGAAGAATGGGACAGTAAGGAGGAATATCCAGGGCTCTGCACTTTAAACATTAAAGGAGGCAGAAAAAGCACCACATGCCATAGTAAGTTTCCACAAAAGTGGAATGAGAGTTTCCCAAAAGCATTTGGCTCTGCATAGAAAGAGTATTATTACACCCAGAGGTGGAGCTAGCTGCTCTGGTACCCGAAGCGGTGCACATGATGTGCACCCTGGGGGCTAGCCGCCCATGGGGCGGGGCTAGCTACCTGCGGGGGCACCACCCGCAGTGAGTGGCCCAGGGGGTGCCGCGAGTGGCGAGCATCCCAGGGGGATTCCACCCACAATGAGCAGCAAGTGTCCCAGGGTGGTTCCGCCCGCAGCGAGTGGTGAGCATCCCAGGGGGGCGGGGCAGCAATGACAACCCCCCTCAGGGATGACACCTGGGGCGGCCCACCCCTACCGCACCCCCTTTCCTCCTCCACTGATTACACCAGATACCCACATTCTGGATACAACTGAATGGCATTGTGGGTGGAATCTCTGCAAAAGATTATTCATTCCTGAGCCATAATATGCAGCTGATTGGCCCAAAGGTTTAGAGTCCTGTAGGAAAGGGGGGAAAGAAACCATAGAGATATGAAAGGTTACAGGACCTGCTCCAATATTTGTCTTTAAATTTTCTCTGTCTTTGCAAGCTCTGTCTTTCATTGTGATCTCTAGGTGGCCTGTTCTTACTATCTAATTATACTGCCAATAAGGAGTACAGAATGTCAGTGGGAGACTCTTGCCTTATGGCGATGCTTAAAAGAGCCATGAACAGAATGTGCAGGAGGTCCTTGGGGAGGTTAGAAACTGGTGTACAAATATGGCTTGAACTTTTAGTTTTGTTGAAGGAGCCATACACCCACAAAAATCAAAACTTGCTGTGAAACTAATTTTCAGTGAAAAAAAAGCTACGTTGGGAATGTCCCTGACAGACACAAATAACAGAACAATAAAATACAGAGTGAAGAAAACTTATTTAACAGAAGATCATATTGTTCCAAGTTCATCTATATGTTGATATTGTTCTCTTGCTGATAATCTAAATTCTATTGACATTATGAACTTACAGTATTCCATGAGCCAAAGGTTTGCCAACATTTTTTTCAATATGTATGCTTCTGAGACACAAGAATGAGGCTCCTCACTATTCTGTTTTTGTGGGAATTACTGAAGCATGCACTAGACATTTTCCAGCAATCTGTCAAAAAATAACGCAGAGGGGAAAGTCCTGACATTTGCCTGCTGTTCAGGTTTCCTGATTCTCGAGATCTTGAAAGGTCTCCACCATTTCCAAAATGGGGGTGAATCTGTACAACCTGCTCATTGAGCATTCATCCTGACGTATTTGTGGGGAGATAGGGCAATCACAGGATCATAGAATTGTAAGGAAACCCAAGGGTCATCTAATCAAATGCCCTGCAATGCAGGAAACTCAACAAGATCTTACATGACAGATGGCCATTCAACCTCTGCCTAAAAACATCCAAGGGAGAAGAACCCACCACCTCTCATAGGAGTCCATTCACTGTTGAACAATTCTTACTGTCAGAAAGCTCTTCCTGATGTTTAGTCAGAATCTCCTTTCTTGTAACTTGAATCCATTGGTTTGGGTCCTAGCCTCTGGAGCAGGAAAAAACAAGCTTGCTCTATCCTCCAGGTGACAGCCCTTTAAATATTTGAAGATGGCAATTATCTCTCCTTTCATTCTCATGCCTAACACCCTCAACCATTCCTCATAAGACTTGGTTTCCAGACCCTTGATCATTTTGGTTGCCGTCCTCTGCACACAATCCAGCTTGTCAATATCCTTCTTAATGTTGACTGTTTAATGAGCTTTCATTCCTATTTGGTTCCAGGGATGTCAGATGGCATTGTGTTATCATCTCAAAGAGAGGAAAGTGGGTTTGCTGTGCAAGGCCTCCAATATAACTACAATTGTGCAACCTGAATTTGTCATTATCTAACTGAATCCCATCCAAAAATATCAACAGTATGGAAGCTCCCCATGAATCATCTGATCCACACCCACTCTGATACCTCTGATGGATGCTGTAGGAGTGAAATGACAGTGCCAACCCACCCCTGGGTTTTCCCATAGGGATAGATGGGGAAATGACCAATTTGTCATTGTACACTAGAAGGAGAACTTGTTTTCTTCTCTAATACTTTGATTTGTTTCCCCCTGTTCTCTTATTTTCATTTTCCTGGATTGCATAACTGAAACTTCCTGAACCTAATTCTCTACCATCCACAGCACAAAGCCTAATTTTGCACATGTTCTGAACTGATATTGGATTCTATCGACAATTCTGTGTGTGTTTCTCTGTCCAAAGTGTGACCTATAAAATACCTCATTATTTAGATTTTCAGCATTGTTTACTACTTTGCCTTTAAATTAAACCCTAATTTTTCAGGCACCTTGCAGAGCAATCCTCACATAGCTAAACAATGTGTCTAGGCAATCTTAATGGCATTTTGCTGCTACTGTTGATATTTACATTTTGTTGAACGGATATAAAGATCTCAGGTTGCCTGAAGTACCGAATGTGCTATATCTTCTCCATCCGCAGATTGTTTCTCGCACTTTTACATTCATCAGCTTTGCCCTTTTCGCCATCACAAGTGTATTTATTGCTGGATGGCATGCATAACCTTTATGCACACTGTAATTTTTTCCCATAGTGCTTTTTATTTCCTTCGGTGTCCTTTCATCCCATTCCCTTCTTAAGCCCAGCCCTGCCTTGCTCTTTTCAAAACCCTGTAGTTCAGGAAATGCTTGCCCCCCCCCCCCATCCTCTTTCCCATTCACCAGCTATCCAATTGGCACCCTAATTAGATGAGTCATTCTTGCCAACTGCTCACCCACTGTTACCTCTCAAATCTTGTTATCTACATTGTTCTGAGCCAAGTTGTTAAGTGCCCCTTTACATGTTGCCTCCTTTATTTACTGTGCAATCCCTTATTTATGAAGCAATCACGAACCATGCAACAAAAACCAAATAGATTGTCTCGTCCTAATTTATATTGCTGGCTGTGTTTACTCATAACACCAATTAAACTGTGATAAATGTACTTCATTTCTTTTAGAGGTTAGATCTCGCTCACATAAGTGGTGTGGGGTGTGGAGGAAAATCCTCATCAAAGCTATTCAGAGTCTTTACCCTATGGGTTTTATTCAAGGTTGTGAATGTTGTGCAATGGTACTTCACTTTCACCTCCTTTCCTTGCGCACCCCCCCAAAATCCTCAGAGACCCCCAACCCAGGGGGCAGGAGAGGAGGGGGAAGCTGCTGTGCAAGTGGAAGTCTGGTGCATGAGCAGAACAGCAACACTGTAAAAAAACTTTGGTTGTCGTTTATGTATTGATGATGGATCCTTTTCCACAAAGCACCTTCAAGTGATTTTGCAATACAATAAAAACATCTATAAAAACAACTGCATATATAAAAATAATGGCAGATCTAAAAGAAAATTGAACTCCAACACAGATACTGACTAGGATAAAACAGCCTCCACTTAGAAGGCTCATTAGAAGAGGAAAGAGAATGCAATAATGATGGAGCCTGTCTGATATTCAGTTGGAAGGATTCCTAAAGGGTAAGTGCCACCATACTAGAGGTTCGATTCCGACAATGTACGGGATGGATTTCTTGGTGAGCAGTATTCTGGCCTCAAGCTGTATTGGGCTTTGGACACCAGCACCAGAACCATGAACTTGGCTTGCTAGCTGTTTGGCAGCCAGTGCAATTCTTTCAGCAGCAGTTTAACAGGGTGGCAATAGTTATGAACAATCAAACTACCACATCCAATGAACAATCAAACTACCACATTTCCCACAGGCAAAAGACATTCGAGTGCAGCTTTTAAAAATGTCAGCGGCGTGGAGCCATCATCTGCATCTTCTCTTTTATTACAAATAACCAGCAGGAGAAAGAGGAGGTGGTGATGCAGAGTTGTCATGGAGTCACATCCTTGTAGTTCCTCTACCCTTAATATGCTGCCAGAACATTTCGATGTTCTGACTTTCAGTCCTAACATGGTCAGTTCTAGGAGGATAATAAATGCACTGGGAGTCCTGTGTCATGGTCTCCTTGGAACTAGGAAGGCTGCAGTTCTTAAAGAGACAGACCATGGTGGAGCAGGCCTGCATCGCATGAACCAATTCCCTCCACCTCTTCACCGACACCACCACTATCGCTCAGGCATTATGGTCCCCTGTGAAATTCATCCTACTTCATTTGTCTGTGCTGCTCACCCAAAGGCACAATGTTAATAATATTACTAACTACTTGAGAACTATAACATGGACAAGGGACCAACACACAATCCTGTATTGAGCCATAATATGCTCTCTAATGAGTGCAGCGTGCACAATAAAAACATTGGGAAGAAGCAGTATTGTGTCTTCCAACTGCTATCTGCAGGAGTACAGCTCTGCTGTTTGCTAGGGTGGGTTCCCACGAGGAGCTCATTGTTCCCACGAGGAGCTCATTGTGGCAGCTTTTGGAACCGTTTGTGCTTCCCCCACAGCTGCAAGGCAGCAATGTGCTGTGAATGCTCCTTTGTAGCATCATAATAGAAGTGCAGTAAAGCCTTTTTTATATTGTGTGGTAAACTATTGTGTATTATTCCTCGAGTCGCAATATATCCCGTGTGCCTCCCTCTTGCTTAGTTTTCTCAGTGAATTCTTTCCATCTTCATTTAAAGAGCAACCTTGTGCTGTTGCTACTGCTATTGAGCCTTGACGACGCCACTAGCACCGAAGGATTGCGTTTGCTGCATTTCTGAGTCACCCTCACCTTGATCTTGTTCCAGTCCTCAAACAGCAAACACAGCAAAGGGAAGAGGAGGTGGAGAGGGATGTGAGTTGGGAGGGCAGGGGATGACGGCTTCCTCTTGAAGGTCTCCTGGGTTGCTGCTTCTCAGATCAAGACTTCTTGAATAATAGAAATGATGCATGCGGCCTATGCAAAACATCCCAGTCATCGTGTCAAGAGGCATGAAACATATATTTGAAGTGTTTCTCAACTGTCTTGAAATGTGGATAATCGCCACACATCCTCAAATTCTGGAGCAGATTTTTGTGGGTGCACAAGGGACTACAGAGGAGAGGGGGTGGAATTCCCATTGCCCGAGTTGAAGTCTGCTACATGAGCAGAACAGCAGCACTGGATACAACATTCTTATCAGTCTCCCCCTTTCATTAGTTAGTTGGTCTCTAAAGTGCAACTGGATGGAATTTTTTTATTTTATTCCCCCTTTCATTGTTAAGCAATAATGAATTAATGTAAGGTGTAATTTAGATTCTTTACTAATCTTTCTCTCCCCCGCCCCTCCTTGCCTTCTTTATCGAGCCCAAGGGGACAAATATGCTGTCCTCCGGATGATTTGGAGTTGGACCACAGTTCCCATCAGCCCCAGCCAGCATGGCCAATGACTAACAATGATGGGAATTTTAGTCCACAACATCTGGAGGTCATTGAACTGACTACTCGTTGAGGTCAAGGCTGACAAAAGGTTCGGGGGAACTCGAAAGCTTGCATGCTATTATGTGTCTTTTTGCTTGGATTCTGGAATTTTTCTAGCATAGCTACCTTTAGTTTTTGTGTGACTATTCAAATAAAGCAGAAACACCTGAACACTCTTTCTTTAGTAAGAATCACCATGAAAATAGTATGTGTTTTATATAAAATGTATAGGAACCATCCATTAACACACACCCTAATGACAGATCTAAGTGCTTAGTTTTGGGAGGGAGGCTGGGGTTGGGGGGGTTGGAAGGAAACTTTCAAGATAAAAAAAGGTGTCAGCTTTTATACTTAAATAAGTCCTCAATGTCATGGTAAAATACTGAGCCAGGCCTGTATACATTTAGAAGGAGTATGAATTTAACTAGAAGTCCCTGTTGAATTTGCAGGCTGCTGTTTCTATCATGATTGCAAAAGTAGGAGCAGACAGGCAAGTTGTTTAAATCAAACAAAGTGGAAATACTCCCTTTTTTTTTGTAATTCTATTGGAAGTTAAAATGCAGGATGAGATAATATTCAGTGTATCGGTATATACCTCTTTCCATTCCACCAAGATTCTCAACGGCTGTGGATGTACAACCATATGGTTGGAGTTTGCTCATAACTAGGTACTTGGCTGAGCAATTAAACAGGCAGTTTGGGAATGAGGGACATTAGATATCTTATTTTTTCTTATGAATAAGTGCCATTTATTGGCTTGGTTTGCACTTCATGCTAAGCCAAACCTTGGCTTCGTGCAAATGAGTGGGCTCCTAGAGAGAAGCTCCCAGCCACTTTGCTTCTCCTGTCTTTTGGGCAGTCACATTGCATTTGACTCAGCAGGTCATCCAAAATGGGGCTATTGGTTAAGTTCTCTCCTTACTAACTAGCTGTTTGCTCTCAGTTGTAGCTCATGCCTTAGATCAGAGCAGCACAGCATCCAAAAGGACTGAGGAGGAGCAAAACAGCTGGGAGCTGGCTACCTACCTGAATGCAGTCAGATTTAGGAGAACACGGCCACAGGGGAGTGCAAGAGGGGGGCACCGAATTCTGGTGTGGGACAGGGTGCCACTGAAAGTTGAGACCCCAAGGTCTGCCACTGTTTGCTGTGAACCACAAATATACAAGAAAGGCAACAACTGTCAGCTCAAATTAGCAAAACAATAAGCACCACTACATCTACTTTAGTCTACACACACAGATTGATATATGCCATCCAAATAGGTATCCATGTAAAGTTGGTGTTTATGTAGGTTCAAATATAACAAGGGTATTAAGGTCTTGTGTATTCATCCTTCCAGGCTCAAAGTCTCCTAGTGACTTGTTGTCCTGCCATTTGTCTGCATACTACATTTGCAAGTATCAAGGATTTCACCAATCCAAAGCTGATATGGACAACAACCTCAGGCCAAAAAGGAATTATCATTGGCCATGCTCACAGTGAGGCACTTCTCACATTACACCTCCAGCATCCATCTATCTGAATTATACAATGCCTTCCTATAGTGGTGTTGTATACCTGAAATATCACCTTTTTGCTGAATCAATCTCAATTCTGAGTGAATGGAAATATTTTTAATTACAGCACCTAGATTCATAGAATCATAGAATCATAGAGTTGGAAGAGACCACAAGGGCCATCGAGTCCAACCCCCTGCCAAGCAGGAAACACCATCAGAGCACTCCTGATATATGGTTGTCAAGCCTCTGCTTAAAGACCTCCAAAGAAGGAGACTCCACCACACTGTTGGTGTCTATTTGCGTTGACAGGCGGAGTCCCCAGATCCCGAGTGGTCCCCCCCGTCATGTGGAATAACGACTCTAGACAACGTGCTATGGGATTAAATTGGCCACAACTTTATTAAATTTCAAATGTGGGTAGACCTTGGCTCAGGCATTGGGCGTTCTCCCTCCCTAGTCCCCAGCCAGGGACCTAGGGAGCATCAGGGTTATCCAGTGTGTGTGGGGGGGATGGGCCGGCTCTGGAGAACATATGTTCAAGCAGAGATAGCCGCCTCCGTTACGCCGCCGCAGGGGAGAGCAATGACGACCTTTCGGCGTACGGCCAAAGCCTCCCTTCAGAAACCCCTTTAACGGGGAACCCTGGTATCGCCGCCGCAAAGAGGAAGATGGACTAAAGGATTCCGCCCAAGGCCTGATACCGCCAAAGTTGTGACGTTTTGCTACGGGAAAGGCGAAACCTGCCAATGCAGGGAAATTCCTTTCCGGCCCTTTAACAGCGACCTTATCGTAGCAGCGCCCGCATACCTGTGGAGAGGTTAACCTGCAAAACCTATGAAGAAAAGTTAACCTGCAAAAGAAGACATTAACTGAGGGTGGGTAGGGTGGGAGAAGCTCTGGAGCCAAGTGAGGATTAACAATTAAGATCCACCCTCTATTGTGTGGGCAGGTAATCCCTCCCCTTACCTGGCCTGGTTTCCCTGGCAACGCTTCCCCCAGGTGGGATTGGACAACTCACTGGGGTAGGCGGGGACCTCCAGGTATCCCACCTGAGGGAAGGCAAAGCCTATGCTGATGGGGCCACTCCAGATCCAGGGCTGCACGCGTCCACGCAAAAGGCGCCCCCCGTTTTAAGTGGGGAGCGGTCATTATGGACCATCTGGTTTAAGTGCTTTAAGGTAAAGGTAAAGGGACCCCTGACCATTAGGTCCAGTCGTGACCGACTCTGGGGTTGCGGCGCTCATCTCGCTTTATTGGCCGAGGGAGCCGTGCTTTAGCATCCAACAAATTGATAGAAGAATTGGATCTTCACAGAAAGCTAAAACCATAACTGTTTACAAATGTTTATTGGAATCCTGAAAAATAAAAGTTCAGGAACGTAAGAAAGAATTGAATAGGGAGTTAGAATATGCTATACAGCCTACATGATGGAAAGCTTCTTTAGAATCTTTACAAAGCCATGTCCATTCCAAGTCAGGGGTCTGGAAACATAGGGCTGTATCCCATGAAGTCCTCCTGGTAGTAGAAGGTCTTGTTTTCAGAATGGATCTTCCCTCTCCTCATGTGTTCTCTGCACTGGCACCCCAAATCTGCTCCAGGGGGTTGCAAGAAGCCCTATAGTAGATTTGGAATGCCTGGAGGGAGGAGAGGGAGGGGAAGTTCATTTGCACAAGTGGACATCCTTGAAAAACTGGAACAACTTCATTCAATACAACATAAATTTACCATAACATAAAGAAAATGGGCCGGGAGCAAATATCCCTTCTCTACTACATCTCTATTGTAAACAGGAGTGTGGTAGCCACCAGGATTCCTTTGCCTCATAATTTGGCTTAAAGAAGGCTGGGGACAAAGGAATCAAAGATAAACTGAAGCATGGGAAGGGGGGCGGGGAATAGAGAAATTAAAAATATTTTAATTCTTGGAAGATACATTTTGGGAACTATTTTATATCGTCGATAGCAAAAGGAATTAAATCCAGCAACTTAAATAAGTTAATTAAACTTGGAAGACGCAGGTGAAAAAGATTTGAAAATGTGGAAAGGTTAACAAAACAGTTTGTTGCTCTGTCATACCCATCAAGTCCAAGCTACTTAATACACCAGTTGTCAAGTCATAAGCCAAGCTAAGCATGTACAAAAACAAATTCTCTACTGTGTACACAGTATAATTGAAATAATCAAAGCATTAAGCACAATTACCTCTAAGCGCAACA
The DNA here is from genome assembly GCF_951804945.1 of Podarcis cretensis. Classification (NCBI taxonomy): domain Eukaryota; kingdom Metazoa; phylum Chordata; class Lepidosauria; order Squamata; family Lacertidae; genus Podarcis; species Podarcis cretensis. Next base: position 63,258,123 of record NC_137170.1, on the reverse strand, counting down.
AAAAGCAAGCAGCTAATGATAGCATAATGATTTCCAGTCAGCCTCTTGCACTCTCAAATATCCTTAGACGTGCCCATATCCAGGGATCTACTTTAACCCCTCCACATAGGTGAAGACAATTTAGAAAATCCTTATTGGACAGATTTTATAGCCCCCCTACCCCTAGAGGCAATTGAGGGAAAAACAATTAGGTGCTATAGATTTATACAACATGTTCTAAGATATTTTCTAAGTGAGATTATATTGCCCAGGAAGGCACAATCTGTGGCCTTGGCTACAAGGTGTTGGGTGAAAAAAGGTCTAATCTTTATTGACTACAGTGGACAGTGGGGTTGACATAGAAGCAGGGTAAGGATCATTTCCTCATTCCCCTCAGCCCCTGCTGGTGAATGGTACTCCATCAGGTTAGGAAAGAATCCAACCTCACTCCATGGGAATCACCCACCAATGAACCATGGTGTGGTGCAAACCAAACTTCCAAGGTCTCATTGGGAGATCAGGGAAGAGATTTTGGGTTTAGCACCTTCCCTGTTCTTGCCCAGAAGGTCCAAACCTGGTGGAAATCTACATCTGTGTCTCTGGTTGGTGAGAACAGGATGCTGGACCAGATGGGCCATTGGCCTGACCCAGCAGGCTCATCTTATGTTCTTACAGGAGGAGGTCGGAACATCAAACTAAAGCTGGATTATAGAGTTTCTCCATTTTCCTTTCCTTTTTTATTGTTACTGTGATACCTCAGTTTTCGAACATACCGTATTTTTTGCTCTATAAGACTCAATTTTTCCCTCCTAAAAGGTAAGGGGAAATGTGTGTGTGTCTTATGGAGTGAATGCAGGCTGCGCAGCTATCCAGAACAGCAAGAGGGATCACTGCTTTCACTGCGCAGCAATCCCTCTTGTTGTTCTGGCTTCTGAGATTCAGAATATATTTTTTCTTGTTTTCCTCCTCCAAAAACTAGGTGTGTCTTGTGGTCTGGTGCATCTTATAGAGCAAGAAATATGGTAATTCATTCTGGAAGACTGTTCGAGTTCCAAAACATTTGAAAACTGAAGCATTTGCAGACTGGGCTAACCTTGAGGTTAGCCCAGTCTGCATCCACCCAAGCAGTCAGATGCATTTACTTACGGAAAACTCAATATGGCACGTTCGATTTCTGAAAAGCATTTGAAAACTGAAGCAGTTACTTCCAGGTTTCTGGCATTCGAAAACTGAAACGTTTGTCAATGGAGACATTCGAAAACCAAAGTACCACTATATTAGAAAAATGCTTCTGTTTGGGGGATGTTCTGACAGTCTTTTAAACACTTCGTCCAGTTTTTGTCCATGCCTTGGAAATTGGAAAGTTGACTGCCAATACCAAGCCTGCCCTCCCCAAGGTGGGATTTAATGAGGATAAGGCTTCCCTGAGCTTAAGTCGAGTAAATAAAATCTTGTTACTAGGCTGATAATTCTTCAAGGCAAACCTTTCAAATTAAATGAGATTTTAGACAGCCAGCAGGAAGGAGCAATGGGATATGTATGAATATAATTAGCATAATGGATATCTGGTCTTTTACTGATTTCTCCTAATTGCTATATCAACAACAACAACAGCGATACACTGGCCCTGTCCTGCCATCTCCTGATCTACAGAAAAGGAACCACAATAAGGAAAATTTTAATCAGCCCAATTTTTTAAACAACAATTGAAAATATGCATTAAAAAGTCTTGATCTTACTGGGCAATTATAATCTCCAGGAAACCAGCTTGAATTGCTGCAATTCAATACAGCAGCATATTAAAATGGGCACTTAAAAAACATTAACAATAAATACAGCTATACCAGCATGCAAGTTAATTAGCTGGCTGCATACACGCATACAGAGAGACAAGTGGTCCACTGAAGCTTCTCTTTCACTGCTGTAATGTTTGGAAACAATTCCTGGTGCAATTTATTCTGATACTGCATGCTTCACCTTGATTTTCCTTATGTGATGCAATTTGTGCAATGTGATGTCATAACCAAGCTCAGTTTCTAGACAAAGTCTAGCATCATGTCTGTATGAAAACATTGACCTGCTCTGGACATCTGTGCTCTTAAATCCCAACATGCAGGACTCTTCAGAAGTGAAGAACATGCACTCGGCATATGCTCCATGACACTTTTTTCAATTGTTCCTAGCACTGATAAAAGATGTCAGAATGAGTCCACATATAGCCTGATCACATTCTGACAGAAAATAAAAAAGAAATCTCTTTCAAAAAAAATGTAGCCTACATGAGTACCTCTAGATGGAAGTGCCTGAAATTTGGCATGCTTACTTTTGTTTGCAAATTCCATCCACTTATGTGAAGCTGGAGGGAGGTTATATCATTTTTAATATTCCCCATTATAATAGATGGGGGAGCTGCACAGCTTTGAATTTAAGAGATTAGAGTCAGTCCTAAACAACAAACTGAATTCGAATAAGGCAAATTAACAGATCAGATTTTGTCCCAAATAATGAATAGTATGACACAAAACTGATATAAAGCAGACCAGGCTGCTTTCAAATACTACAAATACAGGAATCAGCTTTGTTGGGCAAATGTGATTGGTTGGTGGAGGCCCGCAAACTTTAAGGCAGGAGGAGGCTGCTTCAAAGAGCACTATTTACAAAGTGCTTTAAGACAGTGCCCATGCTCTGGTTAAAGCCTTTGAAGGTTTGAACAGCACCATGTGGACTGTCTTAAAGGGCTTTGCAAAAGTGTCCACTCCATTTATCGTAGTTCATCAATAGACTCAGCCACATTAGTAAAAAGAAAACGTTATAAATGCTTACAACACTGTGACATCAGATTACGCTGTAGAGGTAAAACAGGAAGTCTATAAAATTTTCCATTGTGAGCTTTACAATGGTTTTTTCAGAGCGTTTTCAGAGTGTGTTTTTTTAAATAGTTGTATAGATGCAGCCAATGTTTAAAGGAGATTCTGCTGCTTAAAGTGTTTTGCAAAAAAACACTGTTTCAAGCAGTCTTCCTTCCATCTCCTTTAAACATTACTGGAGCACGGGGGGACAGCTTCAAACAGCAATTTTGCAAAATGCCTTGTGGGCCAAACTGGAACCCCCCGGCGGTCCACAATTGGGTCTGAGGTTTCTCACCTTTGCCCAGACACAATCAAAGTCAATTTCCCTCTCTGCTGTTGAATTCCAGGAGGTAAAATTACACTAAGCTCTAGCTATTTCAACTTCACTATTAAAGAAAAATCTATCTTTCCCTCTCCTAACATGTTTTCAGGGCTTTTCACGTTAAGAGTAGTTCACTATCTATTAGGTTAATTCTGCTGCAATGAGGAGTGCATGTGAGCCATATGTGAAAGCACTACTGAGTCAATAGTTGTTTTGTTTTAAGAGGAAATCACATCCCTGCAATCGGAAGGCTAGACTTCAAGCTTGGGTAGCTTTGGCACAGCAGCTGGTGAAATTAATACACTTTGCATAAATGGATTTAACTAAGTAAACAACCAGTATGTTGTTTAGCTTTCTTAATGTGTTCCAATATCAGATGTCATTAATGGAATTCAAGAGTTTAATTCTTTCCCTGCTTAAAAGCTTTTATTTATAATAGCTTTGTTGGGTATTAATGCTGCACATTTAAATTTCAATAATTAGAGAAGTTTGTTTTTAAAGTCCCGGGAGTTTGCTTGTTGTTCTTAATAATGCAACTACTCAGTAAGATTTCTTTTCTTTTACAGAGCAACACTGAGTTTTAGTTTCAGAATGACCTGCTTTATTCAGACACTATAGGCTCACCCACATTTCTGCTTAACCCATGCCTTTCTGGGCATGGATCTAAGTGGTTTTTCCTTTGTCCTGCTTCTTTGCCCTGGAAAACCCACTCTTTAGTGCTAAATCAGAACAAATTGCAGCAAACTGCAGACAATCTGGTTGCCATTTGTTGCGATTCGGCAGTAAGCCATAGGTTTTCTTCGGGAAAGCTGTGGGTCAAATGGAAGTGGATGAGCCCTAGGTCCCTAAGAACTCCCTGAATCAGGGGTCAGCAAACTTTTTTCAACAGGGGCCAGTCCACTGTCCCTCAGACCTTGTGGGGGACTGGACTATATTTTGGGGGGGAAATGAATGGAATTCCTATGCCCCACAAATAACCCAGAGATGCATTTTAAATAAAAGGACACATTCTACTCATGTAAAATCATGCTGATTCCCGGACCATCCATGGGCTGGATTTAGAAGGTGATTGGGCCGGATTTGGCCCCCGGGCCTTAGTTTGCCTACCCATGCCCTGGATTATACAACAGGTATTCAAAGGCAATGGTCATCAGGGTACCTGTCAGGTAGGTGAATCCAATGTACTAGCTAGGATGATGCAAACATGTGAGGTGGCTGGTGTAAAATTGCTTTTGTTCAGTTCTAACACTTTGGCACAAATGTGGATAGGCACTTGGTGGGAGAAAGGCAGTGGGTCCGCTTGCCTTGTTGGACCAAGACAATTATATTAAATGAAATGTAATTTCCCTAAGTTTAAAATATCTTTTAATCTAGTCTGCATTGGTATACTTTCCGGTCCCTTCCTAGAATTTTATTGTGAGCAACTGAGAAAACATATGTTATTGGGTGGTTATATGAATTCAGTTAATTAATAAACCTACCAAATATGTATTTGTTTTGAGAAAAATCTACCCCATTTTTCTGCCCAACCTGTTCTTCAGCATGAATGGACTTCCAAAAAGCCACCTGAATAATTTTAAACCAGTAGGCCACTTCTCTAGGAACAGTTCAGCAATGTAAAGCAAGGCTGCAGAATCCTTGGAGCTTTTCAGAGAAAGTCTTTGGGTACTAAATACCCTGGAACAAAGGCAAAATGAAGGACCATTCTCTACATGATCAATAAGACCACATTTCCAACCCCATTGTGACATGAAGTCTTTGTTCTTTAGGTAGGATGACTCCAACTCATGAGTACTTTATGTTCCAGTAAGGTTTCATTTGTGGCACATGTGCCTGCTCAGACTATAATATTGTATACCATAAATTATTCCACTCTATTAATCACCACAGCACTGCCAAAAGAATCACGTCTATTTTTATGTGAGGTCCTGGCTCTGTTAGGGCACATGAAAAAGTGTCTGTTTATTTGGAGCAAGCATTTCATGCTTCAATGAATCCAAGATTTCGTAGTTGGGTGTCAAATGTAGGAAGAACCTTGGAAAGAAAGCAGAACTCCTCACATACAATTAGAGAATCTGACAACTCCACAGTGTTGGCATTTTAAGTCCAACCAACTTACTTCTGAAATAACTTGGAAGTCCAAACAAAACTATATGACTGAATGAGTATTTGGGCTCCAGTACTGACCTCTGCAAAAGCCTTTGACTGTGTCGACCACAGCAAACTATGGCAAGTTCTTAAAGAAATGGGAGTGCCTGATCACCTCATCTGTCTCCTGAGAAATCTCTATGTGGGACAAGAAGCTACAGTTAGAACTGGATATGGAACAACTGATTGGTTCAAAATTGGGAAAGGAGTACGACAAGGCTGTACATAGTCTCCCTGCTTATTTAACTTATATGCAGAATTCATCATGCGAAAGGCTGGGCTGGATGAATCCCAAGCCGGAATTAAGATTGCTGGAAGAAATATCAACAACCTCAGATATGCAGATGACACAACCTTGATGGCAGAAAGTGAGGAGGAATTAAAGAACCTTTTAATGAAGGTGAAAGAGGAGAACGCAAAACATGGTCTGAAGCTCAACATTAAAAAAAATGAAGATCATGGCCACTGGTCCCATCACCTTCTGGAAAATAGAAGGGAAAGAAATGGAGGCAGTGAGAGATTTTACTTTCTTGGGCTCCATGATCACTGCAGATGGTGACAGCAATCACGAACTTAAAAGATGCCTGCTTCTTGGGAGAAAAGCAATGACAAACCTAGACAGCATCTTAAAAAGCAGAGACATCACCTTGCCAACAAAGGACCGTATCCTTAAAGCTATGGTTTTCCCAGTAGTGATGTATGGAAGTGAGAGCTGGACCATAAAAAAGGCTGATCACCGAAGAATTGATGCTTTTGAATTGTGGTGCTGGAGGAGATTCTTGAGAGTCCCATGGACTGCAAGAAGACCAAACTTATCCATTCTTAAGGAAATCAGTCCTGAGTGCTCAGATCGTGAAGCTGAGGCTCCAATACTTTGGCCACCTCATGAGAAGAGAAGACTCCCTGGAAAAGACCCTGATGTTGGGAAAGATTGAGGGCACAAGGAGAAGGGGACGGCAGAGGACGAGATGGTTGGACAGTGTTCTCAAAGCTACCAGCATGAGTTTGACCAAACTGCGGGAGGCAGTAGAAGACAGGAGTGCCTGGCGTGCTCTGGTCCATGGGGCCACCAAGAGTCGGACACAACTAAACGACTAAACAACAACAACAACATTGACCTCTGCTGGGCAGCTATGACCTTTTTAAAAATTGCATGTTATAACAAGATTTGTTTTAAATCCCTTTACCACTAAAAATTCAGCTACCAGATCAAATTTCAGCAGGTCCCAGAATCCTTTCAAATTTTTGTTTATTTTTCATGTGAAGTAAAGACATTTGCTCTTTCTGTGTACATGTATTAAACTGCAACGATGTGTTTTGTAGTTTTAAGTCTGTATAAAGAAGTGTTGATCCTCCCATTTCTAGTACTGTATTACAGTCACAAGAAGGATTTTTTTTTTACCAACTTTGACAAAATAAAATTTGGCATGTTTTAAACAATCCTTTAACATATTTTCATAAGACTGCCCTTAATATTATCAGCCATGTATATTTATAGGGCTGCAATATGTCCAAAAGGCGGCACTTTGTCCTGGATCTTAGGCAATTCAATTGGAAAAAATAGCATATTCTCGGTGCTTTTGTTAAAAAAAGCTCAACAACTTTGGGGTGTCTTGGTTTTTTAATTTTTGAAATATGGGAACCCTAATATTTATATAAGTCTGAAGTAACCCTTACAAAGCAATCACCACTGTGTCCTTGCTTTACAGTATAAAAGGCAGTATCTGACAGAAGTATCATAGTAATATTTGCCATTTCACAAGTTGCAGAGGCTTGATAGTATTGTATTATTTTATAATGGATTGCAAACTTTTTGACAAGGAACTGGTGATGATGATGATGAAGAGTTTGGCTTTGATATCCCACTTTATCACTACCCAAAGTAGTCTCAAAGCGGCTAACATTCTCCTTTCCCTTCTTCCCCCACAACAAACACTCTGTGAGGTGAGTGAGGCTGAGAGACTTCGGAGAAGTGTGACTAGCCCAAGGTCACCCAGCAGCTGCATGTGGAGGAGCGGAGATGCGAACCCGGTTCACCAGATTACGAGTCTACCGCTCTTTTTTTAAAAAAATAATTTTTATTGAATGATTCCATGTTACAAAAAGCAATACAGCCATACTACCACCAAACACAATCAAGAAATAAAAATTGCATAGATTGATATTTAGTTTGTTATTTGTTATTTACCGTCTTATTTCCTCCCAAACATTGCATAGAACAACACACATATGTGCAGACACCCACACCCACACACCCGCACACAAAATGATAATAATGAAAGTAAATATTTTTTCCCCTTTTATCTTCCAAATGAGTCTACCGCTCTTAACCACTACACCACACTGGCTCTCTGGCTCACACTGTATACCCTATCTCCCTGACATTATTTAACATATGTAAGCTTGCCCATTAACCCTACAGGCATTTGTGATTTTTGACCTGCTCAAAGTTCATTTAATTTGAAAGTCAAACTCAGCACCTGAGCTGATCAGGGATCTCTCAATAAAAGTTGTAACAAACAAACATAGCAATTTGTATACCACAATTCTTCCAAAAATCACAGGGTGCTTCACATCATTAAAATACAAAATGAGAACACAAAATTCATAACGAAACAAAAACAAACCAATAAGCCCGCTCCCCCATCCAGCAAATTAGTGAGGCCAGGCAACAGTCCAGAACAGCCACCTGCAGAGGCAAAGGAGAAGACCTCTCCCCTTCTCCGAGGGATGGAGTTGTGGGAGGGCATCCAGGACCTCCCTGTGACCCGGCAGTGGACGGAGGTATGCCGCCCATACATCATGTCCCCCGGCTAACCAATCTGGTTAGCCAGGGGCGTGGCCTCTGCCATTTAAATTGCGTCATGGCTTAAGGGACGGCCTCTTTTTGGCTCCTTGTCAGAACTGGTAGCAATCGTCACAACTTTGTAAGGTTAGGGTTAGGCATTGGGTAAGCCTTGTTCATGGGAGGCATTGTTGCTGCCTCCACCTGCCCCTCCTCATTAAGGGTAGCCCTTTAAAGGGATCTGGGGGTGTGGTTCCTGTCCGAAGCTTGAGCATGGGCTGGAGCCATGGCACGACCCCATCAGGAACCCGGGGGGGGGGGCGGCTCTTAATTGATGTATATCATACGACTCCCCCTACTGGTGGTTGACCCTTAAGAGACTTCATTCGGGCATGCAGAAGTCAGGATATAGTCTGGTTTCACCCAGTGCCCAAGCCAGACCGTCACATCTGTAACCAATAAAGTTGTGGCCTTATTTATCCCATTAACTCAAAATATTTGTGTTCATGTGTTTATTATCTAAGGGGAACTGGGGTCCCTGGGGCCTCGCCACTCAAGTAGAGCTGTGTGTCATCATCTTTGTGGAAGGAAAACAAGCTGTTTCTCTTCTACACCTTCCTCTTTATTAAAATTAGCTCCATCAAATGTTTTATTTGAGAATCACAAAAAGATTAAGGCAATATCCTTTTTAAAAAAGATCTTGACAATATATTTCACCTTGCTCCTGATTTCATCCTTATTAATTCTGCCTCCAAAAAGGAAATATTTTTGGAGGGGAGCAGTTACTAAAGAATCAGAATAAGTTGGTTTTAATAAAATACAACAGGAAAGACAAGGTTTCCATGGTCAACTGGAGTTCAGCAAACACTGCCTGAGTTGTAACACCAAACATGGGCTGGGCTGATGGTTACTGCAATGAAGGGCATCACACTAACCTTCCCAGACACATGGGATTTCCTAAATTGAAAGCCAGCTGTCGGTACCTTCTGTTGCCTCTTTGCTGAGCCATGTGGGCTTGTTGACCTATCTTGTCACCTATCGAAGATAAAATGTTGCCCTTCATATCTACTTCCCTAGATACTGTCACCATCTTTATATTTTAGAAGCAAGCAAATGATGCAGTTAGAAACCAAACAGATTGGAGGAAAATTTGGGTTTTCTGGTAGCCTACATATGGGCACCTGTTCTCCTAAAGTGCTTCAAAATTCTCATGGAGAATCTCAAGTTCTTTGATAATAGATTTGTATCACACTATAAATTCCAACAAAAACAAAACAGTATGATCTTAGCTTTGATTGCATATTATTCATATGGCCTTCACCATGTTGTTTTCAGTGCTGGCTTAAAGAAAGAAAAAAAGTCCAGCAAGCCTAAGGAGCTGTGTAATTTTAGCATGCAATTTTGATACATGATTTCAGTAAATATAATGATTTTTTTTAAATTGTTTTATCTTATGTTTTAAGTTTTTTATGCAAATTGTTCTTCATGTTTGTTTTTATTGGTATTTTAATGAAAATTTTAGATTGTTTATTGTAAATAATTTAGAGGTCTTTCGTTCTAGCAAGTGGTATATATTTGTATATTTGTTTGGCAAATAAAAATAAAAAAATCATATCATCCAGAGTTTCAGTTGTGAACAGAATTTTCCTCTATATAGACCCACTGACACTGTTGGGATTTCTCCCAGTTGAGATTTCTCCCAATTAAACCAATCAATTTGCTTCATTGAACAAGGCTAATTATAACTTAAATAATTCATGTGGACCTATCCAAGGCATGTCTTGTTAAGATGTACATTGACACCCGCACTTATGTATAATTAAGTATATTTTCTCTTCCATCCAGATGACACAATGCTTGAGGGGTTCAAGGGGAAAGCTGATCATCACAGCAGCATGAAGTGTCAGAAAAATTATGATGATGATAATAAATAAAAAGAAAATAAACTGGAAATTTGAAGAGAGATAGTGTGTTGCCTTATTGAATCAGCAGTTATGTGACATGATCTCTTGTTTATAAGTTGTTTGAATTTTGTTTCTTATATTATTTTCTCAAATAAACATATGTTTAAAAAGGAAATATTGTTAATGTGTTGTTTTAAAACAAGAACACAGGAATTTGCCTTATGCTTAGCCAATGGTCCATCTAGTTCCATCCAGACAGCAAGGCCCCAAGGTTAACAGCAGCTGTCTATCCTAGCCCTACCTGAAGATGCTGAGGGCTGAAATGGCGAACCACAGCCAAATATATGCCAGCAAAATCTTCAATCCAACAACAAAAGACAACAATGTCAGTGGTGCTGGTTACTAAAACCTCCAATATCCCACAGCTGATGAAGTTTGGCCTTCTTATATCAAGTTATGCCAACTGCACTGATGCCTTGATCAATAGCGATGAACCATGTTAGAAGTCCAGATCAGCACACATTGTTACGCAAGTAGGTCTGCTCTGGAGAGCCTCTGCCTGTCACCATAGACTGCTAGAATGGTCTGCCTGGGTATAAAGGTAAAGGTAAAGGTACCCCTGCCCGTACGGGCCAGTCTTGACAGACTCTAGGGTTGTGCGCTCATCTCACTCTATAGGCCGGGAGCCAGCGCTGTCCGCAGACACTTCCGGGTCATGTGGCCAGCGTGACAAGCTGCATCTGGCAAGCCAGCGCAGCACACGGAACGCCGTTTACCTTCCCGCTGGTAAGCGGTCCCTATTTATCTACTTGCACCCGGAGGTGCTTTCGAACTGCTAGGTTGGCAGGCGCTGGGACCGAACAACGGGAGCGCACCCCGCCGTGGGGATTTGAACCGCCGACCATGCGATCGGCAAGTCCTAGGCACCGAGGTTTTACCCACAGCGCCACCCGCGTCTATAATACCCGCGCCTGGGTATAAGGCACCTCATTGTTCTATGTTTTTTTGTGTGTCAAAAATTTTAACTTGTTCTGTGTGAACAAGTTAAAAAGCGCAGCTCCCAATACTGACAAAGTAGAGGGACTCCACTTTATATACCCCTTCATTTGGAAAACTATCCATTTATTCTAACTCTCTGCTTCCTGCTACTTACCCAATTCCTGACCCACAAGAGGACCTCTCTTCTTTGTCATAGTCTTGTGCTGAACAACAACAAGCAGAACCTAGTGGAGTGGGAGGCCAACCAACTAGTAGAGTCTCTGGGATTACTTGTCTGGAGGCAAGTCAGTATCCAAAGTCAGGTCCAGCCCTAGTGTTGGGTGAACATCAATCTACGTGGTCAGATGGTCCAGGAGTCAGGGAATTTGATGATCTTGTTTCAAGGGTCAAGACGAGCAGGTAGCAGCAAGGTAGGACCAGGAACTACAAACGTTGTTACGAGCATCTGACTGCTGCTGGAAGCTCTGCTTAAGAAGGCTGAAGCCAGCTGGCTCTCACCAGTGCCTTCTCCTCTGAGTCTTTGAAGGAGTCACTCTGCCTTCTCCCCCTTCAGAAGCTGACTCCTGATCCATGACACTCTTATTCCATGACTGATAAGCTTACTTGGAAGTCTTTGGTGAGGTATCTTGCCAAAAACTTTTTGGAAGTCCAAGTTCACTAGGGCAACTGGATCATCTCTATCTATGTGCTCGCTGACACTCTAATAGATTCCTGAGACAAGACTTGCCCTGCCAAAGGCAACCATCCGAAAAAGCTGACAGACGCCAACATTTAAAATACCCTTTAGGCAAAGCTAACAAACAAACACATAGAACAAACAATCAAACAGCAGCAGAAAGCAAAATAACTGAGAATAAGTTACAAGATGTGTTTTATGTTGGCATGCCAAGAAACGAAAGGATGAGAATGTGTTATTGAGTAACCTTGAATGGCACTATTTAGCTTGGAGGATAAAAATAATTTTAAAAGGCAATTCAAAATGTTTGGGTGCCTTTGTTGAATAACTAAACTGGAATCTTTCCAGTCCCAGGCTCGAGAGATTTTGAACAAAGAAATAAAATGATCTCTAGGATATATTTTATTTGCATATGTCCCATCCCTATATTTAAATGAAGTACCTAATTAACTGTGGTAGTTTTCCCTGTGGTGTTCATCCGACAAACCACACGAAGCATTCTTAAATTAGGGAAAGGAAGGATAAATATATAATATGGTTTGCAATGCTTATATTAATATTGAAATGTACAAACTTACAATGCAGGGAACTTGTTCTCAGAAGGTATAGAGATGGCCACCAACTTAGATGACTTTAAAAAGGGAATAGACAAATTTTTGGAGGCTAAGGCTACCAGTGGCTGCTATCATAGTGCAAGTAGACAAATAGGCAGGTAAATGGTGTTTCTGTGTGCTCTGGTTTCAGTCACGATGTGCAGTTGTGCCAGAAGTGGTTTAGTCATGCTGGCCACATGAGCCAGAAGGCTGTCTGTGGACAAACACCAGCTTCCTCGGCCTGAAAAGCAAGATGAGCACCGCAACACCAAAGTCAGCTTTGACTGGACTTAACCATCCAGGGGCCCCTTTTTTACCTTTACTGTTGGAAGTAGTCATCTAGTCCAAACCCCTTGCAATGCAGGAATTTTTGCACTAGTTTCTGTGTTATTTCCTTCCAGAAAAATTCGATTTGCAAATAACTTGGAAATTAGCACTAAACTTGCACTACGTTCCACTGTATTTCCAGATGTGGCTTTTACATTGTGTGAAAGTTTAAATATAACATGGAAATTAACAGCAAGAGAAATGTCTGGAAAATGGAATAAGCTGTTGTGTGCATGCAAGCCTTGAAAGAACAATGAGAACAGGTAGCATTAAATGCTTAGAAATGCAAGTTGAATGTACAGTGGTACCTCAGGTTACATACGCTTCAGGTTACCTGAGGTACCAATGTAATGCATTACAAAGGACACAAGAAATGCCTGCTTTTTCGATAAAGGTTCTGATTATTTTAATGGCCTTGCTTGTTAGCTGCCTTTCAACATTTCCACCCTCAAACTTTTTAGCCAAGCCCCTTTTACTGAAGCATGTAAAAATTCCACCTGAAGAAGGAAAATCAAATCATAACAGGACTGTGAATATGATTCAGACTGCTTGTAGGAACGAAGAAATGTTATGGAAAACTCTGGCCTCTGCCTGCCTGCCTGTTTCCTCTAGTAAAGCAGCTTGGTAAGTGCAATATGCTGTATTCTTCAAAAAGCTGATAATATGCAGTTCGGTCATGATGATCACATCATTTCAGATAGGTAGTACAATGTTTGAAGTCTCCTAAGGTAAAAGAAAATAAAAGAAAAAAGTATTATACATTAAGATAGATCATGCAACTCTGCTTTCATCAGTCAAAATGATGAGGAGAAAATGGTTGCAACCCCAAATGCGGCTTCTTGCATTTGTCTTTCTAGATGGCTTTGAAGTTATCTATTACGGCTCCTTGAAGCTCTCCCTATGGGAAATTTAGGAATATATTTATTTCATCTTGCTCAAAGCTAGAAATCGAGGCGAGCAAATGGGATGCCAGTGAGAAAGCAGGGAGCTACTGAAATGTAAAATATTGCTGTCATTCCTGCTTGTGTTTTTGTTTGCTATCCAAGTTATGGAGGGAACTGAAACAGAAACAAAATGGTTTTCTTTTTTTAAAAAAATGTTTTGTTATGTTTCACTGAATGGCAAAGGAAGAGTAATTATAACTGATGAGGCAGTGATCCTCCTAATAGTCAGTAGATGAAATACATGCTTTTTTGTTTTCTTCCTTTCCTTGCCTCCACCATGCTGAATTTTTAAAAGAATTTTTAAAAGAATTTTTAAAAAACTACTCAATGTTACTCAAGCAGAGGAAAACTGGCAAGAAAACGGGGACAAATGGAAAGGAAATTGGTGTTTTAGGTGTAGCTATCTGCCAGCAATTATATTCACCATGCAAAAATCCTGAAGTCCAGTCTGCCTGGGATTCTGAGGCCTGTCACATATATATGTGTATTGCTTTTGATTACTGTGCTTGGTGATTGCGGACTTTGTTAACAAGCATATGACTGATAAGATGATTGTGAGTTGATAATGACGGATGAGAAATTAACAACAACAAGAAGAAGAACAATGTGGTTCTAATAATAAAGAGCCTTATTAAGGTGTTCCCCCACTCAAGTGATTCAAATCATATAATCATAGAACCATAGGGTTGGAAGGGACCCCAAGAGTAATCTAGTCCAATTGACTCGAATACAATAATCTCAACTAAGGCATCCATGATAGATGAGGGAGGCGAGTGGGGTACACTCCCTGGCCCAGCCGACTTCATAATGTAATGGAGGCTTAACTTGAGCAGCAGGGGAGGGAGCCCATTTTAGTAGGTTCCTCACTCAGTTTAGAACCCAAGTCTATTTGGCCAGTGGTATCAAATTTGTGATTGCCCATTTCAGCATGTAAGATGCCACTTGATTCTATAGCCACATTGTGATGAGTGAACATTTAGTAACATATATGGAATGTCTCCTGAGTGCTGTGACTCAAACAATAGTGCCCTCAAACAACAACTGCTTTGACCTGGAAATCTGAAGCCTTCCTCAGCTGATACAAAAAGGCTTACACCCCAATCTTCCCCTTCCTCACCTTGTGTTTCACTCATTACACTCACCTTGTGTTTCGCCTTTATCTTGTTCCATCGTGTTCCTTATTTTTTAGCTGATTGAGAGTAGAAGACCAGATAAGTCAATAATTCCATAGAGGCCAAAGATTCCAAAAAAGGCATAATTTAGTTATCGAAAGCCTTTTTTCTTGCCTATAGTTAAGAATCAAATATAACAGGTTTGCTAAACCTCGTATATTTCTTCTTCTTCTTCTCCTTCTTCTTCTTCTTCCATTATTAACAACAACAACAACAATAAACAATATAGAGAGGCTTTAGACAACTGAACAGTCACCATGTGAGTAACTCATTTACAGTGGTACCTTGGGTTACATACGCTTCAGGTTACAGACTCCGGTAACCCAGAAATAGTACCTCGGGTTAAGAACTTTGCTTCAGGATGAGAACAGAAATTGTGCTCCGGCGGTGCAGCAGCAGCAGGAGGCCCCATTAGCTAAAGCGGTGTTTCAGGTTTCAGGTTAAGTACGGACCTCCGGAACGAATTAAGTACTTAACCCGAGGTACCACTGTACACAATTGTACTTTCCATGCAACATCACCATTTTTGCACCTCCTCAAAAAGGATTCCTGCACTGCAGGGCTCGGACTAGATGACTCTCATGGTCCCTTCCACCTCTACAATTCTATGATTATAATGTTATCATAAAAATTACCAGCTGAGAGACGCTTTGTAGCAAATTAAGTGTTTTGTGTGTACATGGGCAGGGGGAAGCTTCCAGGAGAAGCAGAGGCAGCAGGTGTCCTGTTGCATAATGCAGAAACAGGAAGGAAATCTTTCTATGCTTCTAGTAGTCTTGGAATCTTAAAAAGTACAGTCTGAATGAGTAGTTGAACTTCTCCACCTTATGCACTATTGTTGTTGTTGTTGTTTAGTTGTGTCCGACTCTTCGTGACCCCATGGACCAGAGCACGCCAGGCACTTCTGTCTTCCACTGCCTCCCGCAGTTTGGTCAAACTCATGCTGGTAGCTTCGAGAACACTATCTAACCATCTCGTCCTCTGTCCTCTGTCATCCCCTTCTCCTTCCCAACATCAGGGTCTTTTCCAGGGAGTCTTCTCTTCTCATGAGGTGGCCAAAGTATTGGAGCCTCAGCTTAACGATCTGTCTTCCAATGATCACTCAGGGCACTGTCCTAAATGACTTCTTGAAATGAGGAGGAAGCATTTGATAGCCCAGCCATTTCTCACCTAGTAGCTTCTTATCTTAGATAAAGCTACATTAGCGTAATAATTGATTATCAAAGATTTTCAGTGGTTCTATAAAAAGATGTGACTTACTTAACAAGTTGGGTTTTCTGCCATGCTCAGAATTCAAGTGCCCTCCTTATTCAAGCTTTCCATTTCATTTGAAGCCTGACTACTGGTTTCCTCACTGAAATAGTTAAAGTGAATAGAAAGCTGGCTAGCCAGTTGGGTTTACAAGGTTGCTTTGCAGCCAGGCTCCCTGCGGAGTGGCTGATTACTCCAAAGGAGACACTTTTCACCTTGCCAGGAAGCACCATTTCAAATGAATCATTTTCTTCCTGAAAGATTTCAGAAGAGGTTGCCAGATGAAGGGGCAAAGGTTGAAATCTACAGTCCAAAATGTTATTAATAGGAAGTAATCCAAAAGTAACTGCAGAGTAATAACATTACAATAGCCCACTCAAAAGCCAAAAGAGTCCTTTTCAAAAAGTTGGCGGAGACACAATATTACTTTGCATGGTGGAAAAGCTAATCCATACATTGTAGTCTTCTTTCCCTCTCATTTTACTCGCTAAACATCCAGCCTCAAAATTATTTCTGGAGAGCTTGCTCACTTACTATGCAACATTTTAGCTGGTCCTAATAAAGGCATTAGGAGGGATGTGGGTGGCACTGTGGGTTAAACTACAGAGCCTAGGACTTGCCAATCAGAAGGTCGGCGGTTCAAATCCCCGTGACAGGGTGAGCTCCTGTTGCTCGGTCCCTGCTCCTGTCAACCTAGCAGTTTGAAAGCATGTTAAAGTGCAAGTAGATAAATAGGTACCGCTCCGGCGGGAAGGTAAATGGCTTTTCCATGCGCTGCTCTGGTTCGCCAGAAGCGGCTTCATCATGCTGGCCACATGACCCGGAAGCTGTACGCCGGCTCCCTCGGCCAATAAAGCGAAATGAGCGCCGCAACCCCAGAGTCGGTCATCACTGGAGCTAATGGTCAGGGGTCCCTTTACCTTTTAATAAAGGCATTGCTTTACAGACACTGCTGATTCCCTCCCTTTTAAGGCTGTAATCTTACAAACACTAACTAGGGGCAGTAAGGCCCAGCAGACATGGCAGAAATCACTTTTAAATTTGTATAGGATCATGCTGCACGATCTATCAGTAAGGACATAATTTTGCAGTTCATCTACATTTAGCAGGATTTGACCAATGTTCTTAAGGCCTTGAGTATGTTCTCATAAAAGAGGTTAGCTGGCCAGCTTCAGCAATTATGATATAACTCTTGTGGGTATATCCATTTAAACATTTTTTGCATTCTTTGTCTTTTAGCAATAGTGTGAAGATACCATTATTTGCCCATACATGATATTCTATTCCCTAATTTTGTTTATATTTGTTTACTTATTTAATAGAAATATTCATAAACTGCTAAACTTTTAAGGAATATTATATAATAAATCAAAATAAAGTCAAACATAGAATACATTTCCATGGGGGGGGGGGACCTGCCAGCAAATTCCTATCAGAATTCATTTATCTGGGAAGGTGGGTTGAAACCAAAATTTTTGTATATGATGAAAAGTACTGTCTGATTTTGCACAGAGGCATGTTCCAGTAGGCAAGTTTTTTAATTCCTGGCATTACAGAATTTGTTATGAATGTCTCTCCATCTCTCAATTACTTTTGAGCCATGATGTTTTCAGAGAATTGCCATGTCCATTGAAGTATATGAACCCTCCATTTTTAATGTCTATAGATGTTTTCCATTGTTTTAAAATGTTTTAAATAAGTTTTAATTTTATTTTTAATTCAGCCTTTATTGGCATCACAATAATTTTCTTTTTAATGGTTCTGTTTGAGCATTTTGGTGTTTGCAGTCCTGGGCTCCTTTGGGACAAAATGTAATAAGAAATAATAACCAAAAAAGTAAGTGGAAAATTATCCTCTGCATCTAGTCAGTACAGTGGTACCTCGGGTTACATACGCTTCAGGTTACAGATGCTTCAGGTTACAGACTCCTCTAACCCAGAAATAGTACCTCAAATTAAGAACTTTGCTTCAGGATGAGAACAGAAATCGTGCGGCAGTGGCGCGGCAGCAGCTGGAGGCCCCATTAGCTAAAGTGGTGCTTCAGGTTAAGAACAGTTTCAGGTTAAGAACAGACCTCCGGAACGAATTACCGTATTTTTTGCACCATAACACTCACTTTTTTCCTCCTAGAAAGTAAGGGGAAATGTCTGTGCGTGTTATGGAGAGAATGCCTGCAGGTGGCAGGGGGGATCTGCTGCAGTCGTGAGCAGAGGATCCATGGTTCCTCTTCCTTCCCTCCTCCATGGTTACAAAGCATGGATCCACATGGATCCTCAGGATTTTTGCATTGGGCTACTCCAAACTCACTGTCAGATCACATGTCTGTGGCCACAGCATGAACCACAAAAATCATATATCCACTATTTTGTTTAGAATATTTTTTTCTTGTTTTCCCCCTCTAAAAACTATGTGCGTGTTATGGTCTGGTGCGTGTTATAGAGCGAAAAATACGGTAAGTACTTAAGCCGAGGTACCACTGTATATAAATAGAGAAGTTATATTTATGCTGTGACTTTAACACACTTCACAGTTTTTCTTTTTTTTTACATTTTACCCCAAAGAACAGCAAATTCTGGAGCTCCATGTTCCCCAAATCCCAATGACCTCAGCAGCATGAGGTCAGATTTTAATAGGACAGCCTTGCATTCTCGCAATGATTAAAATGCAATAGTAATACATGTGCAGGTCATCACAGAAATCAATATACCTTTCTGAGCCTTAAATCCCTTTTCATAGGGCTATATTAATGATACACAACATTCAAGTCCAGCACTGCAAACAGTTATTACAGGAGGCAAATGGTTATTAGATGATTACCAGACTGGAATCATTATGAGAGAAGAATGCAGGTATGACTCATGAGTGACTTTGAAACGAATGTCAGGACCACTTCAGATATTACTTCCAGAAAATAACTCATGTTAAGTGTTCACATGGCCTATGATCAAGCACCTTATTGGTTTCACTTTGGCCATTAAGTTGCCAGAAAATATGTGCAAACTCAACAGCCCAGCATATACATCGAGTGGAAGCAATCCTGGGCTGTTATTAATGCAGGTATTGTTCTACACAGGTTTCGTGCTTCCCACTTTGGTTTCTTGGTTTTTGGTCTGGTATATTGTTCTGATAGCATTTTTCTGAAGTGCCCCACCAACATTTTTATTTTTCCCTTCTCAGAACAAGAGTATGGTCATTCTTGTTCCTTTCATCACATATTGATTGAAGCATATCACCTTGCAGCAGCTGGTCCATTAGGCCATAGCAGAAGCGAGAAAGAGAAGTGATGCTGGACCACGGAGAGACCAGCCACTTTTGACTGCTCTTCTTCTTCTTGCAGGAAAATCTATATGCTTGAAATAAGATTTATTTCAATCTTGAATTCATTTTTCCTCCAAGCACCTGGGCTTTCCTCTTTCTCCTTTTTCTCAAATTGTTTTGCTAAAACACTGATAAGAAATGGTGGCTGAGTTTGCTTATTTCCTCCTCCCACCTACTCCATTTTCCTTTTGTATCATATTTTTAGATTGTACACCTGAGGACCTTTAAATTGCTCTGGGAGCCTTATTTTTTATTTTTATTTTTGCTGAAGAATGGAGCAAAAATTATTCAATTAAACAAATAATAATGAAACAAATACAAATAGGGACGCATGTTCAATAGAGATGGCTTTGCGACACCTGCAGCTTAAAATGTGACATCTTTGTTACTGTGTTATCAGTTGGGCACATAATGAAAAGGTCACCTCAGCATGGTTTATTGGAATTTTTTGGGTGTGGGCAGGAATGTCTTGGCTATAAAACTCACAGTGTAACCGTGGGGCAGTCACAATCTTGGCTTAAATTACCATATAGGGTGGCTGTGATAATATAAAGCACACAGGGAGAGTGGCTAAGGAGTAAGTTAGTAATTAATCAGCTTGTATCATATGCTGAAATCTTCATAGTTCTATCCTGGCTTGTCATCTTCACCTGATGATGAAAGACCTAAGCAACATAAAAGCATAATTAACAGATAATCACAACCACGGGCTTTACAAATAAATGGGCCAAACCAGCTAATTGATGTCTGAAACCAAATGTAGATTTTTATTTTTTGTGTGTTACTTGCAACATTCATCACCGGTGGGCAAATTCACACAGCCAAATAGCAAACCACGCCCCACCCACCCCCATCTTGCACACACAGACCTTAAGAATTATATCTGGAGAAACATATTTTGTCTGCTGGCTTTGCATACATTTACCCAGCAACAATTCCCATGATAATTATGCTTCCAAACTGCATTCACTTTTTTTTTTTTTTTTTTTGAAATTGCATGGGAAACAAACACCGCTGGACAGAATGTAGAATCTTGGATCGTTTAGATGGTACCATAACAGTAGAGAGAACCCCCCTGCCATTGTGAATATATGAGATGGTCCAAATTCTTGTGGATTCAAGAGAATTGCTCAGAAGATTAATGACTCTTTGATCCTTTCAAATGCTGCTCTGAGTTATTGCTCCCAAAGCTATTTACATCAGGAGTAGTTTATGTGGTCTCCTAGAGATGTGGCTGAGCTATGGCCTCCATTGTCCATTGTCCGTACTGGCAGGGACTGGTGGGAGTTGGATTCCAGCAACCTCTGAAAGGTAGCCGATGGTGTATTATAAGAGATTCTGTAAGCTCGTTATTTTTCTGTACTGAGAGTTTCATCATAACCAGTTATAGTCATCCGCCTTCTATTCTCTTCCAAATATGTTTGGCCACTGCAGCATCAGTGCTGCAATAATCTGTAGCCTACTCAAGTTCCAATCAGTGTACTATATTTTAATCAAGCACAGCAGCCTGGTGCCAGGCCTCCCTTATGTCACCAAATGAATTTCCACAGTATGGAAGGTTGTAGCCACAATCAGCGCCCTTCCAGAACACTGTGGTGTTCATTTGCTCATTGTTCTCCAAAGACAAAGACCTTTCTCCTTGGGCCTTATAGTTACAAGAACAAAATTAGGAACCTACCCTGCACAGATGCATTAGCTATTGTGTATTTTTAAACTATTTCTCTAAAGGCTTGATGGTTTTATTCCTTCCTTTATCACTTTGTTCTGTAGTTATCATGTGACAGCTAGATCAAAGAGGAAGAGACCCCAATAGCTTGTGAAAGTCTGTTTGAAAATATTTGTGACTTGGCCAGTGCTATGATTGATCAGCAATCTTGACATACTCTCTTTTCTGGCATAATGGCTCAGATCGAGAAAAGCACAATTTATTTGTTTTTTGATTGATAGGTACAACAAACCTTTTCAAATCTGCAACTCACTGTACTCACAATGCCCTTTCCTGCCCCTAAGTGTCCTGTCCTGCTCACTCTACTCAAAGCTCTGCCATGATTTAGAATCACCTCTTTTCACTTTCTGTGCCTTTCAATTCCAGTTTTGTTCAGACCTCTGCCATTGTTTAAAACAGCCACTCCCTCCCTCAGTGATCCTCCATCCCTACTTTACTCAGACTTCTGCCATTGTTTATGTTGCTGCCAGCAACTCCCAATTCCCATGCAAGCTCTTCTTGCTCAAGCTCCCTTAAAAAACTGGCAGCTTTAAAAGCCAATAGGGAAGGGGTTTGGGAAATGTCAAAACCAGTCAGAATGCAAGCAGGCAACTCTGCACCCTCTCTCTCTGTTTGTGAGATGTAGGAAGGGCTGGTGTTATGTACTGAGTTGAATAGGATCCAAACTGCAGCAGTCTGATTGGTCCTAGAACAATAGGATCCAAAAGGCAGCAGTCTGATTGGTCCTAGAACAATAGGATTCAGAATGCAGCAGTCTGATTGGTCCTAGAACAATGCAGCAGTATGATTGGTTGGCAGGAACCACCCAATCATGCTCCAGATAGAAGTGAATCCACAACCTGATTGGCTTACAGTAGAATTCCGGAATTAGCCAATCATGTGCAGCCCATTGTGTAAATAATGTATATAAAGCAGATACTTTGAGGGGACTTTCATTCATTCCTCCTCTCCACTATGAGCTGAATAAAGAGCATGAAATCACCTTGCGACTCTGAGTATATTTCACCTAGGATTCAGTCTGATTGGAGAGACTTAATCTTGTATGTAGCCAAACAATTTTTTAAGACTCAGCAAGGTTTGTGTAAATGGTAAAAGAAATGCAGAAAGGAAGCTTGTAGAAATGTGACAGGCTGCTGTAAAATATCTTTAATTCACCAGTGATGCTATCTTTATTAGGTATCTGAAGAAGTGTGCATGCACACGATAGCTCATACCAAGAACAAACTTAGTTGGTCTTTAAGGTGCTACTGGAATATATATATATATATATATATATATATATATATATATATATACACACACATATATATATATATATTTACTCAACACTTTTCAGCTCCTGCTGCTCCTACAGCTGATTGTTTCAGAGAAAAACATTTTGAAATTAAAAGAAAGACAATGTACCTCAAACAAAGAAGAGAATATCAAATCAAATGAGCCCTTCCCCATGAATTAGTATTTTGCCATCAAATGAAATACATATGAAAAACAGAGTAAAAAAGACATAATCAATGAAAAGGGAGAAAATTATTATCAAGGCAAAAAAAGGCTTGATGCGAGCTTTTTTTTTTTATTATTCCAGAACTGGAAAGATTTGAGGTGGCTAAATATGGGGAAAATGTGTCCCTGCTGCCTGTAAACTGCATCAGGCATATATAAAGGAAGAAAAAAGTACCCAGAGAATGGGCCTGTTCCAACTGCAGGTCATGCAAGAGCTGATGGAGATTATTAGTTTAAAAACATAGTGAATTCGCTTAAACCTGAACTTCATAAAAGTTCAGAAGGTTCAGCAGCGAATGGAGTTGCAGCAGGAGAAAGGCAGTTAAATATAAGTGTTACATTCCATTATGCCACATTTCCAGCTAAAATGCCTTTAAAGGTTGGAAATTTATCTCTGTATGGCTCAAAGTGTTCTTTCGAATTAAAGCAACTTACTTGGCGATTGTGTTCTTAGCAGTACTGGGCAGCTGAGAAAAGCCATCCTTTAGATTTCAAATAATGTCCCAGAATGATAGCAGTTTATGGATATTGTGGTAAATTAAAAGGGTAGCCAGATTCAGCCTCCTGGTTCTGATCCAAGCGAAAAGTCCTGGACAGGCATTATCAATGGGCCATGGCAGTTGCCGAAAAACAACAGGTGTGGATGCCACCCCTGATCTGGTAGCTGCCAGAAAACATAAGGAGTGAGACTGACAGGCAGAGCGATTCAAACCCCCTTAGCATCAGGCTGGCAGGGCTTTCTGCGAGCAGGGATGAACCAGCCCCACCACTGTTGTGTGTGGATCAATGTAAGTACGGACATGTGGCGCTGTGGTCTAAACCACTGAGCCTCTTGGGCTTGCTGATCAGAAGGCTGGCGGTTCGAATCCTCGCAATGGCGTGAGCTCCCGTTGCTCTGTCCCAGCTCTTGCCTACCTAGCAGTTTGAAAGCACACCAGTGCAAGTAGAAAAAAGGTACCGCTGTGGCAGGAAGGTAAACAGCGTTTCCGTGCTCTCTGGCGTCTGTCACAGTGTTCTGTTGTGCCAGTAGTGGTTTAGTCATGCTGGCCACATGACCCAGAAAGCTTTCTGTGGACAAACGTCGGCTCCCTCGGCCTGAAAGTGAGATGAGCGTCACAACCCCATAGTCGCCTTTGACTGGACTTAACCATCCAGGGGTCCTTTACTTTTACCTTTTAATGTAAGTGGAACTAAGGACTGAGCTATACACTGCAAATAAAATGTTTCAAATCTGTTGCAAAGTGCAATACACAATTGCAACACTAGATAGTGACAGTGAGTTGTGCCAGGTTGAATGCATTTTTCAAAACTTTATTTTAAAAAAGCACTTTTTCAATGTTTTTAACATGTGTAGATTACACCTAAGTAAGAGGGTGAGGACAGCAGACAGGGAGAGAAGCTTTGTGATACAGCGGGAAGACAGTACAGAGACAGAGCAGGAGGGACAGAGAGAGTTAGGAATCAAATGCAAGCTTGTTTGAATAAAGTTCTTTGTTTTATCTTACTCCTGCTTGATTAATAATATAACTAACACCACTTGGAAAAGTAGGACAGTGCTGGGCCCAATCTGGGCCTGGCTGCCCTCAACTTCTGACCTGTCAGCTATGGGGATGAAACAAGTGACCCCACTGCTCCAAAAACCCCCACCAGACTGCAGAAGAAAGAATTAGGATTACAGCCTTGAAAATACAGGTCCAAATCATTTTTCTAGAAAATGAGATGCTGGAACTCACCATAAACACCTCCCTTGTTCTCTTAGAATAGCAATGACACCCACCTGAGAGATGCTGGAACCTTACGGTGAGTTCCAGCTGGAGGAAAAAGGAAGCTTCACAAAATACATTAAAAAGGAACTACTGTAGCCTTCAGGATACCCTGTGTGATGGAAAAGGTATCCCCCTTCCCCAAAATAGGGTGCTCACCCTTGTATGCTCCATTGTCTTCTACCAGCAGACAAATTAAAGGCAATGCAACACATTGCAGTAATTGTAGAAACACGCCAGATGTAAAGTTTAGAAGTAAAATATGTGCATATGTCCATTTTTAAAATGCTCAAATTCAATCTGATTGCCTTAGGTTTCATAGATACATTTAAAGACATGTATACTTCGTTTCCACACTTTACAGATTTGCTGGGGTGGGGAGTCATTAATATAGTACCAATATTTCCTGAAACATGTAGTGATGCTCATATATACTTTGAGGCCTCTCTACCCCCACCAGTAACAAGGACAAGATAATCATGGAGTATAAATCATGGCTTGTGCCTGGGAAGCCGCTGGAGTATCTTGTCAGTTCTTGGCAGCTGCAAATCTGAGTCCACATGCATTAACCCTCTTTTTTGAGAAGGCGAAGAAGCATATGCTGAAGTTTTTTAGAGGTCAGGGAAACTGCAGAGGGCAATGGCTGTAATGCATTGTGTTTTGAGCAAATAAGCTGTCAAAAGTCCTCAGCTCCCGCTTCTACTGGCAATGGTATAAAGCATTTTAAAACAAATGGAAGCAATTCCACTGATGGGGCAATGTTCCTTGTAACAGACCAGTATATAGAATGACTTGGCTTAGCTCAAGGACAGCTTTGAAACCAAAGTAAAAAATATACATGCACCAAAATACACAAGGACAGCTTTGTTAGAGGGCAAAAGAAAGCTCTTTGAGCAGAAGTGGGAAACCCATTTGGATGTATGCAAAACCTTTTGTTGTAATGTTTGCGAAGTGTAAATAGAATGGCAGTGGTGGGATCCCCACCCAGCTTGAATAGAAAACATCCCTTCTTTGAAGGAGTCATGATTTTATACATGAAAAAAAATTGCCTTCTCTTTGTCATTGGCATTCTGTGGGAGGAATTCAACATTGCACTCTTCCAGTCCTTCTGTCTGTGCAAGCATTTCAGCGTACCAGACTGAATGACCTCCCTCTCTCCTCCTCTGCATGCTGTTCTGGTTCTTCTTTTGCCCCCCGCCCCCAATCCTTGCCAACTGAGGAGGGAAGGTGCACAGGGGAAGAGAAAACAGGAAATCCCCACTGTGCAAGTGAAAGTCCTTGCACAAGCTGGCTAGGTGCCTCTTGCCCTCTGCTCCTCTAAGATGGCTACAATTTCCTCATAATGGACTCAGCTAGATTGGCAAAGAAAAAGCGTTTCATATGTGTTGTATATGCATTATAACAATGTGACACCAGATGGTGCTGTGGGGTTCTGTTTTTGCCAATGCAATTTCTCATACAAAGTTTCCAACGCATTTTCCTGAAACGCTACTTTGATGTGTCTAGATCCAGCCAATGTATAGAGTGGACCTCCGAGACCTAACGTGTAACACTGCTTATCATCTTTGGTCATCATCCTTCTAATACCGCACTTGGTGGTCCGTTGCCTTCAGAAGGGTAGTGGAGAATGAGTTCTGCAACAGCAAGTACTCCCCTGTTACAAAAATTTTATCATTATACATTATATTAGTTAGTAAATTAAAGGGGGGAAATGGCTTGACATGGTCCTATTCTCAGTGGTTTACAGGGAATATGGACTGTCAAGGGCACGTGAGTGTTGTTTTTGGGGGCTGAAAATGAGATTTGTGGGAGGGGATATAACTATCCAAGCCCTTGACAGCTTATAGTGTTCTGAAAGAGGGGCATTAATGTCAGGGGTGCACACCATCAAGTTTAAAAAGTGTCTTTCTCACCCGAGCAGAAGGTTCCAGGAAATTTTCACTCTCTTACCCTCCATCAGTTGCCCTCAGATGTTTTGGACTACAATTCCCATCAGCCCTAGCCAGCACAGATACAATGTGGCTTGAGCCAACTCCACACCTTCAATATGCCAGCCATTGGTCTAGCTCTTGTCTCAATCTCCTATACAGAGATAAAAGGTAGGACCACTTGGAGTTGAGGTTTTGCAGGTGACTCTGCTGCAAGGACCAATCATCTGGCATAGTCACATGTGAAAAACCTTGTGCAAAAGTGTTCTGAGCTTTTCACAGGTAGCTTTTCACTGCCTCCATATGACCGAGAAATGAAAGGATTTGATCTTCATTTGCTTCGTTACAAGTCAGTCTATTATTACTACTGAAATACGTGGCATTTATTCAGAAAATGTGTGCACAGCTGTAATTTAGAAAACCAGAGGCATCCTTTCAGCATAGCTTATCTCTGTGATGCAGACTTGCAAGCTGACCTCTCTTAGCTGAGTCAAATGGCGTAGTACCCACACAAGCTGAATCAACATGCTTTTCTCATTGCCATCTAAATCCATGGACTATAGTCATTCTCTATTGCATGACTGGCTACTGTCTTAGTCTTGGGGCAGGGATGGATCTTGGTAATATGACATCCTGTATGAGGCCAAAATCTGATGCCCCCCTCAGCCCTCATGGTGCCTTTCCAAGGCCGGGCAAAGGAAGTGCCGGGCTTTGGGAAGGAGGCACGAGGCTCTGGCAGGGTCCTGGAGCCCTCCTCCCTCCTTCCCAAAGTGGAAAAGCACTAACTAGGCTTTGGCAAGGAGGCTGTGGGACTCCAGGACCCTGTCAGAGCTCTCACACCTGCTTCCCAAAGCCCAGCGCTTAATAGACTTTGGGAAGGAGATGGAAAGGCACCCCCTTGGCCTTGTGGGGGAACCAGTCCTGCTGCCCTAAATCCTAATTCAATATACAATATTGAAATATTGTATTCAGGCTAAATAAACCCATGTTGCCTGCATCAGCATCTTGTACTTAGTTGATTTCTGTGAAAGAAACAGAAGCCTACAGAGCTAAAGAGTCTATTGGTTGCTTTCTAAGGAGCAGGGTGGCAGCGATTGGGTGGGGCTTGCAATAGAGTTCCTGATGCACCAGGGAAATGCTTGGATGCAAATGTCTTGGGTTGGACCATACAAGGTCAGAAAGATTTAAGAAATATAGGTAATAGAAATCACAGATTTTAAAAGGGAATAAAGCATGTTTTTATACAGTGGTAGCTCAGTTTTCGAACATAATCTGTTCTGGAAGACCGTTCGAGTTCTGAAATGTTCAAAAACCAAAAACTCAATATGGAAAACTCAATACAGTAGCCGGGTTTCATGTTCGACTTCCAAGGCACGTTCCGGGTTTACTTCCGGGTTTACGGTGTTCGAAAACCAAAATGTTCATCAACGGAGACATTCCAAAACCGAGGCACCACCGTACAAAAAAATCTCTAACTGGCAACAACATGACTTCAAAAAAGACACATGGTGAGCCTGTCCACAGCTGAGGTGCCACCACCATGAAGGCCTTCTTTCTAAATTACTGCCCTCCTCACTACTGTCCAAATAGTACAAAGGCCTCTAGATCCCACTCTTGAATTATTTCTTGGCACAGGTAAAAGGGATGCGAGTGAACTGTTGCGTGTCAATTGACAGGTGAACATTATAGCCATATGGGGAAAGAACAGACTGTGTTTATGAATGGTTAACAAGCGGCTACGTATCTATTAAGTTCCTGTTTATCATTTCTTTGCAAGAACAGTGTTTGGCATACATTCTGCCTCATTATGCAGCGAAGGTACTAATCCTTCCTGTTTCAACACATGCTGTTGCAATTCTCTATGATGGCTTTAAAAAAAAATGAACAAACACATTTTGTTATACTCTAGATTATTAAATCAACATAACACCACAAAGAA